>NC_083232.1:56691626-57891626 GCF_032191835.1 Heteronotia binoei | reverse complement strand
GATGAGGAGGCATGTGAGGAAGAAACTGAAAGGAAAGGTACATACGGTCAAAACCCTTGGGGAAGCTTGGACGCTATTTAAAACTATAATCCTAGAAGCTCAGATAAAATACATACCACAAGTTAGGAAAGGCACAAACAGGCATAAGAAAAGGCCTGCGTGGTTAACAAACAAAGTAATGGAAGCTGTAAAAGGTAAGAAGGACTCCTTTAAGCGGTGGAAAACCAGTCCAAGTGAGATTAGTAAAAGGGAACACAGGCTGTGGCAAATCAAATGCAAGACTGTGATCAGGCAGGCAAAAAGGGACTATGAGGAGCATATTGCAAAAAACATAAAGACCAACAATAAAACTTTCTTCAAATATATTAGAAGTAGGAAACCAGCCAGGGAGGCAGTGGGGCCCTTGGATGACCATGGGGTAAAAGGATTACTGAAGGAGGATAGGGAAATGGCTGAAAAGCTAAATGAATTTTTTGCCTCCGTCTTCACTGTAGAAGACGAGAACTTTTTGCCCGCCCCAGAACCACTAATTTTGGAAGGGGTGTTGAAAGACCTGAGTCAGATTGAGGTGACAAATGAGGAGGTCCTACAACTGATAGACAAATTAAAAACTAATAAGTCACCGGGTCCGGATGGCATACATCCGAGAGTTCTGAAGGAACTCAAAGTTGAACTTGTGGATCTTCTAACAAAAATCTGTAATCTTTCATTGAAATCTGCCTCCATTCCTGAGGACTGGAAGGTAGCAAATGTCACCCCCATCTTTAAAAAAGGTTCCAGAGGAGATCCGGGAAATTACAGGCCAGTCAGTCTGACTTCAATACCGGGAAAGTTGGTAGAAACCATTATCAAGGACAGAATGAGTAGGCACATTGATGAACAAGGGTTATTGAGGAAGACTCAGCATGGGTTCTGCAAGGGAAGATCTTGCCTCACTAACCTGTTGCATTTCTTTGAGGGGGTGAACAAACATGTGGACAAAGGAGACCCGATAGATGTTGTTTACCTTGACTTCCAGAAAGCTTTTGATAAAGTTCCTCATCAAAGGCTCCTTAGAAAGCTTGAGAATCATGGAGTAAAAGGACAGGTCCTCTTGTGGATCAAAAACTGGCTGAGTAATAGGAAGCAGAGAGTGAGTATAAATGGGCAGTCTTCGCAGTGCAGGACGGTAAGCAGTGGGGTGCCGCAGGGCTCGGTACTGGGTCCCATGCTCTTTAACTTGTTCATAAATGATTTAGAGTTGGGAGTGAGCAGTGAAGTGGCCAAGTTTGCGGATGACACTAAACTGTTCAGGGTGGTGAGAACCAGAGAGGATTGTGAGGAACTCCAAAGGGATCTGTTGAGGCTGGGTGAGTGGGCGTCAACGTGGCAGATGCGGTTCAATGTGGCCAAGTGCAAAGTAATGCACATTGGGGCTAAGAATCCCAGCTACAAATACAAGTTGATGGGGTGTGAACTGGCAGAGACTGATCAAGAGAGAGATCTTGGGGTCATGATAGATAACTCACTGAAAGTGTCAAGACAGTGTGCGTTTGCAATAAAAAAGGCCAATGCCATGCTGGGAATTATTAGGAAGGGAATTGAAAACAAATCAGCCAGTATCATAATGCCCCTGTATAAATCGATGGTGCGGTCTCATTTGGAGTACTGTGTGCAGTTCTGGTCGCCGCACCTCAAAAAGGATATTATAGCTTTAGAGAAGGTGCAGAGAAGGGCAACTAAAATGATTAAAGGGCTGGAGCACTTTCCCTATGAAGAAAGGTTGAAACGCTTGGGACTCTTTAGCTTGGAGAAACGTCGACTGCGGGGTGACATGATAGAGGTTTACAAGATAATGCATGGAATGGAGAAAGTAGAGAAAGAAGTACTTTTCTCCCTTTCTCACAATACAAGAACTCGTGGGCATTCGATGAAATTGCTGAGCAGACAGGTTAAGACGGATAAAAGGAAGTACTTCTTCACCCAAAGGGTGATTAACATGTGGAATTCACTGCCACAGGAGGTGGTGGCGGCCACAAGTATAGCCACCTTCAAGAGGGGTTTAGATAAAAATATGGAGCACAGGTCCATCAGTGGCTATTAGCCACAGTGTATGTGTGTATATAACATTTTTTGCCACTGTGTGACACAGAGTGTTGGACTTGATGGGCCGTTGGCCTGATCCAACATGGCTTCTCTTATGTTCTTATGTACTGTTTGATTGGGACAAATATACAAGAAAGCATATTTTATTCATTCTTCACTGAAAGGATTGTAAAGAAGCTTCCAAGATCATCTGTGAATCAAAGCTCTTTGACAGATGTGGACCATCCAGGAAGGCAAATGTACAAAAGAGCACATTTCTGAAACTTTTTGCCTCAGGGGAATAAATTCACATATAATTAGGGAGCGTAATCATCCCAGTGAGAGATAATTATTGTTCTGCCGCTGAACAAGTTACTTGTTTCTGTGATTATTATAACTGTCCAATTTTCAGATCACAATAAAAGTCTCACATTCAGAAAAGCCTTTTTGTAAACCAAATTGCCAAAAAAAAAAAATCAGCATGGCTTATAAAAAATAAAATAAGAAACACAAGTTGATAAATGCACAATTCTGTTAGTAACAGCTTCTCGCTTTCTGGAAGTTTTAATTACAACTCAAGGGACTAAGGAAAAGGGGAAATGGAAGGGAACATGTTGATTGGTGCCCCAACCTTTACTGCTGTTGAACTGCAAAAAGAGAAGGGGGGGAGAGATCTCCACAGGCTAAAATTCTTTACATTGCATATAAAATAGTTTCCTCCTGATTTTTATCAGCTAAGGTCCCATAAGGAAATGACAGACGGTTTATGTCAATGAGCAAGAGTTATTGTTTGCAAATGTCCTTCCCTCCTTGTCTCTCTTTGTACAAAACCGGGTATTAAAGCAAATGGTTCTAATAACAACCAGCAGGCACCAATTTGGGGTTCTAGCATGACTGAGGTTTTGTGTTGTACAGGTCTCTAGGAAACGTAACAGTGCCGATTTGAACACCTTGGTTCCAATCTTGACTACGAAGGTTTATCCATTTTCTAGAGGGCTGCCTAAGCATTACAGCTGCTACATATAGACTTGCTTAAAATTGCTCCACATTATGGATATTGCCAAGCAATGAACTCAGTGTGTGCAGAGGATCACCGACCAACTTTCATCACACAGCTATAAATGCTCTTTTTTTCCTCCTTGGGTGACTACAGAGGAAAGGTTTTAACAACCATGACTTGGGAACAATTTCTGGTAGCATCCCCGAAGTAACTATTGTTTTAAATCTGATATAAGGCACGTTATTGCCAGAAAATTGAAATCCACTGAAAGGTGTATAAATGAGAACACATTTGATTTCAACCTGTCTGTTAGATGGCAGAGGCTTGATTCCACTAAACCCTAGAGGTTATTTTATTTCATAGATTTTGGGAGTTAAGAAAAATTCTCCTTTGGAATTTGGTGTAGCAGATGTAGCTGGTTTAAATTATGCAGTGCAGGTGGATGCACAAAAAGTAAACTTATTTTACAGAACTCCCTGGGTACAGCAGGGAATTTGTCACAGAGAATGGCACTTCTCCACCATTCAAAGTATGATCGACTGGTCTACTTTCTGGGAAGTCTGATACAGGAAAGCCTTATGGCTGAAGTGACGCACATGTCCTTAGAGTTCCTCTCAAATCTAAGCAAATTCAGTGCTTATGATACAGAAGCTGCATATGATTGTTTTGGTATTCAAACTCTGGTTCATGATCCCAAAGTAGATTGTGATGTTTTCACAGATGGGTGGCAAGTTTTAAACTCCTCATCTGGGAGAGCAGACTCTGACTCCCCCCCCCCCAATGGTTGGTCCTCCCCTTCTCCCTGCACTTCATTCAATTCCAGGGAGTGAGCTCACTCCCAGTCACTGGCAGTGTGGAAAGTGGTGGGCACAGATTATACCTGTTGCCTCATGGTCTCACATCGCTGGTGATCTAAGGCCCTGATCTCTCCTACAGCAGTACACTTGAAACCTGCAAATAAACTGTATCTGTAATGGATGAAGTTGGATCTTGTTCACTCTGCTTTCCTAATTCAGAGGTTTCTCTAATCCTCTACAACTCAATGGAGTGTTAAAATGGACTAGCTAAGATTGCAAAGAGCTTTCAAAATAGTTGGATTCTTTTCAAAAACAAGCAAAATATTATGGATTTGTAGATCACTGCTGAGAGAGCATTATCTCTGTTTGGGTAGGGAGGAGATATCTGAGCATTCGAATAAATCTGTTATTTGACATACTAATAAATGAATTAAATGGCTCTCAACAACAATTCCAAAACTGCTTGGAGCATTGAGGAAAATGTGCTGCTCATCATGACAACTTTCTGATAGGATATTAAATGCCAAAGCTCACATGGCATCAGTGTTTCATGACTTGACTTAGGGTCATGACTTGACTTAGGGTCAAGTCAGTGTTTCTTGACCTGACCCTAAAAAAAACCCAGAAAGGAGACGGGGCAATAGCTATCAGAGCTGTGGTGCTTAGGAAGGGTGGCTTTCAGTTCTTCCTCCTATACTGTTTCCTGACTGAAAATGATTGCCTTGAACAGATGAAAACAATGCTAGAAAAAAAGGGCAGGTACACTGTGGAACGGTGTGGGAGGGAAAGGGTTAAATCCTCCCCTGGTACTGCACCACCACTCTTCGTTGCCCCTTCCCCAGGTCCATCTTTGGGCCAAGTAAGACTTCCTGAGTTCACACCAGAGAATTCCAATATCACATGTAGTTTGGCCCTAATTAAATGGACTGATCAGTTTAGAATGTAGTCACAGGCCAATCTTCCATGGCCACAAGAGACTTTTAAAATATCTTTACAATGTTCACTAAGTATCTGCTAAGTGGATTTAAGTGTGACAATATTTGTGTTGTCACTGTTAATTAATTTCACTTGATGTCAGTGATCGTTTAAACATTTATGCATTTAGATTTGCTAAAAGAATCTGCAAGGCTTAACTTAATACAACAAAGTTTCATTTTCTAAATGCACAATTGTTTTTTAACTTGAAAAGAATTATTGTGTAAGATGAAAACTTTGCCTTTCTATTTTTTTTAAAAAAACCTTTTCAGATGTATATGTTCCCACTTTACCAAGATTTAGCTTTCTTTTATGCAGTTCATGTCCTATGGGAATCTTAAATAGTTCAGAATTTGGTCCCAACATATAAACAGGAAACACAATAGAAAAGGCCTCATCACAAAGTGCTAGTGAATGAGATATAAAGAATAAACAATCTTTGTGCAGAAGTAATTACCACACAAAGACTTTACTACATGAAACCCATTGTGTTCCTAATATGACACCTAAGGATTTTTATATATTTGCACAAATCACATTTCTAGTACCTAGGAATGGGAATTTTTGGTTTATTACTGAATGGATGAAGGTATCATTCTTCAATGCATACAAAAATACTTTGTTAGCATGATGGATCAAAGCCTTCAGTACATATACCTTCTTATCCCGTCATCTGGGTTTCCCTGTCTGAGATGGAACAGAAGGAATGAGAAGACAGCTGCCTTCAAACAGATGCTTGTAAAATGCCTGATCGGAACAAACTCCCTTTAAGCATAGTATCACAGTATATGGAGTAACATCTGCTAAATCTCATTTGAAACTGCCATGATGGACTTTAGTATAGGGTAGGGGGAAATACTATACAGAATTCTGAAGGGCTTTCTGTTTCATCACTGGTACCAGACAAAAAGAACAAACTGGAAGAACTGGAAGGAAGTTTAGGATTCATTTTAACTTTAGTAGGTAGCTTCAGTATGCTGTCATGCATACAACTGTACAGTTCTCCCAGTAGTACATTCAATAAATAACATTTCTCCCACATTTTATGACCAAGAGATTATTTAAAATTGGAAAAGATTTAAAGAAGACGCTTCCAAAACTAGTTGTCCATTTACATTTTATATCACCCAAAATGGAAGAATATCAAACTCATTTGTGCAGAGACAATGATATGTGGGTTAAGTGCTGTCAGGTTGCTTGACTTCCTCCACAACTTTCTACCATTAACAGCCTTGCTCAGGTCTTGCAAACTGAGAGCCATGGCTTCCTTTATAGAGTCAATCCATCACATGTTGGATCTTTCTTTTTTCCTGCTGTCTTCAACTTTCCTAAACATTAGTGTCTTTTCTAGAGACAATGATGCCTCAATGTTTTTTTGGATTTTCTGTTGTTGTTCTTTTGAAGTCTCTCCAATGCAATTACTTGACAATACATGGTTCAAAGCAGGGGAAAACCTGGGGTTTTTCTAACAGCTTACTTTAAGTTTGTTAATATTAACCTGATTTGGCACATTTACATTCCCTGCACAACAGACATTAGTGATGTGTGTATCCCAAAACAGCTAGGTTTACGGGAGCCATTTTCCAATGGAACTGAGAAGTGGCCTCAAAGCACTGCCTGACCCCCCTCCTTGCACCTCCCACAGCTAGCAGAGTTGGTGGCCAACCACATAGCAGGCAAGAAGGCAGTCTCCCCCTTCCCAGCCAGCCTGTCATACATCTCTGCCAGATGCTATTTTGGCAGTGTTAGCAACATGCCCACACACTTGAGAAATGGAATCCTCAGGGCATTCCCTTCTTCTATTTACTCCTTATACCCTTCTTCTATTCCGTTCTTCTATTTACACAACATCGTTTCAAAAAAGTCAACGTTCTACCACTCTACATTCTGCTTCCCCACTTTCTTCACCGGTAAACAAATGATTGGGGGATTTTAACATTTTGGAGAAATCTCTTTACAGGCTGCCATTTGTGTTGCTTCTATGAGGAGCAGAAGGTTTCTGCATGATTGATTTGTTCAAAGGTCAGGGCTGAAACTGAAGGAAGGAATTGAATGACATTGTCAAGAACAAAGCTAGGGCTGGAGGAGCAGTCAGTCAAGTGGGGTTACACACCATCAGAAACTATGTTCTAAAGTGGTAGGAAGCCAGGTAAGAATGGTATGAGAGGGCAGTGGGACAGTGCCTTAACTAAGCCTTCCCTCTTGTGGCATGTGCCATCCTGCATGGGTTTGTCAGGGGTCCCCACCACCAACAGCAAACTCTGTCCTGCCCCCTTGTTTCATCCTTGCAGGGAGGGGATGGAGCAGCATTAATCTGATTCATGCCTGAAAAAGTTGCAGTGCGGTTGTCGTGAAAGTTTACAAAAAATGTCAATCAATCGTTACTTGGAAAAAAATAGGCAAACTTGGGGGAGGGGGAATAGGGCAACAGGGGAAAACATGGAATGCAACAGTCTGGGAGGACTGTAATAATTATGTGATTGCAAAGTGTCGCTATTGGGGGAAAGGACTGTGTGAAAGCAAAAGTGTCTACTGAGAGGAAGACCTGGAGCTCCATTATAGAATACATTCTTTATACACGGAATGGCTCAGATAAAGAAGCTCAGGTGACAGAGATGGGAAAGCCCTCTCCTACCCTGTGACCCTGGAGAGCTACAGTAATTCAAAGATGGAAATGGACTAATACACCAAAAGTCTGTCTAATTCCAAGGCAGCTTTTTATATTCCCCCAACAAATGCTAGATTGCTGTAGCTACTTTATTCTCACCTATCATTTCTGAATAATAATAATAATAATAATAATAATAAAATGTTATTTATATCCCGCCCTCCCTGCCAGAGCGGGCTCAGGGCGGCCAACAACATATTCATATAGTTATACAAGGTTTAAAATCACATTAATTTTAAAACATTCCAATTTAACCAAATACAATACAATAAATTTCAGGTGCTAATTCTATTCATAAGATAATAGTGGCAGAAGTCACCCAACATCAGTCGCTCAACCGGCAAAGGCCATCCTGAAAAGGGTGGTCTTGCAGGCCCTGCAGATCTGGTCAAGGCTCCGCAGGGCTCGCACTTCTTCCGGGAGCTGGTTCCATGGGTGTGGAGCTGCGATAGAGAAGGCCCGTGTGCGAGTATTTTGTAGTTTGGCCTCCTTTGGTCCGGGGATAGTCAGCTGGTTCTTCCCTGCTGACCTCAGTGCTCTCTGGGGTTCGCATGGGGAAAGACGGTCCCTCAGGTAGGCAGGTCCTCGGCCATATAGGGCTTTAAAGGTAATAACCAGCACTTTGTAACGAACCCGGTAAGTAACTGGCCTACAGTGCAGTCCGCATAGCCCCGGCTGTATGTGCTCCCACTTCGGGAGCCCCAATAACAGCCTAGCCACCGCGTTCTGCACCAGCTGCAACCTCCGGGTTCGGCACAGAGGCAGCCCCATGTAGAGGGCATTACAGTAATCCAGTCTTGAGGTGACCGTAGCATGGATCACCGTTGCTAGGTCCTGGCGCTCCAGGAAGGGAGCCAACTGCCTTGCCCGCCTCAGGTGAAAGAATGCCGACTTGGTGGTGGTTGCTATCTGGGCCTCCATTGATAATGAAGGCTCCGGTAGAACTCCCAGGCTCTTGACCTGGTGCGCCGCTTTCAGCGGCACACCGTCAAAAACTGGGAGAGGTATTTCTCTTTCTAGGGTGCCGCAGCCCATGCAAAGGACCTCTGTCTTTGTCGGGTTCAGCTTCAGCCCACTCAGCCTAAGCCAGGTTGCCACGGCCTGCAATGCCAGGTCCAAATTCCCTGAAACACAGTCAGGCTGGCCATCCATTAGCAGATAGAGCTGGGTGTCATCTGCATATTGGTGACACCCAAGCCCGTACCTCCGGGCAATCTGGGCAAGGGGGCACATATAGATGTTAAATAGCATCGGGGAGAGAACTGCTCCCTGCGGCACCCCACAATCTAGTGTGTGCCTCTGGGACAGCTCACCCCCGATTGCCACCCTTTGTCCCCGTTCCTTGAGGAAGGAGGAAAGCCATTGTAGGGCTAGCCCCCTAACCCCTATGTCGGCGAGGTGGTGGGTCAGTAGCTGATGGTCGACCGTATCGAATGCGGCCGACAGATCTAGTAGCATCAGCATAGCCACGCCGCCTCGATCCAGATGCCGCTGGAGGTCATCTACCAAGGCGACCAGCACTGTCTCCGTCCCATGACCTGGGCGAAAACCGGACTGGCAAGGGTCTAGGATGGAATCACTGGAACAAGATGGTTTCACTCTATTAAAGGTTGCCCCATAGTGGCACAAACAGCCTCGAGTGGCCATTTTAGCTCCAGAAAAAAGTTCCCCTTCCCCATGCATTGCATCTGCAAGCCACATTCAGCCCTGCAGCACTTGGGAACATTAGTTCCCTGACATTATATGTGACTGCAAGTTATGTTGTGGAACCTGGCTCATGTCACATGTATAGTCTCGATGACCAAAGGTCCCTTCCAACTCTATGATTCTATAAAGCTCTCAAGACATAAGAGAATTATCATGCAATATAGGTACCTAACTTGACACTAATGATCATTAATTATGTTGCATGTAAGGTTGTCAGCTTTTTGTTAATAGGGTTCATGTGCCTTTTATAGGTACATAAAGAACATTAGGAAAGGAAAGGAAAGGAAAGGAAAGGAAAGGAAAGGAAAGGAAAGGAAAGGAAAGGAAAGGAAAGGAAAGGAAAGGAAAGGAAAGGAAAGGTCCCCTGTGCAAGCACCAGTAGTTTCCGACTCTGGGGTGACGTTGCTTTCACAACGTTTTCACGGCAGGCTTTTTCCGGGGTGGTTTGCTATTGCCTTCCCCTGTCTTTTACACTTCCCCCCCAAGCTGGGTACTCATTTTACCGACCTTGGAAGGATGGAAGGCTGAGTCAACGTTGGGCTGGCTACCTGAATCCAGCTTCCGCCAGAATTGAACTCAGGTCGTCAGCAGAGAGTTCAGACAACATTACTGCAGTATTGCTGCTTTACCACTCTGTGCTACGGGGCCGCTTAAAGAACATAAATCTGCAGGTAAAATAGATTCATTCCAGATTGTGCAAGGAAAGATGATTCTTCCTCAACTATTTATTCATCAACATGCCACATGTACTTTTATTACTTTTCTGATGTGTACTATGTTATAATTTTTTTTTCAGGATAAAACAATATTAAGCATTGGTGCAATGCTATGAAACAGGCACAGGAGAAGCCAAAATAATATTTAAACAAGTGGTGGCTATATTGTGACAGGGGGAAATCTTCTCCTTCTTTCAGAGCAGCAAGGAAGAGCGGTCTTGTGGAAACCAGATGATCCACAGGGGTCGTTCAGCTCTTGTTACAGTCATATCCTGATGGGGAAAAGCCGGCTGACTGAATGTTGCCCTTAAAGCCCTCTTGCTATTGGAATGTTTTCACCCTAACTGAAGGACAGCACAGGCTACATTAAAGTGGGTGATTGCAGTGATGCACAAGGGAAAAAAACCTTCAAATAATTGAAGAAAAGTGTTACATTAATTGGCTTTCTCTTCTTGGGAGCATCTTGGCCTGTTAACAAGAAACTTGGCAAGACGTGCAACCGCCTGTTAATCACAGTTGCACGGCTATCTGACTTTTCTCATTTGATCTATTCAGAAATAAAGATGCTTTCATCTGTTCAGCCAAATGAAATGAAAATAAACGAAGGCAAGGGATCTTACATTACCTAATGAGAAATAAATTGTCCAGCTGTGCAAAAGATACTCTAGCTGTTTGGGAGAAGGAACAAGTCTCTCTTCCTCCATACACGAAAGCTGCAGAATTAAATTTTTATATAAAAATTCCCTCTAGAGATTTATATTTGCACATGGGGGGAGGGAGAGACACAGCAAAGAACCCTATGAATGCACCTTATTCAAAGCCTCATGGGCACTTAGGGTTAGATTGGGCAGTTGCTATAAATCAACAAGAGTTGCTCCAGTTGGCATCCCTTGACTGTCTGACTCAATAATCTTGAGAGAACAGAATCAAATGCAGTTATATATATATAAATATAAAAGACATAGGCTTATATATATATAAGCTGAACAAAAATATTAGTAAAATACCAAAAGAAAGATCACAAGGTAATAATACCAGATGTTGTAAACCAGTAAGAAACCTTCCTATGAAAATTCTATAGCAATAAATAAATTACACAATAATATTAACTGTGCTTTTATGCAATGCCTGTTCATTGAAATAGGACTTACAAGAACAGGATTTTGTCTACTGCCCTTGGTTTCCAATCACACAGTGTGGGGCTTTTGAGCAGGTATTTTGAAAGGTATCTGATTTGTTTGATTTGGCTTGACGATATACCACATTTCTGAAGGTGACCCCACAATATCAAGTGTAAGGCAACAAAACCCTCAAAGAGAGTCTAGACTTTCCTTGGCCTCTGAAGAGTAGACCCTAGCGAATACTTTCATTGGAGAATTCATCCTTGCTTAAACCAGACTGCTGCTCAGACTCTGCAGACACCAATGTCCTGTCATTAGTCAACTTCAGGAAATATACAATGTTTGTTGCCCAATCTGCAAAGGCAGGAAAGAGAGGAAATGGAAAAGTTGTTTGGGGAGGAAAGAAGTTCTGCTTATTGGTAAGGGATGCAGCACTGTGAGAATGACAGCTTCTGTTTGTACAGCCCAGTCACTAAGTGCTTCAGCAGAGAGACAAAGGCCTCACCCTCTGAAAGCAAGTAAACAGAGCTGAGCCAGAATGTGAGGACAAGTCTAGACCTATACAAGGAGAGAACATTGAAGATGAAGTGAAGACTCCCAAGCCAACGGACAGGAACTTCTCTCCAGCAGTCACAAGGGATTGTTTCTGGGAACCCCCCCCCCCACCTAAAGCGTATGAATTCTGAAAGGGATTGATTAAAAGCCTATTTAACTCAACCAACATGCTTCCACTGATTTTAACAGGCCTTTGGGTCAAGCCGAGAATGATTATGTTCAGTAAAATATTTGTTATATAAAAGGAGTGGATTGTATTAGGACAGAGGTCTTGAGCTGCTCATAATACTGATTAAAGAACAAGAATTTCTGAAGTAATCACGTAGGTCATTAGAAAACATGGATAGTGATACCTTGTGATTGAAATGCCAGAACTAAATAAATTGGTTACATTGAGGATCCCAACTTTGTTTTCTTCAACAGTCTTACCTGTTGGCTGCTTTCGAATTTATATTCTGTAACTTCTATTGTCCTGGATTTCCTGAACCATTATTAGCCCTTCTATTCCTTGAATTCCTGTCTGCAAAGTACAATTGCCAACTTCCAGGTGGGGTCTGGGGATCTCCTGCAATTACAGCTAATTTCTGGACTACACAGATCAGTTCCTCTGGAGAAAATGGCTGCTTTGGAAGATGGACTCCATGGCAGTATGCTAGGTTGCCAAGTCCCTCTGCTGCTGTGGCAGGGGACTCCTCTCATGAGTGCTCTGCGTGTGTGGTGTGATGACATCACCCAGAAGTGAAATCATAATACAGGGCATGTCACACCAGAGATGTTCTAGGATTCATGGTAAAAGCTGTAGAGTTTTACTGCAAATCCTAGAGCATGCCTGGCATGATGTGCCCGGTGTGATGACATCATTTCCAAGTGATGTCATCGCACAGAGCTCTTTGGGGGTGGGGATTCTCCTGGCAGCCTGCTCCATGCTGGTGGGTTGGGCCTCCCAAACTTGGGAATCCCCTGCACCTGGCGGGAGCTTGGTAGCCCTACAGTATTTCCTGCTGTGCTCCCTCCTCTCTGCAACCCCACCCTTACCAGGCTCCACCCCCAAAACCAAAGAAATTCCCAACTCAGAGCTGGCAACCTTAACACAAAGTACAAGACACAGGGATCTCATGCAGAATCCCAAACCAACAGAAAATAGTAATAGCAAATAACTTATTAGACCAATCAACCTCTTCTTTTTCCCCTTTTCTCCCATAGACAGTATAACTGTGGACATTATAAGAAAGCAGGTAATAATCCAAAATGGTGACTCAAGGATCTCTGCTTTGATACACTTACACATTTGGAAAAGAGCAGTTACAATAATTATCAGGGAGTTAGAGCATCTTCCATATGAAGAGAGGATAAAGAGTTTGGACTTTTCTACTTTTGGTAAAAAAGAGAACTAAAGGGGAACACGATTGTTCCCATGACCCGCCATAAGAAGTTGTGAATAACATCATGTGAATTGAAGCATGAACTGCCATAAGAAGTTGTGAATAACACCATTATGTAATACTTATAATGTTATGTTTTTAGTGTTATATTGTTTTATTGATTTAATTTAATTCTTGGTTGTTGTTAGCCACCCTGAGTCCATTCATGAAGAGGGCTGGATATAAGTTTAAAGTAAATAAAATAAATATTTAAATAAATTGAGGCTTATGACATTTTGCATGATGCGATAAGACTGGATAGTGAGAATGAGAAACCTCCCCCCCCCAAAAAAAAATAATACTGGAACTCAGGGTCACTCAAACTTACAGGCAGTAGATTCAGAACAGAGAAAAGGAAATGGAGTGGTTTTTCCTTCCACAGGCCACTAGAGTGACATCAGGCAAGACCCTCTTGGGGTGGAAATCTCTTGCCCTCAGTGGGGGCCTGTTCTGCTATTCTTTTGTTATTTTATATAAAAAGCACTACAAAATAATTTTAGAAAACCAGTTTCAGGTGGTAAATATTTTGTTGGAGTATGATTTCTAAGTGCTAGTATTTAGTCTTTCATTTTACCTGTAGTAGAAACCACTTTTGACTATGCTCATAGTCAAATAAAACATCTACCATTCCAAATCAAAGCGATGTAAAGGAGTCATAGTAGCTTTAATCAAATCAAAAAGTAATATGAGAATTTATTTTAGTACTAAATCAAATGAAAATGCCTACAATAGTAAAAATAACAGAGATTCTTATGATACTGTGTTTGAACCTGATGAAGCAGACTGTGGCTCATGAATGTTTAACTGATTCCCCACTCGCCTTGTTCCAGTCTCATTGCTCCTTTTCCTTCAGTGCTTCTGCTGGATTTTGTACAAGCTGCCCCAGGGTGGTGAGTTGCCCCACCTCTTTTCAAGTTCCCTCCGTGGCAGGCAGAAACTGGTTTTCAGAGGATCTTGCCTGCTGCAGAGGGAACCTGAAGAGAGGCAGAGTAACTCACTGCCCCGGGGCACTTGCGCAAAATCTAGCAGAAGCGCCACGGGAAAAGGAGCAATGAGACCGGAACAAGGCGAGTGGGGAACCGGTCTACATGTCACAATACATTCGCTAGCGTTTCAAGATGTCACAAGACTCTTAGTTGTTTTCTTGATGCAAAATAACAGCTAACCCCCCACCCACCCACACACACATTGTATGATCCCCTTGGAATATGTCTTTATTAGTTATTGCGTATATCTGATTTGCTGCTATTGGATAGCTCCAATCCACAAGGGTGACAATGCATGGAGGTGGGTGGGAACGGAGTTAAGTCAAATCAAAATCTTGGAAAACATTTGTCAGCATTTCTCCTATGTACTTGCATGTATAATTCCTTTCCCCTTGATTTTCGGCAAATTAAGATGTTTTCATGAGCTTTGTGGAATCAGCAGACAGGCATATATAATCACAACACATAGTACCTGGTTAGAACTTTGACCAATTTCACATCTGCCACTTAAATAAGAGACAGAAACGTCATTTTAAATATGCTTGTATCAGGTTTTTCCAACTGATTGATGGCCACGGAGGAAAGTGGATTCACAATCACATTTAATCTTCTTGCATTTACTGTGTGACTTGTTTTTTATCTGATGTGCTTCCATCCTCCCCACTTCCAATTTTTCCATAAAGTTGCACATATTTGAAAATGGCACACATTTATTTAGCGTTTCCTTTCCCCACATGAAAGCATCTCTTTGGCCATTAGTAACATGAAAGGAGGGATAGAAATGTCGTGGGGGACAGAAGCTCTGATTCGGAACCATTTTGTAGTGGTAGAAGGGAAAAGAGAGGGATATAAACATACTGTCATGCTGGGTAGAAGCACAAATACTATTGAGCAGTTATTTTAAATTACTGAATTTATTATACAGCTTACAGATGCTTATACTTAATACAAACTTCAAGCACATGTAATGCTCACTACAACCCAGACTAAAGGATACAATTAAATGAATTTTTATTTTAAAAAATGTGCTGAAGAACTGAATTTAAACTTCAGCAATACTATAACCATAGGTGGCTTAAAATTAATTTTAGTCAGTTTTCTGCCTGACCTGCAGAATAGCCAGAACACACTATGAAATGTAAATGATTCACTTTGTAAGTCTGAAGCAGTTCTTTTCAGAATGCCACAGCTACAGAATGGTCACAAAGTTTCCCATAATAACACACACAGATTGGGTAGGTGCTAAGGTTGTTTTTCTCCAAAGGTGACATTTCAAGTCTAATTATGGAACTGGTGGTAGACTTCCTTCTTCTCCTGACTACTAGCTGCAGGAGGATTGTCTGTACTGTGCTATGATGACCTTACAAAGTTAGATTTGGGGGAAGGAGGGTTACAGGAGAAGTTCCTTGATGGAATTATAACATTCACAGTACTATTCTAAACAGTTTCACCCTCCTAAATCTAATGGATTTAAAACATAATTCTGTTTAGGATTTGCACTGCAAAAGAACTTTAGGCACAAACATGGAAGTGTTTCGAAAGAAGACAGTGGGAAGGGAAAGAAAATCAAACCATCAAAAGTACTTCTCGATCAATCATTAGGAAGCAAAGCATCATGAAATTTCAGACTGCAGCACAACTCTGATTGATATTCTTGCAGTATAAATCCCAGGTACTAATCATTATTTATAAAAAGCCCATAAAAGGTAGTCATGATTGTTTCTAATTCCATAAGTGAGTAATGACTTGATCATTTACCACCTATGAGTCATTACCTTTTTCCTTGTAAATAGGATAAGATCAGATCCCACGGCAACTTGTTAGGTCATATTTAAGCCTTAATTGTATGCTTTTTTCTTTTTCTCACTTGCACCTTCCACCTTTACTGCTTCCCCCTTCCCTTGCTCCACAGCTTGTGCTTATAAAACTGTCTCAGTTCCAGTCACAATATATCAATGACTTGTCTCTCAGCAATATGATGAATACTTCCCACGAACAACAGTAAATTCTTAAGTCAAAGAAAAGACAAAAATCATGCTCTTATACTGGACATTCTCATGGACAGTGTGTCAAAATATTGTTCTTTTTAAAATAAAATGCAACTGTTCTATTAAAAAAAAATCCCAGGGGGAGGTATTTTGCCACTTTACTCATAGAAAGCAGTTGCTACAAGCTCTCAATAGACATGCACAAAATGCTTGAAGATTTCAAGAATGGTAGAACCGTGTTAAATGGGTAATAAATCCTTGTTAGCTAATGTCTAACATTTCTACCCCACCACTGAACATCTTTGTTAGGAAAATGAGTAAAGAGAATTAATTTTTTTCTCTGAGAGGATCTAAGTGTACAAATCCCATTAGCAAAATGGGATTTGGGTTGGTTAACTATATAATTTGAATACTGTACCATAAAGTTACCGTGCTGCACCCCATCTTACAAATCTACATTATTTAGTATGGTCTCGCTGACAGCTAATTCTGTGACAAGATATTTATTACTGGCTTGTCCTTGGAGGGCATGTTTCCCCATTAACGTTTCCTTATAAAAACTGCAGCATACATTAAAAGCTCATACCAACGTTCCACATGTTTTACTTGGAAGATTCTTGTTCTCTCTGTGGTATTTTGCATTGCCTAAATTCTCTTTTTATTTCCCCCTTCTTTTCTCCTATTACCCAAAACTCCTTTGAAAATGAAATATTTCAGGTCTATAGACCCTCCAGTAAAAGGACTTTTAAACAAAACTACTGGAAAAAAATTTCATGTATTACCTCAGAGGTTTATCTGGCATAAATTTAAATAAAACGTTCTGTTTGCTATAGGATCAAGTGTGCTGTGGGGGAATGAATTTAACATTACTATTTCAATAAGTGGTTGGTTATTGTCTTTTGTTTGCTGCTAGGGTTCACTGTAGACAGTCTCATGAAGTGCCACCTTTGTCTTTTAAGGAGAATGCAAGACATAGCAAAGGTGCTCTGACTTTGGCAGCCAGCATTCCCTTCTGCTTAAGCATGTGTTTCTGACTCATCTGAGAGCATCTCAAAAACACATTTCACAGGCTGAATCATCAAAACAGGTCATGGTACCAGTTAGAAGAACAAAGTAATTTCCTACCTGTTCAAGAAAAAAATAAAGGACAATGCCCCTTTTAAAATTATGTCACATGATCAAACAAGATTTCACCACGGCAGTTATACTGGAGGAAGAGTTCATCAGATTTTCTGCAAGCCAGGACCTGAAGTCTCTGGTTTAACATGCGTGATTGCATTGTAGAAACATTTATCCAGGTCCAATCAAACAGGATTCTGTTTGCAGCAGAAGCATATAGGGCTCTATACGAGTACAACATCCTTAATCATATGAATAGACAATATTATCATTTTAAGTAAGGCAACTCCAGATAGCATTCCAGCAAAGATGCAACACTAGAGCATAGAAAGCTATTAAGCTATATGAAAAGAATGTGCACTCACAAGGATCTGACATTCTACTGTCAAAAGCAGATGGCAGTACAAACAAGGTGATGTAGTAAAGATTGTTGGTACATAACTCTTGGAGATTTTTTTTTTACTTCAGTAACTTTTATAATGGAAATGTTTACAATGGAAATGCTTAACAACAGCAGAGTAGCTGCACAATGTCAATGAGCAATGTCTGTCAGTCAGGATAACACTAGTCCATTAAAAAGAAGAGTCTTTCTGACTTTACAACATCCGCCTCCTAACAAGAACAAGGAGGAAATAATACAGCTTTCTTTTTAGAACTGCTTCACAAAAGGCAAAATGTAAAAAATTGTGTCAGTCCTGCACAATCCATCACAAGCCAAGCACATGAGCATCTGTTACATAGAATCATAGAGTTGGAAGGGACCTCCAGGTTCATCTAGTCCAACCCCCTGCACAATGCAGGAAACTCACAAGCACCTCCCCCTAAATTCACAGGTTCTACACAGCCTTTTACACAGAGATGGTTTTAATGTATTTTGTGTTGTGACTCTAATGGGCTACTGATCAAAAAAACTCTTTTTTTCTATATTCCAAATAAACAACTCTTCCTGATACTGTGATGAGAAAAGTGGGCACATAGTTTAAATAAATGAATAAATGCATCTAGTGTTTTCAGAGAAATAAGCATGCCATTAGTCCTATCACTTTCATTTTCAATTTTTCCTTCTACACCAGGGGTGTCCATCACTAGAATCTGTGTTTGTTTCAGACCTATGGTTCCCATTCATACAATTAGGGTAAACTTGACAATACCAAGAAGATCATGATTAGGATCTCCCATTTTAAAAAGAAGATTAACAGCAGCTACATATTGGTTGGGGGATTCAGTAGGGTAATCTATTGTAGCAAAAGGAACAGAAGTAAAGATTAACAATATTTATTTCAGGATGAATTTTTGTAAAACAGAAGGGGGTTTAATCTTTCCACTTGATGCAAATAATCTTCCTGGAACAACAATTTAACCCAAGGAAATACACAGGAACCCATATAATAGTTGTACGCTTTTCCTGTTTAGAGGTTTAGAGGAGATTCCAACACTCATGGCTACTCCATGGATACAAGTCAAGGGTACATGGTTATTTTTGGCCTTTAATTCCATGTTATATCTAGTATGGATCCTGATCAGTCCTCCAAATATGCAGAAATTCTCATATACTTCAGGAAAGATGGACCTGTGCAGTCATAATTGGAGATGCCAAAGATTCAGGATGAAAGTAAGCTGGTACAGGTCAGTATGTAGTATCAATAAGAAAGTGGCCACAATAGTATCTCCCATCTTCTGCTTTGAACTGTCCAAAAAAGACAGCACCACCACATCATTTCAGTTATTTGCACTCTCGCCAGGGACTGAAACTGAGCCCCTCTGCATGCAAAGAAGATGCTCTACCTGTGAGCCATAATTCCTACTCAAGATAGTTGAAGTTCCTAGTGAAGGACAATTGTCTTTTTGAAAAGCATTAATTTTTAGAACTACAGTTTATTCTAATATGCAGATGGACACTTTGTGGAGGGGGAGTAAGGAAGATCTTGCTGGGTTGCTATCAGCAGCTGATTTCCATTTGGGCCAAGTCTGTCTTTTTCTTCTTGCAGGTACTCAAAGCCTTGGTGGGGTTAATGGTGCGCGCCAAAGGCATCTTGTTCCTTTCGCTCTTAGTATACAGTTTACAGCCTGAGCAATTAGATGAGACTATTACTTAATTTGGAGCAAGGGGGGGGGGGTTGTAGAAAAAGCCCAGCATGAACTCATTTGCATATTTGGCCACACCCTCGATGCCAAGCCAGCTGGATCTGTGTTACTGTGCAGTCCTGCTCAAAAATCCCCCCGATTTGGAGCAGCCCAAGATGTAGTTTGTTTGTTGTTGTTTGTTTCTTGATTGTGATGCATTTTTACTATTTTTGTTTTACTGTTGTAAGCTGCTTTGTGTTGCTCCAAGGAGAAAAGTGAGGTACAAATATCTAAAATAAATAAAATACTTTTATGTTGAAAAATCTGTGCAATAGGAGCTGATTTGTGACATTAGCTATATGGGGTTTAGTAATGAGCTAGATTCTCCCTTAATACATGAGGGGAAAATAAAAAGGAACAGAAAATGCAGATAAATGTTTTCTTACTTTGTCATTTTTACAATTTCTTCCTATGGTGTGGTTTGTCTTTCTTCTGTCAGTTTTTCTTCCTCTTCTGGGGTTAGGGAAAAAAACCAGTCTGTGTCCTCATGGAGGAAGAAACATCGCCCTGGATGCTGGTGTGCTGAGAAAAACATGGTCAGAGCAAACTCTCTAGAGCTGTGGGCTCTTTTTAATTTTAGGGACACCTATTTTAAGAATGGAATTCTTATTTACATGACCCTGACATGTATGAATTTGGTTTGTTTTACCCATAGGACTGCAGTTCCTCCTTTCAACCAAAGGTTTTATTTAATATATTTTTAACACAGAGAAAAATGAATCGGACAAGGAAAACAAAAATGGCTGCCTTCCAAAGGAAACTGGCAAAGTATCACAGCAAAGGGGTGTTTGTAATCGTACTGTGGTCACTAAGTAGAATGCCTCTAACCTCACTAACCCCACATGTGCCCAAACAGAGCTTTTTGCTCATCAAATTTACTGCGCCAGCATGTTTTACCTATCCGACACTGTGAAATATATAAATTAACAAAAGAGGAGAAGGAGGGGTGCTTGCGAAGGAGGGGGATACACTAAAGAGCTTTTAAAATCAGTGCTGTAAAGATTTATTGGGGGGTTTGAAGGGATAGTACTAAGGACCTAGCAGTATGTCTTGAAGCATGTATGGAGGACGGGCAAGAGAAAAAGGACATAAAAAGAGGGGAGAAATATACTCTTGTCTCTAAAATACTCTTGGGCTTATGCCTACTAGTCCAGAGAACAATGCTGACATTTAGCCTTTCTAATCACTGTTGTCTGTCACCCAGGGCAGAGATTCCTGACCTATGACGGAGTTCTCTGACAACTGACAACACTATCTTTCCTCTCCTTCTCTTTTCTCCTGTTCACTACAACAACCTATCCTTGCCCATCCTTGTACATCTCAGATCCCAACAATTCCGTATTGATCACCCCCCACCCCAGTAGCTGCAATTGCTATAAGGTAAGCCAGGAGAACAGCTTTGTGTCTCCTTTGCCTGTGACTCCTGATAGACTAAAAATATGGCATGAAGTCCTCTTAAAGAAACTGTATGTCATAATTTTCCTAGAAAGCCAGTGGTCAAGAAAAAATGCATGGTATGATTATACATCAGATTACAGAAGCAGTGATCTGAGAATGCTCAGCATTAACTCAAACCAGTTCTTACTTTTGCAGTTAATCGCAAATCCTACATTTGCTACAGACTCAAAGAGTAGAAAAAATTATGTAGTTATAAGAGTCCCATCCTATCTTTTATTAGTCTTATCCCCTCCACTGCCTCTCTCCTTGCTGTATTAACCCACATCTACAACATGCATTCATAAGCCACCATACATATATTATGTTGCATGCAAAGAGCAAAAGCTAATGATATGCCATACATAAATGAGTTGCCAACATCATTCAATGAATGGTTTAGTAAAACAACCCAGATTTCTCAAGCACATATACCTCGACACACTGCTTTTAATTACTGCCTTTTCCCATTAACAAAAAAAATCTGTGATTATTTCCTGTTCTGGCAACCTTTCCAGAGGCAGTTTGATTGCTTAATCTGCTATTCAGTTATTGTAAAATATTGCAGTGAACCAGCTCTTATTGCTGATGTGGGCATGGAAGTAGATGCCGAAGTCAGCAACCATGCTCAGACACATTTTTTTTTTCTTGGATGTACACATCCTTGGAGTTCAGTGCAACTTATCCCCAAGTAAGTATGCTCCACTTCTAGCTCTTCAAACTGCATCATTTACTACTAAACTTCAACCCTGTCATTGTATGACAATGTTGACAACATATTATTTTTCTTATCCATGTTTTCAGAGTAAGAACTGCCTGGTTGTCATGTTGTATATATTTTAATATATTTTGATCCCTTTGAATGGCTCACATTTGTACCAGGATCTAACTCTGTAATATACAAGCTGAGAATTTGGATTGGCTTCCAATCAACCTTTTGAAAATGTCTATACCATGTGATCATTAATATGGCTTAACGACAGCCCATATTTTACAGTATTCTGTGACCTTCATGTATGTTTTTTGCCCACCCATATTCAGGAACTTTACTCCTACATACTATGATGGGATGGAAACAGGATTGGCACCTGTCCGAAAATGCTGAACCGTCTAAGGAAGACAACGAAGCTTCTCTTAACTAGGCCAGAAAGAACACTCGTCCCCTGTGGGCAGGGAGTGGTTGTCTGGCTGACACTCACACACAGCTGGCACTGGCACACTCCAGATGGACCTGTTTCCAACTTTCCTTAGCCAAAGCGAGAGCTGCCGTAGGCGTCGTGGGGCCTTTGGGGATGGGTGGAAGAGGGGAACAGTATACAAGTGAACACATGGCAAAAGATTTCCTGTTTCCATATTTTTTAAAAAGATGTTTGACAGTCATAGACTGTGCCCATGAAATATTGCATTGCCTAGTATCAGGAAACCACACAGACGTTGCTGGCGCATATGGATAGCACCATCTGAATTCATCTGCATGTAAATATGGGTTGGGTATGGAATCCAGAAGATGAGTGAAGCAAGTTCTTTCAGTAAATGTCACTGTTTTTATGCAAGAAAATGTTAAGACAAAATTGCCATCAACACGAAATCACAACAAAAACTGCTGGAGTCAGTATTCCCTGGCTTCCCCTTTAATTTTAGTCTATGTGCTGCCAAAGCAAGCATGCTTGCTCTTTAATTGTATACTTCAGTTTAAAGAAGTAATATTCTGTGGTACTGGATTTATACCTTGCCCTACATTCTGAATCTCAGAGCAGCTTACAATCTCTTTTACCTTTCCACCCACAATAGACACCCTGTGAGGTGGGTGGGGCTGAGAGAGCTCTCACAGAAGCTGCCCTTTCAAGTACAGCTCTGTGATAGCTATGGCTGACCCAAAGCCATTCCAGCAGCTGCAAGTGGAGGAGTGGGGAATCAAACCCAGTTAAAGGGGAAGAGGAGCATTTTGAAGGAACTGCTCATGGCAGAATGACACTCTAGCACTCACCCAAACAGTCTATGGAAAAACTCTATGAAAAGCATAGAGTTTTGGGATGAGTGCCAGAGCATCATCCTAGCACAATGCCAGCACTTCTGGGTTGTGCCAGAAGTAACATCATTGCACAAAGATGACATTTACTGTCCCCTCCCAATTTGGCTGCCATGTTTCTAAAATTGTTGGGAGATAGCCTGCTATAAGTGAGCACCTGGCAAGTCTTAAGACTTTTTCTTATATCATACACATTCACTGAAGCCCACATGTAATTTGCTTGCATATCTGGCCTTGCTTTGCATTAAGACCCTAAGAGGAAGCTTCAACTACAGGATTTTCAACTGCCAACAATGTTCATTTTAATAAGCAGCTTTATACTAATATAGTGTGGTGCAGGTGTCAGGCTCGGATTTGAGACCAGGTTCAAATCTCAATGCTATCATGAATCTTGCTGGATGACCTTGGGTCAATCTTTCTTTCTCTGCCTAACCTACCTTACAAGGTCTGTTGTGAAAATAAAATGGAGGAGAGGAAACCACGTAGGTTAGTGAGATAAAATCACAGTAAGTATATAATCAAACAGATTTGCTTTCCTTTTATCTATTCCTGAGCAAGTGGCTTTATGTCCTTTAAAATATTCAGATACAGGAAGTAGTAAATGGGACAACATATGAAAGGCTAAACTTTCCCTGACCACTAGAAATTATGTCACAATAGAGGGTAGGCTTGCTAGTCCTCAGGTTCAGATGGGAGAATCCCTTGGATTTCAAGTTCCTCCTTGCTGCCAGCCAACTGGCTGGAGTGGGGAAGCCCTGCCCCAGCAGCCACCATGTGCCTTCAAACCTCCACGGGTTTAGAAAAGGTTTGCAACTGCTTGTGTTTCTGAATGTGTGTGTGCCTTTAAATCTCAGCAGGAAACCTGCAGCGGAGAGGGGTGAGCAGACAGAGCCACAATGCTCTCAGTTCCTCTGTCTATTTGGAGGAAAACTTCATGCCCTAGGCTGTTCTTTCATTTCCTATTAGTCTGAAACAGTTGGTTGAAATACAGCAGAGGGTTATATTCAGCAACATGATTAAATTGTCCCAGTGAGATCATAAAAGTGTGTGCTTGCTAATTCTTTTGGATGCTTTGTGTGAGTGTGTTCACTTTCATTTAGTGGAAGTTTAGGTTCCGGGGGACAAGGAAATGAAGACTGTATTCAAGGGAACTGAACTGCTATATTTTTATTAATTCTAGGGAATGGGAAGGTCTCCTGACTCCACCCCCAAAGTCCTCAGATATTTTCAGAGTTGGACCTGGCAACCCTATTAGAGGGGTTGCCTACATTTAGCAACACTCTTCTAGGCATCTGCTAACACTCAACTTATAGAAGTTTTGGGAATCCAAAAGCAAAGTCAAGAGAGCATAAGGAGTGGCAAAGGCTCCATTGGAAAGGCACATTTGTCCCCATGAATTCGTCCTCAATTTGTCAGTTCATGAATTCGTCAGTTCTCAATTTGTCTTCCAAGAAGAGTCCAGACTTTGTGGCAGGCAGTTTGTCACCTCAGATGGATAGAAGGAACAAATTGCTGGAAAGTTGTGGCTTTTGCAGCTGAGTCAGACACAGCCCGCCCCCCTCCGCCAGGAATTTTATGTCACTGAGCAAAATAAAGACCAATTGAATCTGTATTATATCAGGAATTTTAATTTACTGCCAAATTTCCCTCTAACTTAATTGAGCTGCTGACCCAAGGACATGTATAATTGGATGTTCACCCATTTGCCATCATTGGGCTCCTAGCTTTACCCCATGGAAAGTGGGAAGTCACACATTTTCTTTCTTGTAAAACCAAGCTGTATGACACAAACTGTTGTTCATTTTAAGACTGCTTTTCAATGCATGCCAGCACAGATGATTTGTCAGTCCAGGCTGCCTTCCAGTTGCGCTGCCATGTATTGAGGCAGACATGTGCCTACCGGCACCACATGCTGAACTCAGCATGGATTAGCCCTTTCATGCCATGCTTGACACGTTCAAAGAGTCACTTTCACAGCAGTGCTCAGAAACAATGTTATTTTCATTCCATGTAAACACAGACTGAGCATTTCATTCTCTGAAAAATGTAAACGAACACTTGGACTGAAGCTACATATCTGCCCTCCTTCAACCTCCTTCCTTCAGTCTCTGGATGTTACTCCAATTGCTTCCTTAAATGTAATGCCTGATAACCACATTCTTTTCTCTCCAACCAATCAAAACTAAGTTATTTTCTTCTGTTCACAAGACTCCTGTATAGGATTTGGCAAAGAGGAGATGGTGGCAGAATGAAGCTGATTTCATATAGTTTATATATAATTTTATGTATATATATATATATATATATATAAAACCAAACCAAATTCTGCTCTTCATTGTGTATATAATTTCCACAGTAAATACTAAAGTAAACCAAAAGTAGATGTTTTAAAAAAATACAGAAAGAAAGAAAAAAGAAAATTGGCCTTGTAACCATAGCAGCCCACTTAAAATCAGCATAGCTGAAGAATGGGACAACTATCTTCTTTTTTGGATAAGTACTCAGCTGTTGCAGCTGAAAAACTCCTAAATGCAGAGTACAATAAAAGAACCAATGAGCAAGGTGTTCTCACTGGAATAATTTATTGTGCAGAAAGAATATCATAAGTAGTTCTCTCTCTCTTTGATCAGGCAGAGTTATAGCTATAAATACTGATTTTGAGATATATAGATTGTTAATGCAGTAGCAAGTAAAAATTAGGAAACTGTGGGATCAATCCTATTTTGAAGTTCCATTTTATTCAATGGGGCTTTAGAAGAAATGTCCTCCAGAGAGAGTTGCCAACCTCCAGGTAGGTTCTGGAGATATCTGGGAATTACAACTGATCTCCAGACTAAAGAGATTAATTCCACTGGGAACTATGGCTGCTTTGGATGGACTCTTTGGCATCGTCCCCTGCTGAGATCCTTCCCAACACCATCCCCTATCCATCCCCCCCAAATTGCCAGGAATTTCCTAACCTGGTTGGTAACCCCACCTTCAGCTTAGAATTAGTCTCAGTATTTCAATACTCTGCATTCTACACATGCTCCAGATGTTTTGATGCTGGTAAAAGACTGGCAAAAACAACAACAGAAAACTAGTCATTTCCCTCCCAAAGTGCAGATGAACCTGGCTGGAGAAAAACAAAAGGTTTAGCATCTAATACCTTACCTAGAATGTCACACTTAGGGAGACAGAGATGGTGATGTCACCATATTGTGTTTCTTTCCCTTGGGGAGAACACGGGAGAAATGATGACTCAGGGATGGACAGAAAGAGATTATAAATTCTCTGAACATGAAGGAGAAGGTGTTTCTTGTCATCTTGTCTTCAAGACTCCATCTAATTTTTCCTTTTATGCTGATGAGTTTTTAAAATGCATTTGATGCTTCTAATAACTTCAATGTTTTATGCTATCTTTTCTGATTTTATAAATTGCACAAATTGTTTTCTGTGGGGTTGTTTTTTTGGAAGTGTACAAATTGGAGCGGGGGGGACACTGCAGTATATGAACATGTAAAATAAAAATGACTAGCCTGGCTAGCAGCCCTGTTAGAGGAGAAAAAAAGGCTACAGAATTTTAATCCAATCAGTTGTTTGTTGTGGCCTACTGATGGTGGAGGTCTTTTTACACTTGACCAGATATACTGTCAGGATAGACATCAGCAGCCTAATTCTTCTAGTAACAGTTTTAGCTGGTAGAACAAGACATGACGTAAAAAAAAAGAATATTTGCTACCATTGTTCTGAGATGATATGCTATACCAAAGTTTTTGCAGGAAGCAAAGCCCAATTGTAAATCATGTCATCCATGACATCACTACATACGACCACATTAGGCAATGGCCCACAGCACAGTATTGTGTTCTCTACACAAAGACTACTCTTTTTGCCTCAGGGAATTTATTGTTGAACTTGATCTTACTAAAGTCAAAGAAGCTTTCACAAGAACTGAAGAAGCCCCTGAAGTTAGGATTCAACCTACTATCTGTTTTCGATTTATACGCACCCCGCTCCTACTTCCCAATTTTCATTTCCATTTGTCAATGGACATTTTATAACACAATCAATCAATAGAGATTTAGGGCTGCCAGCCTCCTTTACAACTGATCTGCAGCTGACAGAGATCAGCTCCCCTGGAAAAAATGGCTGCTTTGAATGTTGGACTCTATAGCATTGTACCATACTGAGGCCCCTCTTCTCCCCAAACCCCACCCCACAATCCCCTAACCCTCAAAGTCTCCAGGTATTTCTCAACACACACCTGGCAACCCTAGATATCATGGAAAATAAAAGCTAAGAATAGCCCTTCCTCCCCCGGTAATGTAGGGTCCGTTGATCTCCATCAGGCCAACCACCGCAAAATTAATAGTATCATTTTCATTTCAAAGATTTCAGGTTTTCACAGCTGGTAACATCATTAGGGTTTGTAGAATCTTTCGGGCTCAAGTGCCGTGTTCTACTGGAGAAAGTTTTCCTTCCAGACGTTTCGTTCTCAGCTGCGGAGAACATCCTCAGTGGCGTTGCAGCCGGAGCAGGCGCTCTGGCCAAGAAGGTCAGAGCGCCTGCTCCGGCTGCAACGCCACTGAGGATGTTCTCCGCAGCTGAGAACGAAACGTCTGGAAGGAAAACTTTCTCCAGTAGAACACGGCACTTGAGCCCGAAAGATTCTACAAACCCTAATTTTCATTTCAATTGATTAATCGTTTTGCAGACATTTTTGGTCCCAAAACGTCTTGTGGGTTCAGACATCGCAGTAGGATCTAGGCAGTCAGTGCTGATTTGACGTTAAGAGCGAAAAATGTGATACATTACAGGAAGTGTTTATCTTTAGATTAGACCTTAAATGGGGTCATTGAATTAATCTCAGATACTGATCTTAACAAACCTCTATCAACCTGCATAAAACCTTAATCCTATCCAGCATTAGACTTGCTCTGAAATATGTTTTAATATGACCAGGTAAAAATTATTATTCACTGCACAATGAACGCCACTAGTTTTGTAAAGAAACTAAAAATTAAAAACTGGCTAATTAATAGGAAGCAGAGAGTGAGTATAAATGGGCAGTCTTCGCAGTGGAGGACAGTAAGCAGTGGGGTGCCGCAGGGCTCAGTACTGGGTCCCATGCTCTTTAACTTGTTCATAAATGATTTGGAGTTGAGAGTAAGCAGTGAAGTGGCCAAGTTTGCGGATGACACTAAATTGTTCAGGGTGGTAAGAACCAGAGAGGATTGTGAGGAACTCCAAAGGAATCTGTTGAGGCTGGGTGAGTGGGTGTCAATGTGGCAGATGAGGTTCAATGTGGCCAAGTGCAAAGTAATGCACATTGGGGCCAAGAATCCCAGCTACAAATACAAGTTGATGGGGTGTGAACTGGCAGAGACTGACCAAGAGAGAGATCTTGGGGTCGTGGTAGATAACTCACTGGAAATGTCAAGACAGTGTGCGGTTGCAATAAAAAAGGCCAACGCCATGCTGGGTATTATTAGGAAGGGAACTGAAAACAAATCAGCCAGTATCATAATGCCCCTGTATAAATCGATGGTGCGGTCTCATATGGAATACTGTGTGCAATTCTGGTCCCCGCACCTCAAAAAGGATATTATAGCATTGGAAAAAGTGCAGAAAAGGGCAACTAGAATGATTACAGGCTTGGAACACTTTCCCTATGAAGAAAGGTTAAAACGCTTGGGGCTCTTTAGCTTGGAGAAACGTCGACTGCGGGATGACATAATAGAGGTTTACAAGATTATGCATTGGATGGAGAAGGTAGAGAAAGAAGTACTTTTCTCCCTTTCTCACAATACAAGAACTTGTGGGCATTCGATGAAATTGCTGAGCAGACAGGTTAAAACGGATAAAAGGAAGTACTTCTTCACCCAAAGGGTGATTAACATGTGGAATTCACTACCACAGGAGGTGGCGGCGGCTACAGGCATAGACAGCTTCAAGAGTGGGTTAGATAAAAATATGGAGCAGAGGTCCATCAGTGGCTATTAGCCACAGTGTGTGTGTGTGTGTGTATATATATATATATATATATATAAAAATTATTGGCCACCGTGTGATACAGAGTGTTGGACTGGATGGGCCGTTGCCTGATCCAACATGGCTTTTCTTATGTTCTTATGTTCTTAAACCAACTGTTCCAGTGCATTGCATTACTGGACATTACAACTGCTTGAATATCTTCAAAGACAGCAGAACCCAGTGTTCACAGTTACTACTACACTTCGGAAATGAGACTGTATTAAAATTTTATTATGAAGCAACCCTACCCATGAATTAAAACACTACATGTGATTTGGATTAAACTAGGAACTTTATTGAACATAGCTGACCTGCAGCTTTTAAACTCATAAAGCAAAGGTTACTACAAGCTTGCAAAGCAAGCCTCCTCAATGGGGCAATACCACCTTGGCTCAGAGCCAGGTCTAGGCTTGCCAGCCCCAAGGTCCAGGCAGGGGATCCCTCGGTTTTGCAGGCTCTTCCCTGCTGTCAGCCAGCAGGCTAGTGGGGGAAGCCCTGCCCCGACAGCCACCATGTGCCTTTAGTTCTCGGCAGGTTTAGAAGAAGCTTGCAAACGCTTTGTGTTTTGGAATGTGTGTGTGCCTTTAAATCTCAGCAGGATATGAAAGCTGCTGGGGGAGGCAAGCAAACAAAGCCACATGGCTCTTCCTGGTGAGTGTGTGAGAGAGGAAGTCCCTTTGTTTGTTTTGCATTCATTTCAGACGTCATTTGTATAGTAAAATGGATAGTAAAGAGTTAACTAGAACCTGCTTATGAGATGGAGGAAAACTTCACTCCCTATACCATTGCCCCAGAGAAATCAAAAAATGTGGGCTTGCAAACAGCTTATTTTGGCTGCTTTTTGAGTGTGCATGTGTGTTTGTGCGTATGTGCTCACTTTCATTTAGTGGAAGTGCAGCTGCTGAGGAATCCATTGAAGGCAAAAAAGAGGACCAGGAAATGAAGACTGTATTCAGGGGAACCATATTTTTATTTATTTATTTTAGGGAATGGGAAGTCTCCCATCTGTACCATGTCAGCCTTGCCTTACCTCTATGAAGGGCATTATTTAAGCAGGCAGCCTCCCACTCTCCCCAGAGACAGAGAGCCAGTTTTGTGCTGTGGTTAAGACTGATGGACTCTAATCTGGAGAATCATGTTTGATTTTCTACTCCTCCACATGCAGCCAGCTGGGTGACCTTGGGTCAGCCACAGTTCTCTCAGAGCTGTTCTCTCAAGAGCAATTCTCTCAGAGTTCTCTCTGCCCCACCTACTTCACAGAGTGTCTGTTGTGAGAAGAGGAAGGAAGAAGATTGTAAGCCACTCTGAGTCTCCAAGTGAAGGGCAGGGTATAAATCCAAACTCTTCTTCACCCTGAAGACATTTTCAAGAAACATTTTCTGCCAGATTTATAAACCGCAAGATCAAGAATATACACTCTGGACATATGTATTGAAATTAGTAGACAATACTGACTTTAATGGACCAGGGGTCTGATTCAGTATAAGGCAGCTTCATATGTCCATAGATAAAATGAATTTATACCTCTAATTTAGAGCAAATAACTGCTGCACCTGAACCAATACACAGTGAGAATATTCTTCCCCCCCCCCTTTTATTTGCTAGCCCTTTGTTTCTGCCCATGAATTGTGGCAGCATTCATCCACCATATAGGCCTATCTAACTTCTTTAAAAGGTATGAATTACGAAAATGTTCTCTCCTATTACAATGTTAAGAAATAACAATGTTTAAATAAAACATCTTATTCTGGTTTCCCCTGAAACTGTATCTCTTGCTCTTGGTTAAGTGAAACCTGATGAAATACAAATCCAACCCAAAGGAGTTCACCTCAACCTTTCACCTCAAAATTTTCCTGTGCTTTAAAAAAAAAAGAAAAAGAAAAGAGGAGCAAGAAAAAAGGAAAAGCATTAGGGCTTGAACAAATGTTTCCAAATGTTTTACATTTATTCACATTTATCAGACCCCCATCCCCTACCCTACTCCAAAATCCCCATAAAAATGAGAAGTTTGGGCACCACTTCTAGCTTTAAAAGAAAATCTATTTTCTCTTTTTATAGAAAGAAACCTACGAGTTCTATTCCAGGAAGCCCAATAAACTATTGTGGTAGAACTATTATAACTTGGGATAAAGAGTTTGGGGCATTTTAGTTTAGGAAAAAGACAAGAAACATGAAGTTTATGAAATACTGTGGAGAGAGGGAACTTTTTATCCTATATTAGCAGGATTCAGGGATACCCAGTGAAGCTGAAGAGTAGCAGACTCAGGACAGCCAAAAAAAGTACTCATAATTAACTTGTGGAATTCACTGCCACAGGATGTGGTTTAGATAGTTTTAAGAGGGGATTAGACCCATTAATGGAGCACAGGCAGAAAGGCAGGGCTTTTTCGCCTGGGCTGGCCAGGGCTCCAGATGGCCCAACCCTCCATGTGGCAGCCACATGCTCCCAGGCTAGGTGGTATGGCCTAATGTGCAAATGAGCTCCTGCTGGGCTTTTTCTACAACAAAAGGAAAAAAGAAAAAGCACTGGATAAATGTTTCCATGTTCAGTGACTGTATATTTCTGAAAGTCAGCAAGGGACAATAATGGGTGAAGGCTTTGGTGTCTGTGCCCCATGGATCTTCCAGGGAATCTGGTTGGTCACTGTGAGCTAGCCACTAGATTAGCTTTTGGTCTAAAACAGTAGAGCATTTCTTATATTATTATTATTATGGACAGGGCTTACCAAATCTTAGAACTCTCCACTGGGATTGTCATGAATGGGACATTATAGCCGCCCTGAGCCACTTGTGGGAAGGGCGGGATATAAATCCCGAATAAATAAATAAATAAATTATATAACTAATCATTTTTATCCCACCTTTCTTCCAATTAACTCGGATGATCCCTCCCATTTCATCCATGCAAAAACACTACAAAGTCAGTGAGGGGTAAGGGTAGGGCTCAAAGTAAGTGACTGATTGGTCCATGGTCACTCACTGAGCTTCATGACAGAATGGGATTTGAACCTATCCTAGTTCACCAGTACACCACACTGGGCTCCTGGTGACAGGTCCAGAGACCTCAAAAATTAAGTTAAAGCAGTTACATACTAATTAAGTTAAAGCGCGTTCAAAGCAATCTTATGTGCCAAACAGACCATTTGCATATTTTATGTGAGTATTCAGGGCTTTTTTTGAGCACTAATGCACAGGAACGCAGTTCTGGCAGGCTTGGAATCAGGGGGTGTGGCCTAATATACAAATGAGTTCCTGCTGGGCTTTTTCTACCAAAAAAAGCCCTGTATGAAACAATGGTGATGTCAGGGGTGTGACGTAATATGCAAATCAACTCCTGCTGGGCTTTTTCTATGAAAAAAGCCCTGTGTGTATTTCATAAATAAATTTAACTGTTTTAATGAAATAAAATACCTGGCCATAGAAGATAGCAAATCAAGTTAGGAATTAAATTAACATTTAACATGGCATTTTGAAATCATAAATGTTACCAAAGTGTTCAAAAGATTTAAAGAAAATAAGAGGAAGACTTGATGGCTGCTACCCCCAAAGAGTAGATGTTGGTCACAGCAGATATAAGAGCCACAATCTGGATCAGGAAAGGAGGCTTGGAGTGAGGGCATGACTCATGAATTTGAGGTCTAAGGTAAACCCTAGTTTTTGGCATGCCAGGGTTATGAAAGGTTTTTACAAATGTGCTCTTGTATACTGGTTTAAAGCATAGCGTCAACAACTTAAGTACTTCTTTATTAATTTTTCATAACTTATCCCAGCCTCTGAAGAATAAGAGGCCCCTCACCCCAGAAAATCAATGATTTAATGTTTATAATGGAGTTGAAATTAGAACGAGTCCTCTCTCTCTCTTCTTCTTCCCCCACCCTTCATTCTTTATTCAGAGGAACCTTCAACACACGAAGGAATTTGTGATGAATATTTTGCTGAAGACTCTTTTAGGATGTTCTAAGCACTGTCTTTTCCAATATTTAAAATCCATATCTTGGCACTCAGCTGTCAAATAATGCAGTACTCCTTTGTGGATTCAGCTAAATAATTACTCCTTTCCTTCTAATTTTAACTAGGGATGCTTGAACAGCCACATGGTTCAGCTTGCTTACTAGTCATGACCAGAGCACTGATTATTCATCATTCTGTTTGGCTGTTCACAAAGCCATTTGAGCCTGTTCATCAGGTTACTGGTCACATACAGTACAGTGCCACTAGCAATATTTCTTAAGGTTGCCAGCCTCCAGGTGGTAACTGGAGATCTCCCATTATTAGAACTTTTCTCCAGGCAACAGAGATCAGTTCACCTGGAGAAAATGGCCAATTTGGAATGTAGACTCTATGGCATTATATCCCATTGAAGCCCCTCTCCTTCCCAAACTGTGTCCTCATCATGCTCCACCCCCCCCTCCCAAATCTCCAGGTATTTCCCAATCCAGAGCTGGCAACCCTATCATATGTGCATAATCTCACAGTGTCTGATGAGACTCCCAGCTCTTCCTCTACACAGACCTGTCACCAGTGTATAGCCTTCCACAACCAATCATATAAGTAAATAGTGGGCAAAGCAGTCAGCAAGTGACTGTGAACTGATGCTATTTTTAAAAAAAGAAATCTTACAATTTGGTTAAGTCTGTGTTGCCAAGTTATTTTGTGCATGCAGGTTTTTGTACTGCCTTGTGGGAGGTATAGTGTGCTTTCACATGGCAACTGTGGATTTTGCTATTCTTACACAGTAAAAATCCAGTTATTTAGTGGTGGTGTGAACACAACTATAGTTCCCCTCCCACATCATTTAATTATTTGACTCAAACAACCATGTGCTTGCAAGTCAGGGAGATGGAACTTCCCCACCACAAGGAAATCTTATGGGGGGGGGGGTAGGGGGAACAACAGTGGGAGGGCTTCTAGTGTCCTGGCCCCACTGATGGATCTCCTGATGGCACCTGGTTTTTTGGTCAATGTGTGACACAGAATGTTGGACTGGATGGGCCATTGGCCTGATCCAACAAGGCTTCTTTTATGTTCACCAGCACAGGCTACTAAGCAACTGCAAAGCTGCTCATTAGATGTTTGACCCAGGTGGTGGCAAGGTAAGCAGATCCAAGGCCTAGCTGACATGTGATCGCAGCTGTTGAACATGGTATATTTGCCTACCATACTTGTTCACCATGGAAGTTCATGGCCCCCCTAGTTTTAACCAAAGCACCTAAGTGAAAGAGAGCGAGGCCCTTAATGCTTTGTCTGGGATAGGCTGTATTAGTGAGCACACAAAAACAGTACAGACAAAAAACAGCTCAACTCCTATATCTTTTTGTAAGTCTTTATACATGAAATATTTCTTTGAGTGCTTAAATAAAGCACAAATTTAGCATCCCTACCAAATAAATATTCTTCCTCAGCCTTGCATCCTGTTTTCTCTGCATATTCAAATGTCAGTTATTGACTCTGCCACAGAAGTGTATAACTCAAAGTGCCAGTTAAATGGCATCCAGGTTTTCTCCACCAAATGAAAACAAGAAAAATTGAAATAAATTCAAATCTAGTGCAATTTACTGCACTTGTCATTCAAAGTCTTTATTCTAAAAGGTAATAGGATGGCTACTGCACATCTGAAAGAAAGGGGGAGGGAACCAAAGATATATATGCCTTTAAAGAAAGGGGGGGGGGACCCAATGTTGACTGCACATTGCAATCAGTCTTAATTCATTCTTTATTGCTGCTCTGGTTTGGTGTTATTTGAGCCGGTCTTAACTGTTAAAAGCATTTCAAATGTTCACATGGTGTGCATTAGGTTACTGAGTAAAAGCAAGTGGAACCCACCAAATGTAACTTTCTGAATGCAAACCACATGAATTTGATTTCTTTGTGGCATAACTTTAATTGGGTTCAGAGGTCTCTCTGCTGTACCTGTCTATCTACTTTCTGATGGCCTGATCGGATAAGGCTAATATGAAGAAGCTGGTTTGGACTGCTCTCAGTTACAGTGAGCCCATTACCTTGTTTACCAGGTTGTGGCAATACTTTGCTTTAGTTATGGGACTTTATTCTTTTTTTTGTTCCCAGGCTGGAAGTGGCAGGCTATTATCTGTACAATATAACATAGGACTGGTTACTTGTAAGATTGCACAAGGAGTTATGGGCCAGACCAGGGCTTTATTTGTAGAAAAAGCCCAGCAGGAACTCATTTGCATATTAGGCCACACCTCATGACAGCACCATTGTTTGGCATAAGGCTTTTTGTAGCAAAAGTCCAGCAGAAGCTCATTTGAATATTAAACCACACCCCCTAATGCCAAGCCAGCCGGAACAGCATTCTTGTGCGTTCCTGCTCAAAAAAAGTCCTGGGCCAGGCAGCAGCCATACTCAGGATACTGACCTAGCCTCAGTCACTTCCGTTTGCTTCAAGAAAAGTTAATTCTGCTCCACCAAGAATGAAAGGGACAGCTGGATGTGAATGTGGGAAGCATGCACAGAACTCCCACACAATTCTTATGGTCTCTTGCACTGCCTCCGTGCCTAGTCTGTGCAATGTATAGGCAGAGAGATGAGAGAAATAAGGATTTATTGGGCAAATGGGAATGTTGCACATGAAGTGCATTAGATTATTTTTATGAGTTCATTGAGGATTAAGGGCATATTTCACAGTTTACCAGGCAGTCATCAAGAAATGAATCAAATAAGAATGTTGACCTAAAGTCCATATGGCAATAAACAGCTTTATGCGCTGCTAGCCACTGCTTATAGGAGTCTCACAAAAAGGATGCAATGGAGATCTATCTATCTATCTATCTATCTATCTATCTATCTATCTATCTATCTATCTATCTATCTATCTATCTATCTATCTATCTATCTAGGCCTCGGATTCAGCGGGAGCTCACAGAAGTGCAGCTCCTGAACCTTTCTGACAGTTCCACCTCGTCCATTGAATAGTAGGTGCAGCTGCACAACAATCCATGACCTTCTTTTCTACAAAACGACCCCTGTATCTATCTATTGCTATTAGCCTCTGATAATGGTTGCTTAATCCTTTCTAATATAATCACTATTCATTCTTGTGGCAATGAATTCCATAACAATTATGTGCTGCATGAAACCACCTAAAAGTGTTTATATAGTGCTGAAGGGTGTTCCAAGAGTTTTACATGCATTATTTTAATAGTCCATGCAACAATCCCATCAAGTAGGCAAGTCAGACTCATAACACCTCAAATAGTGCTGACTAGCCCTCAAATAGTGCTGACTAGCCCTCAAATAGTGCTGACTTGTCAGAGTTTGGAAGCTAAGCATGGTGAGTGGGAGACAACCAAGAAAGAGGGGAGTTGCTCTGCAGAAAAAGTCAATGGCAAACCACCCATCCTCATCTCTTGCCTTGAAAATCCCATGGTCCTGGTTGGTTGGGGCTTGATGATACACAATTAGCTATGGCCTGGATAGCCCAGGTTGCCCAATTTCATTAAATCTGAGAAGCCAAACAGAAGCCCTGTTTAGTATGTGGATGGCAGACCACCAAGGAAGGGTTCCTATATAGAGGCAGGCAATAGCTAACCACTTCTGAACATCTTCTGGTTGAGAAAACCCTAAGGGGTTGTCCTAAGTTGGCAACAACGTGATAGCAAGAAGAGGAAGGAAGGACATATATGAAGGTGAGAAAATAATGATTTACTGCTGCTTTCGCACTCATCAGTGGCCCCAGCTGCTTTAAGTGCCAGGAGGGCAGAAAGCTCTTCTGCTGCCTTTCTACGGGTGTCCAGCACCTGCTTGCCTGACCACCACACACTGCTTTGCTGCTGCCACTTGCCCCCTCCTCACTGTTGCTACTGCTACCCCAGATGAGATCATCCTTCTTACTTTGTCACTAATTCACTCTTTCAGAAACAATGCAGCAAGCTGTGCATGTCCTGTAGAGCTTCTTGAATTTGTGTGAGTTTGGGAACTGGTGCAGGTAGCATGCCATGCTATTTTTAAAGAAAGCTGTGGGTGTGGCGGGGAGTTAAGGAGGCTTGGGGAAAATGGGAAGCTGGAGGTAGGCAGGACAGGAGGTGACTTCCCCTTTAAATCTGCTACCCGAAGTAAGTTATCTGCCTTAGGTTGCCTCATTATAGAGCTGGTTCAATGTTGTGCCTGTCTCTTCCCCCTTCCCTTTTAGGGTATAAAGCAGTCTAGGGGGCATTTCTGATTAGGGAAATAAGAGAGAGTTAAACCTACCCTTCCCCATAATCACTGTCTAGGTTCGTATTCTTCCCATCTCTCCACTGGTTTATTGGGGCTACTGGGCCATTGACTTTTTCTGAGGATTGAAAGAATGAAGATAATACTCAGCGCATCATAGGTCACTCCCACTGTTCTCTTTTGCTTTCTCCATACTGGATCATCACACAGGTTTAAAATCCAGACTGGAATTTCCTGACATGCTTACTGGCCCTTTACTTTATTGCTCATAATGCATCACTTTGCCTTATTATTTCATACCAATGACACTATTCTGTGGTTGGTTTTGATTCCCTTTTCTACACTGGCAGACCAAAGCTAAACTTTTGTGGAAATAAATGAATTTATGGCTGAGAGAGCCAGTTGCTACATATTTTGTCACAGTGGCTTTCATTATAATGGCTTGCAAACTGCAGAGGAAACTATAATCTATCTCAAGAACAATTCAGGCAACCAAGAAGCAGTAAGGTTTACCACAACAACCCACAGTCATGCTATAGCACAAACAAAAGAGAATCTTGGGGCACCTTAAAGAACACATTTATTGAGGCACAAGTTCTCACAGAGCCCAGAAAAGCTCATGCTTCAATAAATCTGCTTGTCTTTAAGGTGCCAGAAGACTGTTTTATTTTCACAACAACCTGGACACCAGTCAGTGTTGCCTGTATGTGCTGATTGTCATTTTATAACCTCCCAACCGAATGTGTTCAGTCAGGATTGAATTCAGATCTGTATCATGAAACCTTAGCAAAACAAACCACATGAAAGAGCACAAATTGAGAATATTAAAAGGGAGATTTGACAGGAAATTGATTTAAATTTTGGCCCTGGTTCTTCCTGGATGCTAATCATTGAATCATTTCTTAGAATTTTATATTGGTGCTTTAACAGGAGTCAAAAATCTACAAAAGCTTCTTTGCTTTAACTGACTTTGTTTGGTTAACTCCTCAAGAATTCCACAGCCTTTGACCATTCATTTAACTCTCATTAATACATGTCCCAAAATACTGAGCTGATGACTCACAATATTAATTTCCATAGTCATAGCGGAACTGCTACAGTGGGCACAACATTATATAGTTAAAGAGTTATCCTCAACTGCCCTATTATTTATTTATTTATACCTTCGACTTGATGAATCACCCTATCCTGACCAAAGCTGGGCTCTGGGCGATGTACAACTTAGTTTATAAATATGGCATTTAAAAACTATTAAAATAACAATTACAAATCCTAATGGTGTCCTATTAAAATTTTTCAATCCAGATTTCTAGATGCAGCAGTAAGGGACCTCTAAAGAGTGGGGGGTGGGGGTGGGGAAATGCCAGCCTGGCAACCGTCATTGTTCTTAACCGAAAGCCTCACAGAACATCTCTGCCTTACAGGCCCTATGGAACTGTAGAAGATCTCACAGATCTTGAAAGGCTTTCCAATTTATTAGAGGGACAACTGTGACTATTCTCCTAGCTCAGGAGTGACCAAACTGTGGTGGGGGAGCCACATGTGGCTCTTTCATATTGTGTGGCTCTCGAAGCCCCCACTGCCCTGTCAGCCAGCTTGGAGAAGGCATTTGTCTCTTTAAATCACTATTCCAAGCCAAGCCAGCTGGCTGGCTGGCTGGCTGGCTTCCTTCCTTCCTACATCTGACATGCATGTCTTGTGGCTCTCGAACATCTGATGTTTCTTTGATGTGGTTCTTATGTTAAGCAAGTTGGGCCATGCTGTCCTGACCTTGAACACGTTTTCTTGATTCCACAGACTTTGGACTCCTATAGGTATCAACCCTCAACCTTTTGAGGCTCGTAGCCTACTGGGAATCTCATCCCTAAGTATGTTAAAATTCTAAATTAAATAACTTTACAAAAGAGTAAAATATGTATGCATATGTTGCTCATCAATGAAAGCAAGGCTACAGAACTGTAGTATAATGGAATAACTGCAGAAGGTTGCTTTTATAAGGGAATGGGATTGTGGTCTATTGCAATGCTTATTGTATCAACTCAGTACAACTTTTACTGTACTGTCTTCTAACTTTAAATTCCACTTCGTGCATTATGGTATGTCATACCTTGAACAGAGTTTTGTTTAAAGTTGGAGTCTTTGTTTGCATTGTTTATTCAATATTTTACACTGTCTACTTGAATTGTGTATATCTCATAATCAACCCCAAATCTTAGCAAAAAAGTTGGACTATAAATAAATGAATAAATAACCCCACATTGCTGGTGGACTAATTAAACTGGAATTAAAGAAGCTACCTTTCTCCCAGGCTTTGAATTGGAAAACCAGATGGTCAGCCAGCAGAAATGATGCTGATCCCTTATTCTGGCATGTTTCTGCCAAGAACAGAACAGGGAAACAATGCTGCAGCAACTTCTCCATGTGTGCTTAACCTGTTGAAGATTCCTTCAAAATCTTCAGGCAGATGTTCTTTAATTAAGGTTAAAAGATTTCCAAAGTTCCTCAGCTCTGGAAGGGAAAAGACCAAACCACTCCTTTCAAAGAAGCAGTTTCTCAAAGCAACTTGCCTCCTCTGGACCCGTAAATGACCTGCATTGACTGCAAACTGGTAGATCAGGCATGAAGAGACAAAACCCAAACTCTGCAGTGTTTGGCTTTAGCATATCATTGTCACTCAGGTGAAGACTAACAGTCAGAAGGAATTATATGCTGGCATCACAAATCACACAACCCTTCACACAAAAAATAACATAAATGAAAAATAGCCTGCTACAAACACATCTTGGGTCTTTTCATCATTTATAAACTCCCTGTTGTCCTTTGTATAAGGTGCTATAGTGCCCACAGGAACCATACTGGGGATCTCTAGTCAGGTCCAATGTAATTGGCGAAGGGGATAGACTGTGAAACATACTCATTCATGTTGAAATGAATGTTAATTTCAACACTTGCATTCCAATTAGGCAAGATATTTACAATACAGACAGATGTTCCTCTTTCAGTACTCCCAGGTTCCCCAAGCACCTTCTGGTGAAAAAAACCTTATTGAACCATATCATACATAGAAGAGGAGGAGATTGGATTTATACCCTGCCCTTCACTCGAAGTCTCAGTGTGACTTACAATGTCTTTTTCCTTCCCATCCCCACAACAGACACCCTGTGAGGTAGGTGGGGCTGAGAGAGCTCTCCCAGAACTGCTCTTGAGCAGGACAGCCTTGAGACAACTTGTGGCTGACCCAAGGTCACAGCATGTGGAGTGGGGAATCAAACCTAGTTCTCCCAGATAAGAGTCCATGCACTTAACCACTACATCAAACTGGCTCTTTTTGAAATCCTGGCTACGGCCCTGAACACTGGCCAGTCTGAAGAGACAGAAACAAGTAAAAGCTTGAATTCCCAAAAAACTCATCCAATGTTATCTGTAAAACATAATAATTAACTACACAGCAGTGGAAAGGCATCACAAAATTCTCATGGGAGTCTCTATTGTTTAAAATGAGAGATATTCCATTTCCTTTTCAGGCACATTTGAAATATAGCACAACACTACTGATAAGGGAAATTAAACAAGATTGACAACAACTCATTTTTATCAACATTCCTCCTTTCTTCCCCATCCCTATTTTCCCCCTACATAGGCAGTTGGTGAACAGTAGTAAGAAATATGTTGCATCAAATGTAGTTGTAATAAAATGGGAAACTCTCTAAACTGGAAGACAGGTTCAGCTTATCTGTCTTTCTTTTGCTGTTGAAATTAACTCTTACATTATGTTATCTTGCTGCTCTGTGTTGCTCTGGTTCACCTTATCACCAGAATATGCACTTGCTGTAATCAAGGGAAGGCAACACTGGATGGTTCTTCTTCGTAACATCTAGTCAGACAACTTCTCCCCCACATTTCTTTAAAGACAGCCCATTAACATCTGGGATGTTTATGCCATGATGCTTGTCTTACAATGATACTATTTCTTCCTGTTTTCAATTGGCTTCAAGTGCCCATGTTGCAGTTTTAAAGAAAATGCACATACATTACTATGCATTTAGAGAAAACTGGGATTACATCCATTGGCACTGGGCATTTGCTCATGCAGATGAAGTTCTGCAGGAAGGCCCATGCATGTCCAACTGTATGCCTCTTGGTTTTGTATACAGGATGATTGGTAATGCTGTGAAAAGCAAAATCCCAATCTCACACACACACACACACAGTCTATGTATACACACATAAGGTGTCCCTACATATATGTGTCCTGGGGCAAGACCAGTAAGTACACATCCTGCTCCCCTCTATGCGCACAGAGTGTATATGCACTTTTAATGACCCAACAGAGCCTGTATAATAGCAAGAGTCTATTTAATGTCTGAAAATAGTGTAATTATACACTGTAATCTTTTCTCAACAAACCTTATCTAGTATCTAGGACTTTTCCATTTCTTGCACACACCTCTCAGCCCAGAGGCTAAGTGAAGAAGAAGATGAGAAAAGAGCATGGAAAGAGTCACAGACACTCCAGACAAACACACCCAAGACTGCTGCATGGACTGAAATGCCCATGAACACAGAGGAGTCCCAATCTCTCATGCAGGAGCAAAGCCTGAGCAAAGGAAACCTTATCTCTCCATTCATTGTTTTTGTTGGCCTGCAGCCAGTGCAAACATTTGCAGGTGGCTGGGCCATATTTTGACACTTCACTATCTACAGTTGTGATAAAAATCAAGAGTGTTGCTTCAGTACAGTTCTCTTTACAGTACAGTTCTCTTTAGCCTTTAGGGCCTGATTCTGCTCCCACTTAAGACAAGGAACAAGCATACGACACTGCTTTCTGAAAAGATTAGAGTTCATTAATGAGCACATTGTGGAAGGCCATTCATCTTGAAAGGTAAATAAAGAAAAATTCCTAATTCTGTATGCACCAACCTACATCCAACTTCTAAAAAAGTTAACAAAGTTAAAAAATATATTTTCTTATACTTATCCAAGGCTGAGTGCCACACAAGAAGAAATAAATATATTTTGTAAATACGCATGAATAGCCCAAACTGTAATTATTTCTATCATGCCATTTGTATTTCCAAGGTACTTCGATTGTTCACTCAAGATTTAGGACAGTAAAGTGCAGAGATTTGGCCTAAATGGTTTACATGAAAGTCATGGGCAGCACGCTTAGGGAAAGAAGAGGGATGGGATAGAAAAAGGAAAGGGTGAGAAGAGGCTTGCTTCTTTTGTTAAGTACCAGTGGATGAATACACTGGTGTTGTGAATCCACTGAAGAACACACTACTGCTGAACACATAAATTTAAAAAATAAAATAAAATTTTACACGATTACCAAAAATAATAACTTCACAAGCAGAAGCCGACAAGGGCCTATATTACCCCCAAAAAACATATTCTACACCTCAATCACAATAGGTTCTCCAGGTTTCCGAACACCCAGAACTGACAAAACACAATGCCTCTGCAACAGAAGTCTATTCCCAAATATAAGGAAACAGACAGATGCCTGAAACAAGATATTATTTTGTTAAGAATGACATCCTGGCTGGATATTGACTGCAAACATGTGGGCAGAAATGCTCTCACCTTAAACAGGATGGAGTCAAATTAGGTAAACTCTGAACTTTTCATTAACCCTGACAGAGCATGTTGGTGAGTGCTATACTTTTGTTCACTTAGGTCGTTTTCACACTCACCTCCAGCCGGCGCGACCCCCCTCTTCACCGCGCAGGATCTGCGCGGATTTCGCACTAAATGCCGCGGAGCAGCCTTTTGCGCCGGAAACTCCCGTCGCAAAAGCCGCTCAAACAGGAACTGCTTTTTGGCAGTTTACGTTTGAGCGGCTTTTGCGATGGGAGTTTCCGGCGCAAAAGGCTGCTCCGCGGCATTTAGTGCGAAATCCGCGCAGATCCTGCGCGGTGAAGAGGGGGGTCGCTCCGGCTGGAGGTGAGTGCGAAAACGACCTTAAAGATATATAGTGCTGGGGTGCCTGTGGGCATATTATAGCTATGATTACTAGTATTGCCCTACAAGTTCTCATGTCTGGAGAAGAAATGTGGGAATTCTCTTTAGGATAGCAATTCCACATATATGAACAAAGGTCAGTGTTCTGAAATGAATGGATCTTCAAGTAGCTGTTGAGCACCACAGCTACTTCTTCCATCATGTACAATTCCAATGAAACATCTGGTATAACACCTGACCAAACACTCCATCCAGCCAAAATTAGAATAATGGAGGGCAGGTCTTCTTACCCAATCTGCCGGTTTGTAGAAGGTGCTTGTGTAATGACTGAGCTGGACTGTGGAGATGGCATCGCCTGTTGAATCACAATGCTCGTGTCATGGTTTGGCATCCGTGGACTGGAGAGTTGGTGTGTTCCAGGGGCTGCCATGGCTCCACCAACGGTGTTATGCATTGAAATATTCTGTGAGAAAAGAAGAAGGAAAACAAAAGGGAAATCATAGTTTGCTTTAATTTTTCCCATGCCTAAAGTTAGGGATCTAGAAGTGTCAACAGAATGAAAAGTGATTGGCTTCTGGCAAACCTCATGTCAATAGATCTTGCTCTAACTAACAGCTATAAAGAAATGAAAAATAACAGTTTGCTTTCACAGTGCAACACAAATTGAAAATACCCCAAAGTTGACTAATCACTCTTCTGTACATCTGACTTATGATTTATAATGTAGACATTTTGCACATATCCATTTGCCTGTGTGTGATATATATTTAATTTAAGAATCATTTTTGCAGTCAGTGTATGGCACATTGATTTAGTGTTGTGGTCAGTGATAAAGTCCAAGATCTGTTGAGAATGACAAGTGAATATAATTTGACAGACTCAGTATAGTGTAGTGTGTGTGTTTTTTAAACTGCTTTTATTCTGGGCACAAGAAAATACTATAGCCTGGAACAAAGCATTATTTGACCCATATTGTCTTTCCTTTCTTACAGTTGCTTTTGGTGAGCATGATACAAAACTTCTTTTCAGCTCTAGAAAAGGGAGTCCATGTTGAAAGTGGCACACAAAAAGAGTCCACATTATATGTAGGTGAGCATTTAGTGAATTCAGAAACTGACATCTGAAACAGAAATGGAAAGTGGACTTCTGTTGTACAGAACATTTTCAGATATGATGCTTAGGGGGTGGAAAGATATGATGCTTAGCATTTTGACAGACAAGAGAGCAAAATTCATGACTTGATATCCTGTGTGTATGGAGGAGGGTAAGCTGAAAAGCCACTGTGGGGGGAAAGAAGATTTGCTTTGGCCATAGCATTTAGGAATTTTCTGCCATCTTCTTTTTCTGGTGAACATCATCTTCCCAATGTTTTGCTCCTCAGAAAAAACACAAAAATGTGCCCATAAATTTCCACATGGGGGCAAATATGTTAAGGTATAATTTGCATTAGGAAAATGGCACAGAGGGAGGAGTTAAACCACTTTTCCCCCCAGCACCACAATCTGAATTTTAAACTATTAAAATACTGTGGAAGATTAAAACACGAATCAATATAGTATCTAGTTTGGCCATTAAGTTACCTTTCTTAAACCCCTCTCATGCTACTTTTGTAAATGCCTTCACTGCTGTTCGTGTGGAACAGAAAGCAGGGGAGAGGCATTTGCAACTCATTCTGTCCAGAGCAGGTGTGACAAGGCAGGATTTTGAATTCTGACCTCTGCTGCCAATTATGCGATAGGCATGAGCTATTTAACCAGCACTCCACTAAAACTGACCCCCCTATCACTGTTTCTATATTCAAAATTTACCTTTCAGAAAATGACTCCTGGCTCCACCCTCAAAGTCTCCTGGCTCCACTCCCAAAGTCCCCAGATATTTCTTTAGTTGGACCTGGCAACCCTATACCAAACCTAAAACCCAACATCTACTAATAGCAAATTTCTTGACTTGCCCAGCCTCCTAGGTTCTGCCAGGGTGGCCCAAGAATTTTATCCCCCCCCCCACAGCCCCTTTTTGGCAGCCGGCAGCCCTAAAGTATTTTCCACAGCAGATTCACAAAGAAATAACTCCTTCGTAGTAGGCAATGGCTTCCATGCTTCTTCAACAGCATGCAACTGACATTAATGTAAACATCACCAAGTTGACCAACTGTTCAAGAATGCAACAGATTTAGAGCTTCGGGTCTTTTATCTTGATTTTCATGACATGACCTAATTAGGGATGCCCTCTAATTATCAATGGAAATGAATAATGAAAGATTTTCCTGTTTTCCAGACCCATCTCACCATCCACCCCCATTCTTTCAGCGTCTGAGCAGATTAGCTTCTTGACATAGGCTTTTACATATGCAGTTGTGTCAAATGGGTACCGGATGTACCTATAATAAGTGACTACATTATTGGAAAGTGGAAAAAAATCTAGATAAAAGGAGCAGAAATATTTAAAGAATGATGAAACCCAGTGTGCTGGAATGTTGAATTTTAACATTAACGTAGATTCTATAGGACAAAAATATGCTGTCTTTTAAAGCTCAAAAAAAAAGTTTTGAGCTTTAAAAAGGAGAATGCATACACTGTGGGGATTAAAGGTTATTTATTTCACAAACAATCAGTCGCCTGAGATCATCATTCAAACAGAACAGCACACAAAGTGCTTCTTATGTTCCAATGAAATTTCAGTAACACAAAATGTACACGGCACAATTAGGATCATTTAGAATATGTTGCATGGGGGGATAACTGCACAGCATCCTGCTAATTGAAGGCTGCAAAGAAGGGAATTCAACTGGACAGATAGCTTTATATTTTGTCTTAATAACAGTGAAGTCATAAACAGAGCATTCTTTTTTTCTCACACACAGTTGCCTGTTGCAGAGTTTATAAAATAGGAATTTGGCAGCATGACAGTGATGCTAACTGATTTCCTTTTTAAAATGTAATTTTTAAGACCAAACAAACAAGTTTATTCTGCTAATGAAACATCACATGCTGCTCTGGAGCTAAATTATTATTAGTTCATTCATTCATTCTCTTCCTGGTAAAGCAAATGTAGTCCCGGGGGGCGGGGGCTGCAAACTGCTTCAAATCCTTTAAAATTTTCATCTCAATAAAAGTCTGGCCATAGCCATAGCATTACAGCAATTTGTATCCACAACTTAATTCTGCCACAGAGGATTGCTGCTCTCTAGAATTTAAAAAGCCATTTTGTTGCTACAATTCGAGAATTTTGCAGTTCCACTAGTCAGACCCAGAAATATGGAGAACACTTACACTACACTGATATATTCATGTACAGTGTTTTAAAACTTATGCAAGATAATTGTTGAAATTAGCCGTTGAAAACTAACTCTGCTCTTCTTAATTGATTATTTTGGAGTTCCACAAAATGTATATAATAGTTTCTATATATAATAGTTTCCATTTATTTATTACATTTGTATTCTGTGAGTTCCCAAAGGAACTCAGAATGGTCTACATAATGCATTCTTCTGCAGAAATTACGCTTTCTATTCCTACTAGGACAGTTTTGAAAACAAAAAACCAAAATATCCTGGATAGCTATGAAATAATGCATCCACTTGCAGTACACTTCCACAGTGTTGAAATTCCCTGCATTGATGTTTTTAAAACTGCACATTATGTGAAATTTTCCACAACAGATTTTTCCTCACAGGCACAAACCCAAAGTTTTCTCCTCCTTGCCCCGTGACAATATATAAACTAAGCAGTGTCTCTGTTGTTGCCTTTAAAAAGGAGTTGGATTCTATATATTTAAATTGGCCTATATAGTTACGAAAATGCAGGGTAAGAAGGAGAAAACTTTCTATTAGCATTGGGTGAGAAAAAAATCTACTACTGCATAAAATTTCACATAATACACAGTTTTAAAAATGTCAATGTGGGGAATTTCACTAGTACAGAAATGGTCACTATGTGAAATGGCAAAATCCACTTGCAAAGAGTCATTGAAGTGGATTGAAACTGCATTATTTAGCATGTGTGAAAGGGAGACTTCTTCCTTTCCCTCTCCTCTAGCTCCCTACAGTGTCCATCTGGCTATTCTTCCACACAGGTACTGATCTTTCTAGGGGTCAAAGGGGCTGCTGAAATGGCAAGATACATGGGAAAAACTGGCATTCCATTTGCATTTAATAGGCCATTAAAATGAGCCAAGTAGTTCTTATGAATGACAGATTTTCATGTTTAGTCTAAAAAGCCATGTGCGTAAGAAATCATTGGGCCTTATTGACCAATCACTTGTTCATTGGGGGTATGATGGATGGGTGGTGGGAAATTGAGACATCACCCTGCTGTCACAACCTGATGTCCATCTGCTGATGAACAGTATCCTCATTCACACCTACCAACAGACAGGAGCTGGATCCAGTGAATGGCTTGCTGGATGACACTGATAAGAAACAAATCCACAATTACAGAACAGCAAGATAGTTGATCCTAACTTTTGCATGTTGGGACCCATGGAGTTTGCCTTCCAGCAGAGTTTAAAATGCTAAAGCAAATGAAGTCAAGGCAGACTGCATCGCAGGATCTGACTTTTGACAATATATAAACTAAGCAGTGTCTCTGTTGTTGCCTTTAAAAAGGAGTTGGATTCTATATATTTAAATTGGCCTATATAGTAAATCTATTGAATCACAGAACAGTCTCCTGCCCTCAAAACAGACAGATAAAACAACACTTACATCCAAAAGTGACATAATTTTAGTGGTTTATACAGTAAACATTGCTAATGATTCTGAAGAGGGGCTGACCTCGCTAGCCAATTACATTATGCTAATATGGTCACTATAACTTTTGTACAGAGACATCTGCACTCAGACCAGCACAGAGATTTATGTCATCGCTTCCAAGCAACCGACTAGCGATGTTAATCTCTCACCTTCCTGTTACAGTTTTACATGGAAGCATCTATATGAGGCAACATTATGTTGTCTAAATGATAGTTACTACTAGGAAGCCAAATACATGGTTTCAGAAAGCATCTTGACTTTTTGTACCATCCCATAAATGGCTGTGTGGGACTACCTGGAATTCTGAATGCCAAGACTGTTTTATTAACTGATCCATATAATACCTAGTAATAAAAACATTCAGATATTTTTTTTAGAAAATCTTAATTTTTTTCCAAATCTGAAAACTAAAAGGGGTGTAGATTATAGATTCTCTCTGTGTGTGCTCTGTGTGCACACATGTGAAGATAAAATCTCTGGGAGAAACTTCTGCAAACAATAATTATTAAACTATGTATTCAACCATTTTATATATTCAGCTGAGGTGTCTTGAAAATAAAACACTTTACTGAGCCAGAATCAGCGTGTCATAATGGTTAGAGCAGGGGTGTTGAACTCATTTGTTATGAGGGCTGAATCTGACATAAATGAGACCTTGTTGGGCCAGGCCATGTTGGGCTGGGCCATATCAGGCCAGGCCATGTGTACCTATTTAAGATTAGGTATCAGAGATATAAACTTTATAAAGGACACAGACAAACAAAATTAAAGATTTTTTTTTAAAAAATTAAAACATGCTTAAAACATTAGCACTCTTTGGTCTTAAAGGTGCTTTCTCTGTATTCTCCCATGGGATCCAGGGAAATGGGCAAAGAAAGTTCTGGCTCTTTCCCTCCTTCCCCAGGGGATGAGGAGGAGGAGGAGCCTCAGCCGACAGAAGGAAGAGAGGCTTGGCTCAGTAGCTCTGCTGTGCAATTGAAAGAGCCTGGCAAAGCAAGCTCTCCTTCCTCCCCTTCCTACCCAAGGGAGGAACTTCAGCCAATGGAGAAAATAGAGACTTTGTAGTTCCTGTGTGATTGAGCAAGCCTTGCAAAGCAAGCTGTTAATGCAGAAGGAAACAAGGGAGAAGGAAAAGGAAGCAGATGATAGCCAGTTGCTCGGAGGCCTGATAGGAGTCCTCCAGGGGCCTGATTCGGCCCCTGGGCTGCATGTTTGACACCTCTGGGTTAGAGTGACAGACCAGGATCTGGGACAGCCAGGTTTGAATCCCCATTCTGCCATGGAAGTTTACTGAGTGACTTTGGATCAGTCACGCTCTCTCCTCTCAATCTGACCTGTCTCACAGGGTTGTTGTAGTAATAAGCATAAAACAAAGTACAGGGGAATTGTGTGGGTTTGGATCGTCACTGGGAAGAAAAGCAGGATAGCAATATATAAATAAATAAACCTTCAATTTAAAAATAACCCATAGCACAGAAATACAGAACTTCTTGAAAACTAATTAATTTGGGGGTAAAGTTATCCATGTTACTATAAGCAGTATTACTCAGCTTCTTGGTTTTTAATAATATTCTTTATATAGGTTATCCTTGACAACCTCGTTAAAAAGAAGTTTTCAACATACTGTGGTAGTAATTTAATCCTTATGCTAGTATAGAAGTTACACAACCTACTATATTCCTAGAGCAGTTCCCTTGTATCATACTAGACTTTTAAAAAATTGGTTGCACACTTTTATTTAGGAAATTGCTGACTACCTGTTGGATGTCATATCACTAAGAGATATGGATGGATAGAAGACAGAATAGACTAACAGCCTTTCACACTGAGTAATTCCCCAGTCTAGTTAACAATTGTCCCTTCATTGTCCACTGTAATCTTTAAATGATTACACTCTCATTTGGCAACAAGCCAGGAACTAGTTGGAGATTTTCAAGTAAGATTGATATGGCTTCTGGCCCACAAAGGATTTCCTCTAGGAAAAGAATTTCCTCCTGCATCACTCTATACGGAACAACCAGTTTGCCTGTGTTGCTGACTCAGGGTTAATGCCTTGGAGGATCAAATCTTCATTCCTCTTATTTATATCTGACCCTTCTTTTAAGGGAAGCCAGTTTGGTGTAGTGGTTAAGAGTGGCGGACTCTAATCTGAAGAAGTGGGTTTGATTCCCCACTCCTCCACATGTAGCTGCTGGGTGACCTTGGGTCAGCCACAGTTCTCTCAGAGCTGTTCTCTCAAGGGCAGTGCTCTCAAAGCTCTCTCAGCCCCACCTACCCCAAAGGGTGTCTGTTGTGGGGAGAGGCAGGGAAAGAGATTGTGAGCCATTCTGAAATGCCAAGTGAAGGGCAAGGTATAAATCCAATCTGTTCTTCTTCAAGTATCTCAGGGTGGCATATATGAATGCCAGCTATCCAACTTTATGAGAATGCTGTAAGCATAATAAACATGGCCATATGTTGCTTATGTCTGCTGTAAAGCAACTGAGGTAGGTTTCACTTAGCTGTTAGGGTTACCAGCCTCCAGGTGGTGCTTAGAGTTCTCTCTTACAACTGAGCTCCAAATAACAGATCATTTTCCCTGGAGAAAATGGCAGCTTTGGGCAGCAGACTCTATGGCAACAGATGCCTGCCAAATTCCTTCCCTCTCCACTCTTCCCAGGCATTACCCCAAGGGTTGCCAGCCTCTAGATTTCACAGAAAGAGATGGCTATACAGAAAAGTGATATTGTAACAAAAGGAAAAATTGTATAAAAGTAACAACTGTTGATACAAGTCTTTCCCAAGGCAGCACTGGAAGCCTTACAGTGGCCTTAAGAAGAAAAGCACAGCAGGACTAGAGATTGCACACACCAGTTTACCTCCTTGAAGAAGACCATACAGATACCCCCTAAAGTGATTCTGAGTGATGCTACAGCAAATGTATGTGTTAAACAGCACGCTAAACAGATATTGATTAATGTGATATTACAGCAACTTCGAAGGAAAGAGTAATTGAGGGCTCTACTGGTTTATAGCAGCCCCGGAACAATGCACTGGTTTCTACACATATGCTCTGCAAAGCTTTGAGAGGCCCAAAACAGGGCAGTCCCTCATTAAAGCAATATAAAGAGCTTAAGGCTGGATGTTCAGTATCCCACTGTTAGCAGCCACTAATACCTAACATATCAAATCTAGATCCTCCGCTTCACTCAGGGTCTGTTCTTCCTTTAGTGGATTTATACATCCTGTTTTGTTTCTATTTTCTTTTCCTTTGACCTTGAGGCACAAATTAAGGACCTGCATTGTGGGATTAACTCTTGTGGATACTCATTGCATAGATCCTTATCAACAACAATTTTTCATTTACAAAAGGAAAGTTGCCTTTTTGAAATGGAAAAACAAAAAGTACAGTTGGAAAAATTTCAGAAATCCCAGTGGAGGCTTAGAAATAAATTGTTCCAATGTGTATAAAGTGAAAGAAATCCAGTCAACATAACAACTGTTCCTCTTTGGAATCTTTTCTCTATAGCCAGCCAAGCAGCACAGAGCATTAGATGCAAATAATAACACTAGGCCATGCAACGTTTGCCATGGCAATTCTGGCAAAATAATTTATACTGCATAGAAGGCAATCTGTCAATAATAAAATACCATCAATGAACAAATGGGCCTGTCAGTGACTACAGAGCTCAGGCCAAACAGAGCCAAGTTGGTCCTCATTAGAATGGCAAAAGGAAACTTCTTCCCGCAGTAGAGGGAAGGGGAGCCATCTAGCAATCTCAGAAGTTCCAGCTTCTCTTGAAGGACTTCAACAGCAGCAGCAGAACCACCTGGCAGAAAATGACTACCTTATGCTGAATGATAGTCATTCCCCTGAGTCTGAAATCTTTATTGGTGTTCCCTGTTCATAGCTTTTTGGCTCTAGCATTGGAATTCCCACTAAATAAAGATGGCTACAGCTATCACAGGTTTACTTAGTCTGGCTTTTTATTTCATCTTTCAACCATTTCCATTAACAAAACTTTTAAGATTAATGCCTCTTCCCACACATAAATGATACCACTTAAAATACAGAAGTAATTTGCAAATAAGAGTGGAGGATGAAGAGGCGAACAGGGTGAAGGGGAAGATGGTGGGAGGGGAAGTGCAGAACTATGCCCTAAAAACAGACTCCTCGCTTTCAGGCAAAAATCAACATATGGTTCTAATAGGCTTTCTGGAATGATTGATCATGTATGATTAAATCCTTAACCTGTATGTTTGTCTCCATAAATAAAGCAGAAGTGCACCTTGCTCTAAAAGGCATCAACAGTGTCCTGTTATGCACACAGAGATGCTGAACTCTGCATACCACTCAACCATGGAAAGAGGAGAATTTGTATTTGATAGACAAAGAGAACTGCCAAGATTAAATAATTGTATTTTAGGAGAGTTTTACTAAAAAGTTATTAAAGTGAAAGTTTGGTCCTTAGGTCTATGTCACACAGTCCCAAATTACTGACATATTAAAAATGTTATGCTTCCATTAAGCTTTTGACTGTGTGATCCTAAGCAGAGTTAAACCCCTTAGAGTTCAATGGTCTTTTAGGCTCAAACCACCTGTGATGGGGACTCAGCACCATTTTACTTTAAACTGCATCACATTTTGGTTTGGTAAAATGGCACACATACTATCTGCCATAATGCAGGCAAAAATAAAGTAAGTGAGGTAATCAAACACAGGCTCCAAAATGCCAGTGAGTCCCTATAGCAGACTCAGGGACACTGGGTCTAATTTTAACTGTCACTGCTTAAGTTGGCACTGTAATTTTTTTTTTTTTGCCAATCTAGAAATTAGTTGCAGATGTGGAGATTATGACACATGCTCATAGTTCTTTTCTTCAAACAAATGCTTATGGTACCCGGAGATCTTCTACTACTACAATTGATTTCAAGACAACCAAGATCAGTTCCCTCATAGAAAATGGCTGCTTTGGAAGGCCAGCTCTATGGTATTATACCCTGTTGTGGTCCCTCTGCAAACCTCACCCTCCTTGGGCTGCACCCCCAAAATGGACAAGGCAAGACTGACAATGGATACAGAGGATTAACACAAGAGATAACAACAGCAGTATCTTGTAGCCTGGAGAATTAGGAGATATTCTTGTTAAAAAGAATTGCCTGTGCACAATGGTTCCAGTTTTTCCTATGATTACTCTGCTAGGATATTGCACCTGCCTACCTGTCAGAGACAAATATCCCCCCCCCCCCTTAAAATAGGTAGCATGCCTACCAGGTAGAGAATCAAATGTTTTGCTGCTGCCCCTTGGAAAGCAGGCAGACTCTTGCAAAAAAACTGGACAGGAAGAGGCAAATGAATCCTTCCTACAGAAGGTAGGACCAAACCACTTGATGTGAAAGGATCTGGCATCTAAATTAGTTTTTTGATATCTTTCTACATAAAGAGATCAGGGAGAGTCAGATTTCTAAAATCCTGCTGAGTCTTTATTTTCATGCAAAAACAGATGTTGTGTGTTCCTGATATAAATCCCCTCCAAACATACCGCTATTAGCCCCATTAGAAGAAAGGACAGGAATTCTTCTATTTAGATGCAAAGAAAGTGGTTGACAAGCTATTTTTAAATAAAACCGGAATACGTGAGTGTGGGTAACTATATCCTGACCACCCCCACCCTGTTGCCTTGATCTGGGACATGATGTGAAGAATTTTCTGCAGTCCACCCCTAATACTGGAGTCAGCTGGTCTGGAAAAAAAATACTGAAATCCACCAAACACAGTGAAGGTGAGTGGGGGTAAGGGAAATGTCGTCCCACTCATCCAACAGACCCACCCAAAGAGGTGAAAACATAGCTACAGCAAAGGTGACTTTCTCATTGAAACTAATGGAAATGAATATGGAAATGGAACACTTGTGCTAACAAAAATAAGCCAAATGATCATAAAGGAACTGGTTGGAGTCGCTCACCCACCCTTACCCACTCAGCTGGAGGCCAGCTGCAGCAAAGAAGGGGAGTAGCAATGGCAGAGGTGGGACTTGGCTGGGAGGCCAGATACACAGGAAAGCACCTGGTGGGGTGGAAGGAGGAGAGGCAGTCACAACTCCACTAAGTCCAAGCCAGCTGAAATCAAGTTCCATTTGAGGAAACCAGGGGGATGGGGCAGGGCATGTCATGATCTTGGGGTTCCTGCCAGTCCCCAGAGTCTAGCCTATAGAATGGAGACTGGGATGTTCCTCACCCAGGGAACCCTTCAAAAGGTGAGTCCAGGAAGGGCCAGGGTGGAAGTGGTTGACCACTCCATGAATGCAAAGGGAGAGGGTGACCGATTTCGCATTTAGTGTTTGCTACCGTTTATCCGCGGAGCGATTTTTCCAGATCATTTTTGCGGATTTCACACCAGGGTCTCTTTTGCAAGGTCGATTTGCGTGCAGCCTCGCGCCAAACTGTTTTTGCATTAGCATCGGATTGGCATCAAAGTCATGTCAATCAAATTTGAGTCCCCCTTTTTTTTTAAAGCAGATGCGTGGTTGCGTTATTGCGTAACAATGTAACAAAAGTAACGTGAATGGGGTCCCTCCCCCCTTTTTTCGTGGACTAACTGCATCACGTGTGATGCTTGAGCTTTACTACTGGCTCTAGCATCCTGTGCCGGGTTTTTGAAAGACGAACCCACCCACTCCCCCAAAGCCATTTCTATTGCGATATCCACATTCACAATGGAGAATCTTGAGACTGAAAGTGTGGCATGCCTTTATTCCATGATGGGTGTGCTGGTTTTTTGCCTACACGCAGCAAGGCAACTCAGTCTGCTTAAGAGCAAACGAAAGCTTACATTCTGAATAAGTTGGTCTTAAAGGTGCACTCGTCCAGCGCTTTGTTCTATTGCTTCAGACCAACACAGCTGCCCACTTGGATCAACCCTTATGTACGATAACGTGCTGCATTTAATGGATGGCAGGGAAGAAGGGAACACTGGAGGGAGCTACAGTGCTGGCCTCCAACAAGAACCAAATAGACCGGGGGGTCCAATTCTATGAGCTCCAGAAGAAAGTGCCCCTATTCTCCATTGTTTCCAATGGAGGGAAGGCATTTAAAAGGTGAATGGTCCTTTTCAATGTGATGGCCAGAACTCCCTTTGGAGTTTAGTCATGCTTGTCACAACTTTGCTCCTGGCGCCACCCTTAAAGTCCCCAGATATTTCCTGAGTTGGACCTGGCAACCCTATAACTCCCCATTTGTTTTTTACAGTTTGCTCCTCATATGAACCTACTTTGGAATACTACATTCTGAAGTGTTTGCTGACAACTAACACATTGTGTTCTGTTTCAGCATCCTTATTAGTATGCTGGCAGACCTCGGATTCAGTGGGATTTCACAGGAGGACAACTCCTGAACCTTTCTGAGAGTTGCACCTTCTCCTTCTGAGAGTTCCACCTCCTTGTCCATTGAATAGTATGTGCAGCTGCATAACAACCCCTGGATGAGCTCCACCGCCTATTTTTCTACAAAATGATCCCTGTATACCGATATTTGAAATAAACAGACAACACTGATGAGACCAACAGAGTTAATTCTCCAAATGCTCTATAAGCACCCCCATGAGACACAAGTTCTAGATAGCTGCACTAAAAGAACTGCAAATTCCAGCTAGCGTTCACATGGATTCCTTGATGATTAATGTTAAAAGGACAATGAATCTGGAATGGTAAGCTTAAGTGTCGGCATTCCTAAAAAATGACCATCTATTGATGTATTTTGAAAGGTTCTAAAGTACAGTGCATAACAAATCATACAGAGAAATGCCACCGCAGCACACTTTTTGAAAGACGGCTATTAGCTCCTAATGCCTTGTGCTAAATCAATAGTCAATAACACCAATGACCCTAACATATGCTTCTAGGGTGTTTTCCTTTCTAAGGTAGCTTCATATCAAAAGCTATAGTTAATATAATACAGTCAACGGTGTTATCATTTATTAACAGAGGTTCTTTAGAATCCTGGGGAACAACTGTGCAAAACATCCCCCCCCCCAATTTGTATTTATTGTTTCCTTCTGAAGAGACCCCATTTGGAATCCACAAATATATTATGTGCTTAAAAATTATTCTGTAATAAGACAGTAATATTTAACATTTGCATGTTACATTAGGGTCTTCAAAGCACTTCTGCTGATATGACCTATTAACAGTATTGGATAATTTATCTAAAAAGAGCTATTTGGTGTAATAACCATGGGCTATCTTCTAATCAACTAATTGATGATATAGCTCTTTTCTTTATTGTATTTTCACTTTAACATTCCACCTACATTAAACTTTGTGTGAATTATATGCCTTACAACGCTATCTTGTGCATTTATACTTGAAAGTAAGTCCCATATAATTCAGAGGGGCTTGCCCTCAAGTCAATGATTTTTTACTAGTTTCATATATAACACTGTTATTATTGTTGTTATTGTTATTAATTGTAGGGCAGAGTTACACACGGGATTTGTGTGCAATTCCAACTCACCTCCTCATGGTGCACCCTGGATAATGCTAAAGAGCTAGAACGGGCTGCCAGATAATCATACGATCTCCTGGCTACACTACACACATGGAAAGAACACTCTAGTAACATTTTACTGACAGTAACTATGCTATAGTTCTTTCCCCTTACACGGGACCTCAATCATTTGAATGTGTCTAAAAATTAGTTAAGCAAAACATTTCAGATACACTACCTTTTTTTTGTTGTAATTTTGTAAAAACCTAGGAAGGTAGGTCAACACGATTGTCTCCATATTATCGCTCAAATGTGAGAGAAAACAGCAAGCCTAAAGCCACTTGTGAAAGAGGCAACATTTGAACCATGACCATTCTGAATCACAGCTCATTTTCTTTGCTGCTATGTTGTACCAACTCTAGAGGTCATGCAGTGTCATGATGAGCTGCAAGTACATACCACTGGAAACTTCTGTATGAATCATACAGAAATTAATAAGAGCCACATTACCATGCTTGCAGTGTTGTACAACACCAGTTAAATAAAAAGAGGCATGTGGAAAAGAAGCATAGCTGTTCTAACCTCACACACCCTTTTTATTTCTAACATGTACACTTCTATGTTCTGATTGTCTTTGGATATGTACCATAGCACCAGTGAGTCAGACCTCTCTCTTTCCTTGCTGAATTGTTGCCATTATAGACTTCTATATAAACTTTTTGTAGTTAGTATCCCATCCCTACTCATCAGAGGCTCATAGATCCATAAGCCCCTATTCCAAATGTATTCATGATACGGTGTGAAAGGAATTGAAGTTACAATAATGGTATTAGCAAGGAAGAAGTTTAATCCAGTGAAAAGAAAGTGTTGACAAGCAGGAGATTCAAGCACACCTTTCTTCTAAACACTTAAAATAACTATCGGTTTATGCTTATCACATGTCATTTAACCAAGTAATGTAAATATTATTAATTTTTTTTCAGAAATCCTTTAGCAAATCATATTTTTCCAGCACTGCACCAATCTATTTTCTCATACCAAAACCTACCTACTTTATCAATCTCTCTCTAGCAGTAAGATGCTCAAAGAAAAGTGTTTACATTGCGATTCTACACAAAGTCATACCTTCATTGACTTGAAGTCAATGGGCTTAGAAGAAGGTTGAAGTTCTGTTTAGGATTGAACTGTCAGTCCACCACAGCCATATAATGAGAAATTTTATTTCCCGGTTTCTTAGCAATGAATCATGTTTAAAACCACAAGAGAGAAGCACCATCTCCAATGTATCCCCTTGTCATTTTCTGCAGCGTGACTCACAATCTTCTGAAAGTTGGAAGATAAGAATGGAATTCTGTGTGCAAATTGACATGCTCACTTTGATGCTTTTTGACAAGGGTGTTTTTGGAAAGAGGTTTTCCAAATCTCAGCATCACCCAGGTCTCTGGAGAAGCAACATAAAAACCTCCTAAAAAAATACATACATAAATGTGCCAATATCTGGGTAGTCCAAACAAGAGGCTTGAAACTAGTGTCAGAATAGATAGTGAGGTCCATATGAACAAATGCTGATATCCCCGAGGATATTTTTTCCAACACTTTGCATTCAGTATGTGAGCACTAAATAAGTCATTTGTGGGCAAAAAGGGTGCTGGTTACACTAATGCACTAAAAACTGGTGGAGTAGCCCAATCCAACACTGACCTTAGTGGTGCAGATTCACCACTTTAGTTTCTCGCCCAGCTACAATGTGAAAACATCCTCTTACACGGGATCAAGGACAGCTTAGAAAGTTATTGAACATTAAATGTCTAGAATTTTAAAGACAGTGATTCAGTGGACCAAATGTACAAAGAATTGGCCTTTCGTCTCTCTCAGCCGCTTAAGAACCACCATAAAACAGCTTCAAAAACAGGTGGCATAACAGACAGCACATTTATACAGCATCCTCTTCCTCTGCTTCATATCTATCCCGCAAAAAAAATAAGACAATTGCCACAATGGTTCTTAAATTGCTATGCATTGACCCCCTAGAGAGAATCTGGCCAAGAATAATGGCAGTTGCATGCATGCATTGGCATAGTAGATTGTGTTGTTCAGTATTATTACAACTAGTATCTTGGAACCATGATGCTACATTTGATACCCCTGGCAAAGTCCTGTGTGAGAGATTTCAAAAGACACTCTGAGCTCACACCTCCCATCATAGTAGAGATATACCTACTTCAAACAGAACACCTTATACTGTCCCAAGTTGGATGCTGCTTGTTCTTTTTTCAGTCATGCACAGAATGCAGGTGAGGCTTTACTATGCAGATCTTTGAATACAGTTGCTCCAGTTATTCAGTAGAGAAGGAATTTAGATAGTCCCAGCTTTGACTTTGTTCTTGCAGACCTTCATTCATTGCTACACAGCCAACTTCCCAGCAGTCCTTCTCCAGCCACTGGAAGGTCATGTGGTTGCAAATATAACCTATGGCAAATGCTTCGGATACTTTATGCTCACGACCAATGTAAACCTAAAACCTGCTGCTTGCAGCTTTGATGAAAACCTGATCTGCCGACACTGTCTACCTTGCTGCTTTGGATTGCAGAGCCTGAATGACAGTCTCTGTCCAAGGCAGAGCCGCCAATTACAGGCTACTGTCACAAAGAGATGACTCCCTGACTTGGACGTCAGGAAGTTCACATTCTCCCATATCCTGTTACTGAATGTTATTCACTGTCATTTTCATTTTTTTTCGGTAGCATCTGTAGTCAAGGTACTAGAACCTGGGATGCAGACTCCAGAACCGTTCTCTCCAAGAGTACCAACTTAATAATTACATGACCTATTTTCCCTCTATGAATACTGGCTGCTGGTGTGAACTGCCTCTACTGTTTCTCCCTCTCTCTGTCATCCATGCTTACCCTTTCCTCTTCTCTCCCCTTTTATTTCCCCCTGTTGAAATGTAAATGGTCATATTCTTGTAGCAGGAAGCCACATTATTGTGTAAAATGTCATTATTCTAACAGAGTTCTATCAGTGCAACCCCATACAGAGTTTCTCCAGTCTAAACCCAATTACTTTCCTTAGACTGGAGTAACTCCGCATAGGAGTATGCTGTATTATTGATAAAGCTGTTTTCTTAAAAACAACAACAGGACAGTCCTAAGCTGAGCTACACCCTCTCAAGTCCATTGAAGTCAGAGGACTTAAAAGGGTATAAACCTCTGTTTAGGACAACACTACAATTCTCTCACCCACATAACGTTGGATTTTACTTGCTAATTGTAACAATTTGCCTGTCAAAAGGTGTGTTGTCCTTCTGAGAGAATGAATGGGGAGGGGGAACACTTCAGCAGGGACAAAATTTCATGCAGACATAAAGGACTATGGATAGGTTGTCCTGAGACGAATGACCTAGACAGTTTCACCAGCTCTACACCAAGGGTGAAACCACTGTCAATCAAAGTTTACTGTTGCATGTAACAGACACATCAGTATTCACCACAGTGACAAACTGCACTCAGAGGAGTCACAGTGCTACTGACATGGAAGTGTTATTTTTGGTAGGAAATTTTATCTTGCATAAAACTTTCAGCTTTGCTGCTGTGTGTGAAGACCCTCCTGGGTATCAAATGTAAAAGAAGCACTCCTGTTTTTATAAGACTGACTTTGCAGAACACTTTTTTTGTAGAGGTTTATATAACTACCCTTTATCTCAGATCTTGCTTGGGTAAAAAGTATAATTCTGTGATTTCCTTATGCCAAATACTATATGTGACAATATTCCTGAGACTAGAGCTCCATACTTGAAGTTCTCAGTTTCTTTTTTAATTGCACCCCTCGCCACAAAACAAATAGATCTTAAAATTCAGTAGATTTTCAGAAGCAGTCTCATATGGGATTGCAGCAATTCAAAGCTATATGTCAAAACATGTGACTGAATTGTAGCCTGAATATGCAAAGTGAAAGGAAGAAGAAAAACTAAGGTCCTAACTTTAATTGGCTTTCAGCATCACTGTGGTGGATATTAACAAGAGCTCAGTTACTCTCCTCTCACTTAGTCCAATTCACAGAAATGCTACATCCACAGAGTATTAGCGGAAAACTGACGTGGCACCCCCTCAGCTGCTATTGTTACAACCATAGAACACAGCAGCAAATAAGAACCATTAAAAATAGCAGTTTTAACACAAAAATCTCCTTTTCAAACAGCAGTGGCAACTGTGCTATTTTTTCTATATAAGAGCTTTCTCCCTTTAAATTAAACTGTACCAACAATTTATTTTATCATATTGCTGAAAAATGTTAGAAATGCAGGAATCAAGATATTTCTGCCCACTAGTTCTTTTCCCACTTATCAGAGATAAATTCTTGCATATGCATGGAATGAAAGGTGAAGTCCCATAGGCCAGAAATGTATATGTTTTCTGCTCTCAAGAGAGATACAGTTGCAAGGTGGTTTGTGTAAGGGAGGAACTGGTAATTGTATCCTGTTTACTGTTATAAAAACTGAGTAATGGTCTTTCATTAGCTTTAAACCTGGATACATACTCAATTTTATGAGATTCTGAATGTCTGGAAACATGTCACAATCTACAGTGCCACCTAGTTTCCAATCTAAAGTCTTTCCCCCTCATTCAGGTAATAAGAGCTCTTTCGGCTTTCACACAACATTCTTATAGCATATAAGAGATAAAAAGGGTTTCCAATCTATAAAGGGGCATACCCTTTTATTGGTCTCTTCTTCTTGTGCCTTTCTAAACTCATGCTCTAAGGAGCAGTCTATATCGTTGAAGAGGCCCACTTCCTCACAGTTCTTCAGGAATCGGGTTGGTGTCGGAGTTTGGTCTGAGGAGAAATATCAAAAGGAACTGCAGTGGATATTTGGCAGTTAAGAATGAGGCATTATCACAGAATATATTACAATGTAACATATTATAAAAAGACATTATCAATATAGGGAAGTGACAATTAGATTAGTAGATGTAACTTTTACTGGATGTAACTCCTATACATTTTTTAGAAGTTTTTAAAAAAGAAACTAAACTATTCAGAAATGTCTCTTATATTTTATGTCTCCTCTCCCCCCTTTCTGCCTTACATAGGAAACACAAAAACTCAAGGAAAATTGACTCAAAATGTGAAGTGGCTACAGTCACTTTACATATTCAGTCTAAATCATGTATTTATTATTTTTAATTGCCTATATAGTTCACATGCCCAAGGCAATTATAAGGTCTCTGGTAAAGTAGTGGCACTTTTTACTGTGAGAGTAATAATACTTTTTTTTCTATACTGACCACTGATCAATTCTCCCTTCTCTGCACCATCAGTGAAAAATACCTGTTAATGTCCCTAACTGACAAAACTAGTTCAAATGAATATGACAGAGTGCTAATAAGGACAACTCAATGGCTTCTGCTTGACAAGAAGCAGGAAAAGTGCCTTATCTTCCAATAGTGCCAGGCATTCATATGTGTGCATGTGTAAACTGCCATCCAGTCAAAGCTGACTTATGGTAACCCCATGAAGTTTTCAAGGCAAGCAACATTCAGAGGTGGTTTGCCATTGCCTGCCTCTACATAGCAACCATGGATTTCCTTTGTGCTCTCCCATCCAAGTACTAATTATCCAAGTACTAACCTGCTTAACTTCCAAGATCTGATGACATTGGGCAAACCTGGTCCATCCAAGTCAGGGTGCCAGACATTCATACATGCGATATTGACTAATCCGGCTTGTCAACACATATGTGCAATTTTGAAACCCTACATTTAATCTAAGCATGAACCATATTTTAAAATTAAAATGGAGAAGAAGATAATGATGTAAGCTACATATGGTCATTATTGTTGTTGTATTGCTGTAGGTAAATATCTAATCCCATTAGGGAGAAAGGGTATAAATGAAATAAATACATAATGGAATGCAGAGCATACATGCACCTAATTGAACAACATGTTTCTTGTTTGCTCTCCAACAAGCTTGCATCAATGTACATTGTTTTTCTAGATGTCTCACACTTGAAACATTGATCAGGTCCAACCCTGACTAGCTTCTGAAAATAATATTACATCAGTGACTTCAGGCAATTGCCTGAGCAAAAAGGCAAGCTTGGTAAGATTTCCAAGGGAGCCAAGCCAAGAAGAACAATGAGATGTGTCAGCTCTCCCATTTGGGGTAGAATACCCTTGAGGGAAAAGCCACTTTGCTCAGTTCTGGTCAATAGGGTTCTTCCAGGTCTCTGTATTGAGCATGGCCAATCAAAGCAAAGCAAAATGAAAATCCTGAAAGCTTCTACTCTGGAAATTTTGTTGGTCTTAAGATGCTAGTAGTTTGTTTGCAAAATGTAATTTCGTTTCCATTTGCCTTGTTGTCAACATTGAAAGTAGTTGTTGTAAAAAAATTATTTGTCGTGAAATGTTAATGTTCCTCGGAGAGGCTTTCATCTTCCTTTTTAAAATTTCACCTAAAATCTTTTTATACTTTGTCTTTATTTTTCCCCCTTACCTTCAGAATTATATTGTAAGAATTGTCCTCTCAGGAAAGCTTTACTTGCTTCCCAGACTATTCTTAAATCAGTACCTTTGTTTAAGTTAAACTCAGACTTTTTTTAGTTTTTTCTTACATTCCTCTACAATTAATTTTTTTGTAGCTAAACTTCATTCAGTCACCATATAAACACACTAGATTTTCTTTTAATTACTAAACTTATTGGATTGTTATCTGAAAAGGACTTTAGTAAAATCTCCACCTTAGTGGCCTTTGTAGCTAAGTCCTTAGAAAACCAAAATAGTCCTTGAAAAGATCTATATCTTTCTGAAAAATAAGTAAATTCTTTCTATGAACTGTTCAGTTGTCTCGATATCAACCACACCCAAGTTTTCCATTAACTCAAAAACAGTTTGTGGAAGTTTCCCCTGTGTTTTTAATATTTTTCTCAGATAGTTTGTCTTTCTCTGGTGAAATCACTCCATTCTTATCCCATCAAACACAAATTGTCATAAGAGTAGTCCCAAATCAACACTCCAAGACCGATTTCTCACCACCATTGTTCCGCCCCCAGGCTTCTGTTTTCCCCTGGTGCAAGTGATCAATTTCCCACCTGTTGCTCCACAGGTGCATTTTGACACGAGGCTACTTCCAACTCACCCCCACGGCATCATAATCCTTAAAAGAGAGTATCACAAAACCATGCAGGCAACTGGAATGAGCCCTGCATCAAAACGTGCCCATGGAACAACTGTTGGGAAATTGATCACTTGCACTGGGAGGGCGTGGGGGGGGGGGGGGGACAGAAGCCTGGAGTTGGTGCAACACTAGTGAGAAATTGGTCCTCATGTTTTGTACCCTTCAGAATGACTTGAGAGGTGGTAGGAGAACACCAGCAGAGAAGGGAGCAGTAGAAATTAGAGGATTTCTTCTTCTCTCACACATGCCCTTGTGTTTCCTTTAATTATACATTTATTTATTTATTTATTACGTTCAACTTATATCCTGCCCTCTCCGCAAGCAGACTCAGGGCAGCTGATTGGACTGGACTCCCTGGGGAGGGAGAGGGTTTGGGCGAGAAGCACCAAATTTGCTGGGTACCTGCTGGAGCCTCTCTCCAAACGAACCCCCAAGTTTAAAAAAAATTGGACCAATTTCCCCTGTGTTTTTAATATTTTTCTCAGATAGTTTGTCTTTCTCTGGTGAAATCACTCCATTCTTATCCCATCAAACACAAATTGTCATAAGAGTAGTCCCAGATCTATCTGTATGCATATGTGTGTACATCTATTTTTTTCCCTCTCTTTTATCTCTCCTTTAATGCCAGTGAAGGTAACTGAACTGAACTGATGTCTATATATGCTGAAGTCAAAATGTATTTCTTCCCCTACTCATCTCCCAGAGTTGCAAGCGAGAGGGCTGATTCCTAAAGAACCATAATGCACATGTGCACACATTAATGGCATTTTAAAAAGCACCCAAGCATTTTCCCAAGAGGCAAAATGGGGCAATTTTTTTTACTAGGGACATATACCAGAAAGTAGGGACTGTCTGTATTAAATAATAATAACTGGAGTATTTGTCCTTGTTGTGGGAAATTTGTACATAGTCAGTGCTCAGTTTTCAGAACTGGGAATGAATAAATCATAGTAACCTAGAGCCAGCCATTGTGAAAAATGCTTGTTTTTTCTCTCTCCCAGGATTAAACTTTTTTTTAGTGTGATGTACAATGTCTATATGCCAGCATTGTTGAAAGTGAAAAAACAGATGTGCTGCCAAGCATAGTACCTGTCAAGGATGGCTCAGGGTATTTACTGCATAAGCAAGGGGAGGTGGGATATGTGGAATGGTATGTTATAACCTGTTCTTATTAAATCTTGGCTGCTAAGCAGGGTCAATAATGAGATGGGAGACCACCCAGGAAAGACCCAGCAGAGGAAAGCAATGGCAAATCACCTCTGCTTCTCACTTGCCTTGAAAGCCCCTTGCTGGGGCCACCATGAGTTGTGACTTGACAGCAAATACATGCAAGGGGTGATGATGCACGTCTGGTGAGTATCACCTCATCCTGTGCTTCCAGATGGGAACAAGAGGAGTTCCAGAGGTGCTGCCAGTACCTTAACATTTGCCTTGCACTGAGCAACAGCAGGGCATGGCTGGGGGGGGCACATTGACTCCACCCATGCTGCTCTTGATTGGGAAATGAGCCAGCAGCTCTAGCAGTGCCCTGGGGGCTTGTCTGACTCCTGGCATATACTATGGAAGGAGGCAAAAATTGCAGCTTGTGCCACTGCTGGCTCAGAGAAACTAATCCCCACTTGTACTGCTAACACTGCAGGTGGGTTAAGAAATTCCTGGAGGCTTAGGGGTACAACCAGAGGAGGGCAGAATTTGGGGATAGAATGTAATGGTCTCCAAAGCCGCCATTTTCTCCAGGTAAACTGTTGTATATGTGCTTAGAATTGAATCCCCACTATATTATAGAAACTGATCCCTGTAGTCTGGAGCTCAGTTGTTATTCTAAGACAAGTCCCACCTGGAGGTTCACTACCCTAGCTGGTATACATTGGGTACGTGTTCTCAGAGCTTTTCACAGGCTTACCTGGTCAACAGCATGACAGAATAGGTTGAACAAACTAAGCCACAAATGGAAACATTTTTCAAGATAGATTTTAACTTGCAAAAGTTTTGCTCCCGAAAAAGAACTTCAAACTAAGCAGACTGCCTTAACAGTAGCTTTGGAAAGCATAGCATGGAGGAAATGTACTGTATTATTTCCCTTAAGCACTGGGAATTGTTAAAACAAAAGATGGATTAAAAATATTATTTGTCAGGCCACAATTTTTCCCCCTTCCCCCCCAAAATTAAGCATGATATTGGCAAAAGATGCCAGAGAATAGTTATAGAAAATAGAATTCTTTTTTTTTCTTTAAAAAAATGCAAAGCCTTTCAAATGAAACCATAGCAAATGTGATTAATCTGCAGTGTAGATATGTGACAAGCTGAGATCCAACGGGTGTAATTCGATGCCTGATATTTAACAAAACTGTTTAGTCTGCTGTACGTTTAATAACAGGAATTTGGCTTGTTCAGCTGGAGAGCTCCACTGAAGTTATATATCAGCCATGTTTTACTTCCATGCAATGATAACAAAATCAGAGAAATGAGAGTGCTGAAACAAAGGCTGCCTATCATACCACAGAGGGATTCAAATCTCTCTCACTTTCCTTTCCCTTTTTTATTTTGACAAAGTTTTTATTTCTACTAACTTGTCACATCATTACTCAAGTGCATTAGACAATTTGTGTTCCAGGCAGCTGGGTTTTTTTCTGTGGTGCCCCAGAACACATGAAGCTAAAGACACCAGAAATGCAAGGGTTGCTGAGAATGAGGAGGGACTAATTTCACATATGGCAGGACCGTGCAGTTAATACAAAACATAAACATGACCCAAACCAAACTCGAGTGAACTTTATGGTTACCTATTGTTTACAGCCATGATTTTAGAGAAACGAGGCCTTGTTTCCACCAGAGTTGCATTGGGGATAGTGTGTGCAACTATACATCTGCACTGAAATATAGTTTATACAGCTGTGGGTGCAAAGACTGCTCAACCAGAAAGAGGGGAAAGTTTTCATTCTTCAGGTTAAGCCTGTACAAAACTGCACTGTCTGAAAACTCATCCACTGGTACACCAGAAAGTTCAAGGTGGCATATTCTTGCCATCTAGCTTCCTAGCAAGATAATTTACAGAAAAGGCATGACTTAAATGGGTTTCAACAAGCTAAAAAAAAATCAAGAATGATCTACATAAAGATACCACCCCAGAGAAACAACTTCTCCATCACAGGCCTTATTTGCTCTGTAACGGCTCTCATGTGCATGGGAGGCTTCCTCTTATAAGTATGTATTGGCAAAGAAACTTATGAAATGAAGTTCCTAATCTATTTAATTAGTATTTACCAGATAGGCAACTGCAAACTACAGTGCAGGGTGTGTGTTCTTCATCTGGTCCCCAGAACTGGCCCCTGATGCCAGGCCCTAAATTCCTTAAAGCCCTAACACTAACACACATGCAATCTGCTATTATGCTCTCAGCCACCTTCTCCCAAACTGAAGCAAGGCTCTTTAGCACCCTCTCCACAGCATGAACAGCAAGACAGGTTTTGGCAGAGCTCCCTCTTTCTTCTGCAGATCAACTGTTCCCTCCCAGTGCAAGCCAAGACACAGGGAATTAATTAATTAATTAGACATTTAAATCATCCTCCTCTGAAAACTGAGGGAAAGGAAAGAAAAGGTCCCCTGTGCAAGCACCAGTCATTTCCGACTCTGGGGTGACGTTGCTTTCACGTTTTCACGGCAGACTTTTTACGGGGTGGTTTGCCATTGCCTTCCCCAGTCATCTACACTTTCCTCCCAGCAAGCTGGGTACTCATTTTACCGACCTCAGAAGGATGGAAGGCTGAGTCAACCTTGAGCTAGCTACCTGAACCCAGCTTCCGCTGGTGATCAAACTCAGGTCGTGAGCAGAGCTTAGGACTGTAGTACTGCAGCTTTAACACCCTGCGTCATGGGGCTCTTCTCTGAAGGCACCAGCAAAGCCTCTGATGCTAGTCACACTATGAAAGGAGGGGTTAAAGACCACTTTGCCTTTCTCTCAGCTCAAGTGTTAACACTGCTGAGTCTCATTGACCCTGCAGAAAGTCTGTTGCTGAGCCAATGTCACAAATGATGTTACCTTCAACTGAGTACTGCCCACTGACTCAGGCTGGGTTCCTTCATACTGCCTGATCTTTTCAACTAAACTTGCCAAGGGTTGAACCTAGGACTTCCTGAATGCAAGACAGATGCACTACTACTGAGCCACAGTCCTAAATGTGACAAATCTGTTGTCCTAAACATAATAATCATGCAAAAGGGCTGTCTTGTCTCCCAGCTGTTCTAGGGATAATGTTTTCAGCAAATACCTATCACCTGAGAGCCACACTCCACACTGTACTAAAGTCCTGTACAGTATGGCACTCAGGTGATGAGTCATGGGTAGGTTGTTCTTGACAAGTGATGTGTTTCATTCTTTGTTTCCACTGGAGGGCAATCATGGAAGCCATAGAGTTAATCGGAAAATTGTCTTGTGGAAGAAATTAGACTTTGTTGACTTTTTCCACTCATCCAACCATTTCCCTACAAATCACCCCAGCTGCTTTTTGTACCACTAGAGAAAAGATACAAGTATACTCTCTTGCCTGCTTTGTGATTTAATTTACAACCTTATTGTTTTCAAACAAACAAACAAAAAATCATGGACAAGTTACAGGCCACTTGCTAAATGTACCACACTGACTTACTGTACCACACTGCAAATCTCTATAGCCCCTTCCCACATTCTCAGCATTCAGTAGAAAGAGAGGTGGTGAAACATATGATCAGAAGAAGCCATGTTGTATTTGCATACATTGTGAGAGAGAGGACATTTTGTGATATGAAAAGAGTCACACATTCTTGTGAAAACATGTTTCTGTTTACCATGATTATGCAAATAAACAGATTTTTCTGAATCTACTGTTCATGGAGTTCTTGGAAAGTAGCTGATCTTCACTCAACAAGTATTATTGCAAAAAAAAGAGAGAGAGAGAGAGAGAACACTATTTGGTAATACTAATTCTGAAGGATGGAGAAAGATGAGGAGGGGGGATGGAATTTAACTGCTGGAGTTTAAGAATTTTGCACCTGGATTTGCTAAGGGGCAACTGCCGCTGCAATTCTTTGCAGATGCAGATGACATGAAATAACTTTGCCAAAAATGGACGGGAGGGGGAAGAGGGAGATGAGATGAATGTCTAAAAGGAAAGTATGTCTAAAGGAGAAAGCCTCTCCCTCTCATATATCATTTCTATATTTCATTATGAAATCTAAGAATAAACCATCTAACTTTAAGGAATTCAGATTTCCTGAGGGGCTAGGTGGGTGATGAAACAGCTGCTTTTCAGCAGTTCCCTCTGTCAGAGAAAAAACTAATTGTTAAAATGAGAGTTAGGAAAATAAATGCACCCTAAATTACAGGCTGACTAACCTGCTGTTAAGCTAGATCGGGCAGGTGGCAAACTAGCATTGTTCTCCAAATATATTGCCACAGGGATATCTGACACACTGGTTCAGTAGGAAGTTCATTCCTTGTTTCCACTACCTCTCCCTGAATGTTCTCACACCCTTATAATTTAGCTGCTAACGGTGCCATCGTAAGTAAAGTTCCTTCTATAAACCCATTTATTTAGTAAGCTAGTTAATTTATATTCTGCCCTTTCCCTAAATGGGCTTAGGGCAGATGACAACATAGATAAAACAACAATTAAAACTTACAATTAAAATCAAAACAATATGAGGCAGTACAATAAAACAATAGGCAAGTTATAGACCATAGATAGTGGTTTCCATTGGGCACATTTTACAAATCAGTGTACTGATGTTCTAAAAATACAGTGGGTGATGGTATAGCAATAAGATGGTATCACAGCAAAGAAGGCCAGCTGATGGGATAGGACACCTGTTGCCTCAACCAAAGGCCTGGTGGAATCGTTCCGTTTTACAGGCCCTATGAAAAGGTAACAAATCAGTAAGGGCCTGGATCTCTGTGGGGAGTTGATTCCACCAGGCCAGGGCCAAGGCTGAAAAAGCCCTGGCCCTGGCTGAGACAAGTTGGACATCCTTTGGGTCAGGGATGATCAGAAGATATTGCAAACCAGATCTTAATGATCTTCAGAGCACATATGGGGAGGGGTGGTCCCATAGGTATGTTGGTTCCAGGCTGTGTAAGGCTTTAAATGTCAGAACTAGGACCTTGAAATGGATCCAGTACTTTACGGGTAGCCAGTGCAATTTATACAGTGCTGGCCAGATGCTTGCCTGCATGGGTACTGTTATCAACAGCTGAGCTGCTGCATTTTGCCCCAGCTGGAGTTTCCAGATCAGTCCCAAGGGCAAGCCTGCATAGAGCGAGTTACAGTAATCCAATCTGGAAGTGACCGTTGTGTGGATCACTGTAGCCAAGTCCTAAGGGGATAGGTAGGGTGCCAGCTGTCTGGTCTGCCGAAGATGATAGAAGGCAGACCAGGCAACCGCTGTGACATGTCTCCATCAAAAGGGAGGCATCCAGTGTGACTCCCAGGCTCTTCACCTTCTGGGCTGGCACAAGAGGTGTACCATCCAGGGTTGGGAGCAGGATGCCTGACTCTAATCCTTCCCGGCCCAAGTACAGGACCTCTGTCTTAGCTGAATTAAGCTTCAGTCAGCTTTGCTGCAACCATCCAACCACAGCCTCCAAAGCCAAGGTCAGATGATCTGGGGCAGAGTCTGGGTGGTTGTCCATCAACAGATAGAGCTGGATGTCATCAGCATATTGGGCAATCTGGGCATGGGGATGCATGTAGATGTTAAATACTGTTGGCTTCAATGAGCTTAAAAGGGTATAACTTTCCTTAAGATTACAATGCAAACAGAGCATAGATACTTGGAGGGGGGTAGTAGAATTAAACCCTCTGACACCACTCCTGTTTCCAACACAAATTGTCAGAACCTATAAAAAACCCATGCACATACAAACAGTGTGCTTGCAGGTACCCTCCACTGGATCTGGAAATGTACAAACTGTGGAACCCTTATACTTGCAAAAGGCATAAAAATATTGAATTGAGCAACATGAAATTTAACATTATTGCCTTTAATTTGTTAACATGAAGCTTTTTTAAAAAGTATACTTATGTTACTTTGAACATGATAAAAGCAAAATTTGAAAAATATTTTAGATTTTTAAAAAGTTGCACTGGTACTTTGAAATGCTTGCCCTGTAAAAATGTACAACATTTCATGCAAAACACTGCTTTTGCTTGTTCGGTAGTTAATCATGGTAGGTATACCTTTTGGCATTTTAATACTGCAGGGGGGAAGGAAGCTGAAGACACCAGCAGTGAGTGATTGACAGCACATCAGACTGCATCCTGCAAGTGAACAGCTCTCATTCTCCCCCCCCCCTTTTAAAAAAAGTTTACATCATAAAATATGGTATAAAACATGGATAAGTGCATTATACTTCTTACAATTACATTTCTGCCATCTGATGTGCGTTCATTTGTGGCTCTTTGGCAAAGGACTTATAATGTATCTTCCATGCTCTTGGAAGAAGCGATGGGTAAGCCAAATCAGCACCCTAAAGCTAATCTTGCAACAGACACTTTTCCTCTGCTCTCCCCTACTTTGAAACTGTTTTTAAAAGGAAAAGTTTTGGGAGGGGGGGGGAATCAACCAGCAACCTACAAAAGAAGCAATTAGAACCATAGTAAGGACAAGTCCAGAGTTATTTATCACAGCACATTCATTGCCCTCTCCAACTCTGCATGTCCAGGAAGTGAAGGCAGTTACATGTTTCATCACATTACTTCCAATTTCCTGATAGTCAGGATTAAGTCAAGCCCCTGGGGAGCATCAGTATCTCCTTCACTGTGCTGCTCCAAGCAGTTGCTCAGGTGACTTTGGAAAAGCATGTGTGTGTTAAGTGTTCTCTTTACAATTAAGAGGATGGAGTATGTATTTGCCTCTGGCAGGGCAAAAAGCATAGCACTGTCTGGGAAAATTGTTATCCCCTGCAGAATCTCAGCAAAATTATTCTCTTAATGATTTTTAAAATTCAGTGATATGGAACACAGATTATGTAGCATCTACAATATAAACAATTAAAGAGACTGTTAACAAAGATTCTTATTACTTTTGGTTCCAAGTTACTTCCTCTGCTAGTTTCTTTAAAACAAAGTAACTATGTAGAGGTTCTCAGATGTACTGTTGCAAGTTAGGTTCCATCCCTTTGAACTCTCCAAAGGTGACTTTTGGAAACATGAAGTAGGGAAGATCTCTGAAGTTTCCCTTTTATTGTTGATCAGATCACCCTACATTTGAAGCATCAGATGTTCTCTGTTATGGCAAAAATGGAGGTCAAGTGATTAGATACAGAGGAGTTAAGAGCAACAAATGCCATTCTGTTTGGAAAAAATGCAGTTACAAAGACTAAGGACTAGGACTTTTTCAGTCCTGGCCCTGACCTGGTGGAACTCTCTGCCAGAGAACATCGAGTCTCTGTGGGATCTTCTACAGTTCCACGGGGCCTGTAAAACAGAGATGTTCTGCCAGGCTTTTGGTTAAGAGCAGCGATGGTTGCCGGGCTGGCTTTTCCCCCCTGCCCTTACTGCTGTATCTGGAAATCTGGATTGAAAATTTTTAATAGGACACTATTAGAATTTGTAGTTGTTATTTTGATCATTTGTACTTGTTTTAAATGTTGTATTTATAAACTGCTTTACATTTATAAATGTCAAAGGTATAAACAAACAAACAAATAAAAGCAGAAAAGGGAGACGATTCTGTATTTTCGCATGCAGGGCAAAAAGCAGAAATATGTGTGCATGGGGACACACCTAGTGATTTTTTTTACTGAAACCTGTGTGAAGAGAAACAGTCAAGAATCCTGCTTGGTTTTTTATGATTTTCTCTTTCAGTTTGCAACCTTCAGGGTTGCATTCTGCCAAACGAAAACACAACTAGAGTTGCCAACAGGCATAGAGAAAAATGTCCTCTCCTGTTAATAGACTTGAAGGGATGTTATCTTCTAAAACTCATTTCAGTACTTATCAAATCACAACCACTTATTCTACTTTTGCTTCCCACTGAGGAAAATACTGAACTGGCCATAGCATGGGATGCATATGGCACAAGTGGTTTTTGCACTGTGAGAACATTATTGGTGACTTGTTTATCCTCTTGCGATCACTACTGGCAACTGATTTGCATTTCCTGCTATTGTCTTCTTACCTGATAACATGTTATCTGTTTTGAGTGAAGGAAATTTCAAAGTCATTTCATGTTTGTGCCTGTGAATCATCAGATGATCCTCTGTCGGAAAACGCTGTCAGGCAAACACAAAAGAAAATAAGGATTAAATTCTGAAATATAATTCTGGCAAAGGACAAGCTCTTTTTTTTTCCTTTAAGAAACTGTTCCAGTCATTAAGATGACATGGAAAGGGTGTGGGAAAGGTTAGAGTCTAATGATTTATGTGTAAGTATAAAGGAATCTTCATATGCTGTTGAAGGGAATTTATTTTCTATAATGATAATAATAAAGGTATATGGAAGAGCATCTTCTTCTTTTCAGTTATTTTATTTATTTATTTATTTTGCCTATCTACATGTTCTTCCTTTACAATTGTCTGGGTACACAAACTTATAGGAATTATTTAGAAACAGCTGTAGATATTCTTAATGTTTTATAAAATATCCCTGAGGGGAATTAAACTTGACTGTAATTGTTTAAAATAGTATTAATATCTATGATTTTTTTTTTAAAAAAACCCTTTTTAAACTGACATATACAGCATAAATGTTTTATCATCATTGCCTTTTGGGAAATGTCTCAAAAACAATTAACGTAATTATCTGTCAGACTAGCTAAAAGCAGTTTTCTTTCCTGCTCATAAAACTCAACAGTACTTGATTCAATTCTCTTTATTGCAGGATTAAAAATATTTTTTTCTCACTGTGGGGCTTGTCCTCACAAGCAATCTATTGTCATGGACTGGTTGATTCAGTAGAATTTAACAACGCTTCTGCTCACAGGGTTGGATCCATACCACATTGACACAGCATTTTCTAGACTCCCCCCTCCATGCCCATAGCAATTCACCAATCTCCAAATGAGTCTACTCCTGGTGAACAGGGTCCCCTGAGGAACAATATGGAGAAGGGGGGTTGGAGTGGGAGAATAGGTAGCAATTACCAACTTGGTTTAGATTCAGCCCACACAGGCTATTTGGAATGCAACTGAAAGGAAGAGAATCTGCATTTTCTTTGAGAGTGTGTTTACAAGAGTATTTTCAGAAGTGTGCCCTAGACTGAATATCCACTCAAGGATTAAGCAATGCCGTTAGAGAGATTGACTAACTGCATGAATAGCCGTTTGAGCATTGGTTCCAATAATTTAAGTATTATGATCGAGAAGAAGTTGATATCGAAAGACATGACTACCTAGGATACGTATTATCTTACATACTTCAATACAACCCTTGAGTCCTGCCTACCTCGCAACATTGTTGGCTGTTTTGGAGAACACTGAAACTTTGTTTCAGCTGTGAATTACTGCATTGCAACATTGTTGCTGAGGGAATTGTCTACATAGCAACATTAACAGATGAAACATGGAGTGAGTGCACAGTGGAGTGAGTGCACAGTGAGGCAGATTAAGGTTGGCATGTTTGGACAAACCTCTCCAGAACAAATAAAACTGGATAAAATAAAGGTGTGTGCACCAAACTTGTCATCTGATCACATTAAACGCAAATGGCAAAACCCAAATCTGCCATCAAGCCTCCTCTTCCACCTTATCCGTTTCCAGCTGGGCTTCTAATCACTATACCCTCTTCACCAATGTTCTCTTTAAGCTCCACAATGTTGTGAGCAGAAATTCTACCTCATGAGCAAAAAAAGCTAGTCGCATTAAAGTTGTGAATCTACATTTGACCATCACATAAATTTGATGTTTAGAAGTCTACTTCCATAACCTTGTAAAAATCTCAGAATATTATATTTAAACTATGTTTTTAAAATAATCCAAGCATTATGAGAGAAAACAGAACAGTCAAATCTTACCCACCCCTTTCAACTATATTGGCAGACCTGGCCTCTGGAGACCAAGTCTACCCATCCCTTTCCACTATATTGGGAGACCTGCTCTCTGGAGAATAGGTCTACCCAACTCTTTCCACTATATTGGTAGATGTGGCCTCAGGAGAACAGGTCTACCCACCCCAGTCCACTATATTGGTTGATCTGGCTTTGGACGGTTTCCCTGGACTAAGCCTCAGGAAAGTACCAGCACTTGGGGGTGGGGAACTCTTGCAGTCTACTTTCTTTGTTTTTAGTGCAATATGACAACCAGCATTACAGGTCAAGTATAACAGAGGAGGAACAATCACTGTCAGAACACTGCATAATCTAAAAAAAACCAAAATACAAAAAACAGGAAGTTGCTTAAATGTTATAAACCTGACCCACTACTTTTTATTCAAATATTTATATCCCACTTTTCTCCATGACTCAAAACAGCTTACAAACCATACTAAAAAGCATAACGGGGGGTGCAAAAAAATTCATTTCCCCCCCCTCTCCATTGTAGCCTATGGCAACCATTATAGTCAATAGGCTATAATGGAAAATCAATCTGGGAGTATCTGTGGCTCTGGGGGCTGTATAGGGGTTTTTTTTAGGTAGAGGCACAACATTTGCAGCATAGCTGCTGTTGCCTCTCCTCAAAAACCTCCCCAAGTTTCAAAAAGATTAGACCAGGGGGTTCAATTTCATAGGCCCCAGAAGAAGATGTCCCCATCCTCCATTGTTTCCAATGGACTGGAGCAGTATCTATGGACAGAACCAGAAGTCTGTAGCAGCCTTTTCAAAATTTATGCACCACCACCTCCTAGCGCAGCTTACAGGGAACTATGCCCACTGAACTTACTGCATCTCACAAATGTGTGAGATAGCAAAACTTCCAGAGTGAAAAGTCAAAAGAACCCAACTTCCAGCTCCCTCCACCCACCCTCCAATTGATGGGTACATAGCAAAGTTTCCCCAGCAAGAAATTGGAAACCAGATCCCAGTAGCTCCCTCATCAGTTGGGAGTTGGTTTCTGATGGCTGGAAGTATTCAGTGAGGTTGCAAACAGCCCAATGATTAATTAGCTGCCTGATAACCACTAATGAATGAGAAGTGAGTTGAACAGACAGTTGTCCAGGCATCTCTAGCATTAATATGCCAAGACTTTAAATAGAATTTGTTCTTCACTTTCACTCAACCTCTTTTTTTAGTTTATGGTAAAGTCAGACTACACTCCACATATGAATTCACTGCTTGGAGTTCAGGCATGCAGGGTATCGGCATCCCAACCACCACTACAATTACCAATGTCAAAATGAGGCCTGGAGTTCTTCCAGAATTACATGTGATCTCCATACTTTATTAGATCACTTCCCCTGGAGGAAACAGCAGCTTTAAAGGGCAGACACTATGAAATACCACAGAGTCTAGAAGAAACAGAAGTCCTAGAGTGACATGGGATGCCAGCCTCCAGGAATTACAGTTTATCTCCAGATTACAGAGATCAGTTTCCCTGGAAAAAATTGATGTTTTGAAGGGTGGACTCTATGACTTTACATCCCACTGAGGTCCCTGTCCTCCCCAGGCTCCATCCTCAAATCTTCAAGTTTCCCAACTTGAATCTCGTAATGCCCCCCCCCCCCCAAAAAAAGTGGCCAGGATGGACCTTGCAACCCTTATTACATTGCTGTTGATCTCTCTCATCTCTCCAACTTCTGACACCCAAGCACTTACCCCAAATCTCCAGGAATTTCTCAAGCAACCCTAACCATCCCCAAAAGGCTTTAGAGTTTCATTGGCCTTGCCCAAAGTGCCCTAGAGTTTAAAATTCACATAAGAGAAGCCGTCACACATATATACACACACACTGTGGCTAATAGCCACTGGTGGACCTCTGCTCCATATTTTTATCTAACCCCCTCTTGAAGCTGTCTATGCTTGTAGCCACCACCACCTCCTGTGGCAGTGAATTCCACATGTTAATCACCCTTTGGGTGAAGAAGTACTTCCTTTTATCCGTTTTAACCCAACTGCTCAGCAATTTCATCAAATGCCCACGAGTTCTTGTATTGTGAGAAAGGGAGAAAAGGACTTCTTTCTCTACTTTCTCCATCCCATGCATAATCTTGTAAACCTCTATCATGTCACCCCGCAGTCGACGTTTCTCCAAGCTAAAGAGCCCCAAGCATTTTAACCTTTCTTCATAGGGAAAGTGTTCCAAACCTTTAATCATTCTAGTTGCCCTTTTCTGCACTTTTTCCAGTGCTATAATATCCTTTTTGAGGTGCGGTGACCAGAATTGTACACAGTATTCCAAATGAGACGGCACCATCGATTTATACAGGGGCATTATGATACTGGCTGATTTGTTTTCAGTTCCCTTCCTAATAATTCCCAGCATGGCGTTGGCCTTTTTTATTGAAATCGCACACTGTCTTGACATTTTCAGTGAGTTATCTACCATGACCACAAGATCTCTCTCTTGGTCAGTCTCTGCCAGTTCACACCCCATTAACTCGTATTTGTAGCTGGGATTTTTGGCCCCAATGTGCATTATTTTGCACTTTGCCACACTGAACCTCATCTGCTACATTGACGCCCACTCACCCAGCCTCAACAGATCCCTTTGGAGTGCCTCACAATCCTCTCTGGTTCTCACCACTCTGAACAATTTAGCGTCATCTGCAAACCTGGCCACTTTACTGCTTACTCCCAACTCCAAATCATTTATGAACAAGTTAAAGAGCATGGGGCCCAGTACTGAACCCTGCAGCACACCACTTCTTACCGTCCTCCACTGCGAAGACTGCCCATTTATACTCACTCTCTGCTTCCTATTAATTAGCCAGTTTTTGATCCACAAGAGGACCTGTCCTTTTACTCCATGACTCTCAAGCTTACAAAGGAGCCTTTGATGAGGAACTTTATCAAAAGCTTTCTGGAAGTCAAGGTAAACAACATCTATTGGGTCTCCTTTGCCCACATGTTTGTTCACCCCCTCATGTTTGTTCACACCATTTGAGTGTGTTTGCTTTGGTCTGTCTGAACTGTAATTAGTGCATGTGATTCAAATAGAAATAATACATTCTGGACAGGAGAATGGGAAAGCCATACCCAGAAGCCTTCAAGAATGGGAGAAATGTATGTTATTGAAATAAAAGAAAATAATTAAAGGAGGTTTGACCACAAGTGTTAACTGTATTATAATTGATTGAGTTCAGTAGTTTTATTTTAATGAATGGAAATGCAACAAATGTTTATAGCACTTTTTGAATTTATGAGGTTGAATAACAAGACTAATAGCACTATCATCTAATATAATAATATTAAAAGGTATGTCCCTGATGTTCATATTTATGTATTCCATATGAATATATAAAATAAAAAATGATAATGAATAACAGACTTAAAGTAAAAGCATGTTCTGCACAGGCAAGATCTCATCTTATGTTTTGAGTCTGTTTTGTAGACCAATCTTTCTGTCAGGGTTTGCAAAGGGCATATGTAATTGACAAACTGACTCTAAATTGAAGGGAGATTATCTTTCACACAAAATAGTATATATAGGCAGCCTGCTAACCATATGTATTGGGAGCACATGCTACCCAACATTCTCCTGACATACACAATTGTCATGCCGTGGAACAAGGGCAGCACATGTATTTATCACACACGTACACAAACCCTGTGGTCAGTTTGAATGTACCAGAACTGTATGCACATGGTAAATATGCATTTTGCTTCTGTTCATACAACATGATGACAGTGTGTGCTGAGAGGACCTTGTGTGGTTGATAAGCTCTTGGTACTCGATATGGCACCATTTGGAAGGATTTATTAAAAAATGATTGTTTAAGATCTGTTTGCATATTTCTGCGCTTCTGAATTTAATCTACAGAAAAGGTTTGCTTTTGAAATGGAAGGGTGGTGTTATGAAAGTTCTCCCTGTGATGACTTCTGGAGTTAAAGAGATGAAACTGCATGAGTGAGCATTCCTTCCATGAAGACAGATTCATGGAGATGCCTTCCATGAAGACAGATTACGATGGGTAGCTGTGTTAGTCTGTCTGTAGCTGTAGATAAGAGCAAGAGTCCAATAGAGAAAGACTAACAAAATTTGCAGCAAAGTATGAGCTTTCATGAGTTACTGATCACTTCAGAAGTTTTTTTGCTAGTCAAAGGCAATATGGACTCTTGATCTGTTCTACAGTTCTCAGATGGACACTGAAACCTTGAAGGAGGTACATATGGGAGTAAATGTCTGAAGCCTTTAAAATGTTTCACAGTATATCCCTGCCTATAATTTGAGGGGGAGGAAATATTTGCTTGTATGTGAAAAAAATAAAAAAATAAGTTTTATATATGTGGGAAAAACCTTTTTTTAAAAAAAGGAAAAAAAAGAAAACATTTTTATTAAATACATGTTAATATATCAGGAGGTACTACACAGGCCAGAGCTAGACTTTGGTTTATATTCCTGCCAACTCAACTCACCTGTGAGCAGCCCGGGGCACTGCAGACAAAAGGCCTCTCCTGCTCCAAATTCATCTTTGATTCCTCATAAATCTACATGTTAAAAGGAGAGGGGGAGAAAGGGAACCCATAAATACAAGTACCCATAACTTTAGGAAACATGGAAATAATAGGGTCCCTAAGAACACAAACAGAAAAGCCTGATAACTTCAAGCCCCAACCCACTCCCCCCTTAAACCCTACACTGGCTATAACCAAACTTCCGATTGTCTTGAGTTCATAATGCCCTTTTCAGAACACATTTATGCACTTAGAAAGACAGAAATGAATTCCATTTGGCTGTCAGAAATGAATTCCATTTGGTGAAAAAAAATACGCTCAGTGTATTATTAGATAATACTACCTATGTTCAGAAAAGTAATGAATTATCTGATTACCTTTGATTTTTTTAACATGTAGCATTTTAGCCACAATGTTTAAAAATATTTTTAAACCACTAAGTGCATAGCTCAAACAATACATAGTTATGAGTAAAGTATCAAGAAAATCAAATTTATTATACAAATTATAAGGAGCATTAGGAAGGGTGTTGGGAAAGGAGTTTCTCAGCCTAAGAATCTAGAAGCCATGGCCTGTGACAATAAATACTGAGCCTGAAGGATCAGTGGCATATAGGGCTGCCAACTCCCCCTTGAGAAATAACTGGAAATTTGAGGGTAGAGCCTGGGAATGGAAAGGTTTGGTAAGGGGAGAAAAGTCAGCAGGGAACAATGCCATAGAGTCCATCCTCCAAAGCAGCCATTTTCTCCAGGGGAACTGATCTTTGCTGCCTGGATGTCAGCAACCCTAATGGCATAAGGTAGTTTTGTATGTTCATGGCTGGTGACCAGTTAATTTGAGAGAGTCTCCTTACACATTCATGTAGTGCAGTGTACTGGTTAGAATGTTAGGATCTGGGAGACCTAGATTCAGTTCCCGACTCTGCCACGGAAGCTCACTAAATTTGACCCAGTCTCTCTCTGTCGGCCTAATCTACCTCACAGAGTTGTTAGGATAAAATGGAATAGTGGAGGAGGATGTTGTGAGCTGCTTTTGGTCCCTGATAAACAGAAAAAAGCATAGCATAAATATCTAAGAATCCTGGAAACCCAGCTCTAAAGTTTCTCCTCCTCCTCACTTATGATCAGTTGATCCAATTAAATCTATCAGGCTAGTCTAGTCTATGGCTAATGGTAGGATTCCCCACCCCCAGGTCTGCCACCAGCTAGCTGGCCAGTGGGCGAAGCCCCACTCCTGATCAGGAATGTCACCAGGCGATGTCCCCAATGTGATGACATCACCCAGAAATGATGTAATCATAGTGGTGCTATCAGGGGGCGATGTTCTAGTTTTTGGGGAAACATTATGGTTTTGTAGGCAAAAAAGCCATAGTTTGCTCAAAAACTAGAGCATCAAACCTCGATGTTGGTGATGCAATGATGCCGTTTCTGGATGACAGAGGCAATGTGATGACATCACTTTCAGCTGAAATCATTGCACTCCACGTGCTTTGCACGTGCAGCAGAAGATCCCAGGAAGGACCCAGGAGGCCCCCACTGGAGACACGTAGGACCTAACAACCCTGGTGATTTCTAGGAATATGTCTCCAGATAGAACTGTACAGAAGTGCAATGATACTCATGTAAGGTTTTCCATGTGGTCAGAAGTCCTGCAAAAGGTAGGGTCCTTGAATCCCTGATTATGCACACAGAATCTATATGCTTGCATTTGTACAACTTTGTTCATACCTTTCACTGGATGTGCAAGTCTAGGAAGACAGGCCCTACTACTGCAATCTTGATTATTTCCTACCTCCTCACATTCACTCATTCAGTGTACTGGCCTGACACAACTTTTGTTTCAAAATGTTAGCTGTCGTCATCAGGGGCATTGACACCTGCAGCGGCAACCAGGAGCACAGTGATGAAAATCGTACATTTGGGAGACATCTCTCCCACATTGCTAATCAACCACTGAACCAGGGTATGGAGAATTACCAGTTTGCAGCCTGATACATCGTTATGTTTACAAAGTGTAAGATATGTTCTATTTGCCAGCATGATGATCATGGTTCCTTATATTGGAAAAGGAGTCTGACTGAATCATGTCTAGACAGAATGCTGAGGGAGCATATGAGACAGATCCTCCCTAAATAGGTCTGTCTAACAGAGTCAAGTTGGGTACTTGCTACTTTGAGCTGTATCCCAGTTACCAAGAAGAAACACTATTGCTGCCAGTATGTGAACAGGTGCTTTGAGCTACCAAAAGTTGGTTTTCCTTCAGAATAGGCCAGGAGCAGGCCTCATTTTGGGCAGGAACTCACAGGAGTGGAGCTCCAGAACCTCTAAAGTTTATTGTGCTCTTTCTTTCTTACCCCGCCCCCCCCAACCGCTGCAATACTTGATTCTGGGCTCTATTGTTCAAACCCCCTGTGAGAATTTCGCTAAACTCTTAAGATTTGACAAGCTTTGTAATATTTTCCCCCACAAAAAAAAATGGAGAAAAAACCAAAACGTATAAAGCAGACAGATGGAAATCTTCATTATGCCACTATGGCCATGTAGGAGAAAGTAATTTTAAAAAGAATGATGGGAGTAAGGTTTTATTATGACAATTATAATTCAAGAAGCATTTTAAAGTAGATTCTGAACTGATATAATTTAGTACACCTTCTGGTGATGTCAGGAGTGTGTGGCATATGCAATTGAGTTGTGCTAATGAGCTTCAGCACCTCTTTTTCTACAAAATGACCCCTGGCCAGGGGAATGCCATGATTAAACTTTAATACCCTTCAAAACATGATATTAATATCTCATTCAGAGATGAATCTTGCAGGTGACTATTTTCATTCCATATCAATCAAGTTTTACAAAGTGTTGAATTAGTGGAAGACTTACATTTCACATTTATTAGGAGTGTGTACCACACTGTCCTGCTTACATGCTTCAGCTCTGGACCAGGAGATAAGCGCCAAGTGAGGAGGCTGTTGCTATTTCAATTCAGGCCTTTATTGCTCTTCTGATTCTATCAAAATAAGTGGGAATTGAAGGTGTGAGAAATTTGTTTTGTTCTAAGAGAAGCTGCATGGGTCAAGAATCAAATAAGTAAAGACATTACTGAGCAGCTGCAAGAGGTGTAATAGTCATATTTGGGAGGGGGGATAACATCATAGCCAATTCAAACATTACACAAAGCTTGGGCAAGCTAAAGCAAGAGTGATTCATAGTTCTGCTTTCTTGAACTTTCAGTGGAAAGTGGGAGTTGCCAAAACTATCACCCACATAGGGTCCATGAGACTCTGATCCCCCGTCTAGGGATGCCAGCCTCCAGGAGAGACCAGGGGATTCCCTGGAACTACAGCTCATCTTCAGACAACAGTGATCCTAGAGAATCACTTTCCCCTAGAGAAAATGGATGCTCTGGAGGGTGGACTCTATAGTACTGTACTCCACTGAGGTCTTAGTTCTCCCCAGGCTCCATCCCCAAATCTCCAGGAGTTCCCCTACCTGGATTTGGCAACTCTACCACCCATCTCCTGCTGATGATTGGTGGGAACCTGCAACACTATGCATAGCATAACAGTTGGATCAGTGGTGGAAAGTGACCTCAAATCAGACTTAACCTCAACCCTGGCCCCACAGGGTTTTCAAAGCAAGAGACATTCAGAGGTGGTGTGCTGTTGCCTGGCTCTGTCTTGTCTCTGGAGTTCCCTAGTGGTCTCCACCCAAGTACTAACTAAGGTCAATCTTGCTTAGCTTCCAAAATCTGATGAGATCAGGCTAGCCTGGGCCATCCAGGTCAGGGCATGTGTGATCAGAGAGCCCCGCTGTATACATTATAGCAGAAGCAAAGAAGGTGAAAGTTATTCACTTCTGTTGTAATGTTCACCTATGTAATGAATAAGCTCTGAGAAAGCGTAAAGCATTAACATTTAGCAGCACTGATTAATATTATCAGGCTGCCATTTTTTAGCTACTACAATGATAGGGATTCCTGTGTTCATGCATCTAATTTCTCTACACAGTACATAGCTGGGGACAATCAGCAGCACTCTTATGGCCAAAAATTGTATTTTGTGAACTGATCCTCCTTTTAAAAAAAGATCAAACTTTACTAATTATGGGGCTATCTAGTGTAAGTGGTATGGGGTGGAATGTCCCACTTATTTTCAGACAGTTCTAAAATCATTCTACTTCATTTTTTTTTTCATGGTTGAAAAGCATCTTAATAGAAGAAGAATAAGAAGATAAAGAAGAATTGCAGATTTATACCCCGCCCTTCTCTCTGAATCAGAAAATCAGAGCAGTTTACAATCTCCTTTATCTTCTCCCCCCACAACAGACACCCTGTAAGGTGGGTGGGGTTGAGATGGCTCTCACAGCAACTGCCTTTTCAAGGACAATGTCTGCGATAGCTATGGCTAACCCAAGGCCATTCCAGCAGGCACAAGTGGAGGAGTGGGGAATCAAACCCGGTTCTCCCAGATAAGAGTCCGCATACTTAACCACTATACCAAACTGCCTCTTTGGATACTTAAAACATCATTTGTGGCCATACAAAATTATCAACTTAAAAAAAAGTGCTCTGCCAAGAGAGAACAATTCAGGCCGGCAAAATTAATGTAAATAATTGTTTTTCTATTTGAAGTCATGTGGGGAGAGCCTAATTTGGCACATACACACAAACACACACCCCTGGCCCACTGCCCTAGGCAAATGCCTTGGTCCAGGACTTTTTTTTTGGTAAAAAAAAAGCCGAGAGAGAGAGGAAGAGAGGGAGGGAGGAAGGAAGGAAGGGAGAAAGGGGAACAAAGGGCAAGAAAGGAATGGAGGGAAGAAAGGGAAATGAAATGGAGGGAAGAAAAGGTAATAAAGGAAAATTAAAAAATGGGGAAAGAAAGAGAAATAAATGGAAATAAAGAAATGGGGGACAGAAAGGGGTCAGAAATCCCCAAGGGCCAGACCAAGTGATCTTGAGGGCCATAAATGGCCCTCGGGCTGGACGTTCCCCACTACATGTTCAATGCAACTGGAAGAAGAGGAAGACATTGGATTTATATCCCGCCCTCCACTCCGAATCTCAGAGTTTCAGAGCAGCTCACAATCTCCTTTATCTTCCTCCCCTACGACAAACACCCTGTGAGGTGGGTAGGGCTGAGAAGGCTCTCACAGCAGTTGGCCTTTCAAGGACAACCTCTGACAGAGCTATGGCTGGCCCAAGGCCATTCCAGCAGCTGCAAGTGGAGGAGTGGGGAATCAAACCTGGTTCTCCCAGATAAGAGTCTGCACACTTAATCACTACACCAAACTGGCTCTCAACTCCTGCCAGTATCTTTCTTGCTGTTAACATGTGCTGAAATAAGCACATGTACCTTCTTCATCCTCACTCTTTCTTCTGTTGACTCTGAAATATGTGGCAAGCCCAATATTTCCGTAGCATGCAAATAGGAGCTAACTTCCTGGAACATTCCCAGGCTGTGAAATTTTAATACAAGAAGCAGTTCTCAAAGCAATTGTGTGTTGACTAAAATTAAATGCAGAAGAGACTGTAATAACAACCAATAACCTATTTCAGCCTGCAACAGTAAACCTCTTTATAAAAACCTTCTGCACTGCGTTTGACCACGGACTACTGCTCTTTCCCACAGAACCTGAAAACATAATTCTGAAAAAGGATATTTCCAACGAAAACCTAAGCAAGCTAGTGAATTGCTTTCTTTAATTTCAAAATTTCTTCAAACACTGAGACAATGCCAAACCCTTGTGCAACTTTTTCCCTGCCCTCAAGATAGAAAGCCTTCTCCACCCCAGTAGAACAGCAATGGATGCCATGCATGAAAAGGAAATAAATTGAAATCATATTTAAATCAATTTAAAATGCCACCAGATGATGTATGGCTTTGTGAACAGCTATTAGGACCAATCATTGAAAACGTGTATGCCTCAAGGTAAGAGCCTGATTGGAACTCCTTATATTTACCTGCAATGGAATGAAATGGTGCAAAAATTTGGCACACTACTGTTATCAGCCCAAAGCTTCCCTGGAAATGGTGGAAGAGAATTAAGAATCTGGCAAAATCAGAGAGTCATAGAGTTGGTTTCTCTGATTCTAGTGAAGAATGTCAGTTTGGGGACAGAGTTAAACCAGGATTAAAGGTCTAGTGCGAAATTGGTCATTGTTTGACAGCTGTTCTTTTTCCACTAGATTTTTGTAGGTCTGCTGATTTGGTCAGCATGTAGCTTCTCCCAAGCAAGAATCACATAGCTGAATGTGGACTCTTGTGCACTCAAGGAAGGTGGGTAGGGAAAATGTGGCGGGGGGGGGGGCAAAAACTTTGGTTTCCTGCCCCAATTCCTGCCCCCTTCATAGACATCTTACATGCTTTGCAAATTGTGAAAGAATGAATTAAGATGTAGAGGAAAGCTGAAGGGGTTGGACTTCTCCATGACTTTGCTCATACACACTGCTGGGCAGGCGTGGTTGTAGGAACCAGGAATAATAAAGGCCAAGGCACAGGCTTTGCCTTGCCCCTTTCCCAGTGATACACAGAGGCTTAAGGCTCTCCCTTCCTCCAATAGTAAAGAGAAAACACATACATATAAGAAGCCAATGGGAAATCAGTGAGAAACATATCACATATGTGCAGAAGTCCCAATTTAGCATGCTTTCATTTGGGAAGGATCCAATATGCATGCCCGGGGCAGACAGGGGGGAAAAACTGGAAAAGGGCCCTGGCCCTGCTTCTCAAAGACAGGAGGCATAAGGAGCCAACTTGAAGAAGGTAGATGCCGTGGCATGGCCTACCCAAGCACCTCATTTCACCATGAATCAACTGGGCATTGTCTTCTCCACATGTGGACCGGGTACTGCCCTTCTCACCATGGAGGTAGCTCAGCCCAATGAGGTAGGCCATCAGCCCAATGAGGAAAGTGAAGAGGGATCTGAAAAGAGATCTGAGCCTTCAGTGAAGGGAACTGGCATTGCTTCCCTCTGCTTTACTTTGCTGCCTCCCACTATTTGAAACACATTTTTTTCCTGGCCAGGCTCTGCAGTTACAAAGATATGGGAAGGCAGCTGGGCTGGAAGAAAATATGGAAGAAAAGAGAACACAGGATAGTGAGGAACAGAAGACAGAATAGAGTTACTCTCTCTCACCATGTGCCTTGATTTGGTTAAAAAACAAACATCGCTAGCCTCAGCTTGAAGTTTCCAGGAAGGGAGAAAAATTATTACCCACACGCCTTTTTTTGCAGGCTATGCACTAGATTATTATAACTGCTTCTGGAACAAAAATGTTTTCTTCTTCTTCTATCCATCTGAAAGATGGAAGAAAGTATCCTTTGGTTGAGGGATACAATCTCTGAGAATGTCTTCCCAACTGCAGGATTTCTGCAGGGTTTCTTCATTGACAAGAAGCTGACCAGTGGTGGATGTTGCAACTGTTTTGACTTCCACCCAGCAATGCCTTTCTTAAGGGGCAGAGGGGGGTCAAGTTGCCTACCATAGTGAAAGACCTCTCAGCCTGGGCTCCTATTCCTTTAGGGTTGTCAACTCCCCAGTCTAAGTGGAGTTCCCCCACTTTTGCCCCAAACATGACATTAACACATTGCTAACATCATGTGGTGATACTCTAGTTTTTGGGCATAACTCTATGATAAATTTGGGCTCAAACCATAGAATTTTGCCCGAAAAGTAGACTGTCACTGTGCAACAGCATTGTTGCAATTATGTCACTTTCAGGGAACATCATCGCACCCCGTGTGCAAATTCAGACAGGGCTCAAAGATCCCCCTGCTGGGAAGAAAGTAGGACCTGGCAACCCTACATACTTTGCTGCCGCTCAGCAAGCTGGAAGATGCTAAATGAAGGGGGGTGCAATTCTAGAGTTGCCAGCTCTGGGTTTGGAGATTCTCAGAGATTTGGGGAGGATCCTGGGGATGGCCCTCAGAAGGGTATAATGCCATACCGTCATAAGGTATGATGCCGTAGCAGCCATTTTCTCCAGGGAAAGTTATTTTTGTGGTCTGGAGATCAATTGTAATGCCAGGAGATCTCCGGCCCAACCAGATAAGGGAAACTGTAGGCAATTTGGTGCTGCAACAATGCTTGACATCTTTGATGAGATGTTCTAAGATTCACCCTAAACTCTATGATTTACTATCTATGGTTAATGATGACGTTTTGAATAAATCCTACAGCATCACCTACAGCATCTGGTTTTGTGGCAGAAGAGACATTGTGCATCAGCATGATGCCAAATAGCTTTCAGCTCCTTCATCATTCTTCTGTTAGTGTGCCAACTACAGCTGGCAACCCTGTTCCTGAGAAAGGAAAAAAAGAGTGTGTTTATCTTTGTTGCCATAAATTGTAAACTGGGCTTAGTTTACATGGAGCATTTGGAACAGAGACCAGATGCAGCCTACTGGTAGGGATCAAATTTAATAATGTTTGAACCCTTCCCCCAGCAGTTTGGTATATCGCCTGCAGATCAGAAGATTAATGTTTGTGTTCCCACATACAGTTACACAGAGAAATGTATCCCATCAAAACCAATGGAAACATCTTATAAAATAGATTTCCTAATGCAAATAACTTTCTTTCTGATATTAAAGAATGAACAAATGTTTGTAAATTGACATAAAAAGTCAACTTTAAATCTGGCTGGCTCTCTCTCTCCCTTTTTTCTGCATACTTCTAGTACACCTAGAATATATTGCCATAAAAAGGTGCCAGCTAGGCCCCTCACAGTGCAATCCCAAACAGAAATACATCTTCCTAAGTAAACTGAAATCAATGGGCTGAGAAAAGGATGTAACTCAGTTTAGGATTATAGTGTCATTCTCCAGTGGAGACTGTTGGAGATCTCTAGAGCTGGCGGGGGGGGGGGGGGAGGGAGGTTCTTACTGACCTCTGAACAAGATGTATGGCAATCTCACAACTACATTTTGTAATTTCAGAATATAAAATGATGAAGGTGATTACATTCCTATATATATTCCAATGGTATTAACTATGCATGTGCAAAAAGTGCTTGGACCTTAATGTAGATGTTAACAACTTCTGTCAAAATTATATTGCATTGCTGTGGCCATGCAAAAAGCCACATCGGCAGGCCCCACAGGTGAGGAAGCTCCTTGCAGTGTTGCCTCTGATACCCCAATGAAATATCACTCTGCATGGAGAGAGAGAAAAATGTAGTTCCTGGAGATGAGTTGTCATTCCAGGCTTCATCTGGAGGTTGATAGCCTACATGCCCAACACTTTTAGCACAGGTAAGCTCAGAATGCTCTGAAGATAAAAACCAAAATACAGCAAAATCATCCTCACTGTACAAACACTGAAAAATGCTGAAGGAGTGATAGTTGGATGAGGCAGATTAGGATACTCATATCTGTTCAATTATCATTTGTCATGGGGTTAGTGGTAGTCCAAGGTAGCCTCAGTGATAGTCAAAGCCAACTACAAGCACATAAAAGACAACAGGAACTTGAAGGGAACACTTTTCCAGCAACGCCTATGTTTAAGCCAGGCGGTCAAATTTAGATAAGTGATAAAGTTTGAAGTTTTTTTCAAGTTTTGTTCTGTGTGCATACATTGTACAGAGAAACTTTTGAAAGCAATACAAATGAGCACCCCTCCCCTTCCCATAGATTAACCAACCCTTGAAATAATTTCAAAGGTAGATTTCTTTTTTCTCACGCTTTTTCATATGTAGGATAAAAACCATCCCCACTGTTACACCACAGCTAGGATGGAATGGTGTGAAATAACTGAATCATGGAAGCCTGTTCTCTTTTCAGTCCTTGAGTAAATAATAAATAACTCAATAAAATACCTGCGAAATTAGTATGGCTTCGCTGGAAAGAATATCATGCAGGCTTGTTTCCTGTTTCTATGTTATTCTTGAAGTGAGTTGCCGTCAGAATCTGATTTTCATCGAGCTGTTATTATTTGCAGCTGTGTGACCTTCTTAACCCTGTTTCGAAAATGACATTTCAGCCTTCAGCCTCAAATTGACTGAACGATGTGGAGTTTTCAACCTTGTGATTAACCCTAACCAAAAGGGGGGGGAGGAGTACAGGCTAATTGTCGTGTGTACATCTCGTCTAGGTCAATGGGTCTGTCTTGCATAATATTCACTCAGGGCATATTCCTTTTCCACAGAGAGATATATACAAGAGCGCTGTCTAATGGAATGTAAAATCCACATAGATTTGTAGGAAAGAAGTAAGAATCTAGTTTCCTGTAGGTTGATCTTTCTATGAAAGTCCGCTAGCCAGATATTGGGCTCATCGTGACTGAGGACAGCTTCACTGGTTATGCAGCCAGGGGGGTTATAATTTGAACACAATGTGCTCCACAGAAACCTCTAAAAACATGGAGGAAAGATGCCTGGCAATACTTACAGGTTTATAATATATTTTCAGTCACACATCATCTCCCCTTTATACAGTATTTATTTACTTACTTTATAGCTTGCATATTTCATGGAAAATCAAGGTGGGTTGCAGAATAAAAAAAATAATGCAATCATACAGAATAAAAATCCAGTGAACTATTCCATAGGACTGAAATTGCAAATTTAGAAAACAATGGGAGGGGCTGTGGCTCAGTGAAAGAGCATCTGCTTGGCATGCAGAAGGTCCCAGTTTCTATTCCCAGCATCTCCAGTGGAAAGGAAGAAGTAACAGGTGATGTGAAAGACCTCTGCTTGAGACCTTGGAGAGCTGCTGTGAGTCTATGGGCCTGGTTCTGATGGGCCCATGGTCTGATTCAGTATAAGTCAACTTCATGTGCTCATATGTTCAATGTGAACAACAAACTGTCTACAGCAAAGTATATTATGAACAAGCATAAGTAAAATTATAAAAGAAGAAGTCAATTAAGTGAAAGCAAGATGGTACCTATAACCAGGTTCACCGCTCTCATTGCTAATCTGTAAAGCAGCAAGAGCCAAATGTTCTGAAAAATTGTTGTATGTAATGCCATGCCAACATTTCTGGTTTTGGACCTGGAAATGATGTCTCATCATGGGATGACATGCTAGGGATTTCTCAGCTCAAAACCATAGAGATTTGTAAAATTCCTACAGCATCATCAATGTGATGACACTTCCATGTCCATATTGGCAGTGACTGAATGATTTTTGAAGTCTGTGCACTGTTATGGATCTGAGGGATCCTACCTACAGTAATAATTGCAGTCAAATACACTCCTATTCCTGCAGTAATCCTATCATTCCTGCAATAAGCACTGCAGTAGACTATACACCTATTCAGGGCTTTTTTGGTAGAAAAAATCCTAGCAGGAACTCATTTGCATATTAGGCCACATCCCCTAATGTCACCATTATTCCACACAGAGTTTTTTGTTGAAAAAGTCCAGAAGCAACTCATCTGCATATTAAACCACACCCCCTGACACCAAACCAGCCGGAACTGCGTTCCTGTGCGTTCCTGCTTAAAAAAAAAAAAAAAAGCCCTGGGCCTATTCCATTCTAAAGCAGCCTCCTGAACAGTTCCATTCTAGAATGGTTCTAATCCCTTTATAAAAATGTCTAGCCGAACATCTGTTTTGAACATTCTGTGGAGATAAAACTCTAAGGGGCGTTTTCGCACTGACCTTCAAGTGGAGCGACCACCCTCTTCACACCGGAGGATCTGCGCGGATTTCGTACAAGAAGCGCCGGCGCACCCAAAAGAGCCGGCGACTTCCGTTGCAAAAGCCACTCAAACGTTTTCCTGCTTCTTGGCGGTTTCCGTTTGAGCGGGTTTCGCGACGGAAGTCGCCGGCTCTTTTGGGTGCGCCGGCGCTTCTTGTGCGAAATCCGCGCAGATCCTCCGGTGTGAAGAGGGTGGTCGCGCCACTTGAAGGTCAGTGCGAAAACGCCCTAGGAGAATTTCTGACTTCTTGAGGAAGGTTGTTCCACAAGGTGGGAACCACCACAGATTATGTGTATGAATATGTAGTAAGCTATCTTACCTATTTGTACAGTAGCAGTTTCAGAAGGCTTTGCTCACATAATCAAAGACAGTATGAAGTGCACACATGCCAATAAAGGTATGAAATTGAAATTGAATAAAGTGCACACTAAAGAGTGCAAAAATGGAGGCTCATCTTGGAATTCTAGAACATAAGAAAAGCCATGTTGGATCAAGCCAATGGCCCATCCAGTCCAACACTCTGTGTCACACAGTGGCCAAAAAAAATTATACACACACACACTGTGGCTAATAGCCACTGATGGACCTCTGCTCCATATTTTTATCTAAACCCCTCTTGAAGGTGGCCATGCTTGTGGCTGCCACCACCTCCTGTGGCAGTGAATTCCACATGTTAATCACCCTTTGGGTGAAGAAGTACTTCCTTTTATCCATTTTAACCTGTCTGCTCAGCAATTTCATCGAATGCCCACGAGTTCTTGTATTGTGAGAAAGGGAGAAAAGTACTTCTTTCTCTACTTTCTCCATCCCATGCATTATCTTGTAAACCTCTATCATGTCACCTCTATCATGTCATGTCTATCTTGCAACAGCCTTTACAACATGGCTACCAGAGGAGGTGAACTCAATTATAAAATGGTTGTCATGAGTGGTGGGATCAATCTCAAAATGTTAAGAGGTTCCAATTGTAGTATTCTCCTGCAATCGAGGCATCTGTTTCTGAATGGGGGTTCACTGAAGACAAAAGTTATGCCTTCTGGGGTTGTCTAAAGTGCTTTCTGCACCAAGGAGGCAGAGGAAAGCCAGTTTTAGTTCTTTGTTTTGTGGAAGCAATACTTCAGGGAAGATACCATGCTGGAGATTTGTATAAACTGGTGGGTGGGTAGGTGTATATAATGTGGGCTAAAACAAGACATTAGTTCTCACTTTGCTAAGGTACTTCATCTTGCAATATACTTTAGCTCACATTAAAGTATAAATACAGCAACTTCACACATCCAGTACAGTAGACCTCTCTCTCTCTCGGCTTGCTTCGAAAAACCACTGCCTCCATGAAAGATTAGTCTCCAAAATGCCACATTTCTTAGGATTTTCTTTGCTGTTAACCACTGACATGGCTAGTTTTCTAGGATGGTTTTAACAGCATCTTTCAAAACACAGTAAATCAAGAGTTAATAACTAACTATGTTACCAGCCTCTCCTAGCCTGAATAAACCATCCCACCAATTTTCAGGATCATTGCAATGAAATGGAGTATGGTGTTTTTCACTCTATCCAGCTGAAGTGCTTGTTTTTAAAACATTCAGAATCAAGCTTTCCACATGCACACATACAGGATTCATTATTATATTTGTGCCTGTTTATCCCGCTAAAAAGGTCTGTCACCCACATTTTCCTGGATTAAAATATTTCCAAGTGAGTCTGGATGCTAGGAAGAATTTCACATCTGGGGTTCCCTAAAAAGCCTTTGCATGATCGATGGATGGAACTTCAGTTCTCAGTGGTGATTTAGCAGATGTTATATGCTATTATATATAAATGCTGCCTTTATATAGAAATACAGACACAAGAGAATATCTGCATGGAAAAGATCTCTATAAATCTTTCTTACTACAAAGACTTGTTCTCAAGAAAGAGCTAATAGATGTACAATAAAAAAGTGTGAGAGCCCAAATGCCCCATGTGATAAGGAACAGGGCTCTACCATCGGGGTGGTAAGTATAGGCTACAGTATGTTTTGACAGATGGCAGACCTGTAAGTCAATGACCTCCAAAACATCCTATCATTAACATGTAGGCTATACTACATTTCATCATTTCCAAACACAGGACCCACCTTTAATTCCCAGATAGAAGCATGGAACCCATGACAACAATATGACAGGAAGCCATATAACTTAATCATGTGACAGACAGTCATGTGACATCATGGCCAATCTAAATTCTCAGGGACCTGGACAAGATGATATCGCCATCCTCCCTTTTTTTCTTTAACTGTCACTCAGCTACGTTCAACATTCCATCCCTCCTCTTTAGTCATCAAGTTGTTTTTGATGTTTGTTTTCTTTTGGTTAATTTACAAGGTCAGGTTTTTATTTCTTGGTGAAGAGATCTGCAAATGATGAGACCCTCCTCACTTTTTATGTGTGTGGCTCTACTGTGCTGCTTTCACTGTTCCAACAGCAGCCAGTATATTTATTGTAATTACAATCCTGTACCCTTCTGCATGGTTCCTTTGATTATCCTTTCTTTTTGTTTGGGGCAATTTGTAACTAAATTGTTGTATTAATAGCAGACACAATTGGGGTGTGTGTGTGGAATCTGTGCTTAACCTGGACCATTAGTTTACCAAAACTACCTGGAAGATCCATCACACTGAGTAATACTTTTTGTATCAGTTTATCTTTGAACCTAGCTGGTTCCTGAGCCCTTGAAAGAATTCTATAGAATAGGGTTGCTAGCTACTGATTGGGAAACTCCTGGAGATTTGGAGGCAAACATGGGAAGGGTGGAGTTTGGGGAGCTTAGTGGGGATGTGGTGCCATAGAGTTCACCCTCCAGATCTTTCATTTCCTTCAAGAGAACTAATCTCTGCAGTTTGGAGATCAGTTATAATTCTAGGAAATCTCCAGGCTTCATCTGGAGGTTGGCAGCCTGAAGTGTAGAAACAGCTACTTCTTGAAAGCAGTGGCCAAAACTGTTTTAAAGGCATTAGAAGAACAAAGTTAGAGTCCATGAAAGCTTATACCTTGAATAAAACTTTGTTGGTTTTAAAAGTTCCACTGGATTCAAACTTTGTTCTGCTGCTTCAGACCAACACATCTACCCACTTGAAGCCATTAGAAATCAGTAAGGACTGGCATGAGGCCTTCTGCCTTGAAGCATACTACTGGAAAATGCCACAAGTCACACCAGTGTCTATGATGAGATATAGTGATGAAAAGTGCCATCATGCCACAGTTGATTTATGGTGACCCCATACGGTTTTCAAGGTAAGAAACATTCAGAGATGGTTTGCCATTGCCAGCCTCTATGTTGCAACCCTGGACTTCCTTGGTGGTCTCTCATCCAAGTACTAACCAGGACCAAATCTGTTTCACTTCCAGGACCTTACAAGATCAAGTTAACCTGGACAATCCAGGTCAGAGCAGGATAAGGTATACTGTAATCTAAATTAGATGGCATAGCAATTATGATCAGGCAGAATTGCTTGGCATGATGGGCTGCTGAGAATGCTATGAAATTTTGTTTGTCCTGGCAAAACAAAGAAGACCCAACATGGTCTTGTCAACAAACTGGAGGGGGAAAATGTTCTGCCCTTTAAACATGGCTTTAATGGGATGTTATTTCCCTGGTGATGTTTTTTACCTCCATACCACAAAAAGCAGCAACTTCTCAGTTCCACATATTAAGCCTCTGTTAAAGGAGCAAGGCTATTTTTTCCCCTCCAGCTTGTTGGCAACTCTAATAGTGGCATTAAGGAGCAGCCCAACTTGATGTTTCACTGCACATCTCCAGCAAAAGCAACAACTGCTGTAGTGAGAGATAAAACACATGGAGTCCAGGGCGGCAACGATGAACTCTTAACAACATCTGGCAAATGCAAAAAAAATCCTTGTAAACCTTTCCACTGCTTGCCAATGGGGTGTTGTCAAAGGCTGGCCTCTCATTTTTACCATGGCTTCATAGCATGGGGACAGAATGGCAAACAAGGAACAGCCGTCACTGCGGAACACCAAGCAACCTTTCCAATTGTTGTTATTTGCATACAGTGCGTGAAGAGCTTTCCCGCCAAAAATAATATTGACTGACATGGATTTTTGAAAAACTGTACCATAATCCCAGTATACTAATTGCTTTCATTTACAGTACACAGCGAGATAAAAGAATTTTGCCTACCTTGTGCGCAAATAAATAGTTGGATTTCTGAAGAGAAGGAGGGGAAAACATGAAAGGCATCCTGGGGAAAACAACAACACAAGCTTGTTTAGCTGACTTTCATACCAGGAGCAGATGCAGGAGTTGGGGTGGGGAGGGGTGGTGGAGTTGCATGAATGCAAACTTGGAAAACTTGGCCAGGCAACTTTTTCCTTTCCATTTATTTAAAAATGTTGTTGGAACTTCTAAAACCAGCAACGAATATGTAATGCTATATTTACAACGTGAACATATCGAAACCAGTTGCAAACCCCCAACAACCTAAAGCCTCCAAGCAGTACTTCAAAAGTCACTGAAGAGAACTTTGGTGGGAGGAGCAGTCATTTATAACTCATCAGGTAGGCTTTATTCATTGGTTTAACTCACAGTGCAAAGGGCTGCATGGTTGACAAAAAGGCCACAAACATTTCAGATATTTAAATAAGCATTTATATGTTCAATTGTATCTATTATGCCTTGGCTCAAAAAGCTCCATTCTGCTAACAGCAATTTATTTTATTTATTTATTAAAACATTTATATCCCACTTTTCTCTGTAAGTCAAGACAGCTTCCAATAATAAATGAAAATATTTTTCAATTAAAACCAAAAAGAGAGTAGCAAACCCCAAATCCTTGTAACCCCCCCCCCCTTTTAAAAGATACCTGCCATCCAAAATCCTCTCAAAAGCCCTAGGTAAACTGGCAGGCCTTACAGACACTCTTAAAAGACCCTCCTTCCTTCATTAGGGAGCACATTCCACAGCACTAGGCTTCCCAAACCTCCCGCTCTGGCGGGAGACTTCTGGGTTCGCAGCCTCATCTCCCGCTCTTCAAAACTCTGGAAGCGGGGGTGGAGGGGGGGGAGAACATACCTTTAGGCTTCATGTTGTAGAGCTCCTGAGCCGTTTGCAAAATGTCTGCCCCTTTAAGACTGGGCAGGAAGCAGGAAGCAGAAAGGGCTTCTGAGAACGACCCCTCCCTTTCTTTTGCTTTCGTTTTCACAGGAAGTAGAGTTGTCCGGAGGAAGATCTGGTAAGTGTGTGTGTGTGAGAGGGAGGGGGCAGGGGATTCCCTAGTTTGGAGGCCCTCCCCCCCTTTAGAAAGCGTGGGGGGGAGGGAAATGTCTACTAGGCACTCTATTATTCCCTATGGAGAACGATTCCCATAGGGAATAATAGGAAATTGATCTGTGGGTATTGGGGGCTCTGGGGGGGGCTATTTTTTGAGGTAGAGGCACCAAATTTTTAGTATAGCATCTAGTGCCTCTCCCCAAAATACCCCCCAAGTTTCAAAACGATTGTACCAGAGGGTCCAATTCTATGAGCCCCAAAATATGGTGCCCCTATCCTTAATTATTTCCTATGGAAGAAAGGCATTTTAAAAGGTGTGCTGTCTCTTTAAATGTGATGGCAAGAACTCCCTTGGAGTTCAATTATGCTTGTCACATCCTTGTTCTTGGCTCCACCCCCAATGTCTCCTGGCTCCACCCCCAAAGTCTCCTGGCTCCACCCCCAAAGTCTCCAGATTTTTCTTGAATTGGACTTGGCAACCCTACACAGCACCAGTGCCACAGTGAAAAAGATCTGGGCTCTGGTAGATGCCGCATGGGTCACCCTAAGGTGTAATTGTCTCACAGAGACACGTGGAATGAGATGGTCCTTCATATTTGCTTCTTCAAATATGTTCTTTCCATTAGAGCAAGGCTCCCTGCACTGGAGGAAGGCTCCACTGTCAATGAAACAAAACCTTGGATCCATTCAATGTCATTGTAATATAGTACTATAAAACAGATCTTCGTTGTAGCTTAATCCTAACTTCTAACTGTAAATTCCACTGAGTCCATTCCCAAATAAAGTCCACTCAGGGATGCCTGCCCTTGGATGGCGATTCCAAAGACTACAAGGGAGAGGGGCACTACTCGAAAGTCACGCCTTATTTTGAAACAGGAAGTGACATCACGACGCTCTATGATTTTTTTTAAAATCACTAGGAAAACCATAGAGGGTTTTTTCCCAGTTCCAAGTATCATGACATAATTTCTTCTTTTGAAACAAGTCATGGCATCATGATGCTCTAGGTATTTTAAAAATTATGGTTTTATAACCGAGATCTGAAATTCCTAGAGTGCCATGACATAACTTTCTGTTCTGAAATGGGAAGTAACGTCCTCATGCTATTCCATTTCATTTTCCCTCACTGCTCCACTGAGTGAGACTGGGGAACAGGAAAATACCACAGGCAAGTCCTCTGCCATTACCAGGAGAGTGGCAGCCATATCCAAACTACATATTTTGTTTTACAGGAGTTCCCAACAAGGACTGGCACCTACATTTTCAGTGCAAATCCCTGGTGGCAACTATGTGTTAAAGCATCACAGGGCACAGGGCAGATAGGGACAATGGCTCTTTTACATGGCATTGTTATTGATGACTCATGTCTGCATATGGCTACAAATCACCATGATGAACTTATGTAACATATAAATTTAGTTGGGCTCTAAGGGTGCACAGTATTATATAACCTGAACATAATTATTTGGGTTTACATGCCAGTGAAGGTGATAGCATTCTCCAGATAATTATGAAGTTGGATTTTATCCCAATGAACAAACTAGGCTTCCCAATCCCCAGGTCCCAGCGGGGGATCCCCCGGTTTTACAGGCTTCCCCCCTCCCCCAGCCAGCTGGCCAGCGGTTTTACAGGCTTCCCCCCTCCCCACAGCCATTATGCACCTCCATGAACAATTCCCATAGGGAATGATGGGGAATTGATCCGCGGGTATCAGGGGCTCTGGGGGGGCTGTTTTTTGAGGTAGAGATGCCAAATTTTCAGTATAGCATCTAGTGCCTCTCCCCAAAATACCCCCCAAGTTTCAAAAGGATTGGACCAGGGGGTCCAATTCTATGAGCCCCAAAAGAAGGTGCCCCTATCTTTCATTATTTTCTATGGAACGAAGGCATTTTAAAAGGTGTGCTGTCCCTTTAAATGTGAGGGCCAGAACTCCATTGGAGTTCAATTTTGCTTATCACACCCTTGCTCCTGGCTCTGCCCCCAATGTCTCCTGGCTCCACCCCCAAAGTCCCCAGATATTTCTTGAATTGGACTTGGCAACCCTAGAACAAACTTAGTTTAAACTCAAACACCGTATACAGCTGGTTTGTAGGTTTGGCTATAAAATAATGAAAGCAAAAATGTTACCTTTTCTGACCAAGAAGTTAAATCCTTATTCTTTTTCCATTGTATTCCTTGCAACAGTTTCAAATGCATGTAAACTAAATGGAAAAGACACTATTCTCTGTTCATACATTATGACCCGCACATTTTTTCTCATACGTAACATAATCTCCACAGCAGAAAACAGAAGACTACTCCATAGGGTTGCCAGTTCTGGGTTGGGAAAAACCTGGAGATTTGGAGGGTGGGGCCTGGGGAGGGCAGGCCTTGGGGAAAGACCTCAGTGGGGCACAAGGCCACAGAGCCTCCAAAGCAGCCACTTTCTCCTGGGGAACTGATCTTTGCTGTCTGGAGATCAGCTGCAATAGCAAAAGATCTTAAGCTGCCAACTGGAGGTTGGTAACCCTACCACTATATGGACCTAAAACAGAAACATCAACTTGTCTTTCCTCAATTATAAGTTAATGGGTACCATCCACAATGTTTTAGTATCATGTATCCAATCATTCAACTATTGGCAAACACACGGGTGGCCAAACTGCAGCTTGAAAGGCTCTTTCACACATATTGTGTGGCTCTTGAAGCCTCCATTGCACCATCAGCCAGCTTGGAAAAGGCATTTCTCTCTTTAAATCACTTCCCCAAGCCAAGCCAGCTGGAGGCTTGGATAATACATTTAAAATTAAAGTTGCTTTCTTTTCACCTTAACCTCCACTGCATCTTCCCTCTACCTTCCTTCCTTCCTTCCTTCCTTCCTTCCTTCCTTCCTTCCTTCCTTCCTTCCTTCCTTCCTTCCTTCCTTCCTTCCTTCCTTCCTTCCTTCCTTCCTTCCTTCCTTCCTGTCTTATGACTCTCAGATCTCTGACATTTGTTCTACATGGCTCTTACATTAAGCAAGTTTGGCCACCCCTAAGGCAAACACATGTACAGAGAACTAAAAGATGAAGCAACGTACCTTACTTGGCACCAGGAAGGGAAGGCACAAAAAAAGAAGCAAGTTAAAGAAGACAAAAAGTAAGCAAGAAAGATGTGTCAGTTGCAGAAAACAGGGAAGCAGAAAGCATCACAACAATGAATGTGCAAAGGTACTACAAAAAAGGGTGAACTAGAATCAACTGAATAAGAAAAGGATGGAATACAGTGGGGAAGATTAAAACGATCACTTGCTTAGGCCTCCTTACTCCAACACTGATGGCACTGGGTTTATGGGAGAGAGGGGAAATGGAAGTGATGAACATTGAGTTGACTTCAATGGTAATAGAATAGCAGTAGGCCACCCAACCTGTTTTCACGGGGAGGGTGGGATATAAATCGAACAAAATAAATGAATAAATAAACCTGGAAAATGCTGGCTTTGTCCCAATATGCAGGTGCAGCCCTTCTCTTTTCTGTTGCATCAAAGAACTGCAAAGCACTTAATACTTCTCTTCCCAGTGATGGACTGCATATGAAGTGACCTTTAGCCCACACTGCACATTTAACAAATTTGCTAGCCAATTAACATAATGGCTTTCTGTACCCAAGGGCACTCTAGAGATTATCAGAGGAGGTGGCTGAAGCCGAGTGTGAAATTTAAGGCACATCCCATGGAAATGAAGCTAACCAGATTAATGGGTACTACTTTCCTTTCCATTCATTTCCAGGAGGAAAGTTGTATCCTGTACTTTAGCAGTGGGAATGTTCCTTGCATTCTGAGCAAGACATAGCCTACTGAGGTTTTAAGATGCACTGGGAATTTACTACTGGTAAGACAGGAACTTCATGTAAATAAATACATTGTGGATCTGGCAGGCAAAACTTGCCCCTAAGAAATTCAAGGTGCACAGTTTCCTCTGGCAGGAGAGAGATGATGTGACAGGAGATCTCTGTTGGAACAGGAAGATTTGTCTCTACTTGCTCATAAAGGAACATTTCCTTTTTTCGCCTTCCTGTCAAAGAACTTGAAATGTGCCTCAAAGCTACAGAATAGTTCAGGGTTGCTTTGGAAGGGGGAGGGGAGATTGCTACATTACTAAATAGTGGTTGTTTTTTAAAAGAATATTCAGCATTTACAGTTTAAACAATATTTTGGGGGAAAGCAGAAAGTTTGTTTCAGAACAATGCAATTTACAGCTAGGAATTGTCAGTACACCCCCATCTATCAAAATAATGTGGTAATTTGAGTAATCTGAAGGAAAGAGGCAGTGCTGTTTATACTGTAGAGTGCTCAGAGAAATCCATATAGAAGTGGAAGATACAGAGATTATGAAGGATATTTATTAACTGGGATTCAGGTAATAAAAGTTCTAGTGCAGTTCAACCCTACCCACCCTTCAATTTGTAGGAAAATACTCAACTGTGAACACATATGGTAAACCCTCTTTCTCCAAACTTGCTGGAATCCATTGCCATCTGTGCATCAAAGATATTCTGGCTATGAAGCCATTTGTTATTTTTAAAAAAGTTGCCCTAACATTTAAAAGGCTTTATATAAAAAGGAGAAAATATTTAGTCAAACAGTATTATTTGAAAGGACCAAATACCAGAGGTAATTATTTGTAAGTGTATAAGGAACATAGAGTAAGAAGGCCAAATGCTTTCAAAGTTTAGCTCGGAGGATTAGTGTTTTCTCTAGCTGTAATAAAAAGTGGTTACATTATACTCCACACTTTGGGGGAATTTTCCACAGGGATTGAGATCTAAGAAGCTGTTAAAATATGTGACTGAGTATGAGATGGTAACTTTTCCATATATTTCACAACTGGTTTAATTTTTTAGGAGGCAGTCTATCACAAATCCTTTACAATTATTTAAATGGATAAATCAAATGTCCAATATAGGGTTGCCAGGTCCCTCTTGGCAACTGGCAGGAGAGGAGGGAGACTTACCGGGAGTGGCAGGGAGGCCCATCTGACATACAGTGACATGAAAAGGGATGCTTTAGAGAGTGGACTTTATGGCATTGCATCCTACTGAGGTCCCTGACCTCCCCAGGCTCTCACCCCCACATCTTTAGGAGTTTCCCAACCTGGATCTGGCAACCCTACCTCCCCCATCCTCTGCCTGCGGCAAGGGGGTTTCAGCAAACCTAGGCTAGAAACATGAGTCAGTGTGCAGTGGTTAGAGCATTGGCCTAGGACTGATTGACTGATTTGATTTTTTTAGCCAGCCCTTTCCACAAATGCGTTGACAGTGGGGTATACAAGTAGGGTTCTAGGTCTTACCTGGCTTCCAGCGAGGAGCTCCCAGGAATGTATGTGTGGTGTAATGACACCACCCAGAAGTGACATCATCACATTGGGCATGTCACATGTGGATGCTCTAACATTTTGACTAAAAACTCTATGGTAACCAGGTGACTTCCAGGTGATGTCATTATGCCAACAACATTGAAGTGGGAGGTGGTTGTTTGAGGCTGGGGCTTCCCCACCAGTCAGCTGGCCAGCAGCAGATTGGAGCCACTGAAATTGGGGGAAACCCCTCATGGACCAGGGAACTGGCAACTCTAGGCACAACTTTCTGCTGTTATGAAGCAGACTGTTAGACCTTGGCTGCTCACTAGCTGGCACTATAAACTACCTCAGAATGTAGTTGTGATGATCAAATGTAGGACAGATCCATGTGTGCAACGCAGAGCTCTTAAGAAAAGGAGAGAAACAAATCAATTAAAAATTATCTCTAACTCCTCTTCAAACTCCTCTCTTAGGCTTTAGAGGATATGATAACATCTAATTCACGTTCAAGGATAGCAACATTATGTAAAAGAGGGAGTGGGTTTTTTCCTCACATAAAATCAACCATGAATTATTAGTATACTTCTGCTTGAGAAAAATAAACAGCTCTTGAACTCAATGTTATGTGTTCTAAAAAGCCTGGCTGAGAGCTTTTGTGTATTTTTTCAAAATAATAATAATAAAAAAAACACTGAAGTGAAAAGTCCCTTAAGGAGTATTAATATCACAAATTTTAAACAAAAGTGGTGGTGAGGAACCAAGACAAAACAGCCTTTGGTTTTAAGTTATTCGTTTGTCATCTTTGGCACAAATAGAAATTAGAACTCAATGAAGGCCTAAGTAGCAATGGTCTCCAACCCAGAATATTTTACTTTCCCACAGGATTTGACTACTAATGGAATGGGCTCTGAATATGCCATGAAAAGGTAGGCAATGCAACAAACATAAACTTGGAAGTAATGTTATCTAACCAGGTTCACTCATGATAACTTCCATGTCTTCAGCTAGAGATGCCAGCTTCCAGGTGAAACCTGGGAATCCCCAGGAATTACAGCTCATCTCTAGAACATGGATGCTTTAAAATGTGGACTCTATGGTCTAGTAACCCATTGAGGTGCCTATCATCCGTAGACTCCATCTCCAAATCTCCAGGAGTTTCCCAATCTGGATCTGGCCACTACCTCCACATCTCCCTCTGGTAGCTAGAAGGGACCTGGCAATGCTACAAATAGAATGTTGATGTCACATGATGGTACGTCAACTACAGGATGCTTCAGATAGCCCACCAAGCTATCATGTGATTATAAATCAAGTGTTGTACCTCCATGTTTTAATCATCTCATTACCTCTTAAAGCATTCCTATTTTAGAGGAAGGTAAAGCAAACCACCTCTGCTCACCTCTTGCTTTGAAAACCTCATGAGGTAGAATTTCATGGGGTCATTATGAGCTCATGGTGACTTGACAGCACACTATACCTTTATTCCCACTTTGCATGCAGAACTTGTTCAGATATGTTCAACAGGCTATTTCTATTCATATCTATTTCTATTAGTACTATCTGTCCCATTTTTGGTTTCCATCTTTAATACAAGTGATTTTTTGAGAAAGGATATTAACATTGGCTGTATGATCCCATTGCAACTATACACCATATGGTAAATAAAATCAGCATTAAGTTAAGCAAGTAACAGAGGATTTTAAAATATATGTTCCTGTAAGATCTAAGGATAGATTAGTGCCCCTCAAGTAAGTATGAAAAAAAATTAATTTTAAAGTATGCTATTTTTTACCATGATTATAACATAGCTCAAAATACATCAGAGCTTAAGATTTCAAGCTAAGATAGCCTTATGAATTTTCAAGTTGCCCCAAATGGGGAAGCACCTGTACACAATTTGTAAATGATCTCACTTTGACATGGCTCTCAGTGCTGGTAATTCAAGCTGTACGATAGGGTCACGGACAAATCAGCTGTGGAAGAATTCCAGATTTCCTGACTTTGAACTCTTCCCACAATATTCAACAGAACTCACCAGAAAAAAAGAGAGTAAAATGAGATGGAAGGGATGACTTTATGCTTTAGGCAGCTCTTTTGAGTTTTGGGTTGATTTTGCTAAAAAGCATAGCATGGTTTTAATTGTTCTGCTTCATCTTTTAGATCCCTGGCGAATATCTAGTGATTGGATTTACCTTTGCCATCTGCCAGAGTTTAATTTGCCAAAAGAAGAGGTGCCAGGAAGGACTCAGATTTGCTTAGCAATCATATTTGTTCTCCTCAACCTTTCTAATCCTAAATACGTGGGGACATATCACCCCATGGAGATATCATAAATGTCAAGAGGAAAGTAGGGTCATGGTGACAATGTTGTTCCCAACCTCCACAAGTTGATTGGACATTCTGTACAGAGCCTATGCACACACATTTGAATGTCCATGGATTCCTTTAAGTACACTCTCAGAGACTGAGACCCTTCATTTCTCAGTGCCTGATTAGATAAGCACAAGGGCCCTACATACAAGGTCTAATATATACACAGACGGGGCAGGACCAGTGATTGCAATCCTGATTTTTCCATTCCATGCACTGATCATAGCTAGATTTAGAACATCTGCCTCAGCTATTATGCTTCCTCCAAAGTGAAAGGAGGCATCTTCCTTTCAAAAGTGAAAGATGAGGTTCTGCACATCTTTACTATCATTCCAAGTGTCACAGAGCTGGCTTTGAAAACAGAGGCCAGAGCTAAACCTGCTTCAGATTAAGCTCCGCCTTTAACACTGGTAAAAACATTATGACACCATTCAAAGTCATGCTGGCTAGACGCCTAACTTTATTCAAACACAATTCCTCGCTTTCCTCTAGAAAATGATGAGCTTTACAGCAAACAACGTTAGGACTAGGCTTGAGAATTAGACAATGGTAAGCAATCTTTCCATCAGACATATAAACACTTCTATGGCACTTCAACATCAGTCAACAACAACAACAAAAGAATCCCAGTGGAGTTGCTATGTTAGTCTGTTGTAGCAAAAACTACCATGAAGTCTTTCTGCACCTTGAAGGCTATCATATTTATTGCAGCAGCATTTTTCATGGGTTACAGCCCACTTCATTAATGACTGAGAAGTCACTTCACACACCTGATCAAGTGAGCTCTAACCCACAAAGCTCAGACTACAATAAATCTGCAAGTCTTTATGGTGGCACAAGATTCCTCTTGTTTTTAACCATCCAAAAATAGAAAATTAAATTACTGTTTCTCTTATTCTGAGACTGGCAAGGCAACAACTGACTATGCTGGGCTAAAACCAGTTCTATCATGAGATATTAACCAGCAACAGCCATAAACAAATATCCAGTCTCAAGTGCCATTTAACAAATTGCTCCAAAACAAAACATCACCTACATAATACGTTTAGATGTAATTAATTGGTAAAATGCTGACTTTTTTCTTACTTGCAGTAAACAATTTAAACATCTGCTAAGGTCTCAAAGAGCATAAAAGCTATACTTAATGGAATCGATGCCATTTGACTTTAAGACTCTGCAATGATAGTCAGCAGAATTTGTGGAACGGCTTTAAAGATAGATATATGAATTATTTACGAGTCTAACAGCATGAGCCTAGATGTTTTTCCTTGGAAGTAAGCTCCGTTTACTTCAGTGGGACCTTCTTCCTAGTAAACACACATAGGCTTTCAGCCTGTGGCTGTACTCCAAAACATACTTCTTACGGAGCGAGTACCTTGAAATTTATTTTCACAACAAAGGCTTCAGATTGGCCTGTAGATTTGTTTCTTGCAGATTAATATCTTTTGAGAGTCTTGAAGCTGAAGTGTTTATATGATAGAACTACACTGGAGAATAGTTATTGGCTCCTAAAAGATATCACTACCACTGCTATTAATAATAATATTTATAATTTATTAAACACCTAACTAAAGCTCAAGTTGCAACACAATCAATCAAATGACAATTGCCATTACCACAGACTCAAATTCAGCAAGACAGTATCTGGCTAGGATTTTCAGTTCATTAAACTTGCAGTTTAATTCAGCTAGCCAGCCCTTTCCCCATGTCCTTGGGAAGGTTATAGCAGAGTGAACAGGCCTTAAGGAAGTTTTGCTGCATGACTATGCTAAGTGAAATTCTGACATAGGGTTCTTTTTGGTGAATTTTAAAGTGCATGACCATGTCATGAGTTGAATGATACTGTCTCCTACTAAGTTAGGCCATGAGTCCATCAAGGTGAATACTGTCTACTGTGACTAGCAGTGGCTCTCCAGGGACTCAGATAGAGATCCATCATATCAACTATTGCTGGATCCTTTTAGTTGAAGATGTCAGGGATTGAACCTGAGACCTTTTGCACAAAAAGCAAATGCTCTACCACTGTGCCATGGCCCCCATGCCACTGGGAGAAGACAGAATCTAAGGAAAGATGAAACAAGATTGGATCTCTAGATTTGTACTTTAGTTGCTGTAGTAGGAAGTAATATGGATCAGAAACTTTAGGGTCACCAAACTCCAGGTGGGGCCTGGAGGTTTCCCAGAATGACAGCTTATTTCTAGGCTACAGAGATCTCTACGTTTGAAGTTTCATTCCCCTCCCCCCAACAATGACTTTTACAATTAAAATTTGCAGATCTGATCACAGATCCCCAAGCTTTTGTTTTGCTTTGCATATACAAAATACTAATTGTATATGGTTTTACTGGCTGAAATTTCACATGCCATTTTACAGGAACTTCAAGTCCTTGGCTGTAGATTTCATCTTTTTGGCAAATATATTAAAAGGAATATGGAAGCAATGAATTCCCCCTATATTTAGACATGTTTTTCTCAATAATGTATGCTTGATTGGTAGATCTGTTTAAAAATCCAGCTGTTTGTGTACTTAGCAAGAGCCTTAGAAAATGAATTTCATTTTCTAATGGGCACTTAAACTCAAATCCCACTTGGGCATTGTGACGGTGGGGGCAGGCTGATCTATTTTAAAAGGTCTCAGTTACAGAGTGCTCCAAGGGTTATGTCTCCAACTCAGATGTCAAAGCTGTAGGCTGGGTAAGAGAGTCTGGTTCGTTTCGGCTTCTCATTCCTTCCTAGAGATTGATGTCATGGCCAGGCTTATTCAGTGGCCGTTTTCCCACTAGCGTTTGCTCCGTCGTAGCGCCCCATTTACCTCCGGATCTTCTCTTGGATTTCCCACATGCTGCTCCGGCGCTGCGGTTTGCTCCGGCGCTACAGGGATTTTACGCCGGAGTATGTTTTCCAGCATGTTGCCGGAGTTTCCGAAAAGCTCCGGATCCACTCCGGATCCACTCAGCGGAGTTTGCTGTGGGAAATCCATCCACGCCGGATCGACTGCTTTGTGGGCGTCACCCTCCCCCTTTTCCGTCCTCCCACCCCATCCACCCTCTTGGCCAATCATCACCCTTTCGCGGCGCTTCCCCGAAGTGCCGGCGCGTCCATTTTTTTTTTAAAAAAAGCATCTCAGTTTTGCGTAATAGCGATATTACGAAATAACAACCCCTCCCGGAATAGCCTCGTTTGCAGTTTTTTTTTGCAATGTTGCGCTGTCTCTCCGCTGTTACACCATTTCAACAGTGGATGCATTAATGTTTTTTTATTTTTTTCTTACTTCACTAAACCGGTCATTACGAGTGATGTTTCGTTACTTCGTAGTTGCGTTACAAATAACACATTTCGGCGGATACGTGATTATTGATAATATGCATTATTATTGGTAGGGTGTTAGGTTTGCGAGACTCTGATGGGTGCTATGGCGAGGGTCTCGCGAGAATTGCGGACGATACATTATAGTTGAGGGTGTTGGGTCTCGCGAGAATTGCAGCTGCGGAGCTAGAATCAGGGAATCGCCCACATCATGCTGCCGATGCTAGTGGCCAATCATGAGGCGAGAAGCAGCTGTCGTCACAATTTGCAGGAGCCGAACAGAACACTGGGAGGAAGAAGGGACAGATATTGCTGGCCGCCATTGAGCATCTTACTCCCGCCACCGCACAGCAGGTCCGTTTAAGAGAAGCTTGACTTTTATCTTTTATCGCAATAGCGATACTTCGTACCAACGAAACTACAAAACGTAAGTGGTTGGCCGGTGATAGGGAGCCATGGGGAAAACCTTAATGAAACCGCCCCTAGATGAAGGGAGACGTTGGTGTTTGGCACTTATTATACCCGCGACACTCCTCCGCCTTCTGCCTCCCTCCCCCCCCCCCCCCCGCTTGCGTGGTACTGTTGATTTCTCTGCATTGCTATAGGTTCAAGCGGCGTGAACCCAAGCAGTGCGTTGCAGGAACAGGAACACAGCCAGGTTTTTACTGATGGACATCCAGGCGAGGAGTCATTTCGGGGTAAGTGCGGCCTGCAGTGCTTCTGATAAGTCTTATGTGGAATGTGAAAGCTTTCAGTGGAACTTAGATGCATTGCCCAGCTTACAATTGCTGAGCCATTGACCCTGCGTTTCCTGCTTCATGTATGAGCAGAACTGCCCCTGAAGACATGTTATAGCACAGATTTTTAAGGTAAGCATGGGCTTTGCGGCACTAGCCATGGAGAGGGATGAGTGTGGTGTCAATTTCAATTCCAGGTGACTTTGAGGAGGAAGAAGGGTGCTTTATCCAGAGGGGAGGACCTGGAAAGCCGTCTGGATCATGAAGATGCGATGGAGTGCTTTGACCGAATGCTGGCTTCTGAAGAACGCTGGTTCACTTTGCGGGGAGAGCGTGACACAGGCTTGGTAAAGAATTTCGAGCAGGCCTCAAGGTAGACTGTGGATGTTATGAGGGCAGCTGTTGATATGCGAGGCAGCATTGCCCAAATTTTTAGGGAAGGTCGGGCACAGGGAAGGGTGGGTGAGGCACCAGCCACTGCAACATCTCCTCCATATGCAGCATCTCCAACTCAGGTCGTGATCAGAGAGCTTGGACTGCAGTACTACAGCTTTACCACTTTGTGCCACGGGGCTCCTCTAGTATCTCTGGTATTTTATGGCACAATGGCCTGGCCTGACGAAGTGATATTTGTGTCAGATCCAGCCCTCATTCCAAATGACTTTGTCACCTCTGGCCTAAGATAAGTGTTTGTCAGGTGCTAAAGACTGCTAGTGTGAGGGAGTTCACCACCTAGGCAGCTGATTCGACTGCTGAAATGGTGACCCATTAGGGTTTTCAAGGGAAGAGCCATTCATAGGTAGTTTCCCCTTGCCTGCCTGTGTCACCACCCTGGTATTCCTTGCTGGTCTCCCATCCAAACACTAACTAGGGCTGAGCCCTGCTTAGCTTCTGAGATGGAACATCAGGCTAGCCTGAGCTGCCCAGATCAGGGTGGAAACCTAAAAAGTGTGTGTGTGGCGGAAATCCTCAGAATGTGTCAGAAGTCCTGATTTTTTGAACTGCACGGATGTCCTTTAGAAATTAAATATCGTGTTTTTTAAAAGTCTATTAGCTTGGAACCATAGGGCTCAGTACGAAATAAGGCATAGTGGGTTTTGGATAAGGCTTTTTCTTCCTCCCTTCCCCCGAATTCTTTTTCTGCACTTGCTATAGTTGCTTCACTTGCCAAGTCCTTTTTCCACACATAAGTGACTTTTGCTTTAATCAGGGAGGCCACCTGTCTTTCAAGAAGATCCCTAATAAAGTCTGAATGTAAACCATTTGAACCCTTCACAAGCCAAGATATCAGCTTCTCCTTGAACCCACCCAAAATACATTGGGAAACCAATTTATAAATAAATTGGCAGCTTCACCTAAAATGTGACTGCAGCGAAACTCATGGGCCACTGCCTTCAGATATAGCTTGCCCGGTTTTGGCAGAGCCTGCTGTCTCCTGCACCCTGCTCAAGTGGCAGTGTTGCGGCTTCCCGTAGGGGCAAGATGATGTTATTTCATTGATTACATGTTGTGCATGTTGTTATTGATGATGTTATAATAAAGTTATGTTTTGCAAAGGTCCCAGCTCGGTGTTTAGGTAAAGAAAAACGATATCTTAAGGTTTCAAGATTAACAATGATTTATTACAAATGACAAACTTATATACAACTTTAAACATATATACAACTTCATTCCTCCAACCCCCCACCCCTGGGCCGCTCCTGCCTCCGGACATGCCGCTCCAGGGCGTCGATCCGGCGTGTGAAGGCGCTCACTGGAATTTAGAAAAGAAGCAAGTAAGTGCAACGCCCTCAGTAATGTACGCACAGCAGTCCATCACTCACAAGAACCACCCATCCTGCAAAATAGTGAGCACTCACACGCTGAGCGGCAGAGGGCCTCCAGCCGGGCGATGGCCTCCAGCGGTGCCTCCGGTGCTGGGCGCCGCTCGAGGGCCTCGATTCTTTGGGTCAGGGACTCAATCTCCGCCGCTGCTGGCCGCCGTTCGAGGGCCTCGACCCGTTGGGTGAGGGCCTCCATTTCTGGCGCTGATGTGCGCCGCTCGATGGCCTCGATCCGGCTAATCAGGGCCTCGAGACGGGCAACGGTAACCTGTGCTTGCTGCACCGGCTCCTCCACCACTGAAATGCAAGCACACCATGCATGCACGTTAGAAAATTATAGGCATGTGTGCATTGTATAGCACATACAATGCACACATAGCATGTGTGCATTGTATAGGCATGTGTCCATTGTATAGCAACATTAGTTCGCAGTGCCCTGAGAGGCAGCTCAGCAAACCCACCTGCCTCTCTGGCCGGATCACCGCCCTCCTCCCGCGGGACTTCTGGGCTCACACCGCCTAAGATTTGCAAAAGTAATCATTAATTTTTTTTTCTGAACGCCCTGCGCACATCGCTTTTTAATGCCTCTAATGTGCAGTAACCCAGAGGTGGCTGCTTTGTCAGGTAATGTACCTTCTTGCTCCTCAGTACCCTGCTGCTCATCCTCCTCTCCCCCCAAGGCTGAGCCTGGCCGCTCTGCCTCGCCTCGTGGCCCTAGAGACAGGTAGTTAGTGCACTCCTGTACTCATCTGACAGGGCGGCTAACAAGGGCTGCAACATCATATTTATTAGAAACTTGCATGCCATGCCTATTGATTTCTATCTGCGGCTCAGCTCAGCGAACTCACCGGCCTCCTCAGCGCCTCCCGCCTCCTCAGCGCCTCCCGCCTCCTCAGCGCCTCCGGCCTGCTGGGCTGCTGGGCTCACACCGCCTAAGATTTGCAAAAGTAATCATTATGTTATTATCTTGAACCCCCTGCGCACATGGCTTATTGATGCGTTTACTGCGCAGTAACCAAGAGGCGGCCGCTTTGTCAGGTAATGTACCTTCTTGCTCCTCCGCACCCTGGTCCTCCTCTCCCTCCGATGGTGGGCCTGGCCGCTCAGCCGCGCCTCGTGGACAGGTGTCAACTAGAAAAAAACCAAACAATGAAACTCATACATGCAAGTGGTGTGAATGAAAGCACACATCATATGTGAAAAATGCACTGTAACCTGCAGGTAATATGTACTGGATCAGGACGGCACATCAGGAAATAGAATGGGGTGGGGGCGGGGTGTTGGATCCACTTAAGGAGGTTTCTGTGATCACCCATGCCCCCCCCCCCCCCATTCCACCAGGAATGCTCAGCAGAGCATAGGAAGGTTTGGGTGTTTGATCCACTTAAGGAGGTTTCTGTGATCACCAATGCCCCCCACCCCCCATTCCACCAGGAATGCTCAGCAGAGCATAGGAAGGTTTGGGTGTTTGATCCACTTAAGGAGGTTTCTGTGATCACCGAAGCCCCCACCCCCCTATTCCACCAGGAATGCTCAGCAGAGCATAGGAAGGTTTGGGTGTTTGATCCACTTAAGGAGGTTTCTGTGATCACCGAAGCCCCCACCCCCCTATTCCACCAGGAATGCTCAGCAGAGCATAGGAAGGTTTGGGTGTTTGATCCACTTAAGGAGGTTTCTGTGATCACCAATGCCCCCCACCCCCCATTCCACCAGGAATGCTCAGCAGAGCATAGGAAGGTTTGGGTGTTTGATCCACTTAAGGAGGTTTCTGTGATCACCGAAGCCCCCACCCCCCTATTCCACCAGGAATGCTCAGCAGAGCATAGGAAGGTTTGGGTGTTTGATCCACTTAAGGAGGTTTCTGTGACCACCCATGGCCACCCCACATTACAGTAATAAGGCAGTAATAAAGAAGGGAGGGGTGTGTGTGGCGTTTTTGTGTTGTGTGTGTGTGTGGTGTTACTCACAATCATGATGACGGTCCTCCCAACGGGGCCGCCCCGCCAACTCCCAAAGACGCACCATGGCGTCATGGTAAGGCGTCCTGCCTGACGCCCTGGGGATACCGCCCCAAGCTTCAAGGCTAGCCATGAAGCTGCAGCGGAGGCGTTTGATTTTTGACCGGCACTGCGCGGCAGTCCGGTCAAACCCCCTCCGCTGCAGCCTCCGGGCTATCGCCGCATAGATGTGGCTTGTGTTGAGGTGGGTGCTGGACATTACATCGGCCGCGTGCCCGCTCCTCTCAACAATAGCGAGCATAGCCAGCACCTCCTCCCGCTGCCAGAACGTCCCTCTCCTTCCCCTGGCTGCCATTTCGAACTAACGCTCTTTCGATGTTGCGAAATAGCAGCCTTCCCTTTCTGATTTGATTTATCCAATCATGTGGAAGGCATATCCTGATTGACAAGGCAAAAACAGACCCAGGCCAGAAACACGTGTCAGAAACCCATGGTGCACCAAAAAACTACCCCCCCCCACAACCACCACCAAAGTAAATGAACGCGGTGCAGTTTATAATGCTCAAAACTTTATTCGCTGTAACGGGAAGCAGCCTAAGTAAACGCAGGCATAATGATAAGAAATATGTAGCATTACTGGGTGGAAGTATCTACTCCGGAACCACTAAGCGGAGTTTGCTGTTGGAAATCCATCTTTTTTTTTTAAAACTTAACAGTTTTGCGTAGTAGCGATATTTCGAAATTAACAAGGGGGAAAAAAAAAACCCCTCCTGGAATAGTTCCCCCCCCCTTCTCCAGTATACATTATACATTATGGTCGATACATTATGGTTGATAGCATGTTTGGTCTCGCGAGAAATTCATGGGTGTTGTGGCGAGGGTCTCGCGAGAATTGCGACCGCTGAATGAGGATCAGGGAATCGCCCACATCACTGTCAATTAGCCAATGCTTGGAGGCTGCAAATGCTAGTGGCCAATCATGAGGCGAGTGGCAGCTATCGTCACAGCTTGTATGAGCCGAACAGGACACTGGGAGGAAGAAGGGACAGATTTGGCTGGCCGGCATTGATCAGCTTACTGCCTCCACCGCACAGCAGCTCCGTGCAATGGCGTCCAGCGGCAGGGCAATGGGGGCTCGTGGAGTTTCTTGGCGGGAGGCAGAAACAGAAGCCTTGTTGTCCATTTGGGTTGAGGATAAGATCCAGAATGCGCTGGCCTCTAACCGCAAAAACACCTATGTCTACGAGGCTATATCTAAGGCCATGCATGCCATGGGACACAAGAGGTCGGCGCTTGAGTGCCGAACGAAGACCAAGGGCTTGCGCGCGGACTACAGGAGATGCGTTAGCCACAATGCAAAGACTGGAGTATCCCCAGTTTACTGCGCTCACTTTGACGTGCTGCACCGCATCCTTAAGGATGATAAGTCCGCGCGTCCCCCCGACATGAGGAGAAGCTGGACGGCGAAGTATTACAAGGCAAACAAGGAAAACTTGCCGCTTCTGGGATCAGATAACATCGTTTCCGCTGACCTCCAAACAATCAACGCCGATGATCTCCGCACGCACACCACTGTGTCACCTCCAGGTGAGTATCAGGGCGATGCAGTGCCCCTGAGCCCTGTACTTTTCTGTGTATGGGGTTCCGTTCTCGCCCCTAAGGAAACCCACGCAGAGGATTCCTCAGTATATATGTGGGTCGCTGTGGGTTCGCCGGTGATTGGGAGGCATGGGGGAAACCTTAATGGAACTTCCCCTAGATGAAGGGAGACGTGGATGCTTGCCTCACTGTACTGTGCACTTATTAGACTCGCAATACTTCTGTGCCTTCTGCGTTAACACTGCTGATTTTCCTGCATTCCTATAGGCTCAATCATCCTGACCACAAGCGATGCGTCGCAGGAGCAGGAACAGAGCCAGGAATTTAGTGCTCAACAACCAGCAGAGGAGTCCTTGCCGGGGGGTAAGTGCCTCTGATTAGTCTTCTGTTGAATGTGAAAGCTTTCAGTGGGACTCGGAATTACTGCCCAGCTTACAATTGCTGACACTGATGCTGCTCCTGAACACATGTTATAGTGAAGAACTTTACGGTAGGCAGGGCTTTTCAGCACTTTGCACGTTAAGGAATGAGTGTTGTATCAATTTCAGGTTGCTTTGAGGAGGGAGAAGGGTGCAGTATTCAAACCGGAGAATCTGGGGATGCTGTCCTCTCGGAGCAGGAAACAGAGGAAGGAGGTATGTTTCGGGGATTTCTGCGTAAACTGCAGCAGCGGTGCCAATGCCTGCAGCACAGTAGTGCAGCTTGTAACATAGCTGAAACAATGGGTGCACTGCCAGAGTTCTCCAGGTAATGTACTCCTTCCATCCTTCTTCTTTCAGATGCTTCAGGAGATCATCTGCCGGTGTCATCAGCACAGCAAAGAAAGGAAGAGAGTGCGCAGAACGAAGCTCAACGTCAGCGAAGGGTTGCCTTGCTTAATAATGTGGCTAAGGAGATGATGATTCAAACCCGTCGGGATCACGAAGACACAATGGAGCGGTTGGACCGTATGCTTGAAGCTGAAGAACGCAGGTTCTCAGTGCAGGGGGAGCGTGATACACAGAACAGGGAGGCTTTTGAAAAGGCAACAAGGGAGACTGTGGATGTTATGAAGGCAGCGGTTGATATGCTAGGCAGCATTGCCCAAATTTTTAGGGAAGGTCGGGGACAGGGAAGGGTGGGTGAGATACCAGCCACTGCAACATCGCCACCATATGCAGCATCTACACCATCCGTCACACGTAGGCAGCTGCACCTGGATTGTGACTGCAGCTATAATCGGGGCACTCTGCCGTCAGATATGGAGTACCCAGTTTTGGCAGAGGAATCTATGCCTGAAAGTCAGCCACTCCTCTCTGTGCCTGAGAGTCACAACCCCACGTCTGTGCCTGATACTCAGACCCTACCGTCTGTCCCTGAAAGTCAGAGCGTCCTGGCTCCTGCACCCTGCTCCAGTGGCAGTGTTGCGGCCTCACGTAGGGGCAAGAAACGATCCTGCACAGGGAAGCAGAGGATGTATTTTGAGCCCTGAAAGCACTCCCTTTGGAACATCTGATGATAACTCCATTGGATTATTGTTAGGCTGCCCCTAAGGTGCACTGCTGTCTATGACAGATGCTTCTTATGTTGCTGTTTTCCAGCAATGTCCCATTCATGGGTACCAGAACCAATGCCCATCAAGGGAAGGTGTGAGTTGCAGGCATTGTTTACATGTTGTGCATGTTGTTATTCATGATGTTTTTTCATTGGTTATACCTGTTTATATGATGTTATTTCATTGTTCACATGCTGTGCATGATGTCATTTATGATGTTATTTCAGTGTTTATGCCTGCACAGGCAGTGTGCTCCTAGCTATTGCTTTGTTCCTCTGATGTTTACGCACTTTTATTAAAGTTATGTTTGCACTTCTCCCTGTTCAGTGTCTAGGTAAAGGAAAACGACACCTTAAGGTTTCAAAAGTAACAATAATTTATTTGAACAAACAACACATTTAAGAGAATGAAACTTTATTCCCCAACACCCCCACCCCTCCCAGCACCCCCACCCCTGCTTTGTCAGGCAATGCACCTTATTCCCTCAGGCCAACCAGCTGAGGGCCCTCATCATCCTCTTCCACCAGGGGTGGGCCTGGCTGCTCTACCGCGCCTCCTGGACGGTTGTCGACTGCGGTTGGATATAGAAAAGAAAAAAGTAATTAGACTCATGTGAATGAAAGCACACAGCAGCTGTGAGAAATGCACTGGAATCTGCAGTGCCACTTATTGGACCAGTAATATCATAACAGGGGAGGGTGGCTGGTGGGGGGATCCGCAGAAACACCATGCATTACAGCTCTTTTCTTAGCAATAGCATAAGAAAATGTAAATTTCTTGAGCCTTCTCCTTTATGGTTGTAGGATTGCATATTACATCTAATAGGGGAGGGCTGCAACCACACCTGGATCAATAGCGCTTTTATAACAAACTGCCCATGATCTGTGCGTGTGAGAAAGAAGATATTATATGAACTGCCTGAAGTAGCGCCATTGTTGTGCATCTGATTGTTCAACTCTTTTAATATTGCCTCTTTACTGCCTATGTTATGCTGTTAGCTGCCTCGAGTCTGTATGGAATGGGCAGGATATAAGTATAATGTAAATAAATACATACAACTACAAATTTTATTTGATTTAACATATTTATAAAAAAATTTCCCAGTAGCTAGAATGTTCAACAGCACATTAAAATACAAACAATAATAATGAAAATATAAACAAAGCACAAAAAAGCCATAGAACATTTTAAGTAATTTATTTATTTAGTATCCAAATAGTTCCTGATAAGAATGGTTTTACACCAGCAGGGCTTATCAGAACTGGGATGGGTGGGTGTGGGTGGTAGTCTGTGCACAGACCTGGTGCCTCCCCCTGGCACACATCCCACCAGTAAGGCATATCAGAAACTAGAAGGGTGAGGGTGGGTGAATGAAAATATAAACAAAGCACAAAAAAGGCATAGAACATTTTAAGTGATTTATTTATTTAGTATCCAAGTAGTTCCTGATAAGAATGGTTTTACACCAGCAGGGCTTATCAGAACTGGGATGGGTGGGTGTGGGTGGTAGTCTGTGCACAGACCTGGTGCCTCCCCCTGGCACACATCCCACCAGTAAGGCATATCAGAAACTAGAAGGGTGAGGGTGGGTGGGGAAATTGTACTGTACTGCCATAAAGCAGTAATAAAGAAGGAAGGGGTCGCTGCCAGAAAGTGCAAAATCAAAATTCATCCATCCAATCATGGGGAAGGCATTTTATGATCGGCAAGGCAAAAACAGAGCCAGCCCAGGAGCACGTGTAGGACCACCGGTGCACCGAAATATTGCCCCCCCCCCCAACCGCAACCAAAGTAAATGAACACTATGCAGTTTATAATGCCCAAAGCTTTATTCGCTGAAACGGGAAGCAGTATAAACAAACGCAGGTATAACGTTAAGGCGATTATACATATAACGGTTGAAACAGCGTAACTTCGCAGCACCGGAAAAGCAGTCTTTCATTCAAGGGCAGCGGCAGCGAGAGCCATGGGGGACGGAAAGCCGAAGAATCATCTCCTTTGATAAATATATTCTGCGACAGCATCCCGCACAGCCCTCCCACTCTCTAACTGCCTCCTGTTTATAACCCTGAAGTCTGGTTCTTCTTGGTCTGGGAGGAGTGTTATCTCCTTATCTGGAATGTCCAGGTTGACCGCATGTCCCTTTCCCTCACAAATATTGTGCAGAGTCACAGATGCGGTCACGATGGAGAAAATACTCCGGTACTGCGCGTTCATTCGCGTTAGCAGGACACGCCAGCGAGCCTTAAGCCTCCCGAAAGCACGCTCCACCACGTTCCTGGCCCTGGCGTGTTTCTTGTTAAAGTGCTTCTGCACGGGCCCGACGGGTGTCCTGTACGGGGTCATCAGCCACGGTCTAAGGGGGTATGCTCCGTCGCCCAATACAAGCGCAGGTATGGTTACATTTCCCAAAGTCACCGTGGGGTTCCCCGGAACCCAGAGCCCTGCATCATTGCCAGAGCAGAGATGGCTGTTCGCGAGAACAAAGGCATCGTTGGTCTTTCCGCTGTGGCCGAACTCTGCATCCACGAAGCGTCCTGTGTGATCAACCGTGCCTTGGAGGATCATGGAGCAGAACATCTTCCGGTTGCAGAACTCCTCCGATTTGCCCCCAGGCGCCCGTATCGGGATGTGCGATCCATCCAGAGCAGCCACCGTATGCGGCATACCGAGCTTACCGAAACCGTCCATAATCTGTAGAGAAATGGAGCACAATGGATCAGGGATATTTCAACTTCCACTGTATTAGCAATAGAGAATCACATCAGGGTCAGATATATCGATGTTACGTTATAACGCAAAACTAGGGAAAAGAAAAAAAAAATACACACCGTTCCGATGTCGTCACCGAGGCACACGACCTTTGAGAACAAACGTTTCTCGATGGCTTCGCAGATCTCCATCACAATCCCATGGACGGTGGTAACGCCGATCCCGAACTGCGCACCGACTTCCCGATAGGCGCTTCCGGTAGCGAGGTACCACAGCGCTACCGCGAGCCGCTTCTCAGGGTGGACCGGAGACCTCATCCTTGTGGTTTGCCTTTCCAGCTTGTCCTTCAAAGCGGCATAAATCTCCATAAAGGTCCCTCTGGTCATCCGGAAGTTATCCAGCCATTGCTCGTCGCCCCAGTACACAAGCACAAAGTTCTCCCACCAGCCGAGTTCACGGGGGAACACCCAATACCTGGGCGCGAACCGGATACCGGCAAGGTAGTGCCATCTACGTTGCTGGCGGCGACTGCCACCTCTAATCAGCCGAAGCCGGTCAGACTTCCTAGAGGCGGCCAGAGGTTTCGGTGATCCAAGTCCATGAGCGAGGAGTCTTTCTCCGGCGCGGAGCACTTGGCGCGCGGCGTAGATACACAAAATCAGAATATCCACTGCTGAATAAAGCAGCGCCATAGTCTCGTCATCAGGATTCTCCATTGTGAATGCTTCTGACGATACGAGGCAGTGTGGAGGACGCCGCTGCGGCCAGTATTAAAACAGAACCATCACGTGATTGTTTGCCCGCGAAAAAGGGGATTCTCTATCACGTTGTCGCGTTGTTACGTTGTTACGTTGTTGCGTTGTTACGTAATTACGCAACTAGAATGACGTCTAAAAAAAAATGATTGACAGGGCATCGACTCCAGTCGATGCCACTGGGAAAACGCCGGTGGGAAAACGATTTGAGCCGGCGCTTCAGGGAGGGCGACTCCGCAAAGAGTCACTAGTGGGAAAACGAAAAAAGTGATCCGGAGATAATTGCGCCGGGGAATAAGGGGAGCAAACGCTAAGTGGGAAAACGGCCAGTGACTTTAGAGAAGCACAGGCTGACAGCAGCCTCTAATGGCAAATGTGTGCAGAAAAATGTCATGGCCAGATAACTCTTACTACTTCTTCCTCTTCTTCACCTAAAAGCAGATGTAGTTTTTACCATCAAAAATTGATCAATTTATGGAATTTTTTGGAGCATGAAGTAAAGGCAGCTTCTTCCCATAAAAGGGGTGGGGGCGATTCTAGTTCAAATTTTGTCACTGTAACAATATTTTGCAGCTTCTTTGAATCTCCAAACAATTATGATATGAGAAAAAGATAGTGGTCCTTGTGGTCAGAACACAGCTGGGTTCCCTGTGCTTTCAAACAAATGTAAGGTATAAGGTGAAAGACGATCCACCTTGTGTGAAGATGAGGCAGCGATCAAATGTCTGTTTTAAAAGATGTCAAAAATGCAAAATGACTAGCACCTATATGTTGTAACCAGACTTTAGAAGGCTGTACAACAATGAGCAATGCATGCAGTTTTCCGAGTTTAGTGTGTTTAGAGAATCCACCTCATGAATTCTGTGTGATTCAGGTTAATGGAGAACAAACTTTACTTGAGTGGCTGCAAGTCATTTGGGAAGCTGGGTACCAAGCAACAGATCATGGCTAGAATGTCAGCCAAGGCTGTGACCATTTGCATCACAGAGGGAATTATGCTCATTTTCTACAGTGTATATTTACTTTGTCAAACACAGTGCCATAGTAAGTGGTTGAATAATCTTTTTTGGAATAACAAAAGATTTTGGATTGTTTGTGTAACAAAAGTGTTAATTAAGAAAAAAGACAATTCAGAAACAATTTCTCCTAATCTTAGAAAAATTCAGACTAAACCTGAAAGATGAAATTTGAAATATTTCCCTGCTACCCAATTAAAAAAAAAACCTGTCAAGAACTCTACAATCCATGGGACTGAACAGCAACATCTTAACAACATTAAACACAATTTCTGTTGCTTTAATTTGTTGGTCTGAAACTTTCTCAACAAAGATGACCTTTTTTGAATGCAATTATTGCAAATAATATTAACCTCAGCAAAGTTTGCTTTTAATGTGGAAGAGATGTTGGATCGAGATCTGGATCGGGGCGGTGTGGCGGTGCTGATGCTGTTAGACCTGTCGGCTGCGTTTGACACGGTCGACCATCGGCTACTGACCCACCGCCTCGCCGATGTTGGGGTTAGGGGGTTGGCCTTACAATGGCTTTCCTCCTTCCTGGAGGATCGGGGACAAAGGGTGGCAATCGGGGGAGAGCTCTCCCAGAGGCACACACTACATTGTGGGGTGCCTCAGGGAGCAGTTCTCTCGCCGATGCTATTTAATATCTATATGCGCCCTTTGCCCAGATTGCCAGGAGGTACGGGCTTGGGTGTCACCAGTATGCAGACGACACCCAGCTTTATCTGCTAACGGAAGGCCGACCTGACTGCACCCCAAAAAACTTGGACCCGGCACTGCAGGTCGTGGCAACTTGGTTAAGGCTGAGCGGGCTGAAATTGAATCCGGCGAAGACAGAGGTCCTTTGCCTAGGTCAGGGCGCTTTAGGAGGGGAAATATCTCTTCTGGTTTTTGACTAACCAGGTTTTTGACGCACCAGGTTAGAAGCCTGGGAGTTCTACTGGAGCCTTCATTATCAATGGAGGCCCAGATAGCAGCCGCTGCCAAGTCAGCCTTTTTTCATCTGAGGCGGGCAAGGCAGTTGGCCCCCTTCCTGGAGCGTCGGGACCTGGCAACAGTGATCCACGCAACAGTCACCTCAAGACTGGATTACTGTAATGCCCTCTACATGGGGCTGCCTTTGTGCCGAACCCGGAAGCTGCAGCTAGTGCAGAACGCGGCTGCCAGACTGTTGCTGGGGCTCCCAAAGCGGGAGCACATACAGCTGGGGCTGCGTGAACTGCACTGGCTGCCAGTTGTATACCGGATTCGCTACAAAGTGCTGGTAATTACCTTTAAAGCCCTATATGGCCGAGGACCTGCCTACCTTAGGGACCGCCTCTCCCCATACGAACCCCAGAGAGCACTGAGGTCAGCAGGGAAGAACCTGCTGACTATCCCCAGGCCAAAGGAGGTAAGACTCCAAAGTACCCGTACTCGGGCCTTCTCAGTTCTGGCCCCACAGCTGTGGAATCAGCTCCCAGAGGAAATGCGGGCCCTGCGGGACATTGAACAATTCCGCAGGGCCTGCAAAACCACTCTGTTCCAAATGGCCTTCACCAGCTGATACTACTAAATTGCCAACTAAACTTACTGATGGAATAGCACTAAATGTATTAATGTTTTTAGAATTTTATGGATTTAATTAACTGTTTTTAAATGCTATTTATTATACAATGTATGTATCGAATTTTATGCTGTTAGCCGCCCTGAGCCGCTTGGTCGGGGAGGGCGGGATACAAATAAAATGTATCTATCTATCTAGTAAATTGTGAGAACAAACCATGTTCATCTTTGCTTTGCTTTGCTTGTTCAGGTTTTCACATGGCTACATTTCTGAAGGCATCAGAGACACTGAAGTTACATACAGCAACCACAGCAAAACATCAGAATTATCTTCGTGTTACATGTGTTCCAGCAGAGTATTAATCTTTGTTGAACCATGCTAATTATACATAATAACTGATATTAAAGCAATTCCTGGATTATATTCTGAATGTATAAACTGTATAGTCCAGATGCATTCCATGGGACTTATTTTCCTTAAGTGAGTTTAGGATTGCAGCCACACAGCAATGCCCTATGCATGTTAGGCCCAAAATAAAACATGACACAGTTACATTCATTCTCCAGTATCAAAGGTCAGGGATTTTTTTGAGCAGAAACGTAAAGGAACACAGTTCCTGTTTGGCATCAGGGATGTGGCCTCATGTGCAAGTGAATTCCTGCTGGGCTTTTTCTGCAAAGAAAAAAAAAAAAGCCCTGTCAAAGATTATATGTAATATGCAATTTGTGTTTTCTTGAATCCCCCAGCATGGGGAGGTTGTTGGTTTTTATTTGAAAGCAGTTTTTGGAAGCTTAGAATTAAACTCAGGAAAAAAATTAACCCTTTACTCTCCAGTCACTTGCCACTCCAAATCCCCTCCTCCCAGACAAACAGCATGGGGTAAGATTTAAAAATCAGAAAATCCCTGCAGCTACTTTTTAACCTTAAGGACATCACTGGGAAATCTGGCTGTGGCTCTGTCAGTTCAGTGGGATTTATGCTCTAATGTGGATTTAGGATGGCAGCTTTATAGTGTAGTCCTACACAGTTACACCCATTTTAGTCCATTGACTTCAATCAACTTGGAAGGTTGTAGTTCTGCTTAGAGTTGCACTATCAGGCACATTTGGATCATACAAGAGATGCTCCAAACAAAAACAAACAATATAAGACATAAAAAGTATGTTAAAAGCAAAAGTATTTAAAAGCAAACTGTACAGATCCATGGTTATTGTCACTTTTTTATGAATAACTTTCAAGATCGAGGATGCAGTGTAACTTCAGATGAACTTTATTAACTATTTACAAAACTTAGAAATCAATATCAGAAGAAGCTTCAGCCATGACACTGTTCCTCTGCTCTGACCCTCTAGAATCTATATGATGTTAAGGTCTTATACTATGTTAAAGTCATACTGTCCTCACAGTTATCCTTGGTTCTTCTTGCCTCCTCCATTAGGCTGAGAGAAGGAGACTGACTGGAAGTCACCAATAGTCATGAACACCCAATGAGCTTAAGGATTGACTGGACCCTTCAGGTGCCTCAGCACCCAGGCCAACACACATACTCACAAAGCTGTCAAAATAAACACAGTTTACAAGTACACATGTTTGTGATCTCACTGGCCAGTTTACTCATGGGAGTTGCTGAATATAACAGTCTACTGTATTTCAAACGACTTCTTCAGACTAACACAGGAGAACAAAAGAGAGCTGTCTAGGAGATGGTGTTTTCCTCCATCCCATAATCAGGTTCTAGTTAACTCCATATTACTATACACATGACTCCTGAAATGAATGCAAAACAAAGTAACTGTGCCACTTCTCTTCCTTTGTCACATGCTTCACACACTCAGGTGGAAGATCCACTTGGCTCTACTTGCTCACCCCACCCATGTAGCTTTCTTCCTGCTGAGATTTAAAGGCACACACACACAGTTCAAAGCAGAAACCGTTGGCAAGGTTCTTTTAAACCTGGGGAGATCTAAACACGCATAATGGCTGTTGTGCTGGGGCTTCTCCCTACTGGCCAGCTGGCTGGTGGCAGGGAGGAGCCTGCAAAGCCAGGGGAGCCCCTGCCAGGAGTTGGGACTGGCAAACCTAGGCTGAGTTCACAGTCATGCAAAACCATGGACTATCTTAGCTAGTTTGTGAAACTGGTCTTTGGCTTACAAACATTCTGAGCCTGGTTTGCCTTGACAAATGCTGATCCCATCACCTTTGCTCTTTTCCTCACCTAACTATAGTTAGTGGAATGGCCTACATTTAGATGATCATGGTAACCATAATTTAATTAAATCCTATTTCTCATTGCACCTGAACTGAGCCATACGTGCCTTCTCGGCATGGAGAAGCTACTTTGCTCTCAAGTCCAGAATGAAGTTCTCTAATACTCTTTGAAATCCATCACAATCAGTGGCTACCATCACATGGCAATATTATCTTTTATGAGTCCAAACTTGCAAGTTACACAGAACATTTCATCAGGCAGCTGTCCAATGTAACATCTTTAATGCTACAGTACAGAAATCCATCTTTCCAAATAACATCATCTGCTTGATTTAATATTAGAGATATGATTTCTTTTGCTGTTCACACCCCCTTCTTGTTCTCTCTACAGAACAATTATGTGGAGTTCAAAAGTTTGCCATTTTTTAACATAGCACAAGCTCTCTTTCCATCAGTAGAACTCATCTCTGCATTTGCAGTGTTCTCTTGACCTTTATTATTATAGTCTTGGTCTTTGTCTTCACTGTATTTAGAACTTCAAAACTTTCCTCCTATAATAAAAGGTTTTGAGGCTCACATGTGATTTTTTTTTCAGACAACAGATTAAAGGTTTGATGAAGAGCTGAGTGCCATGAGACATGAGATAAGTAGGCGTTTGTTTTTAAACCATAGCTTAGCCACAATGAAGGAGTTTTCTGTCTAGTCTGAGGCCAATTATGAAATGTGTTCCAACTCTCACTATGAGAGACAAGATAAATGAGATGATACCTTTCACCAAACCAAAATATTTCAAGCTTCTAGGCTTGTATCTGTTGCTGGCAGACCAAAATGAAAGGCATGCATGTTTTTTACTTGTTGATTGAAGGATCAAAACAGGACTTGCACGTGTGAAAACTGGTCAACATGCTATACTTTATGGTGTGAATCTCCTTCTCCATCACGTGCTGTTTTCCATGGTACAATCAATGGGAAGATCACCATTGGCAATCACCATGTAATGTGTATTGGACTTTGAGACAGATCACACCTGTGCAAATGGTGTAAAACAAAATCAGTGCAACCTACTTAAAATATATTGTAGTCTGTTCAGCTGCATCGCCTGTTTTGCAATCCTAAATTAAAATTAGACAGTATATGGAGATCCATGCTTTTTCCAACCAATTTTTTCTAAAAATCAGACTCAGAACACTGTGGGTAGAGGACTGTTGAAACCTTTTCCTTCAGTTTCTTTTTGCATATAAAACAATCTGAGCCCCTCCCCACCCCTCAGCATGTAGGCAGGGAAACCTGTGCTTTTCCTCTCAAGGGTGAAATTCTGCCCCCCACACACAATTTTTACCTAGAAAAGAACTAGAAAGAAGAGTTAAACCAAGGTAGGCAACCTTTCTGGCCTGAGTGCCAAAACTCCCTGAAATCTCTACCTGTACAGATGTTCGTATATGGCAAACAAAAAGACAAAGGCCAAGAAAAGGACTGAATTTGACACACTGAAAGTAAGCAGACCCCATTAGTGTGTGCCAAGCAAAATGGCCTGGTGTGCTGCTACTTGGCACACATGCAGATATTGCCTACCCTTAGATTAAACAGTCTTTCTCCCTCTATCCTTCCTCTATCCTGGCACACAGCCTGTGGAAGCTGCTCTCACAGCAGGCACATGGCTGTGGGTTTATAAAATACACACATCTATGAAAGAATAGCAAAAAAAAAATGTAATTTGAAGCCTAGATAGACAACAAAACAGGAGGTTTATCAAGCCCCTGTCAGTTGCTGCTGGCAAACTGCATTAATCATAGATCTAAAGGTGGCATGTTTAAAGGTGGGACATGGGGAGTGGGGCATGACAGTGCTTGCACTGCCATGTCACTTCTGGTAAAAACATAGAATAGCTCTAGGAAACAGACATGATGCTCCCATTTAAAATATATATATATAAATATATCCCCCCCCCAAAAAGCTTGAAGCAATGGCAGGCAACAGAAACTGGGATGGGCAATCCCCTATCCCCAATAGGGGAATGGTAAGCCTACTTACAATAGATGGAATAGAGTAGGAGCTTACATTGATGGCTGCTGTGGATTTCATATCTATGTGGAATGCCGGTCTGATACCTCTTCAAAATGGGGGTTTTTGCCTACCCTGCCAAGTCAATTTTGCCATGCTTTCTCCAAAGAGAGGGCAAGCATGTTGCACTTGTAAACTCTACTGGCAATTGAATCTTTGTCTCCAAGGGGTAGGGAAAAATAGATATTCAATATAAAACACATTTTTTTAGTAAACCAAGGAAAGTGTGCTATTTGGACAGAAGTAGTCTTATACAAGCAGCCTATTTGTATGTAGAGCTAACATTGAACTCTTCCTGTGATCTCACAAGAAAAAGAGTTGGAGGATTTAACTTTTGACCTGCACATGACAAGGTGTGGCATCAGAGTATTATCATTATTTATTTAATTTTATTGGATTTATATCCCGCCCTCCCCGCCGAAGCAGGCTCAGGGTGGCTCATAACAGTAAAAGCATTTACAGGTTAAACATTAACTAATTAAAATCTTACAATAAAACAATTACATACTTTATATAGCCTTTTAGCTGTATACAAAATTAATCACATGTACAAAATATCAGAGAAAATAAGTTGTATATGTCTACAGTATATGGTGTAGATCATCCTACATAAAAGTCTTCATACTCTACATCTTATGTGAGCAAAACACTGTGTTTAAAAGTATTTTACCATTCTTAAATGAAAATATGTTATACCACAGAATTTGTGCTCTCCAAAAAATTCCTATATTTCTGTTGGAATTTATTTATTTATTTTAATCCTTGAGGGAGAAATGTTTTTTCTCGGTTTTTCCCCCTCCAGTTGTTTGTCTCTCTTATCTTATATCACCATCTCCACATTGGCATAGGAGCCACAGCAAGCTAATTTAACTTGTCCTCTGCCACAACGATGCTTAAAAACAGCACAGCAGTCCAGATATGTCCTATTGGACTTCCCAAATTATTTGCTTGTGGGAGAGCTCAGTCACCATTCTTGGTTGCCTGTTTCAACCAAGTGTGAACACTGTGTGAACATTTCAGTGTGAACATTGGACTCTTTCCAAAGAGCTTAATGAAATGAGAAGCTTAATGCTGTGATTAGAGAATGTAGAACGGGGTTCCTAAATAACTGAGCCATTAAACTGAAGAAAGAATTGAAATGTCATCAAAATCTAGAGAGACATCTTTTTTAAAAAGTGGCTACATTGAAGCAACACTCCTCAGGAGCACCCACCTTGTGAATTTCAGTTGGACTATTTCCAGTTTGGACTTATATCTATTCATTTGGGGACGGGTTTTTTTGACCCCTTGGAGTTTCTGTTACTTTAAAAGGTCCTAGCACCACCATCCTCTATCATTATTGTATTGTTTATTATGTGTTGTACACAATCCTTATAATATATTTTTGCAAACTGAGAAACGGTGTATTACTTGGTGGCTTTGATCAGTCTACAAATTACACCAAGTGCCCTTCAAGCAGCACATTTTCTCCAGGGAAGCTGATCTCTGCCAACTGGAGATCAGTTGTAAAAGTAGGAGATCTTCAGGTCCCACCTGGAGGCTGGCAACCCTGGTACCCACCCCCAAACCTCCTGTCAGTTGCCAAGAACAACCTGGCAGTAGCCAGAAGCCAGCTGGGGATTAAAAGAGTGATAGAACTCCTGTTGGCCAGTGTTTTCCTATGGGTCTTTACCACTTAAAAAAAAACCCATGAAGAATATTTTGAGGAGATTTGGTTTTTTTTTCAAGCTGAGCTGAACATGACTGGATACTATAGCAGCCCAACATGCCAGAACAAATAATTTAAGATCAAAAGGTTAGTATGACATACAGAACACATGCATACAGAAGCCTACGAATGACATAAGGTAGGAGGAAAAAGTTGTGATATAAGGAAGGAAATTTAAAATTGAATTTTGGTGAGAAGAAGTGACCTAACAGGAAGGAGAACTGGAGGAATTAACCTTTGACCTGGACATGACAGTAGGGATGTGGTATCACAGGACATATCACACCTCCACAGAGCTCCTTTCTGTCTCCAAACTCCACCCAGTCCAGCCCCCAGCCCCCACCATCAAATGTCCAGGAACTTCCTAAACTAGAATTGGCAACACTAATTAGGAGGTAGATGGAGGAAGCAGTTGTAGTGGCAGGAAGGTGGCATGGGAGGCAAGAGACAGGCAGACAGTATATTGCTACCCTCCCCAAATTCTAGTGACCATCTCAGCAGGACTGATTGTGAATCTAGCCCTAATTATTTCAGCATTGACGACTAAAACGAATCTCAGCATTCAGAAGCATGCTGGTGTCTTTGCCTTCTGCTTCCCGGAGGTATCTGGATGGCAACTTTTGGAATGAGAGTGAAAACTAGATGGAGATTGCCCAAGGCTACAAATGTAGCAAAAGTTAGTGGTGAGGTCAGAGGCCCACACTCCAATTACACTTGCTCTGCCCACCATGTACTGAAAATATTTCCCCCCAATAATTTATCTTCCCAACATTCATTTTTCCAAAAACATTAATGTCCTTACAAAACTCCCTCAGAAAGTTATTTCCCATGCCTAAAATTCATTCCCCCTCCCCTGGTTTAATTTCCCTCACAAGCACTACCTATACATGTCATAAATTTCTTTGTTCCAAAATATTTACCTCTGTTTTCTTCTGATTCCATTCAAAATGCTATTGTTTAACTTCCAAGATCTCCAATTAATTCCCCCCAACACTGACTTTCAAAAATTCTAGAGATGTTGTAGTGGTTAGAGTGTTGGTCTTGGGAGCCACATGCAGCTCTTTTGCACATATTATGCGGCTCCCAGAAGTCAAGGAGGAACGTAATGCAGGCTTACTCTCAAGTAAGCGTACTTAGCATTGGGACCTCAGACAGCTTCTAAACACTGACCCATTGGTAGAGAACTATTTTCACCGTGGGTGAGGCAGGGAAGGAGGGGGGGAATAGGCAGGCTTGCAATCTCTTCCCCACCACAGAGGTCACTCTGAGACCTAGAGCGGAGAAAGAGAGCCTAAGAGCTGAGGGAGCCACTGGAAGGGGAGACAAAATTAAAGAGGACAGTGCAGGGTTCCCGTTAGTTTCATTGCTCTTGTAGGAACTGTATTTACTAACCTTGGTGTCAAGGCAAAGAGAAATGCATAATGATGCAAATGGTGGTCAGTGTTTATATGGTACATGCAGGGCTTTTTTTGAGCAGGAATGCATTTCCAGCTGAATTGGTGTCAGGGGTGTGTGGCCTAATATGCAAATGAGTTCCTGCTGGGCTTTTCCCTACAAAAACAGCCCTGGGTACATGTGTGTTTCCTTCTCCCACTGATGCAAAAAATACTACCCTAACCTTTCCCTATGCTAGTCTTATGCGGACTGTTATTCTCAGCTTTTGTTTTTTTAATAAATTTCCTTCTAGCATGCCTGTGTTGTAAAGTGAGTACATATGTGTTTTATCTTTCTCTACAAAGAAAGTATTAAGAGTTTAATAAAGACATTTGTATAATATTTGTTCATGTCTTGCGGCTCTCAGACATCAGATGTTTATTCTAAGTGACTCTGACATTAAGCAAGTTTGGCCATCCCTGGTCTAGGATTTGGGAGACTTGGGTTTGAATCCCTGCTCTGCCATGAAAGCTTTGCTGGGTGACCTTGGGCCAGTCACACACTCTTAGCCTCGCCTACCTCATAGAGTTGCTGTGAGGGTAAAATGGAGGAGGGGAAATTATATAAGTTGCTTTGGGTTCTCATTCGCAAGAAAGGTGAGGTATAAAGAAACTAAACAAATAAATAAAAATATGTATCCCCTTTTATTTACTGGCTTCATTACACACCACTTTTTAATGGGGATCCAAAGCAGTTTAACATTGTGATCCTCTCCTCCATTTTATCCTCACAAGAACTCTGTGAGGGAGGTTATGCTGAGAGAGTGAGTGACTGGCCCAAGGTCAGCCAGACTATGGCAGTGTGGGGATTCAAACCTGCATCTCCCAGACCCTAGTCTGAAACGCCTACCTCTATACTATACCAGCGTTTTGCTTACGCTAAAATAAGTTACCATATTTTCCTGTGCTCAGCCAGTCCACTCCTTTGTCTTGCCTCCTTTTCACCCTCACCATCCCAAACCAATCCAGCAAAACACCCCTGCTCCCTTGGCTCCACCTCCAGTTTTAAAAGGCAGGAAAAGCAACACCATGGAATTTAATGAAAGGGAAATTATTGTCAGATCAGTAGCGACTCACTATAATGAGACAACTTGTCTCTGCCATTCACCCCTGATCCATGATTGCACAATAGCACTGGTGCCCACGCATTGATCTTAAAATTAGGTGCCAAGCCCTGCAAACTTCAGGAGCACTAGAGATGTGCTACCTGATTGTTTATTAGTTTCCACCAATTTCTTAAGGGCAAAAAGAAAATCAAGTGAAAAAAGCTCCTTAGGTGAAAGGAACAGTGTCTAATTACTGATGTTGAGACAAATTCTCCTTTTCAGTATGGGGGGGGGGGGGAGTTACCATGCAATCAATGAAATTTGCAAGACTGTAAATAAAGAGCTGCATTCAGGATTTCCAAAAGTTTACTCAGATAAAGAATGTCAGTTTCTGTCTTAGGAAGTAACTAATCAAGGATAACACTAATATTTCAGGTGACTTGCTAATGCATCAAGTTACAATACAATGGAAAGAAAACTGGATGAAGCAACATCAAATATTTGGTTATGAGAATATGCCAAAATACTCCTACATATAAATTCTTATGGAGTGAATGTCTAGGGAGGTTGCTGGAAAAGGAACATAAGAACTGAAATCCTGACATTGGAACTGCTCTGGTTCTAGTCGTCATATATCTTTCATTTGGTTGAGCACTGTGGAACTCAAGGACTCAATGAAATCGTTAGACAAGAATTATCCTTCTTAACATTCCTTGTTTTTAAATTGCTTCAATAGTTCAGGACTTTCATGAAGCCTCTGGATATATGATTGTATGGAGGTGTCTGCCTGTACGGGGGAGATCTAACAAAGTTTGGATCAGAAGCATTCTATGTTTTACAACAAAGGCATTTGCATGGATAGGATGGGATATTTGAACAGAAACCAAAGTCATGACTAGAGCTGAAATCCATGAGCTAGTAGTGTAGAGAAATAGAGAAATTCCTGGAGATTTGGGGATGGAACCTTGGGAGGACCTTCAACAAAGGATAATGTCATAGACATCACTTTCCAAAACTGACCTCTGTAGTCTGGTGATAAACTGTAACTCTGGGAGATCTCCAGACTCTTGAAGGATGGCTACCCTACCAAGAACAAACCTATATATCAAAACCTCAATCCAAAGTTCTTTTGGAGAGCAACAGGCTGCTGCATGCCATACTCACAACACAACTGATTGGACAGTATTTTTTTTCTCTTGCCCAATCCAAAAATAACAGCATCAGCCACGAATTTTGTTGCTGCATAAGTGCTCCCAGTCCAGCACCCAATCTAATTACAGTTCAGCCATGCTAAGGCAGTGGAATGAAAATACATTGGAGTGGGATCAGGGCAGCAAGCTTTGCCCCAACTGATGCACTTTCATTGGAATGTATGTCCGAGAACACCCCCACAAATGTATTCTACACACATAAAAATGGATGCACCTATGATTTTTTTCTGCACACTGAGAGATGCTGTTTCTGCACAGAGAAAGACTACACATTTATGCTTGCATACACATGGGCTATATCCGTGTATTCCAGTGAACTCACATAAGTGGGCAAAACCTATAACAAGATCCCACTCTGCTCACCTCACATTCATCTTCCCCTCTTGGAACATCTGGATTCATTATAAGAAAGCATGTGTTCATGTGCAGAGTCCTGGCTAGATCAGGCCCTTTGTCTAAAGAAGTTCTAAATCCTCTTACAAAACTTCCACCAAATTCTGAGGGAGCAGGAATGATATACAGGATCTAAAGACCAACAGCCTGATCATCTACAGTAAAACAAAAATGGTAAAAGAGATGCATTTTCAGTACCTGTCTCCATGTTTTATGAACTCCAGGCATGCTGGTGAAGCAAAAGTCACTAATGTCTGCCCTTTGTCAAAACTAACCTCTTCACTTTGTAAAAAGCAGTAAATACTAGTTAGCAACAGACCTTGTCAGAGGTTACTCTGCACAGTGATCACTGGAGATATTAAATAAAGGTGTCTCAAAAGCAACACAAGGAAAAATATTGACAATCTCTAGAAAAGGTTAGGATTAAGAGATGTACTTAAAGCAAATGTCTGAAAACTATTATTATTTGAAACAACCAGAAGACGGAGAATCCTCTTCTGCATATACTGTTGAAACACATCTACTAAATGAAAGAATCATCCAGCAAACTTACAGTGGTTAATTTAAAAAAAAATGCCAGGCTAAAAATTACTGTCAACTGGAAAGAACACAAATTTTTTTCAATCACAAAAAATGATAAAACACATCGCTGTGGATATTCAGTAATCACTTACAGTTACACATGGACACAGTAGACTCATCCACTACTCCCATGCATGCTTTTCTACAACCAATGGGATTTTATTCTAAGTAAATAGGTTTTACTATCAAGGTCTTTCAATATATTCTTTTTATTGTTTAATAATGTTGCAGGAGCTCACCTTCTGCACACATACAGATAGATGCATGGATTCTTCAGTGCTGAAACAGCATTTTTCATCTCTGAAAATGCAACATTTTGTTGCTGACCAGGAAAAAGGATCTCCAGATAGCATGCTGATCTCCTCCATTGCCAATGAGTGCATTACCCCTCTGCCTTTGCATTCTGTGGGAATGCCAATAACATCACTGGTTCTGGATTCTGGCTAATTCTACTATAGTACTAAATATGAAATCTTGACTGATTGCTGTCTGGAAAGCTTCTTTGAAAAACTGCTGGTTTTAGCAATATAAAAACAGAAGAGTGGCCCAGCTAAAGGAGACATGTACTAGCCTTTTCCAGATGGAAACTTAGAATTGGTCACTTTGCATGAGGACTAGAATGTCAAATGACACAGAACTTGTATGATATCCTGGCTTCTCCTCTGCGGGTATTTTCAAGGATCCAGGATCACATTTGCACACAATTCTCCTTGGAAGTGGTGTTTGGAAAAGTAAGTAGACCACTTGCATGAGCCAGAATCTACACTTAAACAGATCTATAGTGCATTGAAAGTTTCAATTTGAAACCCAGGGTTGCAACATCAGCTACTGAAAGGAGGGAGCAAGGTTCAGTTCAGGAATTATAAAGCTTATTTGAAATGAATAATTGGTTGTGGATTCTTTGTATATCTCATACCAAGGATACCCAAAGGGACAATGCAGCCCATATTTCCGACACAAAAGGATTTGTGCCTATAGTGCATCTAAGATGTAGATCTGTTTCATAAGAATGGTCATTCAATGAACTAATCAAAAATACAAATGACCCTGTGAAATAATCATATGAGGGCTGTAAAACTGGGAGGTGGGGGACATTACCCCACCTTACAGTTCCTCAAATGGAGTAGTAATAGCGTAAGAGGGAAGTCAGCATGACACAAAACTCTCTGTAATGGGATGCAGGAAAGCATTTATTACTATCAAGCACATTTCAACAGAGGTCAAAGTCTACTGGTTCTTCACAGGAGAATTGTGGTAATGAATAATTGTTTATTCTAAGAAGGAAAAGTAAGCTCTGCTCTTTGAATTCCATCTGTGTTAATATTCAAATAACTTTCATAGCTCTGAATTGTCTTACCACGTTCGCAAAGTGATGCAAATGCATCAGCAGTCTGTTACTCCTTCATTTCAGGCTTCCAGACTTTGTTCTGACCATCGTCGATGCTGAGTTTGCTGCTTACTGATGCACATACTAGTGTGCATGTACCTTAACACATCATACAAAAAGACATGTTGATGCGAAGCACAGTTCCATCAGAACTCCTTTTTGCACTGTGATCTAAGCATTCATAGATGTTCCAGTGTTTATTGATTAAAGCACAACACAACCATTCTGCACAGTGCTTTCTGCACAGTGTTTTAATCAGTGTATATAAGCTCATACGCAGACTTCTATTTTATAAAGGGTGGGAGCAAGATGCAGCCTGAAAACTGGTAATTCCATGCCAATTCTAAAAGTGACTTAAAAATCTTCCAAGTTAAAGTGGAAAGCAACTGGAGTAGAATGGAGGCAATGAGAAAACCAAGCGATGGGATGAGAGCAAAAGAGAATGGGAAAGAATCTGCTCATCCAAAATTCTAGTGTAACCTCAATCAACAGTTTCTGTAGCTAGAAAAGAAGATGCCAAAAGACAACCAGTCAGACATTTTAGCTTACTCTTTTCCTAAAAGCTTTGTTTAAGATTGCATTATGTTACAAGTCTGAAAATTAGCAGGTAAAAAAAAAAATCAGTGTTATCAACAAGGTATAGAATTAATACATCCTATCCACTATCCATTCTGCATTGTTATTTAGAGCTTTTGTAATTCCCTTGTTATCAAGTGGCTAAAGCTTTACCTTCTCCCTGAAGTCCAGCTTCAAATCCCCACAAATCAAGAAAAGAATATTATATGGCAAACAGAAAATCCATCTTCCTTTTTGAGCCAGTTGACGGATGTGCAGAGCAAGTCTATGGGACCACAATATAGAAGAAAATGGAGGGGAGGAGGCAAAGATAGTCACCCCATCAATCCCAGCACTGATAATAGGAGAAGGGATGGCAACTTAGTTCTTGGCCCTGTTACATACTAGAGCAGGTGTGGGCAGGAATTAATACAAACCTCCTCTCTATCAGTCACCACATCAGATTTCACTCCCTATCCACCCCCACACGGAGACAGTTCATCAATTGGTTCTCAGTATAAACACTAATGTTTACTAAATTTAGAAGACATGGCCCCGTCTTTTTCTCATCTGACTTATTTGCAGCCTGATTCTAAGCAGGCTTATTTGGAGGCAGGACCCACCAAATTTAGTGCTGCTTCCTAATAAATCCAGTTTAGGATTGCTGGGTTATGCCTAGGTATGTGGCCGTACCACAACAATAAAAATCTCTGGATCTCAAGAAACTGAAATGATTGCAATAACTGAAAGTCAATTTCAATTCAAGAATGCCACTAGCATTAACTATAATGCCACTACCATTATCCATTATTGGGAATGCCTTTTCTGGCATACCCTCCCCCCCCCCCAAAAAAAGCGTTACACCCTTTAGGCAACAACAGCATACTGACAGTCCCGGGGCCAAAGACCATTTGTCTGGCTTCAACTTGAGCTAGAGCCTTTTTGGTGATAGCTCCTGTTCTATAAAGTGCACTACTGAGTTAACCCGAGCATCTAAACCCCATGGGACATAAATCAGTTCCACGGAGCCTGTAAAACAGAACTGTGTTGCCAGGGATATGGGTGAGACCAGGGAATTTTATTTATATACAGCCCTCTGCTTTTTTCCCTCCCTTCTCTCTCCAGGAACAGTGAAACAGTTTCCACTTCATCTGGTTAACTGGTTTGTTTGGAACAGTGAAACAGTTTCCACTTCATCTGGTTAACTGGTCTGTATGTATAGTTTTTAACTGTTTTAAACTGCTTTTTTAATGTTGCAATCTACTTATGTTGCAATCCATCCATCCTAGATCCCCATCAGTCCAGCTTCCATTGGGATGGAGACAGTACTGCCAGCCTTGTGGATGATCTTCAGCAGCATCTGGACCAAGATGGTTCAGTGGTGCTGATGTTGTTAGACCTGTCAGCTGCATTTTACACAGTTGACCATCAGCTATTGACTCACCGTCTTGCCAATGCAGGGATTCAGGGTTTGGCCTTACAATGGCTTTCCTCTTTCCTTCAAGGTCAGGAAGAAAGGGTGGCGATTGGGGGACAGTCATTCCAGTCATCTCGCTTAACTGCAGTGTGCCTCAAGGGGCAGTGATCTCTCTGATGTTGTTTAACATCTACATGCGCCCCCTTGCCCAGATAGCCCAGAGGTATGGGCTGGGTTGCTATCAGTATGTGGATGACACCCAGCTCTATCTACTGATGGATGGCCGATCTGACTGTGTCCCAGAAAATTTGGGCCTGGAGTTGCAAGCCATGGCAGGATGGCTTAGGCTGAGTCAACTGAAGCTGAACTTGATAAAGACAAAGGTCCTTTGCCTGAGTTGCGGTAGTCCTGGCAGGGAAATCCCCCTACTGGCTTTTGATGATGTACCACTTACAATGGCCCCCAGTGTCAGAAGCTTGGGGGTGCTACTGGAGCCTTCCCTGACAATGGAATCCCAGATAACAGCTACTGCCAAATCCGCCTTTTACCATCTTAGGCAGGTACGGCAGTTGGTTCCCTTCCTCAAGCACAGCGACCTGGCAACTGCGATCCATGCTACGGTCACCTCGAGATTAGACTACTGTAATGTCCTCTACGTGGGGATGCCCCTGTCCCAAATCCAAAAACTGCAGCTGTTGCAGAACACGGCAGCCAGGCTGTTATTGGGGCACTCCATGTAGGAGCACATACAGCCTGGACTGCAGATGCTGCACTGGCTGCTGGTGGTATACTGGATTCGCTACAAGGTACTGGTTATTACCTTTAAAGCCCTATATGGCTGAGGATCTGTCTACCTCAGGGACCATTTCTCCCCACATGTTCCCCAGAGGGTACTCAGATCAGGAACACAAAACCTATTATTGATTCCTGGGCCGAGGGAGGCAAGACTGAAAACAACTAGAGAGCCTTCTCCATTGCTTCCCCCCACTGGTGGAACCAACTGCCTGAGGAGGTCAGAGCCTTGTGGGGCCTTGCCCAGTTCCGCAAGGCCTGTAAAATGATATTATTTGTTAGCTTTTAACTGAATGACGACCACTGCTGAGATATTAGAACCAAACTGGATGTCCAAGAACACTGAATGCCATCCTTAAATTATATGGAATTAGCACCAAATTGTTTAAATTGTTTTAATTTAATGTTTAATTTAACTGCTTTTATTATTACTCTATTATGTTTTGTGAGCCACCCTGAGTCTGCTTCGGCAGGGAGGGCAAGATATAAATCAACTAAACTAAACTAAACTTTGAGCCCCATAATCATGGGGGAAAGTGGAATAACAACAACAACAACAACAATAAAGAGATTCATTTGGTGTGTTATTCTTTTCCATCTTGTAACTATTTCACCCAAAATCCACCAACTCATGCTCCAAGAGCTAGAAAGTCATTCTAAAAGAGAAGTGCTTGGTGGAGGAATGTTACTAAAAAACAATGTTTTTGTGCATTTTTTTACTTTAATGTTTTAGAAGACAGCAAAATTATTTTTGATGAGGATTTCTTTCCCCCCCAAAAAATCAGGATTTTCTTAAGATTAGCAAGTCTTATATATTACTTAAGGGAAGGCAGAAGATTTTTCAATTGGAGTATAAAAACTGAAGTGGATCTTATTGTAACAGTCTGGTAGGAAGATGACATCTGATTCTTTAAACAAAGAAAACATAACTCCCAAGTATATGTCAAGTGTTTGAATTAATGAGCCCACAAAATTCTCTGGAAATCATACTGAGCTTGGGGGGAGGAGATGATTAAGAGGAGTAGTCAGAACCTTGCGTTCTCATTTATTATGGGCGTGAATACGTGATATTTAGCAAACTGGATTATGTGATGCTCAGCACAATGTAGAAATGGGTCCAAAGAGGCCTCCCCTCTTCTAGAATTTTTTTTTTTCCAACTGGCTGAGGGGAGCCAAGCAGGTGTTTTTCTTTGCTGTGACTAGAGTTGAAATTAACACAGGTTTTAGTGCAGGGAGCACCACTCTTAAATTATATAGTGACTTTGTCGTGTTAAAACACATTTGTTTTTACACCATTGTCATGGGTGATCTCAGCAAGGCAACGTTCAGAGAATATAATGGTTCAGTCAGTTGCAGAGTTAACAAGGAGAACACAAAACAATGTACTTATACAATGTTCTATCGCATATTGAGCCTCTTATAAATAATGCCCTTTACAATTTTTGACAAAGGAATAACAGTTTGGTTTTAATAACTCTATGCCAGTGATTGGGGATCTGAGAGGCTCTTTCCCAAGCAGTTGCAGTCAGAGGCATAATCCTTAGATGCCCCCATGGAATACCCACAAATCTCATGTGTAATCGTTTTAAATTGATTTGAAGGGTCCCTCAGAAATTTAAAAATGAGCACATTTTTAGGGAAAGCAACAGGGTGACATCAAAAGAAAGAAAATATTGAGGAACAACAAACTGAAAAGGTTTTAGGATTGCTCTGGTTTTAGGATTGTAAACTTCCAGGTGTTGACAGAGATGAAAGCTAAACAAGCCTCCACGATGACCAGCCTCAAACCAAACACAAATTCAACAGTCTTTAGAAAATAAGTATAAATTCTCTTTTGTTAATAATTATAGAAATAACACATTAAACAATAGAATGTCAATTCCACCCAAACCAAAATCCTTTAACATGCAAACAATGCACATCTTCTTCCAAATAAGAAGCTCCAGGTGGCAGTTCAATAAGCGAGCAATCTTCTCCGAAGTCCAATGCTTCAAACTGCAGTTCTTTCAAATGTTACTGGCAAAAATGAAAATATGCTATGAGGTTGTACTTGGTCCCTCATTTCACTTCCACTTCTACGAGCTGCTCGTGGTTCTCTGTTTGGCTGCACAACCTCCAGGTGGTGGCTGGAGATTAGGATTACAACTGATTGACAGAAATCAGTTCCCCCGGAGAAAATGGCCACTTTGGAATGTGGGTTCTTTGGCATTGTATCCAATGAAGTCCCTCCCTCCCTCCCACTCTGCCCTCCTGAGGCTCCACTACCCAAATCTCCAGGTATTTTCCATCCCAGAGCTGGCAACCCTATTCTTTGCTTGAATTTATTTATATATTACTACATACGCATGGATGAAAAATGTCTCAGCATAAAAACTGTTGGTGTATCACAGAAATCAAGACAGTTTCCCCAAGGGGTTACATACCCTAGGTTTGATATAACAATATTGTGTTACATATTTTTAAAAACTGAAAAGCCTTTGGGGCACAGGATAGTTGTGGTGGGAAAATGTCTAGTGCCAGCAGACTGAAGCAAGGAGCTACAGAGAAATCTGCCATGTAGAAGCCCTCTGGCATCAACGGCAACAAGAGGAACACAACATAAGTCCATCCACATTTAGAGCTGCCCAGTCCCCCTGGCCACAAGCAGGGTGGAGGACTGCCAGATCCAAGATAGGGAATTCCTGGAGATTTGGGGATAGACTGGAGCCTGGGGAGGGCAGGGACCTTGGTGGGGTATCATACCATGGAGTTCAGTCTCTAAAGCATCCATGTTTTCCAGGGGGACTGATCTCTGTAGTCTGGAGATGAGGCGTAATTCCAGGGAATCCCCAGGTCCCACCTGGAGGCTGGCAGTCTTATATGTGGAAAACTTTTTCCTCAATAAGTATAATCATTTTTAAATGTCACTTAGCTATCCATAAAGTTTAACTCTCCTCAAAGAATTCTCAGTTAGGAGGAGAAGAAAGAAAATAATAACTAAATAAATAACTACATGTAACAAAGTCCTTAGGTTTGCCACATGAGTAATTAAATTCCCAGGCCTGCAGGAGCTCAATTTGGATCAGAACCAGGGCTTTTTTTGAGCAGGAATGCACAGGAACGCAGTTAGGTGTCATGGGGTGTGATCTAATATGCAAATGAGCTCTTGCTAGGCTTTTTCTATTAAAAAGCTCTATGTGAAACAATGGTGATGCCAGGGGGTGTGGCCTAATATGCAAATGAGTTCCCACTGGGCTTTTGCTACAAAAAAAGCCCTGATCAGAACAATGAAGAATAGGGAGAAGAAGTCCATAATGCATAGGGAGAAGAGGTCCTCCACATCATTTCCCCAAGCTGAAATGGCTCTGGAGGAGCTATTAGCCTCAGTGAGACCTCCCTACATACATGTTTCAGATTGTGAAAAGAGCAGTAGGGAAGTTGAAGCACCTTCTCCCCACATGTCATGGTCCCAAATTGGGTCCTTGTGTGCCAGGGAATTGAATTCCAAGCATGGAACTTGCAATTTATATCTGATGTAAGGTGACCAATTCTGGGTTGGGAAATTTTTGAAAATTTGGGTGTGGAGCCTGGTGGGGTTTGGGGAGGGGCGACACCTCAGAGGGGTATAATGCCATAGAGTCAAATCTCCAAAGAAGGCAATTTCTCCAGCAGAACTGATCTCTGCAGTAATCTGCAGTTTGATTTCTGGAGGAGCTGCAGGCCCCACCTGGAGGTTTGCAAATCTCGACTTGAAGGTCTTCATAGGAGGTCTAGAGGCTGCAGTTCTATTAACAATTTCCTGGGTGGAAGCCGCACTGAATAAATCTGGATTTACTTCTGGGTGAACCTTTTTAAAATTACTCTCAAAAACAACCTGAGGATCTTGTAATTTGTAGTTTGGCCAGAAGCTATACTGCTTGGCACACTTATTTGGAAGTATGATAGGGTTGCCGGCCCAGTACCACTCATCTACAGGTTTCTGGGGGGAAGGGACATTCAAATATGTGTTACTTTGACGCATGTAATCACCTCTGGCATGGAAGCATAAGTGACATCATTGTGTTGGGATAACACCAAAGCTCTATGGTCAGACCATAGAGCCTGAGGGTATCTGACAACACCACCCTGACACAATGTCATTTTGCACCAGAAGTGATGTTGCACATCAGAGCAACATATATGTTCCCCCCTTCTTTCTCCCACTTTCCTACAAAACAGCAATGGGAGATGGGGGCTGCCAGAGAAGGTCTCTCTGAAGCAGAAGACCCAGCAACCCTAAGCATGATCTGTTGAACACAGTGAGACTTACTTCTGAGTAGATACACTGCGCTGCACAAATAGCAGAAGAAAAGCAGTGGACATGTGTCTCCTCTTAGGTATGCTTTGTGGATATTTCACCCAAATTTTTGAATGAAAAAAAAACCAGATTACATAAACAATTATTGAATACAAATCAGCAATCTGAGTAGCCTCTCATCAAGATTTGCTGCAGCTTATTAGGAAACATAAGTCTGAAATCTTCTGAACACTTACTTTGGAAGTGTTTATTTCCAAATAAAACTGATTCACTGTATGGCATCCTTACAAACTATAGACTGGATCAAAGTTCTCATGTGACTTTTGATCACCTCGAATATCTGAACACAGAGGGACACATACTTAGTGATCATACACTTCTAGCAAAAGATGTACCGGTACTTTACTTTCAGCACTAAGAATAATTTACCTGTATGTAATTTGTCAACATCAGCAAATTGCAGCAGAACTGCTATAATATTTACCAGTAGTCCAAGGTTTGTGGCAAAGGTTGGTCAACCCAGACCTCTGGTGAGCCACCGTAGAGAACAAGAACAAATATCCAGCTGGGATCTTTTTATGGTTCTTCATTACATTCCTATGTTTTAGACCCACTACATTAATCCCATCCAGTTTATCTTTTAGTACTTCAATTTAATGATTATTTATTTACATGGGGGAACTAATTTAAGTGTTCTACATCAATGTGCAGTGTCATCCTATGAATTCAGAAGCAATGGCAAGTTCATTGGAACTTGCAGCACAATCCTAAAGAGTTACACCCTTCTCAAACCATTGACCTATTTCCTTTGCATTGGGATAACTGACTTTTATAACACATGAACCCCATACACAAAGAGTGAGATCTCTTAATATTTAGCATGTTAACACCAAGCAAGAAGGGTACATGCTACGATTAGAATACCACCACAGTCAAGCTAATACAAAAGGCTTATGTTAGGACATTTTTATTTGTATCATCTGAACAGCTGGCTCCCTGTAACATCTCACAAATGGCTTTTGAAACTGCAGTCAGTTTCAAGAAAAGTTCACTGCGCAGATGCTGCTGTTTAAGAACAACAAGTCTGAAGCCCCTTTCGGTTCCCAAGAAGACTTTTGCTGCTCTTTGCATCCTGCCCCAATGTTAAGGATCTTTGTTTCAGATCAGATATACTGATATGATCCCTCAATGGAATTAGGCCAATGGGATTCAAAACAAGTGGTGACAGCAGTTGCAACATATATTGTTTCTTCCATTCTATAAACATCATCATCGGGCATGTTTCAGGCACAGGCAATCACGTGCACAGTTCTCCCACCGAAAATCACTGAATTTAAATATGCTTCTCTAATCTGGATCACACCCGTTGTTTAAATACAGTTATGCAAAGTTCAGTAAGCAGTTTGTGCTGTGAACACGGGCTTCAAATTGACAGCTAGTTTTTGGCCTCAGAACACCTGGTCTGAATCAAGGCCAACCAGATAACAAGCAAAAGATCAGCAGTCAGGATACCACAGTGACAGGGCAGCGGGGATGAGGGGGCGGTTAACCTCAAAGCAGCCATATGGGTCTGCTAATTCAACTGCACAAGTGGCATTGTGGGATTTAACCCTTTCTTTCCATGCTGTATGTGAATTATAATCCACCCTCCCAGCTGCCACTAAACCTGCAGAAATTAAAAAAGGGGTAGATTGGATCAGTGAAACAGTGTGGAAAAGGAACCTCCCCTCCCCACAGTGCCATTTCCCTGAACAAATTAGTGTCCTCTTTGAATTAAAAACAAATGCTCACAGATCACTCACATCACAATTACTTCAGCATAGGGCTTTCCTGCACGCTCAGATTACTCTTGGTTTTTTTGGCAGTCGATCTACAAGCATTGGAATTGGTTTGGGCATGATTCTTCTGTATGTCTGCTCTCCTTCTGCATTTTCACTGATGTGTAGTTAGTTTATTTTCTTCCACATATGCTTTCAATAATTAGGATTTTCAACTGAGGGTGCTGTCACCATTAGTGGTGTCACTGGTGGAGTCACAACACCCTCCTTTATCAAAATGGTACTAAAATATTGATATATCACTAGAGACTGTTATAACAACAGGCTTAGCAGGTTCTCAGAATTCCTAGCTTTCTTTAAAAAAAAAGTCTCCAGCTCCTTCTCTTACAGAGGAATACCTTTTTCCTTATATTTTTGTGAGGGAAAAAACTAGAGACTTCCTTTTAAAAAAAATGAAAGCTGGGAATTCAATATTGTAGCGCCATTTTTAAAAAGAAAAGAAAAGAAAATGAAACTGCTCATCTTCAAGGAGAGGGAGAAGGAGTGGTTTGATCACAACAGTCCACCCATTAAAAAGTGGGCTGGAGGTGGGTGGAACAAAGAAAACCGAAAGAAATATTATACACAAGGAAAAGGGTTATCGAAAACTTTCTTTCAGAATAACATCAGGGTAAAAGTGCCCTCCCACACAGGGGCGGGGCAGCAACTCTGGACGTGCACTGGACCCTTCCTGTGGATTGCCCCAGCTGTGGCGGGCATCACCCAGGCCTCTTTCACCACCACCCCAAATGAACAAAAAAATCAGGGTTAAAAGTGGTCACAAAAAAACACAAAAAAGCAGGGGAAAAACAGTGAAAACTAAAGGTACAAAAATGCATGTAGATTTCAGGGGATAAACCAGGGGTGGGGAACCTCCATCCTGAGGACCGTACGCAGCACTCGAGGACACTTGGTGTGGCCCTCGGGGATTACTGGGCCGAACTGAGCCATGTGGCAGCCTCTCTGGGGCCTGGCTGGCCAGCGAGGATAGTGGGGCCCAGTCGCACTGTGCAGCAGCCTCCCCAGGGCCAGGCAGGGATCACAGGGCCCAGATGTACTATGCGGCAGCCTCCCTGGGGCCTGGCTGACCAGCCAGAATTGCTGCAGGGCCTGGAAAAGTTACTGTCACAGTTCAATTTGCACTTGATTATCCCAGATGGTGTGGCCTAATATGCTAATGAGTGTGTGACCTAATATGCTAATATTAGGGGATGTGGTCTAATATGCTACTGAGTTCCTGCTGGGCTTTTTCTACAAAAAAGCCCTGGACCTATGCATTTGCCTAGGGCGGCAGGCCGTGTATGTGTGTGTGTGTGTGTGTGTGGTGCGTGTGCGCACCAGATTAGGCTTTCCCCACATGCCTTCAAATAGAAAAACAATTATCTGCATTAATTTTGCTGGCCTGAATCATTCTCCCTTGGCAAAGCACTGATTTTTAAGTTGATAATTTTTTATGGCCCGCGAATGATATTATAAATATCCATACGGCCCTTGGCAGAAAAAAGGTTCCCCGCCCCTGGGATAAACTGAAGCAGTATGGGGTTGAGACCAGCAAAAGAAAATCATGAGGAAAAGTTACAAGAACTGAGCAGTTTAACAGGGCACATGCTTCCTTTCAGAAAGTGATTGCCAACAGGATTTTCCCAAGTAATTACGTTTAAGATTATTAAATGGTAGATCCTTGATGCTGCCTGTAACCTCCACTACCAGTTATTAGTGCCCAGTAACTAGGAGTAAATGGAAACCAAGTAAAATAGAAGACATTCAAGGATTGTAAGAAATCAAAGTGGCATTCAAATAATAATAGCTGCATAAGAAAAAAGTGAAGGCAAACAGAAATGCTTTGTGTGACCAATGCTATTCCAAAGGATATGTGGGCAAAAAATGAAAGCCACAGTCCATTGATACTGCACAATCCATTAATTCTGCTAGGGTCCCCAGCCTCCAGGTGGGACCTGGAGATCTCCTGCTTCTACAACTGATCTCCAGCTGGCAGAGTTTAGCTCCCCTGGAGAAAATGGCCGCTTTGAAGGGTGGACTTTATGGCATTGTACCATGCTGAGGCTTTTTTTGAGCATGGAAGCACAGGAACAGAGTTCTGGCTGGCTTGGTGTGAGGCGGTGTGACCTAATATGCAAATGAGTTCCTGCTAGGCTTTTCCCACAAAAAGTCCCATGTGAAATAATGGTAACATCAGGGGGCATGGCCTAATATGTAAATGAGTTCCTGCTGAGCTTTTTCTACAAAAAACGTCCTGCTGAGGCCCCTCCTCTCCCCAAACCTCACCCTCTCTTGGATCTACCTCCAAAGTCTCCAGGTGTTTTCCAACACAGACCTGGCAATCCTAGATACTGTGGAAGAATCCAGACATTAGTAGATAGCAGAAGGTGACCAGATGATTGAAGAATGTGGACTCAGGCCTATCTGATTTTAAAAACTGTCACTAACTCTACACATTTGGCTCAGCATACTTGGTTTTTAAAACTGTCCCTAATTCTAAAATCTCACCTCAGCATTTCTGTAAAACAAACCAGCATGCCTCAGCTGGGATAAGGCTGTAATTTATGGCTTTTGTATTCATTGTCAAAAAGGCCTTTGATTATTCAAAACACACAGAAATTAGGCACTTCGAAGTTCAGTCACAAATAAAAGACTTCTAACTGAGACATCTCTAGCTTGGATAGCCCAGGCTAGAATGGCAAACCACCTTTGATTGTCTCTTGCCTTCAAAACTCCATGGAGTTGTCATAAGTCATCTGTAACTTGACGGTTTAAAAAAACATTAGTGCACATTACTACAGAACAGTACCTCCCATATTGCTGCCTTGGAAGAAGGGGTGTCTTGGTAGGCCAAATGCAATAAATAAGTATTTAAAAAGAGCTATTTGTTTTCCATAGTCTGATATTATAGAGTATCTGTGCAGTGAATATCCATAGTCATAATAGAGGAGTAATCAGGGATCTGAGTCTGATCTCACCATAGCTTCTGAAGCCTCACATACACAAAATTACACACATGCACTCTGCAGACTCCAGACTCGCCATTTTGTGATTCTCTGTTCATAATCACTAACATGGATTGGAATACTTACTCCAGCCATAAGCATACAGCAGAAAGGGAAATGAAACAGACCTCGTGCCACTGTTGGGCTAGAGGATGCTGCTTCACCCTACTTGATGCCCTATTCTACTCCACCTTCAAAAATACAGTGATGTTGCAGTTTCCATTTAAAGAACTGGGGCTTGGCTTTAGAATGGGAAAGTCTCTTTTTTAAAACAAAAAACAAAACCATCCCCCTTAGCCAGGATGATTTCAAGCACAACAAAATGCTTAAGGACCTCAGGAGAAGTAACTTCAAGCAGGGATGGCTAGCTTCCTCAGTCCAAGGCACAGATCCTCCCCAGTCATGACATTAGTGCTCTGTGCCCCATTGCAAACTGGCTAGTAGATTTTGGGCCCACCTGGAAATATTGCTATCCACCACCCAATGAAGAAGGCAGGCTACAGCCTTGGGGGAAAATGAACCCGCACTATGAATGGTGATGTCTGTTAGGCCAACACAGTCATGGTGACTTAGTGCATGCAGAGGGGAGAAAACCAGCCCTGGCTCCACCCTATATACATTTGACTTCTGAGCAGTCCATATGCACAAGCTATATTTGCATAGGTTCTAAACATGTGATCTGTACACTATTTCTCAGCCATCAGTATCTGTTACAGTGAACTCATGTGCATGTAATGCTTTTGGCTGGTGGGGGGCTGTCGGAGCGGGAGTAGCAGAGTGAGGGAGATGACTTGCCCGACACAGGGCTTCAGGAAAGAAAATCAGGCAGACACGTGCAACTAGTGCCAAAAGGTGTATTAACATATATACACAACAAGTGCTCTCTTGTGCAGTCTATACAATATCACCTCCACGGACAAAGTGCTTCGCCTAACCACCATCTCACAGGGAGAGACCTGTGTGATGCACACACAGATCATATATAGTCCAAGCAGCCAATCCTGGCCGTGCTGACTCAGCAGATTGCATCACTTGGCTTCTGCCGGCTCAAGCCGGTCTGCTGATCAGGTCACTGTGACCTAGCCTGGCAGCTAGATCACCAGCTGTCATACTGTAGCTGTCGGACTGGGTTTATGTAGATTCTTGCTCCAACACACCTCCTAATCTATTTAAACCCAGTGCACCAAAACACTTTACACAGTTTACATACATGTCCACCAGCAACATTACAGTTCATATTTACGTAGCTCGGAACCCTTTCCGGAATTCGTTCAGGAACTCATCATGATTGTAAAACACATCATCGTGTTCCTGTTCAGCCAGCTCTTTCAGACGCTTGGCTTCAGCCTCCTTCTCCCTTGCCTCGCACTCTGCCACCCAGGCTTTCCATTTCTTAGCCTTTTCTTTTAACATTTCCTCAAATCCGGGTGGGTCTGGATTGACAGTCAGAGTGACATAGGGACACTTGTACCTAGCGGGACGTTGGCCTTTGGTGGACCTGGCAGACACCCGTGGCCCTGTGCTTGGACCAGCTTTGTCTTCTTCGGGTTGCTCTGTTCCCACCTCCTGGGCTGGTTGCTCTGCCCCTGTAATTGGGTGTTGAACCTCCTGACTCTCACACTTTACCTCCAGTTCCTGCATTTGAGGCTCTGCCTCCTGACTCTGCTCGTCAGGCTCTGTGCCAGCATTCGGCTCACCTTCTCCAGCCCCACTGGGTGCCACCTCCTGGGCTGGAGTTCTGGGCTGCGCTCCAACATCGTTATCGCTACTTGGCAGCAGGACAAATTGTTTCTGCAAGGAGTGCAACCTTGGCCAGCTGCTTTCTTCATTGAACTGGGCACTCTTACTAAGTGTTATCTTGCTTTTGCTATTGCAGAAACGATAACACCTGGCCCTTGGCTTGTAGCCCAGAAAAATTAGGCTCTCTGCCCGGACATCCCCCTCCCCGCTACTCGTGGAGTGGATGCCAACCCGAGCCCGTGACCCAAAGACTTTTAAAGAACTCAAATCTGGGGTCTTGTTCAACAGTAACCTGTAAGGCACATTTTTCACAGTATTACACCAAACCCTATTTTGCAAAAAAACAGCTGCATGTATGGTTTCTGCCCAATAGGTCATTGGCAGTTGTGCATCCTCTAACATGCAATACATCACATTCTGCAATACAGCCCCATGCCCATTTTCTCGGGGCGTTGCCGGGTTCGTCAGACGGTGGGCAATGCCCTTGTTCTCCAGCCAACGTTTCATCTGGTTAGATAAGAATTCCCCCCCTCTGTCGGTTTGTACAGCCAGGAGATTAACCCCTAATTGTCTCTCCACTGCTTTGACCCACTTGGTGAATGTCTTATACACCTCAGACTTATGCACCATGGTGAAAACCCACGCGTACCTCGTGTGGTCGTCGGTGGCCACCAAGCAGTATCTCCTCCCCGACAGACTCTTTGGCAATGGGCCAATAACGTCTAAATGGACTAGTTCCAGGGCTCGTGTGCTTTCCCTTGAGCTTTCTTTAGCAACAGCACACGCCTTGCTTTTGGTCTTCTTGCAGACCTGGCAATCCAAGTAACATTTGCAAGGATTTACTTTCAAACTAGGCACAAGCTCCAGGGTTTTCTTTAACGCCCTAAATCCGCAGTGCCCAAGTCTCCTATGGAGCAAATGTATACAATTATTGTGCACAGGCTCATTCGACACCTGAGCCACCTGGGCACAATCACTCTGGACCACATACAGTTTACCTTCCCTCTTTCCTGTCACAAGCAACTTTCCCCCACCTCCCAGGATTTTGCAGCAGGTTTTCTCAAATCTCACCTGGTATCCCTGGTCAAACAGTGTGCTAACACTCAACAGGTTAGACTGCAGTGAGGGTACATACAACACATTTTGCAACATACATTTCAGTGCAGGAAATTCCACATTGCCTGAGCAAACAGAATTGGCAGTGGTCCCATCAGCCAATCTCACATACTTATGCTCAGGACTGTCAATGTTTTTCAACAACTCCTTCTCGCAGCAGAGATGGCTCGTTGCCCCGGAGTCTAAAATCCAAGCAGACCCTGTGCTCTCTACTGCAGACGTGACCAGCCGGGTTGCTTCCTCACACGGGCTGGCGGTCCTCCGCTCTCGCCGCACACGCCCCCGCCTCTTCTCCCTCTCAGGGCAAGCTCGGAGCAGGTGCTGCGACGACCCGCATCCATAGCAGCGACGGACTGCAAACGCAGTCGGCTCCACTTCCTCCACCTTCGGACGCCTGCCAGCAGCAGAAGCTGGCTCATTCTTGGCTGTCTTCCCGGACACACCGATAACAGCACGCTGCCCGGCCGACACCCCCGGACAGCTCACGGCCGCAATTCTCTCTTGGAAGTCAAGCAGGTGGGCACAGACGTATTCCATGGTCAGGGTCGCTACGTCCACCGTCTCCAGAGAAGTTATCAGGGGAGTGTACTCAGGTGGCAACGACGACAGCAAAATGTACACTCTGTCGTCTGGAGCTACAGTCTTGCCTCTTGCCTCCAGCTCAACGAAACAGTCCGTTAGCCGTTTGATGTGATCTTTCACACACCCTCCAGCCGGCATAACGGTGCGGAACATCCTCCTTGTCAAGGCCATGAGGGAACCAGCAGTGGTGCTAACATGCACCGCACTCAACGCGTCCCAGGCAGCCTTGGGAGTGTCCTTCCCTCGCACATAAACCAGCTGGTCATCTCCTATAGACAGCACTATGTTGGCCAGTGCCTTATCCGATAACACAGTCTCGGCAGGAGATAAGTCAGCAGGGGGGTTACTCACGAACAGCCATTGCCCTTCACGCTTGAGGTAGTGTTGCATTCTCAGGCTCCACACCGCGTAGTTGGCTGAGGTGAGCTTCTCAACGGCTACTCCAAGCTGTTGCTGAGCCATCGTGCCGACTCCTCCTCACGGCCGGCTGCCGACGTCCCTCTGGCTCTCAAACAGAGAACGGTGGTGCTTCTGTGTCCTTCACCGGCGTTCCTCGCCTCCGGCTCTTTCCAAACTCACAGTCAGCTCAACTCTCAACTCTCTCCTCCGCGCAGCGGAAGCGTGCTGGGCCCATAACCCTGTCGGAGCGGGAGTAGCAGAGTGAGGGAGATGACTTGCCCGACACAGGGCTTCAGGAAAGAAAATCAGGCAGACACGTGCAACTAGTGCCAAAAGGTGTATTAACATATATACACAACAAGTGCTCTCTTGTGCAGTCTATACAATATCACCTCCACGGACAAAGTGCTTCGCCTAACCACCATCTCACAGGGAGAGACCTGTGTGATGCACACACAGATCATATATAGTCCAAGCAGCCAATCCTGGCCGTGCTGACTCAGCAGATTGCATCACTTGGCTTCTGCCGGCTCAAGCCGGTCTGCTGATCAGGTCACTGTGACCTAGCCTGGCAGCTAGATCACCAGCTGTCATACTGTAGCTGTCGGACTGGGTTTATGTAGATTCTTGCTCCAACAGGGGCAGCATATGCTTTCATGAGAAAGAGCCAGCATGCATGCAGTTTGCACCTGAAACTAAAGACCAGTGCCTGAATAAATGTGACGTTGGTATCAACTATAAGCAGGCCTTAAATTCAGCAGGAGCTCACAGGAGCAGAGCTCCTGAACCTTTCTGACAGCTCCCCCCTCCTCCTCCCCATCTACCTTGTTCATTGAGTAGTAGGTGCAGCTGCATAACAATCCCTGGATTAGGAGAGGGGGTAGCCAGCCAGCCACCAGGAGCTTTGCCACACCCCTAGCAGCCCTCATTAACCCCTGGCGAAGCCTGTGCCACCTTTTCTCCACTTCTTATGTGATTTTGGGCAGCTGGTAGCTTGTTGGCCTTTTGACTGGGGAAGAGGTGGCCAAGAAGAGCCCCAGGTGAGTGAGGCCTGCTTGGGCTGGCTGGATCTTTCTTGCGCCATGTTGCTTTTGGCTGGTGGGGGGCAGCATATGCTAATAAGTTATGCTAATGAGCTCCACCACCTATTTTTCTACAAAATGACCCCTGACTATAAGCACATTGAATGTAACATAAGAATTACTCAATGCAAGTTTACATCAACAGTACATGTGTTTGCTGTAACTTGTGAACGGAGTTACTTTAAATCAATGTACAGACCCCATGCAGTTAGAACTCATACAGTGATGGTCTGCACCTGCATACAGTCGCAAGAGTTATTACAAATATGTGAAGGTTAGGGAGACTGGCCATGATTCCAATTTCTACCGGTCACCTGAAATAAATTATCTGATCAAGTCTGACTATGTTATCGAAGAACTTCAACCAGTTCTAGCTAGTTCCAGGTGGTTCTCTAGCTAAATTATCCCATTTATCTTCTATCAGTCCAAAGGACCACATTTGGAGGAACTAAATTCCTTTCTCGCCAGGCCACCTGGTCCACAGTCTAGACAGCTACTCTTGGTGCACTGCAGGGATTGCTAATACTCAGAAGGCTCCTGGTTTTTCAGCCTTTAAGCAACAGACCCCATACTATAGCTGCTTGCCATGTGGCACAAAGTGGTGATGTTGCTTGAGAAATGCAAATCCCGGTAAGTGCACAGTGTGAATGGAACAATCTTTCAACTTGAATCCCAGATTAACATATGACACATAGAAGGCAGATCCTGAGAACCAGAGCCACTAAAGGTCTATCAGAATTAAAACAAACACTGGTAGGTGTAAGTATCAAAAACATTTATTTGAAATTACTTGGGAGAATTGACTTCTTGGAATTTCAAAGCATAGGAGAGAAAAAAGAATGAAAGCATAACATCTCATAAACTCAGGAAGTTGTAGAAAGCTTTAAACATTTTAGTTTACTTTTAGTATGTTACTTTATATATTTTCCTTTTAAACTCCCAAAAAGACAGCACAAAATGCTTAGAAAATTTCACACTGTTAATAATACACAATCTCCGAATATACAGCAAGCAGCTTTGGACAATCTTGTATATGCGTATGTTCAATTAAAGTTACTGCTGGCAGACCAAAAGTTTCACAACTAAAATTGGAATTCCGATTTTTAATTAAGAGAAAGAACTTCACTGAATGTTTAAGATTTGCTGGTGTTGAAAAGGTGGTGGATGCCTCAAGCTCAAACATATCTCAGCAACAGATGTTTAACCGTAAAAATTCAATACAGTGTTAGCATCCATTATTCCCCATTATGCAGTTATTATTAGGTAATATGGATAAGAGGCATAGCAATTTAAGTTTGGAGATTTACTCTATCAACCTCTAAAAACCATTAAACAGTTAAATATGTAGTGCATGAACAACTACTACACAGATGCATGCACATCATATACTCACTTTTTATTTTTAGCTGGGTATATTTTGTTACAAGTATTAATATTCTGTTTTGTAGTGTGCCTTACCAAGAACTTTGTTTGAAAATATCGTTTTACAGATGAATTTCTTTTAAAGATAGTCAGTACTCAAAGTAAACCAGATTATTGCCTCTAAAGTTCTAACTGACTAGCAGCGCAACACTATGTAGTTACTCCAGTGTAAGACCACTGAAATGAATGGTCTTAGAATGGAGTAACTTGGCAAGGGTTATGTACCCAGAAAAAAACACAGTGCTTTACAGTACAATCCTAAATAGAGTTACAGTAGACCTTTGCAATATGCAGGAGATTCATTCCTGGGATCATCATGAATGGTGAAATCTGTGAATATTGGAAAGCAAGGGTCTGCTTACTCCCAGAAGTATAACAACCAAATTACTTGTAAAATTTAACCATGTGTGCGTTGGGAGCAAAAATAGGCTGGAGACCATAACATGTGATTGTACTAGTAAAAAATCCATAAATGGTGGGCATACACTGTACACCCTTCTAAGTCCATTTAGAAAGATATAACTCTGTTTAGAAATGTACAACTAGTGATTAGCATTATCAGTGTGTAAGGTAGTCATCTTTAATCTCTTCTGCTAGAAACAAATTACATTTCAATCAACTACTTCCAAGTACAACTGAAGTGCAAGGATACAAGCAGGAAAGGTTACAGATGTGCACTCGGCGTCAGTAAATGAGTAACGACGCATACATAGTCCCCTAAAGTTATGGCTCATAATATCAAATCTACTTTATTATTATTTGCATCATACAGAATTGAGTCAATGTAATAATTAACAACTTAAAGAATTGAGTCAACATAATAATTAACAACTTATTTACTTTACTTAAAATATTTATTCTCCATTTTTCTCCCAAAAAACTCCAATGTGAGCTTACAACATTTTTTTTCGGAAATGATCAAAGCATAATAGAAGACAAAATGCACCAAAAGATAAAAGCAAGTTGTAAACAAAAAGACACTGAGGGGGGATACTGGTTATTTCTAAAATGCTTGCCCTGCTTCCCAGGTTAGCTCCCGAAGCAACAGCCAAAAATGTAGTCTTCAGAAAATAGAATTCTACATCTAGTAGAACAGAGTGACCAATTTCAATGTAATTTAAGCAGTCTAATTTTGTGTGGAAGTGTGGAATCCAGGACAGCAGCTCTTCATTCTGGCCTGAGATCCGTACACTGAAATCTACAAGTGAAAGACTTTAATTTAGATATGAGGGTGGAAAATAATCTGTGGTTGGAGGTGAACTAGTAAGCATGGGAATACTAACAATGTTTTAAATGCCTGCACTAAAATTAAATCACTTATTAATGACTTTTTTAAAAAAAAATCTAGTGAGAAAGACATCACAATCCTAAAATGCAAGTCAGCAGACAATCATTCATCCGACATATACATATGGAAGAACTGGGGGCAGAAGGAGGGGTCCGGGAATTCAGCAGCCCATAGTTTTCAAATATAGCTTTATGTATCAGGATAACAAAAAACAAGTTCTAGTGTCCTTCCTTGAAAATAATTGTTGACTTACATCATTATGTGATTGGACACATAAATTAAACACTCTGGCAAAAAAAAAAAAAGGATTTGGTTGGAACTTAAAAATTATAAACTCAGAATCAATTTGCTCCTTCATCAGGAAGGCAGTCCATAAGAGTCCTATGAGCCCAGACCAGGACTGACCAGATGGGCCGATCGCACCAAAGATGGTTTGCTGGGTGACAAGGCCTTCACAGAAGTTTTCTGGTAATTAGAAAAGCCACCCATTAACTGTTTTTTAAAAAAGATATTACTTTGTCTTTTATTTTAAGGAAAGAAAGGATAGTCTAAAAAGCTATCTAGAACATGGCAGTAAGAATTATTAGGATGCTCCTTAATCATAGTCACCCCATTTCTGGATGTTGGATGGTTAGACTTCACGTCTTGTTTCATCTTTACCTCAGCCATGCTGTAAAATAAAGACTTGCTAATAATGGGAGGAAGACAAGTATTTGAAGTTAATTTATAACTTATTGCCTTCTAAGCAAAGGCAATTTCATAAACTATGCAGCGGCGATGGCATGACTGCCACCGAACATAAATGCAGAAGAGAGCTGCAGCCAGTTCTGGCTCCACAAACACATTTTGGAGGTACACTCGGAAACCATTGCAAGCAAAGAGGCCTGTCATAAACAAGTGCTGAAAGCTCTTTCAAACATTATAAAGTTTCTAGGCAGAACAGTGATCACACATGAATTGCCTGTGAAATTTACATTAATATGTGTTTTACAGAATGAAACTCATGTGGCTCTCCCTCAGCGTTACACATGGGCTGCGCGCTATTTCCTTGAGAAAAGTTTCTAAAAGTCAACTTAAGATACAATGTTATTAAAGCCACTTTTTAAAAGGTATGTTCCAAGCGGTGCAGAGACAATGATTCCCAATGACCACCTCCTCAATAAATGTCTGTGCCATAAATGTACGCAGCATTTCTCAAGTACTGCGTAGTGTGATCCTAAGCAAATTTATGTAATTCTAAATCCATTGAAGACAATGGTCTTAGAAAGGTGTAACTTTGCTTAGGAGCTCACTACTTAGTAAAGTTTAGGTAGTTCACTTTATCTCATTCTTTCTGCTCTTTATTTTTATCCCCCTCTCCTCGCCCCCATCTTCATTCCAAGTAAGAGACACCAGCTCTTGCTCTATTGATACAGTTTGCTATTTTAAGAAATACTTTCAGGTCACAGATTTTTAAAAAAACAAATATGATTTCAGATATACCATTATTATAATTTGCCATTCCCATCATCTGTAGTCATATTCCATTCCTAAATCACAGTTTCCTCCAGTTACTACAGTAACTTTCTGTTTTTCTTCCATGCTTATTCTCTGAGTAAAAACCAAGGTATGCACCTTGGGGAACACTTCTTGAAGAAAGCTCAACCTGAATATTTCTACCAAAGCGTAAAGTATCTGGTTGACAATTTCCATTATCTACAGCATGCTGGGTTGACTTGCTGGCCCTTTTCATTCCAGTGAAATGTGATCTAGGAATTGACATGCAAGTTTACAAATAGAAATGTGTTACCAAAATCATAGGCTCCTTACAAAGTGGAGCAACTATTTTGCACCGGTTCTCTGCAATCCATGTATGTAAAACACAGATAGGAAAAGCCAACAATGATAGAAAAATAAAATCAAAAGTCTTACCAGGACCAAGGACATCTGAATCAACTTTTCTTTCCTATGAGCAGATTGTCCCCTTCCCCTTTCTTTTTCCAGCAGTAAAAGTCAAGCAGAGAATCTGTTTAAGTCTATGATTTTTGAATGCGGGCTGCTCTGCTTGATAAAGTGATTGAGCACAGATGTAGTGTTAACCCCCACAATTTAAAATCAAGCACTCCACTTGTAGAACTTGCCACCCACCATCCTTTCTCCCTCCCTCTATTTCTTTTAGTGGTGAGACGAGATTTTCCAGTAGCCTTCAACTCACTTGATTAAGTGACATGGAAAATGTGACTTCAAATGTATAGAACTGTCTAGCTTCAAGCCCAGGACAGAACCAACGTTGTGGTAAGTGTTGAAGGACACATAACAAGCTGCCACAGGTTAGGTTTATTCACCATCCACCCCAAAGTCTCCACCTCCAGAACTGACATGTGCCATCTAGTTCAGTGACAGGAGGCCTCCCAGGCTTCCACCAAGGGGACACCTTCAGTTCATGGGACTTTTAACAGTTGGCAATGTTGGGTTTCTTTCAAGATCTCAATTGTTTCCTTAAATGAAAAAGAAATCATCACAACCGGGATAATCTGCATCCCATGGATATGGGAAAATCTAGGTTATAATAGACCAGTGGATTTCTACCTCAAACTTTGATTTACAAGATAAAAGCTACTTTTAAATTAAAGCAGCCTTTCTGTGAACAGAACTGGGCTTATTATTCCGAAGACAGGAACAATTTTCCTGGAAAGTTGTCTCTGTGTGCCTGCCTATTCTCTTAGATTTCCCCCCCTTCCACTAATGAGCATTTATCTAAAAGAGCCTCTTAATCCTCTGATGCCTGCTTCTGGTCAAAGGTAACAGTTTGAATAAAACCACTAATCACTTATCGCTGATCATTAATCACACTTTTCTCGGGAGCTTTCTCTCCCCCCCCCCGCCCTCTTTTTTTGCAACCGGAGCAGGGAAGAGAAGTCCCAGTTCCACCCCCAGCTGTTGAAAGCCCTGGCCGGCGGGCGGTCGCATCGAAGTCAGGGCCGCCCAAGGGCCAGCTCTCCAAACTTCGGCGAACTCTTCCCAGTTGCCCTCACGCCCGCGGCTTGCTCTTTACACGTGGACCAAACTGGCCCGAAAGTGGCAGGCGCGCTCCGGGCTCCTGACCCGGCGAAAGTTTTCTGGCTGGGGGAGTTCACGACCACGCCGCCTGCGAGGAGGGCCGCCCGGCTGGATCCCTAGAGGCGGCTCGAGTACTGTCACCACCGCGCCCAGACGCAGCTGTGTTGGGGGGATCCAGCAAAGCCCCGGGCCTCCGGCAACAACAGGGGGCTGGTTCTCTGGCCCGGCGCAAGCGGGGTCGAAACCTGAGCAGTGTTCCCTCGCAGCTGAATGAGCGTGAGCCAGCTCACAGATTTTTAGCCTCCAGCTCACTCCTTTTTGTCTCAGTTCAGGAAAAATGGGCCCGGAGCAAAGGGCTTTATGCAGCAGCTCACAACTTAAAGGGCAGTAGCTCAGAGCAGGGTTTTTGCTCACAAGACTCTGCAGTTTAGAGGGCGCATTGGACCTGAGTGCGCAACTTTGCTCGGAAGACGAGAAAAGAGTCGCTCGCACTCCCGACCGAGCGCACCTCGCCTCTTTGCCAAACGGGGCACCGCTTGGGAACCCCAGACGGGACCGAAACTTCTCCGCGGAGGCCCGGAAAGGGTCTGGCCAGCGCCTTACCTGCTGCTGGGGAGGAGAGTCCCCCGGCCCCCCTTCTCCTCCTCTCTCCCTTTGGCGCTTGTTCTGCAAACCTGCCCCTGGCTGAGCCGAGCATCAAGAATGCCGGCAGCGCAAGTTCCTTCCTGACAGGTATCTGCCTGACACTCCAGTGGATCTGGAAGAGGGAGACTTGGCCGGAGGGAGTGGGAGAGCTGGAAGGCGGCGGCTCTCCTCTCCCACCAGTGGGGCTGGAGAGAAAGCTGGGGCGGCTGGAGGGGGGGCTGCCTATGTCGCCCAGGTAGGGAGCGATGCTGGCTCAGCGCTCCTCGGGCAGCCCCCCAACTCTCCCCCCCCGCCGCTTCCTCGCCTGCAGCATGACGTCATGGGCCGGGCTCCCCGAGGGATGGCCGAGAGGGCGGCTGGGGGGGGGGGGGGCAACATAGCGATGCAACCACCTAACAACCAAATATATACAGACACCGAATCCGGCGCTTTTCAAGCCCCACGAGACCCCTGCCAGCGGCCCGCAGATGGGATAGGGGGAGGAGGGGGAGAGGTTCGACTCCTGGCCGACTTTCTTTCCCCGAGCAGATCTGCGCGCCAGAAGGGGAAACTTCGCTCTTCTCTGGGCTGCGAAGTCCCAAAGTTGGAGCTCCCGGCCGGGAGGTAGCGAAAGCGCCCAGGGAGGGAGGGCAGCCCGGAGAGAGCGTTGTCATCCCGGCAGCCTGCGAGATGGGAAGCCGGACTCAGCAGGGAGACCCCCCCCCCCCAAGGCGCCCATCTCCAGGTGGCAACTGGTTGCCCGCTCCCCTCCAGAGCTGGCCGGGGTCGCGGCGCCAGAAGCAGCCCACTCGGGGCCAGCAGAGGCTGAAGGGGACAGGTCCCGGGGGGCCGCGCGGCTTCAGCTGCAAGCCTAGGAAGAGAGTTTCTGAGCCTACACAGAGCGTAGTCCGCCTCTTCCAAACTTTCTATCAGCCCTGCTGGGAACCAAGGAGTTGCTCGCAATCCCGTGGTTCCGGTTGCCAAAGGACCCCCCCCCCCCCGGTTTCAACTCTCCCCAGCCCCAAAGTTATTTTCGCCCCCCTCCCTCCATATATCCCAGTTTACAGGCGCCAACACTACTGTTCCCCCTGCCCTGCCCTGCCCTGCCCGCGGCGCCACTGAAGGGAGCAAGGCACCCGCAGCCCTCATCCCGCAGCCGCTACACCTTCCCGCCCCGGTGCGCACTCTTCCTACAGCCCGAGCTGGCTGCCGCCTCCTCAGCGCCTGCCCCGCCGGATTCCCCCCGGCCAAAGTCAGAGCCCGCAACTTGCAAGTCCCGGAGGAGAGAAGGCAAAGCGGAGCGCCCGACAGAACCAGCGAGCAAGCGCTGGCCCGGGACCTTGCGGAGGCTTCCTGCCCGCGGGGGCTTTTCTTCTTGCCCCGCTGCGCGACTTTCACACGCGCGCGCCCCTCCGGAGCCAACCCAGCGACGCCAGCGGGACCCGCCGCTGCAAAGCGCAAAGTTTTCCCCGAAGCTCGCCGTCAAGTTGCAACCCGCCGCCCGAAGAGGCCATGCAGGATTTCGAGGGACTTACCCAACAAGTGTACGCAGGGAAGGGACCAGCAGCCCGGCTGAAGGAACCACGTTGGACTGAGGGAAGGTTACAATACGTTCTATTTAGAGAAGCATTACATCACCCTCCGTGACGTCACGTGGGATTCCTGAACTTCTAAATCATTGCGGTCCCTGCTCCAGCTAGAGAGTCGAGCGGCTGGGCGGGCCGGGGCGGGGGAGGCGTGTCCGGGCCGGGCCCGCCCCCGCCCGCCTCCCCGCCAACCAGAGACGAGGACTGGGAACGCCGGAGAGCCACAAGCAACAGCTTGCCGCGCCGGGGATGACAGTGCGCTGCGCGGAGTAGGGTGAGTCAGCCTGGAAAAAATCCTCAGAGCCAAAGCTTCGGGGGAAGGAAGAAAGCCGGGGGAAAGGGACCGTCCCCTCCCCACCCCGGGGCCTGGACAAGCCCGGCGGGAAGGTTGGCTGGAAGGGACAGAGGGCTATGCTGTGCTCCCTCCCTGCGCAGACTGACTGACACGGTCGATGGAGAACTGGGGTCGTCGCCAAGTCTTCCTTTGAGCCACGGCCCTTCTTACCCAAGAAGGTTCCAACTCTGGACTTTCTCTCAGCCGGGGGGAGGAGGAGGAGGAAGTGCCTCTCTGACCATGCACAAAGTGTCTTTCCCCACCACGAGAGATTAGACGCACGCACGAGGCTTTCCGGGCAGATGCTGCGCGGTCTGATCGGGTTGCCCAGTTGTCCTCCTTTCAGAAAATGACAGGGCAGCAGCTTGTCTCCCCCACCCCCCGTTTCCCCTAGCGAACTGTTGGATTCTTGGCTGACAGGAGTGGTGGCCCCAATTTGACAGTCCACGTGGCTTGACAAGTTTTTCCTTTCAGCAGGGCATGAGCAGACGGCTGGAATCCACTTTGAGGGAATTCAAAGTTATTGCCTCCCTTTCAGGGGGCTGCCATGCCCACTCTGCGTCCTAACAGCCACTTCTCTGGTGATTCAGACTCCAAATTGTCTCTTTGTGGAAATCTACGAGAGAACAATTAAAATATTTTCTTTCCTCTATAATATGAATCTGTGATTTGCTTTGAAATGTCAGAATTCCTACACTTAAAGAGCTGGAAAACCAAAATTCTTTTGGCTATGGACTAGTCATATTTTGCTGAAGTGACTTGCCCTGGGTAATGGCTTTAGGCCAACAGCGCTCTTAGTGATTGTAAAGCCTGTGGACTTTACAGTCTCACGAGTGAGCCTTTGGCAAATCTGTTTGGCATTTTGTGGCCTTTGGCAAATCTCTGTTCAGCCTCATTTATTTATGTGTATGTATGGAGGTGGAAAACGCCATCATGTCATGGCTGATCCTGCAGGGCTTTCGAGGCAAGAGGCATCGGAGGTGGGTTGCCATTGCCTGCCTCTGCATAGCAGCCCTGGACTTCCTTGGTGGTCTCCTGCCCAAGGGCTAACCAGGGCCAGCCTTGCTTAGCTTCCATGATCTGATGAGATCTGGCCTTGGCCACTCAGGTCAGGGCATATTTATTTATGTGTATCAGGCCTCATTTTGGGCAGGAGCCCACAGGAGCAGAGCTCCAGAACCTCTACACTTTATTGTGCTCTTTCTTACCCCCCCCCCCCTGCCAAAATGCTTCTGGGCTCCATTGTTCAAACCCTTGTGAGAATTTTGCTGAGCTCTAAGATTTGACAAACTTTCTAATATTTCCCCTCACAAAAAATGGGGAAATAACCAAAGCATATAAAGCAGACAGATGGAAATCTTCATCATGCCACTGTGGCCACATAGGAAAAAGTAATTTTTAAAGTATGATGGGAGTAAGGTTTTATTATAACAATTATAATTCAAGAAACATTTTAAGGTAGATGCTAAGCTGATATAATTTAGTCTACCAGGGGTGTGTGGCATATACAAATGAGTTGTGTTAATGAGCTCCAGCACCTGTTCTTCTACAAAATGACCTCTGATGTGTATATTTCAAGAAGTAGAATAGTGACCTGAGGGCAACATTGAGGAAGTCTGTAAAACTGAAATGGAAAAAAGACAATGAGGCACAATAACAGCCTGATCCTCTTCAGAGTGAAGCATGCTGTGTATGCTTACAGACTGGCTGCAGAAGATCTTGTAAGAGGTCGCAGAGCTCAAGTGGGAGTAAGGAGACGGGTGCTGGTGGGCAGAGCTGCCTCCTGTCCTTCAAACCTTGTTTCTATGCTTTGGGTGCCCTAAGAGATTAAAGGAGAAAGCAGAAGGAATGGGCTCTGTCACAAAAGAAATTGGCAAAAGGCCACTTTTGAGGGCTGGGGATTGGGACCTTTGCCCTCCCTCCGCTCCTCCTATTCTTCAGTTGCTCTTTAAGTCCATCCTCTATTAATTATTTTGGGTTAAGCCATCAATAGCTTCCAATGACACTATCTCTATCTTTGTTGTTCTTCTCTCCACTTACTATTCCATACTTTAGTTGCTTATGAACATTCCATACCTCCTTTTCATTTTCGGGGCCTGTTTTGGGAGGCTTGAGGGAGACCCCTGTGAGTTAGAAAGCTAATCTGTTTGTTAGCAAACTCTTACTCAAGCAGCAGTGAGGTCTCCCCACTCTTGAAATTACTGGTCAGGTGGCAGTAGGTAGCTTCAATCCGGAGACAACATAGCACCAGCTATATGTGGAAGAGGATTCTGAGTTTTCAGGTGGCTGGCAAGATGACTGGATGGTTAGTAAAGAGAGTACAGTTTGTGGATCTTTTTAACCCATGCAATGAAGTGGAGCAGTTGAGACCCCATCCCAAGATGTGGCATCAACCACTCCAGTAGCCAAACAACTTGCACTGTCTCTGAGGTCTTCTGTAGGTCTGGGGGTGGTCACTGGGCAAAATGGCTTCCACACACCTCATGTTTTATGGGAAAGCAGCAATATGTGCACTTATTTAAAGCCTCCTTCCCACCAGAAATTAGAGCTGGGACTTCACAATACAAGTGAGATGCTTGGGGGGGGGTGCATCTACCCTGTACCCCACCTCCATTATTTCTTCTTTCCCTTCCCTTACAACACCCATAGCATCTCCCCCTTTCCCTTTGCTCCTTCCTACCAACCAGCCAACCTACCTTTATCTGTTCCCACGCCTGCCAATTTCCAGCTTTCCCACTTCCCTACCCTGGCAGCCTTTCCCTGGGGAAAAGTTGGTTGAATTGCATGGTGGCTGCAAGCACAAGGCCGGGTCCAGCTGCATAGTGGGTTCCAGTGGCACTGTGTCCACCAGCACCAGGCCTGCTCAAGCCACTGCGGGACCAGCCCAAGCCACTGCCATGGGCCTAAACTGGACTCAGGAGTAGGCTTGATATGTTCCTCCTGCTGGGGGGTGGGAAATCACCTGCTGCCAGTGGATGCTTACTACCATGACTCAGCAAGGTGGCAGAGGGGCATAACTGGAAAGGAAATGGAGGGTTATGGGCAGTGTGCTGACATCACTCCCTGCATGCCCAGAAATGATGTCAGTGCATCACCAGTGCATCTAAAATACAGGCAAAATGCATGTGCATTGGTAAAACACTGATAAGAGCAAGATGGTGCACTCTACCAATTCACTGGTATATACTGACAGAATTTTGCAAAACATCAATATTTTTAACACTAATCATTTAAAGGATTTTAATATATAACAGACATGGCAATCAACAGGAAATCTGACTAAATGTGGAGGAAGAAGGAAGAAAGGAGGATCTATACCATAAAACAGTCATGAAATACCATATCAAAAATCCCTCAATACATTCATGCACACAATTAATCAAGACTATTTTCTTGCTGTGTTTTATAAAAATGCATATACAAACTAATAACATAAGAGATAGGAACTCAAGGAAATGGTAGGTCTAGAAATTTGCTTGGTTGAAGCAAAACAAAGCAAAAGTGAAAGTAAGCTTCAGAAAAATAAAGGTATGGAATGGGGGGGGAGACTGTTTACCCCTGCTTAAACCAAAAGATGTATTTTTAAAATTATTATTGTTGTTGTTATAATATTGTTATTGTTCTATTGAATTCAGAACATTATTTGCCACCTCTCCTGAGACCTGCTTGGGACAGCTCACAATATAAAAACAGCACAGAACAGGAATTTCTTGATGTGGCAAAAGAATATGGTGGGCTTGATGAGACCAAACAAAATAAGCTTAATTTAGACAATTGCTAGTGATGGGACAGGTCATGAGATATACAGTCTTTGTTAGATGGGATTGTTTTTCTCCTGAAGATTCAAGTCTATATGTATACATCTGATCCAGATGCCTGCTGTATACTGAGATTGTTAGGGAAACTGCTCTCAAAATAAAGTTGGGGAATTAGAGTGAGAGACAGCTAGCCCCTAAACGGAATCTTTTATCTATGTATACGAGGCTCAACCGATCAGAGAGTCAATGCTCAATAAAGAACTCTAATTTGATAAAATCAATTGTGGTTTATTTGAAACAATAGTTCGTTCACACAAGGTACAAAATCAATCACACATTCATACAGGTCTAGGAAAAATAGAGAGATCGATAGGGGAACATAAAGGAATTGACATACAGGGCAATACTACCTCTCGCAGACTCCAATGGAAGGCTCCGATGGCGACGAATGAGGAAATGGGGGAAAGGTCCCGAAACTGATCAGGAATCGGGGGTGTTACTACCCAGCGGGAATGGGGGTTTACTGAGTAGAAGGCACACCTGTGGGTAGCTAGTCCACAGGTTATATAGAGTCACCTTAGTCCTGAGGGGATGGGAGGTGACTGGGAGTGGCAATGGGAGGTTCTGCTGATGACCAAGAAGGCTGGACTTCGGCTGGACCAATGGTGGGTCAATGGCGACACCTGATTGGGTGTGTACTTCAACCAATGAACATCACCTTCATCCTGGGCATCCTGGAAACTTCCAGGTTGCGACAGGGCCTGGGGCGGCTCCGTAGGTATCAATGTGGGAATGACTGGGTGATTGGGAGGAGATGGGATTAACTGGGAAAGGGACAATAGAGAATCAGATATGCACCTAGGTATTCCGGTGTAGACAAAAAGGCTTGATGGTATCAGGAGAGATTCTTCCTCTTTCTCAACTATCCGGGGTGAAGACAGTTGTTTAGGAAACCACTGGGCAATCAAGATTAATAGTGGAGCCATTAATCCATTCATAAACTAAGTGGGTTGCTTGCGGGCTAGGAATGACTCAAGGTGTGTACGTGAGGTTCCCACATAGAAGGAATGAAGCCCAACCAGGCAGGAAGATGGCTACATGTGGTGTAAGCAAAACACAGTGGTTTCCATGCTTAACGCTTCACACCGTTCGCCTGGACAGCTCCGTGGCGGCGTAGCCTCCTCCTTGCCATGGCGGGTTCCACGTGATGGCGGGGACAAGTTAGAGCGCGGCTGCAGACACTCTGTGCCTGACTCAAGCGCTCATAAACTTGTTAATAGGTACACTGGAGTCTTATGTAGTCCCTGGGTAGCGTCACTCGCATTCACTGGCCAGGCGGATGCAAGCTTACTTCTCCAGGCGCCCTGGCAACCATGTTGGTGATCATGATGTGCACATATTAGGAAAAGTAGGGGGTTTTTCCTCACAGTTCCCCCCCTCGAGACTGACGTCACCGCCTAGTGGCGAAGTCTCGCATATGCAACGGATAAAAATAAAGAAAAACGGGGCTTCGTTAAGAGGGCGTTAAACCCTTGAAGCATGGGAAATCTACTATGGAATACCGGCTACCTGCAAAAAGGTTGGAGCCACTATCTAAAACTACTCAAAAACATAATTTAAAAATGCCAATGGGCCATCAGATCCTTCCTTGGCGTTCGTGCTTACAGGGAGGCCTTCTGGGATACATTGTACATATTCAATATTTCATATAGCACTATTAAAACACATAGTAAAATTTCACAATACACAGTATCTGAACCAAGGGTTCATATAACAGTATTAAAATTCATAAAGGCACATAACAAAATCTCATAATACAAAGTATTTAAATTTAAAAGGTTACTTAAAAGCAAAATATAGCATTATTAAAATCCATTAAAAAAAAAAAAAAAAAACATGGTGAATCTCCAGATACAAGGTATCCGAATCAAAGGTCACTTAAAAGCAGAAATCATGTGTGCAGTCTAGACCGGCTAGGCTGCCATAATTGATTAGACAGGCAATAAGCATTTTATATTATACGCAGATTCCCAAGGCAAGTCATTTAAAATCACTGGGTTACATTTCATACATATAATAAAACACAAATCCTATCACTATGCTAATACATAATTCATCTGTCTGACCTTTTTGGTCTTCGGTCTTCTTCTCCCCCCCTCGATAACTTCCACGCTGGGGAACGGGGAGGTTTCCCTTCTCATTTGGCTTGTCTGTAGTCTCCTTCTGGAGGGGAGGAGGCTGGCGGCGCCGAGGAGTCTGCAGCGGATATCCCACCCCCCCCCCCCTTGTATTCAGGCTGCCCATAGTGAGGTCAAGTCACCCATGGAGCATGCCCAACACGGAGGCCTCCGATCCTGCTCGGATCCGGTCGGGGGCCCGTTCACATGGTCTGGGGAGACCCTGTCAGAAGGAGTTTCCTGTATATTTATGTAAATGTCATGGACAAAGGGTTCTGGGAGAGGTTTTTACAGACTTTTGTCCAAGTTTATACAGTTCTAGCACAATAATAAACTTTCCAGGCAAAACACTAATACACAGTCATAGTTTCTTATACTTTTGCAGCCCTTTCCCGTTTGGCTCCGGACTGCTCTCTTCAATCTTAAAGTAGGTCCGCTCCCGTGTCCTATAGGTTTGGCATAGGGGAACGGCATACGATGGACGTGCGGACCCATGGGTCTACAACCCGAACCGGGGAGCGTGGCCACGGAAAGGCCTCTCCTGGTGTGTAGGTTCGGGGAAGTAGACCCAGGGATCGCTTCCCATATTTTAATCGGGAGCCCGTTTGGGCTCCGGAGAACCCGCTTAAGCGTGGTTCTCTTTTAGGGCCTATTGGAGTCCCTCCCTGACTGGGAGGGGGGGACTCCCCCTTTACTTGGTAAAAGATAGAACATAAGCAAAAACAAACACATAAGGAAAACTTAGGTTCCCATTAACACTCAACCTACGGGTCTCTGTCTGTCAATCAAAGTTTGGATTGGCAGGGGAGGGTTCTGCGTTGCCTAGAGGTTCCCACTTCCTGTGGGGTCGTGCCCTTAATGTGGTGCCAGTAGTCTATTGGTGGGTGTGGGAGATGCAAATGACCCTGTGCAAAGCAGCGTGGGGGTTTTTCTTTTTCTTCCCGTCCCTCACGCTAACCTGACCATGCGATGGAAACCATGGTGAGGAGGGTTTTGAGTGCGGCCAGTTACTCCTTTGGGTGGGCTTCTCCGAGCCTACACCACCAGGAGAGGCCTTCCGCCAGGGAGATGCTTCTTGGGAAAGCTTGATGAGATAGCTCGTAAAAGGGCTAACTCGATTCTCGCTCCCTCCAGCTCCACACTCCCTGGTTCGGCCTCGCAATTTCTCCAAAAGCCTGCTCTAATTTTTGAGCCCAGCCCCCCCGAAAAGGGTGGGCACCCTTCTTTTGGTCAAAAATAGATTCATAACATCTTACAAACATACATATAAACATGGCTGGTCGGCCAAAATCCCATCTTCCGTCCCTTCTCCCGCCCGGGAGATGACAACGGGTAGACTGACACGTCATGTCTTCCGCTGAGCGCTGCCTTCTACTGGCAGACAGGGCGGTTCACAGAGGCGTCGGGCAAAGAGGATATTCAGTTCATTAAGCAAACCAAGTGGGAGGCACATATGCAAATACTCTTTTGCCTTGAAATGGGTCCCTGGGGCCATTGTGGGGCACCCCCTTTATTCAAAATCACCCCAAAAGGTCTGAGGTTTAATTTCAGCGGTATTCCTATTATTGGGCACTCCTTTCTGGTGGGGGAAAGCCAGAGTCACCGTGACTTGAAGGTGCTTCGGTGTGTTTGGCGTTCCCGGTGGGGGCCGAGTTCAAGCATTCTGCCTGGTCTTCGCGTGCGCCTTTACAAACTCAGGGTGCCCCTGCAAGTATGGCACCTGGTGCAGAGTCTGTTCTGGCCCCCTGAGACCCTTAGGTGGGCGGAACTTTTAGCTGGAGCTCCGCGCTCCGGAGGGCAAGTGTCAGTGCCTGCCCTCTTTTAACCCTCGGGCTGCTTCGGCGGCCCAACCTTCTCTGGTAAAAGATAGACAAATCTTAATAGCAATAATTCATTACCCCATGGGGGGTTAGAACTCTAAGTCCCAGATGTCTCCAATCCTGCACTTTGGGTTAGTGCATGCGCATGGTGTGTTTATGCAGATGAACTAAGCCTAAGGCATGTTGGGAGTAGGATATTATAAAACATTTATCAAATATATGGACCTGGGTTCGGTCCGCTCCTTGTGGGAATAGTGGCTTGTGAACGGGCCATAATTCAGGTGTATTGGCTCCAAGATTGCTCTTCGCCCGCGTTGCTTTTTTAATCTAAAAGGTAGCTGGCGGACCTAGGGTGCCCGGGGGAGGTGGCCTTTCCTAAGCTCCTCGGTTCGGGTGCCCATGCACAGCCTGAGTCCCTTCCACAGTTATGTGGGTAAGGGCTGCACGCTCAGGCGTCCCAATGGGTCAGAACAGTGGCTGCGCCAGGTTCCTGATGCTTTGAGCGTCTGCAACTTCTTCCCCTCTCCGTTCCCTGTGTTCCTTCAGGATCACGGAGCGCCGGAAGAGTCACAGAGCTCAAACACTGGACTGCTGGGAGTCTCTCTGGGTCAGAACAGGTTCTGTCCCAGAGTCACTTTGGGCCTTGTAGTGATGGATCACTTGGTGGGACTGTTATCTAGACCATCAAGAAGCGATCCAACACTTGCAAGAATGCCCTGAGTTTGTTCTGCTCAATTTGGGCTTCCTCTCACCCCTTCCCCCTGGGCCAACGAGCCCACCCTTTACTTGGTAAAAGATAGAACTCCCCATAGGAACAGAGCGAGGGGCTGACATATACTGACATGCATAATGTAAAAGCGGGCTGTGGGGACTACACTTCCCATCGTCCTCTGTTTCCCATCCCGAAAGTTGGAGCATGTGCCGAAAAGATCTATGCAAATGCCCCAAATACAGGGTGATCTGGGAGCGACGGGGCAGTGGGGTCTTTACCCTTAAAGCCTTGTCCAGGGGTGAGCAAGGAGGGGGAAGTTTTCCAAACCCATACACAGGGTGTAGGGATTTAAAATATATATTGGGCCGAGCTTTCATTTGACTCGTTGTGACCCTTTAGCTACTTGGTGGAATCGAGGCATCAGAGGGGGATGATCCAACGGCTTTAGCCTGTGACCCGACCGGTCCCCGCTGTTGTTAAACATGTGGGGCTGCAAAACCGGGGGTCCCAGTGGGCCTGTCGAACTGACGCGCCTGGCGCGATCCGGTTCAGATGGGAGCCTGAAGTGGCAAAGCAGGGCACGCACCCGATGGGAGTCTTCCAATGAAGACTTCTGAACCCTCGGGTGGCAGCCCTTGCAAGCTCTACCTTGCCACTGTTGGTCCTCCCTCCACGGTTCGGTTTCGTCGCCTTTCTCCCCTCTCCCTTTCCCTTGGGCTATACAGCCCTCCCTTACAAGTAAAAGAAAGATCTTGGAAAAGGAATGAAGAAAGGGAGCCTCCCCCCCCCCCCCTCGCACAAGTGGGGAAGGGATTCAAGGCGGTACTTAGGGCTTTTCTATGACGAGGGGACGATATCTCCACATGGTTTGGAGCTCGTCCACCTTCTTGAGCTGCTTTCTCAGCCAGCACCCCAAGACAATTATTGCAATGCAGAGTATAATCTGGAAGACCAAAATGACTACAATAGGGTGCAGGGCTACGTTAAGGATCGCTGACCCAGTAGGGCTCCAGCCAAGGAGCGCGTCAAGGAACGAATGCTTTCCCGTGTCCTTGATCTGTGTCAGTAGCCCGGAGATTTCCTGTCCATCATGTTTAACCACCATGGACGCTGTGTCTCCGCTCCTCTTAATTTCCTGCAAGGTCTGTTTTAAAAGGGGATGGGACAGCAGGGATCTAATCGCCCGCAGCCCCATGCCCAGAAAAACTGGCTGGATGAATTTGAACAGACTCGGGGCCAGCAGGATTTCTTCCCTAGTCCATATGGGGACTGTGAATTCTATATCGCATCCCACAATGGAAGATAAGTTACAGAAGCATCTGTTTACATCTGGGAGCATGGGTTGGACGTGGAAAGTATTTATGATGAGGTACTCACAATACGTCCTCACGCAAGCACACCCTCTTCCCAAGTACACAAAAGCGGAGGCGTTCTCTTGCCTAAGCGCATATTTGCATTCTTGAGGGGAGTCCCTTAAGGGGTTCACGCAGGGGTGGTGAGTTTGTAGAGTCTGCTCATCACAGATAAATCCCAGGTTGTCTTTGTGTACACATGCCTGTAGACCCACAGCTTCCCAACTTCCGTTTTCATTCCTGGCCCATTTATCTGAGTCCAAGGAATACAGAACTTCGGTTGGTCCCACTTGCAGCCCCAGTGGCACAACGGGGTGTACATAAAAGAACCTTTGTGCAGTGGGCATCAGGATGAGAAGTCTCAGTTCCTGCCTGTCCACGGAGAAAGATGTATTCACCAGAGACCACCAGGCTTCCAATTCCAATTGCGGGGTGGGAATTTCTGGCTTAATCAACTGCTTGATTTCCAGGGGGATATTTCCCTCCGTGGCTTGTCTGATCATGCCCATGGTTACTGCTAAATTCATAGCTTGAGCCTGGGTGCATGCCAGCGCTAAAGAAATATTCAATTGTAGTGATTGAGTGCCTCTCAGCAGCAAGGCAAAATCTCTTTCAATTTGGTTTTCCCAATTTACTAAAATGGAGCTGATGGAATGCTGGACTTCAGAGATGGTGTGGAAAGAGTCATTAATGGGTTTTCCCAGCTGGGAAATATAGGAGGTAGCGTAGGCAAATTTATTTGCGAGGGTTTCTATATTTATAGAATCTAAAACCGCTACTCCTCCAGCAACTGGTGCAACCCAGTCTCCTACAGATCGTTTCAATCTGCGAGGCGTGTTCCCCACCCATAACTGCAGCCAAGCCTCCCAACCCTTTTTACTGGGCTCCAAGTAGGGAGCACATTGTGGCAATTTTTCGATGGTATTTAATCCCGTCAGGCTGACCCTGATTTCCTTTAATACCATCTGTGGCCGAATTAAAACTTGTTCCCTAATATCCCGCTTAATCACATGGGAGCCAATTATGTGAGAGTTGGCACTTAATGTGCTCTCAGCGTCTGGAATGAGAGGGTTGAATTGGAGCTGGGTAAAATTCCCTATTGTGAGGGTGTAGTTTCCTTCCTCCGATGGAAGCTCCGTGTTGAAGGTGCCCAATTTGGTGAATTTCATTCCCATCGCGGACTCCCGCTGGCATAGAGGGTCTATTACTATAAACCAGTCAGGAGGTCCCTGTGTCCCTAACTCCGAATCAGTAACAATCCAATTTTTATTTGACCATGCAGTTAGCTGGTAGTGATGCGTCTCTCCACTAGGTGTCTGTATTGAGAACGCAAGCGGCTTTTCTATCCTAGAGCCAATTGATAATATAAATTTGAAAGGATTCTTTGCGCTCCACACTGCGGTCGACACGATTGCAATTTCACAGTATGGCCCCATGTCCTCAGTAAACCCTTTAGAGGCTGGAGTAGCGCTAGGAGTTATTGTGGGAGTTGTTGTTAATCTCCGTGGGCCCTTTGGGACATAAACACAATGCATTGGCACTAGAGGTCTCATGGTGTCCTCATGAGAAAAACAGTACAGTTCCTGCGTTAACATTCTGGTCCCAGCACATAACAAAATCATATTAGGTGGTCTGACCCACTCTTCATCACAGCTGCGAAAGTCATAGCTGCTTCTGGGGAGTCTGCTGTCATTTTCCCCATAATTAGACTTTATGACTTTGCACAGCATGATTTCCTTGGGATATAGGCTTGTCTTACATCTCCAATGAGAGAATGGGACTATAGTGGGCAATACTGCTCTATCAGCTGTACATTCCTCCTGCATTAGCATCAACACTAAATACATTGCATACATCATTGTTCTCACAAATCTCACCTTCACATTCTGGTAATCCATATTGTGTACCTGAAAATAAAAGATAAGATTGCGCTGTAGACCCTTCTTGCTATTTCTATAAGCTTGAAGGAGTCAAAGTACTAAGGCAAGGTTGGGGAATAGGGGGAAAGGGAAGGAGTAATGTTCACAAGAGAGAAGAAAAGAAGAGGAGAGAAAAAAAAAAAACTTGCTGCAGTTCTAAAATTACATGTTTGTGTTCTGAGTTCTTTTCTCCTGCACCCCCCCCCTAGATTACTGTGGACAGGTCTGTCTCAGGAATCTTTGTACTTGGACTTGTTCAAGTTACACCAAGGGTGAGGAAAGTATCACTTAAGGGAAAATCCACCGGTTCAGGGCAGGGCATGACAGAGATTTGTCGGATTTCAGCTCTTTTCTGCGGCGGCGCCTCTTCAGGTTGCTGAATCTGATTAGGGTTAGCTGGCGCAGTCCCCTTCCATTCCTTGAGTTGGGAACAGTGGAAGTACTTTCGCCAGGTCTCCCCGTTCTTTTTCTGAATTTCTACTTGGTAGACTGCTGGGCTGATCCTCAGTGTTATCGGGACGGGACCTAACCATTTGGCTTCCAAGGAGTGCTCGTTTTGCGAGAATCTCCTATATAGCACTAGCTGGCCTGGATCCCACACTCGAGGGTTTTTAACCCATCCTAATCTCTGATCCATCGCTTGCTGTGTTTTTCCTAGTTGTTTAGCTACCTCCAGGTGAATATTGTGGACCTCCGTGACTAGCGATTGCACCCATGCGTCATTCACAACCACCGGCATCCAGTCAGATGGAAGTTGTGTTTTGAGCCAGAAGGCTTCTGGCAACACCATTTTCCTTCCTGTCATGACCATATGCGGTGTGTGACCATGAACTGCAGTAGTGCCCCTCAGTGCCATCAGGATAATGGGTAACTTTTCATCCCAATCCCTGCCTGTGGACTTCACTACTTTCCGTAGGGCTTCCTTGATAGTCCGGTTAGTCCTCTCAATTGCCCCTGAAGCTTGGGGGTGTCCGGCGATGTGAAACCGCTGTTCCACCCCCAAGGCTTTGCATAATTCCTTTGTGACCTCCCCGATGAAGTGTGACCCCAAATCCGAGTCCATGACCCTCGGGATTCCCCACCTCGTCCATAGGTGGTTAAATAAAATTTTAGCAGTAGTAGCGGCGGTATTATATTTACACGGGAAGGCCTCCACCCATTTGCTGAAGGGATCGATCACCGTGAGGCAGTATCGATTCCCTTTTGCTGTGCGGGGAAGGGGGCCGATAAAATCGATTTGTATACGAGCCCAGGGTCCCTCTATTCTTTGGTGCTGGATGGGAGCTTTGGGTCCTGATGTGTCGGCATTAACCATAGCGCACGCAAGGCAATTATTGACCCACTGTGCTACTTCCTGGCGCATGCCCGGCCACCAGCCCGTCTCCTTTACCCGCTCCAAAGTCAGATTTGCACCGCGGTGTCCCTGCTCGTGCACAAACTTGATTAAATCCCCTCTGACCTGCAGGGGTACAATCCAGTGTTGCTCCCCCTGACTATCTACTGCCCAGTAAATGCCCTCTTTCTGAATGATGGTATATTTCCCCGTTTCATCCTTTTGGGCTTTGGCAAGCTCCAGGATCTCTGGGTCGTCTGTCTGGAGCTCGCCCAGATCCATTAGGATTTCCCTCCCTTTGCTCTGGTTCCGGGTGGTAACCGGGTGTAAAGGAAAGGTGGGGGGTGAGCGGAAAGGATTGCTGTCTGCGAATGCAGCTTCTTTGGCAATAGCGTCTACTCTATTGTTCCACATCCCTTCCTCTGTATATTGTCTCTGATGTCCCTTAACATGAGTCACGTAGGTGGAGTCAGTTCGCGCCTCTATTCTCTCCGCTATTTGCAGCCATTTCTGAGAATGCGCGACTGTTTTCCCCTCGCTATTCTGCCAATTCTGCTTCTTCCAAATGGGCAGCCAGGCCGTGATCGCCTGCACCGTCCAATGAGAATCTGTAAAAATGGCTAGGGGAACATCCAAAGGCTCGAACTGGAGGATTGCTAGCACTGCTTCCACTTCTGCGGCTTGGCTAGAATGAGGGCGGACGGTTCCTTTAAGGACTAGGGAATCCTGCACTCTAATGGCGCCGTAGCCGGTTCGAGCTGAGCCATTTACATGGAAAGAAGACCCATCGCAAAACCAACAAACAAGCTCTTGTTGTCGGGCTTCCGCTAGGGTTATTCCTCCATTAACTGGCCAGGGTATATGTTGTACCACTGGCAGCGGACACTCATGCTCTTCCCCTTCAACTACAAGGCCATAGGGCGAGGGCGGTTCCTTTTGTTCCTTCTGGAAATCGACCCCTCTATTAGTTAACGCCAGCGTCCATTGGGCGATCCTTTGGTTCGAAACTTGCCCATCTTTAACTTTCCCGGAGAGAATATACTTAAGAGGGGAATGAGTGGTTTGAACTACCACCCTTGCTCCTCCTATTATAAACTCCCAATGGGTTAAACTCCAAACCAGAGCGAGGCAGACCTTCTCGCAGGGGGAGAATTTTTCCTCCACGGAAGTAAGGTTCCTGGAGGCGTAAGCCACCACCCTCTGCGATCCCGCTCGTCTCTGGATCAGAGTAGCCCCCAGACTGTGCTCCGAGATAGCCAGCTGAATGAAAAACGGCTGGGTAACGTCGGGATGGGCAAGCGCCGGAGCCTTTGCGAGGTCATTTTTGAGCTCTGCAAAAGCCTTTTGCTGCTCCGGTCCCCAATACCACTGCACATCCTTCTTCAGGAGCTCATAAAGAGGTCGGGCTTTCTCGGAGAACATCTCGATGAAATCCCGGGAAAAGTTAAAGGTGCCTAACAAAGCTCTTAGTGAGTGGGGGTCTGTGGGGGCAGGGAGTTTGGAAATCACTTCCACTCTCTGTGAGTCCGGTGTTCTCCCTTCTGCTCCTAGTGTGATGCCGAGGTACTTCACCTCGGTCTTTACTAGCTGGGCTTTCTCCCTGCTTGCTCTGAAGCCCGTTTCTTGGATGAGGTTGAGGACCTCCTCCGTGACCTCCCGGACCTTCTCCTCTGTCTCTGCGTGGATCAGCACGTCATCTACATAACTGAGCACGCAATCCTTTGATCCGGGCAGCAGTCGGTCCCACATCTGTACAACATGCGCGTGACAAATGCTTGGGCTAGAATGGAAGCCCTGCGGTGTCCGCTTGAACACGTATTGTTGGCCGCGGAAGGTAAATGCAAATTTATACCAACAAGATTCGTGCAGGCGGATCGAGTGGAACGCGTTGGCCAAGTCCACCACGCTGTAAAATTTAGATCCCGCTGCAATGGCTGCCACTATCTCGTTGTACTTGGCGACCACCGGGGCCACCGGGGGAGTCACTGCATTGAGGGCTCTGAAATCCACTGTCATCCTCCAAGTTACTCCATCTGCCTTTAAGACCGGCCACAAGGGGGCATTGCAGATGGACTGCATTGGGAGGATGACGTCCCACTTCAACAGACCCTCAATTGTTTTTCCTATCCCTGTTTCCGCTTCCGCGGGGTATTTGTACTGACGCTGGGGAGGAGGATCTTTGCCTTCTATGAGAACACAAGCGTTTCTCACAGTCCCACACTCCGCCTTGTCAGTAATCCATACCCCGGGAAACTTTAGGGTCCATAGATCTCCCGTTACTGAACACACAGGGAAGGGAGCCTTTAAAGCTGCACATCGGTGTATAGCATTAATAAAGTCCGGGCCTCCCGGGATGTGCCACAGGAGTCCGTTGGCTAAATCTACCGTTAAATGGTTTTTCTTTAAGAAGGGAGCCCCAATCATCCCATCGTCTTCTCCTGCATTATTACAGGCTCTCATGGTGGCTTTGAGTCTCCCTACTGTGATTGGAATCTTTTTCCAGATGTGGGAGAGATGGCTTCCTCCCGCATACCCAGCCAGTTCCAGAGTGTTATCTGTCTGGGTTCCTTGAGTAACTAGCGTTGGATGGAGCACACTAATCGATGCTCCTGTGTCTACTAGTAGAGTGGCAGGTTTAATGTTCCCTGGGGCCCCAATGCCTGCCTTTACCATTGGTCTCCCCCAAGTGTCTGGCTTAAGTCTAGCCACTACTCCTTCGGGGAGATCAGTGGGCCCCGGGCACCCCTAGCACAGACCCTGTTCCTCATATTCCGGACTGTTAACGACCGTTTGCTGCTGGACCGCGGCTATCGGAGCCGGATATAGCTGAACAGTGGGGTGCATTGGAGGGGGCGGATGTTGAACTACTGCAGCTACGGGCGGTGCATACCCTTGAGGTGCCGCAAAATGAGATTGGGTTGGCGGAGGTGGGGGAGCAGACGGCTGCTGGTTTCCCCACCCCTGTATCACTTGTTGTTGCCTTTCCATCAAAAGTGCAGTGGGTGCTAGATCCATATTGGTCATATCGCACCCTGCACGGAGTAAAAAGTTCCAGAGCGCTTTCCGCTGAGTCTGTTCTACGGGCGATAGCGAATTCCAAAAACGAGTCCGCTCGGCCTTTCCGTTAAAGGAAGGCTTGTACCCTCGACTCTGACTCTGTAAATCTTGATATGCCTCCCCATAAGGGCCCGTCATTGTGTTAGGCTGTGGGGCCGGGTGCGGTTGCACTGCGGGAGGAGGAAAAGGGGCCGTGGGTTGCACCGGTGGAGGGGGGACTCTTGGTTGATAGTTAGGGTTTCCCCCCCCCGCTCCTGGCTTCTGCCTGGCCGGTTTCCCGTTGTTCCGCCCTTGGGTGTGCTTATTTTGTCCTGTTGGAGGATTGACTGGAGGCTGCGATGGGTTATAGGGGTCCGGATTAACTTCCCTCTTCTGGTACTGAGAGTGAGGCCCATTGTTGGCATAAGTAACCGTGTTAACGGCTTCCTTAGCGCGGTCCTTCTTGTTACCCCTTTTATCAGGCCCATATTTACCTATATATCTACTGATATTCTTGAGGTTAGAATGAAGGAGATCCCACTCGGGGTTGTGTGCATGGGTGGGTCCTAACATCTGTCTGGTGGTCCTATTAAGACCTTGGATGACATCAAGGACAAAATCCTCGTCATTATAATCGGGCGGTTTTCCCTCATCTACTATGACTACATCTGCAATTACGGCTAGGAACTGTTTTTTTGATAGATAAATTAGGGGGTCCTCATCCAGACCCTGTACAAGCTGGTTGTAAACATATTTAATGCTCTCTTCCTCCCAGGTGACTGCTAATATTTCAGCTATCCATTCCCGGGTGGTGAGTGTATCTGGGTATGGGATCACCAATTGGGCCCTTACTTTTTCTGCATTTGGGCCCGCTGCGGCCAGTCGCAGAACCTGATTTAATTCCTTGATGGTGATGTCCGGGTATTCCCGTTTCAGTTGCATCATCCATTGTACCGATGTCTCTTTATTATATGGACCGAGGATTTGAAAAGCCATTTTAACGTTCTCGATCTTCCAATCTTGAACTTCCTTAGTTATTTGTACAGTTTCTGTGTCGCCCCCTTGTTTAGTGGTGGTTTGTCGGGTGACCACCGGGTATATTGGGGCGGGGGTAATCCCCCATGGCTCCGAAACCCGGGAAACTGGTTGTATTTCTCCCTCATCCTCACTTTCCTCGTCCGAAAAAGCATAGAAGGTGGATGGGGAGACCGTTGCTATAAGAGCATTTTTACGGTCTAACTTCTGCTGCAATGAGGCAATTTCTTTTTTACACGCCTCATGATTAGCTGCCTCTTTGGTTTTCTTCACCGTTTCTGTGGCTATCTCAACGGCGTGTTGCAGTTTGTCATTCCGGTTTTTAGTTTGCTCCAGCTCTTTGCTCAATGCTTTTACTTGCAATTGGGCCTTCTTTAGAGCTGTTATTGTATCTTGATATGCTATAGCTATGGTGAGTTTCTCAGCCTTAACCTCCTCTACGGTCCGACTCGCCTGTTGCCAGTCAAGGTCCAGGGTATTATTCTCCTGCGCTATCCTATCTATTTCTGCAGCGTGTCTCCTGTGCAACTCTGCCTTTTCGATTTCATGATCCTGCTGCACTTGTTCCAATTTTTCCGCATGGTTCTGGAGTAGGAATTCCCTTTCCGCAGTCTGCCTCTGGAACTCCCTCTCCAGCACCGCCGCATGGCTCTGGAGTATGGATTCCCTTTCAGCGGTCTGCCTCTGGAATTCCCTCTCCAGCACCTCTGCGTGTTTCTTAAGAATTGTCTCCAATTCTTGTTCTTTCTTCTCTGCCTGCACTTCGTGCTGTTTCACTTCCTGATCTCTCTGCGTAAGCTGCTCCCTAAGTTGTTTAATCAGGGCTGAGCTATCCCGCAGGGCTTCAAACAAACCCCACGTGGCAAAAAGGTCTCTTTTGCCATTGCTAATTGTTTTGTTGTTACAATTTTCCTCAAATATGTCCCTAAAGGACTGGAGGGGATCAGGGCCTTGGTCAAAGATTCCCTTTTGCCAAGGGTTGTCCCCTTTCTTTAGCAACCATTTTTCCAACTTAGGGACTTCCTCCTTTTTGGCGAAAATCTCCATTTTAGCGTGGGGGTGAGTTTTACTTTAGTTTATTATTTTTTATTTTTTTTTTTATCTTGTCTACTGTCAACCTCCAGTGGTGTTTCAGCTGAAGTTACGGGGCACCGAGCCGACCCAACGATCGCGTCTCGGATGAAAAAGGGAGCCACGGGCCGACCCAACGATCGCGTCTCCGGGCAAAGTTGTAGGCAACGAGCCAATCCTATGATTGCGTCTCGGCCACCAGGGGAAATCCACGAGCCGACCCAACGATCGCGTCTCGGGTGAAGAAGGGAGCCACGGGCCGACCCAACAATCGCGTCACCGGGCAGAGTTTTAGGCAATGAGCCAATCCTATGATTGCGTCTCAGCCAAAGGGAAGTCCACGAGCCGACCCAACGATCGCGTCTCGGGTGAAAAAGGGGAGCCACGGGCCGACCCAACGATCGCGTCTCCGGGCAGAGTTTTAGGCAATGAGCCAATCCTATGATTGCGTCTCAGCCAAAGGGAAGTCCACGAGCCGACCCAACGATCGCGTCTCGGGTGAAAAAGGGGAGCCACGGGCCGACCCAACGATCGCGTCTCCGGGCAAACAAAAACAAAATAAAAGTTGCCCAGCAGTCAGATTGCAACGGTCCTGTGACCCGCTTGCCTTCTTGACTGTCGGGTGCCTTAGACTAGCCTTGGCCTAGACTCGTGTAAGGACTTGGGTGTGTGTGTGCAAGTGTCTGAATGTGTATGTAGTGTGTGTGCGTGTGTGCACTAAGCTCTAAAGAAAAGGAAGAAGGGAAGGGTGCTCTATCCAGATCTTAAACAATCCTAGCCTGTCCTGACATTCCCTCCCACGATAGACGCGTTTAGAAGGCCTCGGGACGGCGGCCGGACTTCACGGGACTTCCCCCTTGCGTTCGATCGGGCTCAGTCCTCTTGCGAGGTGTCTGGCCTCCTCGGGGCGGCTGAGAAGTCCAACGCTGAATGATAGAAAGGGGAGCAGCCCGACCCACAAATTATAGAAATGCTCGCTAGAGCCGTTCACACAGAACTCATTCACTCAATCACTCACGCAATAGCCTCGCTAGCAAGACTTTCTGAACGGTGCAACCTTACGTCTGTCTGTATGAAGACACGCGTGTCGACTCGCGTGCGTTCACACAAACAGGATAATGCCCGCATTCTCCACCAATTTCTGTTAGGGAAACTGCTCTCAAAATAAAGTTGGGGAATTAGAGTGAGAGACAGCTAGCCCCTAAACGGAATCTTTTATCTATGTATACGAGGCTCAACCGATCAGAGAGTCAATGCTCAATAAAGAACTCTAATTTGATAAAATCAATTGTGGTTTATTTGAAACAATAGTTCGTTCACACAAGGTACAAAATCAATCACACATTCATACAGGTCTAGGAAAAATAGAGAGATCGATAGGGGAACATAAAGGAATTGACATACAGGGCAATACTACCTCTCGCAGACTCCAATGGAAGGCTCCGATGGCGACGAATGAGGAAATGGGGGAAAGGTCCCGAAACTGATCAGGAATCGGGGGTGTTACTACCCAGCGGGAATGGGGGTTTACTGAGTAGAAGGCACACCTGTGGGTAGCTAGTCCACAGGTTATATAGAGTCACCTTAGTCCTGAGGGGATGGGAGGTGACTGGGAGTGGCAATGGGAGGTTCTGCTGATGACCAAGAAGGCTGGACTTCGGCTGGACCAATGGTGGGTCAATGGCGACACCTGATTGGGTGTGTACTTCAACCAATGAACATCACCTTCATCCTGGGCATCCTGGAAACTTCCAGGTTGCGACAGGGCCTGGGGCGGCTCCGTAGGTATCAATGTGGGAATGACTGGGTGATTGGGAGGAGATGGGATTAACTGGGAAAGGGACAATAGAGAATCAGATATGCACCTAGGTATTCCGGTGTAGACAAAAAGGCTTGATGGTATCAGGAGAGATTCTTCCTCTTTCTCAACTATCCGGGGTGAAGACAGTTGTTTAGGAAACCACTGGGCAATCAAGATTAATAGTGGAGCCATTAATCCATTCATAAACTAAGTGGGTTGCTTGCGGGCTAGGAATGACTCAAGGTGTGTACGTGAGGTTCCCACATAGAAGGAATGAAGCCCAACCAGGCAGGAAGATGGCTACATGTGGTGTAAGCAAAACACAGTGGTTTCCATGCTTAACGCTTCACACCGTTCGCCTGGACAGCTCCGTGGCGGCGTAGCCTCCTCCTTGCCATGGCGGGTTCCACGTGATGGCGGGGACAAGTTAGAGCGCGGCTGCAGACACTCTGTGCCTGACTCAAGCGCTCATAAACTTGTTAATAGGTACACTGGAGTCTTATGTAGTCCCTGGGTAGCGTCACTCGCATTCACTGGCCAGGCGGATGCAAGCTTACTTCTCCAGGCGCCCTGGCAACCATGTTGGTGATCATGATGTGCACATATTAGGAAAAGTAGGGGGTTTTTCCTCACAAGATGAAGAATATGGAAGGGAGCGCTGTCTGTCTCCTTAATAGGCTGAACTCAAATAATTCTGATTTCTGGCCAGTTACATAAACTGTAGTGAAATCCAGATTGTTCTTTTGTTACATGCCTTAGGTCTCTGAAAAATTCACAGAAACCTCAGTGATTTTAAAATACAACTGCCCAGTGACTAGTGGAGCAAATTGCTTTGATCATGTTATAACACCTTGATCTAGCTTCATCCATTTCCAGTTCTTCTCCAAACCCAGTTTGTACTGCTGTTTTTCACATTTAAAGCCCTAAAGGATTTGTGTCTAGGATATCTCGAAAAACCCACGTCTACCCATACATTAATGTCTACTGGTAAAAGTTCACCAGGTGACCACTTTTTGGTGGCAACACAAAGACTATGGAAGTTCTTCCATCATTAGACACATCTGGTGCCACCTCTTCTGTCTCTTATACAGGTTGTTGAAACAATTATGTTTCTTCCTTTTCCCCCCAATTTAAGTTAATTTATATGGGTTGAGGGTAGCTATTAGTGTGTGCTGGTTTCAGATTTTATTGTGGATTGATGCTGGTGTTTTCTGTGGGTTTTTTCCTGGGAGTACATAGATCCACAGGAGTAAACTTCTCGTGTGCACTGAGACCTTTTGTTTCAAAGGACCACAACTGAGGCATCATAATAAAAATCACAAAATGTTTTAAGAAAAAAGTATCCACCACTCTGTGAAAATGAAACTGCCTCCTAAAAACGAGAGTCATTCCGATTTTTGATTGGGGTGAGACAGATTGAGAGGGCACTTTCCTTGAGTAATGCTAATGCTGGAGCTGCTTCAGCAAGCATCCAAAATCTTAGTCATCCCAGTAAAATCTGTGATGAAGTGGAAAGTAAAGGCATTACAGTAATTAAAGAAGTTTTGTATGCCATATAGTCATTTTAAATAAAATCCAATGCAAAATTAATAGTTAATAAGTGCTCACATATTTTACATGCAGTTTTGTGTCAGGTGGTCACTCACATTCCTGCCAGTCCTGATTAATACTGTCATCCTTTTGAGCATTTATGACCATCATTGTGCAGGTTCTTCACCAGAATCTTCACAGTAATTTACTTTCTCATCTGTAGTGTTTCATAGTTGTAAGATCTTAAAATTGTCCACAAAAAGGACATAGAATTTTTAGCTGGGGATGAGGCAATTCTTTTTCTTTTTTGTCAGTTAAGATATTCAGCAGTTCAATGAAAAACATTCCTTGCTGTATCAAGCCTTCGACCTTTGCAGTCTAATCCAAGCAACGTAATATTCTTCTAAATCCAATGTAGTCAGTGGGCTGTTTAGGATTGCACTGTTGATTTAATTAGCCTATGAGCGGATAAGATCACTGTGCTGAGAACGAGTTTGGTGTAGTGGTTAAGTGTGTGGACTCTTATCTGGGAGAACCAGGTTTGATTCCCCACTCCTCCACTTGCAGCTGCTGGAATGGCCTTGGGTTAGCCATAGCTATCTCAGAGCTGTCCTTGAAAGTGCAGCTTCTGGGAGAGTCCTCTCAGCCCCACCCACCCCACAGGGTGTCTGTTGTGGGGGAAGGAGATAAAGGAGATTGTAAGCTGCTCTGAGTCTCTGATTCAGAGAGAAGGGTGAAGTATAAATCTGCAATTCTTCTTCTATGGACAATGATCATGGCCATAGTAAGTGCTGATGAGCTGGGTAAGGAGACCCAGAGAGGAATGAAACAGTAGCCAATTACCTTCCCTTGGCACCTGGGACCATTTAATATTAACAGAACAGACATCAACTCCAGGTGAGGAAGAAAAAGAAAGGTCCCCTGTGCAAGCACCAGTCGTTTCCGACTCTGGGGTGACGTTGCTTTCACAGTGTTAGCATGGCAGACTTTTTACGGGGTGGTTTGCCATTGCCTTCCCCAGTCATCTACACTTCCCCTCCCCCCCAGCAAGCTGGGTACTCATTTTACCGACCTCGGAAGGATGGAAGGCTGAGTCAACCTCGAGCCGGCTACCTAAAAACCCAGCTTCCTCTGGGGATCAAACTCAGGTTGTGAGCAGAGCTTAGGATTGCAGTACTGCAGCTTTAATACTCTGTGCCACAGGTCTCCAGATGAGGAGACCTGCTATTTAATTATATTTGCCCAACACTATCTGTTCCAGGGAGTTTTTCTTTTTACCTTTCAGAATTAAAAACCCCCCACCTTTAATCTTTTTTTTGAGGGGGGGGGTAAGCTAAAAATGTTATACATTAATAAGAATCAGTTTTCCCACTAGTTCAGTAATCTTTGCATTCATTCTTACCACAGATTGACGGAAGATGGGGCATTTATGCAGTTGGAATGCTGGAGAGATCAATCCCCCTGAAACAGAAGTGCTTCCTGGAGTGAATTTGAGTTGGGCTGTACCACAAAGGGACAAAACCTACACATTTGCTGCACTCTCTCCTGATCTTCTGGAAATACTCTAACATCTGTGGGAAAGGACATTATTTCCGACATTCTCCCCTTCAAATATTAACATTCCACACTAGTTGCACGAGTCAGATATTTTAAGACCGTATCAATAAAATTATGAATCTCCATTCTATATTCATAGAGATCTTGTTAAGGTACCCTGGTATTAAGCATGTTTATTAATTAAGCACAGAGAATTCTATAATGAACATGACAGTATTCTGGTCATCGCAGATAGCAGAAGTCCAAAGTGATCACTATAAAGCCTGTACATTCGCTCTGTTAATATTTTATGATTAACTGCAGAGTACATTAACTCATCTCTTTTTCTCCACCATATTTAATTTAGTGGTTTGGTTAACAGCAGAGGCAGACAAATGATATGGCTGCTATGTCGAAAACCCTTATGCTGGCATTTCTATAATGTATATTGCCTATGCTCTCCAAGAAGTAAACTTAGAAAGCACAAGGATGCCACTAGAAATAAAGCAAACATACAACACTTGATAGCCACTCCTGCAGGGCTCCTGGCAACTTTGCCACCATTCATCAATCACAAGTATGCTTACCAATGATGCTCACAAACTAGCTATGTGTAGAAGACATCAAGTATCACAAAGCAGTAACTGAAACTTTGTGATGACATCATCAAAGCCAGTCTATACCTTCTCCCACATCCAGGCTAGAGGGAAGAGTCTATGATGTCTTGCTCAGCAGAAGCCCTCACATCCCCATAGCTCAACAAGAGCAGAACCTGATTCTATGACCACAAGATGAGAATTGTCATTCCAAACAGTTGGCAACAGCTAATATATAGACCTCTGGATACCCAAGACAGATTTGTCACTCAAATAACAAGAGACAGCCACCTCCATAGCCTAATCATTAGGAAGCCTGTGTAAATAAGCCAGCCAGAGATATTGTGTGATTTTTTTAAACAAAGAAGAGGGATGGGGCCATATAAAGTAGGCATTGCTGTGGTCTTCTTCTAGCTTACTGGAAAAGTCCAGTGCAATAGAAAAAAGATTCTGTTCCCATTTCCAGAAGACAAAAAATATGGCTTCTGTAAGACAAGTGTCAATCATCTGCCCTTTGTCTTTGGCACTGGCTGTTCATGCAGAATGACAATTGTGTAGTGTGCCCTTTCACCAACATTCTCCATCACCATGGTTCTGCTTGTGTGCTCATAGTTTTATAAATAAAGAAATGTAGCCCCATGTCACCTCCTGATATATGAGTTGTGCTTCTATGCTGGGGCTTATAGACTCCTGGCACCATGCCATGATCACTCCCTGTGTTAGCTGGAGGCCACATGGCTGGAAGATTGGAGAGGGAGGGGGAAGTCAGGGTGATTTTACTTCTCCTTCTTACTTTGTAGGCATCAACTTACACTGGCACCAAGGAGGCTAAGGAAGCAAACTCTGAGTAAGCAGAGAATTCAGACAAAACCCAGCTCCTTCCTGACCTGAATCTCTGATTATTCTCTTATGTTGGTGGTGATATTCCATCCAGGTGATACAACTTACCACTGGCACAATGGGATCATGCCCACATTCATGACATTGAAATATTGCTGTACTCCACTCGTGCGCTTATAACTAGCAGCAAGAGCTAGTTTTTCTGTCAATTACATTTAGGGATGGGTACAAACTTCACTTTGTGGCTCATGAACTAAAGTTTGTGATGAATTTTGGCTGGGTACAAACTGGCTCATGAACTAAAGTTTGTGATGAATTTTGGCTGGTTCATGGTTCACAAAGTGAAGTTTGTGGCAGGTCAACCAGCACGAACCTCCCATGAATTTTCCAGCAGTTCTTGGTGGTTCATGGCTGTTCATAAATGGATACATTTCCAGACAGACTCTCTCTGCTCAATCTAGATGTTTAGAAAACTTCAAAGCAATGGGGAGGGGGGACTTGGAGGGCATGTAGAGAAGTATCTGAGAGAGGTTCAGGAATGTGTAGAATGGATCCTGTACAAGCTAGACACCAAACTTACAGGAGATCTCCAGCTGACTCTCCTCTAGCTGTTCTCCAAGTTTGATGAAGATTGGATTTATGGGATTTGAGTTATGCCCTCCCAAAGAAGGCGCTCCAGGAAAGTGCTTTCTGGGGGAACGACAGGCATTTTCAGGGATACTGTGTCATGACTGTAAGGCTGTTCTGAGGTAATTAGCACAGTACAGACAATCAAGTGTGAAGACTACTCAGGAACTGTCTCCCCAGAAATAAGTTTGGCCACCAAAACCATAATTTCAAGAGACTGCTTTGTTCAGGTAGCTATTTAGTCAAAGCAGCCTGGCAATTTAGCCAGAGAACTGTGTCCGAATCTAGTAGAGATCTGTTGTGTGAGAGAGTGGCAAGAAACAAACTGAGTCATGATGACGGAGAAAGTAACAGGGCTTGAGGAAGGAGTAACTGAGTCACCAAGCTAATGCAGAGACACAAAGGCCAAGAGGGCATGAACAGCCTGCAAAATAAGGCTCCTGCAAACCTAAGAGTGGATTTAGGGCTCTTAGAACACTGAAAATCTGTGGGGTATGTGTGTCTACACACATGAGTGCTTTGAATATGCGTCTATTCATACATTTAAAGTAAAATACATTAGTAATTCATTATAGAATTCCTTCCTGAATTTCCATGTCTGTTTCTTCTCTTGTTCTTGCAGGAGAGCTGCAAAAAACATTGGCAATCCGGTGCATGAAACTTTGCATATCTGGTTTTGAGCCTAGCTATGGAACTGAAACAGTCTTGGTTGTCCTCAAAGATGACCTGCTTTAGGAGATGAACAGATGAAGTGCAACTCTTGATTCTCCCGGACCTCCTGGTGACTTTTAGTACCATTGATCATGGTATCCTTCACTACCTTTCCAGGCTGGGACTTGGAGGCATCTTTTTACAGTTTTTCTGGTCCTATCCGGTTGGTAGCTTTCAGAAGGTGCTGCTGGGGGGCCGCTGCTCACCCCCTTGGTCCTTTGTCTGTGTGGTCCTGCATGGCTCCATCTTGTCCCATATGCTTTTCAATGTCTAAATGAAACTGGTGGTCAAAATTCATACTGAATTTTGATGCAGTATGTGGCAGTTTGCAAAGAGCAGAAAGTAGGGGTTTAGATGGCTCTGAGCCATTTAAACTCCTGTGTTCTGCTCTTTATGAAAAACAACTGAGGCAGCTGTTCAGCTGTTTGGTTTGAATGGCTTGGAGCCATTTAAATTTCTGCTTTCTGCTCCCTGCAAAAAGCAGCAGGAAGCAGAAAGCAGGGGGGTAAATAGTTTTGAGTCATTTCACCCCCCCCAAAACTTTCTGCTCACTACCTCTGCTTTGGCAAGGAGCAGAAAGCAAGAGTTTAAATGGCTCACAAACCAATACAAACTGGTCCAGTTCGCAAACCAGCATATTGGTTAGTGATTTGGTTCATGGTTCAGCCAATAACCACAAATTGAACAGAAAAAATGTAGTTTGTATCCATCCCTAATGATTAACTTCATTCATTACACCTGCATATTTATGCAGCCAGTCTTGTATGCTGTATTCTTTTTTCACCCAGTGTTAGTGAGTCATGTATATGACATCAGCATCAGGGCAAAAGAAGATTGCAGAAGATTGCTCAGCAGCTTTCACCCATGAGTAGGTACATTTGCACTATTTACATGGCCCAGGGAACTGAGTTCAGAGCATCAAAGATGTTCTGTAGCGCTGTAATAGACACCCCAAGAAGCCAGTACAGAAAGAAACCATTAAAATGATACAGCTGTCACTGTGTAGATACATTCAGATGAATGAATACATGAATTCTCCATCATCTTTTGAACATCCTGTGTCTTAGTTATGTGTTTCTAGGGCTATTATTTATCTGAAATAGTCAAACCATTGCTAACATTGCTGGGCCAATTCTGCCTAACTGGCTTCCTTAAGTCAATTTTTGTTCTGGCCAATTCATACAATCTTTTTTGACATGGAAAAGTCATAACAGTGAATTTTTCATCCCAAACTGTCTTTTAGTAAATAAAGTCGTGCAGTTGGGTGGCAACTAATCAAAACCAAACTTTAACAGGGTAAATATACCTTGTTCTTCAATACAGTCATTGTAACTAATCAAAATGAGAAAATTAACCATTCTTGGAAATTATGACAAGAGGTTATTAATCCTCTGTGTCCACTGAGGTTGTTTCAGTACAAAGAGAGAACTGGTGACTGACCCAAGGTCACACCAGAAGCTGCATGTGGAGGCGTGGGGATATGATAGGACATGACATGACAAATTGTACTGGATCTATGAGACCTAGAATCAGAACCCCTTGATGTAACTGGACTCCTCTATACATCCTCCACAGAAGGGCAATGCATTCTTTTTTGTTTTTTGAGTTTGGAATATTAGAGAGGTATGGACAGCCTAATCAGGGAGGCAAAAGGGGATCTCAGTGCATTGAAGCATTCTCTTCATTTCAAAGCAGAGAAAGGACAGCAATTGGCAATTTGTGTGGAAATGGACTCACCAACGCACCAACTCACATTTACTTCCCCCATCCTTCTAAAGTAATAGCAGTGTCTCAATTTATTTTTGCATTGCATATACATCAACAGAATCTGCCAAGGATTTAATGGGGACATGTAAGCACATCCATCTCTCAGGCAGATATTTTTATTTCCTTTGATGGAAGAGAAGGACTTGACATTGTCTCTTAGCCTCAGACTCCAGAGGGGGTGGATTACAAGATAGACAGACAGACAGACATGCAAATTGTATATTTTCTTCCTGTTCGCCCTTCTGCCTCTGTCCCTTTGACATGTAGACTGATAATCTTAGGGAAATGGCCCTCCTTCCTTCTACACTCTCTCTCCCACACACAAAGAAAGAACATGTTGCTCTCTATCTTGGCACCATCGATGCTGCCAACATCTGCATCCAGCCAGGTAGTTAGAATAGTTAGATTCTGTCGCTATGTCTTATCTTTACCATATGGAATAGAGTTCACTAAATAAAGAACTCTTATTAGTTTGAAATTGACAAGTGGCTCTGTATAATTCTGTAACCTGCTAGCATGCCGAGAACAAAGAAAAGCTCTGCTGCATTCAGCCTTTCGTGCACTCTGCTATGGTAGAATACAGAATACTGGATCATACCAATAAATATACCTGTGACTCATTCCCATGTTCTCCCCAGAATTCTATCTCGTCAAATGGTGACAATACAGTTACTCTATTGGGGCAGTAAACCCCATCAAAGAGACATCACTTCTCCAATATTGCCTCCCTTTCAAGAGACCCTACTTTCCCACTCAGCCATTATTTCCTGAACAACCAATAAAGTGTGAAACTTTAATACACTAATGAACTAATACTTTTTTAAATTTTTGGCTCCAATCCATTTTGAGGAGCATCCTACTTGCCTCACTTTTGGATATAATGATAACCCCAAGAACCGTAACATTGTTCCAACAGCTGGGTCCAAGACTAGGTTCCAGCAACAGGCACCAACCTGTGTGGGAGTGTGCTTGGGGGATGTGTGGGTGTGAATCTGCATCCACCCTGCTATGCAGCAAAGGCAGCCCTGAAGACTGTGCTCCAGTTCCCATCTGCTCCCTCCATGACTATGAGTTTTCCTCTTTCAATTAACCTTCCTGGTCTGGATTCCATTTGCTGCACAAATTGTATGTCCCCTCCTCCTCTTTAGAGTAGCTAAATTGCTTAGGTTAGCATTTAATAGAAGTTGGGGTGGATTTTTACGTCTTTATTTAGTATCTGTAGGAATGTGTGCACACACTCTTCTCACTTGTATTCAGTTTGCTAACTTCCTATGCTATCAGTTTTCTTAACACACTGTCAAAATTTAACCTATGCCTGTTTATTTCTGAGAATCTGCACATCATATAAAGTGTTCTCTATAAATCTAAGGCCCTGGTATATACCAGGCATACCATCCCAATAATAATTGCCCTGGGTATGTATGTGCCCTTGACATGCCTAAGGGGGATGCTCCCATGGTCAATGCACATACATATGCAGGTCATTTCAGTGCAAGAAATGTCCATTACACCAATGCTACTCAGGGTGGAGGGGAGATTGGATAGCCCAGTGGCATCTCAGCCTAAGGGGAGAAACTTAAGCAGCAGGTGCAGGGTAGGCTATGACGGAAGAGTGTGGGCAAGACGCAGAGACACCAGGAGAGCAACTGGGCTATCTCAAGGCCAGAGCCAAGCCAGCTTGCTAAAAGTCATGTGCTAGAGGACCCTACCTTACCAAGCTTGGACCCAGAACCCCCAGGACCTAACATTAATCTTGCTTAAAATATGGCTTATCTGAAGGAAATGGCAAATTGTAGTCAGTGGATGGCTAGTGTGGGTAAAAACCAAAACAATCAGTGAGTGTGCATCAAGATTTGCTTACCTGAAGACATCTTTTTTCAGGTTTTGTGGCTCTTGCTAGCTTTATCAACCAGTAATATTTCTCTCCTCTGTGTTTCTCTGCTCTGCTCTTCGCTTCCCTTTTCTTGTTTAAAAGCTCTTCCATTTTGTGAGGGCCCTTATATGAAGCTGGAAGGTGTGTTTTCATTGAGAAACTAACTACAGCATGATTGATCTAAATTTAATACAGAATGAATTCATTCAAATATTTGTTCTGTTCCCAAATCGAAAACAATTCCAGAAGTCCCACAGAATTTTGAGAGGAATTCCAATTATACAGGAATTGAGTGTATGGAACAGAGCAGTTAGATTTGCCCCAAAGGATTAGGGTTTCTAATTAAATAGGCTTCTCCTTCCAACTGAATTACTGAGGAACTTGGTTAATATAGTGAAATAATATATTAACTGAAACATTCTTGGAGTCTGCTTTTGGAATTTTTATTCTGTCAGCTCTGAAGATCTGGAAGCTTGTGACCACAAACCCCTCTGTCTTCCCTACATGGACTAATCTGCTTGATTTGGTAAGAGTTAAATTTTGCTAAAGGCAAGTGCTGGCAGTTAAGAGAAACCAGTATGCAAGGGGAAGCCCTTTAGATGCTATGTGAAGCCTCCAGTCTCCCTGCAGTGGCTTTCTATTCTGCTGCTGGGTCCTAGAGGAAGAAAATATCCCCTCAGTGCTGTAGGTACCAGCCTGAACACAACGCTGCCTAGTGGCCTTTCTGGTGAATGATGATTGTGCTGAGCTGACAGGTTTCTATGCACAGCATTGCATGGTTGAGGAATGGGGGGGGGGGGGTTAATTCAACGGAGAGGCATAGAGCAGACCCACCTTGACCACACAAGTACTTTTTTTGTAATTACATATTCTCTTGTCACTTGCTTTGCGTTGCTTAACGCCCCCCCCCCCCCAATTCTGGCTTACCCCCTGATTGCTGGTTGCTTGCAAGGAACCAGTTATTCATTGATCAGTTTGACTGTTCATGAGCAGCTTGAGCCTTTTCAGAGGGTCATTTTCCACAAATGCAAACAGTCCAGTAAGTTCAGTCAGCAGCATTTCTGGCACACACACTTTCATGCAGCCCAAATGCAGTCATATGTCCCTTCCAATATCGGGGCTGACTTTAATTTCCTTATGGACACCCGGCTAGATAAAAAAACCAATCGCCTGCCTCCTCATCTCATCCCCAGCCAGTGCCCCTCGCCCTCAGGTCTGCAAAAAATAATGTCGGATATGGGACTTACGGATTCCTGGAGGTTTCTTCATCAAAATGAACGAGACTTTACTTATTTCTCATCACAGCATCAAACCCACACGCGCATCGATTATATCTTTATTTCCAACTCTCTTTGCAACACTCTTGTAGACGCTTCCATTGAATCGAAACTTTGGTCTGACCATGCGCCAGTTCTCTCCATTATAAGGGCAACTGAGCAATATGACCGTAGCTTTTCGTGGAGACTTGACAATTATTTATTATTAGATAAGGAACTTTCCAACCAAATTGAACGCGAAATTAACGAATTTTTCAATCATAACCTTTCTGGTGACACCCCCCCCAAAAACAGTCTGGGATGCTTGCAAAGCTGTCCTAAGAGGTAAGATTATTGCATTGACCGCGGCCCAGAGAAAGAAAAAGCAACATCTTATTACTGCCCTGACCGCGAAAATCAGAGATCTTGAATTTCAACACAAACGTACATGCAACAAAAAAGTTTATCAACACTTGCAAGAGGAAAGAAAGAGATTAGAAGCCTTAGAAACGCAAAAAATCAAACGCAATTTGCTATTTACTAAACAGGCATATTGCTATCGAAGCCCTAAATTTCACAGGCTCCTGGCATGGAAAGCCAAACAACAAGCTGCCAACCTGAATGTAAAAGGTCTCAGAGACTGCAAAGGTACTTTATGCACTTCTTCTAAATCTATTTTAGCTGCCTTTTGCCAATTTTACTCCTCTTTATACCAATCCAAAAACCCATCACCGGATCTAATCTCTAATTTCTTTCAATCTATCACTTCTCTTCCCACTTTGTCAGAAACTCACAGAAAGTACCTTGACCACCCCATTGATGAGCTGGAACTTGCTGCAGCCATCAAGTCATTGCGCACTAACAAATCTCCGGGTCTTGATGGCTTCACCTCTGAATTCTACAAAGCTTATAGTTCCTCACTATCCTCGTATTTATTAACTCTTTTTAATCATATTCTTGACTCTGGCTCTATCCCCCAGTCCTGGAGTCTTGCCAAGATTATTGTTTTGCATAAGAAAGAAAGAGATGAACTAGACCCCAAATCCTATCGACCGATATCACTCTTAAACACTGACTACAAGCTCTTTGCCAGCATTCTAACTAAGCGATTAAATAGTTTTATAGAAAAGTATATTGCCCCAGATCAAGCGGGTTTCATCCCTGGTCATGATCTAACTGATGTCACTCAAAAAACATTGAACCTGATCTATCACTGTACATCCAAGGCCGTTCGAGATGCCTGTATTCTATCTATAGACATAGAGAAAGCCTTTGACTCGGTCGAACCTCTTTATTTGCACTCTTTGCTCGAAAGAATGGATTTTGGTCCTAAATTTCACAATCTTATAGATTCCTTTTATTTCTCCCCTTCAGCGCTACTTCGGATTAACAACTTAAATTCAGCTATCTTCAACTTGTCTAGAGGCACTCGACAAGGGTGCCCTCTCTCACCCCTTTTATTTGCTCTTGCAATTGAGCCTCTTGCCATCAAAATCAGGAATGATACTCGCATCCAGGGTGTCCCTGTGGAGATCGAAGTTTTTAAGGTAAGTCTCTTCGCAGACGACATAACTTTGTATCTTACTAATCCCTCCTCGTCACTTCCAGCAATTCATTCTCACCTCTCTGAATTTGCCAATGCTTCAGGCCTTACCATAAACTTTGATAAATCTCTCTTGCATTCTATTACTCTATCCCCAGCCTCCATCTCCTTTATCAGAAAGCACTATCGCTAAAAGTGGGTTAACAAATCTTGGAAACACCTTGGCGTCCACGTCCCACTTGACTTTAATACTCTCCCAGCTGTCAATCAGGCGGAAATCTCCAAATCTATCAAGTCACTCCTAACCTACTCTGGAAAACAACAATTTTTTACCCTTTTGGAACGCATTTACTTAATTAAATCTTTGATCCTTCCCAAAATAGTGTTCTACTTACGTGCTGTCCCTCTGTGTGTCCCGGCCTCCTTGCTACATAAGTGGCAATCCCAAATGAATGAATTCATTTGGCAACATCAGAAACCAAGGCTCAACTTTGCATCGAGCAGACGGTCTATTTCAATGGGTGGACTGGGGATCCCAGATATTTTTAGATACCATGATGCTATTATTCTTTCTAACTTGGTGAAATATTATAGGTCCTCTTATGTGGCGGACTGGAAGTTGATCGAAAATTCTTATCTTAAGGCCCCTTCTTTTCAAGAAGAGCTCTGGAGTGTTCCCAAACGAGTTAAATCTTCTCTTTCTCCAAATCCTTTTTTAGCTTCTTTATTGCAGGTTTGGTGTAAACATCATATTAAGATAGCTCCTCCAACCTCTCCCTTAACCACGTTTGTTGGTCAGCACTGGTTTGCTCCGGGACTGCGTAAAAACTCATTTGTGAAATGGAGACGATTGGAGCTGACTCGCTTTGTCGATGTCCTTCTTAATGGGGTAGTAAAAGACAAAGGGACTCTGGAGGCTGACTCCGACCTTCGGCTCCCCTGGTTTGAGTATCTTCAACTTCGGCGTTTACTTGACTCGCATCTCTTTACCCCTCCTTTACGCATTCACCTTACTGATTTTGAAAAGATTTTATTTTGTGACTCAATCCCGATCAAAGGATTGATATCAAAGATTTATAAAATACTACTCCGCCCCCTTAACGCAGTGCCACACTCTTACCAAGGTGCCTGGGTCCGAGACCTACACATGGAGCTGACTGAGGAGCAGTGGCAGGCTATTTGGTGTTCTTCCATATACAAAACAAAAGCAATGAACGTTCAACTTCAAGCCTTAAAAGTCCTTACACGATGGTACAGGACTCCAGTGCAGTTAGCACACTCATCCTCTATCTCGCTTCTCTGTTTTAAGAATTGTGGCCAGAAGGGCACATTTTTTCACTCTTGGTGGCTATGCCCAGTCATAAATAGCTTTTGGAGGCAAATCTACCAAGAAGTACTAGCTCTCACTTCACACTCTCCACCATTTACGCCTGAATACGCTCTTTTGAATCTTATAGGCACCTCAAACACTTCCGAACCTGTAGAGGAATTGATCTCACATATGTTTGTGGCTGCTAAATTTGCAATAGCCTTAGTCTGGAAGCAGCAATCTCCTCCCTCACGACGGACTTGGTGGTTGAAATTGTGGGATTATTTTGTTTTGGATAAGCTTACTTATGATTTAGATCCCCATCGTTCTCAACAAATTGCTTCCCTGAGTTTTATAGAAAAATGGCGTCCCTTTATAAACAAAGTGTTAGCTGATAACAATATTCCTAGTAACTCATACCATGCTATACTGATGTCATGTCAATTGTTGTTGTAATTTTGCTCTAAGATGGCCTATGGTGTATGCACCTACTTCCCTGTTCTGTATTGGTACTTGGTGCACACTTACTGATTTGTTGATGTATTTGTACCATGTTTCTCAATTCAATAAAGCATTTTAAAAATTAAAAAAAAAATATGTCCCTTCCAACATAGACTGCCCATTGCTATGCCCCACAAAGCAGCCAATAATTGAAATAGTGAGCAGAATAGTCAATCAAGGATCACAAATAAATATTATGGGGTGTTTTACTGTTCCAAGTCCATTTTATCAACATTATTTCACATATGCATGCTTTTGCACAGCCATATTGAAGTTTCAGTTTCCCCTGCATCATTTTACTTATTTTTCTGAGGGCATTTTCGCACTGACCTTAATCAGCAGCGACACCCCTCTTCACCGCGCAGGATCGGCGCGGATTTCGCACTAATTGCCGCGGAGCACCCGGAAGAGCCGGAAAGTCCCGCGGCTTTTGCGGCGCAAATGGAAACTGGTTTTTGGCGGTTTCCGTTTGCGCCGCAAAAGCCGCGGGACTTTCCGGCTCTTCCGGGTGCTCCACGGCAATTAGTGCGAAATCCGCGCCGATCCTGCGTGGTGAAGAGGGGCGTCGCTGCTGATTAAGGTCAGTGCGAAAACACCCTGTATTCATGATTGTGGGGGAGAGTAAATTTCACCTATTGAGCACATACAAAAGCAGCTGCAAGGTAAAATGACTAAAATGAAACCAACAAAGCTACAGCATGGCCACAAAGCTGTTCAGCGGGTGCTCAAGTTGAAGAGCAGCAAGGTGAGTACATCTGAGGCATGGCTATCAAGTAAACATGGCTGTCAGAAATGGTGTGTTCACTTACCAAACATGTTCAGCATAAAGTTCACTGCATTTTTGTCATTGTTTTAGAACTGCTAAGCTGTGTGCTTGCTTTTCTGGAGTTCTAGCTGCAAAATCTCTGTACCCATTGGGTCATTCTGCCTTCTTTTTGGGGGGTGCTGCCAAACTGTCCCTCTGCTTTCTGCAGAAATTTGAGATTTATTTATTTATTTATTTATTTATTTATTTATTTATTTATTTATTCCGGGATTTATATCCCGCCCTTCCCACGGGTGGCTCAGGGCGGCTTACAACAAACAATAAAACAGTAAAATCGGAATAAATTAGTTACATTTAAAATCGGCATTTAAAAACCTAAAAACCTAAAATTAATATTAACTATACAGTATCACAGATATCTAGAGAGCTACATTTGTCCAGTCAGGCGTAGGCTAACCGGAAGAGGGTTGTCTTACAGGCCCTGCGGAACTGAGTAAGATCCCGCAGGGCCAAAGCCCCCTTCATGTTTGTTCTGTGAGTGAGAATTATAACTATTCACAATGGTGAAACCTTTTTATCCTATCAGTCTGAAATTTTGCAGCAAACATTGCAGGGCTTGCTTGCAATTCCTGAACATTTCATACAGTTGAGTGAAAAATAAAAAAGTTATTGCTGGAATGGTGTTCCCTATTATAAAACCAATGGAAATGTCTAACAAATATAATAAATAAAACAAACAAAATTCTGGCTTCTGAGGGCCTAGCAGCATGGGACATTGAAAGATCCCAGGGTTTTATTAAAGGAAAATAACAGATGTGTAGCACCAGGAAGGGAGTTTATCCTTTCACTGTGGTTTTACTATCCAAAAACACTGCCTCCCCATGCATTTAAAGGGGGTATGTTCCTAGCTTGGAACAGAAAGAAGACTGGCACAATCTCTTTGCCAGTCTTTCTTTTCCTTTACGGGATGTGTTAACTGTATATAGGGGAAGCTAATTTTGATTGATGAAATTATAGAAAGGAAAATCAGTCCAAACCAAGTCTCCCCACAGCTGCTATTTGTCTTTTAAAACTTCTAGGAAGATCTGCTTGTGGATCTCTCAGTGTCAGGCCCTGAGACAGATAAATATCAGATACTTTGCCTGCATCGATAACTTTTTTCCAGTACAGCATGTTGTTAATGTGGAAAGAAAGACAGTCAGGTGGCCACACTATCTGAAGCTCAACTGCTCCGACTGAGATCCAGAGGCATACCTTTCAGCATTGCAGCACTGATAGGTGCACAATAAACTGGAAGCAGATAATCAGTGCAGCAAAGAAGACAGCAAGCAGTGAAACAGCAGCTCAGCTACATAATGTGAATATGCATATACTGGTACTTGGATTTTTTTTCTTTAAAAATCTTCTCATTAGGCGTGAATTGCATCTTTGATGTTCATAACATCATAACATCTTTGATGTTCATAAGGGAAGATGTAGCCTGATCATCTCCTCTTTTTGTTTTTTTGCTCAAAAGCAATTTATTTACTTATTTACTTCATGTATGCCCCGTCTTTCTTCACAATGGGGACCCAAAGCCGCTCACATCATCTCCTTTTCTCTAAAAATCTTACTGAGTTCAATGGGTCTTATTCCCAAGGAAAAGTACTTCAGATTATAGCCTTAAAGGTTTTATTTAATGATAGTCTTCTTTTTTAAATTTTGATTTTATATTCCACTTGCCTCCCCAGTGGGGGTCTAAAGCTGCTTACATTGTTCCCCCTTCCTTTATTTTATCCATCCAACAATAACCTTGCAGAATATGTTAGGCTGGGACAGACTGACTGACCCAGGTCACCAGTGAACTCCACAGCAGAGTGGGGATTTCAGTGTGGGTCAGTCACATCCCAGCTCAACCCTCTAACCACTACACTGCTGTCTGGCTAGATGAAGGGGACTACAAAGAATAATGTGAAGGAGATGAAATCCCTTTCCAACAGCGATCTGGTTGGCTCCTTTCTGCACAGCACATGTATTTATTCTGTATCCCAGCACAGGACAAATGACAAAGAGCAATGAACTTCTAAAAGACTAAAAAGGTAAGTTTGCTGCTCCTTGTCATTTGTCCTGTGCTGGAATACAGAATGAAGTCATGTGCAATCCATTAAAATGGATACTTTGAAGAGTGGACTCTGTGGCATTGTACCCCACTGACGTCCCTGTCCTTCCCACGCTCCACCTCCAGATCACCGGGAGTTTTTTAAACAAACTTGGTGGTCAGTGGGAAGCAGTAGCCTTGTTGTTCTTCATGGCTTCTAATTTTCAGTAGAACTAGACGAAGGCCACTGATATCCCAGACCATATTTAAGTGATGCTCATAACTCACTCAAGCACATTCTTCATGACTGTCACAGAAACGCAGCCCTGGGAAGCCAATTGCATTTCTCAAACAAAGTTTGAGTCCAGATTCTTCTGAAGAAGTGTGCTTGCACATGAAAGCTTATATCTTAAATAAAACTTTGCTGGCTTTAAAGGTGCCACTGGACTCAAACTTTGTTCTGCAACTTCAGACCAACACAGATACCCACCTGAATCTGCATTTCTCTGCATCCAACATAGGTGCAGTTTGAGGGCTCAGAAAATTCAGCAATATAACCTCAAAGGAGGGGAGAGCTCAGCATTCAAGCAGCAGCAGCAGCATTCAGACAGCAACAACAACATTGATGGCATTAAAAACCAAGATTTTGCTCCTTCCTTTTCTTATACATACATTAATAGTACATTTAGATGGTCACATGTAGAATTTTGTCTTTGTTAGGGCATGCCTGTTAATTACACCCCGAAATCATGTTCCATCAGCTCTTTAAAGGTCTCCGTACTGGCAGGCAACACTTGAGACTGCTGCATCCCAGTCATGCAGCGGAGGGTTTAAAAAGGAGTAAGACTCTCCTCTCTTCTTCTTGCAGCCACCCAGCTAGAATATCGCTGGCATAAAGTCTCACTAATGGGCTCTTGCAAACACCTCATCTCAGACCGATTCTGCAACAGATCAGTGCCAGGACATGTAAAATTACAATCTGGTGCACAAATAGCTGGAAACCCAGTTCTTCATGACATTCTGTTGGCAGATGAATTGATTGTTGTTTCTTCTCCTTTTAAAATTTCTACAATGTGTTATTTTGAATTCCTTTATTCCACATTGAGTATATTGATTTGGAATAGCTGGAACTTTTCAAAAAAATGTTTAATAACTTTGTTCTTAAAACTTCTCTGCATATTTATGATGATCTGGAAGTATGAACACTTTGTAATGACACTGGGTTGGCTCTAGAGATGCCAGCCTCCAGGTGGGACCTGGGATCCCCCAGAATTACGTATCATTTCCAGACTACAGAGATCAGTTTCCCTGGAGAAAATGGATCCTCTGAAGGGCAGAGCAAACTTTCTATTCTTTCAGTTTGTTAATTTCACTATTTTGTCATTGGATTCTAACTTTGTTCTATTTGCATGCTTAACCACTACCCACAAGCTATATGTAGCACTGTTCACTGTACCCCATTTCATTGTCTGATGAAGTGTACATGCACACAAAAGCTTACATTCTGAATTAAACTTTTTCGGTCTTAAAGATGCCACTGGACTCCAACTTCGTTCTGTTGCTTCAGACCAACATGGCTACCCACCTGAAACTATCAGAACTTAACAGGGATATGATTTTATTATCTTATTATATACACCAACTCATTCTTGCCAAGAAGGACTATACATCCTCTGTGTTTTTATGCATTTCTTTTTTTCTGGAATAATATATTAGAATACTGTTTGTAATGCAATGCAATATATAGGGATAGATTTTTCTGACAATACATTTATAAACAATATTGCATTTAGAACAACAGATAGTGATTGTAATGAAATGCAATGAAATCTGAAATATATTTCCCTACAGAACACTGCACCCCACCCCATCAAAAGGAAAAAATGCAGTTTGTTACCCTCATGCTTGAGAGGAGATGAACAGAGAGTTGTAAAGGAGTCTCAGTTAACTTCCCATGATTAGAAAGGATTCTCTTTCTTAGTTTGATATATTTACTGCTTAAACTGTTTTTTTTTAAATTGCAGATTTATACCCCGCCCTTCTCCCTGAATCAGAGACTCAGAGCAGCTTACAATCCCCTATGTCTTCTCCCTCCACAATAGACACCTTGTGAGGTGGGTGGGACTGAGCAGCAGCTCACAGCAGCTGCCCTTTCAAGGACAAGTCCTGCAATAGCTATGCTAACCCAAGGCAATTCCAGAAGGTGCCAGTGGAGGAGTGGGGAATCAAACCCAGTTCTCCTAGATAAGAGTCCACACACTTAACTACTACACCAAACTGGCTCTCATTTGATTAATTAAGGGGGAACAACTGGCTGTTGTTCCCCCTTAATTAAATCCATACAGCCGTCAACCCTATACACTTAACTAGTTATTCCTGTTTTGTCTCCGAAGAACTTCATCATGTCATATGCTAATTTGGCTGTTCAGCCTCTGTCTATAAATCTGAATGATTTTCTTTAGTTTATATCTGAGGAAGTGTGCATGCACACAAAAGCTCATCGCTTGAATAAAATGTTGTTAGTCTTAAAGATGCCACTTGACTCTAACTTTATTCTGTCTGCTTGTGAAAGTATTTGTATCCCCACTATCTTTTTCATTAGTACGAATCATATAATTAGGTATTTCTCCTGAAACAATTTCATAATCAAATCAAATCTTGCACACAATCCATTGTACATTCTGTTGCTCCATCTGCACATTATTATTTTGTGATTTTATTCAAACACTGTGTTGCTTCAGCTCTTTCACTATTGCTTGTGCAAGAGGAATTGCACATATACCTTTTTTCCCCTTGTGCATCCACACTATGGTCCCAGGAAAAAAATGTGATGAAAATAACAGTTTGAAACAGATCTTTACCTAGAAATGCATTGTGCATGGATGCTTATGATGTTCCTGCAGGACAGCAGCCACCCATCAAAGATCAAGCATGGCAGTCAACAGGGGTTTTTTTGTAGCAGGAACTCATCCAAGGGCTTACAGGGTTCTTAGTACAGAGCCTACTGGAAGTTCCAGGAGAATTGGCTACATCAGGGGTGTGTGGCCTAATATGCAAAGGAGTTCCTGCTACAAAAAAAAAACCCTGGCGGTCAGCTGGCTCCCAGTGTAGCTTCCTACAGTGTACACACATAGCGGAGGGGTGGGGGGGAGGAAGAGGCCATATCATGACAGCATTTACTGTATATCCACTGTTGCACTTAGACACACACACTTCCCAAATTCTGAAAAGCTTTAAGAACAGCCAGCACATTGACCTGAAGAAGATGCAGAAGTTAGAACTCGGGCTGATACTGTACAGGTATGAAAATGCTGCAGCTGTCCAGATTCCATCTTCAACACAGTGCTTCAAAGGACTTCTTTGCAACTGACCACCTGTGGGACAGAGACTTAGCAGGGAATGCTTTTCCTGGCAAAGAAATCTGGTTGAGATTTTCTTATTTTCTTAATCCATGCATGCCACCAGGATCCTGTTACAGCTACAGAACCGCAAAAAAAGTGCAGCAAGAAAGTGCAGAAAGGATGTTATGCAACGCAAATGTCTGGATTTTAAAGGGGGGGGGGAACTTGCCCAAATAAAGTTGTGTGGGTTATAAAGTTTAGATCATTTAACACATGCATATGCAGCATCAAACTGCTATGTAAGAAGCTACTCAAATTTTTAAAAGATAGATCCAAGCGGGCAGCCATGTTGTTCTGATGCAGTAAGACAAATTTTGAGTCCAGAGGCACCTTAAAAACCAGCAACAATATATTCTAGGTATGAGCTTTCAGCTTTCTATGCTTTCAGCTCATACATTAAATAAACTTTTGTTAATATTAAAGATGCCACTGGATGCAAAATTTATTCTAGATAAAAAAACCAAATCTTTACCCTTTCATTGGTTAACACATTTTTCAGTGTCTATAACAAAAGAATAAGCTAAGGCAGAAAGGACTCTCAAATGTTTCCATTTTGAAACAATATCAAATCTGGAAGAAAACAAATGTTACAAGTCCATGAAAACAGTTCTGCCCTTTTTCTTGCTTACAGCAGACTTCTCTAAAGTTCATAATCATTAGATAATATCAACAGCGCCCTCTACAGTGAATCCTAAGAATTAACTGTAGTTCTAATTTCTGCCCTGTATGCAATACACACTACATTCCTGTGGTTTTTATAATTAATTCATTGTCAATACTGTAGCTGCCGCAATTACTTTGCCAAAAAAAACCCCAGATTTTTTCAGAGTAGAGTTATATCTAAACCTCATAGTCCTGAACAATTATTTAGGTGTAAATCCCATTGGATTCAAAGACATTTACATACCAAGACTCCAGTCTTAAGGAAGTGTCCCACTGAGTCACATGGGACTATCTTCTGAGTAAACCTGATTAGAATTGCTCCCAATGAAGGTAAAATCCACTGAAATCATGAAGATAAAATCCTTTTACATGAAGGTAAAATCCTCTAAAACCAGTGAGATTTATGCATGCATTTTTCTGAACTGTGCATTTTTATTAATCTTTAACTATTTAATTAATTGAAATATGCTACCAAATAACATTTAACTTTATTGAAAACCCAAGCCATGAAATCCAAACATGTCTTAGGACAACAGTTAATTTAAATGATTCTTCAGAAATAAGAGACCAACCGCACTGTAAGATTTATTGCTTTTGAAAGAAGCAAAAATGATAACCTCTTTGTTTTCTTTCCTGACAAGCGCTTGGAGTAAAACACGAAGGGTTTTAGATGATGATGGAGTAATTCCACTCCCCCAATGACTCAAAGACAAGTTCAATCAGATGAAACAACTGGAGTTTGTTTTCTCTGTGATCACCATAATTGAAACGATCCATTGCACCTGGGTAAAGGTCCCTTAGAAATGAGGAATAATCCCCAGACTGAGCATCAAGCCCAGAACAAATATACGTCTGGAAGAAGACAAATCACTATCAGAAGCCTTTCTTAATTGTGAGGCTCAACATATTTATGTTGATTTTTTCCCCTTTCTGCTTTGATGGTCTCTAATTTGCAGGTGCCAAACAAATAGTTAAGATCCATATTTCAGACTGAGAACCTTCTTAAAGAACCATCTGTATAGCAAAAAGAGATTTAGGAAATCTCATAGGTTAAATATTCTAGCTCAATGTTTCCCAACCTGAGGGTTGGAACCCATAAGTGAGTCACAAAGCCTCTGAAAGTGGGTCACATCCCAGTCCTCCCTAATGGCCACCACTATCCTTGGCATTGCTCTCTTTCTGGCTTCTTGCCTGCCAACTTTTCACATTCTTACTTCCCCCACTCTTTGTGACGAATAATGAGGAGGAAAAAAACCATCCAGCAACTATTAATTGTATGGTAATAAGAGAAAGAAGGAAAAACAGGCTGGAGAGAGCTCGGGAGCTGCTTAGCAGGACACGGAGAAAACAGAAGAAGATGCATGTGGGCTCCATTTTGGTGGTGCTGCTCCTGCAATAACCCAACCTCTTGCTCAGCCTGCTACAGGGCCTCAGTGCCCCCTAAATGTCACAGGAGATATACTATAATGAGTTCCTTGTTGCCAACCCCTTTACCACCATCAGCCATTTCCCCATATCTCCTAACCACCACCACCTTCACAAATTCCACTCTGGCTCAGCTGGCAGAGACAACCGATAGAAGTCCCTGCTGTCAGGTAGTTGACCTCAGGAGGTGTCTTGTGAACTCAGCACCTGGAAAAGATAACTCTTTGATTTTTCTTTGCCTTCTTACCCATAAATGACATGTTTATTGATGGACTTGATTGCTGTAAAATTAAAAGGTCTCCCTTAATTTCCCTACTCATACAATCAGGAATGTATGGGTTAAATCTTACTTCTTGCTGAAACACAGACCCCGATGAAAGTATACTCTGGAGGTGGTTAAAGGTGGCACAATGCTTAGCATTAAGCAGTTTGGGCAAACAGCTGTTGACTAGCATCTACCCTTTCATGCATGGTGGTAAATGGTAAGGTAAAAGGTCTGTCTTCTGAATTCAGGTGGAAACTAGGAGTGCTTTCACAGCTTTGTACCATGGTTGGTACAACACTAAGAATAGTGGAGAAGAAAAGGATGGTCAAAGGCTAGACTGTAACCTCCATATGCAGGGACTGTGAACTTCAGAATGTCACTTGCTTGGAGTTCCTAGTAGGATATGATTTTTGTTGGCTTCTGAAAAACATCTGGTTGGCCACTGTAGAAAATGAAATGCTGGGCTAGATGGGCACCATGGTCATAGTTTGCATAGGTGCCTGACCTGGATGAGTCACTGCACCAAGCAAATTTGGACTTGTGGTTCACTACATCAAAAAGGTTGGGAACCATTGTTTTTGTCTACCTGATCATGTGTATCCTTGATAAACATGCAGACATAAAGATAAAGACATGACCATGATTTATTTGCTCAGTTATGGATTCCTCCCCCCGCCCCCGCCGAGATATATTTCTCAAACAACTCTTTGACTAACAGAAGTTTAGTAGAAGAAGTTCACTGCATCTGGTAAATTTTCACTGCTTGAAGAACTTCTTCCAGAAGGAAAGCCCAAATTCTGATTTGGATACTTCCATTGATATCTTAAAATGTCTATACAATCTGTTTTGTAGACATGAAAAAATGCATCTTGACATTGAAAGAAGAAAGCCAGGCCAGGTATTATTTTTGAAAAATCAGGACTCCTGACAAATGCCGCACTCATACATCATTGGATGTTGTGCTATTGTTACGTTATAGTGATCATTTGCAAGTGGATTAGCTTGCCCACTCAGGATAATCCAATTGTGAATTATAGTTATAGTCTGACGATAGCATAATTTGGATGCAGCCAAAGGCAAGGTCAGTGATTAAGGATAAGCTCAGGTCAATTTCAATTGGTTTTAAGGTCCTGGTGGACAGAGTCCAGGAGTTTAGTCAGCTCAAGAATCAAAAGAAAATTTTGGTTATTCAGAAAGTATTGCTTTTTGCAAAGGCTTGTGGCAAGGGAGTTCTTTCCCAGGCAGAAGAGGGTGAGGCTATGACCTGTGGGTTTCCTGCTATAATGTTGCCTGATTGAACTCTGGCTCTTTATGTTGGATAGCCAACAGTTCACTTTTTTCAATGTATACAGATTCCTATAGCTAGTTCACCAAGTTCTCTCATTCAAGTTATTACAAAATAACAACCAGGAAAACATCCATGCCCCAAACATGTGATGACAGACAATTCAAGGAAAAGCAATGAAAATAACATGCCATGTTTTAGCTCATGGACCTTTTGACTGTGAAATGGGTTTTTGAAAGGTGAAGAATTTCATGAAAATCCCCCTTCATTGCTTTTTTAGTGTTTATCAGAGTTTACAGCTGTTTCTTACACAACCCATAGCTTTAAAGTCATTCACCAAACAAAAACAAGATCAAAACTGGGACTTCTTCCTAAGTCAATCCCAGCCAACAAACTATCATTTAGCATGATTGTTTTGCACCATCTAAGGATGGGCATGAATCCAAAAAGGGCAGTTCAGTTCAAGGTTCAGGGAGGCCCATGAGCTGGACCCCAAACCAACCCCAATGGTGTCTTCCTCGAACAAAGGTTCCCAAGCTCTGAACCAGTCCAAGTTCAGCCCAAATAGGGAGGGACGGTGGCTCAGTGGTAGAGCATCTGCTTTGTAAGCAGAAGGTCCCAGATTCAATCCCTGGCATCTCCAACTAAAAAGGGTCCAGGCAAATAGGCGCGAAAAACCTTAGCTTGAGACCCTGGAAAGCCGCTGCCAGTCTGAGTAGACAATACTGACTTCAATGGACTGAGGGTCTGATTCAGTATAAGGCAGCTTCATATGTTCAAATTCTGGCTCATGAGCCAGTTTGTGCCCATCCCTAGTGCCATTGTATTGCCGGTAAGATCTGGCTATGTGACAGCATTACAGTGAGTATTGGCTTTACTGTTGAGTAGGTTTCCTGATGATGCCATGAAACTGGATCAGACCAGTTGTTTCTGCCCTCATTTTGAAGAGGCAAACAATTTCATCCCATGTTGCACGCCACTTAAACAATCACCAAAATTGTGAGTGCATTTGGATTAGATATATTTTTTCATGATTCTCTCCCCCCCCCCGCCCCCTCCCCGTTCCCCATTCCAAATCAGCATTTGCTCAGTATTGATGGTGGCAACCGAGGAATTTATTTGTACAAGGACATAACCTTCAGGAGGGGCACTTGCAACACATGGTTACATGCCAAGTGGGTTGCAAACAGTGCTTAACTAGAATCTGTAGGTGCTTTGCTGTTGCACAATCATAGCAGGGCCTGCTGCATTGTACCTATTATATGAATGTAAAATTATTGTCATACTAAGTTAGACATGATGCTGGCTGCATCCACCCCTACTGAAAAGTCCTTACTCAGGTATACAACGAGCCTACCTCACACTTCATAGAGCTCTTACTCTATGTACAACTGTCAAGACTACAGATGCAAACTTCACGTTGAACATGTTCAGCAGGTGAAAGGACATTCTTTGAATTCTTGGTTTTCACATTAGAAGGAATAAAGATTAGTCTCTAACCCTTCTCACTGCAGAGATATTCTGGAGTGAAAAGGGCTAGAGACTATACTTACTCTCTATTTTAAAACAAAAGCTGGGGATTCAGAGCAGCTAGGCGGTCATGGCAGCAAATCATTAGAATGTTATTTCAAAGTTGCATTCTACCAGTTGATGGGGAGTTTTAAATAAAAAAGTAACCAATAAAACCCCTTCCAGTGATTGAGAGAAAGAGGCAGTTATGGGAGGATGAAGCAAGAAAAGTACAGAGAAAACTGCTGTGGCAAATGCTCCAATGCTGAGATATTTGCAGTGGCCAAGACAGCTAAACAGAAGACTGTTATGCATGGATGTTTTCCCTTGCATTCACTGTGCATGTATGTCAGGTTTTCTTTGTCATTCTGCATTGATTTTCCTCCCTTCTGCACTCTGTTCACTTTCTGGTCACTGTTTCTCTAGTTTATCATTGGGCGTTTTCGCACTGACCTTAATCAGCAGCGACGTCCCTCTTCACCGTGCAGGATCTGCGTGGATTTCGCACCAATTGCTGCGGAGCACCCGGAAGAGCTGCAAAGTCCCGCGGCTTTTGTGGCGCAAATGGAAACTGGTTTTTGGTGGTTTCCATTTGCACCGCAAAAGCCGCGGGACTTTGCGGCTCTTCCGGGTGCTCCGCAGCAATTGGTGCAAAATCCGCGCAGATCCTGCGCGGTGAAGAGGGACGTCGCTGCCGATTAAGGTCAGTGTGAAAATGCCCTGAGAGTGCTTTGTGCTGATTTTCCCTTTGTTTCGTTTCCAAGCAGAAGGTAATTCAAAAGTGTACAGATTCCCTCAGATTCCATCTGCCCTTTTGCCGCTCCTCAAAGATCACTCCCCCACCCACATTGAGGTTGTTCTGCCCACTCTGCACCTTCTACCATCCTCTTCCTTTCATCAGTGTGCAAATTGCACTTCCCCTCATTTTAAAATTATTTTTTTTTACAAGCGGTATGAGTCTAGTGATATGAAACTATCACTAGTCTTGGATCACTAAATAAAAATAATAAAATGATGGGGAGAGGGGTTTAAAAGGAGCTGCAGGAGGTTTAGTTCCCTGCTGGTACTGACTTGAAAGGGGGATTGAAGAGGAGGCAAATGGCAGCATCCACAATGGGGGAAAATGTTCCCTGATATTTTGAGATTATGTGACTCTCCCATTTTTCACAGTGGCAGATAACACAGCAGAGAATGCTTTGCAGTATGGAAAATGGGGCTTTGTAGCTGGTTGTCAGGTTCTCTGTCAGTTTAGGTCAGTGTCAGGTGGTGGCACTGTATTGTGTTGTGTTCACATCCCATTGTAACCTTATTATATCATTATAGTCTGGTTTGTATGTTCATTTTCTCCCTTGCTCAAACATGTATCTAATTTTGCTTCCATTGGGATTTTGCTTGCTGTAACTTTTCACAAGATGTGCAGGAGGACTTTAGTAGTGGAATTATTATCTGGTAGACATGGCAACATCTGGCTCTGGCCAGATGACCTTGAGCGCCTAAAGAAGACTCTCTGTGTTAAACACCTAACCCTGGGAACCTTAAGGGACAGGGGCTGGCTTTAGCTTGCACACATTTTTGCTTGGTATATTATTAGTTCTCTTTGCAAGTTACCCCATTCTCAGCAATGGCCTTGTAGAATGAAGGTACATTGCTCTGTAACAATCTCCAACAAACTTCTGACCATTTCTATATGTGCTAAATTGACTGGGATCAGTAACTGGCAAAACCTCACACTTGTCAGTTTCAAAAAAAAGTTTAGTCAGTTTCAACAGGGGCTCCCCCCCCCCCTTTGCTTGCAATTTCCTTCTGTTCCCTTTCATTCTTCAATTAATTAACACTAAAATGCAGGTGCAAAACCTGAACCCCAAGGATTTAAATGGAAGGTGCTTGCTGGATGCTACTGTGCAGGTACAATAGGGCAATTGGCTATTTAAAAAAAAACTTTGGATGCCACCACCCCACCCCACCCCCCACATCACAAGTGACGTTCCACCCCAATTTAGAAAAATGCATTTTAAGATTGTACATGCAGAATAAATACACTGGAGGAAAAAAGAATGGTGTGTAAGGCAGGCAAGAATTGAAAGACAAAGGCTTACTGCTCTGAAAACCTGCAGTAAGGTGTGCATCCACAATAGGCCACAGACTCATCCCCCTGTGAAAGTAGCTATGGACAGTCACGATTCATATAAACCAATAATAAATAAAACATGCTTTTAAAAATCCTACTGTTTGCTGTTTATGTAAGTAGTACTTAGCAACATTAATAGCTGCCAATCTGTTTGTAAAAGCAGTTTTTTTACAAACCCAATACAAACCTGTTTGTCAAGTGTTTGAGCTGTTTGGTATTGAACTGTACAAATTAGCAATTGGCTCAAGTCTGATTTAATACATTGAGCCAAACATTCACAACATCGAGTTTCCTTATCCTTAGTGGTAGCAGCAATATCTCTTGCTGCTCACCTGTGCATGTGATACTGAAATTCTGCAGGGCACTTCCTTCAGTAGACCACTCTTCTGAACATTCTAGCAGAGAGAATAAGCTGGATTCAAGTGTTTGGGATGAAACCCCTGATGCCATATATGGTCCATACCATATGACTACAATCTTTGCTCACCATTGATCCTTGGCCCAGATGCAACACAGATAGGTGAGTATAGCATGAGTGATCTGACATATAGGGTAACATATCCAGCACAGACTGGCACTGCAAAAGTCAGATATTGTGTATGGATCAGCCTTTCATCAGCTCTTTTATCTGCACACCCACTCACACTGTTCTTCAGGTCATAAAGATTCAAACCCTGATTTATAATTGAGATGGCTCAAAGTGGTGTCTGGTCTTTTCAGCCCTGCAGTTGTAAACATTCCAAAACACAGACAGAGGAAGGGCAATCTTTAATAACATTGGCTGCAAAGTAGGAAAGTGACACTTTGTATGACAAATGACCTTGAACTAGCACCAACTTATTTTGCTTATTTGTGTTCATTTAGGTGTCTAGAGTTACTTCTGTTTATTTAGGGCTTCATTATGCCACTGTTTTACTGTATGTTGTACGTTTCCAGAGAACAGAAAGGAATGTTTATAAAGCCCTTACCTATAATTAGCATCACTCAATGAAACAAGGAACTTCTGTTTTATACTTGCCACAGCTGACGTGCTCTCTCCTGAAACAGGAGAGACTTTGGAGGGTGTTTCTTGTGGTATTTAACTGGATCCACTGTTCAGAACAACCACCTAAGGTGTTAAGCTCTGCAACAGCCCTGTAGCTTGGAATGTGCTCCCTTGATTCTATCTCTACTTAATGATTGTTGTACTTTTTGAAAAACTCTATGTCATAAAATCCTGGCATGTAGTCGATTTAGATTAGCTTTATCCCATCAGGCTGTGACAGACTTTCAGTCTGCTCATTAATCTGTGGTCATAGGTTTTGGTATCATGTAGATAATATAAAACCCAACCATATTTAAAACGGATCCAGCAGGAGTGAGGAGACATTCTACCACTGTACATTTCATTAGAACTTCAATAAAAGAGCTATTGCTCAGTCCGTTTTATGAAGGCTGAAACTGCTGAGTTTAACTTTTGTTTGAGATGCTTTTCTGTTAAGGGAAATCACTGTAAGAAGAAAAGATAGCATTGCTCTCTCAAGACATAATGTACCTTATTACATCTTCATAGCTATTTGTCTTTAAAGCAACTATTGTAACCATCCAAGTTCTATATTCTAGTCTAATTTTATATCATTTTCTTATAATTTATGAGGGGACAGGTATTGCCTGATGATGTAATTATTGGACATAATCTGTGTCCATCAACTAGTTCATCAACCATAATGTCAGAGAATCCTATAATCTTCTGTACAGGGAATAAGAATTGAGAGCTAGCTTTGCCACTTAAAATGTTGTACCATGGGATTTATTCCAACAATTTACTAATGAATCTAAATGCAAAGCATATAACAGGATAAAGATATGGAACCAATGAAACCTCAAAATGGCATAGCAGCCCCACATCTGTTTTTTGCATGTGCCATTTCTAAACATCCTTATTGATGGTGATTTTAGAAGTAAACAGGGTGCTACCTAGGGCAGTGCTATACAGAGTTACTTCACTCTAAACACACTGGAATCAATGGGCTTAGCCTGGAGTAATTCTGCATAGGATCACACTATCACTTACATAAACTTTCACTTTTGAAAGCACTCCTGTGACTGTCAGTAACATGAAAAATTACTCTTGCGATGGTGTCTGTTTAAACACTGGAAGGATCCAAACACTGAATCCTTTGCCAGTGAGATATCAAATCTACATCTCTGGTTGGTTGGATTGAGCCAGCTTTTTTCCCACTAGTGAAAAAGGGAGGATGGGGTTCCTTTTGATCACCTTGAAAACTATCCTGAGGTTCATGTTAACTGCATGGATAAAAAACAAGTGGGATGGGAGGTGCAGTAAGGAAGGGAATTAAATTAATGAAAAAGCTAGCTGGATCCAACCCCATGAACATGCAATAAAGGGAGTGTGAGTTGTATTTCATCCTATTGATTTCAGTGGGACAAGTATGACTAACTTTACTTGGATCACCTAGAGAATTGTGTTCAGTTTTGGGCACCACAATTAAAGAAGGACACAGACAAGCTGGAATGTGTCCAGAGGAGGGCAACAAAGATTGTTAGGGGTCTGGAGACCAAATGCTATGGATTGAAGGAGCTGGGTACGTTTAGCCTGGAGAGGAGACAACTGAGATAACCATCTTCAAGTACTTGAAGGGCTCTCATATAGAGGATGGTACAGAGTTGTTTTATGTTGCCTCAGAAGGTTGGACCAGAACCAACAAGTTGAAATTAAATCAAAAGTTTTTGACTAAACATTAGGAACGAATTCCTTATAGTGGTGCCTTAATGAAATAGGCTTCCTTGGGAGATGTTGGGCTGTCCTTTGGAGGTTTGTAAACAGAGGCCAGATGGCCATCTGCCAACAATGCTGATTCTGTGAACTTAGACAGATCATGAGAGGAAGGACAGAAATGGATGTTGCAGTGCTTAGTTCTCATGGCCCATTCTTATATGCCCATTGCCCAGGGAAATACTGTTCACCATTTTGAGGTCAGGCAGTAATATTTCTCCAGGCCAATTTTGCCAGGGATCATGGAGAGATTTCCACCACCCCCTCTCTTTTGCCATCTTCTGGGCTTGGAGCAGGGGTCACTGGGGGTGTGTGTAGGGAGGAAGTACTTGTAAATTTCCTGCATTGTGCAGGGGGTTGGACTAGATTATCCTGGAAATCCCTTCCAACTCTATGGTTCTATGATCAGAATCAGAAAGATAAAAAAAAATAAAATGCATAGTTAGCTTTTCACTAACATCTGTTTCTAACCTCCTTACTAGAGGGTCATCACTAGACACACTGTTTTAGATTTCAGAGTTATGCAGGAAATCATATGCAGTAAAATCCTGAAGAGCTTCTACAACAAATGGTTTAGAGATTAAAGGAAATGTGAGTGTGAGTGTTTTCCACTGGCTATGGTAGACACGATTATAGAACACATCTATTTTGCTAGTGTGTAATCCATGTCCCACTTACAACTGTTATCATTTCATGAGCAACAAGATCCAACTATATGAGCAATATTGTTTGTGGTACTGTTTCTCTTTTTAAAAAGAAGGAAGGAAATGAAAAACAGAGCCAAATGTACATTCCAAAAGAATGGAAAATGTATTTACCAGTGCCTTATGCTATGGTACAAGAAAACTCTATAAAGGACTAAATTAAAATGCTGAACAATCTCATAACATTTAAGGACACAGATTTATGGCCAACATTTGTAGCCTGGTGCCTATAATAAATGTAACTAACTTAACTTCAGTATCCTAAATGCTTATTGTTGATAAAATGTCCAGTTATTCTATACTGTTTCAGCTTATAAAAAACCAGCTGCAGCTATCAATTTATGTAGTACATCACAAGTGTATCACCCTTCAACTTTCAGTATTTACCAAGATAAAGACATCATACTTTTTAGATCATATTTTATAGGCATGTATTTTTAGCATCATTCTAAATTAGTGAAGAATTCTCTTTGACATCCATGGTCCTGAATGGTTCTGAATGGTTCTGCTGTCTTGAAAAGCCTTGACACATGATTACCATCTCATAAATAAGTATTTTTGTGAATGTATCCCTGCATTTACATGGAAGAGAACTACAAATCTATCAATTAGCATTTGGGTGCAAGCAAAACATTGAGTTGGATCCAATTACTTCCTTCTGCTTAAGCAAAGTAGCCTAGTTCTGGCGGAAGGAATCTTTCTCCAGCAGGAGTGTTTTTTAATGAAGGTGGTAATTGGGCCCAACTCATGATATTTGAGCTTGTGGCACTGGTGAGTATTTAATTTGCATGATAAGAAGAAGCAACAAACAATTTCCCACACAAAGGTCCTGCAAAATATGCTCTGTGTTCAAAGCTGCCTCATCCTCTTGCAATGAAATGCATACCCCTTACACAATTACTGTGAAAAGTATATGATCTGTAAAAAATTTAGTCTGTATTAGAAGTAAGATCCAGGATCAAATAATTTAAAAAGCTAATATTTTTACCAACTCATTAAACAATAGTTGGAAAGTATCAGATATATGCTGATACATTGTGAAAAACAGGCACTGCGCTATTAAATAATTGGGGGGGTATTGTAGAATCTACATTGATTGGACCACTGTGTACTCAAAAAGGCAGCCAGAATGATCAAGGAGCTGGAATATGCTCTCTTTGGGAAAAGGTTAAAACATTTTGTAGATGTTATTGTTGATGATTTGGGGTAGAAATTAGAGAGATTTACAGAAGCATCTAATGTGCATGCGAAGTGGATAGAGAGAACTTTCCCTCCCTTTTCTATAATGGACTAATTTGGGGTTGCCTAATGAAACTAGAAGATTCAAAACAGATGAAGGAAAATATTTCTGCCTACAGTTTATGGAATGTGAAAAGAGCACTAGTTTAAATGGTTTTAAAAGAGTATTAAACTAGCTCTTTGAGGAGAGGTCCATCAGTGGTGATTACTAACTGGCAACCCCCAATTTAGAAATAGCATGCCACTAAAAGTCACTCGTAGGGGGTCAACAGTAGGGGAGAGCTGTTGTGTCCTGCTTGTGGATGCCCTAAGCATCTGGTCAGTTGTTATGGGAAACAGGAGGCTGGACTAGATGGGTCTTGGATTCAATTTACAATTTTTATGATACATCTCTATAATGCTAGTTTTAACTGTTATCTGCCATGGCAGCACTAATGGCTAAGAAAGGCAGGATACATACTTTTATTAACAAACAAACAAATCTAGCAGATCTTTTCTTATGCTCCTCAGTACTTTCTGCTTGCCTTTTAGCGCAGAGAAATTGTCATGCCTATTAAAGCACCATGCATACTTAACTACCCCCAGAAGACATGAACTAGAGTGCCCAACTCATTATATTTGTTCCACTCTTTGTTTCTCTTCTATTTGTTCCTCCATCTCTCTCTCGCTGCATTTGATATATATATATATACACACACACACACACACACACACACACACACACACAGAGAGATTACCAGACCTAGAAGCAGCGTGGGGGAAGCAGCTTCAGTTCACTCAAACTGCTCCCTTCCCATTCATCACTGACAATTTCTCAAGCTCAGACCAACCTAATACTAAGAATTACATTAATAAGATTTAGTCTAATTGAGAGGAAGGGGCCCTGCGGGGGATAAGAATACCCCTAGATAAAGAAATCTGATCACAGGCAAGTGCCCAGATTTGACTGTTGATATCCAGTGACTTATACTTCATAGAAAGCAGGAGGAAATGTTTCTTAAAGACACATATTTGTCCAAAAAATAGAGATAAAGGGGTTGTGCCCCCTTTGACACTGTTATCCCAAAATTGTTTAATCATGACAAGATAATTGATCAAAGAAGTGGGTGATCAGAATCACATGCTGCGGCAGTTTAACAGCCTATGTGTCAGATGCCAAGGTAACCTTAAAAACAGGAAATATCAAATACAGCTTGAGAGGATCTAACTGTTGTGAATTTGTACTTTCCTGATTTGCCCAATGATTTGCAGATGTCCTCTGGAAACCCTGGCCAAGTCAGGAGAGGGTTTCCTCTTCGTACTGTGCTGACCCATCAGCCGTTTATAAGAATAGCAGAGAGTAGAAATGTTCCCTGTGTATTTTCCTGCCAGACAGGAGATGAATGAGTTTCCAAGGTGTTTCAAATTATTTCATTTCTTGAAAAAAAAAACAAGTGCTCCATGAAGAGAACATTAGTTGGGGGGGGGGGGATTTCAAGGGGTTTTGGAGAGGAAGTCTGTTTTATTGCAATAGATAAATAATGTAAAGCAGTTCATTCTAACGCCAGCATTCTTGAGATAACTGTAGACACAGCAAAAACTGGCTTTGCTACAACAGGGGTGAATGAATCATGGAACAAAATCTTTGTTCACATTTTGGTAGATTCTGTTTTCCAGATCTGAATAGGAATTTTGGCACATTTAACTGAATAAAAATGGATAAAGTATACTACCCTAGATAATGGACTGCCTTTGGTACATGCAGCAATTTTTGTGCAGGAAAAAATTCAGGAGACTACATCTAGAGATAAAACTCAGGAGACAAAATTCCCATTTGAGGACTGTGTCACTTCAAGAAGCTCATGTGTGACTTCTGAATCACAGACACATACACATTAAGGCCTACATTTTCTCATCCAGCTACTGCAAACTTGGCACCAGAGCATTCTCAAGGAATTAAGTAGGGGGTTATTGGGATCAGGATCCCAGGCATATCAGACAGAGAGCCACTCAGTGATTTCAATTCAGGAGCAATTGATCATCTTCACTTGGGAGAAGATGGGCTTCTTCCACACAAGGATGCTTTGATGTAGCTCAGTCACTCTTTTCCTGCAATAACTTGTATGCAGAATTGGTACTGAGTTCACACTTAATACAATATGTTGTTATGCTTCTCCCAATCCTACTATAAATTTTTGTAAGCCCTGTAAAGCAAATATTCCACTTCTCCCTGTCATTTTCCTTTATTCCTTTATTTTACAATTACTTCCTGTTTTCCTACAGTCAGCAGTGGCATTCACAAGCAGAAGCCAATTATCTTGTTCGCTGGTGAGCAGGTGCTTTGGCACTGTTTTTTTCACTTTCCCAGTTGCTCTTTACTTTATTTTGTTTATGCTTTATGATGGAATTTTGTGCTAAATTTTTTTAAAGTAAACATGCTGTGAGAATAGATTTGGCTGCAATAAGTAAAACAGTATCACATTTCCTTTCCTCAAAAAGAATTAACAATTGATTCAGCAATACTATGACTGCGATCAGACGAGCTGTTTTATCCAATGTTGTTGCTGTTGCCCTGCAAATTTAAAATGCAGGTTCAGACAGTAACACCTATCTCTCCTTACCCAGTCATTGGCACCAGGGAAAGTCCAGTCTTTATGGATGTCAGCAGTTTCACCTCACATTTTCAGATGTCTTATCAATCCATCATGCTCTCAAGCCATTTGGGAAGTCTGAACATTCCATTCTGGTTTTATGCCCTTTTAAAAAATTGTTTAGCAATATGCACATAACCACCATGACTGTGAAGTGCTGCATGTATGTTTATGTGTCAAAACACCTTGCTTGGATCAGGAGCCCCGAGGGGTTTTTCTTGAGTAACAAACTCAAGGGAAAAAGCCTCTCTGCTGATTTCTGGGGTGGTACAGTGGTGGTGTACTGTGGGGTGGTACAGCTCAGTGCCTCAAATATGTGGTTATGTGAATGCACACACACAAAAAAATAGGTTTAAGAAAATGCTGCCCAACTACCTGCTCCATGGTTGCCACGCAGCGGTAATCTGATTGATCAGGGTAAGCATGCGGTGAAATGGGTTCAGGCTGGGATGTCTGATTAAAACTTTCTCTTTCAAAATAAAATGGATAAGAGGTGGGGCCAGACTGCACTAAGCTGTGATCTGACTGCAGCTAATAGGAAGCAGAATAGAAGAAGAAAATTTAAAGGAAAAGTAGGCTAAGAATTATAATAGCACTGCGACTGTCCATACTGGACTGTAGCTGACTGGATGTTTTTAAAAAATTATCACACGTTAAAATTGAAAAAGGATAGGAGGATAATTCAGACACCACTTGAATGTAACAGGTTGCCCACAAATGAATGTATGAATGAATTAATGTTGGTAAGCAGAGAGTTTGGGTGGGGCAGAAAGTTCATACTTTGGGAATAAAAAGACACTTCAATTTTTCAAGAGCTAGGTTTTGCACAATGCAGTTTTTAGAATATAGTTAGTTACAACTACATACAGAGAAAATCTTCTTTAGAGTGACCTGCTGATGATCATCAGAAGAATAGCAGTTTTAGAGCTGTGTGAACATGTGGTGTTTGTGACAAGACTGTTCCTTTGATCTAGGCAAGTGTTTTAGACTACCCTGCTCTACTCCAGGGTTTATGTCTGCAAGAAAAGGCGGGTAGGGGTGGGGAGAAAAGTTGTTGGTACTACAGCTCTGTACTTTTATTAAACTGTATCCTTGGTTGTAACTATTCTGTCTCCTTATTCTGATGCCTAGCATTAAGGACACAACAAGCAATTTTAGGAAGCCTCTCAGCTCCATGAATTAAGATTGCTTTGATATTTTTATCTCCTAAAGGCTTTGTGCTCAGAGTGTACAGTACACCTTCTTAAGTTAAGCTGAGGAACATGAGTCATAGCAGCAGTCTTAGAAATCAGCTGTGTATGCTCTCCAAGATGGAGCTCAAAATAGAACCTGAGAGAAGTGGGCTAATTCCCATAACCATCAACGGAGTGGCAGGTTTTCCTAAGCCAATGTTATATGCAGGGAGGGTGGTCTAGAAATGTAATTTAATGAATAATAAATTAACAACATCAACAACAACAATGTGGCGAACCCAGCCTGCACCAGCTGGTGGGCCCCAGCTCTGCCTATCCCTTCTGTGATTCTGACCTGAAGAATCCACTGTTCCACTCCACTGTCTCAGGGTGTTGTTGCCACCACTGTCCTTGTCTTGAGCTCTGGTTAGGCAGAGCTCCCTCTGGTGTCACTAGGAACTCACTTCGGGACTTATCAGGGATATTTAGGGCTCCCCTGGAGAGTTGGCCACTGGCCATTTTACTGCTTTTCTCCTCCCTATGAATTCCCTGACCCACTCCTAGTGTTTCTAAATGGTTGGGGGATCTATGTGGTACAGAAGAACTTCACTCTTTCAACAGTTAAAAGATTTATTTAAAATTCACAACTATATATACAGTCAGACATATCAGAAGTGAATGAAAGAAATAAAACAACATAGACAAAAATGCTTCATCTTTCTCCCTACTCTAAACTCATGCCCTATTAGGGTTGCTGGTCTGACTCAGGAAATATCTAGGGGCTTTGGGCGTGGAACCAGGAGACTTTGGGGGTGGAGTCAGGTGCAAGGTTGTGGCAAGCACGATTGAACTCCAAAGGGAGTTCGGGCCATCACAATGAAAGGGAATGCACACCTTTTAAATGCCTTCCCTTCATTGGAAATAATGGAGGATGGGGGCACCTTCTTTTGGGGCTCATAGAATTAGACCTCCTGGTCCAATCTTTTTGAAACTTGTGGGTTTTTTTGAGGAGAGGCATCAAATGCTATGCTGAAAATTTGGTGCATCTCCCTCAAAAAACAGGGCCCTCCCCAGAGCCCCAGATACCCATGGATTGATTCTCCATTATACCCTATGGAGACCAGTTTCCACATGGTATAATGGAGTGCCCAGCAGACATGCATCCTGCCCCCCCCCTTTCTGATAACCCTAAAGCATGGGGAGGACCCCCAAACCAGGGAATCCTCTGCCCCCAACTGGGGATTGGCAACCCAATGCCCTATCTAGGTGGTATGCAGAGCAGGTACCTTAGTTCATTACTCTTAGGTAAGGTGGTCAAATATATCCTCCAAAATGGCCACCATCTCTAGCCATGGAGCAGGGCTATACCTGTCTATGTCTGTGGCGAGCTCCAACTAATAACTGACTGGCTTCCTGCCCCAAAACTCACTAATATAAACAGCAGTTCTCATCCAGGAACTGGTTCCCTTCCTGCAGCATGCTGGGGCAGATCTCCTCTAACTGTGATGGATTTCCTCAGATTACTGGTTGAAGACAGAAGGGGTAGGCTTCCCAACCCCCCCCCCCGCCCTGCCGGGGGACTCCTGGATTAGCAGCCTAATCCCCCGCTCTCTAAAAATCTGATAGCAGGGGTGGGAGGTGGGGGGGTGGAATGGCACAGTGTCTCTTTCCCTGCCTGGCTTCAGGCTTCTCCCTTCCTCCGAATCACAAAGACCCGCCCACCGCCAGCCTGCTATTCGCTCCGGCCTCCCTTCGCGAGGTGCATGCTGGAACTTGTAGTCCTTGCATCCTCTCCGGCTGCCGGGTGGCGTCTCCTCGGGGAGTCTGGACCATGTGCATTTCTACCTTCGGAGGCTTCAGTCGCTGATTGAAAGGCTTCCTCTTGGGATGGTGTGTCTGCATTACTTTGAAGAAGTTGGCAGCAACTTGTGAGTAGAAAGGCCCATCCCCTTCAGAATCGCCAGAAATGGGCGGGGGGGGGGGACGACGACACGTCTGCTGAGCATTATTCTCTATGTGGAGATTGATTCTCATAGGGTATAATGGGGAATTGACCTGAAGGTTTTGGGGGCTCTGGGGGAGCTGTTTTTTGAGGTAGAGGCACCAAATTTTCAGTATAGTATCTAGTGACTCTCCCCAAAGTATCTCCCAAGTTTCAAAACGATTGGACCATTCTATGAGCCTCAAAAGAAGGTGCCCCTATCCTTCATTATTTCCTATGGAAGGAAGACATTTAAAAAGGTGTGCGGTTCCTTTAAATGTGATGGCCAGAACTCCCTTGGAGTTCAATTATGCTTGTCACACCCTTGTTCCTGGCTCCGCCCCAATGTCTCCTGCCTCCACCCCCAAAGTCTCCTGGCTCCACCCCCAAAGTCCCCAGATATTTCTTGAATTGGACTTGGCAACCCTAAGAAGGGGAGAGGGGAATGAGGAGGAGATTAGGCCAAGGCCTACCTAAAGTTTGATAGTCTCCTCCATCCCACAGAAAGTTAAACCCACACACACAAGATGACATTACTCTAACAACAGAATATAAAATATTATGCTCCTGGATGTAGTTGATGTTTCTACAGACCCAGATTGGGAAGGCATGGAAGGGAGTACTGCAGCAAGATTATGTTGGCAGTGTAATTAATACAGCAATGGCGCACAACCTGATTAAATTGTAAATAAAGGTTTATTTAGGAACTAACAGTTGATAGTAAAGAGGAGAGACAAAGATAGGGTCCTAACTACATTTCTAGCTGAGAGAGAGGGTAAGACTGAGCAAACTTCTGATAAGTAGGGTATTGCCCTAAGAGTAGAAATCTGGATACAGACAAAGAGTGATACTTAAAAGGAAAGAAGGTGCTGACTGACCTCACTATCCTAATAGTATTCTTGCTATGTCCTTCAGGGTCTTCTTCTTTTCTTCTCTGTACACAAGACATTGACTATTCCAACAGATTATACCTACTGAGGCAGGAACAAGTGTACTCAGGAGATTCCCATTATAGCATAACTAGACACAATGCAGATAGAACTGTGATCCATTGCGCAAGTACTTTTGTCTGCAGTGCAGATTGCTTGATAGATCTTAATCCTATGTGGAACTGAACTGTCAATATTTATTGCTACAACTCATCACAGCTTTAGCTGTTCTAACATTAAGTATTTAAAGTAGAAGGTCATTAAAAATTACAATGTCATTCATGAATGACATCATTTTTTAAATTTAGTTTATGATTCATGTTTAGGTTCCAAGTCCTGGTCTGGAAATAAACATATCCTCCCCCCCTCTTCAAAAAAAATTAAAAGGGTAAGAAGCTGTCCTCCTTGTTCTAGAAGACGTAGATATTGACCATTAATTTAATCTAATCTTCGGTGGTAATTAATATTTTTACAGCATTTAAAGACCAAATCTAATTAATGCCCATTTAAATCAATGGGAATATTTCAATTACATTTTACCGGAGTTTGATTCAGGACTCCTTTCTCTGACCTTGGATCTTAGACCATCTTCTGTATTCTTTTAATATATTTCTGTCTGTTAATATTTTGAAAGTACTCATCTTGGTTTCATCTCTGGGGACAGATAATGGAAACAATATGAAAATGAAATTTGGAAATAAAATTTATCGGAAAGTGGAATAAAATTAAATACTGGCATGATCCAGAATTGAATACAGTTGTGGAAAGTGGCCATTTGAAGAGCTTACTTGTTCCCATCCATTAACCTGGCCTTCCTTTTGCAATGTCTGGTTCTCAACACTTCACAGTTTCCAGCTTCATGTGTTCAGGTTATTTGGGACAAGTCTACTCAGGAGAAAGTCCCATTTTAATTTAGTGGGACTTACTCCCAGGAAAGAGTGGGATTGCAGCCTTTGCTTTTTTTTATCTCTGATGTGGGAATCTTGTTTCCAAAACAGCTTACATTAAGAATATTTCTTAAGAAACAGAAGATAAAGAAAAGCACCAGTGGTTGTTCCCCAACCATCAAGTGATGACATTAATCAAGGTATGACATAAACCATTCAGGAAACTTCATTAACAGTTCCGGGGGGGGGGAGAGATATCCCCCACAGATGTAGGGTTGACAATCCCCAGTTTGGAAGCCCTCCCCCCACTTCAGGGTTATCAGAAAGCAGGTGTGGGGAGGGAAAGGTCTTCTTCATTATTCCCTATGGCGACTGATTCCCATAGGGTATAATGGACAATTGATCTGGGGGTATCTGGGGCTTGTGGGGGTTGTTTTTTGAGGCAGAGGCACCAAATTTTCAGCATAGCTTTTGGTGCCTCTCCTCAAAACACCCCCTAAGTTTCAAAAAGATTGGACTGGGGGTCCAGTTCTGTTAGCCCCCAAAGAACGTGCCCCTATCCTTCATTATTGACAAATGGAGGGAAGGCATTTAAAAGGTGATATCCAGAACTACTCCTAGCTCCACCCCAGTCAGACCCAGCAACCCTACATAGATGCTAGACATTAAACAACTATCTTAAATTTCAAACAGATACTATGATTAGTTCCAGGGATTGTTTTGTAGAAAATAGGTGGTGGAGCTCATTAGCATATGCTACCCCCACCACCAGCCAAAAGCAACCCAACGCAAGATAGGAGAGCCCTAAGCGAGCAATGCCTGCTTGGGCTGGCCTGATTCACCTGGGGCTTTCCTGGGCCTCCTCCCTCCACAGTTAAAAGGCCAGCGAAGAAGCCCATATGGAGGAACTTCATGAGAGACAAGTGCACTCACTCTTGGTGAGCTGTCTCTCCTGCCATCACGAGGCCAGCTGACACTAACAAGCAGACAGGAAAGTTTTCATAGGATTGTTGATTACCACTCAGAGCAGGAATTCCATTTAAATTGTTTGTTTCAGGTAAGATGAAGGGGTTCAAAGATGAAGATTAAAAGTGGAGAAAGTATCCATCTGTCTTGTCTATACATTCAAGAATGTAAACAGGTTCGAATCTTCTGAAACACAGACTTATTTGAAGGAAAAGAGAAAGATGATAACATTCCATAGGCAGACAAGATAATGTCAAGGATCTGGAGTTGGGGAGAAGCATATACAGAATTCACTGCTGGGAGATGGAGAAAAGTGTCTATCCTCCAGCTAGGATGATCCAATGAGAAAGAATTGTCCCTGGTCAATTGGAACAAGTCATCATCTTTGGAATAGATATTATGGAAACTGAGAAGAAAGCTTTCAGGTGCCTGCAGCACATACCTATGACCACAACACAGCCAGTCCTCAAAGAAGGTAGTTAGCATATCAGAAGGATCTGGACAGAACAGGAAGGTAGGAACCTACTATTTTCTGAGAGGTCATTCAGGTACCTAAATATACAAGGGTTTTTTTTAATGGGGTTTTCTTGAAATCTTACATGGAGTATAAATTTGTTTACAGATTATGTAGGGATGCCTTATGACACCTACATTACTAATTGCCAGGGCTTTTTTGGTAGAAAAAAAATCCCAGCAGGAGCTCATTTGCATATTAGGCCACACCACCATTGTTACACATAGGGTTTTTGTAGAAAGAGCCCAGCAGGAACTCATTTGCACACACCCCTGACACCAAGCCAATGAACTGGGTTCCTGCACGTTCCTGCTCAAAAAAAGCCCTGCACATTGATGAAGACATTTCTCTTTCTCTAGTGTTATGCTGCATTCATTTGCTTAGCAATAGCCTGTCCTGCACTTTTCTAAGAACAAAGAAGGTGAGAATCTTTATAGTTAAAGGTATGCTAGGCTTTGAGTTTTTCTCTTTCAGGTAGGGAAGCTTGAATTAAACCTTCCCTTTTCCTCTCTTCAAGGGGAGAGAACGCTCTGAAATTGTACCGGTAAGGGAAAGTTAGGTTATTGTTGTTAATCTTAGAGATTGTTATATTGCCCTTATTTTCTTGATTTTTTGTTTTTAGTATTTACCACTTTACATGGGTTTTGCACTATCGTATAAGAGCTAAAATGACACACGTTTATAAAGTTCATATTTGGAACTGTAGAGGTCTTAACAACACAGTGAAACGTAGAAGGATTTTGAATACTATGCAAAGGGAACGTTCTAATATACTTTGCCTTCAGGAAACTCACTAGAAAAACCCAAACTCCAAAGATTTACTCTCTAACTGGTTCACCCAATGTTACCAGGCTCCAGGGACATCAAAAGCTAGGGGGGTGGCTATCTTTTTTTCTAAATCAGTACCCTTCAACTGTCAAAAAGCAAAATCAGACCCTAGAGGATGTTATCTATTTGTACATGGTGAATTGGATGGACAGCCACTAACAGTTGCCTCAAACTACTCACCTAATGTGGACCAAAGTAATTTTATTAGGAAAACACTTCAATTACTAGCTGATTTCCAAGTAGGGGAAACTATAGTTGGAGCTGATTTAAATCTTATTTCAGATCCCTTACTAGACAAAATGCAAAAATCAGGAAAAAAGGCCAAGTCTAAACCTACAGATCTGGTAGATATATTAAAACGATTTAACTTGTCTGATGCTTGGTGTATGTTTAACCCAGGCTCCAGACAATACACGTACTATTAAAGTGTACATAAAATACATACCAGGATTGATTACATTCTTACCTCTAAAAAACTAACCAATTATATCCAGATATAGGACCCCGTATTATTTCATACCATGCATGGGTGACTGGAACACTGTCCATACGTACAGAAGACAGCCAAGGGTATAACTGGACAATGAACAAGGTTTTACTCCAAAATGACTTTATTTGTGAAAAAATTGCTCCTTCAATTAAGGATTATTTCAAATTCAACACAGTTGATGAAGGCTCTCAGGTAACCATCTGGGATGCATTTAAGGCAGTAATAAGGGGACAGCTGATCTCTCTTGCTTCATCCTGCAAAAAAGAGAGACGAGTTAAGAGAAGAGTTACTCACCAATGTTAAATCCTTAGAACTCCGATATGCAAAGCATGGAGGGAAAAAATTGATAAGGCTACTTGAATAAGAGTCATAAACTAGATCTAATGGAGACAGCTCATATTCAGAAAACATTAATGGGGGGAAAAGGTATGCTAGGAAATCTTTATATCCTAAAACTGTCCTAAAGTCTGTTATCAGCAGTCCAAAACAAGCTTCCTCAGTGCTTCCAGCCTCAAGATTCTAAGTGAAGGTTGCTTCCAGATGCATGGCCATAAAGCACCCTCAAAGTAGATTTCTCCACACTTTCTAAGACTCATCCCCCAAGGCTCTCATTCCCTCCCTCCATATACACACTCCAGAAGGCTTATTTGGGCCTTTGAAGAAAAAAGACAGCAATAGTAATTAGCTTTCTCTTAAAAGCTTCTCCGAAACCCTTGTGGTAACATAGAGTCTGGGGTGAAAAAGTTCCAGTGAGCTGTCTCCTGTTGGGGCTACCTTAGCCAAGTGAGGAACAGTCCTTGCCCTGAGTGAAGCAGGCAGATCCTAGGCAGGTATGAGCAGCAGCTGCCGCTGTGAGCAGAAGAATAGGTGGGCAGGTATAACTGCAGTTGCTGGGGCTGGTGGGCATGACCAGCAGCCACAGCAGCAGCTGCTACTATGTTGGGATGGTGGGTGCATCCTCAGCTACAGAACTATAAAAATGCATACCTTCCCATCCACATGATGCGCAAATGTGCTTTGGCTGCAATTTTTTGCAGAATATCATATCAAAACCACGTTTGGAAAATATCAGAACAAAACAAAGGGAAAACTTGAAAGTGAACAATTAGGAGATGGCGTCATGTGTATGCTCCAAAAACCCTCCTCCAGTTTTGACACTGAAGTAGAGCGAAACATCCATATGAAAACACCCATATGAAAATGACCTACTGAAAATCCAAACCAGTGAACCTTTTCATTTAATATAGTCATTGTAAACTAAATTGGAAAATGAACAATTTCCTGATATAGTGAGGAAAGATCTTTAAACCTCTCTGTTCTGGCACCTTGTTGATGTTGCCTTAGATTTTCATGGGAAACAGAATTGGAAGGGGCAGAAAGGGGGAAGGAAAGAGGGAAGAAAATGACTTAACAAATAATTGAAGTGACCCTTTGGTAGAATGTATATCAATTTGAGCTCCAAAAAGGTTGTGCTGATAGGCATTTTCACCAAGCAGTGGAAAATGCTTCCCAGAATTCTCTATAGCCAGCAAACAGGAAGCCTAACTTCCTGTAGGACTGACAGGCCTTCCTGTAGAAGCATCTAAATCCTGCTGAGTGCTAAGAAGTCTGTATATTAAAAGCAATGTTTAGAACTCTGCATATAGCATGTCTGTATAAGAGAGCTATCTTTTTGAAAAGGGTGGTACCACAGAGATGGGAAGAATACAAAATGCAAAGGAAACTGTGGGTAACCACGAACAAAAACAGGGTGTGATCACACAAGATATTTGGCCTGACCTAGCTATGCCTCCTCTCTGGATTTAATGCACATGATCACATGTACACATCTGCCCCTGAGTCCTGAACGTCCTTACCTCATTTTAGGACAGGCTGGGACCAGATGAAATAGCTACCGGGAACTTTCCAGTAGCAAATCTCTAAAGCACGTGGGGCACATTTCCCGGCTGTCGCACCTGCAAGAGCACAGGACCAGCAAGACTGCAAAGTGACCATAGCTGCCTCTCTGTGACCGGGTGAAATCTGGGAGAGTGTGGGCCACTTCCTTTTTTCCTGGTCAATTTAAATAATGTGGGAGGGCACCCAGGAACAGCTGCTGCCCTTCCCATACTAGTGAAACGTCCCACCGATCAGTTGATCAGAGGGGCCTTTAAATTGCCCAGGAGGTTGGTGCCTGCTCCTGAGTGCTCCCCCGATCATGCGGAACCACCAGCAGAAGCAGCCAAGTTGGCCTTCCCTTCCACTTAAAGAGCCCACAGACCAGCTGGTCAGTGGGGTCTTTAAATCCAGTGGGAAGGCATGCAACTACTCCTGCTGCTCTTCCTGTATGAACTGGATTGCTGGTGGAGGCGGGGGTGGCTTTCAAGCAGCAAGAGCAGCTGCATGCCTCCCTGCACAATTTAAAGACCCCACAGATCAGCTGGTCTGCTGGCTCTTTAAATGGAGAGGGTCCACCCTGGCTGCTTCTGCCAGTGCTCCCACATGATCAGGAGAGCACTCAGGAGCCGGCACCAGCCTCCTAGGCAATTTAAAGTTCCTTCTGATCAGCTGATCGGTGGGACCCCTCACTGGCATGGGAAGGGCAACGGCTGCTCCTGGGCACCTCCCATACAATTTAAATTGCCTGGGAGGGAGGGAACAGCCCCATCCTCCCAGACTAGGGCGCCAGAAAGCCTGGCATCGGCCCTGTTGGAGCAGTCTGAATGCTCCTCTTGCACATGTGCAGCCTGTGCCTCTCCCAGCAGCAGGGCAGGAGTTGTGTGATTGCTGCAGCATGCATCAAAGTGCACCGGCTTTTTAAAAGCCAGGATACTCCACACCAAATTCCCAATGTGATCCCACCCACAGTGAAACATTGACTCAGTTCAGGCATAATGCAAAACAGGGGGTTAATTAAACAATAACTGGTGTGGTTGTCCAAACACAGACCACTCCAAATGCAGACCACTATAGTTAGTTAATAGGATTGCCAGCCTTCAGGTGGCATCTGGAGATCTCTCGCTATTAAAATTGATCTCCAGAATGACCAAGATCAGTTCCCCTGGAGAAAATGGCTGCTTTGGAGAGTAGACTATGCCCTGCTGAGGTCCTTCTCCTCCCCAAACTGCATTCTTCTCAGGCTCTACCCCCCAAAACTGTAGAGCTGGCAACCCTATTAGTTATGGTCAGGGGCAGACTGCGAGGCAAAGGCAGCCCTGGAAAAAGACCTGTCCCCTGACCCACCCCCACATGACCCTCTTGACTGATTGGAAACCATAGTTTGAAGTGGGTTTGTTAACTTTAATTATGGTTACATTTCATATGGAAACATGGGCCTCCCTGCTTAACCCTGGCTTGTTCCCTGGTGTTCCTTATGCACTTCCATATTACAGAGGTACCTGGCTACAGAGAAAATAATGAAACCAGCACTTCTTGAGGCAAACTAAGACTTGACTGATTGTGAGCCAAGTCCTGTCCTCACAAACTTATTATAGTTAAAATAAACCATGAGTTCATATGTCTGAACCCAGGTAGCTTTTACTGAACAACTTTAGAGTTAAATTCTAGTCAGGCTGCTTCTTTTGGGACTTCTAGACCAGGGGTGTCAAACTCATTTGTTAGGAGGGCTGGATCTGACACAAATGGGACTTTGTGGGGCCGGGACATGAGTCTCATAAAATATGTCAGGTAGTGGAGATATAAACTTTATAATGGACACAGACAAACCCAATTCAAGATATTTTTTAAAACTTAAAATACAAACATGCTTAAAACTCTTCCAATAGTTTAAGTTGGATAGGTGGGGGACTAGTGGAATTTGGCAATGCAATTTTTAAAGCAGAACTTCAAGAAAAAGCACAAGGCTCTGACTCTGTGAAAGCAATGAAATGGCATTGTAAACTTCTCCCCACCAGTCTACTCAGATTGGCAAAGCCTTTCCAGTATAATATCCCCCTTTGGCTGTGGGTTCCCACATTAGAGTACACACTAGGTTAGGTCCATTCAGGAGAGATAAGCTGATTTAAAGCATAACCCATGTTTCCAAGGACACAACTCCAGGAAGCATGAGTTTCAGCTAGCTATAGGAAAGCTGAAAATGAAACCATCTCCACTCCATTTGAAACTATTGCAGAGTACAGAAAAGGCTGCAAGGAAAATGTGGAATGGATCTTAAAATCCACCCCACGTTTTCCTCGCACAGCCAGCAAAGAAAGGCAGGAAGAACCTGGGACTCAGCCTGCAAGCTTAAAAGGGTGAAACTGAAAGAGTCTCAGCATGGAAGCTTAAAAGAGCCTGGGAAATGTAAGAGCCTAGGAGCTTCAAAGGTTAAGGACAGGAGGGGGAGGAGGGGGGAGAAAAGAGCCCTGTGGGCCTGATCAAAGCCTTGGGCTGGCCGGGTGTTTGACACCCCAGTTCTAGACCCTCCCTGAATGCAACTTGAATGATGGACAGAAGAATAACAGGTGCAGATTTATCCATAGCTGCCTCTGCATGCTGGGTCTAGTAGCACTTGCTACATTTCCGTCTGTCAAAGAGCTTCCATAAGTAAAGGAGTTCTGGGAGGGAAACACAGAGTACAATAAAAAAAAGTGCCCCCATTTTATAAACAATTAAATCTCCCTCTTGCTGAGTGGGTGGAAGCAGGATTTGGCAACTCCAAAAGGCAGGTGGAAGGGTAGAACAGACACAGGGAGGTGTTTTGGCATCTGAAGAAAGGCAGACAGGATTACATAATGGGTACAGAGGCTGGCTTTTGGCACCCCAAGGGGGGGGGGGGAGACAATCATTCTCTGAAAGAGTTTAGCTGTGACAAAGCATGAAACAGAAAACCTATAAGCACACAGCCTGTCCAAGAAAGAACTCTACTCAAGCAAGGAAATGAAACTGCTCTGAACTTAATGGTGGATCCGTAAACACTCCCCAGCAGAGGAAGCACTGGCAACCATGAAAAATGCCTCTTTATTAGCCACTCTGCTCTAGTCTCTTCCCTGTCTGCAGAACAGGGATTGTGACACTAGCATGCCTTACAAGGTTGTTGTCAGGATCACAACATGATAATGTTCAGGAAACACTCTAAACACTGAAATCACTATTTAAATTATCTTTTTTCTGTAGACAAGATAGTTATCGTGTTTGGGGGCTAGAAGAAAATATTTTGGCCTGCACTTCTAGTCATTTGCAGCACTCATTCAAGTCTATAGAGGACTAGGTCCTCTATAGAGGACTGTCAAGTCTATAGAGGACTGCATCTGCAACTCCGGCCTCAGTAACAAGCTGGGTCCACGTGATATGAACTGAAACTCCCGACTGAAGAGTAAAGAATTAGACGTTTTCATCATCTTCTGCCCTCAAAATTGCTTTGCATTGTTGTGATTTGTTAAATTGAGAAAATCTTTGGTCTTGTAAAGGGGATATTTTTATCCAGCAGTATGTAGTTTTTAGCTAAAAAATACCAGAATCTTTATACTTAAGACTGGAGGATTACTTGATCTTCCTCACTTCTTCCTAAAAAGAGCATTTATGTTATTAAGGCTGCAACCATTTCCTACTGTGAGACCATAATTAGGAATGCCAGCCTCCAAGTGGGACCAGGGAATCCCTCAGAATTACATCTCAACTCCAGAAAAAAAGATCAGTTCCCCTGGAGAAAATGGATGCTTTGGAGCAGGGCTTTTTTTTTGTAGAAATAGGGTTGCCAATCCCCAGGTGGGGGCAGGGGATCCCCCGATTTGGAGACCCTCTCCCCGCTTCAGGGTCGTCTGAAAGCCGGGGGAGGGAAGGGAAATGTCTGCTGGGAACTCTATTATTCCCTATGGAGATTTATTCCCATAGAAAATCATGGAGAATTGATCCGCGGGTATCTGGGGCTCTAGGTGGGCTGTTTTTTGAGGTAGAGGCACCAAATTTTCAGTACAGCATCTAGTGCCTCTCCCCAAAATATCCCCCAAGTTTCAAAAAGATTGGACCATGGGGTCCAATTCTATGAGCCCCAAAAGAAGGTGCCCCTATCCTTCATTATTTCCTATGGAAGGAAGGCATTGAAAAGGTGTGCCGTCCCTTTAAATGTGATGGCCAGAACTCCGTTTGGAGTTCAATTTTGTTTGTCACAGCCTTGATCTTGGCTCCACCCCCAAAGTCCCCAGATATTTCTTAAATTGGACTTGGCAGCCCTATGTAGAAAAAGCCCAGCAGGAACTCATCGCCCAGCAGGAACTCTTCGCCTTGCCGATGTGGGGATTCAGGGATCTGCCTTACAGTGGCTGACCTCCTTTCTCCAAGATCGGGGACAAAGGGTGGTGATAGGGGAGGAAGCATCCCAGAGGCACTCTCTTAGTTGTGGGGTGTCGCAGGGAGCGGTCCTATCCCCGATGCTATTTAATATCTATATGCTCCCCCTTGCCCAGATTGTCAGGAGGTACGGACTGGGTTGCCATCAATATGCGGATGACACCCAGCTCTATCTATTGATGGGTGGCCAGTCTGACTGTACCCTGGAAAATCTAGACCTGGCGTTACAAGCCGTGGCTTCTTGGCTCAGACTGAGTCGGCTGAAATTGAATCCGACAAAGACAGAGGTTCTCTACCTGGGTCGAGGCGGTCCAGGGAGAGAGATCCAGCTGCCGGCCCTTGATGGGGTACCACTGATACCGGTCCCTAAGGTCAAGAGCTTAGGCGTGCTTCTTGAGTCCTCCCTTACAATGGAGGCCCAGGTAGCAGCCACTGTTAGATCTGCCTTTTTTCATCTTCGGCAAGCACAGCAGCTGGCCCCTTACCTGGAGCGCAACAACTTAGCGACGGTAATCCATGCTACGGTCACCTCAAGAATAAACCACTGTAATGCTCTCTACATGGGGCTACCCTTGATGCTAACCCGGAGACTACAACTAGTGCAGAACGCTGCGGCATGGCTGTTAATGGGGCTGCCGCGACGGGAGCACATTCAGCCAGTGCTGAGAGAGCTGCACTGGTTGCCTGTTGTGTTCTGAGTTTGCTTCAAGGTGTTGGTATTAACCTTTAAAGCCCTCTATGGTCAGGGACCTGCCTATCTACGGGACCGCCTTTCCCCATATATCCCCCAGAGAGCACTGCGATCAGGGACAAAAAATCTGTTGTCTGCCCCTGGCCCAAAAGAAGCCAGGCTGTGTATGACGAGATCCAGGGCTTTTTCGGTGCAGCACCAGAACTTTGGAACACCCTCCCAGAAGCCATAAGGGCCCTGCGGGATTTGTCTGCGTTCCGCAGGGCCTGTAAGACCGAATTGTTTAAACAGGCTTTTGAGGTTTGATTGAAAAAGGGCTGCCACCGGACATCCTACAGAATGCTGGCGATCATAGTCGAGAAGTCAATACCGCCTATACTGGACTGAAATAGCACTATAGAATGGTTTTAAAGTTGATATATGTAAATTATGGTTTTATATGTTTTATTGGATTGATTGTTTTTATGATGTTGTAAGCCGCCCTGAGTCCGCTTGTGGAGAGGGCGGGATATAAATGGAAAGTAATAAATAAATAAATAATTTGCATATTAGGCCACACCCCCTGATGCCAAGCCAGCCAAAACTGCGTTCCTGTGCATTCCTGCTCTAAAAAAGTCCTGCTTTGGAGGATAGACTTTATGGTACTGCACCCCACTTAAAACAAGCTAATAGAAGCCAGAAACATAAAAGCACATAAAAGCCCACTAGTGAGCCATACACACGCATGCACACAACTACTTCATAATCTTGTGTCTGTGTGTCTAGTCAAATATATCAGTCATATATACGTAGTTCAGACATTACTTTGAGAGATTATGGAAACTGATCAAACCAGAAGAAATTACATTACTGCCAAGAGTACTGTGGAATATAAACTAGACAAATGACATATGTTATTTATTCACTTATTATTCTTTATTTCTAACCTGCCCTTCCCTCAGTGGGCTCAGAGTAGGTGACAACAATCAATAAATATACAGGGTTAAAATTAATTCATATAATAAAAACAATATAGCACTCTAAAACAAACTTAAATTCTGTAATGGCAGTATCAAATTTCATCTGCTCCTCCTATATATTCCCCAGCTGGTATAAAAGGTAGTGGGTCAAGTTCAACAAAATCGTTTCAGCAGGGCCATTTCAGCAGGGAGGCCACACTACCTCAGTCGAAGGCTATGCATGACGGGAAATTTTACCTGATTTTATTTGTATTGTTCAGGGTTTGTTTTTATATAGCTCACGGCTAAGATTCTCATGCTTCTTGCTTAAGAAGAAAGAAAAATACAGGACCAATTATATAGAAAAGCCAGTGGCAACATTTAGGGTTGCCAGCCTCCAGGTGGGAACTGGAGATCTCCTGCTTTTGCAACTGAGCTCCAGTTGGCAGAGATCAGCTCCCCTGGAGAAAATGTGCTGCTTGAAGGGCACTTGGTTTAATTAGTAGACTGATCAAAGCCACCAAGTAATACACCGTTTTTCAGTTTGCAAAAATATATTACAAGGATTGTGTACAACACATAATAAACAATATAATAATGATAGAGGCCGGTGGTGCTAGGGCCTTTTAAAGTAACAGAAATCCCAAGGGGGTCAGAAAAAACTGTCCCCAAATGAATAGATATAAGTCCAAACTTGGAAATAGTCCAACTGAAATTCACAAGGTGGGTGCTCCTGAGGAATGTAGCTTCAACGCAACCGCTTTCTTAAAAAGACGTCTCTCTAGATTTTGATGACGTTTCAATTCCTTCTTCAGTTTAATAGCTCAATTATTTAGGAACCCTGTTCTACATTCTCTAATCACAGAATTAAGCTTCTCATTTCAGTGTGAACATCAGGTGGCTTTGATCAGTCCCCTGGAGAAAATGGCTGCATTGTACTATGCTGAGGCCCCTCCCCTCCTCAAAGCCCACCCTCTCCTGGATCCACCCCCAAAGTCCAGGTATTTTCCAACACAAACCTGATAACTCTAATGTAGCTACTTTGGGTTTGCCAGCCTCCAGGCAGCATCCCACTATTACAAATGATCTCCAGATGACCAAGATCAGTTCCCCTGGAGAAAATGGCTGCTTTGTGTCAAGAGTCATTCCATCTTGTTTCTCTTGTCATATGTATCCAGTTATACAATACTATGCTTGTGGGGCCCAGGGGGCCGGCGCAGCGGCACGCTGAAGCAGCCTGTCGGTCACTTCCAGGTTCCTGTCCTGCATCTTGACCGGTGTTATTAGTGACAGGCTGCTTCGGCGTGCCGCTGCGCCGGCCCCCTTGGTCCCACAACGATGGGACCGATGCCACAGGGACGGGCTCGAAACACTCTATAACCCCTCAAAAGAACAGCAGTCTAGCTCGCTTCCCCCGAGCCCTGCCGCCATAAGCCTCAAGGGGGCTCATTTTGCGGCATCTCCCGGCGGGAGGGTGGCACCCGCACGGGACACATATCAAATGAAAGAGGGGGCGCAGGGCTATCAGAAACAGTCAGCGGAGGGAGTCGGGAGACCACCCCACTGGGGGATCCACACCCCGAAAGTGATGAAGGTGGCGCAGACAGAGCCAACAGAGCCAACAGGACAAAATAAATAGGCTGCATTATGCAGCACAGTTGAGAAAGTTGAGAAAGTGCCTTATCCCATATACTGATGAAGTATATACAGGATTTGAGAACAAAATTGTTTCCGGCGGTGATATTTGGGGGATTTTTGGGGACGTCACAGGAAGTGCTGTGAAGTCACTTCCTGTTTCCGGCAGGTGACGCGGGGGAAATGATGTCACAGGAAGTGATGCCACTTCCTGTTTCCGGTGGTGGCATGACATCACCGGAAGTGCCGTCACCGGAAGCGACGTCACTTCCTGTTTCCGGTGGTGGCATGACATCACCGGAAGTGCCGTCACCGGAAGTGACGTCACTTCCTGTTTCCGGCGGCGCGCGCGCTTTGCACGCGCGCACCCCCCCCCCCCCAGTGTCCCTGGCTGGCCTTCAGACATTATGGTCACCCTACTTGAATTATAATGGTCAGGGCAAAGGTTTATAAGCTGAGAGAACTGGCGGGCTTGTCAGTTCTGATAACGCGTGTGTATGCCCATGAAGCTGGAATAAAGATCTTGAACTTCAACTGACTTTTCCTTGACTCTGGGTCTGACACTTTGGGGGTTGGATCTAAATACAAACATCACTGGATGATACTAACACTAATGGATACATAATCTAACTCTCCCTCCCTTTTTGGTCCTTGTCAGTTCAAACTCAGTTCTGATTGGTTTGAATGTTTAAAACCATATTTCTTCCTTTTACACAATAGTAAAAAACTAGTTTTGCTTAATCCCAGGCCTCCCTGCAGGCCTTCAGTGTCTGTTGAAAGTGCTTGTTTCCATCATAAAAATCAAAGCCAATGAGAAAACGTAAGATTGAGAAAAGACAGGTCAAGCCTGCTGGTTTGGTTAGCGTATTATAAAGTATTTTCCTTTTTAAAATAAATAAACAAATAACAGCTTTCAAGGTCTGGTTTTCATTCCATTGCCGGAAAGGAAAATTGACACATGAGGATAGGTTTTCAAAGCATGAGTCACGTGCCTGCAACCCTGAACAGTGCTTTGAAATATCCCCTTGGGCATTGCGTTCATTCCTATGGGAAGCCAAAGCACTTACAGTTCAAAGGTTACCAAGGAGTAAACCAGCATTATGAATGTCAACCTAGACTTTTCACCTGTATTTTACTGGCTTAGTTCCAAGGATGATCACACCAGAAATTATGCCTGAAGAACTGCACTACACAGGTACTACTGCACTGAAACATATAGATGTCACTGGATCTATGAGTCTTGAAGTAGAACTTGTCCTACTACAGAAGTCTCGCAAGTTGTAGGCCTCAGATCTGCTGAACAGTCTTCTGGTAATAATAAAACATGGATGGGCTCTGACGCAGGTGGACGAAGCAAGCATGATTGCATCTGATTCCTGAAGCTAAGCAGAGTCAACTCTGGCAAGTACTTAGATGGGAGACCTACTTGCACCAGAGCTAGAAGCAGAGGCAGGCTTTATTCCGCCATCTCTCTGAATATCATCTATGCCCCCAGCAGGGGTCAACCACCAGAGGTCGCCAAGACTTCCAGCTGCACACACGCTCATGTACACGCACAAAATCCCCCCTCTCAAAAATAAAACATGGATGGTCATAGTAACCATGTATTTGGCAATGAATGTGAAAATGTTACCACATATTTTTTGACAAGCACTAGCCTCCATGGTAGGACATTGATATGGAGACACACAGTGGATAAGCAGGAATTCATTCACATGTTAAACATGAAGCAGGTCAGAGGAACAAGGTTTTGGTTGCCTGAATCTGATCAAATAGTCTTTGTATGGGTTACACACTTCCGTTCTTCTGTGAATCTTCACAAAGGCAAAAGGATAGTGTTCTCATATATTTATTTATTTTCCAAGCAATAACCAGCAGAAACTATTTAAAACAAATCTAAAGAACTATTTGTGAACAAGTGGAAAATCCTGTGACAGCAAAAGTTTCTAGCTTGTCCAATTAAGTTTAAAAAAAAACGGTTCATAAGAGATAAAACTTGAAGCTTTGAATTAAAGTTAACAAAGTTGTGACAAAACATTGGTTGGATCCAAAATTATAACTTTTTTTCTCATTAAACGATGTTAATAGGGAGGATTCTGAAGGTAATTTTTTATTGATCTTGACAGTGTGAATTGATTCTGTTCTTTAAAGCAGTTGTGTTTCAATGCTTGATAAATTGAAGGAAGAAAGTAGCAGTATGACTTTCTTACTATACTAGGCCTCATTTTCTCCATGCTCACTAAATTGATTGTTTACTACTGTCCTCTTTTTATTTAAATATGACAATACCAAAACCAACAGTGACTTCCTCAGGCCAGTCCTTCCTTCCTTCCTTCCTTCCTTCCTTCCTTCCTTCCTTCCTTCCTTCCTTCCTTCCTTCCTTCCTTCCTTCCTTCCTTCCTTTCTTTCTTTCTTTCTTTCTTTCTTTCTTTCTTTCTTTCTTTCTTTCTTTCTTTCTTTCTTTCTTTCTTTCTTTCTTTCTTTCTTTCTTTCTTTCTTTCTTTCTTTCCCTTGCACAACTATCTCCTCTCCCTGCAGGGAGAGTGCTGCAGGGCAGAAATGAATAGTATGAAGTGCTGCAGGGCAGAAATGAATAGTATGAAGCTATGATTGAGTCCTGGAAAATATCTTTTGCTTTCATTTAATGTACAGACTTTGATTGAAAAAGGATGTTCATTCACAGCTCTTCAAAGTGTCAGGATCAGAGACCTGCAACTAGCCTAAAAAGTGGTTTTCTTCTCCACAGACAGAAAACTCAGTCTGGATATTCTCAATTGTTTGGACTATGAGACCTCACCTGCTAAATTTAGGATGCTTCACAGAACCCTCGTCTATCCAGAGGATGATTTTTGTATTGGGTGCAGGGTAGGGTTGCCAGATCCATGTTGGGAAGCTCATGGAGATTTGGGGATGGAGCCTGGGGAGGACAGGCACCTCAGTGGGGTACAATGCCTTAAAGCCAACCCTCCAAAGTGTCTTTTTTTCCCAGACTCTTTATAGTCTGGAGATGAGGTATAATTCTGGGAATAACTTTATTTTTAAAAGTTACTTCCAGATGAAGTGAATCGTTGCAGTACAGACCCTTTATCCAGCATATGAAAGGAGGAAAGCTTAACCTAAAGGACCCAATGTGCCCTTCCAGTCTGACTCCTTCTAAGTTCTAGCTTTTATTAATAATAACTTGAAACCAGCACATCCCTCCGCAGATTATCAGCAGATCCTAGAGGGTTGTGGAAACTATGAACAGATGCCTGGAGTTGGGACAGATGAGGGCTAACAAGCTGAAACTTAATCCTGAAAAACTGAGGTGCTGCTGGTGGGGGTAGGAGTAAGGTTTGACCCAGGAAATATGACATCACCTGTACTAGATGGGTTTGCAGGTTTGTAGCCAGGAGGTACCCTAGGCATCTTATTAAACAGTAGTGACCAAGGGGCATCTTTCAGCACTTTCAACTGGTGAGCTCGCTACAGCCATCCTGAGTAGAAAAGATATTACTGCTGTGATGTATGTCCTGATAATATCTAGATTAGACTGCTGTAATGTAGAGAGCCCCGTGGCGCAGAGTGGTAAAGCTGTAGTACTGCAGTCGGAGCCCTCTGCTCATGACCTGAGTTCGATCCCAGCGGAAGCTGGTTCAGGTAGCTGGCTCCAGATTGACTCAGCCTTCCATCCTTCCAAGGTCAGTAAAATGAGTACCCAGCTTGCTGGGGGGAAAGTGTAGATGACTGGGGAAGGCAATGGCAAACCACCCCATAAAAAGTCTGCCATGAAAACGTTGTGAAAGCAATGTCACCCCAGAGTTGAAAACGACTGGTGCTTGCACAGGGGACTACCTTTACCTTTTTTACTATAATGTGCTCTGTGTGGGGCTACCCTTGAACACTGTCCAAAAGTTACAGTTGGTACAGAATGTTTCAGCCAGAATCTTCATTGCAGTGGGTCATACAGGCCAAATCACCCTAGTTTTGTTTCTTTAAGGATGTCAAATACCCCAGTGGGGGTCGGGGTAAGGGTCTCTCACTTTTAGCGCCCCCCCCCCCCCCAAAAGGAAGGAATGCTGGGAATTAACACAATGTGCCTACATGACACAGAAGTGATGTAGACATGTCAGGGCAGCTCTGGTTTGGGGGTAAAACTCTATGTTAGAATTATAATCTTTGAAGGCATTGCTTTTGGTGTCCATACCAGCTGAGATTAGATGGGTAGCAACCAGATAAAGCACCTTCTTGGTCATGATTTTGAAACTCTGGAACTCCCTCTCGAAGAAATTCACCAGCAGTTTGATGTTCCCTCACTCTTATAGCCCTCAAACCATTAATTCCTCTTCACCATATGGAATAGAGGTCCATCAGTGGCTATTAGCCACAAGGTATAGATGGAACACTGTGACTGGAGCAGTGGGATTTTTGATGCTTGGGGGGGGGGGCAACAGTGGGAAGGCTTCTGGAGTTCTGGCCCTTCTGGTGGACCTCCTGATGGCACCTGGGTTTTGGCCACTGTGTGGCTCAGAGCATTGTACTGTATCAGCCATTGGCCTGGTCCAGCATGGCTTCTCTTATGTTCTCAGCTCTCCTCCCTGTTTGTGAGGGAGGAGGACTAAGAACATAAGAGTGTGTACTAGGGATGGGAAAAAAGAGGTTTGTTGGAGATTCGTGGTTTGGGGTTTTCCTGAACCATGAACTTCCAATGAACTCCTCCATATGGTGAAGAGGAATTAATTGGATGAACCAGTTCATGGTTTGTCTGGTTCATGGTTCATCCCTGGAGGGAAGGCAGTTTAAACTGCTTTTGTCTTCCTACGGCTCTCCATAGCTGTGGGGCATTGGGAGGAGCTTCCCCAGGAGCCCTGAAGCTGCAGGCTGCCTGGGGAAGCATGAGTGGAGGGAAGGCTTGAACCCTGCCCAAACCTCTATGGGAAGTTCAGGAGGTTCAGGTTGGGACTGTGGGAAGAGTGGTCCATGGTTGTTTGTGTCCATCCCTAGTGTGTACATTTATGAGTTTATATGTATAATTGTTTTAAATATTTTTATATATTTGTACTTTAATTGCTGTTTTAATGCTTTTAAAAGTTTGAAGACTAGGCTTCCCAACTCCCCCCCCCCCGGCGGGAGACCCCCGAATTTTCAGTCTCCTCCCCTGCCCTCCAAAAATCCGGAAGCGGGGGGGGGGGGGAATGACGCCAATTTTGGTGCCACTCTGCCACATTGAGTTTCCCAGTCCTTATTATTGGGTGGAGGACGAAGAAACTGGGAACCAGCTTCAGCCCCCCCTTTTCTGAAACAGCTGTGACTCACGAGCAGCCCTACTGAGCCTCACTAGAGGGCTTTCGCTGACCGCAGCCGGGCTAAACGAAGCCCAGTTCAGCGGGGGCGGTCTTTACAGGGAAGGCTTTTCTTGCTGGGCTCTGCAGCTGCGGAAGGGTTAAAAGAGCCGAGCTGTTTGCTAAAGAGGCCGGGGGGAGGGGCGGCGTAGGGGAAACTGAACTGGGGGGTGAGGTGGCGGCTTGAGACAGGCCAAAGTGGGAAGAGCCCTGCATCCGGAACCCAGGAAGGTCCCTCCCCAGTAAGTCCTTGCAGTCTCAGAAGGGAGAAATCTGGCTCTCACCACGTGCGGGGGGGAAGAAGGGGTGTTTAAATCCCTAGCAAAGGTGATGTTTTTCTCTGTCGGAGTTTCCCTTTGTCTTGCCTTGGCGAGTGGGGGTGGAGTGTCTACAGAGCTTGTTTGCGAGGTTTGGAAAAGAGTGGAGGGGTGGGGGTCCAGGCCACCCGCATCCCTGAATCCAGCCCTCCTGCAGGATGGAAATATATTATCTGGGATAGATTGCTCATTATTTTAATTTTCTTTTCAATTTATTGGATCTTCTGTCTGTACCGTTTTATCGAGTGTCTCTTACATGTTGGAAGTCACCTCAAGTCCCATCCTGGGGGGGAGGGGGGAAGGAGCAGGATACACATTTGATCAAATAAATAGCCACCATGGTGTCCCGGGGATGATCACATGAGAGAAATCATTCAAAGTACTGCACCAGGAGTGGCCAAACTTGCTCATTGTAAGAGCCCACATAGAATAAACGTCGGATGTTTGAGAGCTGAAAGACATGAACATCAGATGTTTGAAAGCCACAAAACTGGGAGGAAGGCAAATAAATGGAAGAGGAGAGAGGGAGGGAGGGAGAGGTAGAAAGAAGGCAGCATTAACTTTAAATGCATTCTTCAAGCGACCAGCTGGCTTGGCTTGGAGAAATGATTTAAAGAGACAAATACCTTCTTCAGACTGGTCAGTGGGGTGGGGTGGGGGGCTTTGAGAGCCATACAATATGTATAAAAGAGCCACATGTGGCTCTGAGCCACAGTTTGGCCACCCCTGTACTACACATTTGGGCCAGTGCTCCCCCCATCTGCAGTTTTCGGGGTGTGTCTGTTTTATTTCGTTGCATAATTATAGAACAAAGTGTGACTCCAGTGGCACCTTTAAGACAAATGAAGTTTTATTCAAGGTATAACGTTTTGGGTACAAACACACTTCTTCAGAAAAGTCCAGGTTTTTGCATTTTGTAAGAAAGGAAATATCAGGCTGTAGCTGTGCGACAGTGTGAGTTTCTTTGTAAGGTTGATAAAGTTTCATTCCTCATAGCTTCATGTGGTGCGTTCCATGAAGATAGATTCAAGAGGGGAGCTTATACCTTCAATAAAACCTTTTTTTTTTTGTCTTAAAGGTGCCACTGGATTCAGACTTTGTTCTTCCGCTTCAAACCAATACAGCTACCCTCCTAAATGTACATTAATTATAGCCTGCCATTTAATAGTACTCAATGCAATCAATAGGATGGTATGCTCAATAAACTATGAAATAGAATTTGGATAGTAGAACCAACCAGGAGTCCGAAACACAGTATTGAAGGAAAGCATAAATGTTAATGCCACCCAATAAATAATGCAAAATTACATAGCAGGATACAACTTACAGCAAACTATACACAAGAGTATAGGAGCATAGACTCTGGAGAATTGATCTACGGGTATCTGGGGCTCTGCGGGGGCTGTTTTTTGAGGTAGAGGCACCAGATTTGCAGCATAGCATCCAGTATCTCTCCCCAAATTACCCCCCAAGTTTCTAAAAGATTGGACCAGGGGGTCCAATTTTGTGAGCCTCAAAAAAAGGTGCCCCTATCCTTCATTATTTCCTATGGAGGGAAGGGATTTAAAAGATGTGCGGTCCCTTTAAATGTGATGGCCAGAACTCCCCTGAAGTTCAATTATGTTTGTCACATCCTTGCTCCTGGCTCCGCCCCAATGTCTCCTGGCTCCACCCCCAAAGTCTCCTGGCTCCACCCCCAATGTCCCCAGATATTTCTTGAATTGGACTTGGCAACCCTATTGGAGACCCTGAGTTGGGTGGGTGGAAAAGCAGCGTAGAAATGTTTTAAATAAAATAAATAAGTGTGCCATACAGTGGAAAATTTATTTTTGTTTCTAATAAGGTCCAGGCCCTTTGGAAATTTGAACAGGAAACATTGCATTGTCTCCACTGCTAAGGTAAAGTAGCTGAGAATGAGTCAGCCTGTCAAAAAAAAAGTCTTCCTAAAACCTATAATCTGGTTATTTATAGTAAGGCAGTACACCTACGACACCTTCCACACTTGATACAGCCCGTTCAAACATGATAAACCCAGCAATATCCCTAGGTATTTTTGGTATGTTAGCTGGTAGTGAAATGTTCTAAAGCTGGACTGGTATTATTTATAGACTCTTCTACAGATTCAACCCAAATTAAGCTTCCTAGGAATATCCATGTGTCTGGGCCCGTCTCCACAACTTTGCATGTGGGGGTGGGGGTGAGGGAAACTGTGTTCTCTGTGAGTGCCTTGATTACTATGCTGGGGATAAATTCTAAAGCTTGGTGTTTGGTCAGTCACACAGTAAATGGTGGACCCTAAGCAGATATGGACTCTACAATGTGAAAAGAAAGATTACTTTATGAGGCTGGATAAGGAAGAGATGAGATTATCAAAGACAAATAAATTCAAAGGAACCCAAAAATTGTAGCAAAACAAAAGCAAGTATTTTGTATAGTAGAAAAAAAAACCTGCTCAAATTTCCAGACTTTGTTTGATCACAGTAGAAAATGTGACTTGGGTGACACACGTATAGAAAGCAAGTGTTGGATAAGTTCTGTTAACTGGGGTAGGATAGTTGTACCTTTATGTTCAGAAACTCACCCTGAACCTGAACACTAGCGTACAGACACAATGCTGCCATCTGCACCTGCTGCCATCTTCTCGCCTCCAGTTCTTGTAAATATAAAAGCTGATTTACGACTCCTCCAAGTGTTGATTCGATGTGTGGAGAGTGTACATAAGGTTGCTCCTCTCCGCCCTTGCCTGTGTGCAATTGCCAGAAGTGTCCATGTGTATGCTCCCAATGATGAGAAACATTCAGAGAGCAGCATCCCCCATCATAGGGAAGGAGAATACACATGGACATGCTCGTGAGCAAGCAATCATGTGGAGGCAGGAGATGGAGCCAACATGCTCATGCCCACTCCCACACTCCACATGCTCGGTCAACACATGGAGGAGTCATGTGTAGAGGACTACAGGGAAGCTGCCTCCTGGAAGGATGGAAGGAAGTGAATGCCAGCCTACTTTGTTTCTTTAACTCATTTATATCCCACGTTTCTGCCCAGTGGGGTCCAAAACATTGTTATCTCCTCCGTTTTATCCTCATAACAACCGTGTGAGGTAGGTTAGTCTGAGAGTGTATGGCTGGTCCAAGGTCGCTCCAGAAGATTTCAAGGCAGAGTGGGGATAGGGATTCAGGCGTGGGTCTCCCAGATCCTAATCTAATCTAACCACTCTCTTGAGGAGGACTGTTTTCCTTGGGGACAGAGATGACAGCTGCTCTGCCACCATGCCTGCCTTGTGAATGAATCTCTTGACTGCAAGTAGTGTTGTGAACTTTGATGATATCTTAAAGTGATTGGTCTAATCTATTTTTAAAGCCATCCTAACATTCCATGGCCAAGATTTCATTTTGTTAGTGATGGAGTGTGTGAATGCTTCCTTTTCTTTATCCTGATTTGTTTATCCAGGGCTTTTTTTGTAGCAGGAACTCCTTTCCATATTAGGCTACACACCCCGGATGTAGCCAATCCTCCTGGAGCTTACAGTAGGCCCTGTAGGAAGGGCCCTGTAAGCTCTTGGAGGATTGGCTACATCCAGGGTGTGTGGCCTAATATGCGTTTATCCAATCTAATTTAGAGGAGGAGTTCCATTTCTAGGGCTTTGAGAATAAGATCTCTCTCAGCCATTCATAATTCTGTAGATCTCTGTGGCGACATCTTTCATAGTCATCTTAATTGAAGCTCATCTACCATTTTTGCCATCTAGCCACCCAGTCAGCGAAGATCCTTCGGGGCTCAGCACCGTCTGCTGGGAATTTTACCATGAATAATTTGCTGTCATCTGTAAATGTAATAATACCTCACAAATAGCCCCCTGTACCTTGGCATCAGCTGCTCAGAGGGCAGGGGCTGAGGGTGCAGAGGAGAACAGCAGTGACCTTTGACCATTTGCTCTCCACTGCAGCATTTGACACATGATGGGAAACAGTGGGTGAGAACAGAAGTGTTGGAGTAGCTTTCTTTCTTTCTTTCTTTCTTTCTTTCTTTCTTTCTTTCTTTCTTTCTTTCTTTCTTTCTTTCTTTCTTTCTTTCTTTCTTTCTTTCTTTCTTTCTTTCTTTCTTTCTTTCTTTCTTCTTATGTTGTAACCCACCCTGAGCCTGCTTCAGCAGGAAAGGCGGGATAGAAATTGAATGAATAAAATAACTGCTTCAAGGTGGCTTATTGCCATGTGGAAATCTATGATAGATGCATTTGTTCTGTTTCCTTAGCATCATAGCAGCTGATGCAGAAGCTGAAAAAAGAACTTGGAAACCAGAGATAATTGTTGGGAGGAGAATCCAAAGAGTTTCAGTACAGAGATCCCTAGTCTCTTGCTTTATGATGTCCTAAGGAAAGACAGCCCACCTTTAAACCTGTTTACTAAATGATTAATTACATGCTATTCACAAAATTCCACTCCTGGGAAATGCACCCAGCTCCCTGGAGCTGGTATCAGCATAGTCTGAGTAGGACAACTGCCAAAGCCCAGGATTTCTGGCAGGGCCCACGGTCCCTACCTGCCTCCCTGCTTGCACTTCTGTCAACCTGCATGCAGCTCCCCCACCCCCTCACTCACTTGTAACCCTTTGTACCACTCATGCTCACATAGGTATGTGTTGCCCAGCATCATCAGGGGAGGCGGAAGCAGGTAGTCATGTGGCTGGGAGCACAAGTGGTAAGAGGGCTCAGAGGCAAATGGACAGGGCAAGGGGGCAGAAAGGGGTTGAGAGCAGAGGTAGCAGTGGGGAATGGGTCCCTTGATCACCCTCTTCCTAGGCCCCTCCAAATCTAGGCCCCTGGACCTGCCCCCAGGAACAGCACGGGGTGGGGGTGGCATTTTGGGCTGTAGCAGGAGGGAGTAGGTGAGAAAGTCACACTCTGATCCTTCCACCCACAGGACTGGTGGATCCAGGCCTGCATCTGACAGGACACAGGCATAGTTCTCTAGTAGGTTTGCCAGCCCCACCCCCACCCCGGCCATCAGCAGGGGTAGGGAGGGCCATAGGGTTGCCTGATCCAGGTTGGGGAACTCCTGGAGATTTGAGGATGGAGCCTAGGGTGGACAGGGATCTCCGGGGGGGGGTGTGTACAACACCATAGATTCTACTCTCCAAAGCACCCATTTTCTCCACTGGAAGCCTGGAGATGAACTGTTATTCCAGGGATCCCCAGGTTCCACCTGGAGGTAGGGAAACTGTGTGAGGATGTTCATGCAGCCAGAAAATTGATAACACACTCTTTTTTCCTTGCTGCTTCTCCTCACAGAGTGTTTCACACTCCCAAAGCCTGTGTTGGGTTACATTTGTACAGCACATAATTGTGTAACATGTACTTAACTTCTACATTGTAAGAGGCAAGGGAGCACTGATACATACCATAGAATGTAATATGTAGTTCAGCCCTAAGAAATATGCTTCTTGGAGGTTAACAGGAATTTCTTTATAGCAAGTGGGCTTTGTGCCACAGCAGAATTCCTGGGGAAGTAACTAGGCTGATGCACTACAAAAATATTTACTTCCATTTTTCATCTCTGGTGATGTCTTTAGGGAGTTTGTGGGGAATTTTAATCTGCAAGAATTCATACAAATTCAGGTGCTGAGGTTAGAGAACATGTTTATACTGGATCTGGTGTTAATTCAAGAATAGACCACCAAATGGATTGTCTTGAAGCTACACTTAATCCCAGCGTGTGGAAACATGACAAAAAAAAGGCACCATGCCAATGAAGATTTATATGATGGTTTTGAAAGCCATTATCCTTTGGGCACATTGCGCATCGATTCATTGAGATCTCTGTATTGATTTTGCCATGCCATTATAACAAACCAGAATGTCTGTTTTCCTCATGATTTAATGAACCATAGCATAAGGTAAACATCATGAAGGCACTGTTCTTAGGCAGTGTTTCTATTCAGTTTGCACAATGATGTCATGCAACACTCTGATTTCCATTGCAAGGAATTGTAACCAGTGTGGAAAGGAGTATGTGAAATAAAGTTCACATTAATCAAAGTCTACACATTTCCCAGGGGCAAATGCAGATCTCTGGAGGAACTACACATGTGATGGGGTTTGCAGAAAGAGAAAATGAATAAAAACTTTTTTAAAAACCCACACCAGTCTGTGGTGGACTCAGACACACAAATGCATACTAATTTTGATTTTTTTTTAAATCTCCAAATTTCTTTTGGTTATAATTGTTAGCTGAAGTCCTGGCAACTGCTGAATGAAAATAAAATTATTCAAAAGAGCTATGTTCACAACTTAACATTCATATAGAACATGTTTAAGTGCTTAAAACATGTATCTTATTCATCCTTTCAAGCCTCTACCGTAGCAGGAAACCTGCTGGTCTGGATACCCCATTCCTTACTGTCACTTGACAGGCCAGAAGGATGGAAATGAGGGGGTTATACTTTAGGATAGAGTTTTGAGTGGATCCTAGAGCCAATACAATGACGTCACTTCTGGTGTTGTGCCTGGAGTGATGTCTTGAGTTAGCCTATTGCCAAAGAGATTTCCCACTACCACCACCACTACAATTGTTCTGTTATGTTCCCATCTGAGTCAAACACATCATATGCATAGAATTTAAGTTAGGGGAGAGGCTGTAGATCAGTGGTAGAGCATTTGCTTGGCATGCAGAAGATCCCAGGTTCAATCCCTGGCATCTCCATTTAAAGCATCTGGCAGTAGGTGATGTGAAAGACCTCTGCCTGAGATCCTGGAGAGCCTCTGCCAGTCTGAGTAGACAATACTGACTTTGATGGATCAAGGGTCTGATTCAGTATAAGGCAACTTCATGTGTTTATATGTGAGTTCTCAGAGAGGAACTTGTGGCACAAGTCTGGTGGAAAATCCTTCTGACAGACCTAGACATGGCCCAAGAGCTGTGTAAGATGTAGCTAGGCCCAAGCTGTTGCAATGCAATACAGGCATTTTACCTCTTCCACTTGGAACTGTATGCAAGAATTTGGAAGTATGGACATTTACAAGCACATATAAACATATACCACAGTCCTTCTCTTCTGGGATACTATACATTCCCTTCAAAGCTGAAGGAGTTCTGTGTCTCTCAGAACATGCTCAGTTCTTATTAGGCTGCTTCCCTCCCCCATCCCTTTAGTTAATTCTAAAATATGTACTTTGCTGCACACCTGGGTAGTCCCCTGAGTGTGTAAAGCCCACTGTTTTTAATTAACATTTTTATTGTTTTCACACAAAAAGTTAACATAGTAAACAAGTCCCATATAGCCCACCCTTCCCGTTTCCCTAATGTGTTCTATTAACAGAGAAGAAAAAGAGAGAGAGAGAGAGAAAGAAGGGCAGAGCAGGAGTGTAGGTTAGAAAAGTAAGATGCAGCATTGTGGATTCAATTAAATAGGTGAGAAAAGTGAGAAAATATCATTGCTTGAATAGGTACAGGATTTCATGCCATAAAGAGACCGAGGTAGCAGCTTTGCTTATAGGCGAATAAACTTTTGGATAGTTTAAATGGGTAGAGTCCATAGAGGATAAAGCTGGGTCATTTCCAAGTGAGCCCAATCAAATACTTCCTGCCCAGGAACTAGGTTCAAGGATTATACATTAGAAAGCAGAAAGGTGAGATGGTATTGGCAGAGATTAGAGAGATTAAAGCTAGGCTCATCAGCCCCCAGGTCCCCTTGATTTTGCAGGCTCCTCCCTGCCACCAGTCAGTTGGCTAGCTGGGAGAAGCCCTGCCCTGACAGCCACCATGTGCCTTTAAATTATGGCAGGCTTAGAAGAAGCTTGCAAAAAACTATTTAGGAAGGTGTGTGTGCCTTTAAATCTCAGGGGTGGGATGAGCAGGCAGAGCCATGTGACTCTTCCTGGTGAGTGTGTGAGAGAGGAAGCCATACAGTCCCTCTGTTTGTTGGGCATTTATTTCAGAAGTTATTTGTACGGATAGTAAAGAGTTAACTAGAACCTGATTATTTGTATGGATAGTAAAAAGTTAACCAGAACCTAGAATGCTCTGTTCAGTTGTTTCATTTTCCTGTGTTAGTCTGAAGAAGTTGGTTGAAATACAGTAGACTGCTACATCCAACAACTCCCATAAGCAGGGCTTTTTTTGAACAGGAATGCACAGGAATGCAGTTCCAGCTGACTTGGCATCAGGGGGTGTGGCCTAATATGCAAATGAGTTCCTGCTGGGCTTTGTCTAAAAAAAAGCTTGGTGCAAAACAGTGTAGATGTCAGGGGGTATGGCTGGGCTTTTTCTAGGAAAAAAGCCCTGCCTGTGAGTAAATTGCCCCAGTGAGATCACAAAAGTATGGGCTTGCATACTTTATTTTGGTGGCTTTGTGAGTGTATGTGTGCTCACTTTCATTTAGTGGAAGTGCAGCTGCTTGGGGAACCCTTTGAAGGCAGAAAAGAGGAGTAGGAAATGAAGACTATTCAAGGGACTTGTATTGCTGTGTTTATTTATTTATTTTAGGGTATAGGTAAGTCTTCAGGCTCTTCAGGTATTTCCTGAGTTGGACTTGGCAACCGTAATTAAAGCCCTTCAGTTCTACAGGTTGATTTTTATATACAATTCTGGGCCTACCTGAGAGGTTCCAAATGAATTTCTGAAACAAATAATGATCTTTTACAAACAAAAAAAAACTTCAGAGGAATATGAATTGGGAGTTCTCTCAGGATATAGATGATGTGTGGGATAATGTTCATTTTAAGGGTGTTAATTTTACCCCCTGTTGTATATGTGCTTAGAATTGTATCTATAAGCTGGAGTTCTTGCCTGGCTCACTGGGACCTGAAGGACAGAGCTTGGGGGACTCGGGAACAATAGGCAGCAGGATCCAAATCCTGATGCCCTGCTCCAATCAAGAGCCCCCGACTGGTTTGAATGGTCGAGTCACAGGGAGCGTGGGAACTTTGGGTGTGTATATATAGGGGGCCCTGCAGCCCTAGTTTTCAGTCTTCGTAGGCAGCGCTATACCATGCTGTATTCAATAAAAGAGCTATGTTCACTACCACTTCGCCCCATTAATGTATAGAACCCACTATATTATACCCCCAATGCTCATTGTTAAGAATGTCAACCTGTTGAGGGCTTGGGAAATCTGTTCCAGAATCCAATCCATGTCCGTTTGAACAAGGGAGTTAATATCGCTTGTAATATAAATACCAAGATATTTAATAAATTCAGCCTCAAAATCAAATGGCCATTGCTTACAAAGTTCAGGGAAAACTGGTCCACCCAGAGATAGGACATGGAGAAAATGGATGCTTTGGAGGATGGATGTCCTCTCCAGGCTCTCTCATTAGATCTCAAGGCGTTTCCCAACCTAGATCTGGCACCCTATGCCCCAATCCCCTGCCAGTTGCCAGGGGGAACCTGGAAATGCTAACTCTGACTCAGCCAGATTATTTTAGTTATTTTTTTCACACACCAGATTGTTGTGATTTTAAAATGGAGGGGGAGAGAATGATGTTGTAAGCCATTTTGTGTCCTCATTGGAGAGAAAAGCAGGGTACAAAAACAAACATTAAAATATTATTTTTACACTCAGTCCTCAAAATTTATAATTCCTTCTCCCATTAAATAGAGTTGACAATTCTCTTGTGCCTCAAACTTGGCACAATTTTTTGTTTTAATAATAAATTATGTACTTTGCAACAACAACAGCAAACACAATAAAAATTGCTGTTTACCTAGCTGACTGAATGGTAGCTGTTGGCAGAGCATTTAATTACGTATTTCCAGAATGGCCATAAACTTTAAAGCTCTGTATTAATATGTTAGTTATTTTTTCCTTTCAAATATCAAGTCCTTGTTTTGGGTTTAGCCGTCTATGCCTTTTTTAAAAAATTGAGAACTGATACAGCCCATCCAGATGTTGTCTTATCGAAGCTCTGTGAACAGAATAGGCTCTGCTCAAGGGCATTCATTTATTTACATCGTCCGAGAGATCTTCCCCACGGATTGTTATGAAAGCGCAAAGATCAGAGGATGTTGTTAGATTTATCATCTGAAGATAACGAAGGAACTGGAGTCTAAACTCTGCTGTTCTTTTGCACCAGCTGACAAGCATGTATGTGTTTTCAGAGACAGCTATAAATATTCAGTATTTAATTATGACTAATATTTCTGTATGGTGCTGATTAGCTTTTATATGGAGAATGATGTCCTTCTGTTCATGTAACTTTTTGATAAATTAAACTTAGTGGACTTGCTAACTAGTGTAAAGGCTTCTCTTTTCTTAGGAAGGATTTATTATTTGTTCTCAGTAATCAAATGCTGCCTTTGAGAGCCAGTTTGGTGTAGTGGTTAAGTGTGCGGACTCTTATCTGTGAGAACTGGGTTTGATTCTCCACTCCTCCACTTGCACCTGCTGGCATGGCCTTGGGTCAGCCATAGCTCTGGCAGAGGTTGTCCTTGAAAGGGTAGCTGCTGTGAGAACCCTCTCCAGCCCCACCCACCTCACAGGGTGTCTGTTGTGGGGGAGGAAGGTAAAGGAGATTGTGAGCTGCTCTGAGACTCCTCTGAGTGGAGGGCGGGATATAAATCCAATATCTTCTTCTTCTTCTTTATACCTATCAAATGACTCTATTGAAGACTGCACCAGGGACACCCTTGCAGAAACACCCTAGTAGCAAAAATATTGTACTGCAGCGCAAAAATATTGTACTGCAGTAGGCGTAAGTTCTGATTTAAATGTGATTCTAAGGGCCAGAAGAATTGAAATGAGCATGTCTCACTTTCACTGGATCACTATGCATATAATTCCAGGGCAATATCGGCACACAGTTAGTGCAATGCCCACAAAGCAGATCTGGGCAGCAGATCTTTAGTATGCTGGTATTACATATATGGTAATGGAAAGCTTCGCTGAAACAATGGAGTGCAGGCAACATCACAGAGGTAAGTCCTTCTGTTCCATCAGTGGAATATTGAAATTGGGCCCCACAGTGTGACCAGTCCTAAACTGACTTCCTTAATTCTCTTTTCAATAGGAATTACTTCAAGATAAACAAGCAGAGAATTGCTGTCTCATTTCGATAAACTAGCATTTTTGCAGATGGATATTTTTTCCATGCAGGAAAATTGTACTAGGTGACCTCCCTTTCCAGACAATCCTTTAGCTGTTCTTGAAGAAAGACTCCCTCTCCTGCTTCAACCAGCTATAGATACCTTCAGGCTTGCATTTCTGTTCAGAAGTTTCATTTTTTAAAACCTATTTACCTGAAAGGCAGATTAGATTTACCAAGGAATGCCATCAAGAAGTATCAGCTCTCATCTTAAATTCACAGACAATTTACAGTTATGCATAGTAATAAAACACTTTTTGTATATAACTTTATGGAAGGTACCTTATGTTAAGGGCTGTCTGTCTTCAGTAAATACAGTAATTTAAGGATATGCTGTGTGAAGTGTTTTAATATCCACAGTCACCCTAAGCTCATTTTAGACTGGTCTTCCACTAGTTACATATGAAAAATGCTATGAAGAACTTTTGAAGAAGAAGAAGATATTGGATTTATATCCTGCCCTCCACTCCAAAGAGTCTCAGAGCGGCTCACAATCTCCTTTACCTTCCTCCCCCACAACAGACACCCTGTGAGGTGGGTGGGGCTGGAGAGGGCTCTCACAGCAGCTGCCCTTTCAAGGACAACCTCTGCCAGAGCTATGGCTGACCCAAGGCCATGCCAGCAGATGCAAGTGGAGGAGTGGGGAATCAAACCCGGTTCTCCCAGATAAGAGTCCGCACACTTAACCACTACACCAAACTGGATCTTATTTTGAAAAAAATAAGGACTTTAAAAACTTCAACTGTAGATCTGCAAAAACATTTTGCCTGGGATGAACAGACTTAACTGGATAATTCCTCTTTAGTCTTTAGTTTTTAATGGTATTTCTGAATTGCAGGGATATTACAGGTCTTTATAGCAGTTCCATAAGCAGATATATGCAAATCTGGGTGAGTGGCTGTCTTTAAATGCAGAATAAATGTTGAATGTTAGAATGACTTTGTTTTCCATCTTTTGGCATTCAAAGAAAAATTGCACAATTACACTAAATCCATATACGTCATAAATTCATGGTGCTGCTACATGGCTACATATTTCCTTGCACTGGCCACTGTGGAAACTCCCCCAAACCATTTTGTTTTATGCACTTGAAAGACATGTCAACACCTTCCGCCAGGGCTAAAAGCAGCTGATTAGTCATTGAAGAAGAAGCTGGCATTCTGCCTTCAAAGTTCAAAGCCGCAGAAACTTTTATCTCCAACAGCCGCGCAAAAGTATATGGAACAGAATGCCCTGCACATGATGTCATGCTGAAAGTGACCTGCCAGACATTTACCTGGCCTTCCAAAAACACTCAGCATACATGTGTGTGGATAGGGTAGAGACAGTCAATGGCTCATACTGTCTTGAAACACTATGGTGTTCACACTATTTGTTTTCTCCAGAATTGACATTATCCATTCTTTCACATTGGGAGGAGAATCTCGATGACACAGCTACCAAACAGGGAAATAGCAATGTTTTCCTGATGGGGACCCCCCCCCTCACTCCAATAGGCTTGATTATAATTTTGGCTTGTAATGCCAAGCTCAGAAAGGGAGGCTGCAAATCTTCTGAGGATCTCTAGCACCACGGCATTGCTGAAGTCTTCTCCCCTACCCACCATAGGTTGCCTTCAAGATCCCATCCCAATTCACCTGCTGTCTTAGACACAGTTGGAAACAGGTGATAGTGGCAGACAGCAGCTGAGCCATGACTATTAGAAAAACCCACGTTTCCTGGGATATACCTGGGTTTCTCCAGTGGAAAAAAATAGCATTCCCTGTTGGTAACTAGGACAGAGGGGAATACTGAAGTTGCCTCTCCATGTGCATCATGGTCCTAATCCAAATCAGACACTAAACCTGCAGGAATTGAAGAGAATCAACAACCTGTGTCTGACTGTTACTGTATAGGGTGTGGATTCTGTTAGATTCACTGGTATGGTAAGCCAGGAATTGATATCATATTAGCAGAGTGCACAGACAGGCTACAGGTAGCAGAGCTTCTTTGTTCTGTATTCGCTAGCAAAGTTACAGACACTTGTCAGTTTCAAATTAATAAAGTTCTTTATTTTGTGAACTCCATTCTAGATATGATGGATGAGAGACAGGAACAGAATCTATTCTAACTTTGTGGATGGATGCAGACGAAGATTTTATCCATGGTGTCAAAGATGGAAAGCAATGTGCTCCTTCTTTGTGTGAGTGGGAGAGAGAATTGTGAACAGAAGGAAGCAATTCCCTGGGAGTATCAGCCTACACATCAAAGGGACAGAGGCAGAGGAGTAAATAGGAAGGAAACTCACAGTTTGCCTGTCTATCTATCTGATTCTCTTGTAACCCCCCTCTGGAGGCTGAGGCTGAGAGAAAGCATCTGGTCCTTCTCTTCCAACAGATTCCAGACCCTACCTATGTATTCCATAATGTGTGAATCAGCTACAGGCTGTCCCCTTCCCACCCTTTCCTCTTCTTCCCTCTCACCTCCTTTCTCAGGCATCCTGGGTGCTTTGAATGAAGAAGGGGAAGAAGGAAGAAGGGGATCAGGAAGTCTCTTTTCTTCCTATGACTTCTGGACAGGAAGCTGGTTAACTACTCTGGTCTTAGCTATTCTCTCTGTCTTGCTGCCCTACCTTGGACCAGTCCAACCCACAATAGAAGATCTGTGCATGCTCAGTCCAGGAAGGGCAGCTCCTTACCCGGGTGAGTCACACATAGGCAGGACAATCAGTATCCAGCCCAGGAAAAGTGATACCAAGCCCATGGTTGGTGGCTCACGGCACCCAATTTGGGGAAAGCAGTGCCAAGTCTAGGTGTAATGTACTGAGAACCGAGACGGTTGGAAGGCAACATTCTTTATTGTGAGCACATTACAAGAGAGAGAGCACGCGGGCCGGGCCCCGCTTATATACATTGCCCGGAACTGCGCCCTGGATTGACCAGGCCAATCCTGGTCCATCCAAACTTCCCGCCACTGGTCTTGGTGGGCGGGGTGAATGGCAAGCTACATCTGGGGACCCAGGGGTCGCCTTCTGTCGGGCTCGCCATGCAGTACACTCTAAAGTCAATACATAACACTCCTCCCCCCTTAGCTCAGGACACATAATCCCTCAAGTAAGCTGGAGCCGTGCGCACACTGGTCGACCTCCGGGGGGACCCTTGTGGGGTTGGCGTGGCCACCAGCTCTGTTGGGGGCCCAGCTGCTGTGGCGGACGGGGCGGTGGTTTCCCCAAGTGGAGAAGCCGCCAGCCTATGGCTGTTCCTGTTTTCTTATCCGGTCGGGGCTCCGGCTGTGTGTTCATCCCCTTCGCTTCGGGGTGGCTCTGCTTCCTGCTCGGCCGGAGCAGGCGGTGGAGCCATTCATCGGGGAGGTGCGGCGGTGGGCTCCTCTCCGTCCTGTACGGCCCCTGGTTCCTCTGGTAGGGTGCGGCGGTGCATTTGGTCGATGTGCCTCCGCAAGATTCGGCTGTCTTCAGTGGCTACGTCGTCATGACGGGACCCTACGACTTGCAGCACCCTTCCCGCTACCCACTCGGGGTCATTAGCATTGTTCCTTGTGTACACCGGGTCTCCCGCGAAGAACCCCCTGGCCGCTTCCCTGATCTCGGGGGACCCGCAGATGTCCGAGGCCCGGTCGGGGTGTAGCCTATCCAGTGTAGTGATAAGCTTGCGCCCCATTAGTAATTCCGCCGGGCTTACCCCTGTGACTAAGTTGGGGGTTATCCTGTGGTCGAACAGGAAGGCGGCTAAACGGTGGTCCCAGTCTCCTTGCACTATGCGGCCCAAGGCTTCCTTTGCGGTGCGCACCATTCGCTCCGCTTGGCCATTTGTGGCCGGGTGGAATGGAGCGGACCGTATATGTCGGATTAAGTACCTCTGTAGGAACTCCTGGAATTCCCTGGAGGTAAAGGCGGTCCCATTGTCCGAGACAATGGTATCCGGGATTCCGTGCGTGCACAGGACCCTGCGCAGCGCCCGGATTGCTGCTGCCGTGGAGGTGGACGCCTCTGGAATGACTTCTAGCCACTTGGTGTATGTGTCCACCAAGATGAAGAAATTTGCCCCTGGAAGGGCCCTGCGAAGTCGACATGAAGCCTCGACCAGGGTTTCCTGTTGGTCTCCCAGCGTTGCGTGGGGGCGCTTGGTGGTTCGGGTCGGGATTCTTGGCACGCTGTACACTTCCGGACCCATCCCTCTATCTCCTCGTCCATCCCAGGCCACCAGACGTAGCTACGTGCTAGGGCCTTCATCCTAACAATCCCTGGATGGGTTTCATGGAGGGACTCTAGCACTTGCCTCTGTAGTGGGGGGGCACCACCACCCTGCTGCCCCATAGAAGACATCCCTTGTGGGCAGCTAGTTCCTCCTTTCGCATTGTGAATGCCCTGAACTCCTCTCCTAGTTTTCCCACTGGCCAGCCCCTTACCACCCAGTCGAGAACCCGTGCGAGTATCTTGTCTCGCCCCGTGGCTTTCGCTACCTCAGCTGCGTGTAGGGGACGCTCCGGGAGCGTTTCTATGAGCATCACATGGTGGGCTGGTGCTGGGTCAGGGCCCATGGTGGGCAACGGTAGGCGGCTGAGCGCGTCTGCGTGGCCCATCGCCTTGCCCGGCCAGTGGACCAGGGTGTAAGTGTAGGAATTGAAGAACTGGTTCCACCGTAGCATGCACTGTGATAAGATCTGAGGCGTTTGGCGGTCCGGGGCTAAGAGGCCCAGGAGCGGCTTGTGATCTGTGGCTATGGTGAACCGCCACCCGTACAAGTAGTCATTAAACTTGTGTACCCCAGCCACGATCGCCAGAGCCTCTTTGTCGATCTGGGCATAATTCCTCTCCGCGGCGATCAGGGTCCTCGAGTAGTTGGCCACCGGGACCTCCCTCCCGTCCAGGAGTTGGTGCCCCAGGACGGCGCCCACCCCGTACGGCGACGCGTCGCAAGCAAGGACCACAGGCAGGCTCTCATCGAAATGGTGGAGCACGTCATTAGAGATCAGCAGCTCTTTTACCGCCTTAAACGCAGCATCCTGTGCCCTCCCCCAGACCCACGAGGCATTTTTGTCAAGGAGTCTGTGGAGGGGTTCCGCTATGGTGGCCTTGTGGGGCAGGAACGAATGGTAGAAGTTTAATAACCCCAAGAAACTTTGTAGCTCCACTTTATTTGTGGGGGTGGGGGCATCCACAATGGCGGTGGCTTTGTCGGGTGTTGGGTGGATTCCTGCAACGTCCACCGCAAACCCCAAGAACTCCACCCTGGGCACCCCCAGGGACCACTTTTCCCACTTCACTTTAAGACCGGCCTCTTGGAAACGGCGAAGTACTTCTCGCAGCCGGTTGCTGAATTCTTCTGCGTCTGGGGGGGCAATCAGAACGTCGTCAAAGAATGACTGTACCCCGGGGATCCCTTTAAGGAGAGAATCCATCAGACTCTGGAATACCCCCGGGGCCACGCTCACCCCGAACTGCAACCTCCGCACCTTGAACGCCCCCCGGTGGGTGACTATGGTCTGTGCCTCAGCCATGGCGGCATCCATGGGCAGTTGCTGGTACGCCTGGGCCAAGTCCAGTTTCCCAAAGACCTTGGACCCCGCTAATGCAGCCAGAATGTGGCTGATGACTGGAACCGGATAGGGATTGTCCTGAAGTGTCTTGTTTATAGTGCACTTATAACCCACGCAAATGCGCACCTCCCCATTTGGCTTTATCGGGGTCACTATCGAGGTTTCGCATGCGGCATATGAAACGGGTTCCAGCGCCCCCTGGGCCGTGAGGCGGTCTAGCTCGGCCTCTATTTTGGGCTTCAAGGCAAACGGGACCCACCTGGCCTTCAACCGTACGGGCCGCAAGAGGGGATCGAGGGGCAGGGATGTGGGGGCCCCCTTGTAGCAACCCAGGGCCCCATCAAACACCTCTGGGAACTCCTTACACACCTTTTCGAATCCCCCCACCCCCAGCTGCTGTACCCCCACGATTTTTATTCCCAGTGGCCAGAACCAAGCTAGACCCAACAGAGTGGTGAGCTGTCGTTTGACCACCAGTAAGTCGAGTTTGCCCCTAAACCCATTGTATTCCACCCCCACTGTTGCCCAACCCAGGACTTGAACTGGGTTCTTTTGAAAGTCCCGAAGCACGAAGTCTGTCAGCCCCAGGCTGGGCAGGCCATGTGGGCACAGTTTCCTCAAAGATTCCTCCGAGATTATAGAAATGGAGGAACCCGAGTCCAGTTCCATCAGGCAGGGCTTGCCCTCGATCCTGACAGAGACCTTGACCTTGTGGGGGGTCTCGTCGGGCAAATTCATTACCTGGACGCTTGTTGATGCTGTCGCGTATTCACCGGTAGACTCCTGGTTTGTTGACTGGCGGTGGTGGGGGGGTCTGGCACGGCAGGCCCTCATGATGTGGCCCATCTTGCCGCAGCTCCTGCAGACCACGTTGCAGTAGGGGCAGTCCCTTCGCTCATGGGGGTCGCTGCAGCTGGCGCACTTGGTCGAGGGTGGTCTCTCCGTCGCGCGGGGTCGCTGGGTCGCTCGTGGGCCCATCCCTGCTTGGCGGCGCAGCTGGAGAGCCTCTTCTTCCTCTGGGCCGCCGGGGTCCATTTATCCTTGGTGTACAGTGTCGGTTCTCGTTTTGGGAAAGGTCCTCGTGGACCGCTCGAACGCTACGGCCTCGTTGAAGGCTCTCTGGGTGGTGAGCTCTTCCCTCGCGAACAGCTTCTGTTGCAGCCTCTCGTCTCACAGGCCCCATGTGAAACGGTCTGCCAGGGTCTCCTCCAGCTGTGCAAAGCTGCAGTTACCCGCGATTTGGCGGAGAGCCGCCAGGTAGTCAGCGGCTGTCTCTCCCGCTGCCTGGTCCCTTTGGTGGAAGAGGAACCGGTGGGCCACCCGTGAGGGCTGTGGCAAGAAGTGCCCGGTGAGGAGTCTGACTATCTCCTCATAGGACTTCTCCGAGATCTTCGCGGGGGCCGAGAGACCCTTGGTGATCTGGAACGTGGCCGCCCCGCAGACACTCAGGAGAACATCCCTCTTTAGGCAGTCTTCTGTTATTCTGTTGGCTCGCAGGTAGCACTCGACCCGCTCCGTGTATGTCTCCCATTCCTCCGGATTGGTGGGGTTGAACTCTTCGATACGACCCATTGTTCCGCTCTGGTTAGCCATGGTGGCTGCGGCGACGGTGGCGGTGGTCGCCGACGGGTTGCCTTCGAAGTCTCTGATGGATCCGCGTAGCCCTGTTTAGATTTCCCGGGCTAGGATCCCATCCTCGTCACCACTGTAATGCACTGAAAACCGAGACGGTTGGAAGGCAACATTCTTTATTGTGAGCACATTACAAGAGAGAGAGAGCACGCGGGCCGGGCCCCGGTTATATACATTGCCCGGAACTGCCCCCTGGATTGACCAGGCCAATCCTGGTCCATCCGAACTTCCCGCCACTGGACTTGGTGGGCAGGGTGAATGGCGAGCTACATCCGGGGACCCAGGGGTTGCCTTCTGTCGGGCTCGCCATGCGGTACACTCTAAAGTCAATACATAACACTAGGAAAGGCAGTACCTGGGCCAGATGAACTGTGCATGGCTTGGGGAAGGTGACTCTTGGCCTATGCAAGACTTGTCTGGCTCAGGGAAAGCAACTCCTGGCCCAAGTGAGCCATGCCTATCCTGGAGAAGTTCGTTCCAGGCCATGGGGTGATCCACACAGAAATGTATGTGTCCTTTCTCTTTCTCTCCCTCCTTTGTGGGGATGAGCAGGCTGGGGGGCTGGGCCTGTGTCCAAGGCCTTTTTCCCTCCCAGTTTGATCTGGTAGGAGAGGACCAGAATAACAGAAGGGTGGGAAGTCTTTGCATGGCTTAGATGCAAGCAATACAAGGATTTTGGAGATATAAAGCTCAACTTCTTTATGAGCTTTAAGAGCTGTTGAAGTTCACATTTGATTACAAGAAATATTACTCCTTTACATTTTTGCTGATACATTCAAACATTTTGCTGATACATTTTATACATTTATAAAAGCTTGGTGGCCAGGACATTCTTTTACTGAAGTCAAACTAATTCTTCCTCAGCAAAATCTGTTGTGCTATACATTTAATTATTCTAACTTTCACAAATTTTTTCACCTTTTTACTCAGAACTGAAGCTAACTATTAATGGGCTACAATTTCCTGACTCATCCAGAGATCCCTTAAAAAAGTATTGTTACACAGCCCACCTTCCAGTCTTCTTGTAAGATCGTCAGTTTTAGTAAAAAACTGTTTATATTGGTTAGAAAACCAACAATCCCAGTGGAGTTATTTAGAATCTCCAGATGTCTGCCTGGAGCCAGTGACAAATCATTTTTTTTTAATTGCCAGTTTAACTTAGAACTTCATTTCAGGTGATGTTTTTGACGGAATTATTCAGATGTTCTCCATACAAACACAAAGAAAACTTTACAGGCTAGGGTTGCCAAGTCCAATTAAAGAAAAATTTGGGGACTTTGGGGGCGGAGCCAGGAGACTTTGGGGGTGGAGCGAGGAGACATTGGGGGTGGAGCCAGGAACAAGGGTGTGACAAACATAATTGAACTCCAAGGGAGTTCTGGCCATCACATTTAAAGGGACAGCACACCTTTTTAAATGCCTTTCTTCTATAGGAAATAATTAAGGATAGGGGCACCATCTTTTGGGGCTCATAGAATTGGACCCTCTGGTCCAATCGTTTTGAAACTTGGGGGGGTATTTTGGGGAGAGGCACTAGATGCTATACGAAAAATTTGGTGCCTCTACCTCAAAAAATAGCCCCCCCAGAGCCCCCAATACCCACGGATCAATTCCCTATTATTCCCTATGGGAATCGTTCTCTATAGGGAATAATAGAGTGCCCAGTAGACATTTCCCTCCCCCCCACGCTTTCTAAAGGGAGGGAGGGCCTCCAAACCAGAGAATCCCCTGCCCCCTCCCTCTCTCACACACACAAATACTTACTAGATCTTCTTCCTGCAGAACTCTACTTTCTGTGAAAACGAAAGCAAAAGAAAGGGAGGGGCCGTTCTCCATGGAAACTATTACTGACCCTTTCCAATGAAGCCCTTCCTGTTTCCTGCTCAGCCTTAAAGGCACACATTTTACAAATGGATCAGGAGCTCTACAACTACATGATGCCTACACGCATGTTCTCCCCCACCCCGCTTCTGGATTTTTGGAGAGCAGGGGAGGAGGCTGCAAATTTGGGGGTCCCCCGCCAGGGCGGGGGGGTTGGGAAGCCTATTACAGGCATTCACAGAATTTATTCAGCTTCTCTGCAAACTCCCTGCCTCTTTTTAAAAAAGAGAGAGATCACAAAAAACAGAAAACAAGAAAAAGTCTTGTATAGATTCCTGAAGTATCTTCCTGCACCCACATGGTTCATATGGCTGTCTCAATTTGGAGTGGGGCATTCTTTTGAGGACACCACTGTTCAGAGTCATATAAAAAAATATACCTCTCAAATACCATCTCTTTTTTTTTTAGTTTTGTTGTAAGGAGGAGGAGAGTGGTGATTATATGCTCTCATATTGGATGTGAATGTAAGGGCCATTATGCAGTGGAATAAACAGCTACAGATAGCCACCTATGATTTACTATAGTTAAACTGTGTTTCAATTGCAACAGTCTGTGTCTATTTCTGCTAGGGCCCATTTTACACAGAGAAAATAAGAGCTGGAACATGCTCATGGAATATGCTCCCTTTATAGGAACTGGGTTGTCAAAAACCTCTGCCTTGATTTGTGTTGTACTGAAATAGTATAACTTATACTTATACTGTATAAGTAAACATCATTGTGTTGATTCTACATCCCATTTCTGCTACGTCATGCCATGACAGAACCTAGGATGGTAAAGGAAATGATTTAGGTTATGAAGTTCTCCAAAACAGACACAAATGCATATATCTTTCAAGATGGTTGTGCAGTGACTCACCATAAAGCTGTTGCAGTGTGAAAAATGATCCTTTAAAAAATAAAATAGGCCATGCTACATTGCTAGCATAAAGTTATAATACTCAACTAAATGCTTGGAATTTCAAACTAGAGTTCTGTCTTTACATGCAGGACAACGTGGTAGTGAAGGCGGTGGTACCACTTCAAAAGGAGAAAAAATGGACTGAGAATTATGACAATGGCCAGACATGGGGTAAGGGGTGCATCTGGTTTGAAAGTGAAAACTAGGCGAACAAAGGTGGGAAAACAGATCACTTTGTTGCATTCTAGAGTCTCTGTTGCAAGTGGTAATTGACAATTGTACTAGAAAAATTCCCAGTAGCCAGTGTTTGGACAGTGAACATTTTATGGATTATTAATCATGTCAAGTATTTGTAATGTTAAGTTGTACCATTTCAGTTATACAACGGGTTTTTTTTTCTCATTCTGGCTGTCTACTGATCTCTTGCTCTGGATTTCTAATTGTATAATACTGCAGACTCAGTCCTGCTGCCTAGAATTACACTGTGAGCAGCCTTACTAAGCACTTGCCTCGGTCTTTTCCTTTCCACAGAGCTAACAGCTTCAGTGGCTATTTAAATCATGAAAGAGACAAGGGAAGAAGAAGAAGACTGCAGATATCTCGCCCTTCTCTCAGAATCAGAGTTTCAGAGTGACTTACAATCTCCTTTATCTTCTTCCCCCACAACAGACACCCTGAGAGGTGCATGGGGCTGAGAGAGCTCTCACAGCTGCTGCCCTTTCAAAGACAACTCTTGAGTAAGCTATGGCAGACCCAAGGCCATTCCAACAGGTGAAAGTGGAGGAGTGGGGAATCAAACCCGGTTCTCCCAGATAAGAGTCCGCGCACTTAATCACTACACCAAACTGAAAAGGATTAAGCAGTCCTTTTCTTGCTCACAGACAGCTCCCCAATCTCAAACCTCACCCAAAATAATGCAACATCTAATTTGAACAGGGACAATAAATGCAGATGCCAACATTGCTGCCACATACACCCAGACAACACAATCACTGGACCTAAGAATATTAACTATGCTATCTCAGGCTTATTCACATGCTCATATTCTAACATTGTATATACAATTAAATACCAACAATAACCTCTTGTAGTGGCTCTACCTTGCTCCTCGATCTCTCAGGCACACCTGAGAGGTTAATAGGGAACCAGGTATAGCGAACTTTGTTCATGCCCTGGGAGAAATGTTAATCTCAGTAAACATGATTATCAGTCTCTTCTCTCGAACACGTACCATGCTCTGAACAAATAGTTTTGTACATGTCAGCTATCCACCTCAGACAATGATTCAAAATTATCCTGTATGACTCAATAAAAGGCTAGGAGAAGACCCTAGCAGGTCAGCTCATGATTGCGGCCTGAAGACAGACTGACCCTTGAATCGTTCTTTGCTACACCCTCTAGTTCTCTAGATAGGGTAGACAGGTCAAACCCTACGTCAAAGGATAAATGGACACAAATCTGACATCCAGAATCATAAGACTGAGAAACCTGTAGGAGAACACTTTAGCCCTCCAGGACATTCAATGGGTGCCCTCAAAGTAGCTGTTCTATTGCAAGGGAACTTCAGGAAAGGATTATTACAATAACACTGAGAATTAAAAAAAAAACAGGACTAAGCAGGGATATTGGTTTCTTATCTCACTACATATGCTAAATCCATTCAGTACTTACATCTGTATTCGCACAAAGGGCTATACATCCTCTTTATTTTAGTTTATTTCTTATTTGGAATAGCAGATTAGATTAGTGATTGTAATGTAATGCAATTAATATTAGAATGCAATGTTATTTAGAATGGTATATTGCAATGCATTTCTCTGGTTTGGTAACGAGACATAACACAGCATATCAAAGCACCCCATCTCAAAGAAAAGGATGCTGTTAGTTACCTCCAGGCTTGAGAGGAGATGGATGGAATGTAACAACAGGGTATCCATTTCATAATTAAGAGTAATATATTTACACATTTATCACCAATTTTGACATATTTATTTGCTTCATGGTTCCTCCCCCCAAAAAAGATTAAATCCAAACAAAATGTGACCATATAAACTTAGATTGTTATTCCTGTTTGCATCTGTTAAAACATCTTCCTTATGTCATTTGCTAATTTACTGCTCACCTTCTACCTATATGTATAGACTGGTAACTTCCATTTCAGTGTATTTGATGAAGTGTGCATGCACACACAAGCTTATACCTTGAACAGAATTTTGTTGGTCTTAAGGATACCACTGGACTAAAACTTTGTTCTGCTGCTTCAAACCAACATGGCTACCCCACCTGAATCCTTCCCCCAGCAGCTCATCTCGTCTTCAAAGCACTTGTGCAGATCTCCTAATTAGTGTTTTTATAAAATTAAAGATTCTAACCACATAACTCTCACATCAAATATAGTTTGGCCTTTAATAGGAAGATTAAAATGACGTGGGGATCATTCCAAAAGAGAAACGTTGTAAGAAAATGACATCTGACACGGATTCACATTGTGTTCTGATGGAGTGGGGAAAACTATATAAAATAGTCAAAAAGTGTCCAAGTATTGTAAATTTAAATGGAAAGTTCAAAAGTCCTCTGGGAGAAGGTTACATAATAGATGATGGTGTGATTATGCACTAAGAAAAAAAAGGAAGATATCCTTTCTATTAAGAAAAGATAGGCTGAGGAATTTGCATGGCTTATGGCAAAGGCCTAGAAGTTATGAACATGAAAGGAATTTTTATATACTCACACAATCACACATCCCACCCCACCCCCGCCCCGATCTTGACAAAGCCCATCTTCAAACAATACGGTATACCAAGCTTCTGCAGCCTTGCCACTGGGATCTATGGCAGCCCTGCAGAAACCAAGATGGCTCAAACAAAGACTTCCTTCTGCTGTCATCTCCTTAGCTGAATGTAAACAAAGGAATGATTTCAATCAACTGCAACACATCAAACAAGGGAGAACCAGGTGATGGGGGTCATAACAACAACCAGCTCCATCATGTTCCATTTGCGAATCTCCCAGGGACAGGTGGCTGATCTTTGCTGGAAATGGAAGGCTGCACTAACTGGACTTTTGCTAGACCTGGAAAGGTGGAGAAAATTTCATCACGTGCTTTTTGTCCTGTCAAAGTTCAGCAGTAGCTGCTGGAATTATCCTGTCTCTGCAATTATCCCATCCATGGAACTGTTAAAACACAGCAGCAGCATGAATGTTGAAAACTTAATCATCTGGCACTTTCACACACACTAAATAATGCACTTTCAATCCACTTTCAATGCTCTTTGGAACTGTAGTTTGCTGTGTAACATGCAAAATTTGGTGGCAAACATTTGCTGAAGTAGATTGAAACTGCATTACTTAGTAAGTGTGAAAGCACCAGTTCCTTTCTTTTGTTTCCCATATTTTCCCCACCATTCAATCAAAGATTCTTGGGATAACTAACAACTTATAAGAAGCTGATAAGAATAATAAAAGCACAACACAAAATGTTCAAACAATAATAAAACAGAACAAAACAATAATGATGTGCAGAATGTTAAAATGTCAAGCAGCCAAAGAAAATAAAAAATGGGTTAGGATGTGGGGAAAGGTCATCCATGTTGCATACCCAGGATATGAATTCATTTCAATGATGATGATGATGACGACAGTGATGGTGGAGGTTTGGATCTTACCAATTTTTTGATGGTGTAAAAGGGAGGAAGAACAATCTCAACCAACTGCCATTATCATTCCAGCCTCCCATCCCACACATAACCCATCCCACACATTGTTTACACATAATCCACAATCCTTTTCAGGGGTCCAAAAGGGCTGCTGGGAAAAGGAGAAAGTGGAGAAATAATCTGTGGTAAACTGGTAGATCCAACTCAATCATCTGGTGGATTCAACTCAGTCATCATAATTATCATAAAATAATTCATAATATGTGTGCATTGAATTCGATGGGGTATAAAGAGACAGATTTGCAATCAGTTTGCAATTTAAATTTTGACATAAGGGAGACAACATAGGAAAGAGGGGGAGCTTGATGAAAGAAAGACAAAGAAGAGATTGGATTTATACCCCGCCCTTCACTAGGAGTTTCAGAGTGCCTTACAATCTCCTTTCCCTTTCCCCTTCTCTCACCACAACAGACACCCTGTGAGGTAGGTGGGGCTGAGAGAGCTGTCTGAGATCTGTTCTCGAGAGAACAACTCTGCTGAGAACTTGTAGCTAAACCAAGGGCACTGCAGAAGTTGCATGTGGAGGAGTGGGGAATCAGATATGGTTCTCCCAGATTACAGTCTGCACGCTTAACTACTACATCAAGCTGGCTCTCAAACAGGGCAGGAATTCCCATTCATGTGTGCTTCAGCTTATCTTCAGTAGGGAAAGATTACTACAGAGTTATGCCAAACCACTAACAATGTTGTTTAAGGCAGAAATCTGAAGGATCTGACTAATCCAGGCATAAGAGGCAGCAAGGGGAGAAGGAGAAAATCATTTGAGGGATGAGATCTTCATGGCTAAGGGCCATAGTGCTAGCTAGAAGATATACTGGGATATGAGAACAGGTAGCTAAGGGAAAATGTGACCATGGAAGGCTCTGAAAGTATGAATGTGGAGTTTGTGCTGCATCTGGGAGCAAAAAGAAAGCCAATGCAGGTGTTTAACAAAGGGCAAAACATAGTCAGAACAATGAGAGGGAAGAATAATTGTAGCAATTGCATGCTGGATAAAGGTGAGGAAGCTGAATTGACTACGGTTCTGTATGATTTTGTTTTGTTTTGTTTTTAGTAGTCTATTTTCTGATAGTCAGTTATTTTCCTTGATGAACTGTTTTGGTCCTTTTTCCTCCTATATCTTGTCCATCAATTATATTCAGTTTAGTGCCTAGTCTGTCTCATTCCTTCTTCAGTTGCTGGGCCTCTGGCTTTCTAACCCTTACTTTCCTTGCCACCTGAGATCTTTTTGCACTCAGTGCTCCAGACTTCAGATTTACCAGTACTTTTTAATTTCTTCTTTCCTTAGATCTATGCTAGAAGTTCTCTTTTAAAAGTTTGAAGTGAATGTTCTAGGCTTCATACTGTGCAAAATTAGAAGACACATGAACATTCTAGGACATCGCCACTGTCATACCATCACTGCCCACAATTTCATGCCACAAAGGTCAGAGTCCTTTTCAGTTCCCCTCAGCAACAGGTGAATGGATTAGTCTAGTTTTTGAACTTAAATGTAGAAATATGTCCTAGACACACATGCCAAGTTTTATTACTCCATCTTAATGTTTAATAGCTGGGTTAAATTCTTTGCCCTGCTCAGAAATGAGTGGCTTTGGTTCATATCTCAGTTTGAAATGCCACCTTAAATATTTGCCCTAAGCTTTGTATCTCTATTTTCATGTTCAGCGATGTATCAGAAAATGACAAATGTTTGAATTAAGCTAATTTCTTTAAGAAGTAAATATGATCAACACTGTTGCATTCTAACAACACAATCCTCCCATCTCAGACCATGGACATCAATGGGCATCAGTGTTCCCTCTAAGCTGAGTTAGCGTGAGCTAGCTCACAAATTTTTATCCTCCAGCTCACACATTTTTGTCTTAGCTCAGGAAGGATGACCCCAGAGCACAGTAATTTATGCAGTACCTCACAACTTTAATGCCAGTAGCTCAAAAAGCAGAATTTTTGCTCACAAGACTCTGTGGCTTAGAGCCTTAGAGGGATCATTGATGGGCATAGCCTGAAGTAATTCTGCACTGAATTGCATTGTCGATGAGCTTCAAGAGATTTGCGTTTGCATTCAAATAGAAGTTTAGGCTGCTGTGTGCCAACCAGTCAAGCAACATGCTGCTGGCATTAGGGACAGTCATCTGTGCAAATATTTAGAATAAAAGTATCTCCAAAGAGGAAGAGCAGATGGTTCTTGTGTGGGCTATTTATGTGTGTGTGTAAAAACGGAATTAAAAAGGATTTCTCAGTGCAAATACTATCATGTTGAATACTGATAAATCTTCCATTTTTTATTCAGGCTTGTGGAAACTTCAGGTTTTCTCTTTTGCTGGCAACAAAGAGCCAATAAATAGGTTCTATGACTGCCACCTACTGTATAGGTCAGGAAACTGCCCTCAGATGTTTACAAAAATCTCACTGTTCAAAAGATCACAAACAATTATCACACACGCACACAGAGTACAATTTACAGTGAAGTTTCTCACAGGATACTGTTCCTGTTATGTAGGACCTTCTGCATCCCTTTTGTGTAGTACCTCAGAATGATGATCTGTGCTAGTCCATATACCTCCCCTATCAGATGTGAAAGGGATATAGGAAGTGAATTTACAAATGACCTTATCCTTAGCCTCTAGGGTTGCCAATCCCTGGGGGGGGGGCAGGGGATCCTCCAGTTTGGAGGCCCTCCCCCCCCCCCGTCCAAGGTCATCAGAAAGTGGGGAGGAGGAGAGGGAAGTGTCTGCTGGGAACTCCATTCTTCCCTAGGGGGTCCAATTCCCATTGGAAAGAATGGAGGATTGATCCGCAGGTATCTGGGGCTCTTGGAGGGCTGTTCTTTGAGATAGAAGCACCACATTTTCAGCATAGCATCCAGTGCCTCTCCCCAAAATACCACCCAAGTTTCAAGAAGATTGGACCAGGGGGTCCAATTCTACCAGCTTCCAAAGAAGGTGCCCCTACCTTCATTCTTTCCTAGGGAAGGAAGGCCTTTAAAAAGGTGTGCGGTCCCTTTCAATGAGATGGCCAGAACTCCCTGGTGCTTGTCATCCCCTGGCTCCTGGCTCCGCCCCCAGTGTCTCCTGGCTCCGCTCCAAAAGTGTCCTGGCTCCACCCCCAAAGTCTCCCGGCTCCACCCCCAAAGTTCCCAGATATTTCTTGAATTGGACTTGGCAACTCTATTAGACCCAGAGGCCATAAAAATAACGTTGCCCCTAATAGAAGGAGGGTTGGGTTTATAGCCCACGGCCTGCCCTTCACTCAGGGTTTCAGAGCAGCTTACATTCTCCTTCCCTTCTTCTCCCCATAAAAGACACTTTGTGAGGTAAATGGGACTGAGAGCTCTTTTGAAAATTGCTCTTGAGAGAACAGCTCTGAGAAAACTGCAGCTTGCCCAAGGTCACCCAGCAGCTGCATGTGGAGGAGTTGGGAATCAAACCCAGTTCTCCCAGATTAGAGTCTGCTGTTCTTAACCACCACATTAAACTCTCTCAGAACTTAGAACAAACATCACCTCTCCTTTCCATACTCATTTATACCATCTCTCCAGCAAGCTTCTTCCAGCCAGAAGCCCAGAGCATTTCTCACAGACAATGATCAGAATCCTTCTAAATTTGCATTGCATTCTTTGTGAATGTTGCTAGCAAAGTGGAAAAACAAAACAAAACTGGGATGTCATATGTAGATATTTCCTGCAAATTCAGTGGCAAGAAAATGAGGAGGGGGGGGTCATTTTCACATCCTGTATGAAAATTTGTTCAACATATTTTAGCATCCTTGAAAAGCTCTGTTAAGTACTAACAAAGTATTCCAACAAAGCAGAAACAGCTTTTAAAACCCCCCAGAAAATCTGCAATCAAGTTAACCCCTTATCAGAAAGTCCCAAGTGAAATTTACTTCAGTACATGTAATATGTGAATGAAGGTGTACTATATATAGAGTACTGTCAATAGCTAAAAAGAACATTGTTGGGTTTGTGACTGTATACATTTTATTTATATTTATATATTTACTAGGGGTATGCACCTAAAACAGTTTTTTTTAAATCTGGATTTCAGGATGGGAATGAATTTAGTGGTATTTGGGTCTCCCCAGTACTGTGTCAGAACTCAGACTTACTCTTTTTCAATATTCAGAATTATTTGGGTTCCATTATTCCCTGTAGGAGACCTTTTCATGGGCTGGAATGGCTGTTTTTCAACCAAAAGACACCAAAATTGCAGGGAACCTAATGCTTCCTGTCTAGGGTTGCCAGATTTGTGTTGGAAAATACCTGGAGACTTTTGGGTGGAGCCAGAAGAGAGTGGAGTTTGGGAAGGGGAGGGGAGGAGCCTCAGCATGGTACAATGTCATAGAGTCAACCCTTCAAAGCAGCCATTTTCTCCAGGGGAGCTGATCTTTGCCAGCTGGAGATCAGTTGTAAAAGTGGGAGATCTCCAGGCCCCACCTGGAGGCTGGCAACCCTATGTCTGTCCACTAAAGAACACCCCACCACCACCACAAGATTCAAGTGGATTGTGCCACAGGGTCCAGTTTTATGGGCTCCTGAACAAAGTACTCCTAGCTATTCTCCCTGCAGAGCTGTGAACTGAGAGGGGAAAAAATGGCCCCCTCTACAGAAAGGAGGGCGGGAAGGAGAAGTATCCTGTTAGACCTGCAACTCTTTCAGGCCATTTGCCTGGCTTGTGCCAGCAGGAACTGCCCTCCCTGGGACAGATGAGATGCTGCCAGCTGGGCCTGTCTTCCCTGGGCCAGAACTCACCCAGCTGGATACAACTGAAAGGCAGAAATGCCACTGCTGGGGAAAACCAAAACAACAAGATACCTGTAGCTGGTGGTGGTAAGCACTCGGGGGGGGGGGGGGACATACAAAAAACCTACACAGATGTTTGGAGAAGGTATTTTTTGTAATGTCTAAGATTTGTGTAGTTCCAAAAAATGAGAGACACAATCCAGAAAATCACAGTATCAATCCAAAACAGCAATTTTCATGTATATGTTTGTCTCAGAAATTCTGGAATGCACACCCCTAATATTTACTGTTGTTTCTGTTAGAATGCTACTCTTTATTCTTTTGATTGTGAACATTGCTTTGGTCAACTGAAAAGTTTTGTTAGGATTCCCAGTTATATGTAGCACAATTAGTATTTCCCTAATATAAATAAAATTATAAAAAGACATTAATAATAAATACTAATAAAGTAATACTGACTACTCTAATTCTCAAAGTCAAAATACATCCGGTTTTCTAATTTGGTACTCATTTAAAGCCATCAGTATAAATTGAGCAATATTGCTTCTTAGGAATCTGTATGTGTTAAATGACTCAGCTCCTCATAATTTCAGATGCACTTTTCCTTTTGTGGAGTAGTGAGAAGAACACCAAATTCTACTTCAGGACAGCTGCAGTAGCTTTATGGTTTTTAGGTTTATTGCTTGAGCTACATATGTCCTTTCAAATCTCCTAGAATACTATTTCCTTGGATGAATCCTGGTGTTTTCCAAGTGTCAAGCCCAGAAGCTCAGTAACCATAGTTCTAGACTGGATAAATTGCCAGTTAACAGATGAGCAGCATTTCCTATCTGCTTGTGAGCTGCTTCCAGCAATTCTTCTGAAATGATTAATGCTGGTTTAACTTTCAATGTACATTTGCCTAGTCTATTGATATAAATATATTCCTGGCCCTGCATAATCATGGTTTTGTGTTTCTTTCCTTAACTAGGAAATTATGATCAATACTTAGACATTGTAACAATGTATTGTTACAATGTCTAAGCAACATTGTAACAATATGTGTAACAATATTATTTATTTATTGTGTGTATTCATTATGTTTGTGCCTTCATAGAATTCCAGAGAATTATACCTAAGGTTTTCAAGAGCTCCCCAGATCAGATCCAGACCTTTTTAGTTTCAGCAAAGTTACCATATCCTGTGCCTTCTAGCTGTATTTTGGAACCACAGTTATTCAGTGGTTTTGTTTAGATTTTCTTCTGTTTTCTCTGACAAATATCTATGACAACTTAACTTGACAAATCCCAGAGAAGACACTGTTTTGGAAAACCATCATTCTGCTGATCAAAGATGTCTATAAAGTTGGGATGTTTGTTATCCACAAATTAATTTTTAATTAGAAAAACTAATTGCTCAGTCATGTAGCAAAGTACTGACCCAAAACCCATGTAGCAAGGTACTGACCCAAAACAAGATCTTGGCACCCTTCCTTGGCACACTCACCCCCAACTGCTATCAGTAAATACCATAACATACATAAGCACATGGAATATCAATGTAATAAATATACTATATAGTTTAAAATGCAGTATTTAAGGTTGATAAATTTTTAATAACCATCAATGCTGGTTCATTAGTCAAATAGGTTTTCTATTTGACTCAGTAACCCACTGTCTAAAGGCTAAGGGTCAAAGATGAGAAGTCAGATGCGATGTGTTAGCTAGTGGGGTATGAAGGCAGTTTTCCTCCCTTCTCCACACCCCTGATCATATAGGCTGCTTTGACAGTTAGATAAGGATTAGGGAAATTAAAACCTGCACCAGAGACAAGTATTTCTTGTTTTGTGTTATATAGCTCAAGCATGGAATGCCTTTGGTCATAGACACTGATATTTGATGATCATAGGTCATAGCCCTGTTCATAAGTTTCACTGACTGCATGTACAACTATGTACACTGCATACTTGATTATTCTTTGTACATGCATTGAATGATTCTTATATTACAGTCAATGCTTGTACAGTTGAATGTATGATACAAACCCCACATTTATGCAGAAGAAGAAGATGATATTGGATTTATATCCCACCCTCCACTCTGAAGAGTCTCAGAGCGGCTCACAATCTCCTTTACCTTCCTCCCCCACAACAGTCACCCTGTGAGGTAGGTGGGGCTGGAGAGGGCTCTCACAGCAGCTGCCCTTTCAAGGACAACCTCTGCCAGAGCTATGGCTGACCCAATGCTAGCAGGTGCAAGTGGAGGAGTGGGGAATCAAACCCGGTTCTCCCAGATAAGAGTCCACACACTTAACCACTACACCAAACCAGCTCTCAGGTGCTGGTTCCCAGTTTCATTCATAAAGTGAACTTGCACTGGCTCTTTCTTACAAACAGATGGATGCACATACAGGCAATATTGTATTTATGTTCACTGTAACATGTGAACAGGGCACATATATGGCAATCTTTCAGAATAGAAGTAGATACAGTCAGGGCTTTTATTGTAGAAAAAGCTCAGCAGGAATTTATTTGCATATTGGGCCACACACCCTGATGTCACCATTGTTTCACACAGGGCTTTTTTTGTAGAAAAACTAAAGCAGAAACTCATTTGTAAATTAGGCCACATCCCCTGACACCAATCCAGCCAGATCTGTGTTCCTGCTGGAAAAAAGCCCTGGATATGGTATATTTATTTGAAAAAGGGTGGACAAGGCATGGTTCCTCATTGTAGATTTTGGAGTAGATTGAGAAATTCTGTAATTCATACTATTTATCAACTGTCCTAATGGGGCCATTTTCCCAGCTGCAGGGAGATCCCAGCAACACATTCCCCCCTGCCCTGGCATAGTTCTGCACATGAACATAATTTAACAGAGTGATTCTGACCAGGTTAACTTAGTAGTGCATCAATGTGAACTTCTGCTAAGTACGTAGGACAGAAGCTTAAAGTGGAACAAGCAAAGAATTCTTCTCAAATAGATTTGGCATGAGCTTTTGTAGGCAGTAAGTTCCTTTATCAGTATGATTGCCAGCTTTGGACTGGAAAATACCTGAGAGTTTGAGGGTGGAGCCTGAGGTATAATGCCACATCGAATCCATTTCCAAAGTGGCCACTTTCTTCTGATTGAGAACTTGGGGGTGTTCATGGACTCCACCTTTGATATTTTGATATTTTCTACTATTATTTGAAATCTGCCATGAGCAGCAAAGAAGGGAGAGATGCAAATATTTCAATAAATAATCAAAATAAATAAATAAATGATAGGGTATACAAACCAATTATCCATTTCAGCAATTCCTTTGTCAGAATTTGGATGCAGACACCATTATCTCTTTACTGGAAGGGCTACTTCCCACTGGCAAAGTGGCATATAGGCTGAATAGGGCAAGACAATATGTCTTACATATATATTGCTTGGCACTTATTGAAAAACAGAGTAAATTGATAAAATATCAATAAATATTGAAATTCCCCAACACAAGTCCAATGATTGTCCTTTTGACATTGGTAATAGGGAGCCATAGAATACCAGCAAGTTAGTGAAAGGAAGTTCTGACTCAGCATAGGATTGGCCCACTTCTCTTGACTGGCTTTAGTTCAATTGGAGCCATTCTGGGCTGCTGAAAGTCAACACAGGTCCCCAGACAAAAATTTCCTCTGCCTTCCTTCATATCATATTTGAGTTTTCCTCAAATTCTGAAAAATACATACAAGATGCTTGATTCCTCCAAAAGTACCTTGCCCAGGTCTCTGATCTCTAGGGCAGCCCAAGCCCTCAGAATCTCTTGCTCTTTAGTGATAAACCTAGTACTTGTCCAGGCCCCAGTTGGGACCTGGACTCACTCCACCACCACAACCCCTGGCCACTCCAGAAAAGGTTGGCAAAGGCAGGAAAGCAAGTGGACAACGGCTACCCTGTCGGCTGAATTGTCCCTGGATCAGCCCCACTTGGGAAGACCTCTGCCTGACTCCAACCCAACCAAAGAATAGCTCTCAGATTCCACCTGCGTGGAGGCTCGGGGTGGGAGGGAGTGGGGAAGGACTGGGAGGTAGAAATTCAGGAGGAAAAGAAAGCAGGGGGTGGCTAGGAGCAGACCATGAAAGACTGGAAGGACCCTGAGGCTATCACTGGAAGCCTAGGGAGACATAGAGAGGATGGGGGTCTCTCATAGCCTGGAAGGTTCACCCCTCTGACTGCTGCGGCAAGTGTGGGACACAGGGTCAACTGCAAGGCCCCACCCCTCACCAGAGTCTGAGCCAACTGCTAGCCCACTTGAAGGCCTCCTCCAGCCCTAGACCACACTTTCTCCCTCGCCAACCTAACATGGTCACTGTGAACGGACAATACTATTACCCTTTTAGAATGTATGCATGCACCTTCAGTACCTTTATTAGCATACAAAAGGTACATATACATGCCCACACACAGCTATCAGGTATTATTTTACCCAGCTTTGCAAAGCAAGAATGCTTGAGAATGTTTGGAGATTTCTTTGGAAAAAGCAAAAGAGAAAGTTCTTTAACAAGTGCTCTGCATATTGCCAGCCTCCCAGCTTGCATATCATATAAGCACCTGCAAAGCAAATGGGAAGGAGCCAAAATTTTGGAGTTCACTACTCAGGCATCATTCCAAGATGTTTTATAACTGCTTTCTGTGTTGGAATGCGCTGTTAGTAATGTTTAAATATATTTGAGCATCTCTCATTTGCTTCATTTTTATGGCCTCAGTTTTAGCAAACAAAGCACATCAAATGTGTTTGCTGTCAAACTGAATTCTTTATGTGAAAATGCTTTGTACATAAGCCCTTTGATTTTACAAAACTGCAGTATGAATTCTAATCACAACTCATTCCCACTACGCACCTCCCATTTATTTCAATGGTGTTTGTGTAGAGAACATTTATTTTACTTACAAACTATATATCCCACCTTTCTGCCCTCAACAGGGCCACCAAGGCAGCTTACCAACAGATTAAAAACATACATAATAAAATGTCTTAAAAATCATCAAAACTAAACAAAAATATCATCCAAACAATTAAAACCAAGTTAAAATGCATATACAAAAACATAAAAACAACAATTAAAACCCTGAGCAGGAAGAAGGGATCACTGAGGGAATGCCAGAAAAAGAGGGGGGAAAGTCACTGGAATTGGCAAGTCTCCCTGGGGACAGAGTTCCAGAATTGTGGCCTGTGGTCACAGAGTTCCTGCTGTGACCAGGAAGGACCCTGCCTGGATTGCCACCTGCCTAATCTCAGAAGGTGGAGGTCACTTGATGCAGGGCCTCAGAAGATGATTGCAGTGGTCAGTTAGATGCACTGTGCCCAAGACGATTGAAGTCCATAGATCACCACAGATGCACTCTTTATGTGATCACCAAGGGAGTGTTATCATCGGGTTTACAGCGAGATTAGAGTTGTGTTTGGAGTTTTGCATTTTTTCAATTTAACTATCACAGACATGTAGGCAAACAGGGCTAATTATCCAAATAATCTCTCCCCACCCCCCGTCTCTCTCTCTTTCTGTGATATAGTGGCATATTCAGGCAACTAGAATAGGCTTTGCTATATGAATTTCGCTTATTGATATGCAAGATACCTGGTGCTGTTGGTGATGATATAGCTGCTTGATTTGTGTATGTCCTGGCTTAGTTGTTCCTTGTGAGAAGGATTGGAAGCTGAATTAATGATGCTGTCTTAATAATGCAATGCTATGCAGAGATATACCAGTCTAAACCCACTAATTACAATGGGTTTAGACCAGAGTAACTACATAGAATTGCACTGTTGAAGTGAGCATTTATTTATGTGAACTGAAGGAAGCTGTAGTTAGATTACTGCTGAAAAAGCCTTTGCTCTGACCCACTTGAACTAAAAACTATATAGTCTCTAATTTCCCCTTTTTAAATCCAAGGTAATGGAAGGGGTTTTTGTTGGCCAGCTCTAGGTTTTTCTGGATGACATAGATTTTTTTAGATCCACTTCACTCTGGGTACGATCTAGCAACAGTGATCCATGCAACGGTCACCTCAGGGTTGGATTACTGTAATGCCCTCTACATGGGGCTGCCCTGTGCCGAACCCGGAAGTTGCAGCTAGTGCAGAACGCCGCCGCCCGGCTGCTATTAGGGCTCCCTAGACGGGAGCACATTCAGCCGGGCCTTCGGGGACTGCACTGGCTGCCAATAATATACCGAGTCCGGTACAAGGTGCTGGTTATTACCTTTAAAGCCCTATATGGTCTAGGACCTGCCTACCTTAGGGACCGTCTCTTCCCATATGTTCCCCAGAGAGTACTGCGATCTGGCTCCCAAAATCTGCTCGCAATGCCCGGGCCAAAGGAGGCCCGGTTGAAGTCAACCAGGGATAGGGCCTTCTATCAGCCCCTTGCTGGTGGAACCAGTTACCGGAAGAGGTCAGGGCCCTGCGGGATATTGGACAATTCCGCAGGGCCTGTAAGACAGTCCTCTTCCGGTTGGCCTATAACTGACCGGCATCAAACCACCAAATTATCAAAATGTTGAAGGAAGTTTATAGATTGTATGCTGTTGGATTGATGCACTGTTTTAATGTTTTTAATGTTTTAATTTTCTAATTATGTATATTCTTATTATATTTAAAATTTGAATTTTATGTTAGAATCCTTGTGTTGTAAGCTGCCCTGAGCCCGCTTCGGTGGGGTAGGGCGGGATATAAATCAAATAAATTAAATAAATAAATACCTTTTAGGATTAAACAACAAAACTGCATTGGCTATCATGGTGCATTATCTTCACTGTGAAAGAGAGAGATGAGGGATGTGTGGTCACCTGTTGATTCTCTAGATTGTAAATGGAAATAATGATAATGATGACAATGTTCAAAATGCTAGTACAAACAGAGCATTTTAAAAGTAATAGTTGGGTGTCTAATCAATCAATAAAGAACACACATTCTGTTTGGAAGCCTCTGAAAGTAGAACACATCTACGTGACCTCCCTTGCCGCAGCTTTCTATCCAATACAGCCCATCTGGGAAGACTTTATAGTTTGGTTTACAGCCTACCTGCTTGGTTTTTGAAGAGCATCATATCTGTAACTTATAGTGCCGTCTGCTCTCAGTTTAAGAAGAAGAAGGGAAAGAAGAAACTGGATTTATACCCCCACCCTTTGCTTGGAGTCTCAGAGTGGTTTACAATCTCCTCCCCCCTCCCTTCCCCACAACAGACACCTGTGAGGTAGGTGGAACTGAAAGAGCTCTCAGAACTGCCCTTGAGCAGAACAGCTTTGAGAGAACATGTGGCTGACCCAAGGTCACATCAGCAGGTACATGTGAAGGAGTGGGGAAATAAACCCAGTTCTCCCAGATAAGAGCCCGCACATGTAACAATGATACCAAACTGACTGTCCTACACCAAACTGACTCTTTTAGTTCCTTGTTTTTAACTATTTACTTGTTATACTTGTTTTAATTGCTACTGCTGGAGCTACTGTTGTGATCTGCCCTGAGCCAACTTGTGGGGAGGGCAGAATATAAATTTGAAGAAATAAATAAATAAAATATAGTAGCACATTATACAGTAATTTAGTAGGTCAGGTCTTTACAATCTAAATACAACAAAGGCTGTGATTTTTTTATTTTATTTTTGGTAATACCTCTGATGGTTACCATTCCAAGTTGCAAGTTACCAGTATTGTCTGACTAATGAGTGATTAACCAATTACTGAACACTGGGCCAATTCACATCATGTGCCCTCTTTTAGTTAGAGTTACTATCTTTATGATGTGGGAAATCTCTATACACTCATAAGGCCGTGGCTTAATTCCCAAGAAAAGCACCATGGCTCAAATTTTTCAAGCTCTCTCCTGCTGCTTACATTGAACTAGTCCACAAAGCTATACCTATTTACACTGCAGAGAATAGAGGATCTGCCCTCCAAATATGCCTAGAGGGGCCAACGGAACTGTATTATTAGTGACACAGTATGGTATTGCTCCAGGACTGAGAGCCAGGACAGATGAAGCCCATACATGCCCCGGTCACTTGCAAGTTGTTTGCCCCAGCTTCAACACTATTAGGTGCCACCTTGGGAACTCTTATTTGGGTGGAAAGGTGGCATTAAAATGTTTTAAATAAATACTAAAATATTGGGAAGCAGATTTTTCCCTGTTTCCCCACAACAGGGAGGGCAGGAAGGGTTGCATCAGTGCTTAGTTCTTGTGGCCCTTTCTTAAACATCCAGGGACATGCTGATCACCACTTCAGAGTCGAGAAGCAATTTTTCTCCAGTCAGTTTGGCCAGAGATCCTGGAGGTTTTTTGTCACCTTCTGGGCATGGAGCAGGGGTCGCTGGAGATGTTGGGGAAGGTATTTGTGAATTTCCTGAATTGTGCAGGGGGTTGGACTACTCTGATTCTACAAACATTGTGGCATTTCTGTGCATCTCCCAGACTTTCTCTGTCTTTCATGTAATCATGTAATCTTTCCCAAAACTGTTTCACTGGGATGCTTTGAGAAAGATCACAGCAAAGCCAGGGCAGCTCCAATGTGGATGGGAAGGTCCCTCCCACTTCGGTTCCTTTTCCCCTGCCCCATTCACCCACAGCAGTCATTCCCACCCACTGGAAGGCAATTTTTTAAAAAAATAACCACCAGAATTTAACGTAACACTTCAGCATTATAGCAGGGGTATAGACAATAAATAAATAAATCTGGGAATGCAGAGAAGTTGATAAATGAATAGTTGTAAGCTAGTTTGGTGTAGTGGTTAAGTGTGCGTATTCTTATCTGGGAGAACCGGGTTTGATTCCCCACTCCTCCACTTGCACCTGCTGGAATGACCTTGGATCAGCCATAGCTATCGCAGGAGTTCAAGAGGGGGTTAGATGAAAATATGGAGCAGAGGTCCATCAGTGGCTATTAGCCACAGTGTGTATATATATAATTTTTTTGGCCACTGTGTGACACAGAGTGTTGGACTGGATGGGCCATTGGCCTGATTCAACATGGCTTCTCTTATGTTCTTATGTCCTTGAAAGGGAAGCTGCTGTGAGAGCCCTCTCAGCCCCACCCATCTCACAGGGTGTCTGTTGTGGGGGCAGAAGATATAGGAGATTGTAAGCCACTCTGAGTCTCTGATTCAGAGAGAAGGGCGGGGTATAAATCTGCAGTCTTCTTCTTCTTTTAATACTGTAACGATATGTCAACTGTGATTTAAAAGAAAACAAACAATCTCCCTCAGTTGCATTTAAGAGAAAATGGCTATGATAGGGGACGGGGCAGGGAAAGAAAGCCCCATTGCCCTTGCACTACATTTACAGCCACAGCAGCAAATGATATGCCACAGAAGTCTATCCCTGTGTGTAAAGCACCATGTTTCAAGAAAACTGAGGGGGGTGGGGGTAAGGGGATGTCCAGCTTCAGTTGGAAAGCCCTGCTGCTATAAAAAGATGATTGTGAAGGAAGGAGTGACTCTCCATTACAGAAAGCAAAGAATTGTCCCTTTATTACAAGGTATTAAAAAGAGAAATACTGAATAATCACAGAACAATTAATCTTGACTCTTAAAAGTTCTGGCATTAGTAGATTCAGTGTTTTTTTAGTTTTTACTTTTATTGCATGTTATTGCAGACTTAATATACATTATGTTCCTGCAAAGCAAAAATAAACATAATGTCCCCTATATATTTTTGGAATCCCAGAACGGTTCTTTAACCGTTTTTCAAAACTGGAGTTTCTGACTAGAGTTTATTTTCTTCTTTCTCTCTTTTGCTTTTAATTCATGTATGGGGGATGTAGGTGGGCTAGTAAGAATTTTGTTAGGCTAGTAACTTATATAAATGTATTAGCAGGGCTATGTAGCTCCCTTTTTAAAAAGCATTAAGCTCTTCAATCCATATGTCCAGGCTTGCACAAGGCAAAAAAGCTTCCACAGGCAAGCCATTTAAATTAGAAAATGGACACCCAGTAACAATTTAAAGATGCCCTGAGGGGAAATATTAGAAGTGCTATTAAAATGTTTTAATGTAACTTGGAACACACACAAAAAAAACACTGAAGAAGGAAAATAGGGTTTCTGCAATCACAGCACACACAATTGTTACTGGGATTGTGCCACATCCCCTGATCATGAATAAAAACATTTCACAGTCAAGGTGTATATACTTTTTTATTGTTGTCCCAGATTAGGAAGGTTTATCCTACTGGTGGCCTTTCAAACAATGAAAAGTTCAAGGCAGTCCTCAGAGAAGGGGAACTCTGTACACATTTACAGTCTAGGCAGAGCCAGGATGGTATGATGTTCACATGATCAGATGAGGAGTTGGGAAACCCAGGTTTGAATCTCCCAGCTATGCTATAGGGACTTCCTGGAGTGACATTGGCCCAGTCACATACCATTGTGAAGATAAAATGGAGGAGGAGAGAATATTGTAAGCCACTTTGGCTGCCCATTGTGGAGAAAAGTAGGATATAAACAAAGTAAATCAAATAAATTTATAAATAAATTGCCGATATGCAGATGGAAGAACAGAGAGAAACAGCCTGAAGAGGAGCTAAGAAAAGTCAGAGGTGTGCAGAGCAGGAGTGGAGTTATCTAGATAAGTGCCAGTATCAATGGCAACATTTCAGGTATGTGCTTTTGTGTGTAGAATTAAGCAAACTTAGTACAGAATTTATATGTAAACCAAGAAATAGACTGAATTCCTTAAATGTAGCCACATTATCTGAAAAATTGGAGAGGCTGATAGTTTGGGAGGGTTGCGCTTGACTATGATTATACTATCCTTTTTATAAGGAGAGACGAGTAAAAATGAATTCACACTCCATCTCATGTGGTCCAAGATGAAACTTGGCTTAAACATAACGCTATTGGCAAAGCCTCAACACAAGCCAGGCTAGAGAGGCAAATATTGGATTTCTTTCTGATGATGCTCTATTCTATACACACACAAAGCTGATGTTTCATTCATTGATAGGAATTAGATTAAGCTCTGAGGCTGAATAGATCAGCACAACACTGTTTTGAAGTTATACTCATTAACAGTTTGCAGCTCTGGCTGGTAGTTTCTTTTTACAGGGACAGCTCCCTAAATCAGTCTGATGACACTCATTGTTTGTTATCTAAACCTCTAGATGAAACTGAAAAAAAATGCACAAATATTTGCTTTACAAGCTGCTCTTGTTGATCATGGTCTGAAAGCCTGCAAGGACTTTACTTGCTCACTGTGCTAGATACAGACATGCACTACAAGCCATCTTGCAATTCCACATTACAGCCGACTCATAAATCCATTTTTTTATGAACTGAAAAGCTACCTGTGTTTTTGCCACTCTCCATTTATTTCTGCATAAACAGCATATCTCCTATAAATTTGCTAGAATCTCTACATACAGCACTCTTTGTATTTGGGTGAAGGAGAGAGGTTGCAATATTTCCTTGAATCCCTCATTTGTTGAATCTTCTTATATTAAATAGAATGTATTCCACATAAGTGAAAATACATTAGCAGGCTACAGTATAAGAGCAGCCATGCTGGATCAGAGCAATGGGTCATCTAAATCACCATCCAGTTGCACACTGTGATCAACAGAAGGCCAGGGCATAAAGGTCAAAGTCTCCTTCTGTTCTTTCCCCCCAACACTGCTATTCAGAGGATTAGTGTTTCTGAACAAGGATGTTCCATTTAGTCTTCATGGCTAATACTCATTGACTGATCTATCCTCCATGAAGATGTCTAGTCTTCTTTTAAAGCGAACCAAAACAGTGGCCTATCCTGTGGCAAAGAATCCTCCAATCAAGTACTCTTTGAACCCTAAGGGTGAAGTGAAGGATGTAAATATGGATAGCACTGTGCTACAAGATACTTCTTTTGTGTATCCTGAACCTACTATCCGTCAGTTTCATTGGGTTGTCAAGTTCTGAGGTATTATGGGAGAGAGTGAAAAACTTATATCCACTTTTTCACCCTGTGCATAGTTTTATAAACTTTTAACAAGTCTCCCTGCTTAATCTTCTTTTCTGTAAATTGAAAAGCTCCAAACTCATTAGCCTTTCCTTGTAGGGAAGGTACAATAAACCCCTGATCATTTTGGCTGTCATTTTCAACATTTTATCCAGCAATACAGTATCCTTTTTTAGATATGGGAAAGATGTGAGCAGTATTTTTAAGCATTATAAATCCTGTAGGACAGTATGAATTATGTAAATGAATAAAACTGCTTTGTATGTGAGTGTAGAATCATAGTTTGCTGACTCACAGTCTCCTTGCTGAGCAGAACATTACTTATGCTTACCTGGTACATTTACTGCACTGTGCTGCTTAGGCATTTAGCATGTACGTGTGTGCTTTCTGAGCATAGCACTTTATATGTCAGAAATGTATTCATCTAAACTATTGTGACTAGTGTCTGTAATGGAGAGAGGTGTCCTGGCTTATTCTGCATCACAGTTAAAAAGTTTATCTTTGGGAGCTTTGATATTTTCTTTATTTGTATTATGTAATTCCTTGCTACTCCAGAAAGATAAATTCATTCATGGGATTTATTTCTTAACCAATTATATGAACTTTATTAACCCCAACCCTCATTGTGGGCACCCCCAAGCAATCCCACCCCACTCCTAGCCAAAATGTCCTTAATCCACCAGTAGTTTCTCCTACCTTGCATACAATGATTTGTCAAGAGCAGCTGCTGAAACCTTGCCCCCAAGGCACCCCCCAACCCCCTGCTTGGTGAACTATGACAGGCTGGCTTGGGAAGCCTCCCCCCATTATAAGATTTCTCAGGGTGCTTGGCCCACCTACTCAACTGGGGCTACCCAATCTCAACCAGGCCTAATAAAGCAGAAATTACCCAACCTCGGAAGGGAAAGAGCAGCAAAGTGAAACACCAAATAAAGTACCCTTTCTGGCCAATCTGAAATAGTCCAAGCACAGTTCTTTGGCCACACTACTACCAGGAAATCTGCTCTTGCCAAATTAGAGGGAAAGATGGACAGTCCAAATGGCAAGTGCTGTTGCCGGGCAGGAACAAGCACCTATTCTTACTATTTTATTTTTCCTTTTATGGGATCCAGAGTGGCTTATCACTTTGTTCTCCCCTCCTTCATGTCATCCTCACAACAACTCTGGGAGGTAGTTAGGCTGTGAGAGATTGTGATGGGCCCAAGGTCACCTGGCAAGCTTCCATAGCATGAGTGGGATTTCAAACCCAGTTGTTCCATGTTCTAGTCCAACTCTCTAACCGCTCTGCCACTGAGACTCTCAACCCCACTAGCTCCCAATCTCTGATTGAACAAGAAACCTAGTGTTCAGCCCAGAATGTCAGATGTCTTTCTAGCTGGAAAAAAGGAGGGCGGGCTGAGGTAGCTCCCATGCCACAGGAGGGAGCTGTATTTCTTAAATTAAAAAGGGCAAGAAACAACCTTTGTTTTCCTATACCTGGAACTGCTGGGAAGAAAAGTCAGTTCAGCAGCCTGGTCCTAAATCTATTTTCTTTCACGCAAATAAGCCAATAATCAAAGCCTGACTTTTTAATTTTTCTTTTGCACCAATAGGAAACCCACCCCCCTAAAGCAACTGTATGCATTAAAATAGGATCCCCATAGCACAAACTGAATGCATTCTTCTTGTCTAATGACTGCAGCTGTAATATGTCTCTGCTGTTCTCTCTTTACTTATGAAAGCACAGGCCTCTGCTCTTGCCAAGCCTCAGTGGCATACACAGAGGAAACAGCTGCTAATTAACAATATTATTGGCCTTAACTGAAGACATTGCTTTGAATTCCAGATCTGATTTTTTTTAATGAACAACTCAGCTCTAAATGGTCTTTCTTTATAAATAAAGTGAAGAAACCAGTGGAAGGCATATTAAAATTTAGTTGCTGGATTGTGTCTCCAGTCCTTAGAGCAAGCTTACTTATACCTCAAATCCCTTGTAACTTTTGGGAAGAATTCTTTCTTATAGTCATATCTGTACAGGGTTACTAAATATTACTCCCTTCATTGAATAATAAATGTATCACATCAGCAAAAACTTTAATCATCCACCTAAGCCCTGGAAAGGAAGCTGGAGATGAGTGTTGTTCATGAAAATGAACAATGTATTGTGAAGGAAAGCAGCGAGAGTGAGAAAACTGAGCTGTCTATAAACACACCACATTGCCACTATAATAAACAGTTAGGATTTCAATACATAGTTATGGCAAACATTCTTGAAAAAAGGAAGAGAGGCAAAAAGAACTCTGGTATTTCCTCAGAAATAATGAACAGAATGCCAATATTGTAGAAAAATAATGTAGTCCTTTCTTCATTAGCCTGATTTCCAAGAACAAGTTATTACACTATGGAGAAGTTGGATATTAAAATCTCATGTGGATTTGCATGGAAATATTAGCCGAACATTTAGAAAATGTAATCTGATTTGAATTATTGAAACTATATGACAATAAAAACACTGCCAGTGTATCATTTTCTTTTTTTTCTTTTTTTTAAAAACCTTATCAAGTTCCCCAGCATAATTCCATGCAGGAAAGCTGGATACTTGCTTATTTTAGAAAGTGAACGAGACTCGTTGGGAAGACTTGAATCTCTGGACCCATCTCATAGAATCTTGAACAACATATGAAGTGGTGGTTCATTACAAGGGATGTCTGGAACTGACTAGTCTATAGTCTTATTATATCAATTAGGTCTGTTCCTAAGTCATTGACATGCAGATTCAAAGACTGGTTCTATTGTTTTAAGGTCCATTAGTGTAACCTGATATGGTATATATTAGTTACATAAATGTCAGTCCAACAGTAGCTATTTAGGGAGGAAAGGGCGAAATTACTGATAACCTGTACCACACTCTGTGTCTTAATGCACTAATGACTCAGTGGATCATGAAAAATGGTTAGCATTTTAAAAGCAAGTGAGTGTAATTTTAGAAACAGATATCTGTTGAGACACACCAGCTTGGCATCTAGAAGTGTGAACAAGGAGTTCTGAATTTCCATCTTGAAATGAAAGACAGTTCAGTTACCTATAGAAAACAACTCTGCAAAAAATAGTTTTATGTACAACATAGCATTGGAACTCTGCTTAGTAAGCACTTACAGACAAATCAAAGTCTCAGGAGAAAGGTGCTACAAAAATTTGTTCAGAAGACTTCAGCATCCAAACATCTGGACTGTTTATATTTGCCAACGAACAGTGCAGTTTATGTAAACAGAAGACCACATTAATGTCAGCAGCACAAGTGCAGGGAGGCATTTGACAATCTGGGATTTGCCAGAAGGGCCACTAGGTGGCAATGTGCTTGTGCAGCATTGGCAAAGACAAACAGCTCTCTCTCCTTCTCTATGGTCCAGTGGAAGTGTACAAACTCACAGAGATGCTCAGGATGCACATTCAGATAATGAGCTCAATGACTCTTTGTTGTATTATGGTTCCTCTGCCCTGCAAGCTCTTGCCCTGAGCAAAGTTTAGCTCTTACTGAACCACAAAGTTTAGCTCTTACTAAACCGCAAAGTTTAGCTCTTACTGAATGTAGGAACACAGACACTTTGTGTCCAGTAGTTGTTGAATTACCTGTGAGTACTGTGTCTCTAGTTCTTCAGCTGCTTTAGCAGAATGCTGTATTGCTTATTATAATGTTTTGATAAGGACTGTTGCAAAAATTTTAAGAAAAAGAAAATAAGGAAAGTTCAGGGAAATGAAGAGAAACAGAGACACAACAAATGCTACTGACTGATAAGAGAAACTCCACAGACATGCTAATCCATTAAGCAAAAGCTCTGAAATTCAAAAAAGCCTGTTTCCACACAGGGATTTTTTTCTCTAGGGTGGAATAAAGCGTGCCCCTGCTTTATTGTGGTGCTTACACATGTTGTACTCTTTCCTAGCATGACTTGTGAGGGTCCCCGCCCCCCCCCCCCAGGGCTTTCCCTTTTAAGCTGGATCAAAGGAAAATATCGTGTTCCAATTTAAATGGGAAATGGTGGTATGGCTGTGGGCGGAGCCTCTATGTTAAAACTCAACCTGCAGCCAATCTGAAAGAGGCAGAACTTAGTACCACCTACAAAATGGCAGCACAAAACTCCATTCCCTTCTCAGATCTTCAATGGGGCTTGTTGTTTTTGTTTAACCCATAAGCCATATTTTAGAAAAGAGATTTTGGCTATCATATTCCTGGTATTACATAGTTCCGTTCTGTAGCATATGCCTGCCTTGCCCTGGACAGCTCAGACTAGCCCAGTATCAGAATCTCAGCAGGGTCGGCTCTGGTTAGTGTTTGGATGGGAGACCATGAAAGAAGTTCAGGGTTGCTACACAGAGGCAGGCAATGGCAAACCATCTCTGAACGTCTCTTGCTTCGAATCCTTACAGAGTCAACTTGACAGCACTTTCCACTACTGACATATTCCAAGGACCAAACGTTTATTTTATGTGATATATATATATGCTGTCATGCACATAAGCTGCCTTGAGCAGATCTATGGAGAAGCAGCACATAAATTCCATAAATAAAGGTTGCGCAGAATTTCCCAAGCTCATTATGCATAGCTATACACACAAATGGAATAGGGCAAGGGTGGCTAACGGTAGCTATCCAGATGTTTTTTACCTACAACTTCCATCAGCCCCAGCCATTGGCCATGCTGACTGGGGCTCATGGGAACTGTAAGCAAAAAACATCTGGAGAGCTACCATTGGCCACCCCTGGAATAGGGGAAGCATTTTGTGGCAAGTCAAGCATACCCCCTCTTTCACCTAGACACACCAGAACTACTTGCAATGAAGACAGAAAGCTACTGTCTCAGGTTCCCTAACACCTATGCCAATTGCTATGATCAACAAATGCTGAAGAATCTCACAAGTTTGTTCCTGCTAGAATAGATCAGGACTGCTAAGCCCTAAGAATCTGCTGCTGAGTTGCAACCAATTCATGGCGGCCCCAACCATGGAGTGTGCAAGCAAAGAAAAGAGGTGCTTTGCCATTGCCTTCTTCCATATAGCTACCCCAGTTTGTGGTCACCCACCTAAGTACTGACTGTGGCCAATGCTCCCAAGCCCTCAGGTCAAACTAGGTTATTCAGGCTGCTACCCCTAAAAAACCTTCAAACAGGAACTTTCTAAATAGACAATTATCACATTTCTAAGCTGCCGCTTGCTCAACCTATTCTCTGGGAAATGTATTTTAATACACAAAACTGGATCTACTTATGTGCCTCTACTGGATTTATTTTATGCAAACTGATTTTACTTTAAGGAGACTGATAGTAAGAGAAAGAAAACCTTTCATGTTCAGAGGAACCCATATGTCAAGCATATTTTCTTTTTAGTTTTAAATAAAGCTGTCTATGAATTTGAGCCTTGGGAAAATGTAATTTTAAATCAATTAATCAGTCTGCCTCTCTAGTGAATAGCTTACTGATGAAAAAATGTCATTCAAGCTTCTGGGTCTGATGCAAGCATGTTAAGATTAATTTCTTTCTAGGTCTTGTTTGTTTTGTATATGTGATCTGAGCCCTCATTTCCTGGCCACTAAAATGCACCAGTGACAAAAAAAAAAAGGCAATTCAACATGTAATGAAGACAGAGTCTTTCCAGTTGGAAAAATATCTCTTGCACACAATAAGTTCAGATATTGCAAATTAACACAAGTGTTTCCAAAGAAATGAAGACCAAACCCTATGTCATTATTGTGACTATGAGGACAACCCTAAATTGGTCTACTCAGAGGTAAGCCCTATATTATTCAAAGGGGCTTATTCCCAGGAAAACATCCTTAGGATTATAGCCTATAATGGCCAAGTTTTCACAAACAATACTGCTGACCATAACTCTCCAGACAAATTAATGAAGAAATACTCCCAGACAAAAGACATGTCTAGCCCGTGTGTAGAAAATGCAAAGAGAAGGCTAGGCTAGAATTGTTTGTCCCACCATCTAATTTTTAGTGTGCAGGGGATTTATACACACATTATCACACATTCTGATGTGGCCCTGTCTAGATACAGGTTGACCATTTCATCTGCTATTTATGAGAAACCACCCTGTGAAATGGAAGCAGCAGTATTCCCCCTAAGCTGAGTTAGCGTAAACTAGCTCATAGTTTTTTAGCCTCCAGCTCACACATTTTCTTAGCTCAGGAAAAATGACCCCAGAACAAACTAATATATGCAATAGCCAAGTCACTCACTCACAACTTTAATGCCAGTAGCTCACAAGGTAGAATTTTTGCTCACAAGGCTCCACAGCTTAGAGGGAGCATTGGTAGGCAGGTGCAGAATTTAGTAGACAGGTGAATGACAGACTGTGACATCTGTCTTACCTTAAGTTACATGCATGCTGAGTTTTCTTCAACAGAGAATCACTGCTAAAACCAATGCAGCACCTAAGAACTGTTTTATATTAAGCAGAACAGCAGTTTTAAGTCTAAGCAGAATTATACCCTCTCTAAGCCCACTGAACCTTAGAAGGGAGTCACTCTGCTTAGTTGGCTCTGCTAGAGAAGAACAAGCTGCTTAGGGCTACTGCACATTACATGGCCATGCAGGTCAGCTGATTTCTTCTGTACCAAGGGGGGCATAATTGTGGTATTATGTAGAAAACTTCTCAGATCATATTGTGAGTCACTGTACATGAGCAGGACATTGTGTGAAGGCCAGAGGCCCATACATCAATCAGTACATCAGTTTCACCCTTCCTGGCCTCTAGATTCTCTAAACATGCACATGTCTCCTTTCTGCCCTTCAAAACTTCACAGGAGCTGAATTACTCAGCCAATTGCAGAATAATTCACAGACAAGAAAGCAGAGGGTCTTCAGCCTTTCTAGCCCCTGCGCAGGGCCGGATCTAGGGGGGGCACCAAGTTGGGTATGTAGTCCATTGTATTCTATGGCACAATAAGATAGAATGACCCATAAGGGGGTGCAATTTTTTAATTTTGCCCCCCTCAAAAACATGTAGATCCAGTCCTGCCCCTGAGTAGCAGTCAGGCAGAAAAGTCAAACCAAAGGCTTTACCAACACACAAATCGTGTATGTTATATGTTACATTAGAATAACTGCCATGTGGAATTATTTAAAAGTATCCTCCAATTAAGCATATGTAATAAGTTCACCAATCATTTGATTGTATCCAATAATAATAATAAAAGATCCACACACAAGAAGGGATCAACTCTCCCCTCACGTTGGTCCTGGGGATCCCATCGCCAGGAACAGCACTTCTAACGGTATTTTCTGTTGCTTCAGAAGGGGGTGGGTGAGGACAGTGTGCTTCCATGCATGGAACTTATATGGGATCTAACCCTTTATCTGGTATAGTCTCACTCATTTTTAGTAATAATGTTAGTTTAAGTAGTATGTGAATAATCCACCTATTAATTCAGTTATGTGCTCTAGGGTACTTTGCAAGAAAATGTTCCTACATTCAAAATAAATTGATGGAAGAAATCACTGTTACAATGGATCCAATAGATGGACCCACTTTTATCCACCTGTTTCTCCTCAACATCAGAAATGGCATCTATGCATTCTAAAAAGGTAAAGGTAGTCCCCTGTGCAAGCACCAGTTGTTTTCGACTCAGGGCATGAACAGGGAGCTTAGACTGCAGAACCGCAGCTTTACCACTCTGCGCCACTGGGCACTTCTATGCATTCTGATGAGCCCGCCTTGGCGGGGAGGGCAGGGTATAAATCAACTTTTATCCACCTGTTTCTCAACATCAGAAATGGCATCTATGCATTCTAAAAAAATAAAGGTAGTCCCCCTGTGCAAGCACCAGTTGTTTTTGACTCAGGTCATGAGCAGGGAGCTCGGACTGCAGAACTGCAGCTTTACCACTCTGCACCACAGGGCACTTCTATGCATTCTGATGAGCCTGCCTTGGCGGGGAGGGCAGGGTATAAATCGAATTAAACATTAAACATTCTAGCAGGGCTTTTTTTGCAGCAGGAACTTCTTTGCATATTAGGCCACATACCCCTGATGTAGTCAATCCTCCTGGAACTTACAGTAGGAGCCCTGTAGGCTCTTGGAGGATTGGCTACATCAAGGATGTTTGGCCTAATATGCAAAGGAGTTCATACTACAAAAAAAAAAAGCCCTGCATTCTAGAGTAAATCACTGGAGGCAGGAAGCTTACTCTGTACGTAGCTATTTTATATCCTATTGTGCTATGCATATTGTACTTACTGCAAGATACTGTGTGGACATTTAACTTATTTATTTAGTTGACTTATATTCTGCCCTTTCCTGTAAACGGGCTCAGGGCGGATCACAACATACAATAATAACAATAAAAACCTGCAATTCAAAGTTAAAACTTAGTAGTGGGAGCCTAATTCTGTAAGCACATGTGCATAATTTTAGCAGCAAGTGAAATGCCATGCTTTACTACACCCTTGTGTATTTTATCAATAGTGACGAATCAGTAAATAATTTCAGATATCCTTTAGTACCAATGTACCCCACAATCCTAATCATGCTGCTAACACTTTCTACCAGTGGCTATATACTATGTTAAAAGGGTTACTTAAGCAGTAAAAAAAACCCCTATGCTTATGACCCTGGAATGGTCATTCAGCTAATTTGTACAAGTATATCATGTGTACAAGATTACACAACTTTGACTGGTCTAGAAATGAAAATATATATATTGTGGGTTCTAGAATTGTCAACAGGGATGGAAATGCTTTTACTTTTTACTGTTGTATCCATAACCAGGGCCAACATATAGTGGCAACCTGATACTGAGCAGAGGGAAATAATTATGGCAGTCTCTAAGTGGGACTTGTAGTTCATTTAATAAGGACAAGGCAGAGTGTCAGAATGAAGGAAACCACCTACTGGAGAAAATGATGCATTTACAGGGTGTCAAACATGCAGTCCGGGGCCAAATCAGACCCTCAGAAGGCTCCTATCAGGCCCCAAGCAAATGGCTGTCATCTGCTTCTTTCTCCTTCTCGCTTGCTTCCTTCTATATCACAGCTTGCTTTGCCAGGGTTGTGCAATCACACAGGAGTTACAGAGCAAAACCTTTTTTTTCTCCTTTGGCTGAGGGAGGAAGGGGGGAGAGGCAGAGCTTGTTTTTACAGGCTCACTCAATTGCACAGTAGAGCTACTGAGCCAAGCCTCCCTTCTATTGGTTGAGGCTCCTCCCCCCGCCAGTCCCCTGGGGAAGGAAGGAAAGAGCCAGAGCTTCCTTTGCCCAGTTCCTTGGATCCTGTGGGAGAAATACAAAGAAAGCACCTTTAAGACCAATGAGTGCTAATGTTTTAAGCATGTTTATATATATAATTGTGTTTATCTGTGTCCTTTATAAAGTTTATATATCCGTTACCTAATCTTAAATAGGTACACATGTGGCCCAGTCCAACATGGTCCGGCCTGACATGGCCCGGCCCAACAAGGTCTCATTTATGTCAGATCCGGCCCTCATAACAAATGAGTTCGACATCTCTGGTTTACACAGTGCCCATACAAACACTGAGTGCAAAGTTGCAAGCTTGTAACTGGTGGAGCAGAAAATATCTGGAAGCACCCCAATGGCCTGATCTGAGACTCTGCTATGCTAACGGTACACTAATATGACATCATGAGACAGGGCTCATATTTAAAGTGCAAAACAACTAAACTGTTGCATGGTTGAAATGAATGAGGACAGTACAGCTTCATCAGTGAAAGATGGCTGAGGGGGATGCAATCTAAATTCCACCCTACAAATACCAGAAGGACTAAGGATTCCCATTTGTACCTCTGTGCCATGCCAACAATAAACATGAGCATTATTAACTATCAAATGCTTAGTGCCGTAAACATAACCTGCACAGATCACAAAATGATCATCTGGTGCAGAGCTTCCCTTGCCTTACAACACAATTAGGTTGTAAATGCAGAATTGTAAGATCTGGACTGAAAATACTCTGTTAAGCTCCAAGAAGTTGTGATACCTGAAACGAGAGACAAATAAATCAGGAATAATATAATCCAACTTGTGCACAATTTGTAGAAGATCGGTCTGACTTCGAGCATACTTGAAAGAAAAGCCTGAGACCAAGGGAGGGGGCAGGAGGTCCATTTTCTGTGGGTCTTAAAGTCAAAGAGGGGTCAAACTTGTACACTTTTTTTTTGCATTTGACAAGTTTCACAACTTGTTTTAATGTACATCATGTGCCATTTTTAAAATAGTATTTATTAGGAGGAGGGGCTCAAAAGCCAGAAGTAGGCTGGGCCTTTCAGGATACAGAATCGTTACCCTTTGTTGCAGATGAGTGGGGGATGGTTTATCACTGATGACAGTGAGGAATATAGTTGATGACAGACACTCTTAACTTCTACTCCACTTCTCCCTCAGAAAGGCCTTGTTCACATGTATACAAGAAAAAAGTGACAGTGAATGGACTAAACTGTTTTACACTTCATATGCATGTGGATGATCATATTTTGGAATACACTCCTGTAACAACATTAGAAAAAACCAACTCCCAGCTAACAAAAAAAGCAGGGCAAACAAAGAGAGGGTTAGCAGCTTTTATCTGACTATATTCATTTTATATATGTATGCTTTTTTGAGGGTTTTTTAAAACGCAAAGGAACATTCAAAGCTTGAGGCCACCCCACCAGCAATCAGAAGTGATGCATTCAGCATTTCTACCACTTTATCCTCCTGTATATATGAACCAGTCCAGGCATAAACTCTGGCATCACAGACTATGGAGTTAAGCCTTGGTTCAAAAATATATTTTAAAAAATTAAAAAAAACCATAATTAAGGGCCTCCCTCACTGTTAAAGCAGCCTGGTATAAGAAGGAGAGAAAGTTCCAAACTTGCTGTAGAATGAGGCTATTTGAAGTTGGTAGGGGAGACACGCCCCCAACTTTTCTCCCCCCCCCCCCCGCCCCGTTTCGCCTGCCCAGCCCTTCTCATCCCAGATAACTGTTCGCAGGCAGCGCCTCTCGGCGGGGAAGGTGCTCGGCGCAGCCCTGGGTCTATGGCTCCTGCTGCGGAGGCGGGCAGCGACGGCAGGGGTTGCCCAGCTGTTACAGTGCGGCACTGGTCCCTCCTCCCAGCTGCGCCTGCCTCATCTCCCCCCACCCAGCCGCCCGTCCCTCCCCTCCGCCGCTCCCGACGCTGCAGCCGCGGCCGCCACCTCCTCGCAGTCCCAGCCCCCCGCCTCCTCCTCCCTCCCTCCCTCTCTCGCCGCTCTCCATCGCCTCTCTTGGGTCCCGGTCTGCCTTTCCCGCCGGCGGCCCTGGCAGAGTAGGCACCGCAGGGTGGGGGTGGCGGGGGACGCTCCATGTAACACCATGACAGGCATCGCCGCCGCCTCCTTCTTCTCCAATACCTGCCGCTTCGGGGGCTGCGGGCTCCACTTCCCAACCCTGGCGGACCTCATCGAGCACATCGAGGACAACCATATCGGTGAGTGCGGCCGGCAGGGAAGGGCGTGGGCCGGGGCGGCGGCGGGAGACCCCAGACCACGCTAGAACGGCCGCCCGGCGGGCGGGTGGGCGGGAGCGGCTGGCATGGAGTGCGGGGAGAGGGAGGGGCGGCGCGGGGCGAGGGAGCCGGCGAGGCTGCAGCCCAGCCGGGGGGAGTGGGGATGAATGGGGGGGAGGCGGCGGGCGGGCGGGCACGAGGTGGGTGGGTGGGTGTGTTGGGTGGGTGGGTGAGGGGAGGGGAGGCGGCGGCGCTGCCGACGGTGCCTGGGGGGAGGGCGCAGCGGGGCGGCTGCGAGACACATGCGGGCCGCCGCAGGCTGTTGCAGAGGCCGCGGAGTTTGTATTGGCAGACGGAGAGCAGCCGGACCGGCGGCGGAGGACGCGGCCAGCACGCCGCCTGCTGCTTCCGCCCCGGCTCTGGCTGTCAGGGCTGCGGGGAGGGAGCCGCCGCCGCTGCCGCTTCTGCTGCTGCCGCGGCGGCCATTCCGCTTCCTCCTGCTCACGCTGCAGCGGCTGCTGCGTCCTGTCAGCGATGTTGCTAGGCGTGGAGGCGAGGATGGCGCGCTGGCGGCTGCTGCTGGCGTTCCCCTCCCAGCCAAGCCCAGCCGCTTCAGTGCGCCGGAGGCGTCTCTCCGGGAAGGCGCTGTGTCAGGCAGGCCAGACCGACTGAGCTCCGAGGGCCCCGGCGGCGGGGGTGGAGGTTAAGTAGCTGCTGTTGGGGAAGGAGGAGGGCTCTGTGCGGCGTGCCGGCCCTGCGCAACGCGCCAAGAAGCGGCTTGAAGGCGTGGGCTGGGCACCCACGACCTGGCGGAGGGGCACCGCCCGCGCCTGGCTCCTGCCGCTGGGAAGCCAGCTGGGCCTCGAAGCAGAGCCCTACTGAGCGCCGGGGATGCGCAGGGCTGGGGGCAGCCTGCGGGCATGCTCGTCACCTGTAGCCTGCCGCTTCCCCTCCGTCGCGTACAATCAGTGTTAAGCAAGCAGCAGCTCATATCAACAGGTCCTAAACCGGGATGCCGACGGAGAGGCCCGGCTAAGCGGGGGTGGGGGAGGATGGCCTCCCGGTGGAATCTGTAGGCCACCCGTGTAAGGATGGCGCGTCCAGTGAGCAGAATGAGGCGATGCCAGGCCTTGCATTTCACACGAGGATGTTCACGGGTTTGTGTTCAATTAGGGTTGCCAGGTCTGTGTTGGAAAAAACCTAGAGACTTTGGGAGTGGATCTAGGAGAGGGCGGGGTTTGGGGAGGGGAGGGGCCTCAGCAGGGTACAATGCCACAGACTCTAGAGTCCACCCTTCAAAGCAGCCATTTTCTCCTGAGGAGCTGATCTCGGTCAGCTGTAAAAGAAGAAATCTCCAGGCCACACCTGGAGACTGGCAACCCTGAAATCCAGCAGTGTTGGTGAAGGGGGGGGGGGTGGCTTCCATCAGTACCAAAGGCCCAAAACTAAATACATTAAAAAGTGCTGGGAAGTGAATGCCACTGAGCTACTCAGTACAGAGATTTAGGATTCAAGTTCACTGGTAGTCTAGAAAGTGCCATAAGGGGCTGTAGTGTTCTTATTTATACATTAAGCAGAAGGAAGAGAGAGTGGGCTGGGCTGCTTCAGATGGGGAGAGCTGAAGATTTAATATTCCCCTACATGTAAAAGTACCCTCTCTGCAAAGGAAAGAGTCTGACACCTAGTATTCAGCCTTGTATGCTGAATTAGGGGTGGGGTTGTGAATATTGTGTAAAACTGAACAGTGCATCCTGAAGTGGTAGAGTCCATTCTGCCACATCACCCTTCTGACCTCTCTTACCACCTCACTGTGCGGCATGAATACATCAGACCACCGCTGGTATCTGAGATGGGAGGTTGGTTGCTTTGTCCTAAAGTTGCATTAATTATGAAACATACAAATTCTTTTGAAAAATATATGACTAACTGCTGAGAAAGAATATTGTAAAAATGTAGAATTCTAATCCCAGTGCTTTATGTTGCTCCAATGAGATTCCACCCTACAATAATAATAATAAAAATAATAATAATAATAATAATAATTTTATTCTTATATCCCGCCCTCCCCCGCCGAAGCGGGCTCAGGGCGGCTCACATGACATGGTTTACACCATGATTACACTAAAATCCATCAATACATTAAAACAATTAAAATAGTTAGATACAATTCAGAATTAAGTTAATTAACAATTAAAAATTTATCAGATATAAAATTAAATTAAAGTGCCATAGTTCAAAATGTGTATAGGATGGCTAGGTGTCATCTCCGGGTGCCGTCTTAAATGCGAGTTGATAGAGGGTGGTTTTGCAAGCCCTGCGAAATTGATTTAAGTCTCGCAGGGCTCGCACCTCCTCTGGTAATTGGTTCCAGCATTTGGGAGCCATTGTGGAGAAGGCCTGCTCCCTGATTACCTTCAATCTGGCCTCTCTTGGTCCAGGGATTCGTAGTAGGTTTTGAGAGCTAGATCTCAGTGCTCTCTGGGGAACATAAGGGGAGAGGCGGTCCCTAAGGTAGGCAGGTCCTCGGCCATATAGGGCTTTAAAGGTAATAACCAGCACCTTATAACGAACTCGGTACACAATCGGCAGCCAGTGCAGCTCCCGCAGCCTAGGCTGTACATGTTCCCACCGTGGTAGTCCCACTAACAGCCTGGCCGCTGCATTCTGCACTAGCTGCAGCCTCCGCGTTCGGTACAAGGGCAGCCCCATGTAGAGGGCATTACAGTAGTCCAGCCTCGAGGTGACCGTTGCATGGATCAAAGTTGCCAGGTCGCTACGTTCCAGGAAGGGGGCCAACTGCCTCGCCCTCCTAAGATGGAAGAAGGCAGATTTGGCAGTGGCAGCTATCTGGGCCTCCATTGTCAGGGAAGGCTCCAGTAGCACTCCCAGGCTCCTGACCCTGCGCACTGGTATCAGTGACGCACCGTCAAAAGTTGGTAGGAAGATCTCCCCTCCTGGCCCGCCGCGACCCACGCAAAGGACCTCTGTCTTCGCTGGATTCAGCTTTAGCCCACTCAGCCTGAGCCAGCCCACCACGGCTTGCAACGCCCGGTCCAAGTTTATAGGGGCATCGTCAGTTCGGCCGTCCATCAATAGATAGAGCTGGGTGTCATCAGCATACTGGTGACAGCCCAGCCCATACCTCCGGGCAATCTGGGCAAGGGGGCGCATGTAAATGTTAAACAACATAGGGGAGAGAACTGCCCCCTGAGGCACCCCACAATTAAGTAGGTGTCTCTGGGACAGCTCTCCTCCACTTGCCACCCTTTGTCCCCGACCTACAAGGAAGGAGGAGAGCCATTGTAAGGCTAGCCCCCTTACAATGGCAATCATTTATATGGACTGACCCAGTGACTTGACAAGCCATCATAAATGTTTAGAATGGCTATCTTGGTTGGATAGCCCTAAATGATTCAGTAAAAATGTAACTAAATTGCAGATTATCTTCAGCTGTGACATTGGAATGGACTTGCTATTCTATTTTATTACTCTCAGTAGGAAGGCCCAAACTGGGGGAGGGGAAACAGAATAGTCTTTGTGAAATAATTCACTCTTCCTATGAACCCACTGCAATGGACAGACTCATGCTCACAGAATATTCTGTTTACTTATTAGGGACAGCTGGAAAAGGCACAGGTATGGTGCTTCCAGCAGTTTTTGCATTCCCTTGTGTGTTTACAATAGGAGCCCACAAAGCAGAAAATTCCAAACATGAACATTTGTCGTGTGTTATATTTTGTTTCAAAGTCAGCTGTACTTAGGACTGAAATTCAGGGCCAAGATTGTTGGGAACTAGCTGATGCCAAAGCACTGCAGGGGGCCTGCTAGTAGTGGTCTTAGTCACAAGGCATTTCAGGCAGCTGTCCAGACTGGGTGGTCTACCATTATCCTCCCCAGTCCCCCCAAATGTGGGGAAAAGAAGTATCCAGCCACATAGCCCCTCCAAGGCTTGGGCAGTGGTTGGCCCAGATGGAGTGAGGTGGCAGTGATTCTGGAGCTCCATCTTGGACTTTTTTCTGGGCCCCCAGAATCACTGAGACCAACCCTGAGGCCTGCGACCTAGCAGCCCTCCCAAGTGCTGATGGATGCCAGCAGCTGCTGCTTTTCCTTGCTGCTATCCTGACCAGCTCATTCTGGGCTTGCTTCCTGCTCTTCTTCAGCCTCATCCAGCTAGAGGAAGAACAAGAACTGCCTAATGGAACAGTGACAGGAGTGGCTACTGCTCTTCCTCTTCATTTTTGCTACCTTCTTCCATCTATTGTGTCCATAAGGGTAGTAAACAGCAGCTGTTACTGCTCCTCTGTTTGCCTCCAGATTGGGCCCCAAAGGGTACAATGTCGGTAGAGAAGGGAACAGAGCCACAACTGAGGGAGAGGAATAAGCACTAGTTCAGCCATCCCTTTTTGTATGGCAGTGTCACCTTTGGATCCATGATCCAAGAAAACTTGTTGCTGGCTCTGGTAGAATCCATATTTTATTTATGCACTTCAGTCTAAATGTATAGTTGAGACTGAATGTGGCAAGAATCAGTGTGGTGTAGTGATTAAGAGCAGCAGACTCTAATCTGGAGAACTGGATTTGATTCTCCACTCCTCCGTATGAAGCTTGCTTGAGTAACCTTGAGCCAGTCACAGTTCTCTCAGAACTCTCTCAGCCCCACCTATCTCACAAAGTGCCTGTTGTGGGGAGAGGAAAGGAATATGATTATAAGCCACTGTGAAATTCTAGGTAGAGAAAAGCTGGTATAAACCTCCTTTTCTTCTAAATATTACGGTTTCAATGCAGTGGCATTCTGTTTGCATCCTATCAGCAATGTGCGAATTGCATCTAATCAGGACAGCCTGTGGGATGCAGAGGGAATATCCTGTTTCCCATGAAACTAAGAAAAAGTCTTGCTTGCTATACTTTTAGGTCTTGTGTTCTAAAAGGTGAAACCTGGTTGCATTAATTTTAATGAATGAGAATTTCACCAAAGAAATGATAGGGGATTGTGATTTTCTGCTGAGTAATTCAGGAAGTATGGCAGAGCTGAAGATGGAGGCAATCATTTATATGGACTGACCCAGTGACTTGACTCAAACAGACCCAGTAGCAGAATCTCTTTCCTGTGACACTTCCATGTCAGGTTTAACATTTCATCGTACTCAGAACTTACCTCTATTGGATCACCTGTATGTTTTCTGCTAATGTCAGGGTTTCCTTTTAAATTTTTTGCAGTTTTCTCAGTAGACTGAGAACTCTTTAGTCCACTTTGATGATTCAGAGCTCTGTTTCAGTTGCTTCTCCTTAAGATCTCATATTGTCATTTTCTGACCATGGTAGAATTAGGAACGTGCCCATAACTAAGGCCTAGGCTACAGAGAAAATTTTTCCCCATAATTGTGCCATGGGTCAACAAGTTTTCTTGATGCCGAACATAGTATACACCTTCAGTATACTTTTCTTCGGTATCATTCCGCCTCACAGCAATCTAATTACTTATTGTCCTCTTTTTCTAATCAGAAATCAAGACTGAGAAAGACCATCATGACCACGATTTTCTGAGCTGTCACTGGAAAAAAAATGTATGCAGTATAACTGCTAAATCATAAATGGGTCCTAGATAGAACTCATGCTGGTTTTAGGTTAAAAGTCTCCACTGAATTATTTTGTGGTTGCTTCATCTCTGATCCAGCTTTATCCTTTAAAAAAAAACTATTTTAGATTGTAAACTTCTTGTGGCAGGGAACTGTTTTCCTGTCCTTTGCACATTGATGGCACTATATAAATAAATAATACTGCTATATGTTCTGGCTTTGTTGTCTCCCTCAATCCAGACTGCTGCACATCTTCTTGGCAGAGTCATCTGGTTGAGTTGGGTAGAGGGGCTGCTACAAGCAAGTAGTTACTAGCAGCAGGAAATGAGACCATCACAGGTAGAAAAAGCAACAGAAGAAAGCATCTGTAACCCATTCAGTACAGCTGCTGTTACCTGTGCCAGCATCAATATCAATTGCTGGATTTATCACTTGGATCAGTTAAAGTTGTTTGACATTAGATCTTGTGTGCAGCTTGTATTCTGTGAGTACAAATGCATTCTTGGGTGCAGTTGGAATGAATCTCCTGCCCCATCTAAGGCTGTTACAGCACAATCCTATGCACAGCTACTTCAGTCTGAGTCCACAGAAATATATTAGCTTGGACTGGAGTAACTGTGTATAATTGCAGCATTGGTATGTATTGGGGAAGTCTTCTGCATGTGTAGCTTGCAAGGTTTTCAGATTTATATTGTTGGTTGCTACTGCAAATTCCTACAATCCAGGCCAAGTCTGGTGTGGAACTCCACTAGCATACTGAGCATATTGACACCATGTTTTTGATGCAGCTCATTCTTTTAACTGCAAAGATGGTTTGAAAAATCCAAAATGACACTTTCTGAGTGGGGATGGGGGACCTGATATAGTTAAGAAACTGAGCTGCATCAAAACCCCAGTGTGGAAAAGCCATTAGTGCCTTTAGTTGTCTTGTGCTGGAGGCCTGTCCACAGTTGAAGGAACATCCTGAGACAGCAAAAATGTCCTGATTTTAGACATTTCTAGTAAGTCTGAATTTAACCTTCAGGGTACCAGATTGCAGCTGTTTATGTGTTGAGTTCATTGTGTATTTGGGTAATAGCTGTGACTGGGTCAGGACCAGGTATTTTTGACATAAATAGGTAAAGCAAAAAAAAATCCCTTCAGTACAGATTTTTAAGTGATCTCTAAGCTCTGCTCATGACTGATCCCCAGTGGAAGTTGGGTTTTCAGGTAGCTGACTTGAGGTTGACTCAGCCTTCCATCCTTCCAAGGTTGGTAAAATGAGTACCCAGCTTGCTGGGGGAAAAGCGTAGATGACTGGGGACGGCAATGGCAAACCACCCCATAAAAAAAAGTCTGCCATGAAAATGTTGTGAAAGCAACGTCACCCCAGAGTCAGAAACAACTGGTGCTTGCACAGGGGACCTTTCCTTTCCTATGTCTGTGAAAGTGCCACTGCAAATGCCCATAATCCAAAGCAAAAGTTGTCCTTTCCTATTCACTGCTAGTGTATTGTTCTCAATTCTTAAAAAACCTGAAATGTAATATACATTTGGCCAGGCATACCATTATCATTAGAAATGGGACTCTAAGAGACATTTCAAACACTGTACTTTTGGTTGTTGTAGCTTTCCAGGCTATGTGGCCATGGTCTTGACATTGTGAGACCTAACGTTTCACCAGCAACTGTGACTGGCATCCTCATTGGGGTAACCCCAAAAATCTGGGGTTCTCTCTGGGTCAATCAACATTTTATTTTCACACTGTCAGCTATCAGTAACATTGTGGAGAGGTGTAAATTATGAAGCAGCCCTAACTTTGAGAAAGGTGAGCAATCTAGAACAACAAGGCAAGGAGTATATTGAGAAAAAGGATTCACCTTTGTCCAAAATACAGTTTTGCGAATTCAGAAGTGTTTGAGAATTTCACATTTCAGAATTTAGTAATTGACAACATGGTATCTAAAATTAGGAGCAGTTTAAACTTTCTGGTTGGTGATTTAGGTGTCAAGAGGTTTGCACATTCATGATGATGCAGATCAAGAAGATATTTTCAGCAATAAGAAACAGCTAGTTGGTAGTTCAGTCCTAAGCAGGCACACTCTTATATGTTCATTGGCTTCATCAATGGATTTAGAAAGGTGTAACTCTGCTTAGGATTGCACTGTGAGTGTGATTCTTTGGTGGCTGCTAAATAGTGTAGGTTCAGAAGGTGAAGCTCAGGCTAGCCTGATCTCATGAGATCTTGGAAGCTAAGCAGGGTTGGGCCTGGTTAGCATTTGGATGGGAAACCATCAAGGAAGTCCAGGGTTGCAACCTAGAAGCAGGCAATGGTAAACCACCTCTGAATGTCGCTTGCCATGAAAAACCCACGCATTCACCGTAAATTATCTGGGATTTGATGGCCAAAAAAAGGTAAATCAGTAGGGCCTCTATTACATGTGAAGACTCTGTAAATAGATTTATGTTGAATTGTTATTTAATCCTTGTATGTGTAGTTAGTGAATTACCTCCACTGATTTATGCTTTCCTGTAGTATATAGGTACATGTTGTAATAGGTTAGGGGTCAAATTTGCCTTCAACTTGGAAAATCTTTACTTTTTATTTTATTTGGTATATAGTATTTTACTTTATTTATTTTATTTTATCAAATTTATATCCCGCCCTCCCCTAATGGGCTCAGGGCGGCTCACAACAGTTAAAAACAAACATAAAATTTAAAAACTAGATATACAGTAAAATCATTTCCATAAATTTTACGATCATTGCATCCAAGATGCACATTGAAATTCTGATTATTCCGATGTTTCTGGTTTCAGTTCTTTCAATTCAGTGAGATTGCCAGTGCTGTGGAATAATAGCCACCTCCCCTTAACCTTTGTTATAGTAGATGCTCTTTGACAGCATCAGAAACTATGAACTAAAGGCCCATGAGGAATTATGGGAGATGGGGAACAATTTTGGAAATACTTCCCAATAATTTCTCTGATTCTCAGCTCTCGGGAACGGCCTCCTCCTCTCCCCATTTTTTCCTTTAACTGAAACTCAGCTGCAGTCAACATTCCATCTCTTCTGGAGCAGTGTCAGTTTGCATTATATCAATTTTAATTTACCAAATCATATTTTTCCGCATACCTGGGAATCTTTTGAGTAAATGGAGAAATCTGACTTTTCTAATACAGCAGGGCCCCTTTAAAACAAGTTTTTAAAAATGAAGTGGTTTCTTCTTTGAAGGTAGTTTTTGAAAGCTGTTCCAAGTGGAAGAGGGAGTGGCCTAAAGTGCATTTTTGCGTGCTTTGATGAATATGAAATCTGTAAAAGATGTGTAGATAATCTATTTTTGTTACTGTCATATGGAAAGACTTTCTATAGAATTGTCTGGGGCTGGGCTCAAAGTCATCCCCAGAACCTCTCTGCAGCTCATCCCAGGTGCCACTGAATCAGGAAGCTCCCAAGCCCCTCCCGAAATGCGGACAACCAGTCCTACCTTATGTGAAGCTGACCACGCCAGAGAGGGCCAGGGGAGGGGAGAGTGAATCCCATGAAAAATGTTGGAATGGCCAGAGAGGAGGAGAAAACCCTAGGGGTGCAGGCCCAGCAGTCGTACTGCAGCAGGCTTCTGGGAGGCAGATGGCTCTGCTTGCAACTTCTGCCGGGGTGAGAGGCTGGCTCAGGTTCATGGTGCTTGGAGGGCCCTGGGCCAAGGAAACAATCCTGGAATCTGTCAATCCTGGGTAGATTTTTGAGAGCAAAAGCTGGGGTTCGCCCTGCCTCAGCCTCTCCCAATAGGTCTCCTTGGGTGGTAGGATGGCCACATCCGATGCTGAGGGTAGGATGGGGAGGTGGAGTCCTAAGTGGGCCCAGTGCCAATGGTACCCAGTGGTAGACATACCTTTTTGAAGGGCAGCTGTCAGCCCCACTGACTCCTTTGGCAGTGGCTGCAGGCATTGAGCAGAGGGATGCGGGCTGGTCCTGGCAAGAGGGTGGTGGGTTACAAGGGAGTTCTGATCAGCAAACCAAGGAGGAAGAAAGCCTTGAGGATCAATTGAGTGAAGAATGGAGTCACTCAGGCAGGAAGATGAGAAAAAGGGTGAGCCAGACCCTCTCCCCCTAATTTGAGGCTTGTGGATCACCTGGAGTCAGGGCTGGTGGGATGGTGGAAGGCAGCATATCCCCCAGGGCATGACAAATATGTTTAAATCTAATTCACTGACATGCTACACATGCTTAAATATAATCATGGTTTTAAAGCATGAATTTTATCCATCAATTAAACCCCCACCCCTTGTCCATCTGGCCCAAATTGCATTTAGATCCTTGATAACTTTATCACGGTATCGTTTGCATGTCTTGAGACTGAATTAGCTGAGTTTAACAATATGTTCACTTTGGCTGTTGTAAAACTACTAAGGGAGTATATACATCTCTCAGGGAACACTAAATTTTTTCTAGTCAGTTAGCAAATAAATTATTCAGAAAGCAAATGATACGGGTTGCATAAGATGCTTTTAGATATCATTGCCAATACGAAACAAACTGGTGCAAATCTTAATTTGGCTATTCACATATACTGTATGTAGTTCACTCTGGTATGCCTGTCTTTCCATTGTAGTGGGCCCTGTCAGAAGCCTGTAAACAACTTCTGTGTTATAAATTGTGATACATTTTGCAATACAGTATGCACTCCATGTAATGAATGGATTGACATGCTTGGATAGGTAGTGGTTGTTGATATTGATGTGCTACCTGAATAGTGGCTTGGATCCAGCTGAATATTTCCATTGTTGGTGGAATAGCCACTCAAAGCATGATCTTGTTGCCTCCCTACTCCTGCTGTAGCCCAAGGATACTCCATAAAATGCTCCTATAGAACAGAGAACTCAAGAAATAGCATTTCAGGGGACATTTGGGACTGCATCAGGAGTACAGGAAGTGTGAAAATCATGCTGCATTCACCTGCAAAAATATTTGGCTGAATCCAGACTAGTCATTTTGACATTTGTAGCATGAGCCTCAAGTGCAGTTCTGCACTTCTGTCTTCTCTATCAGTTCAATTGTGTTCTATTAATTCAAAGTAGCAGTTGTCAAATTTTCTGAAGCAGGACCTACTGGAAGATCTGGACCTGGCATTGCAAGCCATAGTGAAATGGCTCAGACAGAGTAGATTGAAATTGAACCCAGTGAAGAGAAAGGTCCTGTGCCTGAGTCGCAGTGGCCTGGGTAGGGAAATCCCCTTGCCAACCTTTGATGGGACGCTATTAGCACCAGCGTTGAGGGTCAAGAGCTTGGGGGTGCTCCTGGAGCCTTTTGCTGATAATGGAGGCCCAGGTAGCAGCCACTGCCAAATCCGCATTCTGCCATCTTAGGCGGATAAAGCAGTTGGTTCCATACCTGGAGTGCGACAACTTGGCAACAGTGGTCCATGCAACGGTCACCTTGAGAATAGACTACTGTAATGCCCTCTACATGGGGCTGCCCTTGACTCAACTTCAGAGGCTGCAACTGGTGCAAAACGCAGCAGCCAGGTTGTTAATGGAGCTACCTGTACGGGAGAGCATTCAGCCTGTGCTGAAAACGTTACATTGGTTGCCTGCGGCATTCCAGATTCACTTCAAGGTGCTGGTTATAACCTTTAAAGCCCTATATGGCCTGGGACCTGTTTACCTTCAGGACCACCTTTCCCCATACGTACCCCAGAGAGCACTACCTTCAGGGTCTCAACATCTCCTTAAGATCCCTTGACCGAAAGAAGCTCAATTGACCAGCACTAGAGCCAGAGCGTTCTCAGTAATAGCCCCCACTTTGTGGAATGCTCTCCCCAAAAACATCAGGGCCCTGTGGGGCCTGCCACAGTTCCGCAAGGCCTGTAAGACCAAACTTTTCAAACTCGCCTTTAATGGTTAGAGGGAAGTGGCTATTACCTTCAGCATCAACAATCTCACTGAGTTAATATAATGGAAATCAGAAGCTTGCCATCTCAGATTTTTAATATCTATGGAAATGTTTTTATATATCTAATTTTAATATGTTTGTAAATTGCTAATGTTTTTAAACTGTTGTTAGCCATCTTGAGCCTGTCGGGGGAGGGTGGGATATAAATCTGATAAATAAACAAACAAACAAATAAATTATGAGCTTACTGAGCTTTCCAGAACCCACTTGCAAAGTAACTCCATACTAGGGGTGTGCATTCGGGAATTCTTGAGCAAAAAAAAAATACACAAAAATCTCTGTTCAGTGTTGTTACTATGATTTTTTTTTAATGGTTAAATGAATCCAGGATTCTTAGGCATTACAAACAAAATCCACTTTGTGTGTGTGTGTGTGTGTATGTATTTGGCAGCTTACCATCATAATTACAATGTCTTTTTTTTCCTTTTGATTCTGTGAATTTCCCAGGGAGAAGCTGAAGAAAGGTGGCTTCTAGCCTGTTCATGAAAATTAATAAAAATTTTAGTTTTTTCACCTTGGTTATTAATCTGTCAGTTTTTTAAAAAAAAATGGTCAGCAAACAACAATTACTACTTCCTATCATACCACTCAATAGCAGGTTGAACACTTAGCGTATGTCCCCCATTCTCAGAATTTTGGTGGTTAATATAACCCATTTGATTTGCTACACAATGGAAACAACATGCAGTTGCTGTCCTCTGTTTTGTTGCTGATCATGTATAAGATCATGCTATTAATATATTGCAATGTTTACTTATTTCAGTATTTGCATCCCATCTTTCCTTGTGGCTAAAGGTGGCTAATGTATCAAATATTACTAGTTATAAGCAGTGTTTATAACTTACTTCCTTTGCATTTGTGATTTAGGATTTCTCCCATGTGATGTGGCATTTTAAATGCTGACCAATGTCTGTACAACTTATAATTTAATATCTGAATTCTTTTTGACAAAAAGGCATATTGGTCTATTGAAGTTGTGTGTAACGATTTGGGATGGGCACGAACCAGGGAAAAGCATGGTTCATTTCAGTTCATGGTTCATTTGATTCATGAACCAATTGAACCATGAACTAATTAAACCACAATTCGTGGTTCGTTATGGCTGGGGGAGGGAGTGGGGAGGCATTTAAATGTATGTAGTAAGTAAATTGCTTGCACTCTATCTGTACTATTAGTTATGTTCATGTATTGTGTATATGTGTGTATTGGTAATAAATTTTGTATTTTGACAACCATTTTTTAAATCTGTATATTTACTAGACTTTGTTGGTGTTAGAATGCCATGCTAGTGGTTTGCATCTGTGAATGCCTGGGTATAAATTAGTGTATATCTGAAGATGCTTCTCCTGGTTATGTGTCCTTTTCTGTATTGTAGTAGTAGGAAAGCCTGGAACCTTTTGAAAAGAACTAGGCAAGCCCACCTCTGCTCCGAGGAAATCCAGAGGTAACTTCAAACCAGGTAGCTGCCTGACAGGTATCCCTATCCAGAGCGTCAAAGGATCAAGATTTCACAATCAGGATTTTTAAAAAAAGAAGTCATCTTTTCTTGTGGCTTTTGAAATACATCTGCCCTGAAGACTGCGAACTGTCAGGGGATTTCAGAGCAGATGAGATGTCCAAGTCACTGAAAGACATCAAGAGCAGAAAGGCATCAGGAGGAGGAGGAGAAGAAAAAGAGTTGGATTAATATCCTGCCCTTCACTCAAAGTCTCAGAGTCGCTTACATCCTCTTTCCCTTCCTCTCCCCACAACAGACACCCTGTAAGGTAGGTGGGGCTGAGTGAGCTCTGAGAGAGCTGCTCTTGCAAGAACAGTTCTGAAAAAACTGTGCCTGATTCAAGGTCACCCAGCTGGCTGCCTATGGAAGAATGGGGAATCAAATCTGGTTCTCCACATTAGAGTCTGCTACTCTTAACCATTACACCAAACTGGCTGTCATCCATAACGAGTTCTTGCATCCATAATGAGTTCCTGATCAGCAGCGGCATGTTCACTAAGAAGGGCCTCGCAGAGTTTCTCACTGACGTAATGAGAACAGGAATTCATGAAGATCGCTGCTACTCAAAAACTTGGAAAACCAAATCATCTGGTGAAAAGTTACAGACTATTGACCTTCTGAGCTCCTGTTATAAACTCCACAAGAGGCTAATCTTGGACAGAGTGACAGATTTAATGCACATGCCTCTATAGAGCAAGTACGATTTAGACCCCTGTTGTGATTGTGAAGACCAGGTTCTCAGTTTAACCACTTTAATTGAGGTAGGGTATCAGAATTGTCTTAAGGCATCAGTTTTTATCGATCTGACTATCACGATACAGTCTTGAGGGATGGTCTGCTGTACAAGTTTTTACAAGTTTTTCCCTGCACAACATTATTTCAACTCCAAAATAATACATTGACATGCAACTGATCTTTGATTGTAAACTTAACTGAACTAAACAACATTCTGAATGATAAAATTTTCCAAGTAATTATGGGTCAGTCAATCAGCAAGCAGAAGAAACCGAATAACGACCTACCCCAGGGCTCATTCCTTGCTCCAGTTTTTTCCAGTTATTAATCTCTGATGTTCCTGAGACAATATTGTTACTAGAAATGCTTGGGTCTACTTTTTTGATTGGGGAATTAGCAAGAGATAGACCATAGGTAGAGCTATTCTTGGAGCGCGTTCTTTCACCAATAATACGAAGGTCCAGTATCAAAGAAGATTCTAGATTTAAATGGTATAAAATATTTTAGAAAAATATGTAGGAATACAATCACACATAAAGCAATAAAAAATACACACAATCAAGAGACTAGGAAATTAGGAGTTAAAAATAAGAGGTTTTGAGGGAAAATTACAGAGGTTATATTACCTATCCAGATGTGCAGAAGTCCATGTAAAAAAAATGGAGATGGAGACATGCATGACCAGTATGATATGTCAAAGAGGCCCACAGAGTAACGGGGTACAATGTATATGGCACCCACAGAATGCACACTGGGGCCAAGTTTGCTCTCATGTTTTATACTGTTTGGAGGGGTGTTCCCTCCTCCTGGAATATGATCGAGTTAACTATTGTTGATGAGTTTTACTGAGTAGTCTGACTAGATTCTCAGTTTGAAACAAAAGGTGAGAATGTTCCTGATGGGTGTCAGGAAAGGCTATAATGGTTTTAATGTTTGAGATTAATTTGACCTTGGTACTCTGGGGAGGAGGCAGGAAGGAAAGGGGGTTTGTGCAAGGGGTTTGCATATTAGGTACCAGGATGGGGTATCGGGGCAACAGAGGATTAGGCTGATGTTGCCAGGAACCTTTAGAAATGGAGATACTTACCTGGTAGAACCCATTGTTACAGACATTCTATTGCACGATGAGGGAAGGAAACTGGAACTAGTCTAGAGACACTGTTTTGCAACCTTAGCCAGAAACCTCTTTGAAGAGCCTTGGCTGGCTTTTGGCCTAAGCAGAGAGTGTTCTCACTTGGCCTGTTTTTACAGGATTTCTGGTTCAGGTCAGAGCTTGGGGACCCCATTGGTTATTGGGATGCTTCCATAAGTCAAGCAGTGCCTCTTGGCTACAATATCTAGGAAGTCTGCTTATGCCAATGGCATGGTGATTGCAGTAAGGCACAAATCAATTGAAAGATTGAGGAAATACTGACTAGGGACCTCAAAATGTTGGCTGACTACTATAGTAAATAGCAGCTTCTTTCAAGTTCAGAGAAAACTGAATGCTCCTGTTTCCATATCAATAACAATCTTGCCAACCATGAACTGAATATCTGCCTTAATGGCACCTGACTTATTACCCTGGACAGGACTTTGAGTTATAAACACCATCTTACCAATATAGCAGAGAAAATATGCATATGAAACAACATCCTCCAAAAATTGTGGTACAACTTAGGGTGCATCTGATACACTTACAGCTCTGGGGTAATACAGTATGTCACAGAAGTGAGTACACCTCCTCACATTTTGTAAATATTTCAGTACATCTTTTCATGTGACAACACTAAAGAAATGACACTTGGCTACAATGTAAAGTAGTGAGTCTACAGCTTGTATAGCAGTGTAAACTGTTGCCAGCAGTTTAGACATTAATGGCTGTGTGTTGTGTAATTTTGAAGCAACAGCACATTTACACTGTTATACAAGCTGTAGACTTACTACTTTACATTGTAGCCAAGTGTCATTTCTTCAGTGTTGTTACATGAAAAGATATACTGAAATATTTACAAAATGTGAGGGGGTGTACTCACTTTTGTGACATAGTGAATATACTGTGCAATATGGTGTGGTTCAACAGCCCCCATGTCCACAAACTTGATGTCCAACTCAATACAAGAATGAGAACCATCAGATAATGTATTAAACCCAGTCTCATCTATTGGCTATGTACCACATCACTCCCCACATTGTCATAGACAAGATGCTCTTCTTCATGAATATAGAAAGATCACTGAAAACAGAGAGTTGCCCATCCACAAAGGCATGGCTGATATGAGCCTATCCAGACTAAGACCCTGACACACAGCAATAAGATCTGCACAAATCCTGCAATCACAAAATTGTAATCTGGGGAATGAATGGTTGCAATATGGATGCAGTCAGTTCCACCCAGTATCCATAATCTGATAAACACCAATGAGAAGCTCGTAGGATTTGACATGCCATGTAAAATATGGATGTCTAATAGAATATGAACAGGCTTTGGTAGTTGGGTAGACCAGTTGTTTAAATGGGGCAAAATACCCAAGTGCAGCCCACCCTAGTATTTCCCATCTATCTCAGGCGTGTGAGTGTCTTGCTTTTCAGGGTGATGTGACAGAGCTCTTTGAACTTTCCCCAGCTGTGACTGAGTGAATTGAAAATTTAGATGTTAGTATTTAGAGGGATTGCCCAATTGGTCTGCATACTCATTGTATGAACTTCGTTATTTATTTATTTATTTGGCTTCTAGCCAGCCCTCCCCTGCAAGCAGACTCGGGGTAGGTTACAACAGAACAATGAATAACATAGTTCAATATATATAAGATAGCAATTCTTAAAACCCAAGTAATAACAATATTATTAAATGCTTTCTGTGTATGTCTCTGTTTTAGGTGTTTACTTGTTCTTGCTTCTTTTTTGCTGTCTTGTTTGTTGTATTGTAGGTATATTTTAATACGTTTATTTGATGCACACCACTTTGTGACTGCTATTTTGTACCAAGATATGGAATGTAATTATTGCAATAAATTGAATAAGATGGATATCAATGGAAGCTTTCCTAAATTTTCCTGCTCAGTTTTCTATACTTGGTACCAAACATTGGTATGGTATATGGTATATTAAGTACTCTTTTCAGAGACCCATATATTTCATCCTGGACAGCAGTGCTCATGTCCAAACTTAACCAGTTGGGGATAGAGATTGATGATTTTTTTTTTACTTCTGATGAATCATATATCTTCAGATGTATTAAATTGAGACTGTGGGAGTTGGAGGAAACAAAACTACGGCCAACAGACCCTTATATTTGCTCCCCAGCTTCCTTAGGTCTTTATTCTTTCTGCGGCAAAATGGCCCATTATCTATCAGACTTAACCATTCCAAGTCATCGCAGGACATTTACGTTGGCTAGACTAAATGCGTTTCCCTCCAAAGTTTTACAAGGGAGATATCAAGTCACTTTAGGCGACAGCCTCTGTTTTGAGGCAATATTCCCAACTCAATTCAGCATATATTGCTTGATTGTTCCTTTTATCATAATCTCCATAAAGATTTATTTTGTAAGCTTTCTTTCTCCCCAGCTTTGTCTATTCTGCCACCCTGTTGTTATTTATTGAATGATACTGAGGGGGAGGTTAGCAAGGCTGTGGCAAAATTTTTGGCTGACATCCTTAAATTTAAATCTGACCATGTATGAATGCATCTGTAAGCTCGGTTTCATTTTGATTTTATATCCAATGTTTAAATTTTTATATTCTGTGTATTTTTATTTGCAACTGTTATGCCATTAAAGGTTTGGTATGGTATATTAAGTACTCTTTTCATCTTGAGTCTGACTCTTAAGAGCTTGCAATGGGTAGGGTTGCCAACTGTGGGAGTGTGTTGCTTGGAGATCTCCCAGGATTACACTGATGTCCAAACTACAGAAATTAGGTTCCCTGCAGAAAATTGATGCTTTGGAGAATAGACTCTAGGGCAGGGGTGTCAAACATGCAGTTTGGGGGCCGAATCAGGCCCCCGGAGGGTTCCTATCAGGCCCCTGAGCAACTGTCTGTCATCTGCTTCCTTCTCTCTCTCTCTCTTGCTTCCTTCTGCATCACAGCTTGCTTTGCCAGGCTTGCTTAATTGCACAGGAATTACAGAGCAAAACCTCTATTTTCTCCATTTGCTGAGGCTCCTCCCTTAGGGAGGAAAGGGGGGGGGGAGGTAGAGCTTGCTTTACCAGGCTCTCTCAATTGCATAGCAGAGCTACTGAGCCAAGCTTCTCTTCCTTCTATTGGCTAAGGCTTCCCACCCACCCCAGTCCCCTGGGAAAGGAAAGAAAGAATCAGAGTTCCATTTGCCCAGTTCCCTGGATCCCATGGGAGAAATACAAAGAAAGCATCTTTAAGACCAAACAGAGATGATTTACCATTGCCTGCCTCTGCATTGGGTACTCTGGACTCCACTGGTTGTCTCCCATTTATGTACTAAGAAGGCTCAACCCTACTCGGCTTCTGAGATTTGACGAGATCTGGCTGGCTTAGGCCACCTAGGTCAACCATAAATGAAAAATGGGTCATTTAAGCACTGTACATATTCAAATATTCATTAACATTCTGACAGAGAGATGATCTCTGCATCCATTTATGTTTTGTTTAAGAGAGAAAGACTAATTGCACTTTACATACACCTAACAATTTTTAGTAAATGAAGTGTGTATATTCTTGAACAGGCATTTTGATTGCTAGTCCGACAATACTGAATCTCAGTAATCCTCAGTCTAAAAATCCCCAGATGTGCTTCTCTTGCCAAAGCATAGGAACACATGAAAGTGCTTACATGTTTTATAGTCTCAGTATTGTGTATTGTGACTGGCAATGGCCCTCCAAGGTCAGGCAGACAATGGTCTTTTCCTGCTACTGAAGATCCTTTAACTGAAGATACCAAGGACTGAGACACCTGAATACATAAAGCCTGCCTTATACATAGTCAGTCTGTTGATTTGGCAAGGTCAGTATTGCCTACTGTGAGCAGCAGCGGCCTTCCAGAGTCTCAGGTAGAGGTCTTTCACATCACCTGTTGCCTGAACCATTTAACTAGGAATTAAACATAGGGCTTCCTTCATGTGAATAAATATCCCACAATTGAGCTATGGTCTCTTCTTGAAAAGCTATGGCATATGAAAAGTATATCTGCTACCAAGCCATGGTCCCTCCCAGGTGTTACTATCAAATGTATCTTTTTAGCTCAGATTTCTCATAACAACACCAGGAGATGTCTTAAGTGTTGTTGTGGAAATATAATGTGCAACCTAGTGGGTTTTTTTCTCACTGGTATATATAAATCTAGTGATTCAAAACTCACTTCTGCCAGGAGCTCACCAGGTGGTCTGTGACATGCCACGCTTTCAGCCTGTACGCCTTATTTACAGAACCGAGTCTCATCTGTAAGGTAGTTGTTAAAATTGTTGAGATAATGTATGTGAAGTTGTTACAACACTGCAAAATCACTGTATAAATACTGTAAAATAAGATCAGTCACCTCAATTCATCCATTAGGAGCTTAATATCAATGCATGATTGGTACTCTTAATCTTCAGGGCTGAACAATTTGCCCAGTCCTTTTTATAGTTTAAAGAGAAAGCAACAGCTTCCTTCCCCCTTTTTTTCTTTTCTTCCCTCCCTTTTCATGTTTGTTTTCTCTCTCTCTCTCTCTCTCTCTCTCTCTCTGTCTCTCTCTCTCTCTCTCATTCAGCATGAGAGATGCTTAAGGCAATGCAAAAATTTGAATAAACTGTTGTGTTGTGGTACAAAATTATTACCAAGTTCGATGCTACTGTATTCAGATACACTGCTGACACCAGTTACATTTTTGCCGGAGTATATGCATTAATGTGGAATTGAAGCAAAAGCTATAGAACTGTGTCTGAGATTTGCTTATGAAAACGTGAAGGCATATTGTTTGAGTATATTTGGTTTGAAACTTTATTTCAATACAAGATCAGCTCCGAAGGATCAGCAAATAATGAAATGCATATAATGCGGCAAACATAAAGGAATGAACACAGATTAAGAAGGGGGACAAGAAAACTAAAACCCTGCTCCAACAAACAGGCAAATTACTGGGATACAATCAGCTGCTTATGTATCCTGCACACCCATAGGCAAAATTTGGCAATTTTGTGGGTTATCACCTGAAAGGAGTCTAGGGAGGAGAAAGACAAAGTTGTTCACATCTCTCTGTAATTGACAGAATTGGAGTAATATACTGATGTTGAATGTCATTATAGAATGGGCAGTGCAGCAGAACATCTTCAGTAGATTCTTACTTTCCCCATATTACATGGACAAAGCCATTGAGGGAATGGCACGTGATGGAATCTGCCTGCCAGAAGGAATGAAGGTAGAGCATTAAAGTGTGCCAGAGTAAAGATTATCTGATTCTTGGAGATCTCAAGGGATCTAAGATAACCTTCTGGTGAAAACATTTGGCTTGCTGCAGAATAATTGGATATTTCTGTATCTGTATCCTATTTTATTATACGGCATGGTCCCAGAATCACTGTTTAGTTGTTTCTTTTGCTTTTTGATAGCCACTTGAGAGGAGAGGCCATTCTCCTAGAGTTTCCCCCCAGCTGTTCTTAGCTAGGTTAAGTGGTGGCTGTTGGTAAATATCAAGTGGGCTGGACCCACCAGATTGAAAATGAATTTTAGCCAGTAGGTGGAGGCAAGTAGCCACATTTGTGACTCCAAGGAAATCAGCCCAGCCTCTAGTCTGACAAGGGCATTTGGAATACATTGCAGGACTTCAAAAATAGTCTGAAGGGCTTTAGATTGTACTTCTTCCAGTAGGTACCTTGATTGCTGCAAGGATAACTGTAGCCCCTTTTGTAAAGTGGAATCGTATAATGGCAGAGATTGCTCTGTAGGCAGCCTCTGCAGTGTGCAGTGCCTGAACTTTCCCATGTCCAGATGACTGGAAGACAATACCAAGGCATTTGAAGATTAGTGTTTGTTCAGTGTTATGGCCCTCAATTTGCCATCTATGGTTTTGATGGTGTTTTTTTTTTTTTTGTAGTTTAATGCAAGCTGCTCCTCTTTATGCTATGTAATAAAGGCATGGAGTGTTCTAAGGCCCCAATTGTGAATCCCCTCCACATAGTAACAGAACCTGTTTGTTTGTTTGTTTTTTAAAAAGGAGCCAAACAGCTGTGGCATTCAGGTATAATTTGTGACACCTTGTACAAAAATATAAGTAACAAGAGTACAAATGCAGTTAGAAACGACTGGGTGGTCACTGAATTGTGTGCAACCATGAAAGCTATTGTAGAGTAATGGTTAGAGTGTTGAGGTAGGATCTTGAAGAGCTGGGTTTGAATCTCCACTCTTCCATGAACTTAGGCAGGCACATACTCTTGGCCTAGCCTACCTCATAGGGTTTATCTTGTGAGGATAAAACAGAGGAGTACAGAACAACGTATGCCTCCCTGAGCTCCTTGGAGAAAGGGCAGGATAGAAATGCAATAAAGTTTGGTTGTTTATCTGATTAAGTATGTCCATATGGACTCTAGCTTATGGTACTGAATACCATTTGAGCTAACAAGTAATGTAAAAATCACCATTATTTATTTATGTTACATTGCTTATTGTCTGCCTTTCTCATGGGGACTCAAGGCAGATCACACAGAATTGCTTCTATTAAAGGGGCCATGTTACATATCCCCCTTTGAGGAAGAAGAAGAGAAAAATAAGAGATTGGATTTATACCCCACCCTTCACTCCAAGTCTCAGAGTGATTTACAATCTCATTCCCTTCCTCTCCCCGCAACAGATGGTGTTGAGAGAGCTCTGAGAGAACTGTGACTGATCCAAGGTCACCCATTAGGCTTCATGTGGAGGAGTGAGGGAATCAAACTCTGCCCTCCAGATTGCAGTCATCTGCTCTTAACGAGTATACCAAACTGGTTCTCTGCCTGCACACCATACCACTGTCACGTTTAATCTTAAACTTGCAAGAGGGCATGAGTTAGAAGCAATTAAGAATGTTTTCGTATACAGGTACCTTTTCATGTATTTCTCTAGGAAATGCGTTCTTGTGCTTTTCTCCATGGTTTCCATTTACTAAGGAATAGAACATTTTGTGATATAAAATAGGATTACTTTTAAAAGTAACATTCTTTCTGGTTACTGCGCTCTTCTGGACATGAGATATAATTTGTAAGGCTGGGATTTAAATAGTCTTGTTGATATTTTTGGCTGCCTAAATATTTTAAGACTTTAAAACAAGGATGTGTCATAACAAATGACTTGTGGAGACTCCAGAAATGCAAATGCGACTGTGGCAGTGAAAAAGGACATTAAATAAGTGAAGATATTAAAGAGATCAGAAAATTTTCACAATTTAAACCTTTTAGAGCAATTTCCCGTTCACATTTGTACAGTCCTAATCTGTGAATAGAGAAGGGTGATAGTTATTGTGCACAGAAATAAATCATTCTAAATAGTTTCCTGCTCAAGGCTTTTAGGAAAAATGAACATGATTGTTTCTAAATGTTTTTCTTACTTTTGTAATTGGCAGGAGAGGACTGTGTAGAACACAAATGTCAGAAAAATTCCAATAACATGGTTACTTTTTCTTTTGATGGGCAGCCTCCGACACCTATCCTTATTTTCTTTCTCATCCAGATTGCCTCTTTTATGTTTTTTTTGTGTTCCAGTTGTCTTTTATTGTCTGTAGCTACCTTTTTTTAATTGTACAACCCCTTTTTGGTTTAAACGTCTCTTACATTTGAATTCAAACAAATATAATTGCTGTTGTCAAAGCCCTCTGCTGTTATCTTGGTTGCATACAGTAGAGGGCAGTGGTAGACATACAGAAGGCCTGCATTCTGAATGAGCAATGAGCTTGACAGTTGTGTCTTCACCATGTACTAAATCATGTAGCAACTTGCTTTCCAGTCATTACTGGCTTAAATCTCTCTGAATTTAGATCAGACAAAAAAAAACAACAACCCCTCCCCCCCTCCCCAAATCTCTTTTCAGAAGTGCACTTTGTAATTCCTGGAATTTAGGACCAAACTGCACACAATGCTGGAGTTTGTGATTGGAACTCCAGACTAATATTTTGTCCCTTAAAAGCAGCCAGTGTGGAAACCTGATTTGAAACAGAGCTGCTGCAATGTTAAAGGGGTTCTTTCATTCATTCCCTTTGCATTTAGTTCTCCTGATCAGAAATTATTACCCATGGGCTGCTTGAAATTCCATTAGGAAAAAAGACAGGTACCCATGCTGCATTTGGTAACAAAACAAGATACATAGCAGTTACATTTAAGAAAATATTGGATACCTATATATAATTTATATGTTTGTTTGTATAAGAATCTGTGGTGTGGCCTCATTTGGAATACTGTGTACAGTTCTGGTCACTATCTCCAAAAGGACATTGAAGAGCTGGAAAAAGAATAGAGGAGGGCAACCAAGATGATTATGGGGTTGAAGCACCTTCCCTATGAGGAAAGGCTGTTTGGGACTCTTCAGTTTACAAAAGAGACAATGATAGAGGTTTATAAAATTATCCATGGGGTGGAGAGAGTTGACAAAGGGAATTTTTTCTTCCTCTTCCAAAATACTAGAACTCGAGGGCATCCAATGAAATTGATAGACAGTAGGTTCAGGATGACAAAAGGAAATGCTATTTTATACAGAGAATCATTGAAATGTGAAATTCAATGCCAAATGATGTAGTGATGGCCAAAGGAACAGCTTTAAAAGAAGATTAGATAGATCAGGGATGTCAAACTCATTTGTTATGAGGGCCAGATCTGTCATAGATGTTGGGCCGAGCCATGTTGGACCTGGCCGTATGTGTACCTATTTAAGATTTGGTAGCAGCAGGGCTTCTTTTGTAGAAAAAGCCCAGCAGGAACTCATTTGAATATTAGGCCACACCCCTGATTCCAAGCCAGCCAGAACGGCGTTCCTGTGTGTTCCTGCTCAAAAAAACCCTAGGTAGCAGAGATATAAACTTTATGAAGGACACAGACAAATACAATTAAATTTTTTTTTAAAAAAATAAATTAAATAAAACATGCTTAAAACATTTAGCACTCGTTGGTCTTAAAGGTACTTTCTTTGTATCTCTCCCATGGGATCCAGGGAACTGGGCAAAGGAAGCTCTGGCTCTTTCCTTCCTTCCCCAGGGGACCAGGAGAGGAGAAGCCTCAGCCAATAGAAGGAAGAGAGGCTTGGCTCAGTAGCTCTGCTGTGTGATTGAGAGAGCCTGGCAAAGCAAGCTCTCCCTCTCCAAGGGAGGAGCCTCAGCCGATGGAGAAAAGAGAGACTTTGCTCTGTAGCTTCTGTGCAGTAGAGCAAGCCTTGCAAAGCAAACTGTGATGCAGAAGGAAACTAGAGAAGGAGAAGGAAGCAGATGTCAGCCAGTTGCTTGAGGGTCTGATAGGAGCCCTCCGAGGGTCTGATCCGGCCCCCGGGCTGCATGTTTTACAGCCCTGAGATATAATCTATGTCTATCAATGGCTTCTAGCCATGGTTACTGAGGGAAACCTCCACATTCAGAGACACGAAGCCTCTTGATCCCAGAGCCAGGAGGGAACACCAGGGGAACATCAGTTGGCCATCCAGAGGAACTGGTTGACCAAATGTGAGACAGGATGATGGACTAGACGAACATTGGTCTGATCCAGCAGGGCTCTTCTTACGTTCTTATTTTGAAGCCCTGATCAAGCTTAGTCCTCATTCAGCTGCTTAAAAATATGTGTTGGAATTGCAGGTACTCGAAAACCTTGCTAAAGGCAGATGTTCACCCTTGAGTTTGGGTTTTTTACCTTCAAGGTATAGGGCTGAATATCTCACCTGCCTAACAGCCCCTTGGCAATGCAGAGCCTATTCGCAAGCTAGGTGTAATGTGCTACCATCTGCAATACTTCTTGGAAGATTCCATAAAACTCCCTATGCTAACAGACACTTGTGCATGTCCAGAGATAGAAACTTTGGAACATGTGTTCCTAAACTGTACTTTTTATTCTGACCTGCGCTCCATACTCATTGACCCCTGTTTGAGTGAGCAAACAGCAAAGCCTGACAAATATAAAGTTGTCTTCTTGTCAACTCGGAACCAATTGGTAATTGAAACTGTTGCAAATTTTTTATATCTAGCATCTAGGAGGCGCTTAATGTATAGGTAGCATAGTACATATTGAAGGAAAGGTAGCATAGTACATATTGAAGTGAGTTTTATGTGTTTTTATGTATTTATTGTATAATTATTAATGTATTTTAAACTGACTTTGTTAGCTTTTATGTTGTAAGCCGCCCTGAGCCCACCTCGGTGGGGTAGGGTGGGATATAAATCGAATAAAATAAATAAATAAAATATTTGCAAATTGCCATTTGATGGATGGATTGGTTCCCTGTTATGTTCAATATCATGCCAATAAAGGTTGTTATTATTATTATTATATGTGTTGGACAGGTTTTTTGCTCCATCTTCTCCAGTTTTGCTCCATCTTCCTTACCTTACAGCTTTTGATTGTGCAGGTCCTATGATCCCCTTAAGTGCTTAGTGTGGTTCCATCTTTACTGTTTGCTTTGTTCATTCCTCTTCTTTCTATTTGTATTTTCATTATGTATTTACCTTTTTACATTTGATCTAGCAGGCTCTACTTATATTCTTATTATTTTAACTCGATAATCTTTTAACTTCTTACAGTTTCTGTACCAGAAATGTTACTTCTCTTAAGTTTTCTTCAGTTTGACCTTGATTGTAAAATATTTTATCTTTTGTGTAAAGGAGGTGATTTAAAGTCCACCCAGCCCTCATTACAATGGTTTTATAATTAGTTTTAGCTTACCTCTCCAAGATCCTGGAGGTAGAAAACTTGTTTATTTAACTCCAAATTATATTTACCTTTTTTGTTGTTTGAATAGGGCAGCTAATCCTTCAGGTAGCAACGTAATGCAAAGGAGTGCTCATAGGAATGAATTCCTTGTCTATACACCCCTGCCTCTCAATTCATGCTTGCTTTTGGAACAGAAATAACAAGAACACTTTGAAAGTCTAGTGCATTTCATCTGGGGCTGCTTTTGCAGCTGGAAGAACCAGGGAGTGAGTGTGGGGAAGAGGTCTGGCCCCTTTCAGAAGCATGGGGCAGTGGTGATTGGCTCTGCTCCAATGTGAGTAATCAGCATCTGGCCCATGGGGAGGTGCTTTCAAGCAGACCTGGATGCTTCACTCAGGTCTGCTCCCCCAGAATTCAGGGAGCTGCCACCAAAAAGCTTACATTATACTCTGCTGTGGCTTCTCTGTCCACCTTCCCCTTGGATGCAGGTACATTTTTAAAAAACATTTTAATTACCCCAAACTCAAAGAAATGAAAGTATAACTGAATATAACAATGATGGCTAGTCTAGAGATAAGCATCTAAATAAGTTTCCAAATATCTCAAAATATGTCCATGTGCAATTGTTGCCTATGGTGTTAATTTGGCTGCTTGTTAATTTCGAATGTGAAAATGGGACAAATTGTCATGATATCATACTTATCATAGATAATCAATATCATAGATAATAATTCCCTAATTGTGGTGGCCAAATGGAGCTCTCCATTGACTGAAGGGTGCACTCAACAAACCATTGGCCCATCATGCCTCAGTCACCACCTCTGGATTCCCATTGGCTGACTCCCCTGTCCCCCATCTACTGCAGGCCTGGGACACTGATCAAATTTCCAGAACAGTCATAACTCAGAGACAGACACATCTCTGACACTTCTCTGTGTTTTTTCCATCAACCGGTCTCAGAAAGGGCTGCTGGCCTCACAAAGTGTTTCCTCAGAGGCCATGAAGGCCACCTCTTTCCTATCCCTCTCTCCCACCTTCCTTTCCTTAGCTTCACCCCAGGGCAGACAAGGATTGGGCCCCTGGGAAAACTGCTAGCCAGAGGCTAGGCAGTAAAGGGAGAGCCCTCAGCTGAATATAATGCCTCCAAAGCAGTTATTTTCTCCAGCAGGAGAGAGCTCTGTCTGGAGTGCAGTTGTGATCCCAGGAGATTTTCAGGCTTCACCTGGAGGCTGGCTACCCTAGGCCTGGCAGTGCACACTGGGTGATTTGATGCCACCTGACTGGCATTACTTAACTAGGCCCGGTTGCTTGCTCCTGTTCAGCAGCAGCTCCCCTATGACAGCCAGTGTGACTTAGCAGTTGCCAATTTCAGATTGGGAAATTCCTGGAGATTTGAGGGGTGGAGAGTAAGGACCTCAGACAGGTACAATGCCATTTACTCCACCCTCCAAACCAGCCATTTCCTCCTGGGTAACCACTGTTGCCAATCTCAAGGTGAGGGCTAGAGATCAGAATTACAACTGCTCTCCAGATGGCAGAGATCAGCTCTCCTTGAAGTCGGGGGTGGGGGGAGGGAGTGAATGCCTTCACTTGGGTTGGTGGGTGGGTAGAAAGCAAAGGTGGGGGTCACTTGGCCAGAGCCTCTTTCTAGAGCCTGTTGTAATTTTCTTCACAACAGGCCTTATTCCTAGTATTCCATAATCTCTAACTGCAGAAATTGCAGTTGGGATCCATTTTAGTACGAAGAGACCCTAATGTATTCATCTGGATCGGGGTGGCTCGGCGGTGCTGATGTTGTTAGACCTGTCGGCGGCGTTCGACACGGTCGACCATCGGCTACTGACGTGCCGCCTCGCCGACGCAGGGATTCAGGGGTTGGCCTTACAGTGGCTTTCCTCTTTCCTGGAAGGTCGGGGACAAAGGGTCGCAATTGGGGGGGAGCTGTCTCGGAGGCGCCCACTTGATTGTGGTGTGCCCCAAGGGGCGGTTCTCTCCCCGATGTTATTTAACATCTACATGCGGCCCCTTGCCCAGATTGCCCGAAGGTATGGGTTGGGGTGTCACCAGTATGCTGATGACACCCAGCTCTATCTGCTGATGGATGGCCGGCCTGTCTGCGCCCCGGAAAACCTTGACCAGGCACTACGGGCCGTGGCTGAGTGGCTCAGACTGAGTGGGCTGAAGTTAAATCCTACGAAGACAGAGGTCCTTTGCTTGGGCCGCCGCGGCCCAGGGAGGGGGATCCCCCTGCCGGCTTTTGATGGTGCGCCGCTTATGGCGGCGGACAGGGTCAGGAGCTTGGGGGTGCTATTGGAGCCTTCTTTAAAGATGGAGGCTCAGATAGCAGCCGCTGCCAAGTCCGCATTTTTTCATCTTAGACGGGCAAGGCAGCTGGCCCCCTTTCTGGAGCGCGACGACCTAGCAACTAGGCCCGGTTGCTTGCTCCTGTTCAGCAGCAGCTCCATGCTACGGTCACCTCAAGGTTGGACTACTGCAACGCCCTCTACATGGGGCTGCCCTTGTCTCGGACCCGGAAACTGCAGCTGGTGCAGAATGCCGCGGCCCGGCTGTTATTGGGTCCCCCAAAGTGGGAACACATTCAGCCGGGTCTTCGGACCCTGCACTGGCTTCCAGTGATATACCGAGTCCGGTACAAGGTGCTGGTTATTACCTTTAAAGCCCTATATGGCCTGGGACCTGCCTACCTGAAGGACCGTCTCTCCCCACATGTTCCCCAGAGAGCACTGAGGTCAGGAACACAAAATCTCCTCACTATCCCCGGGCCAAAAGAAGCCCGCCTGAAAGCCACCAGGGAAAGGGCTTTCTCCGTTATGGCCCCCGTATGGTGGAATCAGCTGCCGGAAGAGGTGAGGGCCCTGCGGGACTTAGCGCAGTTCCGCAGGGCCTGTAAGACGACCCTCTTCCGGCTAGCCTATACCTAGCCTACATTTAGCTAGGATTACAACTTGAGGAAACTGGCCAGCCATCTGTTCATAGGAACTGCATTACTCTGTTTTAATGTTTTAACTGTTTAAATTATTTAATTGTTTTACATTTGAAATTGTTTATTTTTAAGTTTGATTAATTGTTGGAAGCCGCCCTGAGCCATCCGTGGGAAGGGCGGGATATAAATCCCAAATAAAAATAAAAAAAAATAAAAATTTTTAAAGAGGAGCACCAGATAAGAAGCTTCCAAAATAGTCCAAGATAGTCCAATTGTGAGGAACAATTTTGATAATTAGTACAAGTTAACATATATGCTTGATGATATAAACTAAAATGAGGAAAACTAAGGTGGTGAAGAACTCCACATAAATTTCTGAAATAAATTATTGATTTTGTAAATTAAAGGTATACAAAAAGGAACTGTATGTGACACATATATAATCTGAGGTATAATGTTAACTGGTGTTAGTTTTCTACCTGCTAGCCAGGAGCCCAAATAAGGGTTTAATCCAGGTTTGGAATCCTGGTTCTAGCTTTGGTTATTCTATGACCCTGCATTCATGCATCACATGATATTGCTACCTTCTTTTTAACCATTGTGTAAGTGGTTCAAGAGGTGTAGGAGCAGGAAACCACATGTGAATTGCTATACTTGGTAAATCTTTGTGAGTGCTGCGCTGCCAGAAAATCATTGCCTCTTCCTGATCTCAGTATAATAGATTAGCTTTCTTGGATTTTTTTTTAAAAAACCTTTCTTTTTAAAAGGGTTTCAATAAGAACATTAAGATCAATCCTTTTGGAATCTTTCTTCTCTGATTTTTGGAACAGGCATTGATACTGATTTGAACACAGTGACATAAATCTATTGTGTTTCCTTGTTTCTCTCTGCTAATGTTGACTGACATTGATCAAGAGCAGGAGTTATTGTTAATTATCCAGATTTTTGTGGGACTTCCCATCTAGGTATTAGCAGACCTGCTTGGCAGATATTTCTTTCCAGTGCCACATTGTTAGCTTTACAATCCAAACTCTCTCATAACGTTTTCTTTATGGCTATATTTTTATTCTTATTTTGCGCTGTAGTTTAGCTTTTGCATTTGGATCATGTCCTCAGCATTATTCATTTCACTTCAGCTCACAGAACAGTCTGTATGCTTTTACTTCAGCTCACAGAACAGTCTGAAGATGCTTGATGCTGCTATACCATTAAAACTGAGAAGGGTTCAGTTGCATGACAAGTTGCCTGGAAGTTCCACGTAAGACTCTGTGAACTTCCTGAATGGGACAGTAATCCAAGGTGGCTGGTTTTTATGTTATTGTAGAGTAATGGAGCCCCATGGCACAGAGTGGTAAAGCTGCAATACTGCAGTCTAAGCTCTGCTCACGACCTGAGTTCGATCCCAACAGAAGCTGGGTTCAGGTAGCTGGCTCAAGGTTGATTCAGCCTTCCATCCTTCCAAGGTCAGTAAAATGAGTACCCAGCATGCTGGAGGGAAAGTGTAGATGACTGGGGAAGGCAATGGCAAACCACCCCATAAAAACTCTGCAGTGAAAACGTTGTGAAAGCAACATCACCCCAGAGTCGGAAATGACTGGTGCTTGCACAGGGGACTACCTTTACCTTTTTTATATATATATAGAGTAATGGATGTCTAAATCCTTCACATTTCTCCTACAGCAATCCTAGGTGAGGCATGCATTCTCATGGTGACCCTTCAGCACATTTGTATGTCTGCTACACTGTTTCCTAATCCAAAAGTTCTCAAAGTGGCTCTGTGTGTGTGTTAGGTGCTGTCAAATCACTTCCAATTTATGGATTAACATTCTCCAAAATGTCCTGCCATTAGCAGCCATTCTCAGATCTTGCAAAGTGTGGGCTGAGGCTCTTTATTGAATTAATCCATCTCATGTTGGGGGACTTCCACTTTTTCTCCTGCCTTCAACTATTCCTAGCATTATTGACTTTTTTTCCAGTGACTCTTGTGTTCTCATAATGTGATCAAAGTAGGGTCTGGGTTGGAAAATACCTGAAGCCTTTGGGGATAGATCTCAGCATGGTGCAATGCCATAGAGTCCACCCTTCAAAGGAGCCATTTTCTCCAGAGGAACTGATTGCTGTCAGCTGGAGATCAGCTGTAAAAGTGGGAGATCTCCAGGCCCCACCTGGAGGCTGGTAACCCTCACAAAGTACAATAACCTCAGTTTAGCCATTTTAGCTTCTGAGAAAGTTCAGACTTGATTTGGTCTAGAACCCAAATATAAGACAAATACATATAACTTACATATGCAGTTCAACAGAAAACTCAAAACTACATAGACATTGTGCCACCAATCTAAATGTCACAGGAATGAGCTGGCCAGCCTCCATTGGAAAGGAGTTCTAAAGAGAGGATACCATTATGATGAATGTTGTGGACAAGATTGTCATCCAAGTTGGGGAGTAATTGCAGCAGGTCGCCTCCTACACATACATGCCTTGAGCTCTTTCAAGCATCTGGTAAAAGACTGGTGGATATTAGATTTCACTGATTAGTACTGTCTTATATGTTTAACTAAATGAAGAACTGTTTGTAAAACATAATTTTGTACATCTGTTTATAACCCAGCACTGCAATCAGTCCATCACACATGATCTCTAAATAGACCATTATTAGCCATGGTAGTTTTTTAGTCTTTCAACTAGCTTGCTTTCTATGTATTGAAGAATCTACTAATGCATTGAAGAATCTACTAATTTCCAGTTCTGCCTGTAGAAGTCATCTGTGTAATATGAAAAACTGAATATTCCTATATTCTCCTAAGGGCTCCAATAAACATTTTATTTGTATCAACTATAACTACTCAACATCACTAGCAGTGTTGATATCCCTATTTTATGAATGCTGAAACAGCAGCTTAAAACAGGCTTCTGTTTGGTGACTTCTGGTAATTTTATCCTTAGGTTACTGAGTTGTCATTAATATACAGTTTATTTCTTTACCAGATTGTATGTTTTAAACTGTATAATGCAAGTGCTGCAGAGAGGCTTATTTTGTGAATGTACACACACACACACACCAGAAATTATACATAGTCACAAGCTTTTTCATTACTGTATCTCACCACTGATAAAGATGTTGCTTCATACAGCCTGATTTGTATCTTTTTCCTTTTAAGTGCTCAGAAAACTTACATATGCACGTAAGAAGAGTTCTGCTGGATTCCACCAATGGTTCATTCTTGTCCAGCATCAGGGTTCACACAACAGCCAAGCAATTGCCTTGGAGGGCCATCAAACAGGGCATAGAGCCTGTGAAGGAACAGACTTCACTAAGATCCTGAGAGCTCAAAAAGCCCTGTAGCCAACTCAGATCTTCACCTAGCACCACAGCTCCTTTCCGTTACTTCTGTGGTGTGCCAGCTATTTTAAAGGTAGTGCCACAGCCACCAAAAAAAATGAACAAGTATCTCCAGATTGTTGGATTTGTCCAGCTAGCACTCTATATCTGCATTTCCATTTAAAAGTTCTAGCTAGTTGCCAGAGAATCTTAAAACAGTGATTGTTCCTGAGTATTTAGAGCAGTTGTCCCCACCCTTTTTGAATTGTTGGGCATCATTGTAATTCTGACATTGGGTGGTCACAAAATGATTTCCACAGAAGGCAGAACCAGCTGCAAAATGGCTCCCTCAGCTTTAGTCTTGCAGTGAAGATCCTTGTCGTGGTGCCAGCCACTGCCAAAGCAACCTGACCTAGATGTTCCTCATCTTCATACACCACATTTCATGACTATGAATTGGTAATTTCATGATGAAGATGGAAATGACAGGCCAGAGTCTGAGGGGCAAGAGCTGCTGATTAGGCAGAGTGTTCTGAAAGATATGGTGATGGGTTGGATCCACTGATAATTTCTGCTGTCAGAAGGGATTTTTGCCAATGAAACAGGACTTTTTGCCTCCCACTGCAGCCCAAAATATTCCCTCAACTTTGTCCAGGAGATGGGATACACCCAACAACAGCATTAGGTATTAGTCAGAGGTATTCAGTAGGAACAGAGAATTAAGAGAAATTTATTGCTGGATCCAACCCTATGTTTGTACATAGAGCGAAGACATGTTTATTTCTCTGTGTGTGCTTGGGGGCATTAGTGCATCTTAGATATGGAACACATGCGGTATCCGGTACTAGTGTCCTGTTGATCCCCAGCAGTTCACACCAGATTTAAAAAAAATTGAGGTCAAAAGAAATGGTAGAAGCTGTGCAGCAGAAACACTTGTGGAAGCAGCCCAGTACTGTTTTCTGTGTTGGGACATAAAACCAGGAGCCCAGCAGTGTGGACACTCTGTGTTACAAGAGGGAGAGTAACTTCAGTCTTGAATACTCAGCCAATTTCTACTTCAAATAAGAATCTAATTTCTGTTGGTTATGTTGAGTAGCAATGGATAGCAGGAAGGAGATTGTTTTAGTTTGCCCTAGATATAAAACTTATTTAATATCTTATAGAACTTGTTCTAGAACCATTACCTGCCCTCATAGACAAGGTAAGATAAAAATCCAAATAAACAATAGCTCATGCTTGCTTATTTAGCTTGTAGGAAAATACTGAGGGGCACAAATTCTCAGAATTGTCTCTCTGTGTATGTGTGTGTGTGCGTGTCTACTGTTGAAATATTGCTGCTGGCAGCTGTTCTTTTTTAGCTGGCTGGGAAGGAAAATTCTTTAAACTGCCAAAAACATGTGGGCAGGTGAGGTGAACTGTAATGTTAGCTTCCTGGCTTAATTTTTTACTGCTGTGATCATCAGTTGTTTTATTGTTTGCAAAATATTTTTGAAATGAAGGTCACAGTCTAGCAAAAGTTAAGCACTTTTAAGCCCCCCTTGATTTTACTGAAAAGTTTGGTTGGATCACATAACCCCCCTGATATTTTTTTTAAAAAAATAACCCTTCAACATCTGTGCACAAACTAATAGTCTATCCTTCCTTCTCTAATTGGCTGACCAGTAAGTTGGCTGAGTTTCCCCTTCATAATATCACACCTTGTTCTGCTTCAGGGTTGCCAAACTTACTATCTTCATAGCAAAGTGTGATGGATGGGAGTCTGTCAAACAACCAATCCCATGTCAGGGCATGAACTGATTTGAAAACTGTGGTAACTTCCAAACAGCTTTCAGGGAGCTGATGGAGTGTTGGGGAAAGTGCAGGTAGTTGACAATGGAAGTCTAACTGTTTGAGAGAGCTGGTATTGGGCAGGCAGACAGGATAAAGTTGGTGATCTGAGTTTTAGAGGTTGCAGACAGATTAAGGTATGACTCTCATTGTGGAAAAAAGTCTGACTCCATGGTGGAATAGGATAAGTAGATTTATTCCGGTATGACCCCTGCACATGTGGGTCTAATATAGGGAAGCTAGGTTTCCTGCTATAATGGGAGACCTCACTGGCAGGGGAAAATTTGCCATCACATCCATAGTATGATGTCATTTCTAGGGTGAAGCTCTATGGTAAAACCATAAGAGTTTCTAGTCAGTCCTAGAGCAGCATGACATTACTTCCAGATTCAACTTGAAAATGCTGTCATTGTGTCAGTGCCACCCCCCAATGCCCTTGCTTCCCAGACTTCCACTGACTGGCAACCCTGATTTAATATGATCCAAAGTCTGTTTTTCAGTAAGAGGAAGACCACCTATAAACCATTTGTGGGAGTCTGACAGAGGTTGCCACGGTAGGTTTTCCAGCTACGGTAGGTTTGGAGAGCCAGTTTGGTGTAGTGGTTAAGTGTGCGGACTCTTATTTGGGAGAACCGGGTTTGATTCCCCACTCCTCCACTTGCACCTGCTAGTATGGCCTTGGGTCAGCCATAGCTCTGGCAGAAGTTGTCCTTGAAAGGGCAGCTGCTGTGAGAGCCCTCTCCAGCCCCACCCACCTCACAGGGTGTCTGTTGTGGGGGAGGAAGGTAAAGGAGATTGTGAGCCGCTCTGAGACTCTTTGGAGTGGAGGGCGGGATATAAATCCAATATCTTCTTCTATATCTTCTTCTTCAGCTGTTGTTAGAAATTGTCCCTAAACTTTCATGACAGGTCTCCAGGAAAACTTGATGAGGCTCGGCAAAACTTGGAACTTCCTTTAGCTTGCACAGTGGTCTGAAGCTTTGTCTTGGATATTCAGGGATGGGGACTCATGGACAGGTGGCAGTTGCTTTGTACTCTATAAAAGGGCCTGCTTGGCTGACTGAGGAAGATGTTGATCACATTTTCCAGACGGCATGGACTGGGGGCAGTTGGAAGTCAAGAGTTGTGTGTTTAAAATTCTCCTCTTGAGTTGAAGTATATCTGTCAAGCTGGGGGTGGGCAGGTTGGCTCATCATAAATCTAGAGAGGGCAGGCCCCAGGAATCCGCACCCTCTCCAAACATTGATGTGCCAGAAGTTGAGAAGCCCTGAAAAGATCAGTTTGGCAAATGGGCATTCAGTTCTTTCCTTGCCGAGAGCCAACTTTTCAGAAACTCTGAACAAGTGTACTGGACGATTGAATTATCTTCTATGGTGAAGATGGTGATTTGGATGAGAAGTTACCTCAAGCTGTACCTACCTTGAGCAGCCAGTTCCTGCTTTGTCAGGACATTAATCCTTACTGGAATAAATTAGGTTTATTTTGCTTGAATTCTTCCCTTCTCAGTTATGCCAGTACCTCAGCAGAGTTTAGATATCTCCATAAATTGAGGGTTTCAGGCATTTCTTTACAGGACAACAGATGTCAGAGAGCACTGTCTATACACCATTGATCAGAAAATAAAAAATGTAGCTGATGGAAGCAAGGCCTTTTCAGTGGTGGCTTGGAGGATATGGAAGCAAGGCTTTTTTTTAGCAGGAACGTAGTTCTGACTGACTTGACATCAGGGGATGTGGCCTAATATGCAAATAAGCGCCTGCTGGGCTTTTTCTACAAAAAAGCCCTGCGTAAAACAATGGTGATATCAGGGGGTGTGGCCTAATATGCAAATGAGTTCCTGCTGGGCTTTTTCTACAAATAAAGCCCTGTGTGAAAGTATCTTTCACCTTAAAGTAAGACATTGCACCTTTTAATGCATCACATTAGGGTTCCACCCCCTTTCTTGGATATTTCTGTCCTTGGTGTTTCTTCTTTTATTTATTTATTTATTTGTGTTTGATTTTTTTTCTTCTTTAGCACTTGTTGGAAAAACAGCCTTAAAATTATTTAAATTTTAAAAATAGAGATTTTTTGTTCAGGGTTAAGATAGTAATCAAAACTTGCACTTACAGTGGATCTCCCCCCAACAATGGAGGCTTGTGTTGCTTTAGCCATATGCTTGTGTTGGTCATCTCAACACTTACAGTCTGCAGAGCATGCATTGTTTTATTTTTTCACTGTCACCTGAGATGTGTTTACAAATTTACTTACATCTAACAGTGCAGTACAATAGAAACAACCAGGGCTTTTTTTGGAGAAAAAGCCCAGCAGGAGCTCATTTGCATATTAGGCCACACACCCTGATGCCATGCCAGCTGTTCCTGCTTAAAAAAAATCCCTAGAAACAACAGTATAATTTCTCTCAGATGTACGTAGGGTTGTCAGCACTGGGAAGGATGGAATCTAGGAGCAGAGGGAACTCATTAGAAATGTGATGGCACTCTAGGACTTCAGTTCTGATCTGTTGTATATCATAGCCTTCATTCCAAAGCTGCCATTTTCTTTTGGGGAAACTCTGTAGTCTGGAGGTCATTTGGTAATTTCAACAGAGTTCCATGTTTAGTAACTGGCAGGAGATGGGGGAGGGGGAAGGTACTTGTTGAGGACTTGTCCCTACAAGATGATGCAAGTGATGGCGTGATCTGGAAGTGATGGCTGTCAGCTAAAAACTGTATAGCTTCCATAGAGTTCTGAATGTTAGAGCATTGCTGCTGGCACTACACTGTTGCTTCTGAGTCACACCAGAAGTTGCATCAGAAAGTGGGGATGACAAGTGTATCCCCCTCTTTGGCTAGCCACTTTCTGCTGGCTGCTTGGGTAAGCATCGGCCAGGCAACAGCCACAACTTATATACAGTTTTAAAGGGACCTACATGAAGGATTGCCTCTCCAGCTCATTTATGATCACAGACCATCTTCTCTCAGAGAGGTGTGGTCTGTAGTGGTCCATTCCAGGGCTTTTAAAATATTGGTTCTAAAATATGGAATGGGCACCCATACGCCCCTCTTTCTGCATATATTTCAAGCCTGCTTTATTAGAAAGTTTATACTGGAATCTAGTCTGCTAGAAATGCTTACTGTTGATCTTTTGATTTTATATTTAAGAAAGTTGTATTTCTTAACTATAAGAAAGTTGCTTCAATATGATTATATGACATGTTTTATAAAATTCTGCAATACATTTTATTCTGTAAACTGCCTTGCATTCAGTTTGTCCAGAAAAAGGTGGTCTATGTATATCTGATTAATTAAGAAGAAGATATTGGATTTATATCCCGCCCTCCACTCCGAAGATTCTCAGAGCGGCTCACAATGTCCTTTACATTCCTCCCCCACAACAGACACCCTGTGAAGTGGGTGGGGCTGGAGAGGGCTCTTACAGCAGCTGCCCTTTCAAGGACAACCTCTGCCAGAGCTATGGCTGACCCAAGGCCATGCTAGCAGGTGCAAGTGGAGGAGTGGAGAATCAAACCCGGTTCTCCCAGATAAGAGTCTGCACACTTAACCACTACACCAAACTGGCTTTACAGAAATTATGTAAACAAACAAATCCCTTGGACTTTTACATTTCTTTTTTCCTGGATCAAAAATTAAACATCTCTGGTTTCTCAGCAAGCCATTTTTTTTTTGTTTCATCCAAACCTCAAACTGTACTTTGTTGTCTTATTTCCAAATCAAGATTTGAAAAATCAGGATTCAGTTATAGTTTGGATTGGGAAAAACATGCCATCGTTTGGGGTTTGCAGGAAATAGCCAACGGGTTCACTTTGAAAGTAGAAATGTTTAATTTTGAGCTGCACATGAATTGAAGGTCAAAGGAGGCAGGAATATGTAAACCCATGGATCACACGGGTTTGCTCATGTAATTATTCTGTGTGTGATTTTTACTCTTTTCCAGTCTACCTAAAGTAGGATATGTGCTGTGATCTCCTTTGGTTGGCAAAATCATTGATACTTTGGAAAGTGTAAGCCTCTCCTCCTCTTAAAAACTTGTGATTATCCTTGATTTCAACATGTCTGAATTGTGTTTGCTGCATTGTTCAACAAAATACTGAAGAATATAGCTTTACACTTTTTATTTTCTTTTATCTGGTAAAAGTCTAACACTGTAGTTCTGTCAATGCAATTTATGCTAATATTTGGATTTTCTTTTCAGCTTTGTCAACATTTACATTTAATTTACCCATAAAATTTGCATTTCAAGGAAGCCACTATAATCAGTATTTGAGGATAGCATAGTGAAATTGACCAGAATCTTAAGCCACTTTAACTGAACTGTTGCTAAGCAACCAGTTGATGTTCCATATTTTGGTTGAACATGTCTACCATCTTTTTAAATAGCCATTGTAGCTGTTGCCAGTTTTCTTTGCAAATTGTGACAAATAATTTTTCTAGATTTATTTGTGGTATTCCTGCTGTCAGTGCAGATTTTAAGTGAAAATTTAAAGAAATGTATTTGTATTATTAATTATCATGGGTTGCATTATCAAGGCATATATACTACTAATGAATGGCTAATATTGTCTTTATAGCATCTGCAGTTTGATGTCTAAAAGTATGTTCTTTTTAAAAAAATCTATCTTTTGGCAAGCTAATTGCATATTCTCTATTTAGTGGCTAATGATTGGATTATTAGTCTCCATTCAGACAGCATCAAGCAGCTGTGGTTGCCTTCAGCTGAGTTTTACTTTTGCTGAATGCTCAGACTGTTGGTAGTATACTCGTTTTTGTCCTCTTGTGGTATAATTAGCTTCACAATTGCATTGATTCACAGGGAGGAAAAAAGAAAACTAATCATATCTATGAAAAGGGAATATTTTGATATTTTAATATCTCATAACAGTTGGTCATGTGTAGATCTGAACTTTTTATAGAAGTACATAGCTTGGCAGTTCACTTGGCGAAAATGTTCATTAATGAAAATAATAGTTCCTATTTACAGGAGTTGCAATGCATTTGAAATCCATTCTTTCTAGGGTTGCATATAAATGTGGCCAGTTATATTATCATTAAACAGAAATGTAGCCTCTTTGATTGATGTTCCCTTGTCCCACCAAAGCACTTTAGAGCCCTGTTTTGTTGGTCATGTGTGAAATATAGCTTTAAATGTACTAGTGTCAGGTTTTAAAACCAGTTATTGGTCGTGTAGGAAGATGGATTTATCATCACATATATCACATGTATGTTCCTGCATCCTTCACCTCCTCCCCAGAACAACCTTTTTAGTCCTCTGTTCACCCTTTCTTCCCATATAGTTCAAGAAATTCATATGTAAAAGTTTATCTGTGCAGAAGTGTTCCTTTGTTCATGATTTATAAGTATGTAATATAGTCTCTCTACCCAAATCCTTCCCCATGATTGTATCTATTCTGCGAACATTTCTTTCACTGTCCCTGTGAAATTGCCAAAGTAGAGCAGAAAGAGCTTGTCAGTTTTACCATTTCTTTTATTCTCCTTCTTCCCCGGCTGTTTGTAAAACTGGTAAAGTCTAGGGAAACTTTTTCAGTTTCACTTGACACATATTAAAGAATAAAAATATCACTGGGGTTTATCTGAGCAAACTCATATATACATGTCCTTTTGAAGAAAAAGAAAACTTTAGCCAGATTTACAATTTTTTTCCTGTTTTGGTTTTACCGGAGAGGGGCATAGAGAAGGAAGGGGATGGGCACCATCATTTCCTTCCCTAGTGAAACTGACACACTCAAGAAATGACTTGTTGATTTGACCAAGAGTTTGTTTTTCTTCAAAAGATAATCATCAGCCATGATGGAATTTCACCGGAGTCTAGTTCAGGGGTGGCCACATAGAATAAACATCAGATGTTTGAGAGCCTCAAGACATGAACATCAGATGTTTGAGAGCCACAAAACAGGAAGGAAGATGGAAGAGGGACAAGCAAGGCTAGCCCTGCCACTAGGCAAACTAGATGATTGTTTAGGGTGCTGGCCTTCTGGGGGCACTGAATTGGGCATCCCCAGGCCTCAGATTCAGTGGGAGCTCACAGGAGCACAGCTCCTGAACATTTCTGAGAGTTCCTCTTCCTCATTCTGAGAGTTCCACTTCCTTGTCTATTGAATAGTATATGCAGCTGCATAACAATCCCTGGATGAGCTCCTCCACCTATTTTTCTACAAAATGACCTCTGGGTATCCCCCATGTGACTTGGTAACATTATCAGTGTGTGAGGGGGTGCCGGAAATAAGCCTAAGTCTTGTCTAGGGTACCAGACAGTCTAGGACCGGCCCTGGGAACAAGGGAAGGAGAAGTGGAAAGAAAGCAACTTTAACTTTAAATGCATTCTCCAAGCTGCCAGCTGGCTTGGCTTGGTGAATTGATTTAAAGAGAGAAATGCCTTTTCCAAGCCAATGGGGGGCTTCAGGAGCCACACAATGGCTGCAATCATACACACTAAATAATCCATTTTCAATGCACTTTCCAACTGGATTTTACTATGTAAACTGGCAAAATCCAATTGGAAATTGCATTAAAAGTAGATTGGAAGTGCATCATTAAGTGTGTGTGATCACAGCCACGGTTTGGCCACCCCTGCTTTAGTTATAGTGTAGTAAGGGACACCATCCTGGGAAGACTTTCTTCTTCATTAGCTGGTGGGGTAGTAGCGACATTTACAGTACAATCTTAAGCACAATTACACCCTTCAAATCTAAGTTTAGTGATTTCTGTGGACTAAGCAGGTGTTTCTAATAGTACTTTTAAAGTAGAAGGTTTAACTTTTGAATGATTGCAATGCAGTTAAATTGAAATGAGGGAATATTGTGAAACTGCACATGAATTTTCAGCCTTCCCTTATCCCTCTGAGGAAAACAGCAACATTTTAATTCTGCATATACTCTTGCTTATCTACAAAGTTGTCTGTTTTGAAAGTCAACATGTTAATGCCACATGACCCTGTTTCTTCAGAGACTTCTGAAAGTATGAAGCTTTCTGCATTCTAGGAAAATTGTGTATGGTGCTTCTTGGTGAGTACAGCCAAGGCTAGTGGAGAGCAGCAGGAGAAGCAGTGGCAGTGCTGGCAGCACCCCTTCCCAGCAAAGATCGCCACCCTTCTCTCTTCTGCACACCAGCCCCACCAGCTGACTTGGCCAGGATGCCTAGCCATGGGGCCCCTCAAGAAAAGTGCCATGGTGAGATGGAGCATAGGGGAGTGTGGAGCTCTGCCATGGGAGTGAGGCAGGGAATTGTGTGCTACTGGAGGTAAAGAGCTGCAGTGATGGCTCAGCTCAGCATGGCATGAAAAATACAATAATTATAAAAGTTTTTTCCATGAACCAGCTAGATGAGAAGTCGGGAGACCTGGGTGGTAAGTTAGGGGCCCCCAAAGGACCCCATTGTAGCTAAGGGCCTGTGGAGCAATATAAATAGTTATTTCTTAAATTGTATTTTATACTTCTTTCTCTTGCTTACTTAATGCAGGTCAGGACTTCAAGAGTTTCTGTGTAAGACCATTAGGTAGAGACTTTGTTTAGTCTGGAAGCAAACGGAACAACAGGTTCTTCTTGTGTTGTTTAATCAACAGAATCCTTTTTTGTGTTTGTGTTCAGTGTTAAGAACCCTGTCCTTGCTCTTCTTCAAGGAACATTGTTCACTATTGAATAAACACTAAATTGCCCCCTTCTGTTGCTTTAGTTTACGGTGAAGTGTCTTGGAGAGATGTTCTACCACATCAATCATAGAGTTGGTCCTTGTGTATGGGTACAAGTTCGTACGCTTGAGGCCAAGGTGACTGACCTGGAGAAGCAGAGACAGTCAGTTAGGCACTCGGGGAAGACTCTCAGGGATGTATTAGATGAGCCCCACTCTGAACGTGGCAGCCCCATTGCTGTCAGGGAGCATGAGGGTTGAGAGGGAACAGGGCACCGTGCTGAGGATAAGGGGAATGCGCCCTCTGTAGGGACCTCTTCTTCATTTGGTGAGTGGGAATCCTTTCACGCCAGGGAACTATCCCTGGGCAGGGAGGGGGGGGGTCTTGGTAGTTGGTGATTTGATCCTTAGGCAAGTAGACAGCTGGGTGGCAAAACCTCGTACTGACCGTATGGTGACTTGCCTGCCTGGTGCAAAGGTAGCGGACATTATGCGTGTAGTAGATAGGCTGATAGACAGTGCTGGGGACGAACCAGTGGTCGTGGTGCATGTTGGCACCAACAATGTGGGGAAATGCAGTCATGAGGTCCTGGAGGAAAAATTTAGGCTGCTAGGTAGGAGACTTAAGGCCAGGACCTCCAAGGTAGCCTTCTCAGAAGTGCTACCTGTTCCACGTGCAGGGCTGGAGTGACAGGCACAAATTAGAAGTCTCAATGTGTGGATGAGGCAATGGTGTAGGGAGGAAGGGTTTAAGTTTGTTGGGCACTGGGATGCTTTCTGGAACAAGTGGGAGCTGTACAAAAGAGATGGTCTCCTCTTGTCCCCAGATGGAACTAGGCTGCTGGCACTTAAAATCAAAAAGGTGGCGGAGCAGTTTTTAAACTAAATCTTGGGGGAAGCCGACAGGAGATGAAATGTCTCTGGTTCGGGAGGACTAATCTCAAAGAGATGAAGGGTTATCTGTTACTTTTCTACCGGGTAATGGATCAGAGTTGTCCACTGAGATGACGACAAACAGTATGGGCTGCCTGCCAAAGTCTCGAGGCAGCAGGAGGAAGGTTGCAGGTCTAACTTGCCTGGGAAATTATAGATGTTTGTATACAAATGCTAGAAGTGTTCAAAGTAAAATTGGTGAGTTGGAATGTTTAGTGTTGGAAGAAAACATAGACATTGTGGGAATTTCAGAAACTTGGTGGAATGAGGAGAATCAGTGGGACATGGTGATTCCTGGATATAAGTTATATTGGAAGGATAGGGAGAGAAGTGTTGGAGGTGGGGTGGCTCGGTATGTCAGAGAGGGTATACAGTCCAGTAAGACTGAGGTCAGAGAATTCGATTCCCTTCTAGAAATGTTTTGGGTCGAAATAGAGGGCCCAAAAGGAAATTTAACTATGGGAGTTTGTTATCGCCCACCAAATCAAAAGATAAAGGAGGATTATAATATGATGGAAGGATTAAAGATAGTGGCTAAACGTAAAAACTGTGTCGTAATAGGTGATTATAACTACCCACAGATTGATTGGGTCAATATGTGTTCAGGTCGAGAGAAAGAGATTGAGTTTCTAGATGCTGTCAATGACTGTGCTATGTAGCAGATGGTCACAGAACCTACCAGGGGTGGGGAGATCCTGGATTTGGTCCTAAGTAATGCCCAAGACTTGGAGAGATATGTAAAAGTGATCGCACCACTTGGGAGCAGTGACCATAATGTTATTGATTTCACCATTTGTATAAATAGGGAGTTGCCCCAAAAGACCAGCACAACCACGTTTAACTTTAAAAGGGGGAAGCTTGGAGACTATTTAAAACTACAATCCTAGAAGCTCAGATAAAATATATACCACAAGTTAGGAAAGGCACAAACAGGTATAAGAGAAGGCCTGTATGGTTAACAAACAAAGTAATGGAAGCTGTAAAAGGTAAGAAGTACTCCTTTAAGCAGTGGAAAGCTAGTCCAAGTGAGATTAATAAAAGGGAACACAGGCTGTGGCAAATCAAATGCAAGACTGTGATCAGGCAGGCAAAAAGGGACTATGAGGAACATATTGCAAAAAACATAAAGACCAACAATAAAAATTTCTTCAAATATATTAGAAGCAGGAAACCAGCCAGGGAGGCAGTGGGGCCCTTGGATGACCAAGGGGTCAAAGGATTACTGAAGAAGGATAGTGAAATGGCTGAGAAGCTGAATGCATTTTTTGCCTCCGTCTTCACTGTGGAAGATGAGAAGTGTTTGCCTGCTCCAGAACCACTAATTTTGGAAGGGGTGTTGAAAGACCTGAGTAAGATTGAGGTGAAAAGAGAGGAGGTCTACAACTGATTGACAAATTAAAAACTAATAAGTCACCAGGTCCGGATGGCATACATCCAAGAGTTCTGAAAGAACTCAAAGTTGAACTTTTGAATCTCCTGACAAAAATATGTAATCTTTCATTGATATCTGCCTCCGTTCCTGAGGACTGGAAGGTAGCAAATGTCACCCCATCTTTAAAAAGGGTTCCAGAGGAGATCTGGGAAATTACAGGCCAGTCAGTCTGATTTCAATACTGGGAAAGTTGGTAGAAAGTATTATCAAGGACAGAATGAGTGGGCACATTGATGAACACATGTTATTGAGGAAGATTCAGTATGGGTTCTGTAAGGGAAGATCTTGCCTCACTAACCTGTTACAGTTCTTTGACAGGGTTAACAAACATGTGGATAAAGGAGACCCAATAGATGTTGTTTACCTTGACTTCCAGAAAGCTTTTGATAAAGTTCCTCATCAAAGGCTCCTTAGTAAGCTTGTCCTTTTACTCCATGTCTTCTTGTGGATCAAAAACTGGCTAATTAATAGGAAGCAGAGAGTGAGTATAAATGGGCAGTCTTCGCATTGGAGGAAGGTAAGCAGTGGGGTGCCGCAGGGCTCAGTACTGGTTGCCATGTTCTTTAACTTGTTCATTAATGATTTGGAGTTGGGAGTAAGCAGTGAAGTGGCCAAGTTTGCAGATTACACTAAATTGTTCAGGGTGGTGAGAACTAGAGAGGATTGTGAGGCACTCCAAAGGGATCTGTTTAGACTGGGTGAGTGGGCGTCAACATGGCAGATGAGGTTCAATGTGGCCAATTGCAAAGTAATGCACATTGGAGCCAAGAATCCCAGCTACAAATACAAGTTGATGGGTTGTGAACTGGCAGAGACTGACCACGAGAGAGATCTTGGGGTCATGGTAGATAACTCACTGAAAATGTCAAGACAGTGTGCGATTGCAATAAAAAAAAGGCCAACGCCATGCTGGGAATTATTAGGAAGGGAACTGAAAACAATTCAGCCAGTATCATAATGCCCCTGTATAAATCGATAGTGCGTTCCCATTTAAAGTACTGTGTTCAATTCTGGTAACTGCACCTCAAAAAGGATATTATAGCATTGGAAAAAGTCCAGAAAAGGGCAACTAGAATGATTAAAGGTTTGGAACATTTTTCCTATGAAGAAACGCTTGAAACGCTTGGGGCTCTTTAGCTTGGAGAAACGTCGACTGCGGGGTGACATGATACAGGTTTACAAGATTATGCATGGGACGGAGAAAGTAGAGAAAGAAGTCCTTTTCTCCCTTTCTCACAATAAAAGAACTTGTGGGCATTCAATGAAATTGCTGAGCAGTCAGGGTAAAACGGATAAAAGGAAGTAATTCTTCACCCAAAGGGTGAGTAACATGTGGAATTCACTGCCACAGGAGGTGGTGGCGGCTACAAGCATAGCCAACTTCAAGAGGGGATTGGATAAAAATATGGAGCAGAGGTCCATCAGTGGCTATTAGCCACAGTGTGTTTGTGTGTGTGTGTGTGTATTTTGGCCACTGTGTGATACAGAGTGTTGGACTGGATGGACCATTGGCCTGATCCAACATGGTTTCTCTTATGTTCTTAGTTAAATGATTTTTAAAAATTACATTTTATTTCAGATTCACTTTATGAACAGGAAGACTGTACCCTTCATAAGAAAGATTTGCCTGCACCATAAACTCCCTAATTTTTTTTAAAGCCTTCTGAGTGGGGAGGATTGTTTATATTTTTAATAGTATATGTAAAATTTTAGTGCATACATTAATTATAAATGTTAATGTTATTTATTATAAATTTATTTTGATGGTAGAAGATTTGTGCAAAGACTGGAATTCAAAGCAATAGTTGGAAGTCCAGTGAGGAAACAAAGTGAAGGTGATTCTGAGACTGGTCATTTCTTCTCACTGGGATAGGGTTACAAGCAGCTTCTAAAACACAGTGGGAGTTCAAAATGCATCTTGTGTCTCAGCCCACTGGGGCTGCCTGTCATGCAATGATAGTAAAAGGCTTCACTGTGAGTACAGATACTCTCTCTGCTTTTTATGGACTGAGGCCAATATGCATGATGATGACCTGTGTAGAAACACAGGGTGGGGGCGAGAGTATTTCAGCTGTGTTTTACAGTTGAACACTCAACATATTCTGGAAAATCTCAGCTGTCACCTGTCGAAACAGATACAATCCCACTTACAAAAGTCCTGGATCTAGACCCTGGGCCATGCAAGTCAGAAGCCAAACTGATTTTGAAGAAAGCAATGTATTATATTCCCAGGAAGGTCAATTTATTGTTTTTGAGGCACTTCAGGTGGACATTCCTTTGAAAAGTGTCTTTGTAAGGAACCAGGGCTTTTTTTTGAGCAGGAATGCACAGGAACGCAGTTCCGGCCGGCTTGGTGTCAGGGGTGTGGCCTAATATGCAAATGAGTCCATGCTGGGCTTTTTCTGCAAAAAAGCCCTGTACAAAGCAATGGTGATGTTGCAGGATGTGGCCTAATATGCAAATACGTTCCTGCTGGGATTTTTCTACAAAAAAAGCCCTGTAAGGAACTGTTGTTTAACTGTACTACAGAAGAATAAGGGAAGCCCTGAAGCGGGGGGAGGTTTGGCTCCTGTTTGAAATGTGTCATCCAGTGTCACCTTAAAAACTAGCTGCATTTATTCAAATGCATGAGCTTGTCTTGGACTTCCTATGTCTTTTGATCAAAACTTTATCTTTTGATCTTGAGTTTCCAACTCAGGAGAGACTGTGATCATCAGCATCTATGCCATGTTCTTGAAACTGCAAACTAGAAATAAGTGGCTTCAGTTTACTTCTTGCTTAATTTTTCAAAGCTTAAGTCTAAAAGGCCAGGACATGCTCGAAGATCAGCCTGGTCCCAGAAGAGCATTGCTTTTCCTTGAGGGATTTACTGCTGCTTTTGTGTTATGCTTTGGGGAGTAATACCGCCAGTTTTTGAGACTCAATAGTCTACATTACAGTCCTAAACATAGTTACTCCCTTCTAAGCCTTGACTTCAGTACCCTTACAATTGTGTAACTCTGCTTGGGATTGCACCATTAATGTAAGAAGTGATGACTGTTTAAAAAAAATAACTTTTAGTACAAGGTCCCTTGTTAACTCTGGGGAGAAAAGTCCTTTATATGCTCTGAAATCATGGGTTTAATTTAGTCTGACACAAAGAACAACATTATTCCTTTCACTGCATGCCTGACTTTTTTTTTTTAACTTAAACATGGCCTATTAAATATCATTCTGCTGTAGGAGACATTAGTCGTGTTGAAAGTTTACAAATACTGTTGCATTAATGACCCTGAAGCAAATGGGGAATTATGAGTGAATACAACTCAGCCCCACAGGCTGACATGTTTCCCTAATAGAGGGAGCGTCAGCATCTTTGGAAACCCAGCCTGGTCCTTCCAAGCTTTCAGCACATCAGCTCTCCTTAGCCCACCGTGTCACTGTTGTCACCAAAACCTACACTGGGGAGGGTCCACTCCAGGTTTGGAGAGCCTCAAACAAGATACTTCACTGCCTTCCATCTCTGCAAGTGGCCCCTTCTTTTATCTATCGCTTATGTCATAGGCAGTAGATCCTTCTCTTTCTTGTTGCCATTTGCTGACACCTACTCATTGGCTCAAAGAGCCAGCAGACAGACAAGCAAGTAGGTGGTGGTGATGAGGAACAGTTTCCCCCCATTCTACCACCCACCCAAGCAGATGAGTGTTTGAGACTGTAGACAGGTCTTCCTGGGTCTTCAGCATCTGCTTCTGGAGGCTGACCTTGACACATGACCCGGACCTTCAGCATACCTTCCCAGAAGAGGAACCTGACAGGTTTTGAGACAAGAGGGTGCCCGAGAGACCTCTTAATTGGTGTTGAGGGGGGACAAATCAAACTAGAAGCTTCTTCAAGGAGCAGCACTGGACAGACCACCTTCTTCAGTCAGTGTCTATGGATTTTCCCCCCTCTGTGGGTCTAACTAATAGCAGTTTTTAGGGAACAATTGCAAGAAAAAGGTTTTTTATATTTATTACATTTGTAGCCCACTATACCTCCAAAGAGCACAAGGTGGTGAACATCATTTGCCTTTCTTTCATTTTGTCCTCACAAGAAAGATAAATTCACTAGCCTGCCCCAAGGTCACTCACAGAGTTGCATGGCAGAGTGTGGGGAGAAAAACCTGGATCTCCTGCAACACAAACCATTACATCAAATTTGTTGTCTTTTCCATTTAGTGCCACTTCCCTAATTTAAACAGCAATTATATGCATTTGCAAATTAGAGTTTAAAAAAACAACCTATGAAGGCAGGAAGTCTTGGCCACAAATCTTCCATCTTGCATTCAATTTGACCCATAGTCTTGCTTATGAGTATTTTATAAAATGTTAGTCCAGAATGTTCTGAATGATAAACATGTGGGTTTATAAAAAAAATACCCTCTGGATTCATGACAGTATCTTCTTTTGTATCAGTGAATAAACATGTTTTGTTAAAACTGTTAAAATAATAAAAGCAAAAGAAAATTCTGTAAGCCAAAATGCCCTCAAAACAAGGATGGGGAATTGTCAGGTGGGCACCTGGCTTAATCAGGATCTTTTACCTGTGTATACAGGATTCCACATCCAGAAATTAATGCTTAAAAATATTAGGGACTCTAATTAATTAAAACAATTAAAATTTATTCCAGAAAAATATAGGCTTACATACAAGATAAAATACTCATAAAATCATTCATAGTCCTAAGAAAAATAGATAGAGATATAGGGAAACACATGGGTAGGTGAACAGGGTGATATTTACCGATCGTAGTCTTCAAGAAAAGCTCCAATGGTGATGAGCGAGGAAGTGGGAGAGGTGACCTGAAACTTTGCCTTAGAATCGGGGATGGATCTAGACAGTGGAATTGGGATACTGCTAGAAGCACACATGTGGGTAGCTAGTCCACAGGTTATAAGGACTCTCTTGAGCCCTTAGATGGGAGGTACGAGGGAGGAGGAAGGTGGTCAGCTGATGCATGACCTCCCAAAAAGGGGAGGCTTTGCAGTGACCATAAGGGCTGGACTACTGTGGTAGCCAATAGGAAGTTCATTGGTGTCACCTAATTGGGTGCCCATTTCTGACCAATGAACAGACTTGGATCCTGGATACCTGAGTGAACTTTCAGGTTGAAATGGACCAGGATGGGGATGCTCCAAGGGGATAATAAAAAGAAGAATGGGAGACATCACTGGGTGGAGGTGTGCTTGAGTTTATCACACTTATCTATGAGGGTGACAGTAGAGGGCCAAATTGTTATCTAAGGTAACACCCGGTTTACACAAAGGAACTTGGCTTGGGCTGAAGATGGTCTTCCTCTTCTTCTGTCTTCTTCTTGGCACCAGTCTTTGTCTTGAGTTCCGTTGGGCAAAGACAGTGGCAGTTGGACGATTAACCATGCCTGGGATGGGTTGATTGTTTGCAATCACAGGTGACATCCGGCGAGTATGTGAGCTGTCCGCTTCGCTGGAATGGAGTCTGGCCTGGTAGGAAGATGGCTGCGTGTGGTGTTAGCCCTCCACGGTGGATTCCATGGTCAGTGCTTCAAAACCGTTCGCCTGGATAGCTCCTGGTGACGCAGTTTCCTCTGCTCCACGGCCGAGATGGATGTCATACAGAACGGCGGAAAGCCCTCTGTTCTCCTGGCGGGCACTCTTGTACCGGTCTTGAGTGCCTTCATAGCATTATGGCTGCTAGTACTGCATAAGTCCCTTTCGCCCCTGGATAGGTTCACTCACACTCTCTGGCCAGACGTGTGCAAGCTACCTCTCCAGGTGCTCTGGCAACCAAGTTGGTGACTATGATGTTCTGCAAGGGGTTTTTCTTCACAATTCAGTCATTTCTTTTTTAAAAAGAAAATTACATCTTTAAAATTGATAAATTGACCAGTGTTGCTATGTATAATAAAGATGAATTATCTTATTGATTTTAAATAGTATATTTAAAATGGAAAAGATGATCACTTCAACAGTGCAATCCTAAGCAGAGTTATATCTTTCTAAACCCACTGATTTAAATGGATTTGGAAGGGTGTAAGTCTGTTTTCTGCAGAGCTGGCTGGTGGCTAGTTCTAGACATGAATATACAGTGTCCCCAAATAAATCAGAATTTGCATAAATTACAGACTTGGGCTGTTTCTGCACGTTATCTCTTCTAGGTTGAATGCTCTTAGAAAGCAGGGTTTTTTCCTGCTTTCCCACAACATTGTGGTGTGTTTGTGCACTTCCTGAGGGGTGTGTGTTAAGTGCCATCAAGTCACTTCTGACTTATGGTGGTCCTATGAATTAATGTTCTCCCAAATGTCCTATTGTTAACAGGCTTGCTCAGTGCTTGCAAAAACAGAAACAAGTATGTTGCGGAGAAGGCATGGTTTGAGTGCTTTTCTGATATCTGTGCAGGATTATTTTTTTCAAATGTCAGTGTACCCCATCATGCTCACAATCAAAGGGTTTTACTACTAGTTTTGATGTTGGTTAGAACTAACCTTGGATTTTAATTCTTGCTCCTTTTAAAAGAAACATCTCATGATGACTGGGGACATACGTAGTAATCTAGCATGTATAATCAGCAGTTACCACGTTACCATGGCAAATATAGCCACTCCACAGATGGGAAACTACTCACAATACTGCTTGCAAGAAAACCTTTGAAAAGTTCAAAAGAGAGGTTAAGGTCAACAATAAAAGAGAGAGCAATTATTGCATTGTCGTCTTCCTATCCTTCAAAGCAACTTGAGCTTTTTTGTGGTTTTTTTGCACCTATTACTGTTTAACCCAGTTCAACCAGCCTAGCACCACTTATGGTCCATTTTAAGACTGATGATCTCCAGATTTCCATCATTCCGAACAACATTCTTTCCCCATTTTACCACTTTTTCTGTGCAGCTCCTGGGGACATTTTGGGTCATGAAAAGTGTGAAAAGACTTTCATCCCTCGTATGATGGTCCCACTAGAGCCAGGCATCTGCAGCACTTCTACATTGAGTTGTCATGGGAACTCACAGCTGGCATACTGCTGCACAGCTGGCATCCTGACTTTATAATAATAATATAATAATAACATTTTATTTCTATCCCGCCCTCCCCGCCGGAGCAGGCTCAGGGTGGCTAACAACATCTTAATCCATACAGTAAATTATACAACGAATTTTAAAAACACATTCACCTAAAAACATTACAATTTTAAAATTAACATTTCTGGTGCTATTCTGTTAGATGAAAATATTATGGCGAAGTCACTTGAGGCGAATCCATCAGTTGTTTGGTTAGGTAAAGGCCATCCTAAAAAGGATGGTCTTGCAGGCCCTGCGGAACTGTTCAAGGCTCCGCAGGGCCCGCACTTCTTCTGGGAGCTGGTTCCATAGGTGTGGAGCTGCAATGGAGGAGGCCCGTGTGTGAGTGTTCTTTAATTTTGCCTCCTTCGGCCTGGGGATAGTCAGTTGGTCCTTCCCCACTGACCTCAGTGCTCTCTGGGGTTCATATGGGGAGAGACGGTCCTTCAGGTCGGCAGGTCTTCAACCATATAGGGCTTTAAAGGTGATAACCAGCACTTTGTAACGAACCCGGTATACAACTGGCAGCCAGTGCAGTCCACGCAACCTCGGCTGTATGTGCTCCCACTTCGGGAGCCCTAATAATAGCCTAGCCGCCGCGTTCTTCACCAGCTGCAGCTTCCAGGTTCGGCACAGAGGCAGCCCCATGTAGAGGGCATTACAGTAATCTAATCTTGAGGTGACCGTTGCATGGATCACTGTTGCTAGGTCCCGACGCTCTAGGAAGGGGGCCAACTGCCTTGCCTGCTTCAGATGAAAAAACGCTGACTTGGCAGTGGCTGCTATCCGGGCCGCCATTGATAATGAAGGCTCCAGTAGAACTCTCAAGCTCCTGACTTGGTGCGCTGCTTTCAGCGGCACACTGTCAAAAACTGGGAGAGGAATTTCTCCTCCCAGAGCGCCGCAACCCACGCAAAGTGTCTTCATCGGGTTCAACTTCAACCCACTCAGCCTAAGCCAACCTGCCACAGCCTGCAATGCCAGGTCCAGATTCCCTGGGACGCAGTCAGGCCGGCCATCCATTAGCAGATAGAGCTGGGTGTCATCTGCATATAGATGGCACCCAAGCCCATACCTCTAAGCAATCTGGGCAAGGGGGCGCATGTAGATGTTAAATTACATCGGGGAGAGAACTGCTCCCTGCGGCACCCCACAGTCTAGTGTGCACCGCTGGGACAGCTCACCCCCAACTGCCACCCTTTGTCCCCGTCCCTTGAGGAAGGAGGAAAGCCATTGTAAGGCCGACCCCCTAACTGCTATGTCGGCGAGGCGGCGGGTCAGTAACTGATGTATCAACTTTGGAAGCAGAGACTCACCATAACAGCATCCCAGAAGGGCATGGTGTCATTTTTGGCCACATAATTGGAAATGACATCATTGGACACTGTAGCACTTGCTACCATAGAGTTTTGGTGAATGCTAGAGCATCAGGTGACACAGTAATATTAGTTATGATTATGTAGTTGAAAATAACATTATGATGTCATAGAATGCTATCATGGTCCATGCATTGTTCTGCTGCTGGCAGAAGTGAGGACAGACAACAAGGATGGTGGCAGGAGTTCCTTACCTGGCAGAATGGCTATGACTGGGACAATGTGGTAGCATACTGTGTATTTCAGGCCTGTTGCGCTAACCGTTACATCACAGTGGATCTAAGTTAAAATCCAGATCCAATCAGATCCAGTGCATAATCAGATCCTAGGAGTTTTAGCCTGAGAGTAAGCCTCATTGAACACAGTAGGACTTACGTATAAGATAAAGCTGTACATTAACAGCTGCCATCAATCAGCATAAATGCCCAGGGTTTGCTCTATTTAATTGAAAAAGATTGGGTTTTGTCCTTTGTTCTGATTGATTTCCCCCTTTTTTTCTGTTAATATGCTTGCATTTCTGGGAAGAAAATGGAATGTTGACACTTTTATTGCTAACATGTCAGCACTTCTATTACAAACCCTATATTTGAGGGGTTTGTAATTTGTCTTGAAAGCATATATAAGAATAAAATAATCATGCTGTTGTAGACCCATAGTTTTGGGGGAATGTAGATATAAACATATTTTAACTATTTTCTAAAATGCTACTTTATTTAGCTGGAGGGAAAGAGTTTAAAAAGTTGGCATTTGGACCTTGAATTTGGTTTGGGTTTGCCTGGTCTATGAAATAAATGTTGGATAGTGCTTTAATTATGTGGTGCTAAAACATTGTTAGCATTTCTGAAAAGATTTTGCTGATGGAAAGAGATTTATGAACTCTTGATCTGACTTTCATATTTTCACACCGCATTGGCCAAAGGGGTTATACATAGCTTTCAGGGCTGGAGATGAAAATGGATAGGAGAAATAGGTACTTCTCTGAATAGAAATGGGAACAAAAACATTTATATAGCCTTGAAATAACAAAGAAAGCCTTATTCAAATGGCTTGTTCACTCATACCCTGAACATTAAGTTTCCTTGTAATGGGGCCAGTGTCAGCCTTCAGTTTTAATCCATCAGTATTTATAAAGCCATTTTTTCTAGTTCAGAAGAGGTTGTTTTTAGAAAACTCACTACTTCTAGGCAAATTGAGCAGATTTTTTTTTTCTTTACTGTGATTTCTTCCCCCTTTTCCTTGTCTCTTTACATATCACTAATTCAAATCTCACATCTGCCATTAATTCATTAGGTAACTTTAAACAAACTACTTGCTTCAGCTGCAGTTCCTCATCTGCAAGAAAGGACTAATATGATTGACCAGGGTTACAGGGTTGTTCTGACTAAACAAAACAAAGCATATGAAGCAACTTAGAGCATTCCAATTGCTGCATAAGTATTAGTATAGTATAGTGTTATTATATAGCTAGGAATGAATTCAATTGCCTTTTCCTTTATGTTCAACAGCTTTCCCACCTAAACAGAATAGTCATGAAAGAAAAATACCTTTGGGGAAATTGCTGCGCACTCTGCATACTTTTGATAGGCTTTAGAAACAAAGTTCTCAAAACATTGCTCTATGCAACTTTGTACTCTTAGTATTCTTAACAATTCTGAAATTTAAAGTAGTAATTGAAGTTAACTTTTTGTCTGAATTGTGTCCATTGGCTTTGATGTCCTCAAAGTGAGTGCTTTGAGACCTGAAGCATTAAAAAATTTCCTGAATTGTTCCTTTGGTAAGGACTAGAGATATGGCTTCTGCCACTGCAGCTAAATAGTGGACCTATTTCTACTGTATTTTCCAGGATATTTGTTACCTTTGCTTTTATTGTTTAACAGTCTGTGCATGAGCATACTAAATACTTTGCATGTGCTATTGGGTTGCAATTCTTACAAGAGTCCTTTAAGAGCTGTCCTGTTATCATTCCCATCCTGCAAATGGGCACAAAAATTGCGAGATGGTGGTTTGCCTAAGGCCACCAAAGGAGTTTGTGCCTGAAGAGAAATTCTAAGTGTGGGCTTCCCGGTTTTGCCTCGATTTTATGCCAGGTCAAATTCTGTTCCAGGTCAAATTAGAACAAAGGTCCATAAGATACTATGCAAGGGAGATATACAAGGATAGTTGCCAACTGTGTCAGTGCAAGAATATTGGGGAATGAATATGTGTTTACAGGGGTGAAATTCTAGTAGGAGCTCCTTTGCATATTAGGCCACACACCCCTGATGTAGTCAGTCCTCCAGGAGCTTACAAAAAAGAGCCTTGTAAGCTCTTGGAGGATTGGCTACATCAGGGGTTTGTGGCCTAATATGCAAAGGAGCTCCTGCTAGAATTCCACTCCTGTGTGTTTATCTATTAAAGAGATATTTTACCCTGCCTTTCTGCCCTTAGGGGGGCACCGTACTGTTCAGTAGTCCCAGATATATGTCTTAGCATCAGTGCAAGGATATAGTTTGCACTGCATTTTGGGACTTGTGCTGGATCCAGTAAGTTCTTGCTAGTTACTAGATTTGTGATTATATTTGGGGGGGAGGGTGCAAAAAGGTAAAATATATCAGTATTTTTACCCCTGCCTGTAAGTAGGGATGAGCACAAACCAGGAAAATACAGTTCATGACAATTAATGGTTCATGGTATGCTTGGTTCATGAACCATGAACTGTCACAAATTTTTAAAGATGATGATGATGAAGAAGAAGAATTGCAGATTTATACCCTGCCCTTCTCTCTGAATCAGAAACTCAGAGCGATTTACAATCTCTTAAATCTTCTCCCCCCACAACAGAAACCCTGTGGGTGGGTGGGGCTGAGAGGGCTCTCACAGCAGTTGCCCTTTCAAGGACAACCTCTACCAGAGCTATGGCTAACCTAAGGCCATTCCAGCAAGTGTGAGGAGTGGGCAATCAAACCTGTTTCTCCCAGATAAGAATCCATGCACTTAACCACTGCACCAAACTGGCTCTTAAAAAATTGGTTTGGTTCATGAGACTCCTGACACAGTAGAAAGTCACCCACTCAGGTGTTGCTAGAGACACTAAACTCACAGATCTCTTTCTGACTCTCCTGTACCTGCCCCCCAAGTCTGATGAGAATTAGATGTATGGAGTCCAACTTATGGGCCTTCAAAGAAGGTGCCTCCAGGAAAGTGCAGGTTCATGTGGGTTCAGGAGGTTCAGGAGTGTATGAACTAGATCCTGTGCAAGCTAGAGACACGAAACTCACAGGGGATCTCCAGCTGACTCTCCTCTACCTGCCCTCCAAATTTGGTGAGGATTGGATTTATGAGGCCTGTTACACTCCCCCCCCCTCGAAGATGCCCCCATCTTCCAGTGTTTCCAATTGAGAGAGGAGGGGGGAAAAGCAAGAGCAATAGGAGCCCAGTAAAATACAACAAAAGTCCCACAGAATCTCTGCAGCAAAAACTGAAGGTGATGGTGGGCATTTTGCCAGCCCAGCAGAAACAGTGCAATGTACAGGGAGCCCAACAGTACCAGTGGAATCAAAGAGTGCCCAGCAGTATCCAGTGCCATTGTGGCAGTGTCAGCTCAACAGGACTGATGTCTAGCACAGAATCACACTCCAATCAAGAAGGGGTTGCAAGCCCAGCACAAAAGCAGTTCAGTATACAAAATGCCCAGCAGAACCCAGTGGCAATGCAAGCAAAAAAGGACTAATGTCAAACCAGAGAATCCCTGCAGTACAAACTGAAAGGGAGGGAACATTTTTTCAAAACCATCTCAATCAGTGTACACAATGCCCAGCAGAATTCAGTGCCACTGCAGGCTTAAAAGAACTGATCTCAAAGCAGAGTCACAAGAAATCCAAGCTGGGGTGGGGGATTTTGCAAGCCCAGCACAGCCAGTTGCAATGTGCAGAATACCTGGCAGAACCCAGTACCACTGCCATGGCAAGATTAAAAGGATTGTTCTCAAAGCACAGAGTCACAACAAATCCAAGGAAGGGGGAGTTTGCAAGCTCTGTGCGAGAAAATGGAGACACAAAGAATGCCACAAAGGGGGAGAAACCCTCTTGAAACTGATGAGAATAGTTGGAAACTGACTCCACTGTTGCTTTGAAGTTTAGAAATTTAGAAGTTGTGAAATTTAGAATGACTGGAGACAGTCTGTCTGGAAATGGATCTGTTCAGGAACTGGCAGAAGCTTCCACAAACAGCTTGAAAATTCATAGAAACTCCATGCTGACCTAACAATAACCTCACTTTGTGAAGCATGACCCATACAGAATTCATCACAAACTCTAGTTTGTGAGCCAGTTCATGCCCATCCCTACTTGTAAGGTATGGTTGTTGTATCCAGGTGATTACCAGTGTCACCCTAAGGAGAGTTAAACTCTTTTAAGTCCACTGAAGTCCATGGCCCTAGAAAAGTGTTTCTGTTTAAAATTGCACTTCAGTTTCTCACTGAACACAGACCATTTATACAATCCCTGTGAATTATGTGACAGTGTTTAGAGAAGAAGCTGTTACTCAGTGTTAGAATATACACCGTGCATGCAGAAGGTTCCAGATTCAATCCCCAGCACCTTTGGCTAGCACTGGGCTTGGGATCCTGCAGAGCCACTGCCAGTCAGAGTAGGTGGCATGAGTGAGCAAGACTAAGAATCTTATTGGGTACAAGACTGGTCTGTAGATTTCTACCACTGCCATTTTTATTTGTAGTGTTTGTTCAGAGCACAGTTCTTCCAAGGAGATTGGGAGTGCAGAGTCAGGATATTATTACTATGTGTGATCAGGGAGACATGTGTACCCTATATGTGGTCAGTTCAGCCAAAATCCATACAAAAGTAGCCAGAATGTAAAAAAGAAATCTTCCTTCTGTTGTTTAGGGGTTCTGACTTGGGTTTTTACATCCAGATTATGGGGCATGTGCCCGAATCTGTGCAATAACAATAAAGGAATTGTCTGAAAGTTTGGAAAAAACACTGAGATTGTTGGATCCAAGTGAAATCAGACAGAAGTTATTGAGGAATAATTAGCAAAACTCAAGGAATCACAATAATACTCAGCCTACAACAATAATATCCAAGGCTAGAATTCCACATTAAAAGCTCACCATTCCAAATACCTCCACGCAATCACACACTGAGCAATGTTTATAATTCAAGAAGGGGAGGCAAAGGACCAAGAGCAGAGTGAGAGAAGAGGCAGAGTTGCTTATAGCTTCTTAAATGTCCAGCAAAAGTTTGATTCCCCAGGTGGGGATCCAAGTGTCCAACAACCTACTAATTCAGATGACTGAAGCAATGAAGATTCATGATGGGGCATCCAGAATCTATTTCCTTGATGTAAAGCAGGTTTGAGCACAGTGAAGCAATGCATTCAGTGCACACATGAGACCAGAGAATAATTCTGGGCACAGATTTTGACTGTATTTAAATGGCCAGAAGCTTGAATTAAAAACAATATTTTTTTCACCAGGTTTGGTGAATGGGTAGGTAAGCCAGGTAGGATGGCTAAGGACTGTTACATGGGGCCTGGAGACTTCCTGGAATTACAGTTGATCTCCAGATAAGTTCCACTGAAAGTGTTAAATTTTTAGGGTTGCCAGCAATGTTCCCTCTAAGCTGCAGAGTCTTGCGAGCAATAATTCTGCTTTGTGAGCTACTGGTATTAAAGTTGTGAGCTACTGGCATTAAAGTTGTGAGCTGCAACATAAATTATTGTGCTCTGGGACCATTTTTCCTGAGCTAGAGCAAAAATGTGTGAGCTAGAGGCTAAAAATCTGTGAGCTAGCTCACACTAACTCAGCTTAGAGGGAACATTGGTTGGCAGCCTTCAGGTGGGGCTGACAGATCTCCCACTTTTATAACTGATTTCCAGCTGGCAAAGATCAATTCCCCTGGAGAAAATGGCTGCTTTACAGGGTGGACTCTGTGGCATTATACTCTGATAAGGTCCCCCTCCCCCCCCAAAAAAAACCCCAGCATCCCTAGGCTCTACCCACTGATCTCCAGGATTTTCCCAACCTAGAGTTGGTAACCCTAAAGACAAGTAATATAACAGATGAGTTGCTGGATTAATCAAAAATAAACAGAGGCCCCAGGTTCTATACAAGTTTCAAATCAGGAGAGGGGGGGAAGTCTCTGGGCATGAAGGAGGTGTGTTGATGGCAGTCCACTCATTGAGTGGAGTTTAGGCAAGAGATTACAACTGTCCACACTAGATTATTCTGAATTGAGAACCTCTTAATGGCAAATGCTGATATGGGCTTTGTTCTTTTTGTGACCAAGTACTAGGATGGCATTATTCTTTCGTGGCCGAGGGCTCAGATTAATTCCTTAGAACCCTTGCTTTATGATTTGAGGGTTGTTTGGTGTCTCTCTGAAGTTGCAGTTCTCCTCAGGGAATGTGATGAGATGAAGATCCCCCTGGTTATTTTTAGTCTTTTGAATATCAGTGGTCAGAAACTTCTGTTTCTTAGCCTCAGAACAAAGGGGGAGATAAAAAGATATTCCAAAATGGAAGTTTGAAGGCAACATTTATTAGGGGAATAATTATTCAATCTGAAATGGTGAACTTGAAATTACATATTGGGTAGGTTTGCCATTTGTCCACTAATAGTGGGTAAACCCCTGCCCTCAATCTCCCAGCCTTGATGATTTGAGGAGAAAAAATGGGAAGGGGGGCAATATGGTGGTGGTTTGGATATTTCCTCAGTCAGTTGGAAAGATTCTTAGAGCATCACTTGGAAGGGACATCACTAATTTTGGGGGGCCTGGTACTTCTGAGTACAAACTAAGAATATGAAGAATTGTGCTGATATGCCCCTGGTCATATTGACTTCTTTCATCTGCAGTTTTGGGGTATACATGATCCATTTCACTCATATATTGAATACCTGTACAGTTGTGCAAGACTAAAAAGCTCATCTTTGTATTATGTATACAAACATGAAACACTTTCATCTGAAGTGTAATTTCTTCTACTCACGTCCGTCCTTATTAATACCACAGATTTGTGTCTTTAAAAGCTGGATTCTGACACTGACAGTGATTCTGGAGCTGAGCCTTGGGCAATCCCAGCTCAAAGTAAGAAAGGAAGTAAAAAAAGAAGATATTGGATTTATATCCTGCCCTCCACTCTGAATCTCAGAGTGGCTCACAATCTCCTTTATCTTCCTTCCCCACCACAAACACCCTGTGAAGTGGGTGGGACTGAGAGGACTCTCACAGCAGCTGCCCTTTCAAGGACAACCAGAGCTATGGCTGACCCAAGGCCATTCCAGCAGGTGCAAGTGGAGGAGTGGAGAATCAAACCCAGTTCTCCCAGATAAGAGTCCACACACTTAACCACTACACCAAACTGGTTCTTTTTATCTTTATAATATGAACATGCAAATATTATAACCGTCACCTAACCTTCAACAAGAAAGCAAAAGGGAAGAGATGTGCACCTCCTGGTCTCAGTAATGTGCTTCCCAGTTGCCGTATCTAGTTTTTGTTGCCTATAGAGCCTGGGCACCAAGGCCTGAAACAATAATTTACAACTATATTAATCTCACACAATTCCTATGTATTTTTTTTTGGGGGGGGGGGGTGGGCAGGGTAGGACTGGCTCAAGTCTACTTTATTAGAACATTTGAGTGTCTAACTGTAAAACTCTGGCATTTTATTGTGAAGAACAGTTATTAACTGTTATAATATTTGCACATTCATATTATAAAGATAAATAACTAGTGTAGCTGCCTTTTTTCTGTTGCACAACCCAACTCTTTTACAAAAGTCTGCAGTTTCAGAACATTCAGTTTTTCCCTGGGCTATCTATATATTTATTTTGGCCCCAAACACACACCCTTCTTCTGGGATGAGAACAGAGACTCCCTACTTCTCGATCTATTTTACATTAAAGGTATACATAGTTAACAATGTTGTGCTAAAGGTCTTAGAGCTTAGTTTAGAAAATACAGCTCCTAGATTAAATCAAAGATTTTGAATTAAGGATTAATGCTTTATCTAGAAATGTGGGAATGTAGAACATCTTGGTAACTGGACTCTTGTACTGTATTTATCCTTGGTAACAGGATGATAAGATTTTATTCTATATGTTCTATAAGGTTTTTGCTTCTTGTTTGTTTGTTTTCCCTTGGGGGCTAGTTAGAATGTATTTTAAAGGAACTGTAAGGTTCATTTATAGTGAAGAGGAAAGTTGGCATAAGAACATCTATTAGTAAGCAGCAGATGTGGTGTTACATTAGAGCACACTTATAGCATTTCATTAAGTATGTGTTCATGATATGATGCAGGTGGCAATTCAGTCTCTTGGCACTATTTTACACAACTAACTTTTGCTCATTAAACTGAAATGTTCTTGGCTAAAATTGCCACTGGCACCTTCCTTCGCATGTCGTATATGTTATTTAAAAGTTCAAAAGTGTGTGGGAATTCTGAAGTTTTATCAGCAGAGGGCAGTGCAGGTCAGTAAGATTGTCTTTTCTGCTTCAGTGGTTTCTTTCTGCTTTAGATAGGATGAAGAACATGGTATGCTTTTTTTTTTTTTTCAAAAGCTCACTTACTACTCTTGATAAGGACATTGTTGCCTTGGAATGTTTCAGGCAATTTTTATTTTAAACCTCATCAAAATATTTATGAAGCACTGGTTTTAGTTGTTTTAATAATTAAAAATGTTATGCACTCAGAATTTCAGAATGTTTCTATCCTACAGGCTTGGATGAGCAAAAATTCGTGCTAAAAGAATGGTAATGTTTCTTAACAATTGCAATCTCCTCAGTAGATTCAGAAATGTTAGGAAACGGCTTTGTCCAAGCATCCATCAGGCCCTGGAAGAGGTGTCCCCTGGAAGAGATAGAGAGACAGAAGCAGAACAAACACTGGTGTGATATGGCTGAAGCACTTTGGGGGACTGCATGATCTTTCTGTCTGGGGTTGTGAGGCAGTGGCTCTGCTGCCATGTAGGACTTTTTGCCTCCAGTTCATTCTGCTCGAGCATTCATAAATAAAACACATACTATCAAAAACACCAGAAGCTACTGGGGCTGTTTTCTCCAAGGAAACTAATCCACATATGTTCTATTATTATTATCCCACCTTTCTCCCCTTACAAGGGCCTCGAAGGTGGCTAACAATTTAAAACATACATAATAAAATACATTATAAAACCATTAAAATGTATTCCCCTTCCAAATATACCTCATTAAAATTTCTTATGCCATAGTGTTTGTGTGTGTGTGTGTGTGTGTGTGTGTGTGTGTGTATATATATATATATATATATATATATATATATATATATAGGCCACTGTGTGACACAGAGTGTTGGACTGGATGGGCCATTGGCCTGATCCAACATGGCTTCTTTTATGTGGTTAAAACAACTTTAAGAAGAATTTTTTAAAACAGAGTTAAATTACATATAAAACAGTTGAAATACAAAACACAAAGTATTGGTTAGGAAAAAGGGATTACTGATCCAACATGGCTTCTTTTATGTTCTTAAAACAACTTTAATAAGAGTTTTTTAAAACAGAGTTAAATACATATAAAACAGTTGAAATACAAAACACAAAATATTGGTTAGGAAAAAGGGATTACTGAGGGAATGCCAAACAAAACAAAAAGTCTTCACTGTTGCCAGAAGATGGCAACAGAAGTGGACAGATGAGTCTCCCTGGAGAGAGAGTGGTGCCATGACTGAGAAGGCCCTCTCCTGGGTTGCTGCCTGCATAATCTCTGAAGCACTTGAAGCAGGGCAGCTTTACTCCTGGAATTTCGCAATGATCAGGGGGGTAGGGGATGAATAAGTTTTATTTCACGTGTAGGTAGTGTGTGTCTGCATTTGTCTCCTATACATAAAATAAGTTTGTTGATTCCTGAAACATGTAGGCAGCTCAGCAATCTGATTGCTGTTCAGAATACATGGATTTCACCAGTATCCATGCACTGAGTACATATTGGTGTGTTTTCTTGTACAGTTGTATTAATTGCTGTATTAAACTAGATCTGGAACTTTGATGGTGATGGTGGATGAAATTTATTCTCAAATGGCAAATGATTTTGTGTTGGCATAAAAATATTTGTGCTCTCATCCCCACCTGTCTACTGCATATACCTGCAGGTGCAGCAATGCTGACAGGGGCTATGACCCAGGCTTTACTATTATTATACGGACAATTTCATTTGCTCACTTGAAGCAGGTATCCTTGTGAAAATGCAGCATGATGCTTATGGCTAGTATCATACAACTGGCTTGGATGACATAAAATCTTTATATTGGGCAGAGTTTGTGAAATAAGGTTGGTTAAGCTTCTCCGATCTGGGAGTCAAAATGGCCCTGCAGCAAGTCCAGAGGGGTGGTTACTGTTGTTCTAGAAACTAGCTTAGTTTCTAAAACTCAGCTTACTTTTCTGCAGATCCAACCAACCATGTGTGATGACAGCCTCATTCAGCAAGAGATGGTCATATCTGCAGCCCGTCTTCATAGTTCTGAACTATTGTCAAATTTTAAACTACAAGTTTTCCACTCATGAACTACACAAACTATCTGAGGAAGTGTGCCCACACAAAAGATCTTACATTGAATAAATTGTTGTTGGTCTTAAATGTGCCACTGGACTACAAGTTCCACTGAAAATGTTAAATTTCTAGGGTTGCCAGCCTCCAAGTGGGGCTGAGAGATCTCCCACTTTTACAACTGATCTCCAGCAGGCAGAAATCGGTTCCACTGGAGAAAATGAACATATAAAGCTGCCTTATACTGAATCAGACCGTCAGTCCATCGAAGTCAGTATTGTCTACTCAGACTGGCAGCAGCTCTCCAGGGTCTCAAGCTGAGGTTTTTCACACCTATTTGCCTGGATTTTTTTAGTTGGAGATGCCGGGGATTGAACCTGGGACCTTCTGCTTACCAAGCTGATGCTCTACCACTGAGCCACCGTCCCTCCCCTAATGGGAGGGTGCTTTGAAGGGTGAACTCTATGGCATTGTACTATATTGAGGCCATACCCCTTCCCAACCACACCTTATGAATCCACCCCCCCCCCCAAAGTCTCCAGGTATTTTCCAACACAGACCTGGCAACTCTAATTGAAACTGAAAGTACAGTCCTAAAACAATTGCAGTCTTCTAAACCCATTGAATTCGGTGGATTTAAAAAGATTTCATTGCGACTTGCTGCTTCTAAAACATGTGCTGTATTGTTGGCTAGATTTTGAATCTTATTCTTCAGGAATTTTACACAGCCATCAAACCATCCTCTGGGCTAAAAATGATAGGATTGTGCTGAGGTTTTACTGTTTCCAGCTTTGCAAAATCTTTTCAGATCCAGGATTTTTAAAAAACCCAAAAAACATATATATTATTTGGTGTCCCCAATGTAGTGTACATAAAAACATTTGAATGATTAAAACAACATTTAAAATTATAAAATAATTCAATAAAAGCACAAATTTATGTTAGAGACATGTTTGAATGACTGTTTTAATTCAAAAACATTAATTCCCTAAATGGCCCGTTACCTTAGTTTAAATTAGAAGAGCTTTGGGAGGCTGGAAAAGTTAAATTTTAGTAAATTGGTCAGGGTGAAAAACATGAAAATATTGTCATTTTTTCACAAGTTAACGGCTTTTGTGTAAAACATCAACACAAGATAGAAGGTAACATTAATAACAAGCTTCAGTTCAGTGGTGTCTTGATAGCTTAAAGACCTACCGTTCCTTGAACTGATGATTACAGTAACTACATTGTTCATTTTTTAAAAAGCAAGCTCTGCATCTGAGAGAAAATTAAAACAAATGAATTTACTAGGCATTAACCATAGCTAAAGAATGTATTCCTGTTGTTATTAATTTTAGCACAAGTCAATAAAATTAAAAATTTTGTTTTAAAGTTTTTTAGCACAAGTAATTCAAAAGTTGTAAGGCAGAAGAAGAAGACGAAGAAGAAGAGATTGGATTTATATTCCACCCTTTACTACCTGAAGGAGTCTCAAAGCAGATTACAATCTCCTTTCCCTTCCCCTAGGGTTGCCAAGTCCAACCCCAGAAATATCTGGCAACTTTGGGGGTGGAGCTAGGGTGAGGGGGGGAAACGGCGCCGGGGAGCGTGGCAGGCCGCCCCGCAGCTGCCGCCTCTTCTCCGCTCGCCGTGGCTGCTCCTCCTAGATGGGCTCAGGCTGAGCCCATCTCGGTGGAGCAGCCATGGCGAGCAGAGAAGAGGCGGCAGCGGCGCGGCGGCCTCGCCCACTCCGCCTCTGGGATGGAAGCGGAGGGGGGGGTGGAGGCGGGCCAGGGGCGTGGCGAGCCGCAAGTCTGGGTCCTAGAAGGGCCTGGATTCGTGGCTCGCCATGCTCCTGGCCTGCCTCGCCCTCCCCTGCGCTGCTGCCGCCTCTTGGCTACTCCTCCGAGACGGGCTCAGCCTGGGCCCATCTCGGAGGAGCAACTGCGGTGGGCGGGGAGGGGGCGGCAGCAGTGCGGCGCGGCGGCCTCGCTCGATCCTGGATTGGGCGGCTCGCCATGCTCCCCAGTGCCATTTCCCCCCTCTCCCCCCGCTTCCATTTTTTGGGGGGAGCGGGGGAAGAGGGTGGAAAACCTGGGGTCCCCCGCCAGGGCGGGGGGGTTGGGAAGCCTACCTTCCCCTCCCCACAACAGACACCCTGCGAGGTAGGTGGGGCTGACAGAGCTCTCCCAGAATTGCGCTTGAGCAGAACAGCTTTGAGAGAACTTGCGGCTGACACAAGGTCATATCAGCAGGTGCATGTGGAGGAGTGGAGAATCAAACCTGTTTCTCCCTGATGAGAGCCTGTGCACTTTTAATTTATTGAGGCCCAAGACAAGCCCTCTACACAGCTGCTCAGGAATAAAAACCCCTAGCAGCAATTCATAGAGAGACAGTCTGGTGTAGTGGTTAGAGTGCTGGACTGGCATCAAGGAGGCCCAAGTCCAAATCCCTATTATGGATGCTTACTGGGAGACAATGGGCCAGAACAGCCAACATAGTCTCAGGCTGACCTACCTCACAGGATTGTTGTGATGATAAAATGGAAGTGAGGAGAACAATGTAAGGCTCTTTGTGACCTCACTGAGGAGCAAAGTAGAATATAAATGAAATAAACAAATGAACAAGTAAATAAATAAATAAAGCCTTTACTGCTGAGCAAGAGAGTGGAGGCTTCCTTTGTTATCAGTGTTTTAAGAATACTCTTTTTAAAAATACACCTTGACTGTCCAAACCCCAGCTTTTAGATAAAGGTGAATATAAAGGTTGGTGCTGTACCTAGAAGCACATGGGAAATGATGTGAAAACCTTCACATTTAAAGTTGCCAACCTCCAGGTTGGACCTGGAGATCTAGAATTACAACTTATTTCCAAAGATCAATTCCCCAAGATAGAATGACTGCTTTGGATGGTGGACTCTATGCAATTATACTCTGCTCTCTCCTACCCAAACCCCATCTTCTCCAGACTGCACCCCAAAAATCTCCAGAAATGTTCCAACCCAGAGTTGGCAACCCTCTGTGAGGGCATTCTGTGCCCTGCTCAAAGTTTCATTTGTGCCAGGCTGTGCAGAGTATATATCTGCTGATAATTTTTATGGTAAAGGGAAACGGTAGTGCCACTGGTTTATTAAAGGTATTGCTGTACTAATTCTAAATGGCGAGACATCCCGCCTGCTCCCCGCTGCCCCACGGAAGCCATAATCTTTTAGATAATGTTAAGAGAGTCTTTACACTTCTGTTTCACATCTGTACAGTGCTTTGTAGAAAGAGGATTAGAAAGTCATTGAATCCCCTTGCTAGTGAACATGAGGATCTAGTTGATAAGTGGTTCAGCTCATTCCTACTTTTTTTTTTTAAACCCTAGTCCCTCACAGCTTCTCTTTTTGTTACTGCAAATTGAATTGAAAACTTCTTAGGAGGACCACACAATGCTTCCTGCACCCTGTGGCTATAACCAATGGAATGAGGGGGGGAAAGAATGAAAATACAAGCAAGCAGTATATGTACCTTGGTATCTGAGCTTGTCTGCATATGAGAGAAATCCTGTTAGTTCAATTTTTTTTAAAGAAGCATATTTAGAATGCATATTAAAAATACACAGTAAAAGTGTTTTAAAGAAATTGGTAGAATTAGAATGAAATGCGTGGTTTTGCCATATGCATCTTATTTTCTCAATATTAGGAAGTCTGAACCGAAGCCAGTTTTTGTGCTAAATGTTCTCAGTTACAAAATAGCATATTGGTACAAGGGGAGACTCTTGCTACACAGAAATCTTGTTTTCTGCCAAAATACTTTTTCTATTAAATTATTTTACTTAGATACTCTCAGATGATTTCCCCCTCTTTACTTTGGTCTTAATTTTCTTTTGCATTTTAAATCACTTTTCTTGACTGTGGAGTTGACTATAACAAAACACAGGAAATCAACAAAGAAAGAGGCACTGTAGCATCTTTTATTGCACCGTTTATTGCAGCATGACGTGTCATAGATAAGAGTGGAATTGATCAAAATTTGTGTTGCTTGTGTACACAGACACATTAAGACCAGTGGTGGTGGGGAAGTTATTTTACAAGGTGAAATTAAGACAAAGGAACACATCCTGGTAATGAAACAATCAGAGCTCTAAAGGGGGAACCAGTGAAGGGTCAGTTATAAACAGTACATTTTGTTTCTCTTAACCTAGACTTTTAAACAGTTTATCAGTGTAATAATTTCACATATACACATAATTATCTGTTTAATAATTTCACATATACAAGCCTTAAACAGAATAATGCTTGATACTCAGTGAAGTTTATAGGTTTTCAGATCAGATTATCCAGCTGCTGAAAACATGGAAACAATTTCCTCTCTTAATTTGTGCAGATTGGAATGCACCCCCAAAATCCAAACGGAAATAGTAAAATTTAAAAACTTTTACTGGGATCCAGCCCAGCTGCACCTGGCTTGGCCTAATTGCCTTCAACATGGTCATTACTCAAAGGCATAAACTTTAGCCACCAACAGCACTTATTAATGTATAATAGGAATTTGCTTGTAAAACAGAATTATTGGAATGGTGCGATATCATAAAGACGGAGGTGCTGACATTTTAGATTGTTTTATATAGGTACATTGAGTTATAATTTAGGAGTTGTATCGGCTTTAGGTGATTCATCTCTATTTTGTTGCATTCTAAATGTCTGTTGGATGCCAATAGAATTAATGTTTGTAATAATCCATTATTAAACCACAATGTTGCAAACAAAGTTATAGTTAGCTGTTTTTGTAGATTTCATTTGCAAAAAAAAAAAAAGCATATGAGAGCAGCTGATTAATAAATTGTTCCATTAACACAACTCTTGGTGATTTCTTTAAAGAACTCAAATCTCAAGGCTGTAAAAGTGCTTGGGAATTCTCCCTTTTGGTATCAGTGGTGTGAAAAAGTGAACACATCAATTTTGTTGGATCTGAAACTTGGAATCTGTCAATATTACTCCAGTGATTAATGGTAACAGACTTTACTTACCTCATAAATATAATGTGCCTTGATTACAAAGGCCCTATTTGCTTGGCTTGTGTTAGCTATGTCAGCACTTCCATTGTAAACCCTGTTTTTAGGAGTTTCTAACTTGGTCATAAAAATTCACTTTGTGATGAAACTTAGCTGATAGCCTTCAGATTGGAAGCTAATATTTTTAACAGATGTAAAAAACAATAAACTGAACACACAGGAGTGTCAAAAAATTAACATTTTTTTTACAAAAATTGACTGACACTCCTATAATTACTCTAAAAACTTCCCCTCCAACTTGCCATTAAATAAAATATGAATAGCTCTCATTCTAGAATATAGCTGAAGCACTTTTCATTTTATGCTTTTATCAGCAATCCAGGAAATTCTGGTGGTAAGCAAATAAATAATTTCCCACATGGATAGTATTTCTGTATCTGATCCCATATGTGCAGAGAGATGCTCCAGCTGAGCACCCACATGCAGAATTTGCTGGTGCATGTATACATTGTTGAATGGATGGTAATATGAATTAAGCCTGCAGGCTTTTAATTAAATCAATCAGTTGGTGTAAAACAGTGAAAAATCTTAATTGGTTGACAATATATGAACATTTTAGAGTGGTCATTGTTTAACTTACAAACTAGTCTTCACATTGTAACATGATATAGATAATCTCATCTGTAGTACAAAGCAGGAGTCAAGTGGCATCTTTAACACCAACAGAGTTTTATTCAGAATGTAAGCTTTCGTGTGCTAGAGAAGCATACTTCATCAGACAGTAGTATGGATTGAGAAGCAGTCCTAAATATAGAGAAAGTGAGCAGTGAGTTACTATGCCCACCTGGATCTATCTACACATCTGTAGTGTTATTAAATGTGTTGGGTTGATTAGAATCCCACCCCAGTGGCACCAACAACATGAAATGATTTTAGCAGTTTTTGAAGGACCTATCACCTGACAGACTGCATAGATGCACCAGTTAGCATCTACTCTGTGCCTACTTAAAGATACTTTTTAATTATGTTGATGTAGCCCTTTAAACTTGCCTGACAGATTGCAAATACAGAGTCCTAGAAATTCAGTATTGCTTTGTGATTCAAAAACTTTTTAAAAATCCATTGATTTGAGTTGTACTTGAGTTGTACTTTAAGCCAAGTATTTTTTAAAGATTAAAACCTTAATTTTATGGTGTTGGTAACTCTTCTAACTGATTAGCCGGGCTGGGTTATTATGGAAGTGCTGGTCTTGTTGCAAAATAGTATCTGGATCCTTTGAAGCAGGCTTTTTTTTTAAGTGAGGAAATCCAAAAAGTGTGTGTTGACAACATCATAAAAGATCAAAGTTAGAGTTCTTGCTCCATCTCTGCCACCGTTCAAGGGCTGTTTGACTGCCTGTTCCGTGTTTTCTGCCAGCCCCTCCACCAAGTCACTGAATCTGAATCTGTAGCTCTTGTGCTCAGGCTTCAGAGTGTTGAGACCTTAATGAAGTCTTTCATTGATCAGGATAACTGATCATAAACATGCTACATGGAAGTAAATCCCTTTGATTTCATTCACTCATCAATCACCTTGCTTATGTAAACTTTACAGTGGAGTCCTAAACTGAGTTACACCACTCTAAGCCTGTTGACTTCACTAGACTTTGAAGGATGTAACACTGATTAGGATTTCACTGTACGTGTATTGATATGCCACTGAGATTCCATTAATATGCCCTCAGCTGTTTTGCCAAGTTAACATGGCCCTTATATAGATGTTACTTGTAGCTTTTTGTTATTTTTACTGCCCCCAGATTTTTAAGACTTTGAAGATTATTTTACAGCAAGGTTTCAGCAGTTCAGATACCAACTCTAGCCTTTACTGTGTTGCAGAACTTCATATGTAAGAAATGCTTAAGGGTGAACTTCTAAGTGTTAAGGTGACTCTAGTTAAGTTTATTTTGTGATTATAAATTAAGGAAATACTCATTTAATAAAGGTAGTATAAATTACTTCCTCTCCCTGTAGTTCCCTTGAGAATTTTTTTAAGGATCTGTGTTCAGAATTTTCAAAATTGTAAGTATCCTTTGGCAGAATATTTGATAATATTTTGAACTGGTAATGTTTCTTGAAGCTTCACTCTGCTAAATACCAGTAAAGGCAAGTAACTATACCATAAAATCAGGCTCTAAAACTCTTGAAGTGGGGCATCCGGTGCTCATGGTTTACTTGGCTGGTAGGTAGCTAGAAAGCCTTAATTTAAAAGTCTTCTTAAAACCCATTTTAATTGGCTCCAAGTCAGTAGTTGAACATTTGGCCAGATAAGACAGCTTTTGACTCTGCATGTGCTATAAAATCAGTGGAGAAAGACATCTGTTTAATGCAACAGTGATACTGGGATTTTTATAACGGGGGCTTTGCTCTACACAGACCTCATTCACCCCCTAAGAAGCCATTCTTGTCTAAGACAGCAACAGACTTTAGCATTCTAGCTTTCAGGTTTTTAATAGGCAGTTGGTTATATTGTTGGGTAGCACTAGCAGAACTTGGGCCAGCATGATGTCCACCAATACTGTATGTGGTCTGTAAGCTCTGAATACTTATCGGTTTTATTTCCCCTGATTTATATAGGACCATAAAAGAGTGCCTTGTACCTGGAGTTTTCCTGCATAAAAATGCCAGTAGATTGTACAAAAAGAACACTTCAAATGCAAGGTTGCATCCTTTAGAGTCTTTGCTCTTTGTTCCATGCTTCCTGGCTCAAGAAGAATGTGTCAACTGAATTATGGCTTGAGTTATGGCACTTAAGCAATACTTGAGCTTTAACATCATCTTAATTTGCTCAGCAGGCCATAAAAAGTAGGTAGATTCAGGTGCATGGATTATTTTATAAATGTGCTCTCAGAAGTTTAGACTGTGGTGTGGTGGTAGAATGGCTACTCAGGATGGTACAACAGTGGTGAATCAAACATCAACAGGACTTACTCTTGTTAGAATGATGCAGTGTTGCCCCTTCAGAGCTCGAAAGTAAACTCAACCATTCCCCACCCCCTAGAAGCTTTGCATACACATAATAGATAGTGCTGCACCACATATTGATAGAAACTGGGCACTTCCATAAAGCAGACCCACATGTCGAAGAGCAAGAAGGAAGGAAGGATCAAGGAGATTAAGCAAACAGGATGAAGTTGTACTACAGGATGTACACAGGGGGAAAGATAGCGTGTAAACTGCTTTGCACTGAGGCAAGCTATAACGCAGTATTGTATTTTTTTTATCATTGAATGGGCAACAAGGAAAAATTGTTTTCTAAGATTCTGACATAGACTCTAATCATAGTTGGTTTTTAAAGTAGTTGCAGAAAGAGAAGCTGGTCTTAATATCCTGTCTCGAATTTGTGTGTTTTTGTGGTAGTAGCAGGTAACTGACTGACTCCTTGAGTTCGTTCTGGTGTTAGCCTTGGGCCTTACCTAAAATTCCCACCCATACAAGGGGTGATATTTTTGCTGATTCCATGGCAGATCCCTCACTCCTTTCCAAGCTATCCCTGTGAGTCCCTCATCCCCAAAGATCAGAATTTTGGGCTGCAGTAGGAAGGGCAGGTGGGAAAGTCATTCTTCCGTTGACGGAAATCTTTCTGTCCAAGGAAACTGTAGATGGAATCCAAGCCTTAGGGTTCACCAATTTTGATTCTAACAACATATTTGAGATAGGCTGTGGAGCTGATAATGCAAATGTAGAATTGGACTCATTACAATTTAATTTCAGTTGAAAAAAAGGATTGGCGAATCCAAATGTTTATGACGTTTTTTACTGCTTCAGTGATAATTACAAACATACAAGCATAATCAGGTATTTAAATTCTGTTTAAAGCAACTTGGAACCATAGGTTTAGGAACATTCACCTTGCATGTAAATGAATTAAGACATTTGCTCTCAGATCTACAAGCCTTCTTAAGCTACTGAAATATTCTAGTCCCAATATTTTCATTTGTATGTATTTCCAAAAAAGGTTCACTTTATGTGATCATCATGTGAGGGAGGTAACTGTTATATGACGGTGCTGCAGCTTTGGCACAGTTTACAGTCCTGAGGCTACATTATTGTGCTAAGACTCAACTCCATCTTTGACATCTTTTCAGAGCATGATTTTGACTTAGAGAGTGAATGAATATCCCATTTTGTGTCTTTTTTTGTTTCCATATGGTGAGTTGTTGTGCTCCACCCATTTTCATTGCTGGTATCAATAATGCAGTTATTATTTTTATACACACATTTCACAGTATTTATTTGCACATCCTATGCTATTTCAGTGTATAATAGAATGTGGGCATCACTAGCCTTTCTCAATGAGAGCTACTAATGAATTATGAAATCTCCTAGCTATTCATCCCCACCCAGCACATTACCAAGTTTTCGCCTTTCCTATAAAATGAACATGGACTAAGTAGAACACCAGAAATGAAATGATCAGATAAGCAGCACAGAGAAAAATCCTATGTAATAAAAGCTTTTGAAAAATGCCTAGAACAGACATTTTTGCAATCTTAGGGGATGCATGAACCACTTTGCATCAGTTGGTGGGCTACCTGTTAGAGTCCCGTTACATAATGTATAATGCTACTTTAGTGGTGCACAAATAATGTTGAAAATAAAGAAATTTTATTGGAATAATCCAGCATAAATTGCTGATGCATAAATCAAGACTTTTGGAGTTAGATTTGCACAAGGTAGAAGCAAACAAGAATGTGTGTCTTTGAAATGTATTGGTAAGCTTGTCAGCCCTGACCTGGATGTCCCAGGCTAGTCTGATCTCATCATATCTCAGAAGCTAACGGGGTCAGCCCTGATTAGCACTTGGAGGAGAGACTACCAAGAAAGACCAGGGTTACTATGCAGAGGGAGGCAATGGTAGTTCACCTCTGAACATCTCTTGGCTTGAAAACACCATGGGGTTGTCGTAAGTTGGCATTCAGAGGGGACAAAGATGCACATTTACCTGAGAGTAAGCCTCATTGAATTCATTGAGGTTTTCACCTAAGTAAACATTGGATTGAACTGTGCACTAAAAATCAAAGTATCTCATTCTTTACAAATTAGAATGTTAAGTAGATTGAAGGCTTAGTACCTTTAGTCAATTTTTTTCACGTGTACAGTTTACTTTCCTTTTGGCACTTGAGAAAATATTTCTGAACATACTTTCCCCATATGTTATAGTTATTACAAGAGATGTTACTCTGGTTTTGATTTTGCTAAAACCATTGATGGGTAGAACATGATTAACGGCTGTTTTTCGCCCTAAATGTTGAGAAGCTCAGGTTACAGCTGCTCAAAAATACCCTAGCATTTAATAATGATGTGAATAAAAAACAATTCTCTACTGATCACAAACTGCACTTGGGAAACCATGTAAACTCATCCCCCGCCCCCCAAGACTTAATAAACAGCTGAAACAGGAGTCTTAGTTGAGCTGCTCTCAGCATTAATTTTGAAGGGCACATATTTAAATCTATTAATCTGCTGCTTCTTTTGTGATTTTGTTTGTCTATGAAAGAACTAAAGAAAGAGATCTTAGACTACATCTGGTGTACCCTCTCATGAAGCATGCTATTCTCCAGAATGTCAGCAGAAGCTAGACTAGGAGATTGATTACTCTGATTACTTTGGCCTTCAAATTCTGAGAGATTTTTTCTCCCAGAGGGCAATGTTATTCCTGATAGATTAACCTGCTACATTTAACCTCCCAGAAGAAATGAAATACAGTTTTCTGCCATTGCTGTTTCTAAAGGTACCTCATATTCACATGTTTTTCTGTCAGGGTTTCAGTGGAAATCACTGCTTCCAAAGTACAGCTAAGAACATTTTGTACTTTTTCACTTTGGCTCTATTTTAATGGACATTTAAGCTGTATAAAACTCCTTTTCCTGTACTTTAAGGGTGTCATGCAATTTTGTTAATTCCTAAAGTGCTTTAGCTATTCTTATGTTTACAAAGTTTGGAAGATTGTCCATCTAATCCTGTATCTCTAATTGCCTTGGAGACATTTGTCTTGAATGGCTGTGTCATAGCCTAGTCTAAACACTGATAACCCAGAAATCCTAATATCTACCTGACATCTCCAACACTACTGTGCATCTCTGTCATTGCTGAACTACTCTTTCATGCCAGCTGTGTTAGCAATAGTTGAAGAAGTTTTTAGAGCTTAGACAAAAGAACAAGGATAATTTAAAAGTATCCTGAGAAATGGGAGTGAGAGATAATAATATACTATAATAATATACTGTGGAGGTGGTTGCTGCTGAAACAACTTTAAAATAAACTGTAGAGTTAATCAGATTTCCAAAGGCTAATCCAAAATTCTGCTGGGTAACAGCCCCCCCCCCAAAAAAAACCCTCTCATTTTCTAAAAGCACCTGATGGATGCCAGGAAAGGTGTTGGCACCCATGGTCACCCAGTCATCCTTGGTGTAGATGGAGTCTGAATGCAACTCTGACAAAGCAAATGGAGAAGTCTTTCAAGTCATCTAGGATTACTGGGCCAGAATATGGAGGGAAGCTGTTGGCCACAGTGTGACAGTGCCTCTGGGATAAACCTAGAAATGATATCACACATCTCTAGGAGTTGCCAATGATTCCTAGAGAGAACTGATGTCACTTATGGGTTTTCCACAGAAGTGACATCATTCTATAGACCCAACAACTGTTTTTTAATTTTAATATTCTCCTGCTACTGGGAGTGGGGGACCAGCAATGTTTTTGATGAGATATCCGCTTGGGCATAAGAGCATAAGATAAGCCATGTTGGATCAAGCTTGCAGCCCATCCAGTCCAACACTCTGTGTCACATAGTGGCCAAAACCCATGTTTTGACATGTAAATGAATATCCTTGAGAAAGAATTTGACTAAATGAGCCTAAACTGGGTGCTCATTGGATGGACTTTTGTGTAATATTGTATATCTTTCTAATGTGACAAATAGTTTTGTAAGAATTGTGATAAAAGCACTTTTGATAAAAGTTTTACTAAATATGTTAGCCAGCATATCACAATGTTGGCTCATGTTAGCAGCCAATCCAGTCCAACACTCTGTGTCACATTGTGGCCAAAACCCATCCTTTTTCATGCCTATTCCTTTGGTGAAAAAACCCAACAAACTCTTAATTGAAGGTTCATAAAGAAATCAAAGATAACTCCTTAACCAAGTCTGAACTTTTTACATAAATCCATACTGCATTTTTCATGTCAGTCAAGGTATCAAATAGCTAATGCTGTTTCTAAAAACATGGAGCTGCCCTTGAAGACCATGCAGAAGTTACAGTTGGTACAGAATGCTGAGGCCAAAATGTTGACTGGAGTGGGTTGTACAGACCATACCACTCTAGTCTTGTTCCATCGACACTGGCTTCCTGTTTGCTTCTGGGCTCAATTCAAGATGCTGGAATATATCTTTAAAGGCCTTTTATGGCCTGGGACTGACATATCTTAACAACCACCTTTCTCCTGTACAAACCTACTTGCTCACTCTGGTCATCCTTGGGGGCCCTGCTTTGGTTACTCTCACCATCTGAGGCTATATGGCTGTCTCTGTCATGGCACCAAAACTTTGGAAACCCTCCCCCCCTCCGGGAGGTTCATCTTTTCCCTCTATCAGTGTCTTTCTCTAGAAGGGGCAGCTTTTTTCCCATCTAGTATCCTCCCCTCCTATAGTTTTGGCCCTCCTCCTAGTGTGGTTTGTTTGTGTTTTTAATTGAATTTTGTGTTTTTAACAGCATTTTAATTGTTTAAATGTTTTTATGATCACCACTTTGTGGGCTCTGATTAGGTGGGAAAGCAGATTAAATTTAAATAAAATAAATAAATAAGGACCTAGTACATGAGGGAGGGAGAAAGTTCTCTGGACAAACTTTCACTAGGCTAAGTAATTAAAAAAAGATTTATAGCTCTTTCAAAACAGTGTATATTTTAAAAATACATTGGATGAGACTGCACAATAAGGATTGGTATTTTTATTTATTCCTGGTAGTGTACCTTCTAGAAAATGTTCCTTCAGATTCTGAATTCATATGGGTTTGTAGCATTTTTCAAGTTAAGCGTACTAGCTATTTTTACTAAAGTAATACTTTTTGAAAGGCTACGGAACCTTCACAACATTTCCATTTGGCATCATTTTAGTCTTTCAAAGGTATTTTATAGCCTGCAGCCTTGCCTCAATTAGTGCTACTTGACAGATGCTAGTTCAGCATTTTTTTTCAAGCAGGGGGGGGAGAGCTTCAAATCACACAAACAGCAGGATTTTCTTCAGAATAAATCCCAGTGTTTTTAAATTGCTAATTCAAGGTGCTGTTCCTATGAGGTAAAATTATATCTTTCAAGAGTTATATACTTGGTGAAGTACTGTAGCAAATAGAAGATACAGGATAAAGAATTTCAGAGATGTCTCATGATGGGAATGGCCATTGTGAAACTTTTATAGCCATCTTGACGCAGTACTGCCTCTTTTGTGTAACCCCCCCCCAAAAAAAAAACCCTCTGAAGGACTCTGAAATGCTTCCTGTCTATACTTTTATCTTTTTAAAGGGAGCTGTAAAATATCTTTAAGCCCTAACAGTGTTATGTCTGCCTGCCAAATGTTTCTGGTTAAATGAAGAGTAACATAATCCAACCACATGAAAACCTGCATGGGAAAACCTCACACATAAATGTTTAAAATATTGTGTATTGTGGTGATCCTTATAGTCAGACCATAACTGTGAATAACATTAGGCGATCCTTTCCCAACTGGCAGACAGTTTGATGCTGCTGACCAAGCACAGCCGCCATTAGAATGGTAATGATTGATACCTGAGGGGACCACTTGAGAGAAGCCCACACCATGAGGCTGTCTGTATCTTATTTTCCTCTCAACTATGCAGAATAGCAAAGAGGATCCCACGAGATGGCACAAGTGTGATTTAATGTGATAAAAATGGCAACATTACATATTCTGTATGCTAGCTGTGCTACAAATTTTACATCTTAATGCTGTTGGCCTCATGTATTTGAATCTCTGGCTCCAATTATGATGTCTGCTATTATAGGCTCCATCTTGCTAAACTATAGCTTTGTACACTTGTAGGGGGGAGGTTGAAGCAAGAGGCAGTTCAGTGTGGAATCTTCATTATATGACTACATCAATTACAGTTAAATGTGGGGTTGCTGGTGGAAGCTTCATTTTGTACTGTACTGTTCTGCAGGTAAATAAACTTGCCATTTTGACAGTAAGTAGGATAGTATGGAATACTAAACGCATTCTACAAGAAGAAACAAAAAGTTCTCATAGGCTCTACAGGAGTTTTCATGAAACTATAAGTACTAGTGATAGCCACATGATGCAAACAAGCCTTGCTCACACTCCTACTTGGAGAAGAAAGTGATCATTTTTATAGATAGCTCCTTGTCTTCTTTAATATTTCAGTCTTGCCCTATATATAATGCAATATATATATTAAATGGCCGCTAGGAATAAGGAAATTAAAGGGATGGGGCAAGAACAAAAGTGGAGTGGGCAGGCTAGTTTGATTTTTTTTAAATGCTGGCAGTTATCAGTAGTTGCATATATAATGGTATTGTAATGAGACCAGAAGTTGTCAGTATTCATCTGGTTTGAAGAATGCAGTTAGTGCAATCTAGTACTCTTAATGGGATTGCCATTCAACATAAGATATCCCTATACGCTGTTCATATTATGTACTCTATTTAAAATACAAATTGTGTATGCATAAAACTGTTATGGAAAGGTACACCTGACTAGACTTCTTGTAAGTACATTGATCTCCATTTACGAGAAAGACCTGTTAAAGTGAGGCCTTGACTGTACTTTTTCACTTCTTAATGGTTGAGCTAGCAGGAAACTATCCACAACCTTTCTCTACAACTCTGGTTCGGTAAATAAATGTCTGTACAAAATTCCAATTTTTCAGAAGTTCTAGGATCCTGTATCCAACCATTGTGACCCACCAGGTCTGGGAAGGTGCAAGCACATGGGATGATTATTATTATTATCTTTTTATCTAAGTGTTCCTCCAAGGAGGTAGATAATGCTGAGGGCTAATGCATGTTACAGAGTCACTGGAGGGATGGAGAATTAGGCAATTCACTCTCTGTCTTGCCTCACCTGAGCTGCCCAGCCTTCTCACTCTGCCCAAGCTGTCCCACAGATAACATGTATGCACTAAGTACAAGGCTCTGGGTGGGAAAGTATTGGTTTTCCTCACAATATTTTCCAATATGGCTGCAAACTGTACTGCTGGATGATTAACCTGTCAACTGGTGTATATGTGAGACACAGACAAATAGTAGCAGTATTTTCTGATATCAGGGGGATACTCAAAAAAGAAGAAGAAAAAGAAGAGTTGTTTTGGTACCCCATTTTTCTCTGCACTAAGGAGTCTCAAAGCAACTTACAACCATCTTCCCTTCCTCTCCTCACAACAGGCACATTATAAGGTAGGTGGGGCTGAGAGAGTTCTAAGAGAACTGTTGACTGGCCCAAATCAGCCAGCATGCCTAATGTGAAGGAATGGGGAATCAAATCTGGTTCTCCAGATTAGAGTCTACTGCTCTTAACAACTATACCACATTAGTTCTCAGTTATAATTAAAAGAATATCCCATGGATGCAGGCTGTGGTAGGGGAATGATGTATTGAGGCTTGAATAATTAGTTTTTTAATGTAGAATCATGATCCCAGCAGCATTGTCCAGTGCAGTTCTTTTTACAACAGATTTTTGGAACAATTGAACTTCCATGCCCTGTCACTAACTGCTTTTACTTCTGTCAGTTTCAAAAGCAGCTTTGTATTTGGAAGTAGAATTGCTGTTTGGGATAGGTATAAAACCTGCTAAGGCTCATGGAACTAGCTCCATAGTTCTTTGGCACCTAAGATTATAAACTTGTATGTAGTTCATTGAGTCAACTTGAAGCGTTCAGTTTAAATTCACTATTTGGCATTCTGTTTGTGAGTTTGTACTCAATATAGTGCTCCATTGAACTCTGAGATTTTGCAATGAAATTTGGAACATAAGTTCAATACACAATTCTGCAGCTCAGGCTTGACCCAAGTCTTGCTCTCAGAGGAGGTAATGCAACATGTGACACTTTCTTTGAACATGCTGATGATGGGAGAGAAGCTTTTAAAGATATTGAACTGGGCCCTTTCTGCAAGCAGTGGAGCTTTCTTGTGGTATAAGGATCTTTCTCTGGTGAAAGAGGTAAGCCACTCTTATCACAGGATGCTCTTTATGCTAGAAGGAAACATTATCAATGGTGGAACATATTGACTGGATCTAATACAGTGCTGTGGAAAGAATGATAAGAATGATGGCAACAATGCAACTTTAGTTATTTCCTTAAATTAATGAAGTTCAGTATTGTTAAGTTGTACTTTTTGTATCAAAGAGTAATACTAGTAATATCTAAAAATGGTTGTGTGCAATGAATTTAAATATTTATTTACTTCAAAAAAAATATGGAACGCTTAAAAGCATGTGTGGATTTTTCCCCCCATTGCCAGTATTGAACTTTTAGCCTTGCCCCTTGAGTTCCTGGGTGGTATATGTTTTAAATGTGATATATTCATGTTGAATTTTTATTGTCACTGCTTCTATCCATACACCTTTCAAAACCTTTCATTTGTTTGTTTCTGAACCTTCGATATCTCGTAAAACTGTCACCATTGTGGCTGAACATTAAGCACCTTCCAGTTTTGCTCTGGGCCATTGAAATAAATTTAGACCAGGTGCTCCTCTTATAACAGAACCCCTTGATGTGCTGTGATAGTGAACTAGAGAGCAGAAGCTGTCAGTCTTCAGCTGGCTTGAAGAATGCTATTAGGATGCTTTTTAATACTGTTAAGGGACCTGTCCAATCAAGGCTGTGATCTGACCCACATGGAAAATCCTAAATATGTCCACTGTACATTTAATATGTACTTTGCTGATGTGCATTTTTCTGTCTTACTAAGTATTATTTTGGTAGTAATTTGGTACTTTAAGCACATTCTCCTTGCCCTGCTTGCTAATTACTGCATGTGGCTTAGTTTAATATAAATTATTAAGCTATATTTATAAATATATATAAATAAATAAAAATATATAAATATTTATAAATAAAATAAATAAATAAATATAAAGCTCTATAAATTATTTTCAGGATGGAAGTCAAATATGTATTTCAGTTTCAGTTCAGTATAAAATCTAAAATGGCACAACCCATCCCTTACGTGCAGAGATAGAGACACACAGCTCAGTACCAACCACCCCATTCTGGTGCATCTGCTGACAGACACGGTCTCCTACATGGGCCAGATATGAAAAACTGTGTGTGTGCATGTGTGTGTGTTTAACACACAGTAAGTTCACTGGTCTTTAATGCGTAAAAATGGTCCTTTTATATAGCCATTGCATTAGTCCATTAACTCCATGTTGCATATGCATGTTTTATTTGTCTTTTCTACAACACTGAACATTCATCAGTTTGGCTTTGCTGGGCTTCATAATTCACACCTGTTATTATCTGAAAAACTAAAAACTAACATGTGAAGGTGGGAGCGTTGTGAAGATAAGCTAGAATTTCTTCAGCCAATTCCTTAAGAATTCTAAAATGACTGCTGGTGATTATAAAGAACTATGTTGTCTCATATAACCACTAGGCGTAAAGAAATCTGAGAGTCTGCTGTCCCAGGGAGTTTACAGTCTAGAGACAATGACATACAGTGTTCGAGTGCCCTGGGTGTCTACCACACTTATGCACACAGATGTAGTGGCAGAGTTAGGTGTCAAGCACTTTGAGGCAGTACTTTATAGCTTTAGCTCAGAGAGCTTGCTCTTTGGGGATAGTTATGAGGTTGACAAATGGGTGGATGAGGCTGGCATCTTCTGAGTGGAAGGATGACAGGCTGTAAATTTACCCACAGTGATTTAAAGTGCTATGAAAAGGACTGCAGGTGGAAGATTAAATTGTGCTGCTCATATCTGACATTTCACTTAAGCCCTTACTGTGGTGCTCTTTCACAGTAATTGCAGGAGGGGTGGCAAAGTTACACTATTGTCTGCAAGGTCTCTTCCCAGTGAGAGCTACTGCTCTGTGATTCACCTCACATCCTTGCAGTCATAGGATTTTCATCAACTGAGACAGCTGCTGTGGATTACAGAAGGTTTAGTTGGCTTGCTGCTCTTGTTAGTCTACTGTGTTATTTTAGATCATTTCCAGGATATCCCGTTATTAGAATGTAACAGCCCTGCTGGACCAGATCAAGGGATTATCTCGTTTAGTATCTAATTTTCAGCAGCAACTGTCCAGATCCTTTTGAGAAGCCCCACAAGCAGCCCATTTTTAACCCTACCATTGGATGTACAGGGGCATTCTGTCTGAAACAGGGAAGTTCCATTAAGTTATGATGGCCATTCATAGACTTAACCTTTATGAGTCTGTGTAAAGGTACTGAAGCCCACAAGCTCTAGTACTATATATTGTCCCAGGTTTATGAGAATTTATTGGATAACTGGCAAATGTCATGATGATGAACATACTTGTTAACAGATTTCTAATTACTTTCCCATCCCTCAGACACATGTGCTATCTCATCTAACAACTTTAAGAACAGCATAAGTGTCAGAAAGATACTGTTGGATCGAACTGTTTCAGAATTAGAATTACTTGGGGTCTTCTGCAGTGAATTAATTTCCTGTCATTTGTATCTGAAAGCAAAGTTTCATTTTGGGCATTTGCCTCCTTCTCTTGTGACCTTGTTGGTGATCCACTTCTGGTTTTTACCTAGCAGTGAGGGAGATCCATGTAAGATTCATCCAATGGGCTTTTAAAATGTTGGCCTCAAAAGAAAACAGAAAATTTTTGTGCATACATGCTTACACAAAAAGTTCAATGGAAGTGAAATGTTGTAACTTTCACCATACTTTCTTCAGTGTTATGTTAATACTATAAATAAAAGCAACTTCCTGTTTTGCTTAACTCTATGGGCTGTGTGTCTAAGGGAAAGAAACACACACACTTTCCCTATGAAGAAAGGTTGAAACGCTTGGGACTCTTTAGCTTGGAGAAACGTCGACTGCGGGGTGACATGATAGAGGTTTACAAGATAATGCATGGGATGGAGAAAGTAGAGAAAGAAGTACTTTTCTCCCTTTCTCACAATACAAGAACTCGTGGGCATTCGATGAAATTGCTGAGCAGACAGGTTAAAACAGATAAAAGGAAGTACTTCTTCACCCAAAGGGTGATTAACATGTGGAATTCACTGCCACAGGAGGTGGTGGCGGCCACAAGTATAGCCACCTTCAAGAAGGGTTTAGATAAAAATATGGAGCAGAGGTCCATCAGTGGCTATTAGCCACAGTGTATGTGTGTATATAAATTTTTTTGCCACTGTGTGACACAGAGTGTTGGACTGGATGGGCCGTTGGCCTGGTCCAACATGGCTTCTCTTATGTTCTTATGTTCACACGATTTAATAGAACAAAATACTAGTCAATAGCACCTTTAAGACCAACTTAGTTTTATTCAGAATGTAAGCTTTCATGTTCTCTAAGTACACTTCATCAGACGAGGAATCTGGCACAGTGAGCAGAGCCACACATAGTTAGTAGGCAATGGCTCAGAATGTAAAATGGTACAGATTTAAGATCCAATGACAGAATAGTAAAATTATCTGGTAGACAGTGGTTTAGAATGTAAAATAGTTCAAATATAAGATCCAATGACAGAATATTAAAATTAACAAATTGAGCAAACCTTTGATCTGAGTAACATGAGCATCTTATGTGAATGAAACAATGTTTGAGCTCCAACCCAATAACTCTGTGTAAGCAAGGGCTTGTTGTTAAAGAGTGCTGGGCAACCCTGTGTTAGCCAAATTGCCCTCAAATGAGGTAGGCAAATTAGTTTAGGTAAGCAAAGTTGGCAAAAATAGTGGGATCAATAACCTGTGTATACCAGAGAGGGTCTACTCAGGAGCCCTTACCCAATAACAAGAAAGTTGGTAACTAAAAATGGTAACAAACATACAAGGAAAATGAATCGCACATCCTAAGAAATATAGAGGTGAAAGGTTGGATTTTTTGTTGTTTGTTGTTCAGTCGCACAGTGTAGTCCTACTCTTTGCAACCCCATGGACCAAGTCATGCCAGGCCCTCCTGTCTTCTGCCATCCTCAGAAGTCCACTCAAATTCATGTTAGTCACATCAGTAATGCTGTCCAGCCATCTTATCCTTTGCCATCCCCTTCTTCTTTTGCCTTTTGCCCTTTTGCCTTTTCCAGCATCAGGGTCTTCTCCAGTGAGTGCTTCCTTTTCATTTGGTGGCCAAAGTATTTGAGCTTCATCTTCAGCATCTGACCTTCCAGGGAACAGTCAGGGTTGATTCCCCTTAGGACTGACTGATTGGATCTTTTTGCAGTCCAAGAGACTCTCAAGAGTCTCCTCCAGCACCACAGTTTGAAAGCATTTATTCTTCTGCACTCAGCCTTCCTTATGGTCCAACTCTCACAGTCATACATTACTACTGGGAATACCATCACTTTGACTATATGGACTTTTGTTGGCAGGGTGATAGGGAAACACAGAGGAATGACACAGACAAGGATATACTGTACCTATCAAAGTCTTTGGAAGGACAATTCCAGGAGCGATGATATAGGGAAGGAGAGCAAGCAATGACCAGTGTAACTCACTATAATGGGCCCAAAACTGATCAGGTTTATGGGGGTGGCTCAACAGCAAGTTAGGGGTACCATAAGAGACACACTGGACTGGCCAAAACCCGGCCTTATTGTAGCCAATTTTGTGTCCAGAGGCTATGTCAGCTGACATGACTTCAGGTTTGAAGATGGCTCCCAGGGAGGGGACAAAAGAATTAATGGGTGTTGATGGTTTTACTTATTGCAAACCATTGCTAAAACAAAGAAATATGAGTGGGGAGTTTAGCACCAAATCGCTATCTATTGTAACACCATAGCAAACACAGTAGGGACGGTCTGTGTGACAGGATTAAGTTCTCAGTGACAATCATCTTTTGGGAAGCTTCATTATACCCATTTGCTTATTATGATTTATTGTAAAAGTACTGGGTAGAGTTGCCAGGTCCTTCACTCTTGCTGGCAGGGGGTGGGAGGGAGCTTTCCGGGAGTGGGGCTGGGGTGATGTCATTGTGCATGAAGTGGATCACCAACAAGGTCACAAGAGGAGGCAAAATGCCTAAAATGTGACCTTGTTTACAGATACAAATGACAGGAAATGAATCCACTGCAGAAGAATCCACTGCCTACCATAGAGTTTTCCCAAAAATACCAGAGCACCACTGTGCAATGACCCCAGTGTGACAACATTACTTCCATGTGACATCATCACATTGGGGACATTGTGCTGTGTCATGACTGTTGAGGGCAAGCCTTCCCCCCACTGACCAACTGACTGTCAGAAGCCCACAAAATCAGGGGATCCCCCACTCTCACTTGAAGGCTGGCAACTGTAGCACTGGTGAAATTATTTTGTATATGTGTATATATATGTACTGAGTGTATGGAAATATATATATATATATATATATATATATATATATATATATATATATATATATATATATATATATATATATATATATATATATATATATATATATATTTAAAAAGAGAGAGACTTTCTTTCCAAGAAAGAATGAGTAATATCCAATTTTAGTAAATAAACTAGGTTCCATAAATTTACCCCCTCTAGCCCTCTGATAATCTGTTACTTCAGATAATAGCGCAATAAGCCAAATTGTTAAACCACTCTCTAATAGTTGGTGGTTCTGGCTTTTTCAAGTTTATTGCAATAACTATCCTTGCTGCTGTAAATAAATTTAGTACTAATTCCAAATCTGAATCATCTGCATAACCTCTGAAAAAAATGAGAATAATTAATTTGGCTCAAAAGGTATTTCCCTAGCTAGCATTTTGTTAACATACTTTACCACAATATTCCAAAATATTTGAATTTTAGGACAAGACCAGAAAACATGGAAGACATCTGCTGAGGAACTATTACATCTCTAACACTTATCCTCTGTTGTAATAGTCTAGGAATGGCTCTTGCCACTTCTGTGATTGTAATTAGCAAATCCTTTCCCCATTTTCTAGTATAACTCAATGGAATACTGTCCCTATTAATTAGCCAAGAACACAACAATTCAATAGTATCTTTGACATTACCAGAGAATAATAATTCAAAAGATATTAGAAGAAGACGACGACATTTGATTTATATCCTGCCCTCCACTCCAAATTTCAGAGTCTCAGAGCGGCTCACAATCTCCTTTATCTTCCTCCCCCACAACAGACACCCTGTGAGGTGGGTGGGGCTGATAGGGCTCTCAAAGCAGCTGTCCTTTCAAGGACAACCTCTGCCAGAGCTATGGCTGACCCAAGGCCATTCCAGCAGGTGCAAGTGGAGGAGTGGGGAATCAAACCCGGTTCTCCCAGATAAGAGTCGGCACACTCAACCACTACACCAAACTGGCTCTCCTATATTAGATCTTAAGCCTGTATATTTCCTTAAAAGTGCATGTACTAGAAGTCTGATTTGGGGGGGGGAAATGAAAATAATGGAGGTTTTATTCTTCCCATTTTTATCACAACCTTCTCATATGATAACATATATATTAACCTGTAATGAATGTCTCTAAAGTATCAGAATATTATACTCCAAGCTATCCATTAATTTATACCAAACTGCGAATATTTAATAGGATTATCCGGAGTCAATTTTCTGTTATCATACCAAATTAGATCTTTTAATTTTAAACCATCTTTTAAGAAAAGTTTCCAAATACTGATTTTTTAAAATCACATCTGTACCATTCTATCATTTCAGCTAGCCTAACCACCTTATAATATGTACTCCCAGTACATATGGGGGGGGGGGGCGCGTTGCTGGAGTTTTTGTCACCCCAGGCTGCCACCCAACCTGGAGAGCCAGTTTGGTGTAGTGGTTAAGTGCATGGATTCTTATCTGGGAGAACCAGGTTTGATTCCCCACTCCTCCACTTGCACCTGCTGGAATGGCCTTGGGTCAGCCATAGCTCTGGCAGAGGTTGTCCTTGAAATGGCAGCTGCTGTGAGAGCCCTCTCAGCCCCACCCACCTCACAGGGTGTCTGTTGTGGGGGGAGAAGATACAGGAGATTGTAAGCCTCTCTGAGACTCTGATTCAGAGAGAAGGGCAGGGCATAAATCTGCAATTCTTCTTCTTCTATGCCCCATCTCTGCCCCCCATGGGGGTCTTTAAATCGGACGGAGACTGGGGCTGTTTCTGCCACCTCCCCATTAGGTGGCCAGGCAGCAGAAAGCCATTCTGCCTCCCCCTCCCTTTTAAAGACCCCCACTGATCAACTGATAAGCGGGCGTCTATAAATGAGGGGTAGGCTAAGGTCGCAGCAGCACTGCCCCTTTTGCCAGCTGAGGACCAGAGTAGACAAAAGAAGTGGTGGGGCTCCTCTGCCTTACTCTGAGGCTGCCTCCCTGCTTCAGATTGAGGCCACGCTGCTTTCATCTGCCTGGGTCCTGAGAGGGCAGGGACAGTGCAGTGTTTCTGCCTTCCTCTGCAGCCCGGTTGCTAGCAGACCTGGTCCCGGTCCACGGCCCAGTGGTTGGGGACCCGTGACATAGCAAGGTATCATGCCAGTGGTGGCCCAAGCTCAGTTTGTCTGGAGGAACCTATCTTGATTGCAGTTCCTGTGGACTGATGCCCTAACCTGTTTCTGAGAAGTAGAGCTTGATGCTGAACCTAACACCTGCTTGGATTGTATTGGTAATGATTGCAACTTATGTTTAGTTATGCTGGACATGCTTAGCTTCTTTTGTTTCCCTTCACTGGTGTGTCTCTTTAGAAATATTGTTGCACTTTAAATAAACAGATGTGTGTGTGTGAGACTGTGTTTTTGTGTGCAGGGCTCTTTTTTTGAGCAGGAACACACAGGAATGCAGTTCCGGCTGACTTGGCATCAGGGGTGTGGCCTAATATGCAAATGAGTTCCTGCTGGGCTTTTTCTACAAAAAATAGTCCTCTGTGTGTGTATCAATCAACCTTGTGGTTCTTTGTTTCCTGCAGTCTCAAAAGCTAAATCCAGAAGCCCTGGAGTGCTTACCTGAAGTTAATACTTCGGTTTGAAAACTCAGACTGCAAGCCAACCTTGCAGGGTTGACTTTCTGGAATAATTTCCTGGAGGCTCAGATGCTTGTCCCTTCACCCTGCAGCTATTGGAAATAGCCAAGAAGGGACTGGTGACAGCTACTGTTTAGCCTAGAGAAGGGATTTAATCTCTCTCTCTGGGGTTTTGGTAATTTGTTTTTGTCTTACCGTAGAAACCAAGCTTTTGCCCTTCCCAGGCTTGGGTGGAAGTAGAGCCTTGGCAGAAACATCTGCATTACATTCTTTCAACCAGTGGTCATTTTGTAGAAAAATAGGTGGTGGAGGATTGTTATAGGGATTGTTATGCAGCTACACATACTATACAATGGATGAGGTGGAACTCTCAGAATGAGGAGGTGGAACTCTCAGAAAGGTTCAGGAGCTGTGCTTCTGTGAGCTCCCACTGAATCTGAGGCCTGCTTTCAACAAAGGTTCTGACATCTATTTAGTGCCACTTTAAGCTTCTTCAGGCAGCAAACTCATAGCATTGTTCCATATGACAAATCTGCCTGTGAGTATGTATTCTGGGTTTCCACAGTTGGACCATGAAAACACCAAGTCAGCACAGGGTAAGAATTTCAGGTTTTTCTCAGCTTCAGGTACTGAGAAAGGGGTGTGTGAAAGTATGTGTCCCTTGACTGAAGAATGGTACACTCCTTCTGTCTAGGATGGCAAGTATAGTCCTTCTATCTAGGATGGTCATCCTCTTCCACCGAGTGCTCAGCTTCGGGAGGGATACACATAGAGCGGTGAGAGAGGTAGGGGACAGCCACTTAGCCAGCCAGATCAGACAAATCAACCTTGGTGATCAATGGAGTGACAAATGTCACAGCCAGATCACCCTCACATCCAAAAGTATGTGTCAACAATTCTTGGTACGGTATTTAAAAACAGAGGTGGACTTCAGCAAGACTGAATAAGACTGTGAGGCTGTGAGATTCTAGGCTGTGAGGAAGTACAGTATCAATACCTACCTTACATCACAAGTAGCAAATGCAAATAAGCTGTTCAAAACAAAGCATGCAAAAGTTGGTTAATTCACATTATTAAAGCAGGTGTTTATTAAATCCTGGTAGAATAAACAAAGGCTGGGTAGAATTGGGTTTTAAAAATTATTTTATAAGTGCATGTGTGTGCACCTGGAAGTCATGGCAACCTATGGTGACTGAACCCTACTGGGGCCTGGAGGATATTCAGAGAGGTGGCTGCATAAAGCTTGCCCCCACCTCCGGCCTCTGGTATTTCAAGGAGGTCTGCCATCCAAGTACTTGTCAGAGTCGACCCTGCTTAGCTTCCAAGATCTGACAAAATCGGGGTTGCCTGGGCTATCCAGGTCAGGGCAAACAGAAAGGCACAAGAACGGATCATTTTGGCTACTTCAAGGCTATCATCATGGCCAAGTCCAGGGTTAGCTCATATCTCCCTCCACATTATTTAAAACCTTCTTAGTTTTTATTGAAGGCATTTGCTTCTCTTCAAAGTTGTGCAGTTTGACCTGTTCAAGCCAACTTCTGTTAGTGCCTCCAATGAATCCCAGATGCTTTCAGGACAGACCTGTTAAATCATCTTCAATTTAGCAGTGACCTAGCCTGAACTCATCACATAGGCAGCTCCTGACAGCAGACTTGAAACTACCCTAAAGGTAAACATAGACCTTAACTGCCAGTGCTTTGCCTAAGACGAAATGTTGGTCCCTCAAGCGAAAGCCCCACCTCCCCCAACTCATGAATATTTCACACAGAGAAGGTCCTGAAAGAACCATCATTCTTTACACATGTTATGCATAAGTTGTTATTCTGTAAGAACAACTATTAATTCTATATTATAAATGTAGGAAACCACCTCATATAGTCATACCACACTGGTTCATCTAGCTCTGTATTGTCAGTTCTGACTGGCTCGCCAAAGTTTCAGTCAAAGAAAGCTCCCCCAATTCCTGTTTTCTGGGGCCCTTTACCTGGAGATACCAAGGCCTGGGCATGGGCCCTTTTATATGCCAAGCAAGTGCTCATCAATGACCCTTCCCTGAAGTAAAATGCTCATACGAAGTGGCCATCATCACTATTGCTTTTAACCAGTGCTGCTGGCTTTTTCCAGGGTTAGTTTAATGGCTTGTTAGCTGTGGTCTTCCAAAGAGATAATGAAATTAAAACATAAAAATGGTTGTCTGAATGGTAGCTGGTGAAAATTGCTGTTCATTTCACATGTTATTCAAAACCATAGTTTGCACTGACCATAATTTAAAGCCCCAGCTGTTGTTTTGAATTTCCATACATGCAAATGTCTAAACTAAGGCTGTGTAAAAAGAAGTCTTCATGGGTAGTAAATATATAGAAATGTTTCAAATAAACATGTACATTTAAATTTATTTTTAATTTATTTCTTCAAATTTATATTCTGCCCTCTTCACAAGCGGGCTCAGGGTGGATTACAACCAACAAGTAAATTGTTAAAACAGTTTAAAACAAGGAACTATAAACTGAGAGCAGATGGCATTGTGAGTTACAAGTATGATGCTCTTGAAAAAACTGGAGCAGCTAGGCCATAAACCATATAGTCTTCTCAGATGGGCCATATCAGATAGATGAAGATCCCTTCAGCAAGGGAGGCCAAGTAGATAATAAATGAACACCTGTCACCTCATCTGAAAACCTGGTAGAACAGCTCCATTTTACAGGCCCTCCAGAACTGTAAGGTGGGAGTATGTTCCACCAGGTTGGGGCCAGAGCAGAAAAGGCTCTGGTCGAAGCTAAGCTGATGTCCTTTGGGCTGGGGACAGGCAGCAGATGCTGGCTATGTCTTTCTCCAGTGGTTTCTAATAACCGAACACTGTTTATGGGTATTATTTATTTACTCGAATAAGAGAGAAATAGAAAGGTTCAGGTAAATATAGCATGTCTGGCCATCTTAAGATAAAAAACAATGCTTCTTGCTTATGTAGTCCTTGTTAAGAGGGAACTTTTACTGTCCACAGTACTGCAAATTAGGAAGCTTCACAGGCAAAAAAGCCACACAGGCTGGGAAGGGCTGCAATAATGGGGAAGGTGGAATTATGGATGATCACTCATATCAGAAGATCCAGAGGAGTTAGCTATGTTAGTCTGTTGCTGCAAAATAATAGAGTCCAGTAGCACCTTTAAGTCTAACAAATTTTATTGTAGCATAAACTTTTGAGAAACACAGCTCTCTTCGTCAGATGAGCATGGGAAGAGCAATGATCTGAAGAAGAGAGCATGTGACAAAGAGAGCTGTGTTTCTTGAAAGCTTATGCTACAATAAAATGTGTTAGTCTTTAAGGCTCTACTGGCTTCTTTACTATTTCATATCTTTAGGAACCAACCCCATGCTGTTGTTTTCTCCATCTTTAATGGTTTCTTATTGAAGTGTGAAAATAACTAAGAAAAATATCGACTGTTGTTTTTGCTTTACCACAAATTCCTGAAAGAATGATAGCTACTTAACAGTATTCAGAGAGCTCATCACCACACTGCAAAGTCAAGAAATGTAAGATGTAAACACTTTTCTTTTCCTCCATCACAAAATATGTAAAATGAAGTTCGAAAGCAATAACAGACATTACTTACACAGACATATCCATAACAATGAGCTCTTACATCAGTCCTTACAGCTGGAGGATGATTAGCCTATATATACACTGTTTTTTCTCATCAAGGCATCCTGTATCTTTTCTGTTTTCATAAAGCCCTATAAATGGAAGCAGTCTGACAGAAGCTTCTAGTTATCACCTTGGCAGTCATTATGGCTGCCAAGTGATTTCAGCAGAGGAAAGCATTCAAAACTGTTTGTCTTTCATTGTTGGAATTGTTTCTGTTTCTTTGAGGCCTGTAAAACTTTAGCCATCGCCTCAACCAAGCTTTGAGGTAGGAACATATCAGTGTGTACATTTTGCTTTGTTTATGTATTTTAATTTTTTATCCTCATTTGCTCCCACACTAGGGGCTCAGCTTAGCTTACAAAGTAAAAAGCACGCCAACGATACAACTTTAAACAAATTTGGGCTCCCAGCGCAAAAGAGCTGAGGAGCCATAAGCAGGGCTACTTTTGTAGAAAAAGCCCAGCAGGAACTCATCTGTATATTAGGCCACACCCCCTGATGTCACCATTGTTTCCCATAACGCTTTTTTGTAGAAAAAGCCCAGTAGGAACTTATTTGTATATTAGGCCATATCCTCTGACACCAAGCCAGCTGGAACTGTGTTCCTGTGCTTTCCTGCTGAAAAGAAGCCGTGGCCATAAGGATGTCCTGGCTGGTGTTAATTCTTTCAGGATGGCTTCCATGAGGCCAGAGGCTAAGAACCAAAAGCTCTTTGGTTCTCATCTTTAAGGCTTTAAGGTACCTGCAAAAGGGGGGGGGGGGGAGACAAGTGCTAACCCAGCTCTTTATTCAACTTGCTTGCTTAGATCTCCCCAGTTCCCTGCCTGCCATACAATGCCCAGACTTTATTACCTTTTAAGTTATATTAATTGACATTGATTCCTTTTTCTGGATTCAAGGTGCTGCTGCAGCCCAGGCCAAGATGATATGTGCAACTAAATTCAAGTCTAGACCAAAGCTGGTACCTGTTCATGGAGAGATTTCTGAGCATACTGTTCCATTCTTTTTTACAGTAAGCATTGCTGAATACAGTATTGGTATCAGTGGGGGGTGCAATTTAAAAATGACAAACAAACAAAAATAAGCATGCTATACTTGATTTGTAGTCCTGATGCTATACTTGATTTGTAGATTATTCAGATTTTGTGACAATGCCAGTGAAGTTCTCAACACAACAGGGTCAAATCAGGATGTATGCGGGAGACAGACAAAGGCTGACCTCAGAAACAGAAGTAGTATCCCATCTAGATTCTGAAATGGTGCAGTCATGTGGAAGACAGAGCTCCATGCCCATGGGATATGGTGAGCTGCTGCACCAAAAGGGGGGAAATCGGCAGTGCTCTAAGTGGGGCTGTATCTAGCCTTCTCACTGCAGTATTTCCATGCTACAACATTTTTAGGTGTGTATATTTCCAGACTCTCCCAGTATAGTTGCTAACTCCTGGTTGGGAAAGTCCTGTAGATTTGGGGGTGGATCCTGGGGAGAACAGAGTTGGGGAAGGGAGGGACCTCAGAGAAGAAGAAGAAAAAGAAGAAGAATTGCAGATTTATACCCCACCCTTCTCTCTGAATCAGAGACTCAGAGCGGCTTACAATCTCCTATATCTTCTCCCTCCATAACAGACACACTGTGAGGTGGGTGGGACTGAGAGGACTCTCAGAGCAGCTGCCCTTTCAAGGACTTCTGCCAGAGTTATAGCTAACCCAAGGCCATTCCAGCAGGTGCAAGTGGAGGAGTGGGGAATCAAACCTGGTTCTCCCAGATAAGAGTCCACACACTTAACCATTACACCAAACTGGCTCTCTTTTTTAGAGGGGGTAAAATGCCCTCTAAAACTGCAATTTTCTCCATCAGAACTGTTATTTGTAGTCTGGAGTCTCTGGACATAAGGCTGACCTCAGAAACATTTAAAGAAGTAGTATCCCGTCTAGATTCTGAAATGGTGAAGTCACGTGGTAAACAGAGCTGCATGAGAGATGTCCAGGTTCCACCTGGAGGTTAGAAACCGCACTCTCCAGTCACTTAGTATGGAGTGGTGGGGAAAGCAGTGATGTGGTCAGGTAGAATCCAGCATCTGGGTTGATATTGGCCAGTGGAGCTTTCTGTTATGTTCCCCATCATAGATAACTAAAGATACATTCTTTGCAGCCAGAAATTTTCCTGCTCTGAAATAAAGATCTCGATATTCTCTGAGTAGAAACTGCCATGCCACAAACTAAAAGTATGTTTTATTTTTTTTAAAAAAAAATCCTACTTAGGTGGGAGTGAAATTGATCCAGTTGACATTGGTGTATGTGCTGACTTTATGCAGCAGCAGCTGGACAAACACTTGTCAGAGATGCTGTGGGATGATCCTGCATTGAGCAGCGGGTTGGACTAGATGGCCTGTATGGCCCCTCCCAACTATGGGAGTTCTGTGATTCTGTGACTCCCCATTAGGTGAAACTGGAGTCCTGAGCAGTATCTTTAACTCTGTGCTTTGGAATACAGTTGTCAAGCAAATTTATCCTTCTGTAATAATAGATGTTACCAGGCCTCAGATTCAGTGGGAGCTCACAGGAACACAGCTCCTGAACCTTTCTGAGAGTTCCACCTCCTTGTCCATTGAATAGTAGGTGCAACTGCATAACAATCCCTGGATGAGCTCTACCACCTATTTTTCTACAAATGACCCCATTATGTTTTCTTGTTTGTAGGGTAAATTATCTTATCAGTAAACCTTGATTTTGTGTATGACAGGATTTGTTTTGTGGGGTGGTGATGGAATAATTACATCTTTCGCAAGATTCAATGAAGCTGCAAAAAGAATGAAAATAATTTCATAGTCTAAAACTACCCCAAGATCCTTTAATACTTTAAAAAAAAAGTTTCCATGCTTTATAAATTGTCTGGCACTGTATTTTTCCCACTGGAAACAGCTAAAATGCAAATTTGACTTGGATAATGTAAAGGCTTGCATATCGGACAAATTCAGATATGCAAGCCTTTTCCTTTGCATTGGATGGTGTGCTTTGTTGCATATGTTGTAAAAATGTTGACCACAAGATGGCAGTGTGGTACCAGCACCAGTTGAATTCATGGTCCCTGGAGGTATCTAAAGCCTTTCTCTAAAAGATTCTTAAGAACAGCTAATTTTTCAAAATATTTATGTTAAATTTGGAAAAGTGTACACAGTCATAAATTGTTACATGTGTAACTGAATTTTTGTCATGGTCCCTGTGTTGTCATACCAAAAAGGGGGGGGAAGGTTTACTTTAACTTTCAGTCAAAAAGGGAAAGTCTCATTTTCTCCTCACTGTGCTAATTTTAGTATCATCTCAGTCTGTTTCTAGCTGCTGATTCTGAATTCCAGCCATGCTCAGGCAATGTGGATTGATTTGGGAAAATCAGGAGTGTATGTTTAAAGTTTGATTCTCTTTTCATTGTTCTCAGCGTGCCCTCCTGTCCCACATTCCTGGACCATTTCAGCTTCTCAGTCTGCCTCTGTTGCTTCTGATATTAATGGCAGTTCTGTGAAGTTTACTGTTCACCTCAGAACATGCCCCACAGTAATTCTACAGATGCTGCAATCATCACAGGGAGGATTTCTCATTTCACGTGGGATATTAGCTCATTAGAAGACTTACCACCCCAGGAGTTTGCCTCAGCAATGACTGTTTCTGCCCATAGTAATAAGAACATTTTCATTACAGTCATATGAAAGGAAGTTTTTCAATATGAACTGGCTAGAGTTCTGATTCCAGACCACCTGAAAAAGAAAAAAAAAAACAGGGTTTATCTAGCTGTCTTGAGTCTATGGTTCCCTTTTTAAAGTAATCCTGTTTAAAGCCTTCACACCAACCAGTGAATATCATCGTTTGCATTGATCAACACTCAGGGCAAAGACTCTCATCAGACATCACATCACCAGTCAGGAATGTGTTGAGTTGAATGCATTGGCTATCCTCAGCCATGCTAGATTGGGTAGCCTTGAATTCCCGATGCTTTCCTTCCCAGTCAAGATGGGAAGGACACAGCAGCCAGCTTATGCACATGCAATGTTGAAAGCACTCCCACTTCCCTGTTAGCAAGCTAGAGGAGTGGAGAGGGCTCTATATCTTATATTTTGGGGGGTTTCTTCATTGACATGATTGTGGAGCTACAGCAACTAACTTCAGTATTTTAAATTTGCAATCCCCCTCTCTACCAGTAGGTGGCAAAGTCCACAATAATGCAAATACCTGAAAAGACAGAGAGAGATGTACCTATGGGCAGTTTCTTCTTTGCTGGCCAATAGATGACAAACTCTACAAAGCTGCACATGGAGTAAAATGCACATAAAAACACAGCCAGTGCTACAGCATGGGGCATTGGGTTTCTATTATACCACAATTTCCTCCAGGACTAAATTTTTCTTGCAACTATTTGATATTTTTTGCTCTTTGAGAGCCACTCATCTTAATCAGGAGTTTTCAAATAGCATGGCAATTTATAAACCTTCTTTACAGCAAATCCATTGAACCCAGAATTCTCTACTCTGCCTGGCCCAGCTCTCCAGGGTTTCAGGCAGAACCATCTTTCAGATCACCTGCAACTTGCTCACATCCTTTAATTGGCGATGTCAGAAATGGAGTCAGAGATTTTCTGCATACAAACAATGTGAGCACTGCCCTTACCACATTATTGTTTGTCCTCCTAAATCAAGATAATGTGGTTGTTTTCTCAAAGAAGAAAATACACAGATTCTTGATGGGTTAGATGTTGATGAAGCCATTAGGGAGAGGTGAAGGACAGGTGGGCCCTCTCAGAACAGTCAGTATTTAACAAGGACTCACAAAGTCACCCTTGTAGTCATTTCAAAGGGCAGGTCAAGATTCACTATTAAAACATACAGAAATGGGCTTCTTGTACTTCGCATAACAATAGTTTAAGGACAGTTAACTTGATGCTTTGACAAGCTGGGATGATCCCAAACAAGTCTGGGGGTGGAAGGGATATAAGTTCACTTCCAATGCATTGTAAGATCTGGGTTGACTCTGTGTTATATATTTCCCTTGTCATAAATTTCCTACTTTTTCCCCATTGGGTCCAAATCTAGTGTATGAAATATTAGTTGCCACTGGCAATTTGCTTCCGATGCCGCAAGCCAAAGTTATATGTAGCTGGTTTTCAATAGTGGTACACAATTTAGTGCTTTGCTGATAGCCTAAAATGAAGACCTTTTGACTTCTCTGATGAAATATATACCTTTGACCTTATGCTAGTGCTTTAGCTGACTACATAAATGGATTACAATTAGATTATTTTAGCTGTAGGGGATGATTAATATTTGTGACCAAGGAACTTGCTGAAGCTGTCTGGATGTGCACCTGAATTTTATTTAAAGGGATTTAAAAAAATGGATCAAAACAATTTGGGTTGCCATTTTACTGGTGATGAAGCACATTTTCATGTGTGATTTGTTCTGAAAACATGCGAGTTAATACACTATGGCTTGACCCAGATTGTTTCAATATACTTACTGGCCAATCCAAGAATTGTATAAAGCATCCTGACATTTGATTGGTTTCACTATGAAAATTGGATCTAGCCAGCCTTTTATTCAATCTTATCCAGTTGCCCTAATTACAGAAACATATGGCTTTTGTGCATGCAGATTCTATGATTCTTAACATAGCCTTTGTGAGTGACCAAAAGGAACCCGTCTCTCTTTTTTCACCAGAATAAAAGCTGGGTGGATCCAGCTTGATGTTTTAGATTTGGGTTTTTTGTAAGAAAAAATAATAATAAAGTGACAGTACTCAATATGTAACATTATACCAATGTATGCCAATTTCGCCCCTCAGGACTTCGGTGAACCCTGGAAAAAGGTGCCAATAATCAGTACTTGTGAGAACAGTTACACACACACACCACCCCCAAAAAAGAAAGACCCCTGGTTAGGGTTGTTACCATCCTCATCACCATCCTCATCATCCAGCTCAATCCTGTATCTATTTAGTCAGAAATTAATCTGGATGTCATCAGTGAGGATTGTTCTCAAAGATGTGTGCTTCTAGTTTTAGCTAGTCTACCTTCATGTGTCTGTTATGAGCAGTAAGGGCTGATGCATAATGAAATGATTGGTGAAAGAGTATGGTTTAGTGTGGTGCAGCAAAATATGCTGTTTTACTTGGTATAAGAATACTGCAAATGTTTGATTGAATTTTCAGTGGAAAATGATACACAGTCACAAGGACTCTTGGATCCACCAAAAATTAGTTATGACTGAGTTGGATGGAACCTAATGGGATTTCTTAGATATAATTAACTTGTTCAGTTGGTTTCAATAGGATTTAGGCATGAGTAATTTTAAACGGATTGGAACTATATTATGCAGCAAGTAATTTGTCAAGCAGAGCAGGACCTTTGGCATTTTCTGTTTCCTTCTGTGTGAATGTGCATACATGTTGTTTATGTTTGTAATGCAATAGATCTCTCAGAACACAAAGATATCAGAATGAAATTTGATGTGCATGATCAAGACACAATTTTGCTTTTTAATTTCAAATACAGCTCAACTCCTGTATGGTTTTTCAGTAGGAAGCAGGGGGGGGAATGTATTATATTTGCCATGTAGATTTCAATATAAAAATGTTAGTTAGTGTGGATTTTCTGACAGAATTTTACATTTTAGGTTTGAATAGCAGTTTGATCTTCTCACCATTTTTCATTGGGGGCAGACACAGAAACACGCACTTCAGAGTGCTATCTCCCCAAAACACTAGGAGATAAAAATGAAATATAGTATAATTCTTCATTTGAAGTTCAAACACAAACTCAGCTCTTATGCTCATTTCCTAGTGAGATAGAAACAAACCATACCCACATAAGGCATAATCTCCCTTTAGAGATTGCAGTAAAATTTGGTATGTGTTTTTACAATCATCTTCCTTTCAAAGTCTGAACACCTGTACAATACACAAAGCTATTTTTGAGAGAGCCAGGAAAGCTGTAAAAGACATGTCGGCTTAATCCATACATCCCCATACACCATCCATACATAATCCATACACAAAACCATGATTTGAGATTCCAAAATTATTTGTGGAGTGGTGGAGAACCTTACTTGGCATGCAGAAGGTGGCAGGTTCAATCCCTGACATCTCCAGTTAAAAGGATCATATAATAGGTGATAAGAAAGACTTCCACCTGAAATGCTGGAGAGGCACTGCCAGTCAGAGTAGACAATGATGACTGTAATGGACCAAAGATCTGATTCAATGTAAGGAGGCTTCCATGTGTTTAGTAGGCAAAACCATGGTTTTCAGCTGCTTCTCTGCTGTCATTTTCTAGCTTCACAGTTTTACATATCAACTCTGTTTTGTTTGGTGCAACAGTTTCTGAGCACAATTTGCTGTGTTCACTCAGACATCATGCAAACCAAGGTAACCCAACCCATAGTTTGGAAACCCAGTCCAAATTATGGTGTTTGGTTCTTAACTGTTGGCTGATTTCACAAACTAAGGTTTGTTAATTCAAACATCATGCCGAACAACACACTTTCTCAGCCATAGTTTGGCAAGCCTTAACTGTGCCACTGGTGATGTAATATTTACCCTGAACATAAAAATAATGGAACAAAACTAGATAAGTATTTTTGCAACATGATCCACTGTTGGGAGTTTAAATGCCAACTTGACCATTAGTAGGAGCCTGAGAGAAGATGGCAAATATATTACAAATGCAATAACTCTTTTTTTGGGGGGGGAGGGGGGGATCAGAATCTATTCCAGTTCTCCTGTTACAACTTGAACATCTGTATGACCCTCATACCCATTTTCAAGACAGGCTAGAAAATATAAAACATACTGTAATGTGATCTTTCTCTTGAGCATGAAAATAATGGAATAAAATTGTTTTGTGTACTTAAGACAGTTTGATGCTTGAATTCCAGCTTGATTTCCATACCATTTTTTTTTCAGGGGAAATAGAAAAAAATGTAATGTATAATGCAATGCTACAGAGAGAGTGAGGTCTGTCAACAATTGTGATTTATGTTGCAAAATTATTTCAGCAAAATTTTGACAGAACTGAAAACTGAGAGGCTTTGGGCTTTCTTAAAAAGCCCATTTGGCTTTCTTAAAAAATACAATAGAATAGAATAAAATTTACTATGCATGTTAAAGACATAATGATACATTTGAATTCAAATTCCAACTCAACCCCTTACCAATTGTCAAGGGTCCTTTAGTATTTTTCTGCAAACTTGGGGCTTCCCCAAAACACTTAGGAAATTTCTCCCTAACTTTACATGGCCCCATTGTGTGGATTTTTTAAAATCTGTGCTGTGAGGCCATTGTTCAGAATTAGATATGATGATGCACTTTGAAAATTTAGTGAAAGCACTATTTAAATAATAACTATATAATACTAAGAACCATTTACAAAGTAGTAAATCCTGTTGGGCACAATGGGATGGATACAGCTAGTTTGCCTGTACCACTGCTATGAATTCCTCATCTTTATATTGCTAAAATAGAGAATGTAAATACAGCATTTCTAAGTGATTGAGATGCTTCACATGCCTCAATAAGCTCTATAAGAAGAAGGACTTTTTGTAATCTTATATTGGCGCTTAGTTAATTTTATGTTACTTTTGTTATACAGGTATGTAAGGCTGTTAGCACTCTGTAAACATTGACTTATCCCCAGCAATTCGTAGGGGTGTCAAATAAGAAGCTCATCTGTCACCCCTACGAATTGCTGGGGGTATGTCAATTAATAGTTTTAACCACTATTTATTCGCTCTTACATTGTCTCAGTAGATTCATTTTGTGTTTCCTCTTTAATTTCTCGTCTTTATATTGCAAAAATAGAGAATATGAATACAGCATTTCTAAGTGATAGAGGTGCTTCACATGCCTCAATAAGCTCTATAAGAAGAAAGACTTTTTGTAATCTTATATTGGCGCTTAGTTAATTTTATGTTACTTTTGTTATACAGGTATGTAAGGCTGTTAGCACTCTGTAAACATTGACATACCCCCAGCAATTCGTAGGGGTGGCAAATAAGAAGCTCATCTGCCACCCCTACGAATCGCTGGGGGTATGTCAGTTAATAGTTTTAACCTGTATTTATTTGCTCTTAAATTGTCTCAGTAGATTCATTTTGTGTTTCCTCTCTAATGTATTTTGCATAATTGTTGAGGTCTCTAGTCTGCTGAGTTGATTAATGGATATTCTACCCACAGAAGGTAGCCATTAATTATTGCCTTGGGTTGCATCAATAATTATGTTTTCCATATAAAAATTAACATAATAAGCACAAAATCATCATCGCATGTGAAATGAACTTGTATTTGACTACCTCTGGAAGATCAAGGAGAATAAAATAAATGGCAATTTTATATCTCCAGCAGGTTGCACACCATTAGTTAGATTAAATAGCGGTTTGCCTGAAGCCACCAGTGCTGGAGTGGAGATTAGAATCTGGCTGTCCCAAACCCATTATCATTGGCTATATTGTACCTACAGTATAGAAAAGATTCTGAAATGATATTCAGTTTTCCATTGAGATTAAAGCAATATATTGCATTATGTCATAAATACACTTACGCTACATTGACACATTTTGCAATAAGATCTCTCTGAATCTTGATTATTTGTAGGTATCTACATTTTAAACTTGTGGGCAAATTTCTTCCTTTTCCATCAGCATTTGAGCACTTGGAAGTGAAAGGTTTAGAACATGATGTGATCCACTGTCCAACTTGAGAACTCTTCCTGGTGATGGAAAGCTAGCCATTCTACTTGCTAAAGAAGTGGTTGGAACAGGGCCTAAGTCATAGCTGAACGTTTGAGGTTGTGTAGAAAAGTACAAGTAATATAGTCCTTTGTGAGTGTTTATGGAATGGTGCCTTTTTGTTACAAATGGCAAGCATCCAGAGCCATTGTATGGGTATTGCAATACACAATAGGTAATGCAATACACAAATACATCCAATAAATGAAATAACTGTCTATAGTACAAGGAAGTTGTTAGGGTTGCCAGCCTCCGGGTGGGGCCTGAAGATCTTCCACTTTTACAACTGATCTGCAGCCGGCAGAGATCAGCCCCACTGGAGAAAATGGCTGCTTTGAAGGGTGGACTCTGTGACAATGTACCATGCTGAGGCCCCATCCCTCCCCCAAACCCACCCTCTCCTGGATCCATCCCCAAAGTCTCCAGGTATTTTCCAACACAGACCTGGCAACCCTATGTATAATGGAGAGTGGTGAAGTACTAATTATAGAATTCTATATGACATTTATTTTAGGAATAATTTGCTTAGAAAACAGTAAACTAGGATTATGCCAATCCAGTTGTCTGTTTTGGGTTGAACGGGACCTTTTAAATTAAATGTTAAGGCCATTGTGGGTGACAGAGATAGAAGTATGCATGGCTTGGTTTCCTCTGCTGAAAAGTATGGGGTCTGCTCTCAACTGTGCATGCAAAAGACTGATGTGTCCAGGGCTTTTTTTTTTTGTAGAAAAAGCCCAGCAGGAACTCATTTGTATATTAGGTCACATCCCCTGATGCCAAGCCATTAGATAGCCAGCTGGAACTGTGTTTCTGTACATTCCTGCTCAAAAAAAGCCCTGGATGTGTCCATCTGATCACTGATCAATTTCTGTGTTGGGTGAATACATTTTTCAACTGCCTGTGGGTTGGAAGGTGTAATCAAATAGATGGTCTAAAAACATTTCCTAAGCAGTCAGTTAATCCATAATGTACATCCAAGTATTGTTATTTAACCAGGAAAAAAAGTTAAGGGGGGGGAGTTGTCTTCAAATTACCATGTTGATGAATTCTGCAGTGATAAAAAAGGGCATTCCCCAGCAATCTAAGAAACAATGTCATGACTGGTTTAACAAATGTTGGGGTTAGATCTTCTTCCTGTTCTGCTGTGTTCTGTTGGTATGTAGTGTTATTTGTGCATATGAGACAGTTTTGAAAAGTTATGCACCTTCTCTCATTTTTCACTTTAATTGCAGCCATAAAGATTCAGTGCAAGCTTCAAAGGTTATGTTGTTGTTGTTATTGTTGCAGTGCTTGTATCCGAGAGGTGATATGGCCATGCAATTAATTCCCTTATTTGGGGGAAAAAATCATGAAAAGCTTAAGACGGTCCTGAAATCTATAATACAACCCAGTGAATTTTTCCTCCTTCACAGCAGCCAAAAATAAATATAACAACAACAAGAAATACCTTGGAAAGTGACAACATCAAACAAAGCCCTTGTTAAGAAAAACATGGCAGACTGGAGATTCAAGTCTGGGTTTCTGAGATTCTAGTCTGAAACTTTAACCAATACTCCACACTGGCTTGTGTGGGTTGCATAGCTGGCAGGTGGGAGTAGGTGAGGTAGGCAGCTGCCTCGGATGCCACCTCGCCTATAGGGCACCTTCAGGCTCCCGCTCCCACCGTTCCACTGCTGAGTGTGTCCTCTCCTCAATAGGATTGCCAATCCCCAGGTCCCAGCGAGGGTTCTTCTGTTTTCCCAGGCTCCGTCCCACCCCCAGTTAGCTCCTTCCCACCCCGGCAGGGGAAGCCCCGCCCCCACAGCCACCATGTGACTTTCCACCTCCAGAGGCTTCAGTCTCCGATTGGAAAGGCTTCCTCTTGGGATGGTGTGTCTGTGTTACTTTGAAGAAGTTGGCAGCAACACTTGAGTAGAGATGCCAATCCCTCACTTCAGAGTCGCCAGAAATGGGGGGTGCGGGGGGAGGAGAGGGAAATGTCTGCTGGGCACTTAATTATTCCCTGGGTGGAGATTGATTCTCATAGGGTATAATGAGGAATTGATCTGGAGGTATCGGGGGCTCTGGGGGGGCTGTTTTTTTAGGTAGAGGCACCAAATTTTCAGTTTAGCATCTACCTCTCCCCAAAATACCCCCCAAGTTTCAAAACGATTGTACCAGGGGGTCCAATTCTATGAGCCCCAAAAGAAGGTGGCCCTATCCTTCATTATTTCCTATGGAAGGTGTGCTGTCCCTTTAAATGTGATGGCCAGAACTCCCTTGGAATTCAATTATGCTTGTCACACCCTTGCTCCTGGCTCCGTCCCCAATGTCTCCTGCTCCACCCCCGAAGTCCCCAGATATTTCTTGAATTACATAAGAACATAAGAGAAGCCATGTTGGATCAGGCCAAAGGTGCATCCAGTCCAACACTCTGTGTCACACAGTGACCAAAAAAAAATACACACACACACACACACACACACACATATATATATATATATATATATATATATACACACACACACACACACACTGTGGCTAATAGCCACTGATGGACTTCCGCTCCATATTTTTATCTAACCCCCTCTTGAAGCTGACTATGCTTGTAGCTGCCACCACCTCCTGTGACAGTGAATTCCACATGTTAATCACCCTTTGGGTGAAGTACTTCCTTTTATCCGTTTTAACCTGACTGCTCAGCAATTTCATCGAATGCCCACAAGTTCTTGTATTGTTGAATTGGCAACCCTACTCCTCCAAGACCTGGGCAGATGAAAGAGGTGACATGGCCTCACTCTAGGCTGCCTCCCCTGGAAGAGAAGACTGCCTTGGAGTGAGGCACAGCAGTCCTGCCACCCCTTTTGCCTGCCAGGCACCCAGGCAGATGAAGGAGGCGGCGCAGCCTCACTCCCAGCTGCCTCTCCTGCAAGGGGATAGATACCACACCAACAGGGAGGTTGTATATGAAAATACCCCCAAAAAAGCTGAAAGGCACACAACCCAAAGTCTGCTGCAAAATAATGAAAAAAACAATAACAAATCTGGGTATTTATTGCACATGCTGACTCACTGAACACACCAGTTGAGTATTGGATACTGTGTGTGGAGCATACGCTCCGTTGTTCTCTTAATTGAAGATTCCAAAGCCTCAATGAAGGCTCAATAAAATTCCGCCATAGTCCAAATAAGATCCAAATGAAGTTTAAAGTAAGTCCAAAAGAGTCCCATTACTTAAAACTTCATTTGGATCTTATTTGGACTATGGCGGAATTTTATTGAGCCTTCATTGAGCCTTTGGAATCTTCAATTAAGAGAACAACGGAGCGTACGCTCCACACACAGTATCCAATACTCATCTGGTGTGTTCAGTGAATCAGCATGTGCAATAAATATCATGTTTCATTACTGATTGTTTCATAATTTTGCAGCAGACTTTGGGTTGTGTGCCTTCAGCTTTTTTTGTGGTCCCCTGCAAGGGGAGACAGCCTTGGAGCAAGGCACAGCAGCCCCGCCACCCCTTTCACGTGGCCTTGCTCTGACCCCCATGGGGGGGGGGGGTGCAAAGGCATGGGGACAGCCTTGGAGCAGCAAAAAAACCAGTGCTGCCCCTGGTGGGGTGGCTGCTGTTGAACAGCAGCAGAAGCTGAGCCTGGATGATTCATGCAAGTTGATTGGCATCAAGTTGTCTAGTGGCTGCCAGGCCTAGCCCTATTGATTTTTCTCTCTCAAAGGTCAAAACAGCCCTGAAAATGGCATCTCCCCTCCTTTTTTTGACAGAAACCAAGGCTGTAAGGCAGGCAATACTGTTCTGGTAGCCACTTAGAGAGCATTTGTTTCATAAAGCTACAGGCTCTACAGCTTTAACTGAAGTATCCATGGATAGGGACATGTTGACAATTATATATATTGACATTTTCACATGGCTCCTCATCCAGCTAAGGATCGGTGCACAATTTGAAGGATGCTGCCTGGGACGGTATCCAGTACAGTGATAATACGTATGAACTGAGGCAACCAAAGATTTTCTGCAGCCCTGTAAGGCATGCTTTTTCTTCCACATAGACCCAAGAAAAAGGCAGACACCAGGTAGTCTGTAAAGAGCCTGGTGGCACAACAACCACATGCACCAACCAGATGCAACAGATGCAAACCAGATTCTTGTTGTGATTCAACTGAAGGCAAGACATGCAGAAAAACAGGGTTGTATAGCTATATACCCATAGCTGGATATGCAGAAGATGACTGCAGATTTATACCCCGCCCTTATCTCTGAATCACAGACTCAGAGTGACTTACACTATATCTTCTCCCCCATAACAGACACCCTGTGAGGTGGGTGGGGCTGAGAGGGCTCTCACAGCAACTGACCTTTCAAGGACTACTCCTGCGAGAGCTATGGCTGACCAAGGCCATTCCAACAGCGGCAAGTGGAGGAGTGGGGAATCAAACCCCGTTCTCCCAGATAAGAGTCTGCACACTTAACCACTGCACCAAACTGGCTCTCAAATTGCTGGTGTGGTTGCAGTTCCCAGTCCTGGTTGAATAGCCAGGGTTTTTATCAGACAGAAGTTTCCAGCTTGCCCTTCTCCTTGACACACTAGAATTCTGGTTTCACAGAGTATTCCTCAAGCGAGTGGGGACATTTGAACATGCAGCTCTCCACTTGACTTAGCCAGTCAACTGTAAGTCTGGGAATGATATGAATGTTGCAGTTATGGATCTTTAAAGTGCCTAGTCATGAAGTGAAGCTCCAAAAAAGCCTTAAAGGTGAAAACGAGGCTTAAGGTTTCTAGAAAAGCCCGTTTGCATCTTTGAATCACCAAGAAAAATTTATTGCACACCAGAGAAATCTGTATGTCTTTGGACTGAGGTCTGCACAACAGTGCAGCGTACTGAGGTCTGTCTTCTTCGCCTTTTGAGTGGGAGAGTGTGGATAAACATCGAAGGAGAAAGGAAAGGAACAGTAAGCCGTGTGGCTGGTTCTTTAAGGACTATAATTCTATGGACTGTTTATCCTGCTCTCACTTACTTGTTCTTTACTTTTTGTATGAAATGATACTTTGTAAAAATACTAATATTTGTTGAATATTTTGTAGTGATTTTGATTAATTTAGTAGCTTCATTGGACATATTTCATGGTGGCTTAGCCTTTTCTCCTAACCTCCAGGTAAATCTGGAATTATAGCTGGTCTCCAGATAACAAATATCAGTTCTTTTAGAGAAAATGGCTGCTTTGGAGGGTGGACACCTGATTAAGGTGTCTCCCCTCCTCAAACCCTGCCTTCCCCACGCTCCATCTCCAAATCTTCAGGAATCTCCTAACCCAGAGTTGGCTACCCTGCACATATATATAGGTTCCCACTTTGTTTACAGAGTGGTTTTTTCCACACTCCTCCCAGATGTTTGGGAGGGGTACCCAGCCAAGCCAGGAGCAGGATATTAGTTTTTTTACAATGGGATAAGTATGTACTACATTACATCATAGTCTCTGTCCTGGTGTTCCCGTTTTGAAAATGTTTGAAGCTAGTTAAAGCCTGAAATGTTCAACAGATTTTCTTTGATTGGGGTTTTAGTAACATAGTAAATGACACGTCATTTTAGGAATAGTCCAGAGATTTTGAAGAAGCCAATTTAAATGTTTATTTTTGAGAATATTGGCAGAAGCAATCAGGTTGCTAGACATACCATTGCTATGAATGAAACCATTGATTCAGAAGAGCTATGTAAGGATAGTGCAGCCTGGTTGGACAGAGCTGATCTAGATATTCAGAACTGCCTTGGGATTGTTTTAACTTCATAACGTAAAATAGCCTTCTCTTTTAAGAAGCTAAATTTCTAGGTTCAGGAAATATTTATCATAGTGAGGGGAGCATATGGACATGGAATTCTGTGCTTGAATGAATACTGCACCATGATTTTTGCTTAAATCTGTAGATCAGCTTCTGTTTAATCTTTAAAACAGGACAAAGAAGCAGTAACCTTCTGTAGCCACTCCCTTTCTTCTGAAAGCTCTTTAAAGGCTATATGCAGGTCTGCTAATGGTTCTCCTAAAATGGGCTTTTAATAGTAATATTATGTGTTTATCACTTACCTTTTAACAGTAATATTGTGTGTTTATCACTTACCTCTGATAGTCACTCCAAGGGTACATGTGGGTTTTTGACATGTCATCTGTGGCACCATTCCCCAATGTGGCAGTTAACCCCTATTCCAGAAAAGTGGGTTAGGCCGTTGCCTGGTAGGACTCATAGTTGATAGGTGGTTCCCAACTTGAAACAGCTGCTGCTGATGGGACTGGAGAATGGCTAAGCTGCTAGCCTCATGGCAGCAATGGAAGTCAGGAGCCCAGCCACTCCATGCACATGCTGTTCTCCACAATCTCACATCTTCATCCCAGGACACTGAATAACTATGTGGCTCTATAGTTTGCTGGGTGGCAATTGTAAATGTGGCTCTCAGTGAGGTGATTTACCTTTTAACTTTTTAAACATTTCTGGTCTCTGAGTTCCTGTAGCAGTTTGAAACTTAAAAAAAATAGGGAGGTTTAAAAAAATGGTGGTAGGAGACATACAGACCCCTTGGTTTATTTGTTGCATGTTGTCTTGAGTGCCTGACCAAAAATGAAGGCTTCCGTTCCATTGCCACTGAATTCTGTGTATATTTGTGGTTGAAGGGGAGAACACACCAAACATGAAGTTCTTAATTGTACAATGAAAGCAATAAAATAATGAGTCATTAGTACCACACACTAACTCAGGAAGCCAGTGGGTTAAGGTGATGTTTGTACATGGCCAAAAACCGATCTGCTCAGAATAAATGACAGCTGTAGCTTTTTTACAGGCACTGGTTTGTGGTAGCTGCATTAAAGCCTATTCCCTCCTCCCCCTTTCCTACCCCCCTCCCCACAAGGACCAACAGAGTTGAAAAGCAGTTTAGCATTGAATGATTTTTCAAGAAACATTCATCATCTGCAGATACATTTAAGGCACTCTCGGTATTCCATGTGAAACTGTTTAGACTACTTTCAGTTCATTTTACTACTCTGCTAATGCTTGAAGAAAAGTTGAAAGCCTCTACTTGGCATTTTTATATGCCTGCCCTTGTCTCTCTTGCTAAGCCCCTGCCCGTATCTCTTCTGAAGCACTTCCCAATAGCTGGCCTCTTCGTTCACCGAGATAACTGATTGCAATGTACAGAAATCAAGATTGGGAGCAGAGCTGGCTTAAAGGGCATATCTGGAAGAAAATGACAAATTAGTGCAAGGAATGTGGCAGGGAACACAGGATGCAAGAACAGGGAGAAGGGGGAAATGTGTGAATGAGCCAACACAGGGTAAAGGATACAGAAGGAAAAGGGTGATAGTGCAGGCCAGGAGAAGGAAAACAGGCAGCTGCAGAGAGAGTGGGAGGTAGATGGGTATTTGTGGCATTCTGATCAGCTGTCTGCTGTGGAGGCAGCTCCTAAGCTATGCTATCAAAAAGAAAGAAGCCAAGAAAGTTGTCCAGAGTTCCCAAGGAGCTTGCTGGTATTTCCCGTGGAAGGTCATTTCCCTTTAAACCCTAAAAGCCTTGTTATCTCTGATGAATGTGCCTAAACAAAGTACCAGAGTGATGCTAAGCTCTTTAGCCACCCATGCTGATAATGTTAAAAAATGAGTATGAAAGTAGAATATATCAGGTTTTGTACATGCTAGTTAGAATTTGAACTGCAGGCTTCAGAATTTAAAGTGCACTGAATAATATGCTTTCTAATAAAATAGACTCCTCAAACATGATTGACAGATTTCTTAGCAGGTTTTTTAAAATGGAGGCTTCCCTAAGAGCAAACAGGAAATTTGTAACTTTAAAATAATCTTTATAAAAGGGATTTCCCCAAGAACATTGCAATTTTTTTTGTTTGACATGCCTAGCTCTTATAATTATGGCTTGCACTATGTACAAGGGCCCAGAGACAGTCAGTGACAGTTTTCTAGTACATTCTCTAATTTTGTAATCCAGTGTTGGTTGCAGGTATTATTTATTCCTACTACATTATTTTTAACTGTATGATCAACCTTGAGTTAGTGAGAAAGATGTACTAGAAATGAAACAAATAAAAATAGATTCCTGTTAAAGTTATGATTTTGAAGAAACACCTCCCCACAAAACAAGCAAGCTCTTAGTTTTGATAACTGTTTTCTTGAATGCATCATGACAATACTACTAGTAACAATCTCAAATGTACATCAACTTTCTCCATGGAAGGAAACAGTTACTCTGCAGTAATTTACTCTGGTCTGCTTGACAATAACTGTAATATACAGTAGTATAGTCATGATTCTCTCGGTATAGTAGTTTTTAAGACCTGGATTTTCAATGGCCATATGTTGTAGCTACCCACTTTATGTCAAGATTTAGGACTGCTTTTTTATCATTGTGGAAAATTTCCCCAAACTCTATTGACAAACATTTCAAATGAGGGTGAAAAAAATGGTCTGAAATCAATGGAAATAACAGAGTCAGCATGGTTTTATCATGTAAGATCTCTCCCTCTCCTCCTCCCCGCTCTACAACCAACCTCACAGGGTTGTTGTGAGGATAAAATAGTAGACATATGCATGGATGTACCCTGACGTACCCTGACTGATGTACCCTGAGCTCCTTGGAGGAAGAGTAGAATAAAAATATACTAAACAATAAATAAATACTAGATCTGTTGAAACCCAACATTCATAATCATGTGTAGTCTGGCAACGAGTGGGAAGGTTGGGGGCAGGGACATGGGGGGTGCAACATCATCTGTATTGCAGTGTCACTAGGGGGGAACTCAAAAGCAAAATAGTGCAGCTTTAAGAATCACTGGAAACCAGTTTCCAATGATCCCTAGAGCTACCCTACATCACTTTCAGAGCAATTCTTGTAACTACCCTTCATCACGTCTAGATTTTTTCCAGAAGTGACACAGCAGCACAGATGATGTTGCCTTTTTGAATTTTATTTTCCCCACCACCTCTCCAAGCAGCAGGGCCCCTGGCAAGAGGCCTAGCAGCCCTAGTCAAGGATCCAAGTCATTATCACCCATAATGGGGCATGGGTATTCAGTATGATCTGATTTAATTGTTTTCAGAGACAAACAGCCAAGAACGGACTAGTATTAATATTTACTTTCAAGTCATTACACTGTTGAATGACAATTGTTTTGACTGCCTTAGTGATGTCATGCATTATTTCAATGGCCATGTCTGTTGCTTGGAGAAGTGAGACAGGCAGACCTCAGCAGATTGATGCTGGCTGCACTTTGAATGCCTCCTTTCTAATGACGCCTTCCTTTCCCCCCTGATATTCCGGAAGTGAAATACTTTGGGAACAAAAAAGGGAAGTTGTAGTAATTGCTGTTAATCAAGTTGACATTAAATTTACATTTTAATGAAAAAATATGGATCTTGGCTATCAGATCAAGGGGGAAGTTCTCTTCCTGTTCATTTGGGTTTCATACTCCTGGACTGAAGGCAGCTATATAGATGAAACTGTCAAGAATGTTGTATGATTTTTCATAATTGCCTGCTGAAAAGATAAAATAGGAATGCCACTCTGAAAGATAACGTGTGATAAAAGTTGTGTCTGTGCTGAAATACAGAAAAATATGCACATGTGAAGGTCTGATAAATGTGTTGGGTACCCTATCAACCAAAAATTGTTTAAAATGTTTTCGCTTTCACACAGAAAACTATCACTTCATTTTTGAAAGCTGTATTGTAAAGGTGGCTGTGCCTAAAACAGTGATTTAAAATGTTCAGTTTGTTTCTGGTGTGTCTGTCTCTATGGTTTAATTTCTGTTAGAGTTTTCAAGGCAGGGCCTGTAGCTGAGTAGTAGAACATGCCCTTTGAATAGGGTTGCCAACTCTGGATTGGGAAATTTTGGGAGGCTTGAGGGGTGGAGCCTGGAGAGGATGGGATTTGGGTGGGGAGAGATCTCAATAGGGTATTGTGCCATAGAGTCCATCCTCCAAAGCAACCATTTTCTCCAGCAGAACTGATCTCTGTTATCTGGAGATCAGTTGGAATTCCAGGAGACTTCCAGTCCCCATCCAGAAGCAACCTTAGCTTCTCAGGCAGAAGTTTCTGGCATCTCCAATTAAAAGAATGCAGCTAGAAATAGCACCTGAGATCTTGGAGTAGGGCTGCCAAGCCCTTGGTCTAGGGGAATCCCCCGCCCCGGAGGTTCCTTCCCACCCACTGGCCCACATTGGGTCAGCAGGGGGTACCTCCCCCTGCATCGCTGGCATGATGATGTCACCCAGAAGTGACATCATTAAAATGGTGACATGCATGCAGGGCCACTCTAGGTACAACAGGTACCATAGAATTTTAACCTCTCAAATGGCTAGAGCGTCCAGGGAAATCAGAGAGTTTTCCTGGAAACACCTAGAGCAGCCCCGCGTGCGCACCACCATTTTGATGACATCACTTCCGGGTGACGTCATTTCATTGGGACTTGAGGAAGACTTGGCAATCCTATCTTGGAGACACCCACTGCCAAATTTCATGGCATGCTTAGTAAATAACATCCCATTAAACCTCTATTAAAAGGACTGAACATTTTTTCTCCAGGCAGTTGGTGACCCTCATTAAGTTTGCATGGACTAATAGTCGACCCCTGTTTAAAGCAGCTTCATATGTAGCAAAATGATAAGATTAGTGCCTTAGTTTTGTTTTTAATTACAATGTTTATCTATTTAGATAAGGTATTTGTCATTTTCTAATGGCACTATTCTAGTAAATTATGTTGTATATGTGCTTTGATATGAGTTTCTGATAGAGAACTTAAGTGATGCAGACAGGGTTATGGTCCGGCTCAAGAAATATTTGGAGACTTTGGGGACAGAGTCAGAAGCAAGGTTGTGATAAGCTCGATTGAACTCCAAAGGGAGTTCTTGCCATCACATTTAAAGGGATCATATTTGTTTTAAAAGCCTTCCTTCCATAGGAAATTATGGTGGGGGAGCACCTTCTTTGAGGACTCATAGAATTAGACCCCCTGGTCCAGTCTTTTTTGAAATGGGGGAGAGTTTGAGGAGAGGTACCAGATGCTATGTTGAAAATTTGGTGTCTCTACCTCAAAAAACAACCCCTCTGAGCCCCAGATACCTATAGATTGATTCTCCATTATGGAGACCAGTCTTCTCACTAGGGTATAATGGAGTGTCCAGTGGAGGACCTCCAGACCAGGGGATTCCTTGCCCCCAACTGGGGACTGGTAATCTTAGAGACCTCAGAAGTAAAGCACAGAATGGTGGTTATTCTCAATGGTGGACCTTAAATTAGTATTTACATTTTTAAAACAGAACATGCAAAATGGCTCTGCAAAGTTGCTGGATGAAAAAAGTCATTTCCTTTTAATATTATGATTTTATCCTGAATCTGCTTTGAGGTGGCCCAGCCATGAGAATGTGTCATGGCTGTAATAGTAGAAACCAGTAGTTGTGCTACTGGAGCTAAAGCAGACTCTTGCTCTTGGCTAACGAATGCAGAGATGTGCCTCTTTGAACCTCTTGCCAGTTAAAGCTCTTGAAGCTACTTAAAACTGATCTGAAACAGTGCAGGGTTTTTACTAGTACTGTAGAAGAGTTGCAAAAACTCTTGGGATTCTGCCTGCCTCTACGCTCACTTTACCATCACAAAAACCTCTGTGCAGCATACGTTTTCCGAGCATGGCAGTAGTATTGGTGCTATTGATGCTTCTACATGGGTCTGTATGTTGTCTAGATTGCCCTGTGGCCTGAATGACTGGATCACAAGAAAACATTATGCTAGTGAACAACGAAAATGTAGAAAACCAAAAGTGGGTGTAACTGATAATCCTATCTGATCTGATGAAATGAGCTCTCACTTGTGAAAACTTGTGCTGGAATAAATTTTGTTATTTTTCAAGGCTCGTTATGGACTTTAGTTTTTGTTTGGTGCAATAGACTAACACAGCTAGAAAGATAATCCTGTTATTGCTTTGAATTGCACTAAATGTTTTTGATGTGTTGAGTTGGATCCTTATAACTGTATATGCATTTTGATTACAGATACAGACCCACGTGTATTAGAGAAACAAGAACTACAACAGCCAACATATGTTGCTCTCAGTTACATTAATAGGTAAGTCATTTTGCATATAGATGTGAGGCTGTGGTTTTTGAGACTTATTGCAATGAATTCTGACAGGGGTAGACTACCAAGAATTACAAGGAAATGTAGCTAAGCTTGTTTGTTTCTGCTAAATCTCCAAAGAGAGTTAGATTTGAATCCAGTAGCATCTTAGAGACCAACAAGATTTTTGAGGTATATGCATTCAAGAGGTCAGTGCTCCCATCATTAGAGCTTTGTATCTGATGAAGGGAGTGTTGATTCTCAAAATCCTTTGCCAAAACTGAGAGTGCTCAGTGCCTGATTTACACAAGTTTTTTTCTCCTCCTCTCAAGCCATCCTAAAAATTCCTGAGAATGCACCTGCACTGATCAGCGTATGATCCTAAGCAATCATAGATGTAGCTAGCATGAGTCTTTGGGTGCTTTCTCAGCCACAGTCAACCCAGGTTATGGTGCAAGCTTCATTCATAATTACCCAGTATGTATGAGACTGTGGGCCTAGAGAAATTTAGGATCATTCACACATTTTTTTAAAAGTCCACAAGGGCTAGACTTGAGAATAGCAGATATCACAATAAATTGGTATTTATATTTATCTATTTTAAAATGTGTATGCTATTTTTGTACACTCATTATAATTTATAAACTATTTGATCAAAACATAGTTAGACATGATATTTGAATGCAGTCAGTCCAATAAACCAGGATTTGTTGGATGACACAAAACCAGGATTTAAACTAGGGCTTGTAGAGTGCTTTTTAACCATGATTTGAACCAGTCACAGTTTGTTGTGAATTCACAAGCGATCCTAACAGGAAGAGTACACCTTTCCTTAACAGATTATGTCCCTGTGCAAGTGGTGCCATTGAGACAGTATCCCAGGTGCTATTAGAATGTTGTTATTACATCAGGCATAGCATTTTATCACTGATTCTTGGTATTTTAGATTTGCCTGATTCACACAAATTGCTTTTTCTGCTAAATAACACTGCAGATGATGTTATTGAAACTGTGGCAAAGTTCCTCCAAGCAGCTCTACTTATACATAGTACTATAGTAAACTAATCTATTTTATAATGATTTAATTCATAACTTTTTAAGAATGGAATTGAAATATGGAATATGTTTTTATACATGTGTATGCTTCTTTTCTGCATTTCCTTTTATCCTGCTCTTATCTATACTAGCACTTTTATAATGCCAATAAAGGAAATTGCTACATAAATGTAAAGCTAGTTTTGTTGAGTAAAACTACTTCTTGCAAGCCATCTGAACATAAAGACAGAAGTATAAGGAGAATACCTTCCCAAGTTGGAGGCAGAGAGGAAGCAAAAAGCAGATAAGCATGGGGTGCGGTCACACTCACCATTAAATCCATCTGCAACGCGCCTCTATTATAATCTGCCCAACCAATTTCCCGATCAGACAACAGTCAGGCTCCCGTTCTATCCCATGTGGGTCCCGTCGCTGGTCGATCAGAGTGCTCTACCGGACCTCGTTTCATAAGACGTCAATCTGCATTAGCGCAGGTGCAGTGATGCCCACTATCTGCACTATCGAGCAGATCGAGCGTCTCCTCCCTTCTCCACAAGAGACCTCGCACACCCACCATGACCTCGTTCTTGAGGGCGGGGATGCGCGTCGCTTTTAAATGGGTCAGATCAGTAATAGTTCTGCTAGTCCGTTGGCACTACTTTTCCAGCACGAGTACTACGCGTGCAGAAAAAAAACCAGGAATTCAAATCAGTTCACATCTAGTTTCAAAAGTGAGTTTTGTTTCTGGACATAGGGGTGGATAAACGATTTATCGAGCGAACATTCGTTCGCTCATTCACTGGGGCAGTGATATCACTTGCAGGGGGCTTTGGACGGGAAGTGGTGGTGCGCTTCCAACGAGTTGCCAACGATAGAGCATTCAAACAGAGAAATTCTGCTCAGGAACCATCAGAAGAATTTTGTTCCGGATTTAAAGCAGTATCAAATTAGTTCGCGCCCCAGACGTCTCAACGCGGGACTCGAACGAGCTAACCACCATTCGCAGATGCTGACATTTGGACAACTGCTTAAAATCCGACATGCTTCCGGACTCTACTCATGCCCATAGGGGATTTTCTGAACATCTGACCTCACCCTTGGATTTAGAAAGGGATTTGTTGTATATGCCTAGTAGACAAACCAGAACTTGTTGTACAAACCATGGTTTAAATAACCATGGTTTGTGCAACACATTTTGGTTTATCTACCAGACATCTGCTGATGTCTGAATGCAGCTTATTGCTTTTATATTTACCTCTCATTAATAACCATGAGCCAATTGGACATATCAAGACAGTCAGTTGTCTAGCTGAACTTCTAGACACAGTTATTCTCCAATCGCAAATTATTCTCTCAACTTTCTCTGTAGCTTCCATGATGCTTTGCATATGTATGCAAAATACACATGGTGCTCCTATTCAGACATGACCACCATGAACATATGAACATATGAAGCTGCCTTATACTGAATCAGACCTTTGGTCCATCAAAGTCAGTATTGTCTTCTCAGACTGGCAGCGGCTCTCCAGGGTCTCATGCTGAGGTTTTTCACACCTATTTGCCTGGACCCTTTTTTGGAGATGCCAGGGATAGAGACCATGCATATTGAGACCAGTGTATTCAAAAAACACATGGTTGCCAGTCTCCCAGTACATAAAGCCTAAGAAGGGCTTTTGTATAGTGAGGTTTGGAGGGGGCATTCAAGCACAAAGTTTGGAAGCAGGTACAATTCTAGAACATAATTTGTCTATTGATTCTTGCATGATTTGTGTACACCAGACTCAAATGAGGTTCCACATAGCCATTGTGACTATGTGCTGGAAGAAATTTGTAAAATTTAATACCCAGGTTTGTCAAATGTTTGATTCCTTATAGGTTGGTAGTACTTTCCCTCTTCCCTAAAATACAATACTCTCCCATTTGTCCCAGAAAGGAAATTCATATTTTCCACCACCCCACTTGAAGCATTGCTATCCATGCAGGGTATATGCAGATGTTTCCAGTAGCTGCTGAAGTAAATATTTGTGACAAAGCACAGAAATAGCTGGATCAAAGTCACATGACACTTGGCAGATTATTTTTCAGGATCTGATGTTATTTTATGTTGGCAGTGGCCAACTGGGGTCATGTGTTTCTATTCATATAGTCATAACTTTATACAACCAACCAGATTTGCTTTAGAAAGCGAACAGCACTAACCTCAGATTATAATGCAAACAACATGCGCAGAAATGAATTCATCTGAGAATCAGAGGAATAGCTTGTTGTTTGTTTGGAAGGATTTATGCATCTGGCCAAAATTTTGTTCTTTTCTTTTAATCATTTTTATTGTTGTTAATAATAGAATGTTCAAATAAAACATATTAAATTAATTAAATGAAATAACAAAGTGTATGGATTGCATATCCATACATTATTATTAAACTTATACTTCCAGCAAACTATAAAGAAATGTTATAAATGAAGTATGAGGCATTTTTTCTTTTGAACAACAAAACCATTCAAACCAACATTCTCCATGCTGGAAACAGATAAGATGCAAAGAAGCTTTTCATATCAGTTATAAAGTGAAAAGGGTATATATGTATTGGAGGGAAATCCCCACTCTGGGCTGGATCTGAAAGTGTTATTCTGCCCCCCTAATGGTGCTTTCCTTTGCACAGGAAGGAAAGACAATTTCCCATGGCAGATTCCCATTTCGTCCAACTCCCCATGCTTTTCTGAAGGTCCCTTGACTCCCAGGAGTAGAAGTGAACTTATTGGGCTGCAGCAGGAGGGGGAATTAAGGAAGTCCTACTTTACCCACTTCTCTCCACTGGTTGTAGTTTGGATCCAACTTAACATTCTAAACTTAGAGCCTGACTTTCATTCATAATGATTCCTTACAGCTAGAAAACAATTATGGCAGAGAGAATCTCCGACTTGGAACCCTTTTCCCTGGCTTCTTGTTTTCTGTATGGTAGCAATATTTATGTTGAAGAATATTCCATCTTCTACACTGCACCAATATGAGCTTTTCAATATTAATCTATTGAAATCTCACAGGAAAACAGAAATAAGCTTGCTATAATAATGGTTTTTTTGCTAAACATTAGGAAGAACTTTCTGACAGTTAGAGCAGTTCCTCAGTGGAACAGGCTTCCTCAGGAGGTGGTGGGTTCTCCTTTGGAGGTTTTCAAACAGAAGCTAGATGGCCATCTGACAGCAATGCTGATTTTGTGAACTCAGGCAGACTATGAGAGGGAGGGCAGGAATGGATGCATCATTGTAAAGTGGGGGGGGGGGTGCCGTCTTCTGAGCATGGAGCAGGAGTTAATGGCGTGTGAGAAGGGAGGTATTTGTGAGTTTTCTGCATTGGTCAGGGGATGGACTAAATGACCCCGGAGGCCCCTTCCATGAACATAAGAACATAAGAGAAGCCATGTTAGATCAGGCCAATGGCCCATCCAGTCCAACATTCTGTGTCACACAGCGGCCAAATATATATATATATATATATATATATATATATATATATATATATATATACACACACACACACACACACACACACACACACTGTGGCTAATAGCCACTGATGGACCTCTGCTCCATATTTTTATCTAACCCCTTCTTGAAGGTGGCTATGCTTGTGGACGCCACCACCTCCTGTGGCAGTGAATTCCACATGTTAATCACCCTTTGGGTGAAGAAGTACTTCCTTTTATCCGTTTTAACCTGTCTGCTCAGCAATTTCATCGAATGCCCACGAGTTCTTGTATTGTGAGAAAGGGAGAAAAGTACTTCTTTCTCTACTTTCTCCATCCCATGCATTATCTTGTAAACTTCTATCATGTCACCCCTCAGTCGACGTTTCTCCAAGCTAAAGAGCCCTAAGCGTTTCAACCTTTCTTCATAGGGAAGGTGTTCCAGCCCTTTAATCATTTTAGTTGCCCTTTTCTGAACTTTCTCCAATGCTATAATATCCTTTTTGAGGTGCGGCGACCAGAACTGCACACAGTACTCCAAATGAGACCGCACCATCGATTTATACAGAGGCATTATGATACTGGCTGATTTGTTTTCAATTCCCTTCCTAATAATTCCCAGCATGGCGTTGGCCTTTTTTATTGCAAACGCACACTGTCTTGACATTTTCAGTGAATTATCTACCATGACCCCAAGATCTCTCTCTTGGTCTGTCTCTGCCAGTTCACACCCCATCAACTTGTATTTGTAGCTGGGATTCTTGGCCCCAATGTGCATTACTTTGCACTTGGCCACATTGAACCGCATCTGCCACGTTGACGCCCACTCACCCAGCCTCAACAGATCCCTTTGGAGTTCCTCACAATCCTCTCTGGTTCTCACCACCCTGAACAATTTAGTGTCATCCGCAAATTTGGCCACTTCACTGCTCACTCCCAACTCTAAATCATTTATGAACAAGTTAAAGAGCATGGGACCCAGTACCGAGCCCTGCGGCACCCTGCGGCATGATTCTATAAGAAGTAATCTAGATAATTAAATAGCACAGAAGTAAGCTATTTTCATTAAAGATCTGTTAAAACCTTTTGAAGAATCTGTTGACTATCCAAATGATCCACATCAGAAAATATGCAAGATTTTCTGTACCTAAAAATTCAAGGCGGTCTAGTTAATCATATGCAATTCCTATATCAGCCTCTTCATTGGAGAAGAGGAAATGCAGCCTTAAGAATTGACTAGTCGTCTAGTGTCCAATGTATGTTTATTTAGAAGAAAATCCTGCAAAACTTACTCAGGAGTAAGTGTGGATAGAATTGCAGCCTGAGTTGGTGGGGAAGTGTTGCTAGAGTTTATTGATAGGACCATTCCTCCTGTGATGGGAAATTTGGGAGTAGTAGTGTGGAGTATGGGGAGAGTAGGGAGCTCAGCAGAGATGTGCAATAGACTCTACCCTCCAAAGAAGGGTTGCCAGGTCCTCCCCTGGCCACTGGCAAGGGTGGGGGAGGATATTAAATCCAGGTTGGGAAGCTCCCGGAGCTTTGGGGGTGGAGCCTGTGGAGACCAAGGATAGGATGGTACAATGCCATAGTCCACCCTACAGTGCATCGGGAGGGCGGTACAATGCCATCGATCCACCCTCCAGTGCATCCTTTTTTTCTAGAGAAGCTGATCTCTGTCATCTGGAAATACGCTGTAATTCTGGGGAATCCCCAGGTCTCACCTGGAGACTGGCATCCCTACTCCAAAACCATCATTTTCTCCAGGGAAGCTGATCTCTGTAGTCTGGAGAACAGTCAAAATTCCACCACCACCCCTCCAGTGGAGGGTGGCAGCTATACTGCTGTTTCTTTTTCTTTTCTGAGCAGTTTAGACCATAAGGAATCCAGAAAGCCTCATCTGCTCTGGTCAGTTGCTCTAAACCTAGAAGGCAGAGAACTCTTCCCCTCTTAGAAAATGTAATGGTTAGATAAGGACACTCTTCTCTTTGCTTTCAGATCTCATATAATTCTTTATACTGCTTATGTGAGTCAGTGCAAAGTACTGATTAAATTCTTGAATCCCTACTATGCCATGAAATTCACTATTGTAGTCAGCGGGCTCCCTGGGTTGGATGGCTGGATGCCTCACTTTTGGTGGAGGCCCAGGTCACTGCTGTTGCCAGGTTGGCTTTGGCTGGTCTTTGGCTGGTCAGGCAAGTGGTTCCCTATCCCACCTCCCAAAACCTACCTACAGTAATCCATTCATTGGTCATTTCCAGGCTGGATTACTGTAACTTGCTCTACTCAAGGCTGCCCTTGAACCTGACCCAGAAACTGGAGCTAGTGCAGTCTGGGGCAGCGTACTCACTGATGGCAGTGTCTATGCAGGCACACATTCAGCTGGTAGTTCGCCAGCTGCACCGCCTGCCAGTGGAGTACCTGATCCAGTTCAAGGTTATGGTACTAACGTTTAAAGCCCTATGCGACCTGGGACCAGCATACCTATGGAACTGTCTCTCCCCATATATGAGGAAGATTGAGGACAACTTGGGGAAACCCTGAGAAGTATGCTAATTCACCAGAATGCTGGGGGGGGGGAGGGGGGAAAACCTTCCCAACAGCACTGAGCACCTGAGCAGAACTGAGCATGCATGTCTTGTTTTACTAGTGTAAGGTGGAGTATCATGTAGTTCGACTAAAAGAACTTCCAGTACCAACGGTTAATTTTGTTGCACTGCTGACATGGTGGATATGCTGCTGGTAGCTGCAGAATATTACAATGGTGTGCCTAAGGCAAATGCTGTTTCCACATATTTCAGTAAGTACAAAATAATGTTTTGGAAAAAAAGATTTTTGATCTTTTTTATTGAGACTAGGGAAGTTTGTAGTGAAATGATCCCTTCCAAACTTTTTTGCAAGCTCAGCTACTTTAGTTAACAGCATTGTTTCTAGTAACCTATTGCCTATATCAAAAGTATACGCTGTTAGATGTCAACCTATCTTTGTTTAAAATGGTAACTTTATGATTAAAAGCTCAGCAAAATAATTGAAATTGATTGTCCTAGGCATTCCAGTAATAAAAAAATGGTTTTGTTGGTTCCGCAAACTTGTAATTTATCAAGAAAAGGGCATTTATAGGCTTGAACATATGGAACATATAAACAGGACTAAAATTAGGCCATGTAAACTTCAGAAATAATAATCTGAATAAATATCAGAGCAAGCCTGTGGCCTTGTGCCATTTTTCACCTATTGCATTCTACATTTTACTAGCACAGAAAGGGTGTTGTAGATCCCTTTAAAGTATTTGGGAATGGATGGTTATACTTTAGTACAGATGGATTCGAATTAATATAATTTACATTTTAAATGTGTGGTCTACCATATGGAAAATCTTGGTGTGATTTTTGAATTTGCATCACTGACAAATCTTTCCCAATCCAGGGTGGGCAATCTCCCTCCACCCCCCCTTTCTCCCCACACCCATGGATCTTCCAGAATCTTGCCTGCTTTTTTACCCGAAGCAGGAGATTTAAAGAGCATGCACTAGCAAATCTTGATGATGGTTTCGCATTTATGCATTGTTTCACACATGTTGTTGTGAATCAGCATGAGTCTGACCCATGACTTGGAGTATAAATTAGATATGCCCTTCAGAGTGGCCAGGTTCCACATTTCTATACCAAGGGTATCATCTCTCACTTCTAACATTAAGACAATCAAGCATTCCATGATGGAAATGTTTGAAATGCCCATTCTCTGCCCCGAAAACAAATGCCTTGGGCCATAATGAATGTGCGTTCAAACCACATCCACTACACTTAAAAATTTTTCACCCTGAATCAGCTTTTGGCTCAGACTTCTTGTTATGCACTGTGCCATGTGCAGCATTAGATTACTTCTATGGGTGAACACTACTGCAAGAAGCTATTTCAAGAGTAAAATATTGTTGCCTCTTGGAGGCAAATGGACATAATTAAGTTAAAAGGCAGCTGGTGGCCACTCAGTGCTCATAAAAAGGAGAAGCTCTAGTAAAAGGTTATTTCTGCTAATGAAGAAAATATAATAAAATATTGTATCAAATACTATTTGTATGTTTTGCAGTTCTGGGAAGTAATCTTTAGATAGGGAAGTAATGTTTAGATGCTAAATATATTTTGTGTGTGTGTGTGTTTGAATACACACAGGGCTTTTTATTTTTGGCAGGAACGCACAGGAGCACAGTTCCAGCAGGCTTGGTTGGTGCTGGGATGTGTGGCCTAATATGCAAATGAGTTCTTGCTGGGCTTTTTCTACAAAAAAAGCCCTGTATGTATGTATGTGTGTATATATATATAGTGTGTATGTGTGTATATATATATGTGTGTGTGTGTGTATATGTATATATATATATAGTGGCAGCAGTATGAACTAATAGTTCTGTAAAGGAAATGGTAAGAATCCATCAAAGAGCAGACGCGCATTTTGCTTTATAAGAGAGTGCAGATGTTCATGGAAAAAATGATAAGGTTAAGTGCAACCTGAATGAAAAATTAGGCCATGTAGAACTTGTGAAACATTTGATTTCAGTATTTGCAGTACTAATGTGACATACTATTGGCACAAAGATCAGGTCATTACATTAAGCTCATTTATAAGAAGAGGAAAAAACCAGCATTCCGAAATGTCACCTCTCAAGAATTAACTTGAGTTTGGAACTTGGAACAGATTTTGTCACCCTTTATTTTATTGAGCTGTCACATTTTTGCCAAATATCTTTTTGCTTCTGAGGGTTGGCCTATTGTAAAAAGCATTTGTTGTGATACAACAATCTACATAGCTGTTTTCAAAGTGTGGCCCCCATCTGTGTATATCTAAATCTGTGGATGGGGACCATACAGGACAAAAACAACTCTGCAAACTTGGGTTACCACTCAAGGCTGCAGAAAAACCTACACAAAAAGATTTGGAGGATTTATATCCCACTCCCCCCAGAAAACAAAAGTGTTGTCTGAGTATGGGCACCGACCTCCTCCTTTAGAAATGAGGGAGAGGCCTGGAGCCATGGCGGTCCCAGCCATATTGCCCTTTGTATGTGTGTGGTGGGGAGGCCATTAGCTATGGGAGTGCTGGCCATGTTGCCCTTCAGGGGGAAGGCTGGGAGCTGCAGCAGTCCTGGCCACACCTTCCTTGGCAGTCCCACCCATATTGCCCTTCATGTGTGGGGGGAAGTTGGAAGCTGTGGCAGCCCCAGCTGTGAGGGGGGGGGGGGGAGGCCAGGAACCCTGGCAGCCTCACCACATCACTTTTCATGTGTGGGGGAGGAGGCCAGGAGCTGCAGCAGCCCCAACCACATTGCTTTATGTGGGGGGGGGGAGAATGAGACCCATAGCAGTCCTAGCTGTGCAGCCTTTTTGGGGGGCAGGAGATGTGGTAATCTGGGTCTCATCAGCCTTCATGGGGGGGTCAGGTCAGGAGCTGCAGCAGTCCTGCCCCTTCATGTTGGGGAGAGGCTGGTAGCCGTTGTGGTCCTGGCAACATTGCTGCTGGTGGTAGAAGTGCTGCTGGCAGGGGAGGAAGAACTGACATTGGGCAGAATTCTATGGCTGCTCTTGACATTAGGAGACCTTCTACCACCATCAGGCCACCAAAGCTGGGCAGCTTTCTCCAGCTGTAACTGACACTGGGTGGCCTTCTGCCACTGCCAGACCACAACAGAGAGGAGAAGGGACAGTAGGCATGGGAGAAAAAGAAAGTGACAGTAGGTGTGTGGGGAGGGATAAAAAGAGGAAAATGGAGATAATTAAATTAAGAGGAGTAGGGGGAAGGAGAAATTAAGAGAGAAGGGGTGATAGGAGAAGAGAATAAGCAAAGGTGTTGAAATGGGATGGCTGTTTCTGGAACTCTGAATCAATCCTGTTGCTTTGATGTGCAAAATGGAAGGGCCATCAGTGGTTCTGCTGCTTCTGGTTACATAAATGCTACTCATTATTATTTTATTATAACTTTAAAAGCTTATAAAGCTTTTTGAACTGGCTGGAAATAATGTTGAGAGGCCTCTAGCCTATTGTCCACTACTTTGCTACCATCTCTAAGTTCTCCCAACGCCTATTCCTTCAGACTCCTAGCCTTCCCCAGCTCCTCTCAAGCAGTGCCTAACTTGATGTGTCATCTGCCTCTCCACCCAATGTGTTGGTGTGAATTTTTGGAGAATTAGAAAAAATATAGAATACTGGAACCTGTCTATTCTAGACTGAGGTTTTCACATACTGCATTCTTTCTCATTGGTCATATGTAGAGTTGCCACCCTCCAGATGGGACCTGGAGATCTGCTTCTATTACAGTTGATCTCCCAATGAGCAAGATCAGTTCCCCTGGAGAAAATGGCTGCTTTAGAGAGTGGCCTGTATTGCATTATACACTGCTGATGTCCCTCCCCTCCCCAAACTGCGCCCTCCTCTGGCTGCACTCCCAAAATCTCCAGAAAGTTTCCCAACCTGGAACTGGCAACCCTAGGTATATGGGAGACCTGGTTCACACTTTGGGTCAGTCACATACTGTCAGTCTAACCTACCTCACAGGATTGTTGTGAAGATAACCGTGGAGAGGAGGAGAAAAATACTAGAAGCCACTTTAGGTTCCCAATGTGGAGGAAGTCAGGGTATAAATAATGGAGTACCCTTGTAAACTTACGTAGGTCCTCAGACACCGCCCCCCCATTTGAGAAATGCTAATTTAGCATTTCATGTTACAGTTCTCTCTCTCTATGAGCTGTATTCAACCACTGTTCTCCAATTTACAAAATAAGGGTGAACTACTGAAATGAAGAGGTCCAGCACAAGCATGCAATAAAATGTTCCACAACTAACAATATATTGTCAGTCTCCCACTGCCTGCAGCCGCCATCCATAATTGTCTAGTGGCTGGAGTTCTGCTGTGGCAAGCTTCATTATTTTGTCAGCACACTAATAAGAAGGTCATCACCAGTACAAAATCCTGGATTTATGTATGGCAGATGATAAAGCATTATGGGAAATCTGCCTCAGAGACAGGCTTCTGTTGCATGTTACAACCAGCACCCATTCTGCGGTTCCATAATTGACAAGAAATGCTATTATTAAGCAGGTCTGTTGAGATAATTAGCATTCAGGGTTGCATTTTTAATCAGACTTGAGTCAGATAATTTATCACAGCAGTATCAAGCTGTCAGGGTCATACAATAAATACTCATTAAAGACGAATAAAGATTAAGTGCAGCCTGAAACAAAATTAAGCAGAGTAGTACCTATGAATCGTTTCACTTCAGCATTTGCTGTTAATAATTTGACACAATATTGGCAAAAAGATCAGGGCTCTGTGTTGAGCTCATTTGTGTAAGAGGTGCTAATACTGTGCCCGGACGTCTGTTCAGCATCTAGTTGAAGCTGAAACTTTATTCATAATTGATTGCAAAAAGAATATTAATTTTGAAAAGCTGATTTAGTATGACTGCTCCTTCAGTAATGGTGGTTCCTCAGTAAAAAGTTGACACATTAAAGAAAGAAGTGTTCCATCTTGAAAGCAGAACTAATTTGTTAGCATTAGTAAGCTACTGCACTTTGAATTCAATGTGACTCTCTTATCTTTGATAAGTTCACACATGAATGGTTTCTGGCACTTTCAAATGGCTTTCAGTTAATTAAAAAGACCCAGCATTCAAATATGACCCTGACAATAACATACTAGGGGTTTGATCATTTTCCTTTAAAAAAAAAAAAAAAGAACTATAAGTACTCACTGCAGTAGTTGTGACAATATTAGTCGTTTCCATTATAAGTATAGGGTGGGTTCCCATTATAAATGTGGGGGGAAATCTAGTGAGATATCTCCTGCATCAGACCCATTCAAATATTACCATAGTAATACACTGTAATCTGCTTTGTGGGCAGAATCAGTGTGAATGCTACACTGTATTTCTTACCATAGGTTTTCTTTCTGATAACAATTACAAGTCAAAATCTTCTGTATTCGTTGTTGCAACTTCTGTTGGATTTTAGCAGCTATTGTTTTGGGTGGTTGAAAGTGTCATCAATCCATAGCTGATTTATGGCAAGCCCATAGGGCTTGTAGAGCAAGGGACATTCAGAGGCGGTTGGCCAATTGCTACTGCTTGTCTCTGCATAGCAGCCCTTAGGCTTCCTCGGTGGTTTCCCATCCAAGTACTAACCAGGACCAACCCTTTTTAGTTTCACAAGCTCTGATGAGATCAAGCTAGCCTGGAGCATTGTTTTTAGAGATGCTAAATACATTACACGAGACAAAGTGGAGGGCTTGATCTCGTCAGATCTCAGAAGTTAAGCAGGGTCAACTGTGGTTAGTACTTGGTTGGGAGACTTCCTTGAAATGCTTAGTCAAGAGGGCAGGGGCAGGCTCTATTCAGCCACCTCTCTGAATATCCTCCAGGACCCCAGTCAACATGACTTCCAGATGTAGACACTCACACCTAAAATATATTTTTTTAAAAAAAAACGAAAGAAGAAGGGGGGGGAGGCAGCTCTGCATGTGTCTCCAACTTAAGTACTGGCTAGTGTCTCTTGGGAGTATCAAGGCTTTGTCTTCCTTCTAAGAAAATTGTATGCACAGTGTGCATTCTTACAGTATTTCTGGGTATGCTAGTTCTAGACGTCACAGAACTATTGCTTACGTCTACCATTGGCAACAACACAACTGAAAAATTGAAAGGCCTGATAATATTGCAGCATTTTAAGAACTTAACATAAAAAGGAATACAAGATTATGAGGCCTATACTGTTATGTGATTTGATGGGATTTCATTCATACTGGAGTCTAACATTTAGGGATTATGATGAAACCACTTGTTGACAATTTTTTTCATATGTGTTTTTAATGAAGTGTGCAAACTCATTCAGAAGTGCTGCTATTGTTAATTTGAGACATACCACTGGAAGGGTTCCAGATTTGACACTGAATGGAAATCGATCTTCTAGTTTGGTTCTAGAAGGTGGTTTAGGCAGATGTTCTGCTAGGGAGATTAGATTCATTGAGTTGCAAGTACATAATAGGAAATCACATGACAGATGACAAGAAGATGAAGAGCTAGAGTTGTGTACTGCCCATCGTGGAGATGGGACTTCACATACTGCAACCATGCATACAGAGGAGCGAATGGGGGTAAAATAGCCCAAGCTGGGGAACGAGCAAAAAGGCAAAGGAGAGTCTTTTGTGGGGAAGAGGGAGGTCTTTGAATCTGCCTGAAATAAACAGAATTATCTCCACCACTGACAGCTAAACCCTAAAAAGAGTTGTGTATGTGTGTTAAGTGCTGTCAAGCTGCTTCCAACTTATGATGATGCTATGAATTAACCTCCAGAATGTCCTATTGTTAACAGCTTTGTTCAGGTCTTGCAAACTGAGGGCCAGCCAGGGCTTCCCTTATAGAGTCAACCCATCTCCTGTTGTGTCTTACTCTTTTCCTGCTGCATTTTTGTTGTTTCTGATGAATAATTTGCTTTTATAATCCTTCATAAATAGAATGCATAACCAGGATTTCTGGACAGTTCATCACTTTGGGGAAATAACATGGATTACAACCTTAGAAGGGAATGGAATTCCATGGGAAGCACTTCCCCAGCCATTAAACAATCTCCAAATTCAGATTTAAAAAAAAACTCATTCAGATAGACTTATTTAATTTCAAACAGGTGTCAATCAGATATTGAATTGTTATCCATCTAAAAGACCAAGTATACTTTAAGCTTCCACGTAGTCATTATGAGTGCTGAATCCCAGAAATATTGTTGTGCAGCAGTGTATCCCCTTTTGAAAGAGCCTATGCACTGGTTTTAACATCTCGTTTCCTGGCATTATCTTCTCTTTGCCAGCTTGCAAAAAAGGAGCATTAGAAAAGCAGCCTTTTCTTTTCATGACTTAAATATTCCCAGGATATATTTCCCCCCCACTGCAACTGCCTGCCCCATTATGTCCTGTAGTCTGCCAGTCTTGCCAAAACTCAGCAGGTAGCCCACATGGTATGCATTTCTGTGTGAGAAAGTTCCCCTGATGTAGACAAGATGTAAATTGAACCCTACTGCTTGCCCAAAACTGTGCAAGGAAATGTGTCCTCTATAGGCATCAAGAACTGTACTTTCCAGATATTTGTGTAACTCAAATGTATGGTTCATGCAATGACAGAAAAAATACAATTTTCTAAAGTTCTGTTTCTAGTATTTGCACTTTAGCATCCTTTTTTAAGGATTCCATGGTATAAATGAGGCCATTTCTCTCCTGCAAACATGCATGTTTGCAATTTCCTGCAGAACCTGTTGCCTGTCACAGCATCAAGAGAATCTAGTTATATTTTGAAACATATTTCCAGCCTTTATTGTCATGATTTTGATGCATACAGACCGTACCAGCATGTCAGGGATACTTACTGGCGGCTGGTAATCTGGTATGCAGAGAGAAGATTTGGTGTTCTGTAAACAATGAACAGCTCATTGAGGGAAGCTCTGAAATATTTAGTGGCCGAAATCTGGCCCTCTAATATGTGTTTTCTGATTTCATGGGCCAGGATGATTATATGCTATGGCTAAAATGTGAATGCCCCATCTAGAATACTCTGTAATTGTCGCCTGACCCATAATGCTCCTAGTTTCAAGCTTAGGTGTATCTGATAATGCAAGAAACTTCAGTGTTCTAAGGCAAGACCTTCGGTGTCCTAAATGTCAACTTGCCCTTCTCACATGGCTTCCAGTCATGTGTCTTCAGTAATGTAATCATGATACCATTCACCTGCCAATATTTTTACAGGGCTGCTGTGGGGCAGGGGACTGAGGTGACAGCAAAATGTCTAGGAGTTCTGGGCATCCACAAAGCCAAGGAGTGATGGTTATAAGATGCTTTGTTGTCTCTGGGTGGTCTGAGGGGTCAGGTTGCCATGACCACCTTGGCAAGTGGAAGATTTTGAGGGCAGTGCCTGGGGAGAGTGCAATTTGGAGAGGAGGTGACAATCATTTCTGGACATTTTTTCTCCTGATCCTCAATTTCTTGAGGTTGGGGGGTGGGGGTGGGATTTGAAGTAGGGATGGAGGTTTACTCACCACAGGTAGGCAAATGGCAAGGCTAGTGAGGAGGGCTCAAAGGAAAATACAGTGGGGTCCCATAGTGGCTCTTAGCAGCCCTGTATTTCTACTAGTAGTGCTACATTTGTACCAAAGCTTAAATTACTGAGGAATAACCAATGCAACATGAACATGTTTCTACACCATACATAATAATAGGCTAAAACCTACATTGAATTCTATAAAGCAACAGCTGTAGTGACTGGTTAGGCTCCACTTAGGTATTCATATTTTGGTTCATAGTTTTGGTACATCTAATACTTGAAATCCTGGTGCTTTGTATACCCTTTGGTGAATTGTATCCACTTTGGCTGGTATCATGGTGTGAAGGATTTCCACATTTTTCTTCATAAATGTCAATTTTGAGATTTCATTTCATCCTATTAGGTGAATAAGGCTCATTATTTATGTGTTACACTGACAGACTACAAATAAAGTACCGTGAAGAAAAAGTCAGCAAATTATTCAGCATATTAATAACAATCTTCAAAGGATTACTTGCCATAAATTTAGTATCAAAGCATTGTCATTTTTTAAGAAAGCATCAAGAATTCTGGTTATGTGTTTGACCTTGAAATAGTTTGTGGCAATGACTTATAAGCTTATTCTTTTGAATGCAAAAAGTGATGATCCCTGCGGGTACTAAAAGTCTGAATGACAGAAACATAAATTGGGGTCTGAGGTGGGAGAGACCAGTGAAAGAACTGTGTAACAAGACTGTGGATCACTGTAAACAAAATATAGATTTGTTTTTTTAAAAAAAAAGAAAAGAAAAGAAAAATTATTTATTTTGAGTTAATTTAAATACTCATAATCTAATGTAAGAACTTGTTCAGATTTATTTATTTATTGCATTCAGTTTCTATCTCATGCTCTCCAGAAGCGGACTCAGGGCGGCTAAGAATCAGTTCTATAGTACAATTTAAAACCAATAAAATACAATTAAAACATTTTGTGGTGCTGTACAACTTTGGTATGGTGGGATCTTTCTTTTTGCTGTTAGCGATCCTACAATGTTCATAGCTCCTCAGCAGTGTAAGGTGGCAGTTCTCTCCAGTTAGATGTTGAAGGCCTGTTGGAACAATTCAGTTTTGCAGGCCCTGCGGAGTTGAGAAAGATCCCGCAGGGCCCTTATGGCCTCCAGGAGGGCATTCCACATTTCTGGTACTGCCACTAGGGTTGCCAAGTCCAATTCAAGAAATATCTGGGGACTTCAGGGGTGGAGCCAGGAGCAAGGCTGTGACAAGCATAACTGAACTCCAAGGGAGTTCTGGCCATCACATTTAAGGGGACAGCACACCTTCCTTCCTTAGGAAATAATGAAGGATAGAGGCACCTTATTTTGGGGCTCATAGAATTGGACCCCCTGGTCCAATCATTTTGAAACTTGGGGGTATTTTGGGGAGAGGCACTAGATGGGACAGTGGCTCAGTGGTAGAGCATCTGCTTGGTAAGCAGAAGGTCCCAGGTTCAATCCCTGGCATCTCCAAAAAAGGGTCTGGGCAAATAGGTGTGAAAAGCCTCAGCTTGAGACCTGAAGAACTGCTGCCAGTCTGAGAAGACAATACTGACTTTGATGGACCAAGGGTCTGATTCAATATAAGGCAGCTTCATATGTTCATACGTTCATATGTTCATATGCTTTACTGAAAATGTGATGCCTCTACTTCCAAAAACAGCCCCCCAGAGCCCCCGATAACTCCAGATCAATTCCCCATTATACCCTATGAGAATTGATCTCTACATAGGGAATAATGAAGTGCCCAGCAGACATTTCCCTCTTCCCTCCCCGCCCCCTGGTTTTTGGTGACTCTGAAGCAAGGGATTGGCATCTCTACTCATGAGTTGCTGCCAACTTCTTCAGAGTAACACAGACACACCATCCCAAGAGGAAGCCTTTCCAATCGGAGACTGAAGCCTCCAGAAGTGGAAAGTCACATGGTGGCTGCGTGAGCGGGGCTTCCCCTTGCCGGCCAACTGACTCGGGGCGGGAAGGAGCCTGGGAATGTGGAAGAACTCCCACTGGGACCTGGGGATTGGCAAGCCTAGCTGCCACCCAGAAGGCCCTAGCCCGTGTAGAGCACAGCCTGGCTTCCTTTGGTCCAGGGATGGACAATAGGTTTTGTGTCCCTGAACGCAGTGCTCTCTGGGGAAAAAGGCAGTCCCATAGATAGGCAGACCCCCGACCATAAAGGGCTTTAAAGGTCAAAACCAGCACTTAGATGGCTGCTTCACTGATAAAGCTCAACAAGGAGGCAGAGAAGTTCTTCTAGATGCATTGGCATCTCTTTCCTGTAGCCAAATGGAAAAGAATATATGGAAGGTTCCAAATATAGGGCCTTACATCACCACTTTAAAGGATATCTTATACCAAGCCTGGAAATGATCATGAACACCAGTCAGAGAAGACAAACAATACTGGTCCAACTGTGCTTCATACATAGTCGGAATGGGAAATCGGGCCCTTTGTTATTGCTGTGGCATGTTGAGTGGTGGGGGTCACAGTGGCTAGAAGAGCATTGCACAACTCAACTGTAAGGATAAGCAGCCCACTTTAAAAAGTAGGAACATGTCCTGGATGAGCATTCCTCTTTCCTTTCTGAGCAGTAGTACAAGCAGATCACCTATGCAAGTGCTTTTGGTGGTTGTGTCACATGCCTTGGAATCTCCTTTTCTTTAGAGACTTGACTTAACAAAGCTCAAGCTACTTTTGAGAAATGTTGTAAGTATAGTTGTGCTGCTTGAAGAATTCTACAAGGACAGAAGTACATGTGGTAGTTCATACCAACCCAGACAATGTTTGTACAGACTGGTCCTTGTTCCACATTGAGTCTGCCATTAATCAGGATAGCAAAATTTGCATGGCCAACTTAGCAAAAAGATTGGGCAGTGTTATAGACAACTGAAGGCAGTGTTATAGACAACTGAAGAAAAGATCAGACAGAGGCATCATTCTCACTGAGTTTTCTAAGTAATAGTGATTCAGAGTGCAGGTTGAGGTTCATTCTTTCATTCAAAAAACTTCCATGAATTTAGAAAAGTGTCAAAGAATAGTATAAAACCATCTCCCAAACATGTGGAAGATTTTTTTTGAATGGAAAAGCATTCGATCATGAAATGGCTCATAGGCCGGATACAGGATTCCCACTTCAGTTTTAAGCAGGCCATGACTTTAAACTAGAAGATGAAAAGGGCTTGATTGACAGTTATTTTTTTGGGGGGGGGGGGAAATCCACAAATATCAGTGGCCTTGTGTGTAAAGCAACTGATTCGCTTGTCCAGTCTCCTCTGGCCAGGGTCTCATGCATTTAGTGGATGGAAGCATGGTTCTCTTTTTCTGTTGACATTGCAGTGCAACTTTCACAAGTGCTATTAGGCCTAATAAGTTAGATTGTTGACTGGATGGTGTTATGCAGTGTTCAAAGCTCTATAGTTTACATAGCTACTTATATATGTATATTTATATAGTTTTATGCACCCCCTGTCCTTGAAGATTATTTACAGTTACAGTGAATAAGATTAACGCTCATGGCACAGTCTCTAGTTTCAAACTTACTTAATATTAATAAAATGGAAATGCCAAATTTGACAGGAAGAGATTGAAAGAAACTTTGGATCATCTATTTAGGTTTGAATAGCACCGAAGCATCTAGAACTTTATATTTTTCCTGCAATTAGAATACTAATTACATTGAACTTTACTCATTATAATGCCTTGGATCCCCAGAATTGTCCAGTGAACACATGAAGCTGCCTTGTATTGAATCAGTCCATCAAAGTCACCATTGTCTACACATACCAGCAGTGGCTCTCAGGCAGAGGTCTTTCCCATCACCTACTGCCAGATCCTTTTAACTGGAGATGCCAGGGAATGAACCTGGAACCTTCCACATGTCAAGCAGATGAGATTTCTGCCTTTCCCTTCCATGCCCCCCAATGCTACTCCTTTGAAAGGGGATCTCCAGGAACAGCATGAGAGAGGAGTTGGAGATCTACAGCAGAAGAGGTGGAATGTTGCTTCTCTTCTAGCCATTGAAATCTCTTGGTGAATTCAAGCCAGGCTCACCAAGGGAAATGTAACTGGGTTAATAACTTCTGGATTGTCATATTATTTATTTATTAGTTCTTTAAATTTATATCCCGGCCTCTCCACAAGCAGACTCAGGTCACCATAGTTTGGTGACCTGGCCACAGTGCAAGTGAAATGAATGTGTTATTTCATATACTATTATTCTTCCAGATCATTCATGAAGCTTGGGAGATTCTTGATTTGGGGCAAAAACTAACTGATGAATACGTCTTTAAAAACTGAAAGATGAATGTGTAGCATCAATGTTAGTGGCCAAAAGATGGAATAGGCCACCTAATATAGCATCTGTGCTGTTAAATTGCTTGGCTTTCATTTATTTGATTGGGTTGGTGTAAAACCCATGCAAACACTGGGAATCTTCAAAGAAAAAAGAAGGTATTTATATTCCACCATTCTTCTGGAGAGCAAGAGTTATAAACCATATGACTTAATGCTTGCAGTTCCATTGAGAGTCTTGCAGAGTTAGGAGAACTGTTCAGATAATGGCATGACACCCCTCCCTTTTACTATTATGGAAAGTTTTGCCTTTTAAACTCACAGTGCCACCCAGAATAGCACTTTTTGGTATGTCCACCCTCTGTCTTATCAAAGCTGGGCTAGCCAACCAGAGGGCAAGTTGAACAGCCAACATACCAGCCCCAGTCAAGCTGCCCTAGACTGTGTTACTCCCTCCCAATTCAGCAGAGCATACATGGATGCCTCTGCTGGAAGGAGAGGTGCTTCTTAGATTCCAAAGTTCACAAGTTTGTCATTCAGTCTTTTTTTTGCACATTTTTGCAGACAGTGGTATAAACTTTACAGGATCTGAATACCTAGCTGGTGCTGAAGGAGTCGTTTCTAAAGGTCTGCTACACATGATTTATTAGTGCCTGTTACTGGAAGCACCAAAGAATAAAGTTAAACTGTATGAATCAGTAGAAATGAGACTTAAATAAGGCGTTAGAGAAAAGGATGGCTGTTTGGCCAGAAATACTTAGTTCTTCAGTTTAAAGATGTCTCATATAAAATTGTGTTGCACCTGTGCACCTCAACATGAAAGAAGGAAAATTGAATGTTTTGCATAAGATGTAGTGAAAGGGTTGTATTTCTGGATAAGTCAGCTCTATACTGTCTCCAAAACAATAATACTGAGATGCTGATATGTGAAATCCATTAATCTCTTTCTGATTTGCCTGATGGTCAAGTCTCAACTTTTTTGTAGTAGGAACTCCTTTGCATATTAGGCCTCACACCCTGGTGTAGCCAGTTCTCCAAGAGCTTACAGGACTCTTAGTACAGGGCCTACTGTAAGATCCAGGAGGATTGGCTACATCAGGAAGTATGGCCTAATATGCAAAGGAGTTCCTACTACAGAAAAGCCCTGCTCAACACTAAAACCAAGAACTGGTGCTTAATATCACTGGGACTGGTTGCGATTGGTGGTATACACACTGTAAACTTGTTAGTACAAAGACATTGCTGTGTACTATTGATGCTTTGCCTACAGCACAAAGGGAGAAAGTCTAGCTTCAAACAGACAAGGTAGGTGGTTCATAGGGTTGCCAAGTCCAATTCAAGAAATATCTGGGGACTTTGGGTGTGGAGCCAGGAGACTTCAGGGGTGGAGCCAGGAGACATAGGGGCGGAGCCAGGAGCAAGGGTGTGACAACCATAATTGAACTTCAAGGGAGTTCTGGCCATCACATTTAAAGAGACCACACATCTTTTAAATCCCTTCCCTCCATAAGAAATAATGAAGGATAGGGGCACCTTCTTTTGGGGCTCATAGAATTGGACCGCCTGGTCCAATCCTTTAGAAACTTGGGGGATATTTTGGGGAGAGGTACTGGATGCTATGCTGCAAATCTAGTGCCTCAATATCAAAAAACAGGCCCCCCCAGAGCCCCAGATACCCGCAGATCAATTTTCCATTATTTCCTATGAGACTAAGTCTCCATAGGGAATAATAGACTTCCCTCCCCCCGTTTTCTCTCTCTCACTCACACACACGCTTAACTGTCTCTGGAGCAAGTGGGCAGCCGTGTTGGTCTGAATCAGTAGAACAAAGCAGGAGTCTCTGGTGCCTCCACAACAAGGTCTGGAAAGCACAGGGGCTACACTGCTCTTTTACACACACACTCACTTGTCCGAAAGGAAAGCAAAACAAACAGAGGGGCTGCACTCTCACGAGGTCTGCTGTTGCTAACCCTTCCCCATGAAGTACTTCCTGCTCTAATTTAAAGGCACACACACATTTTAAAACTTTACCTGTTTGCAGGTCCTGCCCAAGATCTAGAGGTACAGGGTGGCTGTTGGGGAGGAGCTTCCCCCACCGGCCAGCTGGCTGGGGAAAGCCTGTAAAACTGGGAATCCCCGGCTGGGACCTGGGGATTGGGAAGCCTAAGGGGAAGGGAAGGGGCAAAGAGAAGCTGCTGCGATGGGGCTGGGTGGGAGGGGAAGGGAAGGGGCGAGGAGAAGCTGCTGCGATCGAGGCTGGGTAGGAGGGGAAGGGAAGGGGCGAGGAGAAGCTGCTGCGATCGGAGCTGGGTGGGAAGGGAAGGGGCAAGGAGAAGCTGCTGTGATCGGGGCTGGGTGGGAAGGGAAGGGGCGAGGAGAAGCTGCTGCGATGAGACTGGGTGGGAAGGGGTGAGGAGAAGCTGCTGCGATGGGGCTGGGTGGGAAGGGAGGGGGCGAGGAGACGCTGCTGCGATTGGGGCTGGGTGGGAAGGGAAGGGCCGCCATTTTTCCCCTGCTTCCGGGTTATTGGCGAGTGGGGGAGGAGGCTCCAAATCGGGGGGTCCTTGTGGTTCAAATGGGAAGCCTTGTGGTTCACTAATATGTCAGTTCCATGAGAAAGTAGGTTGACAGCTCTACAAATTTGCATTAAGAGACATCTTTTATCTTATGTTTGTCTTGGGTAGGGTTGCCAGGTCCAACCTGGGAAACTCTCCCATTCCCTAAAATAAATAAATAAATAATAGCAGTGCAGTTCCCCTGAATAGAGTCATTATTTCCTTGGCCCTCAGCAGCTGTCCACACCACTAAATGAAGGTGAACACACCCACATAGACTCAGAGTAGCCAAATTAAACGCAGTTTGCTAGCACACACTTTTGTGATCTCAGTGGGGCTATTTACTTACAGGAGTTGCTGAATGTAACCATCTGCTGTATTACCATCAACTTTTTCAGACTAACACAGGAAATGAAAGGTTCTAGTTTACTCTCTACTATACAAATGACTTCTGAAAGGAAAGTAAAACAAATAGAGGAACTGGGCTCTCTTCCTTCCTCACAGCTTCACAAACTCACTGGGAACAGCCACATGACTCTGCCAGCTTGCCCTGGCCCCATTCAGACTTGCTCCTGCAGAGATTTAAAGGCACACACACACACCACCCAAGTTTCCAAGCTTCTTCTAAGCTTCCAAGCTTCTTCTAAGCCTTCTAATGTGGAAAGGCACATTGGGGCTGCTGGGGCAGCTGGCTGCTGGTGGGGAGAAGCCTGCAAAACCAGGGGGTCCCCTGCCAAGACTTGGGGACTGAGCAACCAAAAAAGTCCCACGGAAAAATGGAACAAAGGAAAAAGACCTCAATGGGTTCCGTGTATATATCAGCCTCCAAAGTGTCTTAAAAACAATAAAGTCCACTTGAACACGTCTATAATGCAACTCAGATTTATTCCACAGAAGTCATAAGCTTTAGAAAAGTGTGGATTGTACAAAGTTTATATATAACTTATCCACAAAAATACCCCTCCTCTTCAGCTGCGTGCGTTCTATTTTTTGCAGCAGATAGTGCAACAGGATTAATCGATTTAATTTTTCCTGTTTCGCTTCCAATTCTTTATCCAAGCCAAAGCTTATTTCATTCCAACATTTCTTTTTACATTCTCCATCGCTTCACTCTCAGCCCTCAATGTAATTGACCTGGGGTCTGGCAAGAACTTTCCATGTTAGGGCCATTTTATTATAGACCTTCTGGTGTATAATTTAAGATTTTTACCTGGCCATTTTTAACCAGTTTAGCTGTCCTTTATAGCCTATTATTTAGAAAGCAAAACTAAACTAAATTTACCAGTGTTAGTAAATGATTATAGTATTTTTATGCCTTAGAATAACCAAGCGTAAGCAAATGAGCAGCCAGACATTGCTCCCTGATCTTGAGTAACACCATCTACTGCAAGTAGCAGAAAAGAAACAAATGGAGCATACTATTTTCATTTACAAATTGGCTTATACATTGTATTTTCTCATTTTATTCTTAAATGATCTGTGGCTTTCTCACTTTTTAAACGGTGGATTTGGAGAGATTTTCTAGAATGATGTGAGCTGTTAACATTTGATAGCCTGATGTCATATAGGTGGTTTAACTGTGGGGCCTGTTTCTTCCATTAGCACTTGTCTTCCTATCACTGCCAAGAGCTGTACTGAGTTGTTTTCCCCTCCTCCACTTTATCTACCATATTCACTACTCAGCAGGACAGGTTTTAAGTTTTATGCTTTTCTTTTTGTTGCCATGTTACTGCCATGAAATCATGTTACACTGGTGTTAATTTCCCACTGCAGTGCTGAAGATATGCAAATTTAATTTTGCTCTTAATCCTTATCACCTGTTTTCTCCCACTGCTGTGGGTAATATGGTAAGCAATGTGCATTGTTTGAATTTTGCTACTGACCTTGAGGACTAAGCTCTGCTGCCCCAAAGAGGGGATATGAGAAATAGAAGGGTGGGAAACAACATTGCCAGAGCTTTCTCATCTAGCTTCTGTGTTGCTGCTAATATGATGCATATTGGCTGGCTCAAAATGTATCAAAATACTTGGATCATCTTCTTGCTTCAGAAGTGCTAGGCTATTTTTAGTCATTATTTGGGATCTTTTCTCCAAAAGACATGGTTTACTGTTTCTAATTTCTGGTGGTATTTAAAAACATTTCAACTCCGCTATATTGGATCAAAATATTTATTTTCCTCTGTTTTTAAATTCTATTTATCCTGGCTTGTATACGTTCTGTATCACCCTAATTATTACAATTTGTGTGCATGAATCTGAACATTTTGGAAGTAATTTGGAAGGGGCTGGGCAGCTAGTGTGAAATGCCCTCAGTTTCCCGATTGCGTCAGGATGGAAAGAACGTGCTCTAGAACAAGGAATACAGCTTGCAGCAGGCAGGTCTGAAGAAAGTATGTCATCTACATACGCAGAGAGATTTATTAGAAGATCTGAAATTTAAAGGTTTGGGGGGGGGGGGGTTGGCCAGGATATTTGCAAATAATACATCAGATTATAAACCTGCATTTTCAAAGAAACAGCAGGGAGGGAAAATCCTATTGAAATAATTAATGAATATTTTTAGTTTAGTATGACTTTCATTTATGAATTTTGATGTTTTACAATTATTTTGAACTCATATATCTGGCAGCACTGTAACAATAATGCATTTTTGATAGGCGTGTAGAATTTTAAACATCAAGATCTAATTTCTTTCATCTAAGAGTTTCATTGCAAATCAAGCATCTTTGGCAGTTCAGCTGAAGCTGCAAGAGGAAATCAAGAGGATTATATGCTTAAAATCAAGGTGTGATGCTTCCCTTCAAAACAAAAAATGCCAACTGCAGATTTAGTTGGACAAATGTAAGCAAAGTGTTTCCCTTCCTGAAAGTTTTGTAGTTATTTTGAATAGAACAAAGAATGTTCCTTGTTATCCAGAATTCTCTGGTGCTAACTGTAATCTGCGTCTGACCATCTGTGACCTACGTCATCTGCGCTGACAACTTCAGGAAATCAGTTTGTCCTGATTTTGAAAAGTAGCATAGTTGAAAGAAATACTACCAGTTTTTTAAGGTGTCACTGGACTTTTGTTTTATATTTCTTTGCATGCAAACAAATCGAGGAAGATATTTGTGGATCAAAAATTCCTCTGAAGGAGGTGTTTGTTGCATGAGCCGGGGACCTGGTTATCTTTAGTTACCATAATAGATTCCAGAAGAGTAGAGTCACTATCTGTTGGGTGAAGATGAAATAACCTTAGTGATGGGTGAGCAAAGCAATGATGCCGACCTGCAGAGGGCTCTATTATACCATATTTTGCATGGAGCTAGAACGGATGAGGGGAGGGGGAAGGGAGTTCACACACAAAGCTCCCAACAGTCTGGGCTTAGTCTGGTAAACAGGCTAGGAATTGTGGGCAAAGTCCTTTTCCTCAGGCTTTGCACCAAGCATGAGATCAGATGACTCAGCCCGGACTCATTATTTTAATAGCCTACAGCTAGTTCACATAGCAGCGGGAGTCCACAAAAAAATGGCCATTTAATTGTCGAAACTCAATCTGGCACATTGTAGATGAGATTAGCGTATTCAGATATAAGTATTAATAAAGTTGTTTGCACAGGCAAGCAACTGGTTTAAAATGCTGATATTGTAATGTCAAGCATAAATAAAATGTAGCCTTGTACATTAAGACCCAATTAAAAAGCATGATTTCACTTACCCAACATAACACTGTATAGGAAAGTGATACTTGCCAACATTACTACAGCTGTGCTTTACGTTAGGAAATTAATTAAGATGGCCAGTTATACTACACCCCCCCCCCCAAAAAAAAAGCATTAGGCATTTAAAAAAAATTTCTCCATGTGTTTTCCCTCCCATCACTCTGCAATACTTTGGTTTAGCAAACTAGGTTTTACCTGTTTTTCTTGACCTGTTTTTCAAGCTAATTAAAAAAAAACCAATAACCTTGGTTTGTGCAATAGTGATGACAAAGCAAATCAAACAATGCTTAAGCAACTTCCTGCTGTCTGGCTGAGAGGCTGCAGATTATTTTTTTATTCAAACAGCAGTCTTTCCCTATCATGGCACAGTTGCATGGCTGCTCTATTGTCATGGCCATCTTCCAGGAATTCTAGAGGAAGTGGGAAGCAACAGAATAATTTTCTCCATTCAAGGACACCAAGGAATCACAACTTAAAAGCAGAATTAAAATGGTTTCACTCACCCCTATTGCTGCTACTTATCATTTTAAAGCAAAGTGCTATAAAATCTTTATTGGGTTTATGTTCAAAGCAGCATGGTGAAGTTTGGTCTCTTGCAGCTGGGCAGTGGAGTCTGAGGGAGAATAACTTGCTTGAAGCAACACATCAGATGCAGCACTTCTTCACACAGCACATAATGAACTTGTGAAACTCAGTGCCCCAGGATATTTATTTTCTTTCTTTCTTTCTTTCTTTCTTTCTTTCTTTCTTTCTTTCTTTCTTTCTTTCTTTCTTTCTTTCTTTCTTTCTTTCTTTCTTTCTTTCTTTCTTTCTTTCTTTTTCCAGAAATGCTGTCTTGGAGACTCTGGAGTTACTCTAACAACCTATAATTATTAAATTGCTATTTATTAATTATTGTTTTTATCAAATGAGAATAGCTCCTTATTTATTTATTACCTGCACAGAACTGCGCATAAAAGTGCTGCTGAGCTACACCATCACCCCCCCCCAAATGCCATATAGTTGACCTTAAGCAGTAAAATCTAAGAGACCACAGTGAACCAGAATCAATAGAAAAAGCACTGTGTAATGGTTCAATATGAATTCAAAATAGATTCTATTCAAATGCAGTATTAGTTCATAGCAGGGCTTTTTTGTAGAAAAAGTCCAACAGGAACTCATTTGCATACTAGGCCATACCCCCTGATGTCACCATTGTTCTGCACAGAGTCTTTCTGTAGAAAAAGCCCAGCAGGGACTCATTTGCATATTAGGCCACACACCCCTATGCCATAGGGTTGCCAAGTCCAATTAAAGAAAAATCTGGGGCTTTGGGGGCAGAGCCAGGAGACTTTGGGGTGGAGCCAGGAGACATTGGGGGTGGAGCCAGGAACAAGGATGTGACAAGCATAATTGAACTCCAAGGGAGTTCTGGCCATCACATTTAAAGTGACAGCTCACCTTTTTAAATGCCTTTCTTCCATAGGAAATAATTAAGGATAGGAAAGAAGGGGAGGGGCCGTTCTCCGAAGCCCTTCCTGTTTCCTCCTTCCTGCCCAGCCTTAAAGGGGCAGACGTTTTACAAACTGCTCAGGAGCTCTACACCAACATGAACCCTACAGGTATGTTCTCCCCCCCCTCCACCCCCCACCCCCCCGCTTCCCGATTTCTGGAGACCGGGGGATGAAGCTGCGAACCCAGAAGTCTCCCGCCAAAGCGGGGGGGTTTGGAAGCCTACTATGCCAAGCCAGCCAGAACTGCGTTTCTGTGTGTATCTCCTCAAAAAATGCCCTGGTTTATAGTATAAAGCTTAATACACAAAATTCTGTATGGGCATCATGGGCATCATGTTGCAAGAGTTGTAGTATTACCTGAATACAGTGGCGTTGCAGCTACAGGGGTTTCTGGATGACGCTTCTGTCTTAGACCCATGTCAGTCTGGTTTCCGGCCGGGCCATGGGACGGAGACGGTGCTGGTCGCCTTAGTGGATGACCTCCAACGGCAACTGGATCGGGGCGGCGTTGCGGTACTGATGCTGTTAGATCTGTCGGCTGCATTTGATACAGTCGACCATCGGCTACTGACGCGCCGCCTCGCCGACATTGGGGTCGAGGGGTTGGCCTTGCAATGGCTTTCCTCCTTTCTCCTAGGTCGGGGACAGAGGGTGGCTATCGGGAGCGAGCGGTCCCGGAGGCGCACACTGGATTGTGGGGTGCCCCAGGGAGCAGTTCTCTCCCCGATGCTGTTTAACATCTATATGCGCCCCCTTGCCCAGATTGCCCGGCGGTTTGGGCTGGGTTGTCATCAATATGCAGATGACACCCAGCTCTATCTACTAATGGATGGATGGCCCGACCCCGCTCCAGGGAATCTCGACCGGGCATTACAGGCTGTAGCGACATGGCTCAGGCTGAGTGGGCTGAAGTTGAACCCAGCGAAGACAGAGGTCCTATGCGTGGGTCGCGGCGCTCTGGGAAGGGAAATAGCTCTCCCGGCCTTCGATGGTGCGCCATTGAAAGCAGCGCGCCAGGTAAAGAGTCTGGGTGTTTTACTGGAGCCTTCATTATCGATGGAGGCCCAGATAGCAGCCACTGCCAAGTCAGCATTCTTCCATCTGAGGCGGGCAAGGCAGTTGGCCCCTTTCCTTGAGCGCCGGGACCTCGCAACAGTGATCCACGCAACGGTCACCTCAAGACTAGACTACTGTAACGCCCTCTACTTGGGGCTACCTCTGTGCCGGACCCGGAAGTTGCAGCTAGTGCAGAACGCGGCGGCCAGGCTGTTGTTGGGACTCCCGAAACGGGAGCATATATGGCCGGGACTACGTGAACTGCACTGGCTGCCGATTATATACCGGGTCCAGTACAAAGTGTTGGTCGTTACCTTTAAAGCCTTATATGGCCGAGGACCTGCCTACCTGAGGGACCGTCTTTCCCCATATGAACCCCAGAGAGCACTGAGGTCAACGGGGAAAAACTTAATGACTATCCCTGGGCCGAAGGAAGTTAAATATCAGAGCACCAGAATACGGGCCTTTTCGATCGCGGCCCCTACCCTATGGAACCGACTCCCCGAGGAGGTGCGGGCCCTGCGGAGCCTTGAACAGTTCCGCAGGGCCTGCAAGACCATCCTTTTTAAATCAGCATATTCGGACTGCTAAGAAAAATGGTAATTAAAGATCCGCCAATGCGGTCCAAAGATCTATACCGCAGTATAATTGTATCTACTAGACTGGTTTTTAATTTAATGTTTTAATGTTTTATTGTTCTATAATGTAATTCTGATGTTTTATTTATTATGGTGTGTTTTATGGATCGCTGTTAGCCCCCCTGAGCCTGCCAAGGTGGGGGAGGGCGGGATATAAATGAAATTAATAAATAAATAAATAAATAAATAAATAAATAAATAAATAAATATAAGTTATTTCCACAAGGTGTGGTGAAGTCCCCAATAGGTATAGCACAGTCTCAAAACTAGCAGTTATTCAAGAAGAATTGGTGTGGTCAACACCCTATTCCAGAGTGGATGGGGTTTCCTCAGTCTTATCAGGACCATGTGAATTCAACAATGGAACAGTTCTAAATCACTTCTCCCCATATGTCACTACTGTCTTGTCAATGTCAGATCAGCCAAGAAGTATCTCAGGTGCTCATCTACTTTAGATTACTTTAAATGGGGATTAGACAAATTGTGGATTAAAAACACATCAATAGCCATGATGGCTGAATGAGACCATCATGTTGGGAGCAGTATATCTCTGAATGCCATTTGCTGGGAAAGCAGCAGCATGAGATTTGGCCTTCCAGGGCACATCTGGTCAGCCACTATAGGAAAGAGGATGCAGGACTACATGGAGCTTTGATTCACTGCATTAAACATAAGAAAATCCCAAAGAAAGACTTAAATTCTAATGACTGAGATTGCGGTGATAGGGTTGCCAGCCTCCAGGTGGGGCCTGGAGATCTCCCACTTACAACTGATCTCCAGCTTGCAAAGATCAGCTCCCCTGGATAAAATGGCTACTGTGAAGGATACACTCTATGGCACTGTACCATGCTGAGGCCCCTCCCCTCCCCAAACCTCGCCCTCTCCAGGTATTTTCCAACACAGATCTGGCAACCCTATGTGAGCACCAGCCAATGCCATATCTCAGTTCAGTTCATCCATAGTTGTACTTTTGGCTTAGCTGTTGGGAGTGATTGTACTTGTCCTATTCTGTTTTAAAATACAGAATTTTACTGCTTCTGGTAATAATAAACTCACTTATAATTTCATTTCTTCTGAGTATGAAGGACAAAGAATCGTTCCATACTTAGTGAGTTTAAATCAGGGGAAAGTAATTTCGCATTTAAAAATTCCTTATTGTAGAACTTTATGGTAAAAAAAAATCATCTTGACAGGTGAATTATGAAGGGAAGGTTTAGAGCAGAGTGTGGTGATTGACAATGTAAAAGAAATTAGACAGTATGTTAAAAAAATAGTATGCATTCTGGTTAATTGGATTTCCCGTATCTCTCTCCTCCTTGATATATATCTGACATGTCTTTTTATACCTCCTGATTCAACCTGCATATGTTTTATGTCCTCGTTGTGCTAGATAAATTTAATGTCCCATAAAATGTCTGCATTTTAAAAAGCGTAATATGGTGGTGGTTATCAGCTGTAGTACAATGATGCAAACTTAGATATTAGTATAGGGCATGATTCTCTTTGAAGCAGAAGACAAAGATAAAGCATTTCTGATATTCTGCTTGCGCTGGAACTTCTTCTACAAGCATGTAAAAAGCTCGCAGCTATCAGCACTGTAAGAATGGTGATGCCACTGTGTTAAAATGTAATTTTAAATTTATCTTATATTGACATGCCCAAACACAAAACTTGTTTGGATTATTGTCCATTTAGCAGTAATCTTCTAAATCCACCAGGGGGTGGATTTGGTGCAGAAATGGCCCTGGAAAAGGGCCCTGCTCCCAGCCAGCATTGGCCTCCCCCCTCCAAAAAGATGGAGGGAACACCTGCCTGGCAGGCCCTGAGCAGGAGGTGCCTGACCAAGCTGGGCATTCAGGCAGGATGAGGCCAGGTGGGCTGTCATGCCCCTTATTAGGTGAGGGGAGGCTGGCCAGTTACATCTTGTTCCTCATTAAAGTGATGCCATGTGTGCATGTCCTGTTCTTTGGCAAGCCCAGGTGGGGGCATCCTGTCCCTCAGCGCAGTGAGAGAGGGCCCAGCAAGGGTGGGCTGACTGAGTGCATCGCTCGCCATGGCAAGCCATCAGCTCATGACTATCTCTTTGGGCTAGGGTGGTTTCATTGGCTCACTGAGACTCTTCAAGTTCTTGGTGGCCTTAATGGCCAATCTACCTCATATATTGCAGCCTTTTCCTAAGTGGGTTCAAAGATGTCGGCAATGAGCACATTTAAGGCCAAATTAGATGCGGCACAGTGAGATCTGTGAACATATCTTCCTGATGTAGCCACTAAGAGAAGGTGCCTGTCTTTCCCCCCTTATAGGGTTAATCACAATTGGGGTGCGTGTGAATGTGATGGAGAATTGGCAAACCATTGCCTCCTTGTGCCACATCCCCATCCTATATTGAGACCTGTGTGGCTGCTGTTCAAAGATCTGCCAGCATTCTACCTTGTTTAGCCCTGACTTGGAAATGAGTCCCCTTGCAGAAAGTGGAATTTATTGAGAACCTAACAAAAGACTATTATTTTTTGGTTTCAGAGTTGCCTATTAGGTTGTTTATTGCTGAGGGAAAATACTCTCATGTCACTGGGTGGTAAGGTTAGCCTGGGTATTTCCTTCAGCCCCAGGATCATGCAGGTGCTGTCTTGCCAAAGCAGAATTCAAACTTAATTTAAAAAAAAAAAAAAGTTTCCTTTTGTATGCTGAGTGTGACTCTAGGGACTGCCATAGCTTTTTTGTTCGTTTGTTTCTGTAAGGGATCCTGTCCAGACAGTCTACCTGGTGGGCACTTCTCCCTATTAATCACTTCCTCCACAAGTACTTGGCGAAGGGGGTTGGGGGGAATGATAAAATCCTTTCCCTGGAGAGCTTTAGGTCTCCTACCATGGGCTTTTGTATCATTTCATAAACTCTGTGTAGTCTGGCATAAATTAAATGAATTAATGGGTTGTTTCAAAATATGTTTTAAATACAGCATAAATTCATTTTATTAAAGAGATATTACACTGTCTAATCCAATACTGCGCACTATAGCTTTTTAAAGATTTTTTTAATTACTGTACAATACAGTAAAGGATGTGAACCATATTACCCAGAGGATGTGAGATGAAATGGAAGCATCCATAAAGCTATTTCCTATGATTAAGCAGTAACACATCAAGTTTGTATTGTTAGCAGCAAGTGATGACTGGTTTGTTAATTAATGACCCAAAGCAAAAGCAAGGCTGATGAATGCCCTAACAAGCTAGCTGTTAACTGCTGTGAAGGTGAATTCTGGGATTATAATTGCTGCATTAAACTGTACTCAGTGGTTTATTACCCCATTTTTATGCAGCCTTTTGAAAAATTAGTCTGAGCAAGCTAATAACTGTGTAGCTGCAGTCAGGATAGATGGCATTTCTTTGGTTTATGCAGCTATCCTTCTGCAAATTAGTTTTTGTCAGTAATTAATGACGAGTTTTGGTAATGAACTGCTAAAAGGTAGACAGACGGTAGTTAGTTCTGTAAGAGGATGGTAAAGTTAAATCTGCAGAGGTGGGGGAAACATAGCACAAAAATAATGGTTGGCTTCAAATTATTGGAGCCATTTTGTTTTCCTGGCAATTGACTAGGTATTGGTTTAATAGGTGATCTGATAGTTACATGATCTGGTTTGTGTAATCTATTGGCATTATACATTTTAAAATGTTAGAGCTCTAAAACATTTAATTCCATCTACTTAATTAATGGCTACCCATACATTTGGGCCTAATCGTGTCATACATCGTTTAAAATGTTCTGTAACTTATATAATGTAGGGCAATGGTTATTCACTAGGAAATTTTAAAGAGCTAGTTTGAATGTTGAACAATTCATTGGAGACAATAAGATAACGAGATTATTATCACTGTACTAGCAAAGTGCCCATCATCTCTTGTAGCGTTCCCAGCCTGCAGTTGGGAGGCCTGAGCTCCAGACTACAGTTCCTCTGGCATCTAGTGTCACCAGGCTGAGCCTCTCATCTGATGGGAGGGTTGGGGGCAGGGACATGGTAGGAGGGTGGCTTGTTAGAGAGACATTGTCACTTTTGGGGGAAACCTAGAAGTGATGGTGGGAAGCTCTAGGAATCACTAGGAACGCTGTCCCCACGCGTTCCCCAAAGAGTACTAAGATCTGGATCTCAACATCTCCTAGTGATCCCCGGTCTGAAAGAGGTAAGACTGTCGACCACCAGGGATCAGGCCTTTTCAGTGGCAGTCCCCTCCTGGAGGAATCAATTGCCGGAAGAGGTTAGAGCCTTGTGGGACCTCACTCAGTTCTGTAAGACCGCTCTCTTCCTGCAAGCCTTCAGTCAACTGTAGGAGAATTCCAGAACAATTGTCATCCTGAGAATATGAGTAACATCTGATTTGTTAGCACCAACTGTAGATTGTTTTAACTTGTACTGTTTAATGGTTTTATTGACTTTATGACTGCAGTCATAGTATACTATGATTTGATGTAAGCTGCCCTGAGTCCGCCTCAGTGGGGAGGGCAGGGTATAAATTGAATTAAACATAAACATAGTAATACCGTAAAGTTCCTAGCAGCTCCTAGAGCTACCCACTATCACTTCTGGGTTTTCCTCAGATGTAACATCATCATGCCAGCAATGCTGCTGGGTTTTCAAATTTTCCCTCTGCTTGGAGCAACAGCAGGCAATGGGAGTGCAGGATGAGAGATCTCCTGCCCCAACAAGGGGCTTGGCAGCCCTAGTGACATCACATTCCTGCTGGAGAGCCAGTTTGGTGTAGTGGTTAAGTGTGCAGACTCTTATCTGGGAGAACCGGGTTTGATTCCCCACTCCTCCACTTGCAGCTGCTAGCATGGCCTTGGGTCAGTCATAGCTCTGGCAGAGGTTGTCCTTGAAAGGGCAGCTGCTGTGAGAGCCCTCTCCAGCCCCACCCACCTCACAGGGTGTCTGTTGTAGGGGGAGGAAGGTAAAGGAGATTGTGAGCCGCTCTGAGACTCTTTGGAGTAGAGGGCGGGATATAAATCCAATATCTTCTTCTTCTTCTGCCTCTCCCAAAACTCTATCCTCTCCAAGCATTGCCTTCAAATCTCTGGGAATTTCCCAATCCAGAGCTGGCAACTCTACATCTCCTCATGGCTTGCATTCACTTTTCACCCACAGAAGTCAAGGGAAAGAGGCCATTATCTTTGGGGTAGAAAGTAAAGTGCTATAGTAGGTGACACAGCTGAAATGAAGCAAAAAAATGGCCTTCACACTTGATGGTATCCATGCTTTGAGATTCATTCCTCTTTTTTCTCACCAACTCACTGCCTCCACCACAGGAATTCTGTCATATTTGGCTTTGGGACCTGGGATTTAGTGGGATGGGTACTCTTCATCAAGATTCAGAGATGCCTAGCCCAATTACCATGGCCTATTTATGACATTTCAGAAATGGTATTGACATTTTTCTGACCCCTGAGGCTGAAGATCTAAGAAGCATTAAGAAGGTTTACCAACCTCCTAGTGGGACTTGGATATCTCCCACCATTCCAATTGATTTTCAGATTACAATTCTACTGGAAAATGGCAGCTTTGAAGATTGGTCTCTATGACATTATACCCCACTGAGGTCTGTCCCTCTCCAAACCTTGTCCTTCCCAGGCTCCACTCCCAAATCTCCAGGAATTTCCCAGGAAGTTAGCAGCCGTAGCACTAAGTGTTGTCCTGCAAGTGTTGCTCAGTGCTGTGCTTCACTTCTTTATTTATAGTTGCTGTTACTGTTGTTTTAAGGTTTATGACTGATGCAGCTCGACGAGAACAGGAATCCCTAAAGAAGAAAATTCAGCCAAAACTCTCCTTGACTTTATCAAGTTCTGTGTCCCGTGGGAATGTATCTACTCCTCCACGCCACAGCAGTGGAAGCCTTACACCTCCAGTCACGCCACCTATTACCCCCTCCTCTTCATTTCGTAGCAGTACACCTACAGGTAAGATGCACTCGTTTCTTTTGATTTAGCCGCCACAGTACACATGGAAAATATTAAGAAAGTGCTCAACAATTACAGTATCATAGTAATCATGCTTACTTTTTTCAGTCCTTCATTTATTTGTCATCATTTTTTAAAAGCAGGGGATTTTGTTTAACTTTAGATTGTGGGGGGCAAACTTGCTCAACATAAGAGCCACATAGAATAAACATCAGATGTTTGAGAGCCACAAGATTTGAACATCAGATGTTTGAGGGCAGGCAGGCAAATAGATGGGGGGAGGAGGAGGGAGAGGTGGAAAGAAAGCAATTTTTACTTTCAATGTATTCTGCAAGCCACTGGCTGGTTTGGTTGGAGAAGTGATTTAAAGAGATGAATGCCTTTTCTAAGCAGGCCAATGGGGTGGTGGGGGCTTCAGGAGCCACACAATATGTGTGAAAGAACTACATGTGGCTCCTGAGACATAGTTTGGCCACCCCTGCTTTAGACAAACACATGGTAGGGCAGAGAGGGGTGAATTAAAGGGCAGTATGTCTGGAAAGAGGAAAGGAGTTTTCATATTCAAGAGGAAGTTCCTCTGGCTCCTGGTTTTATAAACCTTTCATCATTCTGTAGGGAAAAATTAACATACCTAAAGTTGCTTCCACAGTGGGATTTTGCCCCGTATGTGCCCACTTTTTCTGAGCACAACTCATGGGGCTTTCCTCTTTAAGTTTTAGCAAAGAAAAACCTCCTTTGTTTGGACTTAAAGGGAAAATGCAGGGTAGCTACAAGAAGAGTTTCTGCACGGAAGCACAATTGCTGTTGCACTGGTGTTTCAGCACTGACACTGTATAAAACACAGGCACCAGGACATCAGACAGAGAGGGGTTATATCAGTTAGCATAATCCCACTCTCCCTACATGTGCATTCACCATGCACCACATATATACAACCCTAAAACAATAGCTGGATCACCAGGATGTTTTGCAGAAAGTGTGTCAAAATTGACAAGAGTTTTTGCTATCTGCACATAAAATTGGCTTACATACCTCTAATATGTTTTGAAATTTCTGCAGTCAGCTCCAATCACTGCAAGCACCAAATGAATTTTTTTTTAGATTTGACCCTTCTTTAAGAGTTACCATGCAGCAGCATCTCCTTTTCTCTTTATTTACAGGTGCCTAGCTTTTAATTATATTTTTTAAAATGTCTTCTACTGAACCCTTGAGAAGCTATAAAACAAAGGGGAAAACAAAATCAATCTTGTGCATCTCTTTACCGTTCTAAGTGAGTTAGTTAGGAATCCATAAAAACTTGACTAATCAAAAAAGAAGTGCTACCTATGGCTTGTTAGTAATATCCATTGTAGAATGCTTAGTTCCATTTGTAATAGACTACTTATAATATGAGTACATTAAGACAATGGTGGATATCCTCACTCTGCAAATTTATCTCAGTATATTTGTCATGGGGAAAGGTACTGAGCATGACACCCCCATTTAGGTTTCTTATCAGAGGTGCATGAGGAATCACAAAATAGTCCAATGAATTTATTGAAGTTTTGTTATCGAGATAGTTTCTTAGGGTAGTCATGTTGGTCTGCAGTAGAATTTTGATTATATATTATTTATTCATTTATTTATCATACTGCGGAATTACATAGGAAACATGTAATAGTATAAAATAAGTAACTGAGTTGATACAACAGGTATATAGACAAATTGAACTATCCTCCTATATAATATCTAAATTTTCAATCCATTCAATCACAGCTGGGGAAAGTTCAAAGAGTTCTGTCACATCTCCCTGGAGAGCACAATGCTCACATATTTGTGACAGATGAAAAATAGTTTAATCTAGTAATTCAGTTTTCATCAAGTGATTCGATTGATGTTTGTTTTGTAACTGTGGTTAAATAATTCAGTGAACAACACCAAACTATTCCTCCCAGTGGAAAGATCTTCATTTTCTTTTAACTTTACAAGAGGTCACAGTGGTGGTGATAATAATAGTTGGTTGGGTCCCATTGATCCATTCCACCATCAGTGGTGCTTTCTTCCAATCCAATGAACCTTCCTCTTAGCAGGATCCAGCCCAATGTCTAGATGTTTGTATGCATTTTTATGTACAAGTCCTGCCATAAGCACTGTGCATTTAATTTTAATCGGTGTGAGCCACTGAGAGTCAAGTCCTCCCCCCTGAAAAGTAGTATAAATATATAATAAACAAATATTGGGCACCACCCAGTCCTATTGTAGGTGTGGAAAAAATTGCCCTAGAGTTGAGTTAGGTTGCCTACCCAGTTCCAATAGCAGCAAAAGCATTTGGGAAGTGGGGTCTGGCAAAATGGTGTGTGGCAACCAGTGACCCTTCTGGGTAGGAACCCAGAAGTGATATCGCTGTGTTGCAAAAGATCGAGGATCTCTGCCACTAAAGATCAGGAAAATTTGCAAGACAGTGACATTGCTTCTGGCTTCCATTGTTTCCTCACTCATCCCCCACGCACACTCCATTAGGCACAGGCAGAGACAAGTAGTGCCAGCAGAGGTTTGCCTACTATAAGCTGGCAAATTCAGACCCTACTGTAGAGCTCAGTGAAGCCCTCTTCCCATTCACCCGTAATGTGATCCACTCTTCCTTCTCCTCTCCGAAATTCCAATATGTGTGCTGGGAGGACTGGTTGGGAGACCAAAGCATTGAAGATGGGGGTTATGAAGTCTAGCAGCAGGTGCAGCATGGAGTGTGCACTATGTATTATGCCTATTCTTGTTGTTAGATATTAATTGCCGTAAATATTTGCTGTATGATTCTTCACTGCAGCTCTAAACATAATGAAGGATACCCTAAGGATCAGGGGAGCCTGACTTGGGTGTTTTCTTGATATAGATATGGTGGCATCCAGTGCAAAATATCCATTTTCTCTGGAGACTTTGTGAAAGCAAAAATGGGGAGAGGGAGAGAGAAAGCACACTAGTAGCAACTTGCACTGTCAGACTCACTGTATCCAAACTTGCATTTCTGCTTGTGCAAGTTCTTGTGGATGCTTCTTCTAGATGCTATAATATATGTGAAGGAAAGTGCTGCAGAAAGTGCAGCTCAAGTAGAAGTAGAACTGTGGTAAGTCCATTTATGTTTCCACTTGTATCTCAGTGGATTCAGGGTTTATTTGGTGTTATTTGATACATACATCTTTATTTATTCAAACTTGATAAGACAACATTGGAGAGCTTTTATGCTGGCTAGGATGAATGCATTTCCCTCCAATGCTCTTTATGGGAGATTTCTTCGTCCCTTATAGCGAGAGATGTTGTCCATGCAGGTCAAGCTCACCTGATTCCATCCAACACATTTTATTGAATTGTCAGCTGTATACAAATCTTTGGAAGGTTCTGTTAGATAGCCTTTCCTTACCATCTTATAATCGAGAAAATAGGGTTGATTGCCATTTCCTGCTAAATGACAACATAACTGGTTTCACAAGAACTGTTGGCAAAGTCTTGGCTGAAATTGTCAAAAATAATCTCAAGCAGGCTTCATTGTGACTCTTAATCTTATTTTAGACTTATATGCTTTGAACAGATATATTGGATTGCTTGTTGTCCGGCTGACAAGCCAAATGTTTCTTAGATGCACTTCTAAATTTCTGGTACTATATTTGAAAATACATGGGTCTTGCTGCAACCAAAAGTAACTACACATAAATTCAATTGAAATCAGTGAGAATTAAGTACTACTTTGGGTAAAACCTGGACTAACTGATGTCATTCTAAGGTGAGTCTGTGGATCAGCAATATATTATAACCTGTTAAATGTTTCACATTGTATACAAAATGATGCCACTTTTTCCTAGGAAATACTTATTAAAAGGTTATTTTAGGAAAAAATGTGCATTATCATATTTGCTTTGCAAGTCCAGCACTCTTTGCTTCCTTGTATTGCAGTTGGGATTTGGGGTTCAGAGGTTCAGCCTGATAGTATATTTGGCTATACATATCTTTAAAGTCTAAACAACCACTTTACTCTTACAAAGAAAAGGTGCAACCAAATTTCTGTAACTGCTTCCTTGCTGTTTTCTTATTTGTTGAGAAAATGTGCATTGCCTCATCAAATATCTGCTCAAAGCAGCTCACAAATACAATAAAATCATTAGAATTATAAAAGCAAGCCATACAATATGATAGTGCATTGCACTGCTTATGTTCACTGTTCATTTTGTCTCATTGAGAACTGACTTGGAGCCCTACAAACCAAAGTGGCTGATCTGGCCGCATTCCACATAACACCTTTATATCAATAAAACTTATTTATTGTGTATCAAATCCATACAATGAGAGCACAGCAGTGTACTATAGCACTCCGTAACGATCTAGTATATAACATAACTTAAACTCCAACTATTCCTATTTATCAACAACAGTCTCTAGTTTCTGATTCTTGTCCAAATGAATCCCCGTCTCTGTCCCCTTGTTTGCCTTTGCAAGATGTGAAAAATGTTAGTGACAATTCTTCAGGCTTCACTTCCTTCCTTAGAGTATCCAGAATTACACTTCATATTAAGGAGTGTTTTGTCCACATGCTATTTCACACGCTTCTGCTCAGGTATATTCTAAACCTATAGGGCAATTACACTTTTCTAGCTTATTTTTGACTCACACACTTTCTTAGCTTTTAAATTAATGGAAGACAAACTACTGCAGAGTGAACAAATACAACATACATTGTGTAATGGAGAGTGAAGTCTTGGATCGGGTGGGGATCCTTGGCATGAGACTTTGGGATTAGAACCACATCCCATTTGTCTCTGATAGATGCTTAGCAATGTTGCCTAACAGGTTGTGGTTGGACCTAAATTGTGGGCAAATCCAAAGGTAGCTTTGGCCAAGTTATCACATTTAAGTTTCAGTTCTTTATCTGGAAAATATACAGTTGGATCTAATGCAAAATTTCTGTGGGCTCCTGAGCTCCTGCACAAGCGGAAACACAAGTGGTAGCTGCTTGCACTAAGTCAGACTTTTTGTTCCTTCAATGCATTTCTGCCTGTGCAGTCAGTTTCTGAGCCCAGTAGTATACTGAGAGGGAAACATTAGGCGTTACACAAGATCTTGCACAGGTAGAACTGGACTAAATCTGTTTCAGCTTGCACATCTCTGGATCCAAGCCATAGTGATCTTACCATATAAGGATGTAAGTTTTAAGGAAACATTACCCACCTTGCTCTTTAAAAAAGAAAATCTTGGCAGGCTTTAAAGCTAAAATAAACATGATCAGAATTCCTGTTCTGTTGGTGTAAAATTTTAATCTATATTTCCCTGCAAAGCATGCCAAAATTATCATAAATAAAGTTCTTAAAATGAGCAAAAACTTATTCCCAACCAAAGCCAGAATGATCAGTGCAATACCTGATTGGTTTGTCAGGGTCTTATTTAAACTGAATTTAGACATCTACGCTTAAAAAATGAGCTCCTTATGTTAATTTTCATGGCAAAGTAATGTTTATTTTTAATGTAGGCTAGCTCACTAAATTAGCTGCTCTCCTACAGAACAATTTGTACTAGAAATAAGACTGTAGTAATATGAGACTTCATTAAACAGTTCTTCTATTAAATCTTAGCATGGAGCTGGGCTGGATGCCATTTTTGCAGGTGAGTTATGGAGTGTGCCAAAGCGTGAATTAACAAAGTTGTACTTGGATTTGGAAAAAAAGTGTTTTGTATGGCTATGAAGTCACCTTCTTAATTCCATTGGTAGAAGCTCTTGCTTGCTTATTATTTGGCTATCCAAAGCAAATTAAATCAAAACTGATTGCATGTGTTGTAGCCAAAAGAAATTATTTTGAAAATATACATGTGGTTAGTCAGTGTAGGTGTAACACATTGGCACTATAACCTCTAGTTTCAAATATAAACTACATTACATTGGAAACCGCAGATTTTTGTTGCACTCCTCCCCTGACCCACTTTGAAAGAAAAAGAGCATTGGCTGAGACATGTTATAATTTGTTTTTAAAAGTGTATAAAATTAATCCATTAAAACTGAGGCAAGTTGTATAATATTTAAATTCCTTAAGATTTCATTTCCAGTATTCTGTTAAAATTGAAATGCTAAGAGCCTTCTTGTTACTACAAACTTAAGTTTAAAAAAATAAACTGAAATCTTTGTGTTGGCACAATATGCTTTACAAACAGAAAAGTTTGTGCCTATCCACAGTCCCTCCTCCATCCTTTAGATGAAAGACCAGCATCTGCTACCTGAAGGAAGTGTGTACCTTGCTACTTGCAGTGCTGAAAAACTGCCATAATGCACACTGCTGTAAAAAAAAGCAGCAAAACCAACAAATATCTAATATGACCTACAACTTGAATGGCATGTTCCAGAGTGATACTATCTGCATGTGTAGAACTGTAATCTGGGATGCAAGAAGCTGCTTTAATTTATATGGGGGCCATGGAATTTTTATTTTTGGCCTTTTTATAAGCTTTTGAAATTCAGCAAAGTGTGTTGATATTTTATTCTTTTTTTAAAAAAATTGTTTTGTTTTAATTATACATGTACCTGTGTAATTACTCCTCCAATGTTATTTCTGGGAAATTAAAGTGGAAATTTCTTTAGACTCTGACTATATTTCATTACACGAGCCCTGTGGCGCAGGGTGGTAAGCTGCAGTACTGCAGTCCAAGCTCTGCTCACGACCTGAGTTCGATCCCAGCAGAAGCTGGGTTCAGGTAGTCGGCTCAAGCTAGGTTCAGGAAGCTGGTAGCTGATTCAGCCTTCCATCCTTCCGAGGTCAGTAAAATGAGTACCCAGCTTGCTGGGGGTAAAGTGTAGATGACTGGGGAAGGCAATGGCAAACCACCCCGTAAAAAGTCTGTCGTGAAAATGTCATGATGCGACATTACCCCAGAGTCAGAAATGACTGGTGCTTGCACAGGAGACTACCTTTACCTACCTTTACCTATATTTAATTACGTAATTATAAACATATTTATTTGGGTAGAAGACACATTCCATGTCTCTTGCAGTGTGCAGATGCACAAGTATTGTGAATAGAACTTCAACCTTTACAAGTATTATTAGGCTATTTGAACTGACATAGTTCTCAAATAATTTTAAAACAGATGTGCCCTCATTCTTTAACTATACAAATATGGATGGATGCCCATCACAGACTCTTGTATTTAGGGATTCCTAGTTACAAAATTCTGTATGAATATGGCTTCATCTCCAAATGAGCATTTGAACTGACATGTAGAGAGCTCACCCTACCATGGATCAGTGGTAGAACCGATGCTTTGCAAACAGAAAGACCTGGGTTCAGTCCCCAGCATCTCAGGTAGCAGATGCTGAGAAAGACCCTTCCCTGCCTAGAAAGTAAGTCAAAGTAGACAATGCTGAGATGTAAGGACAAATGTTATGGAAAAGGGTAAGGCAGGTTGCCTAATTCCTTAATAGTAGAAAGTAGCAGGGGGAAGTAATTCTTATGGGCAACATGGCTGCATTCAGATATTGCAATAAACCTCTGTTCATGACAGATGCAAATACAGCTTGTTTGCTTTGTCCACACATGGAGCACAATTGAAAGCTTCCTTGTTTGTGGAAATCTTTAATCAAGATCTAGTTTGCTTTTTAAAAAAACCATTGAAACGCAGGCACTGGAGCATATTTGTACTTGTTCCTTGATTGGAATCTCAGTTTGCAGAAAGGAAACACATGTAACTTTGCCCATGCGACCCTCATTTGGATACCATAGCAAATTGAAATTTGATAATTAATTATCATATGGCAGCATTTGTATAGCTTGGAGATCCTAAGATTGTCTGGCTGCCAGAAGTTTTTCTTAGCATTATGCACCATTCTTTTAGTATTATAATAAGAGCCCCATGGTGCAGAGTGGTAAGCTGCAGTACTGCAGTCCAAGCTCTGCTCACAACCTGAGTTCGATTCCAGTTGAAGTTGGCTCATGGTTGACTCAGCCTTCCATCCTTCTGAGGTAAGTAAAATAAGTTGCCAGCTTCCGGGGGGGGGGGGGGAGTGTAAATGATTGGGGAAGGCAATGGCAAACCACCCCATACTAAAAAGCTTTCAATTGCTCTTGAAAAGAAGATGGAGCCCACAGGCACAGCAAACATATGCCTTTTTTTGCCTGTCTCAACTAATCAGCATTTTGTCACAACAGCCAAATGAAGCCATTATAACACAGATCACAACAATTAATTAATTAATGTGGCACCACATGTGACGAATTATCAAATACACACACAGTAAATGTTTCTTAGGAAGCACTTAATCCCAGATCTTTTTCCTGTTGGGAAAAATCAAGTTTGTTTGTTTTAATTTTGTGTCTGTCACAATAGCGTTGGTGTATCTTGCCTAATTCCATGAAACTGTTAAAATGCTGATGGAAAACGTGTGTGGAGCCTGGCTATGCATAAACCTCCTGTGATTCTGGAACTTTAGGTTTCCTGCTGCCTAGTAGGTGGGCTATGCACCAGCCAAATGGAATCATAGTTTGTAGGAACTGAGCCAGAGGAAGCCCTGCATCAAACAGTTCTAATATATAGCCTTCTCTTCTTATCTGCTATGCCTGAGGCTGTTTTCTTATTTGAGCCGGTCCTTTTTATTGCCCTGTATCATTATTTCTCCTTTCCATGTCCACAGTATCCTTGCTGTGCCCTGAAGACAAGAGTTGCTACATTGCAGGCTTCCCAGTAACTGCTTTTCTCAAAGCCAAATCCTTTTTTTCGGTAGCAAGCCCAAGTGGCTTGGTAATTAGTTGTATGGGAATTTTCACAGTAACCTCCCCAAGGAGCAATTTTACCAAAGAGTAACCCCCTTGTCTAGACCAAGCTCATAAAGTCATCACTAGTTGCGATTTCCATTCTACAAAGCAGTGGCTGAAATACTGCCTTTCGTCTTAACAGGCCTTGCAAATATGCATGTGGCACAGCTGCTGATGCGGCCTTCCATGATGGATGGATGGATGGATGGAGAGAGAGAGAGAGAGAGAGAGAGCAATGTTGTCAGGAGCATCCAGTCTTTGTCTGCATTTGCTGCATTTTCTTCTTGTTTTTGCATGATGTATCAGTGCTACTGCTGCATTTCCAGCAATTTATTTGTCTAGTGTCAGTTATTTACTTCCAGTACAGCAAATATGTGCAATGTAAAGATCAGTACAATACCAATAAAAGTTTTATTCCTTTATAATATCCACATCAATACAACTAATATCAAAATAAGGCTACCAGTGTGTGTGTGGGGGGGGGTGATGGCTGCAAACTTGGAAGGCTTTAAAAGGGGGGTAGACAGATTCATGGAAGATGGGGCTACCAGTGGCTGCTACTAGTCATGATACACTTCCTCCAGTACCAAAGATAGTAGTGCCTCTTTATATCAGTTGCTGGGAAGCATGAGTGAGGAACTGCTGTTGCAATCATCCTGCTTGTGGGCTTCCTAGAGGCAGCTGGTTGGCTGCTGTGTGAACGGAATGCTAGACCTGATGGCCCATCTTATGTTTTATATGTTTTGGGGTTTTTTGCATATCAGCATAACGGTATATATTTATTTCTTTTGTTAATTCTGACTGAAAGCAGATGTTATCATTTTCAGTTAACACATTGTCCTGATGTCAAAGGATAAAAAAGATTCAATCACTGCCCAGTAACTAATTTTCCAATTCTGGGAAAGGCAATTAAGCAGTGGCTGAACAGCTCCAGGAATTCCTGGATGAGACATCTGCCCTAGGTCCCTTCCAATCTGGCTTCTGGATGGGGTTCAGAACTAAGATAGCTCTGGTCACTCTGACTGATGCTCTGTGGTTACAGCTTGCTGCAGATGAGATGGTGCTACTGATCCTGTTGGATCTGTCTGCTGCCTTTGACCACAGTAGCCCATTTGGTCTTGATCAGCCACTTAGCCTCCCTAGGTGTGAGAGGTATAGCCTTGAGGTGTTAGTTGGTCCCAGAGGGTAATTGTGGGGAGAGGTCACCATTGCAATTTGGAGTTCCACAGGGGTCAGTTCTCTCCCTGATGTTATTTAACATCTATATCTGCCCTCAGGTGGTCTGGAGATGATACCCAGCTCTACCTCTTATTTAAGGAGCAGCTGGTACCTGGAATTCTGGTCTTGGCCTCCTGCCTGGATGCAGTGATGGAATGGCTAGATGAGAGATGGTTGAAACGATCAATCTAAAACAGAGTTTATGTGGCTGGGGAAGCCAGGGCCCCTGGGGTGGCCACTCAGTGGCGTCCAACTTTCTACAGGAGTTTGTCTGTCTGTCAGGACAGTTTACGGGTATGGCTCAATTCTTATCCTTGGTGACAAAGACTGTGTTTTACCACCTATGCTGGTCCTGCCAGCTGGCTCCCTATCTGTCACAGGAGGACCTTGCCACAGTAATTTATGCAATGGTCACCTTAAGACTGGACTAGTGTAACATGCTCTTTGAAGATGCTTTGGAAACTTCAGGTGGTCCAGAACATAGCTGTCAGACTGCTGGGGGAAATTTAATTTTATACTATTTTTGTTAACCCAGTAGAGGTACAAGTATTTGGGGGGTTGGGTGGAAAGGCTTCTAGAGCCCCTCTGTCACTCTTTCTGAAGAAGCAACCCCATCACTTGAAGAAGAAAAAAAAAGTATTTTAAAATGAATACGAGGGGGGAAGAGAAAGCCCAGGATGTTTCCAAAGTTTCCAGAAAAGGGGCTTCCTCAGTCTTGCTAGTTGAGATCCTTGCCATGCCAGAGAATGGAATCTACAATCTCTGTATGCAAGCATCTGTTCTACCAGTGAGCAGTTGCACCTTCCAGACATCCCACTCCTAGCAACCATTGTTTGTTTATCACATTTCCTTAGAAAGGTCAGGCAGCTTCTCACTACCCCATCATCACACATCCAGAAACTGATCAGGCCTACACCTTCTAAGGCTCAAGAATCCTCTGTGCTTCTATATCTGTCTGTCTGTCTGTCTGTCATGTGTGTGTGTGTGTGTGTGTGTGTGTGTGAATGTAGATTCATGTGAGCAGCTGGGTTGGTCATAAGCAGAACAAAGTTTGAGCCCAGTGGCACCTTTAAGACCAATAAAGTTTTAGTTGAGTTATAAGCTTTTGTGTCCGAGCAGGGTGTCTAAAGAAGTGTACTTGCACACAAAAGCTTATACCTTGTCTAAAATTCTGTTGGTCATAAAGGTGCCACTGGACTCAGACTTTGTTCTGAAGGATAAAACTATGTTAGCCTCTTGCCCAAATAATAAACAAATCTTAAAAATTAACAAATTGATTGGACAGTCAGCCTTCATTTTTATCATACTAGAGGGTATACTCTGGTTTCTCTTCAGAGCACATAAATCTTTTGCCTATCATACTAGGGTAAGAAAAATCATATGTAGCACAGTGCGCCAAACCTGTTGTTTTCTCATAACTGTAATGTGGGTTTATGCCCATGTGAATTTTGGTAGAAATACTGATTGAAAACTTTGAATCCAGCTACGTAATGTTCATGAGGATTTACTGAACAGCCTAACGCTTAACCATTTTTGGATAAAACTGTCCAACAGAACACAGTTTTGAAAACAAATGCTTCCCATCCTTAGCAACACCCTATAGTTCCTTATTTATTATTAATTTAATTTAATTTAATTTTTTTATTTATACCCCGCCCTACCCTGCAAGCTCTGGCCAGCTTTCAACACTTCTTGTGTATCCTGCCTTGCTGTAAAGCCAAAAAGCTTGTAGATATTGGAAGATTGTTATTTGCTTACAACAATTTTCAGTCTCATTGAAAACTCTCTTTCCTTATTAGGTCTTTATATCTACTCAGTCTGCTTTCCCCAATACTTCACAAACAGGATACCTGCAAAGATTTGCAGGGAGCATCTCATTTACCCTTCCCCACTATTTCCTCTTTCCTCACCCTGCAGGTGCTAGGGTTTTTGGTGCCCAAGGCAAACTGCCCACTAGCACCCCCCCCCCTTGAAATTTAAAAAATGGAGAAATGTAGGAGAAATGAAGAAACTTGAAACTATTTACATTTTTAATTTACAATTTTTTATTTTAAATTTTTATTTTTTAAAAAAAATTGTGAGATTAAGCAATAAAAATTGTGAGAATACTACCTGATCCTTTTAATTGGAGGTGCCAGAGACAAGACCTTCACGTGACTATTTCTATTTGATCCTTTTAATTGGAGGTGCCAGTGACAAGACCTTGTGCATGCGAGAAAGATCCTCTACCACTGAGTTATGGCTCCCACCCAATGGCTCTGTTAAAGTAGAGTAGGAAAGATGAGTGGCAGCATACAACTTCAAGAGAGCCAGTTTTTAGAAACTGTAATTGGCTCTTCTTCAGCTTTTACAGTTGGTTAATTTATCCCTGCCGGACTCCAAGGAGCACACTGTGCAGGTGCTGTGTGGTTTTGCATTTCCCAGTTCTGTAACAGACCCGGGGAACGTGAAACTGGCTGGGCAGCATCTGTACTCCATGGAGCCTGCTTTCCATTGGGGAAGGCAGGCTCCAAGGAGCACACACGCTGCGTGTGGGGAGAGGGGGAGCCTGGAAGCACACTCTTGGCCAGGTGGTGCCCTAGATGGCCACCTACTTGGCCAACTCCCACGCATCAGAAATGCCTCCCTGAAAGCCCCCATAGCCTCTCTCCTTTTCCTACTTCCTTCTCTCTTTCCTGCCAACCAGCCAACTGACTAAGATTTGAAGGCTGGCGGTACTATAGTGGCTGCCTAGCAATCCCTCACAATGGCCACTGCAGAGGGCATTTGTTTCTTAAAAGTGCAGATGTTGCTTCTATTATTTGGGGGAGGGGGGGAGGTTAATCAAATGCTTGTTTGTCAGACTTCTCTCAGGCCTGTAGAAAGAACTGTCTTGTTTGTTTAGTGGGCCAATCTCTGGATTTCAATGTGTGCAGTTTTGGTCATCTTGATAATTAGATAAAGATGATGATAAAGATGATAGCTTTTTGACAGCAAGCATCCAGAAAACGCCTTTAAAAGCTCAGATTATGATGTCTTATTCAATTCTTGCTACATTTTAGACAGCCACACCTCAAAAAGAATGCAAACCACATCTCAGGCACCCCAGATAAGTACAATGTGCATGAGACATTTTATAGCCTCTACTGTAAAGTGGCTGGATGGCTGTTACGCAGCTATAAAGCATGTTTAATCTATAGTTATAAAACAGCTCTTGAATATATCTTCATAACTTCATAAGCTTGTAGTTCATTTACGTAGGTGCTTTTTTATTGTAATCCTTTACCTTCATGAATGTGTTTCCTGATATTGCTACTTAAAAAAAGGGTGAGAATAAGCTGCTTGCCTGTTACATGCATTGGTAGTTCTTAAATACTTTAATATAGTCTTGGAGTTGTATTTTTAACCTAAGAGAGAGTTTGTGTGTGAAGTGCCATCAAGTCACTTTCAACTTACAATGACTCTGTGAATTAATAACCTCCAAAGGGTCCTACCATTAACAGCCTTGCTCAGATATTGCAAACTGATTTCTTCATTGAGTCAATCTGTCACATTGGGTCTTGCTTTTTTCCTGCTGCCTTCAACTTTTCCTAGCATTATTGTCTTTTCACTTGAGCTGTCTCTTGAATTATTTTTGTTAAATTATGTTGACTCTTACCCTAAAGAAATATTGGATTTCCAAAGCTGGGCTGAAACCAATAAAATGAATTTTAACAGGGATAAATGTAAAGTTCTGCATTTAGGTAGGAAAAATCCCATGCATGGTTATAGGAAAGGGAATGTCTGGGAAGCAGTATGTGCGAAAAGGATCTAGGGGTCTTAGTGGACCATATGCTGAACATGAGTCAACAGTGTGATGTGGTGGCTAAAAAGACAAATGCAATATTGGGCTGTATTAACAGGGGCATAGTGTCCAGATCACGTGAAGTGATGGTATCACTTTGCTCTGCTCTGGTAAGACCTCACCTGGAGTACTGTGTTCAGTTTTGGGCACCACATCTTTAAAAGGACAAGCTGGAATGGGTCCAGAGGAGGGCAACAAAGATGGTGAGGAACCTGGAGACCAAGTCCTACGAAGAAAGGTTGAAGGAGCTGGGCATGTTTGGAGAGGAGGTGGCTGAGAAGTGATATGATCACCATCTTCAAGTACTTGAAGAGGTGTCATATAGAGGATGGTGCAGAATTGTTTTCTGTGGCCCCAGAAGGTAGGACCAGAACCAACGAGTTGAAATTAAAACAAAAGTGTTTCCGGCTCAACATTAGGAAGAACTTCCTGACCATTAGAGCGGTTCCTCAGTGGAACAGGCTTCCTCAAGAGGTGGTGGGCTCTCCTTCTTTGGAGGTTTTTGAACAGAGGCTGGATGGCCATCTGACAGCAATGTGTGGATCCTGTGAATTTGAGGGGGGGTGATATTCGTGAATTTCCTGGAAGTCCTTTCCAACTCTATGATTCTATATATCATTACTGCTGCAAGAAGAGCAACTGCAGTGTTTGGGGAGGTGGGACCTCCAACATATGGAGATTTCATGGAGAAAGGTACATCTTTTTATTTACATGTAAAATTGTCAAAGTTGTTAAAATAGAGATTTTTCTTTGTTAGAAACAAAATGTAAGAAAAGAAGAATAAGAGAATGGAATGAATAAGAGAATGGAATAAATATTCCAGTTTAAAAAAAACCTTCTCATCCAACACCACATTTCAAATGAATCAATTTCCTATCGGCTCTCTTCAGTGTCCAGCTGTCACACCCATACATAGTGACAGGGAATACTATGGTAAGAATTATCTTGATCATGGTTGCCAGTGACACATCCTTACACTTAAGAAACTTTTCTAGCTCTTTCATGGTTGTCCTTCCCAGTCTTAGTCTCCTTCTGATTTCTTGATTGATGATTGACCCAAAGAATAGAATATTTTTAACAATTTCATTTCTTCATCATTGATCTTAAAGTTGTATAATTCCCCAGTAGTCACTACTTTTGTCTTCTTGATGTTCAGCTGTAATCCTGTGTTGGTACTTCCTGCTTTTAACCTTCAGCAGGAGTCATTTCAAATCTTCACTATTTTCTGCCAATAATATGGTGTCATCTGCTTATCTCAAATTGTTAGTGTTCTTTACAGTTTCCACTTCACCTTTATCAAAATCTAATCCAGTTTTCCTTATGATATGTTATCTACATAGACTGAGGAGACTGAGAAATAAAATAAATTCCTGTCTAACACCTTTGCCAATTGAAAACTGTTCTGTTTCTCCATATTCTGTTCTAATGGTGGCTTCTTGTCCAGAGTATAGGTTGCTCATTAAAACAATCGGATGTTGTGGCACACAGCAGGGCTTTTTTTTTAGCAGGAATGCACAAGAACACAGTTCCAGCTGACTTGGTGTTGGGGCAGGCACGTAGCTACGAGGGAGCCTGTGGGGGCACAGCCCCCTGACTTGGGGCCCCTGACCAGCCTCCAGTGCCTTGGCTGCATCCTTCTCCATTCTGCCGTTATCATACACTGTTGCTTCTGCTTGCTTAGGGGACATGATCATACACAGTTGCTTCTGCTTGCTTAGGGGCCGGAAGAATTCTCTGACCCCTCAGCAAGCAGAAACAACGGGGCACTTTCGGAGCCCAGGACTGAAAGTTAAGCTCCACCTTGCTTCTGCTTGCTTAGGGGCTGGAAGAATTCTCTGACCCCTCAGCAAGCAGAAACAACAGGGCACTTTCGGAGCCCAGGACTGAAAGTTAAGCTCCCTGTTGCTTCTGCTTGCTTAGGGGCTGGAAGAAATCTCTGACCCCTCAGCAACAGAAACAATGGGGCACTTTCAGCGCCCAGGACTGAAAGGTAAGCTCCACGTTGGGCTGACATTGGGCTAGAGGGCGCCTACAAGAGGAGGCCGTTCTGGCCCTCAAGTGAGGGCGACGGGGGTAGGGGCGGATGGCTCCATTTCAGACAGGGCAGGATAGGGTAGGCTGGCACACACAAGTGGAGGTCCCAGCTGCAGTCCGGGGCTGGGGATCAGTGGAAAGGTGATGTTCGCCTGCAGGGGTTTTCTGGCCTGGTCTTGTTGGCCACCCGAACGAGAGTGGAGCTGCGCTTTGGCAGCCTCAGCTCACCCTCCGACAGGAAGAAATCCAAATTGGAGGTCTTGTAGCCCCAGTAGTCAGTTGCGACTTGGTGGCGCCTTCCACCTCCGCACCTTGTCCCACCGGGCTTGCCTATCTGGAGCATGCTACAGGTAAGGGCAGGAGACCATGCAGCATGTATCTAAACCTCTGAGTGGCTCCCCACCAGAGCTGCTGGAAGAAGGGTGGAAAGGGATCACACTGGGGCAGCTGTGGGGAGGGGGGAGGCTGTATGGCAGTGAGCTGGCAGCTTTCCTCCTCAGCGGTGGTAGTAGAGAAGGCCATGGAGGTTGGTGCCACCATGTGCCCCCTGAAAAAAATCAGGGCCCCCCAATTCTTCAAATCCTGGCTACGGGGCTGTGTTGGTGTATGTAGCCTAATATGCAAATGAGTTTCTGTTGGGGTTTTTCTACAAAAAGCCCTGTGCAAAACAATGTTGGCATCAGGGTGTGTGGCCTATAAAAAGAGCCCTGGGCATACCCATTTCTTTTAAAACCAACCACAGCTTTTCATGATCCATGCAACCAAAAGTTTTCTTGTAATCTATGAAATGCAAGTTGATTTTCCTCTGAAATTCCCTGGTAATCAACATAAATTTGCAATAGGATCTCTAGTGCCTCTTCCTTTTCTGAATCCAGCTTGAACATTTGACATTTCTCATTCCACATATGGTAACAGTCTTTGTTGTAGGATTTTGAGTGTCACTTTACTCAAGTGAGAAATTAACACAATGGTCTGATAGTTGCTGCAGTCTTTGACACGTCCTTTTTTTGGAATTGGAATGTAAGCCGAGAGTTTCCAGTCTGTGGGCCATTGTTTTATTTTCCTTATTTGTTGGCATAGGCTTGTTAAGATTTTAATGGGTTCTGTTTCTGTGGCTTGAAACAGCTCTATTGATAACCCTTCTATTCCTGGTGTTTCTTTCTCCCAGATTTTTTGCTTCATTTTCTAAAATTGCAAGATTTATGAATGGAGCCTCAAAATAGCAGCAATTAGGAATTTCCTTCTTCATCTTCTGCTCTCTCTCTCTCTTGCTTAATGCTGAGGTTCAATCTTTTATTCCTAGGAATATTTTCATTCTTTTTATCCCTAAAAAATTATCATCCTTATTTTCACCTTCTTAGATCTTCAATTAGCATTCTCTGCCTATAGCAGAGAATGGAAAACTATGCACTTTCTTTTTCCTTCACTGACATAGTTGCTCTTATTGCCCATGACTTGTCCAGAAAAAAAGAGAGAACTGTGGCTGGCAGAGATTTTATGATGCCTGAGTTAATTTGCAGGATAAAGCTTTGGTGGAAAGGACCTGTTCAGGTTTATTTATGGATTTATTTGCTCTTTTATTTTAATTATCTTTTTAGAAGAAGTTGCACTGTAAAACATTGCTGTTTAATTGAGGAGGTCTGTGTTCCAAGCAGCTAATAATGGCATTTGTTTAAACGAAGCTGCAGAAACACTGCTGAAGAATGTTTTAAAGCACGAGACCAGGTTGATCTTGTTTTCCTGCATTGCATATAAAAAGCAAAAGGTCTTTAGCTTGACTGAAAGGTCTTTTTTGTAGGAAACAAGATTCCAGAAGGGAAAAATCTTTATATGAGAATGCAAAATAACTTCCTGAGACTATGGGCGCAGCACGCCCATAAAATATCAAGAGTATATTGTATGTTAACATTGTAACATAACACCTCTGCAGCCTTCAAGCCACATGTATCGAAAGCAAGTCCAGTGCTACAGTACCCAGGTCTTGATATCAGTTGACTGTTTCCTTTTCCCCTAAGTCTGTGCTTATGTTCAGGGTTTAGTTGCTGTTTTTGCAGTTAATGGAAAATAAAAACAAAGTTCCGCACCTACCTCAGTTTAGTAAAACACCTCGAATGTTCTACTTCTTGGGTTGGATCCAGGGACTCATGCATGGAAGTAAAAAAAATAGCCATTAGCACTGATCTACATGGGTTTCTGCAAACCTATACACAGTGCGGTAATAAAGTATTCTGTATAGTTCTCATATTTTTGCTTCTGCACAAGAAGTTCTGTAAATTTTTGTGCAAAGAGAAGGAATCATAGTGGACTGAGTTTCATGTTTCCTATGTATCAGTAGTGCTCCAACCTGTAATATGTCTGTCTCACAAATGAAAGGTATGTTCTGCATGCAGAAAGCACCTTTGGATTTAACTATCAAGTGTTTCACTAGCAAAAACAAAACAAAAATTACTGGCTCAAATGAGGCTCGCCAGCCCCCAGGTCCTGGCAGGTGATCCCCTGGTTTTGCAGGCTTCTCCCTACTGCCAGTCAGCTGGCCTGCAGGGAGAAGCCCTGCCCCAACAGTCACAATGTGCCCTTCCAACTTGGGAGGCTTAGAAGAACCTCGCAAACTGCTTCTGTTTTGGACTTGGTGTGTGCCTTTAAATCTCAGCAGGAAGAAAGCTGCATGGGCAGGGCAAGCAAGCAAAGCCATGCGGCTCTTTCTGGTGAGTGTGTGAATCATGTGACAAAGGAAGAGAAGCCAGTATAGTCCCTCTCTTTGTTTTGCATTGGTTTCAGAAGCCTTGTGTATAGTAAAATGGAGTTAACTGGAACCTGATTATGAGATGGAGGAAAACTCCACCCCCTAGGCTGCTCTCCTTTCATTGTCCTGTTACTTTGAAGAAGCTGACTGAAATGCAGCAGATGGTTATGTTCAGCAACTCCTATGACAAATTGCCCCAGTGAGCTCACAAAATTGTATGCTTACAAACTATTTTGCCTGCTTTGTGTGTGTGTGTGTGTGTGTGTGTGCATTTTCATTTTCATTTAGTGGAAGTTCAGCTGCTGGGGGGATGAGGAAATGAAGGTTGTATTCAGGGAAACTGCACTGCTGTATTTTTATTTATTTATTTTAGGGAATGGGAAAGTTTTCTGGCTCCACCTCCAAGGTCCTCAGGTATCTTCTGAATTGGACCTAGCTCAAATACAGTAAAAATTGTCTTTTTCCAAGAAAAAAACATTGGAATGAATTTCAGGCATTATTAGCATTAATGCAGCTGCAGTGGGCAGAATGTACATGCATAGAGGGAGTTGGGGGTACGGTTGCCAAGTCCAATTCAAGAAATATCTGGGGACTTTGGGGGTGGAGCCAGGAGCAAGGTCTGACAAGCATAATTGAACTCCAAAGGGAGTTCTGGCCATCACATTTAAAGGGACCACACTCCTTTTAAAATGCCTTCCTTCTATAGGAAATAATGAAGGATAGGGGCACCTTCTTTTGGGGTTCATGGAATTGGACCCCCTGGTCCACTCTTTTTGAAATTTGGAGGGTATTCTGGGGAGAGGCACTGGATGCTATACTGAAAGTTTGGTGCCTCTACCTCAAAGAACAGCCACCCCAGAGATCAATTCTCCATTATTTCCTATGGGAATAAGTCTCCATAGGGAATAATAGCGTTCACAGCAGACATTTCCCTCCCCTCCCCCCGCTTTCTGATGACCCTGAAGCGGAGGGAGGGCCTCCAAACCGGGGGATCCCCTGCCCCCACCTGGGGATTGGCAGCCCTAGCTGTGGGGCTAGTGGGGTTGGGAAAGGGTTATTCACAGAAGTACATGCAGAAGCTGGAGAGGAAAGAATGTGGCAGGGAACTGGAATTGTCCACTAAATTTGTGCCTGTGTTTTAGCTTGAATTGTTTAGATAAGCTGACCCCATTCCTCTTGTAGCAAACATGGAGCAGAGGTAGGATTAAACTCTTATGGGCAGACCCTGTGGGGCTTTTTTGCAATTATCAAATTCTTACTATGTTTCTAACATGCTGGTTAGGCACTGATGTTGGAAAAGTCCTTAATCGTTTATTAGATTTATTTCAAAAGCAGGTATTCTGCACAAAGCCCTTCCGTTCAACAAGTCGTTTTAAATATTGTGTTTTCTCCTTAGCCATATCAAACCAGTATTTCTTTTTTATTACTTTCTCACCATCACAAGTAATAAAATTCATGTGATTTGAAGTGAATGTATTATTTTGCTGGCCTCCAGGTCACCCTCCCGTAGCTAGGGGGTGAATAGTGTTTTCCTTTGTCAGTGGCTGAGGGAACATTCATACACTGAAGTTCATGAGATATTAGCAGCTAGTACTTGGCACTTCAGCTTGGGTTGCCAAATCTGACTCGGGAAATGTCTGGGGACTTTGGGGATGAAGCCAGGAGCAAGGTTGTGACAGGCACAATTAAACTCTGAAGAAAGTTCTGGCCATTACATCTTAAGGGACCATGTTCCTTTTAAATTGCTTCCCTTCATTGGAAGTAATGGAGGATGGGGGCCTTCTTTTGGGGTTTATAGAATTGGACCACAGGGGGTGGAGTTAGGAGAGGCACCAGATGCTGTGCTGAAAATTTGGGCCTCTGCCTCAAAAAAACAGCCCCCCAAAGGCCCAGATACCCATGGATTGATTCTCTATTATACCCTACTAACATGAAACCCGTGCTTCGCTATGGTATTTAACTATCTTTAGTCCAGTTATAATACTTCTGTGTATATAAAATGTTTTTGTGTAGTAGGAAGGGTGTTTTGTTTTTGGAATTGGTTTTGTAATAGCATAGTTGCTGACCTTCACAAAGGTGTTTGAATAATGCAAAGTATTTTGATGGAGAAAACAGACAAAGTGAATTTTGAAATATAACATTTGTTGAAGTAATACAAAAGAGAAGATTGTAATTTTAAAAATGTAATGAAAAAATATGTACAATTTTTTTTTTCCATACTGAAGGACTTCTTTGAAGACCACACTGGTTGTTCTGCCCTTAGGTGCTAGGATCACCAGGCTTGATGGGTAAGCTGATTCTGGAGCAGGTCATGTAGAACTGCCCATGTGAGAAGCAGTTCTCTGTTAAGTCAATTCCTGCCACCTTCAGTGTCTGCCTTGGGACTTGTTGATGGGCAAAACAAAGCAAACCTTGAGGGAAAACTGCAGCCTCCTGAACTTGAAGGGGTTATTCGATGGTATGTGTGGTATGACACTAACTCCCCCACCCCAAGCACTGCCAGTGAGCAATATGGCCTCTATGACGTTCCTGCCTTCACTCACAGTCTGGTGCCATTGCAGTTTGGGTGGGCTGAGGTTCTGTAGCAGCATCACTGGAGCCCCCACTTTGGGGAGAAGCTTGTGGGGTGGGAAGTTGGAGGTACCATGTCCAGGGCAGTCTTCAGGTCCTTTGTGTAGTTGTTGGTGTCATATAGCATCCTCTGCAGTTGTTTGACCAATCCCCATTTGATGTCAGAAATGCCGCTGCACCTCAAGCGCAGCTCCTTCTTGTCCTTACCAACAAAATAGATTTGCAGGAATTGGGCTTCATGTTGAGGTGCTAGCAGCAGACTTCCAACCAAGTGATGCACAAGTCCCTGAACTCTGAAGGTGGGTATGAAGCCATCTTGTAGAACCTGCTTGGCCCTGAATGATGTCATGTTGAAGCATCCATCATACTTATGAACATAGTCCATGAAATGGGGTGCTCGGGAGTGGCTGCCAAGTACCAGGCTGTAGAGTGACTCAGGCAGAGGTTTTGAAGGGGAGGGGGCTGCACCTTGCCATTGCTGCAACATATAACAACAGGCTCCTCCTTCCACTTGAGGGCATTGTAGTACTTACATTTGTGCATCATGGTACACAGAGTTAGAGTGCTGTCTACTTTATAAGCCACATCAGGACCTTCCAGGGAAGTGATCGCCTCTGTACTTGTGTTCCAGGATAGCTTTGTTCATATCGAGAAACTGTGCTGCTTTGTGCACCTTGGATTGAACTCGCTGGTATTTGGCCACTGCTGCTCGGCATGCCACAGGAGTACTATGCACATAACTTCTTTGCTGCATCCCTAAGTTACTTCCTCCTTTTAGTGTCAGTGTATGTGGTATGTTTGCCAGGAGCCTCCTTGGGGGCAGTAAGATGTGAGAGGTGTGAGGGGAGTTGGACTGAGGGAGGGGTGATGTGATGGACAGTTGTTCATGAGGGAGGCATGCATTGAAATGGCTTCTAGAAAGGTCATGCACCATTTCCCCATGAGCATTTACAAAAGTCATTTGCTATACTGACTTATATGGAAAATGGCTATTCAGGAGTCTTGAGTTACTGATGTTATTACACAGAAGACAGAAGTTCCCTGAAGAGCAACTGTGTTCATCTGTCTGCAGTGTCTTATAAGGGATTTTTACCGCAGAATACAGAGCTGCACAACTGAGCAATCAGAGAGAGATGTGCTTCAACTATCTGCAGTGTCCTTTAAGTGATTTCCACCTCAAAACACAGAGCTCCACCCCTGCCCGATCGGGGTGGGGTGGGGGAGCAGGCTGCCACACACACAGCAAAGCTTTACCCCATTGGAAGACACATTTTACCCCTTTTCACCCACTTAGGGGTCAGATTGTTAAAAATCCCTTCTTAGTGGATTTTGATGTCATGGAAGGAATGCACTCCCAAATTTTGGGTTTCTAGATCTAGGGATTTGGGCTGGGCTTTGATAATCTGTCAGGACACTTTTATATATATAAATATATAGATGGGGACCAGTCTCCATAGTGTTTAATGGAGTGCCCAGTGGACACTCAACACCCCTCACCCAATTTCTGATAACCCTGAAGCAGGGGGGACTCCAAAGCAGGGGATCCCCTGCCCCCAACTGGGGATTGGCAACCATCATTTCAATAGTGTAATACACTAATGTGAACACTGTTGTCTTTAACTACTCCACAATCAAGAGTCAAGCCCACTTATATCTGTAGCAAAAATAAAAATATGCAATGTCTTGAATATTACCTTCCTCACAATAATTACAAGTTGAATCTTACCATTCCACTCAGCTAGAATGCTACAGTCCTCCAACACATGTGGCTCTTCAGCCAAAGATAAACTTCTTGCATCAGAGGAAGTAATCAGTGCTAGAAAGTTTGATTTGTAGAATCCATCCTTGGAACCTAGTACATGATTTCACATTCATTATGGTGGCAGTAATACATAAGACACCATCACCGTAACTTTCTCAGAAACCTTTTATGATACCTTTCCAACTGGAAACACATATCACAATGACATGGACTTTACTCGAATGTTGAGCTCTGCCAATGCACTTAATGCTTTTTCAAAGATTTATTACATTGTTGCTTTAAGATCTTGCCCTTGAAATGATATGGGTAGGTAATAAGAAGCCTTGTTTTAGAAATCAGAGGGTAACAGGAAAGTATCTCCTCCGGAAAGTTGTTCCTGTTGACCAAAGTTCTAAGAAGATAATCACAATAGAAATAGAAAAGAAGATGCAATGGTACCAGAAGATTTAACAAGATGTGAAGGATGGGCAGGGAGGAGTAATGTATGTAAGCATGATTCTAGAATTGAACGAATGACTTTGGTAGACTGAGGGTGGTACATATATACATATGGTGGGGTGTATGCATAATATTGATTAAGACTCAAGGTGGATTACACAATTTAAGTCACTGCAATCAAAAGAATAAGACATCTGATAAGTAAAGTAATGTTACTTAGATTACAGAAATCTTAAAACAAAGCTTGCTTAAGTTTTAGATATGACAAGCAGAGGACCTTCAAGGACTTGTTGGGGAACCACATTTTCACCTATATCCCCCTCCCCACACAATTTCCTCTTTTCCTCCACTTTGCAGCCCCCATATCCTCTCCCCTTTTTCTGTTTCCTTATCTCCTTCCCACCTACCAGACTTCCTTGTCCCCTTAGTCTTCAGCTTGATTTATTAATTAAATTCATACCCCATCTTTCTCCCCAGTGGAGGCCCAAATTAGCTTATATCATTCTCCTCTCTGAAGTAGGTGATACAGTGAGTGGGTGAGTGAGTATTCCAAGGTCATCCATTCTTGACAAGAGTGGAGATTTTAACTCGGGTCTCCCAGATCCTAGTTTGATGCTCTTACACATTTTGGATGGTGGCTGCTGTTGATTAATAGCTACTTTCACCCCCCAAAAAGTTCCTGTAATAAACAGAAAATCTGGACTATCAAGGGGGGGGGGGAGAGCACAGGTGGTCCACTTGAAATATCTGGGAGTTGCATTTGGTTACAATCTTATGAGGAAAACTAATCTTTACTCAGTTACAGAAATTACGTGGGCATAATGCAGTACAGTATGTACCTGCAGCTATTGAAGCTTTTAATTTCAGATAATCCTTCAGGTTTTATTTGGGGTAGGCATTTGGATTAATAGAGTCTGAGTCCATAGATCTTCCACTTCCTAAGTTCTTTCACCACAGCTAGGAGTGCCTAGCTATATTGCAGGAACTGTACTTACAGTACAGCACGAGTATCAAACATGCAGCTTGGGGTCTGAATCAGGCCCCCGGAGGGCTCCTATCAGGCCCCTGAGCAACTGGCTATCATCTGCTTCTTTCCCTCTCTCTCTTCCTTCTGCATCACAGCTTACTTTGCCAGGCTTGCTCAATTGCACAGGAGCTACAAAACAAAGCCTCTATTTTCTCCATTGGCTGAGGCTCCTCCCTTGGAGAAGGTGGGGAGGCAGAGTTTGCTTTGCCAGGCTCTCTCAATTGCACAGCAGAGCTACTGAGCCAAGCCTCTCTTCCTTCTATTGATTGATGTTCCTTCCCTCAAGGAAGGAAAGGAAAGAGCCAGAGCTTTCCTGGATCACATGAGAGAGATACAAAGAAAGCACCTTTAAGACCAATGAGCGCTAATGTTTTAATCATGTTTTTTAAAAGTTTTTTTTAAAATCTTTAATTGTGTTTATGTCTTTTATAAAGTTTATATCTCTGTTACCTGACATTACATTTTATGACACACACAGCCCTGCCCGACAAGGTCTCATTTATGTCGGATCCGGCCTTCATAACAAATAAGTTTGACACCCCTGCTTTGCACAGGGCTCACTGGAGACTAGGGCCTAGATTGATAAAAGGGTGAAAGTTCTTTTCTTGATGTCCAGTATCCAGGTGAAACTTTTATATGTACTGAAGAAAGTTACTTTTAGAAGGATTTGGGAAAAGTTTGTGGATAATAGACTCAAATCCTTTGGCCTTTCCTTCATTATCGTTAGGAATGTGAACTATTAGGAAGCTCATTAGGGTTTGTATTAGGAAGCTCTGAGGATGATCAAGAGGAGGATAATTGAACTAGACTGTGTTAGTATATAGTCTCATGTATATGTTCTATTTCTGCAATAGGGGACTCCCCCTCTTCAGCCCTCCCCTCATACTTATTCTTTACAGTCCCTAATCACAGGTGTGCTTTCGTGCTTGGCACAGTGTTTTGCCAACCACAGAAGATGCTTTGCTAAAACCTCATTCTCAAATTATTGTCTCAGATCATTTTTGTGAGTCTAGTGCAACAGAAACTATGGATCATCACATGTCACTTTTGAGTTCAGTGAGATTGTTCAGAAATTTTTGGATCATGCCCATCATTGTCAGATATCAGTTTCCTGATAATCTTGGCTGATCTATCTTTTATTGGCAGATACCGCTCCAGTAATAACTTGATCTGTTGCCAAATTAAGTAATAACTTGATCTGTTGTTTCTTTAAAGTACTATCAAGATGGGTTTCAATTTGTAAATGTTTTCTGTCTTGTTGCATTGATTTTTATGCTTAAGATCTTTTGCCAGAAGAGCTTATTAATAAAAGGAAAAGGAAACCTGATACTGTACTAATCAACTTTTGGTTCAATCCGGCAAAGTTCTGATTGAACTCCCTGAAACATTCAGTTCTGCTCTTGCAGAGACAGGTAAGTACTGCCAGTGGGGCGGGGGGGCACAGCAGCTGGTGCACTCAGAGCCTGAGTGCGCCTGCTGCTTCGCTGCTCCCTGTCCCTGCTTAGCCTTCCCACGACCTGGGAAGGCTGGGTGGGGTTGGGGACAGCTGCCTTCACTGTAGCACAGACCCAGGGAATGCAAAAGTGGCAGGGCAGCACATGTACCCCATGAAGCCTGCCTTCTCTTGGGGAGGACAGGCTCCAAAGAGCACACATGCCGTGTGGGGAGAGGGGGCACCCAGCAGTGACCCCCATAGGCCAAGTGGCGCCCTAGATGGCCATCTACCTGGCCTACTCCCACATGTTGGCTGTGAGTACTGCGGAGAGCAAGGAAAGCAATTCAGATGCAGATTCTAACAGAGAAAACACTGTATGCATAAAAGGGACACTACAAAGCTAAGAGGTGATGCTAGAGAACTGGAAGATCTCTCTGTATATGTTTTGTTCTTAGTACATCCTCTGGTGTTGCCATGCATATCAGTAGAAGCTATAGCTCTGATTTTGAGCAATATTTCTCCTCTGGGCACCCCACCTCCTTAACTTCTGAAGATTGTTTCTCTCTGGAAAATTGAATCTGTCTTTCCATCTGATCTTCACTCATATGGATTCATTATCTATAACAATAAACATGGGAAGTGTATGTGAGGTAAAAATCAATAAATTAGTGTTATATAGAAATCACCCCCATAAAACTAATTTACCACATTTTATTTCAAGGAAGCAGTTTCAATATCCATAGATTGGTTGTCTTAAAATAAGAAGTACTCTCATAAAACTTTTTTATGAATCTGCAAGTCCCACACAAAATGCTAATCTCAGTTTGGTTTTTTACGAGTGATTGTTTGAGGCTGCAGGAAATATTTGGTTTCACAGTGAGATGGCAGTCATAAGCATGCCTGCTTGAATGCCAGTTCTGTTTATCCAAAATGAACAAAGTAGGAGATAGACAGAGATGCTGGTCAGAACAGAGTTAAGAGAAATGGCAGAAAGTTTGACTCCTCCAGTGGGGTAAAGAAAATTTGTCAAAGTGATCCAAAGAAAGAAGTTATATGGGCTAATCAACTGGTTTATAGAGCAAGCGTACAGAACTGGCTGCTACTAGCCCTGATTTGAAACCAGTGGCTAATATCCAAAGAACCTTGGCACCACTTTTGAAGCCAAAAGGGCCAACGAGCAAATGATATGTTTCAAAAGCAGTTCACCACATAGCATTGGCAGGAGAACATTTATTTAAGGGGAAAAGTATTTGAACTAGCACAAAACCCTCCAGGAACCTAAATGTACAGGCCTATGCAGAAGAACGAAGTTTGAATCCAGTGGCACCTTTAAGACCTACAAGGTTTAAATCTGGGTATAAGTTTTTGTGTACATGCAGAATTCTTCCTATGCAGAGTCAGTGCAGCTGAAGATCATTGAAATAAATGGGTTACTGAAGTAACTCTGTTTAGAATAGCACTGAAAGTAGCCTTTTAGATCATGGACTATTCTGTTTTTGATGATGTATATTTATATAATGACTTCCTAGAAGTTGTGCCTTTATATCAACATACGCCCACTTCTACTAACATGCAAGATTATGTAGCATTGGCTCCAGCTAGCTTTTTCACTCAGCCCACTTTCCCTTCATTCTGCTTTTCCAGTTGCACATGACTTTTGTAAATTTAGGTCCCATGATTCTTAGCATAGCCTTTTTTATGGTCAGAGGACCTCTTCTACCCTTTTACCACCAGAAAACTAGCTGGATCCAAACTTTAATGTTGAAAATGGCATGTGTGTTTTTCTGAACAGAGACTTTTTGAAGCATACCTGGCTTTTGGTTCCATATAAGCATTATAAGAAATGTCTGAAGCCAAGGATATTCCAACAACAATATTGTTTTATTCCTCTTGAGGGTATTTCCAGCCAACAGAACATCCTGTTGTCTGCTTGAAGGGCACTTCATAATTTTATAGGGCAAGTCTCTTACAGACTGTTTTAAAAGTCTGATTCAGAGTGGCATTTGACTTGGCAAATGTCTAAGGGTTGAGTTTCATTTGAGCTAATTTCCTTTTTTATTATTGTTTTTAAAAAGAAGCAAAAATAAAAACGGTCTATTTTGGCCAAAATGAATTTCTCCTTCAGCCTGCCACCAGTGGGCATGCCACCAGCTGGTGGTCCTAGATTTGTTTGTACACCTGATACAGTAATTTATTGCACCTCTGAGGAGAAAAAAAATGGGGGGGGGGATTAATGAAATTGTTTCATCTACATAAGCTAGGCAACTGGAACAACATTGGATAGGATGTGGACAGTGGAACTCTACCATGAGTCTTAGGCCCACTGCCAATATAGTTACCAATGCTCCCTCTAAGCTGTGGAGTCTTGTGAGCAAAAATTCTACCTCATGAGCTGCTTGCATTAAAGTTGTGAGCTACTGCATAAATTAGTTTGCTCTTGCGCCATTTTTCCTGAGCTAAGACAAAAATGTGTGAGTCAGAGGCTAAAAAACTAAGCTAGCTCATACTTACTCAGCTTAGAGGGAACACTGATAGTTACCATACAATTGTGAGGTTGCCAGCTCCAGATTGGGGAATTCATGGAGACTTGGGAGTGGAACCTGGAGAAACCAGGGTATAGGGAGGGGAGGGACCTCAGTGGTGTATAATACTATAGCCCATCTTCCAAGCAGCCATGTCCTCCAGAAGAATTGATCTGTGTAGTCTGGGGATCACTTGAAATTCTGGGAGATCTCAGATGTTGTTTGGAGTTGGCAACCGAATTGTCATGAATATTGATAAATCCAGTATGTCGCAGAAGTGAGTACACCCCTCACATTTTGTAAATATTTAAGTATATCTTTTCATGTGACAACACTGAAGAAATGACACGGCTACAATGTAAAGTAGTGAGTCTACAGCTTGTATAACAGTATAAATGTGCTGTCCCCTCAGAATTACACAACACACAGCCATTAACGTCTAAACTGCTGGCAACAAAAGTGAGTACACCCCTAAGTGATAATGTCCAAATGAAGCCCAAAGTGTCAATATTTTGTGTGGCCACCATTATTTTCCAGCACTGCCTTAACCCTCTTGGACATAGAGTTCACCAGAGCTTCACAGGTTGCCACTGGAGTCCTCTTCCACTCCTCCATGACATCACGTAGCTGGTGGATGTTAGAGACCTTGCGCACCTCCACCTTCCATTTCAGGATGCCCCAAAGATGCTCAATAGGGTCTAGGTCTGGAGACATGCTTGGCCAGTCCATCATCTTTACCCTCAGCTTCTTTAGCAAGGCAGAGGTCGTTTTGGAGGTGTGTTTGGGGTTATCATGTTGGAATATTGCCCTACGGCCCAGTCTTCGAAGGGAGGGAATCATGCTCTGCTTCAGTATGTCACAGTACATGTTGGCATTCATAGTTCCCTCAATGAACTGTAGCTTCCCAGTGACGGCAGCACTCATGCAGCCCCAGACCATGACATTCCCACCACCATGCTTGACTGTAGGCAAGACACACTTGTCTTTGTACTCCTCACCTGGTTGCCACCACACATGCTTGACACCATCTGAACCAAATAAGTTTATCTTGGTCTCATCGGACCACAGGACATGGTTCCAGAAATCCATGTCCTTAGTCTGCTTGTCTGCAGCAAACCGTTTGCGGGCTTTCTTGTGCATTGTCTTTAGAAGAGGCGTCCTTCTGGGACGAGAGCTCTGCAGACCAATTTGATGCAATGTGTGGCGTATGGTCTAAGCACTGACAGGCTGACCCCTCCCACCCCTTCAACCTCTGTAGCAATGTCATGGTCTGGGGCTGCATGAGTACTGCCGGCACAGTGAAGCTACCTGTGAAGCTCTAGTGAACTCTATGTCCATTTACACTGTTATACAAGCTGGGTGTACTCACTTCTGTGACATACTGTATTTGTGGAAATGTGGCAAATATTAGATGGCTCTTGGTTCATCCACATCAGGACAGGCGGACATTTAAAGAATGGCACAATCTCAACAATACAGAGGCTGGTTAAATACACAGCTGAGTGAAAACATATCATTGAACAAAGCCTGTGGCTAAAATATCTCAAGTTTCCATTCCTGTGTAAGCAAGAGAGCTGGTTATGTAAGCGTAGATGCCTTTTGTGTACACAAGTTTGAAAGAGATATGAATCACTGAACAGATTAATCCCCTCAAATGTTAATAGCTGTTAATATTCCAAAAGCTTTGCTTACATTTGTATTACAACCTGAGTATGTGTAAAGGGGTGTCTGATGGGTGAGCTTTGCAAAATACTCCAAATTGAAATAAGACAAAATTGTCTAATTTGTTTAATTTAAAATTAAACTCTTCCACTATGCCTAGCTAGTGTTTCTTTAAATTTTCTCTTGCATCATAACCCTTTACAGTGCAATCTTAACCAGAGTTACAGCCTTCTAAATCCATTTAACTCAGTGGTCTTCAAAAGGTGTGCCACTGTTTGGCATTACAATCAGGGTTTTTTTTGAGCAGGAATGCACAGGAATGCAGTTCCAGCTGGCTTGGTGTCAGGGGTGTGTGGCCTAATATGCAAATGAATTCCTGCTGGATTTTTCCATTAAAAAGCCCTGATTACAGTATAAATGTATTGCCGAATTTGCAAGTCCCATGGTTTATTTTTGATAAAAGTCAATCCAACCATTGCTTATGGCTGTGTAAACCTTAAAGTTCACAGAGCTTTCCCTTCCTGAAGCATCTCTTCACTCATTACAATGGAAGAATCCAATCAACATGTGATAAGGAATGCATATCTGGAATGGATCCCTCTATTGAAATGAAATACACACCAGAATGTTCATGGAATTTCTGTTGTAAATCTAGCACTAGGGTGAAACATTGAGAAATTCAGTTAAATATTTAGGTGCTAGGGTTGCCAGCTCTGGGTTGGGAAATACCTGGAGAGGGTGGGGTTTAGAGAGAGGAGGGATCTCAGCAGGGTATAATGACAGAGTCCAGCCTTCAAAGCAGCCATTTTCTCCAGGGGGACAGATCTTGGTTGTCTGGAGATCAACTGCAATAGCAGATCTCCACGTGTCACCTGGTGGTTGGCAACTCTATTAAGTGATCTTAATCAGATTACTGTGCACATTTATTTAACATATTTGTATCCTGTCTTTCTTCTAGGAAAGATAACTTACGTATGCAACACCCAAGTTGCAGTGAAAATAAAACAATAGTCCAATAATTACACAAACATAAATTAACCTAGTTAAACGCACAGCAAAACCCATCTACTGTAACCTTCCCACGACTTCACTATCCTCCATAAAAAAACTCCAAAAATGAAAATATTACATGTGAAAAGCAGGCAGCAAAGGTGCACTTTTCCAGACAAACCAATATGCACATGGCCCATGGGACCAAGTACCAAGAATATTGTAGTCCAAACTGAGACAGAGCAGACTGTTTCAAAATGGAGGTAATCTGAAATGCACAGCTGGTGCATGGAAGTATATCAGGAGATATGGTCTGATAGATACGAGGGTTCCTGGTTATGAAGGACTTTAAAGGTAAAAACCAGCACCTTGAACCAAGCCTAGAAAGAACTAGCACTTATGTTGAAGGACAGGCACTTCAGCATAGCTAGTGCTGATGCTGAAAGACAGGTGTTCTATGTTTTGAGTGATAATTCCAAACAAAAGCCTGAATGCACATGTTGTACCAGTGGAAGCTTCCAAGCCATCAAGGGCAGTTCTTGATTAAATATTCCTTGAAGCAAGGGCATATCAATAGGGAATTATTTTGCATATACAAAATGAAACATCACATTGTTTAATGCAAACTATGGTTTGTAAATCCTGGGCAAACCTTGTGCTCTTTCTTCTTCCATCCTCCATTCCCTTGACATTGTTTAGCGATATAACTCAACTGACACTAGGGTTCCCAAATCCAATTCAAGAAATATCTGGGGACTTTGGGGGTGGAGCCAGGAGACATTGGGGGCAGAGCCAGGAGCAAGGGTGTGACAAGCATAATTGAACTCCAAGGGAGTTCTGGCCATCACATTTAAAGGGACAGCACACCTTTTTAAATGCCTTTCTGCCATAGGAAATAATGAAGGATAGGGACACCTTCTTTTGAGGCTCATAGAATTGGACCCCCTGGTCCAATCGTTTTGAAACTTGGGCGATATTTTGGGGAGAGGCACTAGATGCTATACTGAAAATTTGGTGCCTCTACCACAAAAAACAGCCCCCCCCCCAAGATCCCCCGATACCTCCAGATCAATTCACCATTATACCCTATGAGAATCGATCTCCACATAGGGAATAATGATGTGCCCAGCAGACATTTTCTTCCTCCCCTCCTGTTTCTAGCGACTCTGAAGTGAGGGATTGGCATCTCTACTCACGAGTTGCTGCCAACTTCTTCAAAGTAACACAGACACACCATCCCAAGAGGAAGCCTTTCCAATCGGAGACTGAAGCCTCCGGAGGTGGAAAGTCACATGGTGGCTGTGGGGGTGGGGTTTCCCCCTGCTGGCCAGCTGACTGGGGGCAGGAAGGAGCCTGAGAAAGCAGAAGAACCCCTGCTGGGACCTGGGGATTGGTAAGCCTAAGTGACACCAACCATCGTTATCTCTTAAACCAGAATCTGAAACCATGTTCTGAAGTGGATTACAACCTATAATTTTGTAGGAAGCTGGTTAAGGTTAATTAGAATTGCCAGCTCTGGCTTGGGAGATTCCTGGAGATTTGGGGGAGGAGCTCCCTGAAGATGAGATGCCATGGGGTTTGGCCTTGATAGCTGCCCTTTCCTCCTGAGCATTGTCATCTGGAGATCAGTTGTAATTCCAGAGAACTCCAGGCCCTAGCTGGAGGTTGGTGGCCCTAATTGTTAACCGTGGTTAGCATTTGTTGCAACAAGAATCTAAATCATAGGCAATAGTACTGGAAAGGAAAGTGAATAGGGAATTGTTCCACAGAAAAAGAGAGACTGGGTGGGGTGGGGGAAGAGAATATGTCCATGAAGCTAGATTCGGACACTAAAATCATGGATTGGAGCAGCAGCAGCAGCAACAAAGCCCATAGAACACACCTTTCGTGTATTTTCCTTCCCACTGCAGACCCAACATCCACTCTTGAGAATCAGAGACCTGCAGGGATGGCATAAGAGGCAACATAGAGTCTGCAGAAGGAAGGTGGAATAGGTAGAAATTGCTCCCTTCTTTTGTGAGCATGGAAGGGGGAATTTGGCTCTGACCTCTTTGTTGGGAGCCAATTATTCCAGCATATGCCATATTCCGGCCAAGTGCCTAGTGAGCTTGTGACATACATCTAGTGTGTCTTTTGGTTCTGATATACAATTATTTGAAGTCATAAAGCCAGAACAAAAATGTGTGACTCAAGACAGAGGGCAGAAAGACCCAGCAGTGACAGTCAACATCACTGGTGAAGACTGGCAAGTGAATCTCTCTCTCTCTCTCTCTGCTTCTTGTTACATGTTCTCACTGCAGCTACTGCCAAGTCTGCCTTCTCCGCTACTCTTAGTTTCCTTTTTAAAAAAATGTGCCCCTCACACGGCATTTTATTAATATTTATTGCAACTTTAAAAAATAAAATTAAAAAGCTGGCCACGTGGCCCTCAGAAGACTGCTGTAGTTTATCTGGAACATAATGCCATATTAGGGTAGCACACAATGCCATTTATCCTCACACCTGGGGGAATGAATTTCACAGCTGTAATTGCTACAATATAATTCTTATTAATGTTGTGCTATAATTCGTATTAATTCCAGAGGGCTAGTAAATGTATTAAGACTTGTCAACATATTATTTTACACCGTTTATGATCTCAAGAATTATGCCCTTCAAGAGTTTTATTGTGTAAAGGAAAAGCCTTAAAAACCTGCTTTAGCAGGGGAGTTAATTAAAAAAGTGTTTAGTTATCCTCCACACAAACACACACACTCTTTCACTTCTTTGTCAGGAAACTATCTCTTTCCATCAATATTTAGAAAGAAGCTATAGAAAATAGTTTATGTAATATATTAGCAGCAATTATGTAGCCACTGTAGTGCTGCCAGTCTTATGAAGTATTGGCTATAATGAGAAACACTTTTATAATAATTAAAACTCCCTGTCCACTGCCAAATGAACCAGGACGGGAGCAGATGAGACAGAGAATATGGAGGATAGTAATAAACATGAAATGTGCCATTATAGTAACTTAATTCTTATTTTATTCCCCTGCTCTTTTTTCCTAGGCAGTGAATATGATGAGGAAGAAGTAGATTATGAAGATTCAGACAGTGATGAATCCTGGACCACAGAAAGTGCCATCAGCTCTGAAGCTATCTTAAGTTCCATGTGTATGAATGGAGGGGATGAAAAACCTTTTGCTTGCCCTGTACCTGGGTGTAAAAAGCGATATAAGGTGAGCTTATTATATTGGGGTACTTCTTTAAAAGCCAGTGCCTTGTTTTTGCTTAATTTAATTCTAATCTACATGTATAAAGACTAGAGCCCCGTGGCACAGAGCAGTAAAGCTGCAGTACTGCAGTCCAAGCTCTGCTCACAACCTGAGTTCGATCCTGGCAGAAGCTGGGTTCAGGTAGCTGGCTCAAGGATGACTCAGCCTTCAGTCCTTCCAAGGTCAGTAAAATGAGTACTCAGCTTGCTGGGGGGAAAGTATAGATGACTGAGGAAGGCAATGGCAAACCACCAAAGTCTGCCATGAAAATGTGATGCAACGTCACCCCAGAGTCAGAAATGACTGGTGCTTGCACAGAGGGGTACTGCCCTGCTTTGTAAAACTTCTGGGGGTATCTGATTGACCATTGTGTGAAATAGGACACTGAACCAAATGGACCATTGGTATGATCTAGCTTGGCTGCTCTTATGCTAATGTACCTTTAAAGCCTGAGACTTCAAGTCACAAAGCATTTATCCTGAGAATGTGAATCAAGGAACACAATGAAAAAAGTAAGGTTGCTTCCTCAACCTCCAATTTTGTCAGTAAGAAGAGAAGAATAAGAGTATCTTTGCTAACCACATTATGCAATTGCCATTATTAAATAGTTCCACACCAACTTCCATCTCTGTAGAGCACAAATGGAGTGGACTCATACAGCATCTCAGTCAGCTTTTTAAAAAAAGCTGAAGCAGAGACAAAGAGCAGCTTAAGTTGGGCAAAGAAATAGGAGAGTAGTCCTCAAGTTGAGCGAGGGACTACAGAACAGCCCTCAAGCAATCTAACATGAAACAAGCTATGTTGACGTAGAGACATTAGGCCAGGTAGCACCCCCCCACCTCAGACACACACCTAAGTCTTTTGATGCCATTCACCTGCTGGGTAGAGGGAGAGAGTTGGGATCAGGGTTGGGGCGTCCCAGTAGGCCAGATAGACAGCCGCCTGGGATGCCACCTGGCCCCGGGGGGGGGCAATGGATGTCCCTTTCCTGCCGCTGCTGCAGTCACCCTTGCTGCCGCCCACCTCTCTGCCTACCAAGAGTGCTGCAGCTGAGCAGCAGTGGAGAAGGGGCTGAGCAGGGGCAGCAGGGCAAGAAAAGACCCTTCACAGCAGGATCAGGAATGCAGGCGGAAAGCAACAGATCCCATCCGATCTCCAGGGACAGGTGAGGCTGAGGCTGGGCAGGGCTGCCTTTTGAGTCTGCTGGTGGTGGAGGGACAGGAAAGAGTGGAGGGCCCACAAAGGCTGCCAAAGAAGCCGCCTTAAGTAAGTTGCCTCTGGAGACTGGATGGGGCACTTCTCTTTCACGCTCCTGCCTCCCTTGATGGCAGCAAGTGCCGTCTAGCTCCCAGCAGAGCATACAAGCACAGCACACCACAAGCAAGAGGCTCCTTGGCCAGAGCCCCCCCTCTGCTCCCTGTTAGCCCTTCCTTTGGTACAGGCGAAGGGGGAGGGTTTGAGTCAGGTGCACCCAGGAGGAAGATCTACCAGTGACCAGGCAGCACAGGAAGGGGAAGCAGGCAGGTTCTGTCTGGCTTCGGTCTGCCAGCTGCGGGTGCAGCACATGCCCCCCAGTGGTGGCCACAGCAGTTTCCTGGACACTTCAATTCCTGGGCTGGCTCTCTGCGAAGTCTCCCACTGACTGGAGAGAAACGGATTTCAATAGTTTCCTACCTAAGTGGCACTGCCAAATGCTTGGAGCTCAGTGTGGAAGGAGGCGAGATTTCCTTAAGGCCACCCTGCTCAAGTGCCACTGGCAGACTGGGTTGCAAGTGGCTGGGCTACCTTAAGAGGGGAAGTGGGCTGAGAACAAAAGAGACAACCTGAACAAAGCGTTAAATGGCTTTTCTATGGTGCAGAATATGGGCAAGCATTCCACTTTCCATAGAGATTGGAGGGAAGGTGGAGGGGAAAACTCTTCCTGTTGAGGCCAGGAATGGTGAGGGGAGAGCGGGGCAGGCACAGGGTGGGGGGCAGGGGCCTATGGTGTCCAAACCCTGGTTGGCATGTGCTGCCTGTTGTATGGGAGAACTGTACAGCTGAAGAAGAACCAAGAAAATGTTAACTCTACAAAACGGGCAAAGAGACGGAGACAGTAACTGACCCTTTGATAGCTACAACGGATGTGGAATGGTATAGTACAGCCCAAGGGTAGCCGAACTTGCTTAATGTAAGAGCCACATAGAATAAATGTCAGATGTTTGAGGGCCTCAAGGAAGGAAGGAAGGAAGGAAGGAAGGAAGGAGAGGTGGAAAGAAAGCAACTTTAAATATATTCTGCAAGCCAGTCGATTGAGTGGTGGGGGCTTTGAGCCACACAATGTGTGCAAAAGAGCCACATGTGGCTCTGGGGCTGCAGTTTTGCCACCCCTGGTATAGCCCAATACTGTCAGATCTCAAAATCTAAGCAGCATTGGTACTTAGGAAGGCAATGGCAAACTATTTCTGCTTCTCACTTGCCTTGAAAGCCCTTTGCTGGGTTTGCCATAAGCAGATTTCATGGCACACACATAACAGATGGCTAAGAACTGAACAGATGTGTAAGATCTGACTACAGTTGAATAGATTAAAATGTCATGCTCTATTAGCAATTCCAGAGAAGGCAAATGAAAGGCATTTTCTTGAAGATTGTTGCTGTTTTTGCTTTGTCTATTTTTAATTTGGGAGCTGATGTGTGTTTTATTATTAGGCTTTTAGTGCTGCTGTAATTGCTTTGTTGCTTTTAGAATTGTTTTTATGCTGCTGTTGCTGTTTGATTATCACTTTATATCCATTACCTTGTTTAAACATGTATGCTGCCTGAACACTGCTGTAGAAAAGCAAAATATATAGCAAATAGAAATAACTTATCACAACATAACTTCTGTTTTTATTTTCACAACAAGTATAATTTCCTGTGAGAACCTAAAATGGAAGCATTTGCTGTCAGATGTAAGCAAAACTTTGGCTCTGTACTTTCTAGGGCAAGTTCAAAGCATAACTTCCTTTGTTTAAATTAACCTATTGTCAACCAATCCCCTTGTTTTTGAGGCAGCTGGATACCATACTCTGTTTCTTTTACAAGGGAACTTAGTTTGTGCTTGTGTCTAGATACGAATTGGTAGGAAATGGAGCCAGCCTGAGGACAGGATCTAGCTCTGAGGTAAAATCCAACAGATGCTAGGAAGAAACTAGTCTTTTTCCTTTCCATGCCTGTAATGAGTTTTGTGTTGCTTAGCTGTCCATGGCAGGCATAGAAATGAAAACAGGAATTTAAAAAATTGTCATTGCTTGGCGTGCTCTGAGAGGTGCTGGCTACAAGTAACCTGTAGCTGGTCAGCAGCTATAAGAAAGAACTTAATTTTAGTGGTAAACAGTTTCATTGTATGAAGGCTCTTCCAGTCTCAGGGCTCTTGATCTTAAGTAACTGAAAAACTTCTGCTTGGTTCATTATGGACCCGGCCTGTTTAAAAAGCCAATATGGCTTCTATTATACATTATTATATTTTACTTCATAATCTGCTGGCCTACCCCTACCCTATCAAAAGTCCTAGGAAAACAGACAGAATACAAAGGAGTAGTGAAGAAAACATGAGCAAAAATGCTGTTTACTTTTACAGATCCATAAAATCAGCTTCAATATATTAAGACTGTAAATTGCCATGTTTAGATGTATAGCCCAGTGCCTAATGATCTGCTTTCCTTAAGTATTTTATTATTATAGTCCCAACTGAAATGCCATTACGGAATGTAGGCTTCACCTGACTGTTTTTAGCTGTTTTACTAAAATTTATACCTCCTCTTTCCACAGAATGTTAATGGTATAAAATACCATGCCAAGAATGGCCACAGGACGCAGATCCGTGTGCGGAAGCCATTCAAATGCCGTTGTGGAAAGAGTTACAAGACAGCTCAGGGTCTGCGGCACCATACAATCAATTTCCACCCACCAGTGTCTGCTGAGATTATCAGAAAGATGCAGCAATAACTGGCTGGTCACAAATGTGCCAAGGAATCCTCACCAGCAGTTGCTGATTTTGAAGACAGCCACCTCCTCTTGGGGAAGCATTCAGCAATCCCTTAAAGAATTTAAATGCATGCTTTACCATTTTTTTCTGTAATTTTGGAATGATGTTATCTTTGTAGAGTTATTTTGTACATTTGCACATGTAATCATCATGCCCATATAACATTACTTTGCTATCAGGTGCTAAAAGCTACAGATTCTTCAAAATATCCCTCTCCCCCAACCTGAAAAAGGATATTTAGGGGACAGTGTATATTTTATCTGTTTTTCAGTGTTAAATGAGTAAAAAGAGGGGAGAGGAAGAAAGCTTGGCACTGAGATAACTTCAAGATTGTAATGTGGTTGAAGTTCAGTGCATCTGTTCCCCTGTGCTTGCAAAACCAAAACAATCCCCCCATTATCCACCTGGTTAATATGCCTTATGTAATAGAGATCAGTGAAATAGCAAGGTTTTAGGTATTGAAATTATAAATAAGAGAATGTTTAACATATGCTAAAAATATTTTCATACTCAGATAACATACATAAAAGGTGTGCTTGCTGTATTTTATATTATCCTGCAGTTTCTTTTCTCCTCTGAAATGTCTTGCCATTTGAACTAGCCGAATAATCACTCTAGCGGTAGAATTCTACTTCTATGTGTACAGGTGTTATATAATGTTAAAGACCCATCAGACTCCTGAGGAGCAAATTGCTGTGGTCCCATTATTGCTCCCCAATTATCTACTATTAAAAGACACTTGGAAATGAAGTGCAAATCTAGTGTGAAAGAAATTATCTTCATCTTAGATGGAGGTCTTAAAGCACTTTGTAGTTCTCTATTGCCAACAAATTTAAATGTTTTATGCGTTGCCAATTCTTGCAGCTGGGGTACCAGTGCGTGCCAGTGGTTGCAAATAAAAATTCTAGGCATGTTTTATGGAGGGTACACTATTTGTGTTGAGGGAGTTTCTAGTTCTATATGTGTATTGTACCTTCAGATTTTTGTATGTATATATCTATATTTTCTAACTTACTATAGGTTGTTGCATTCCACAAGTTTAGCATTAAAAGTTTCTTTCTAAACTATGAGACATCATGAGCCTTACTGAAATGAAGTGCTTCTTGAAGCAGGTACTCAAAAGATAGACCTGAGGTCAGAACTATCATTGAGCTGCTTGTGTCTGGACCATACCTGAATGCTTCATTTATTTGATGCTCTCCTGCCTTCAGTCTTCTCCTCTTGTGTAAGTGCTAGTCTAAGGTTAATAGTTTACAAAATATGCAAGAGTTACATGAATAGAAACTGGGAAGGTCTCCCACCCAAAAAACATTACGTTTTACAAGTAATCCTCTTGTATTTTGTATTTAAATATATAAATATATAACCTATATACCTGACCTGGGAAATGCAAAAGTCTCCATTCTTTTAAAAATATATAAAGATTGAGGGAGAAAGGATTCTCTCTAAGCTTTCTTTTCTGAACTGAATGCCTCATAATGAGGACTGAAGAAATTTAAAATAAAGCATCCTTTAAACAAATCACCCTTGATCCATCTTACGACAGATACATTTTGTAGCACACGTGTCAACATTGGTATCGAGAATGATCCAGATATAAGACTCTTACTGCTTATACTTAAAACCCATCTTCCAACATTCAGATTTTGGTATCATTTTCTGCTTCCAGTGAAAAACTGCAGGCGGACATTAATATTGTTGCATGTCAATTCCTTTCCACTATTAAAATCCAGTTTTGATTTACCTAGTCATTGTGACAGTATTAAACAGGTAAAAATGGGACTATTTTGTTATACTGTGTATAGTGAATGTATTGTACTGTGTGTGAAAATGTGCTTTAAATTATATTTTTCCTATATTTTGTTGGGGACAAAGTTCATTAAGTTGTCACAAGAGGTTTGTTTTAAAACTGAGCACCACAAAGTGCATCAAAAATTTCTTTCAATAAAAGCTGCTTATAAATGTAAATTGAATCCTACTTAATAAAAATTGCCTCTGACCTAAGACAAAACTGGGTGCCATTTCATTGTTTCAGATCTTTGATTTGTAAAGAGTGTTACTCATCTGAATGATATAACAGATTCTCTGCTCAGCAACACAAATGGCAAATAATAAAGCGAGATGATCATCTGAGCATGCTATTAGCTACAATGGGTGTTAGTATTTACTTTCAGGGAAGTAGCACACTTGTGGAGGAATGTGTCTCTTTGACCAGAGGAAGGGCCCCCTCTGGTCATTACAGTCAGCTTCAGGGGGCCTGCTTTGAGTGCTCCCTGTCATCTGAAGTTAGAAGGGGGTAACCTGAGAGAGGGCCTTTGGAATACACAATTCCCTCCCCAGGGAGATGCATCTGTCCTCCCCATATCATTACTTTCCACCAGAAGGTGAATTTTTATCATTCCTTTACTGACCCTCATTCTTGTTTTCACTTTATATATTCATTCCTGAAGATGATTTTTAATGGGCTTTTTAAAAATTGCTTACTGCTTTATAGGCCCAAATAGGGGGGAAAGTCAGGATAAAGATATTTTAAAATCATAAAAATAGGGGGGGAATCAGGATAAAGATGTTTTAAAATCATAAAAAGAGTTTCCGGAAGGCAGTTCCTAGCACCAGAATGCTCTACTGTTAGCAGAACACAATTGTCTATATAGAGCCATTGTCTATATAGAGAGAATGAAAGGAGCCTAGTCAAACCATTGCATTACTGTCTTTTTTTGGTATCTTCCTTTAGAATTACTCTGTAGCCTAATAAATTGAATCAGTACTTGTCCATATGTGGCCCAACAAAGCACTACTTAGGCACTGCACACCTATTATCCCTTTAACATATTTTTTGGGAAGCAAGGAGAAGACAAGAGCAATATGCTCTACAGCAATTCTGACTGAAGAGCCTTCAATTACTGTTTCTTTCCTTCCCCCATCCCTTTAAATCCTTCATACCCTGGTTGTTTTAAAAGCAGCTTCCACACTCCATGGTGCTAAATTACTTCCTGTTCACTAACAGGGCTAGGCGTACCTGAATATATTTTAATTGGTCCCTTTTCCCCTGGGAAATTTTAATTAATACACCTCTGTTTGGCTGAAAAATGTGCTTGTTTTATTTTTTTCATGATCATTAAAAAGTTTGATTCAAAAGGGGAAAAAGCATAAACACCCTATCTGCTCAGGAATGCTGAATAAAATTAAAACATTTCACCCCACCTTTCCACCCAATTAGAGCCTTCAAAGCAGCAAATTAAGATATTAAACAGTACATATGTATATAAAATAACAATTAAAATATACAGAATCGAGCATCAGTCTTCATCTACTAGAAGCTAATGATAAAGAGGGAAAGATAAACCTCCACTAGGGTGAATCAGGATTTGTGATGAGAAGGGAACATCACACAAGGCAGCCTAACATTAAGAATCTCTCATGCTTCGTGCAGCAGCATAAAAAAAGGAAGGAAGATGACCACCATGTATTCATATTAGGCAGATACTCCACATTGAATGTATACTAGCAATTCCAGTAGAAGGGTTAGTAATTACATGAGTATCTCCACTGAAACATGGATCATGTGAACTATGATCTTAGCACCTGTATGCTCACAGTAAAAATATTTCAAATGGCTACCTACTTTCAAGCTATAGGAGCTGACTGTACTCATACCTGGTTTACAATATCAATCATCTTTGCTTGTATTGCTTACAGGTTATGATACAAGACACCACCTGTTTGAGATTTCTAAATCAGATCACAGCATGCATACAGAATATATGTCTAGACTAAGTATTTTAGCCTGTGTTGGATATCTGTTGTAGCTCCAGCAAAGCAGGGAAGGGGGCTTTCTAGGAGACAGGGCTGCTCTAAAATAGTGTGTGTGCACGTACGCCACATATCCCTTTGCTATTTCTTTCCTTATCTGTCAAATTGACTTGGAGAGTAGAAAGAAACATAAACAGCATAACACAAAAGCCTTTCAACGTGCAATACATTCCTTCAATGGCCAACCAGTTTACTGTTACATCTGAATTCAGACCGGGAGCTCTATATCTGTGTTGGCCCAATCTGTTAGACAAATCAAGAAGCCAAACTCCAAATGAAAAGGAAACTTTAAATCTGAGTCTTATTAAAGCATTTTTGATTAATTAGTATGTGAAGGCAAATTTCAAAGACAGAAGATTCAAAAGATCCCATCGTTCAAGTACAAGACCTTCCTGTTTGCAAGGGACAGGGACCAATTTTGCAGCATCCCTGATTAAAGCTGCTCTGAAAGATCTAAGCATGAACTTTATACATGCAAAGGGGCCTAGTAATAAAGCCACACAGACAATATTTAGTGTTTGTCTTTAATTTTACTATTGTACAACAGATGAAAAGTGAATAATTTTATCCAAAAGGATCAAATTAAAGATTAACTGTCCAAAAATATAGTGTTTTAGATACACACCACAAATATGATGGATGGGGGAGGGGTGAGCAAATTAGAATGCAGAAGAGTCTAGAAACCTTAGTATCTATAAACATAACTTGTCAGAATGAAAAAAGCTGCTTACATGTGGTATAATCTACCAAGTACAAATGAAGCCAAATGGTAGCAATTTTTATACATTTATTTTGTAATAGCTCCTAGTGCAGAAGATATAATAGGTAAATGAGTAGAGCACATGACGCTTGCAGGCAGGGACATTGCTATAACACAGTTTTGCAAGCATGAAAATCTCAACGCAACTAGATTTCTGAAACAGATGTAAAAACTACTTCCATTTGATAAGTTATGCAACTGTCAGAATCAACAATTATATGAAGGAATACGCAAGATTAGAGAGGAACCTGGGTTTATTATGGAATGAGAAATTTAATCATACCCTTAAGTAGTACAAGCAAGAGTAAAATCACATCATTCTGTCAAACCTGCTATTCCTACCAATTGGACTTCTGAGGTTTCTGCACAAGTCTTTCAGTTTCCTGTGTTCTACATTTTGTTAGCAAGGGAATACATATTGAGTGATGCTACGAGAGATCTGGGTGTATGCTAGGTGTAAGAAGGCTGACCCAATATTTGCTAACAGGCCAAAGGTTTACTTTGAATCAACTGCAATGCACAGCACTTGCTTACTGACAGTAGCCTTTAAATAAACTCAGCTTGCCTTGAGTTATAATAGCGGCTTTTTGGAACTCGTTCATTCGAGTTCTATCTAAGCTAAATTGCCAACACCTAGTCAAAATTTAACACATTCTGATCAAAGTGTGTTTGAACATGTCTTTCAAAGCCTTGTTGGTCATAGTCAGGAGGGAACTGTTCATTGCACATTGGACACACCTTCCAGTGACTCTCAACATGTTCTTCAAACTTGGTCTGATCATAGTTAGGGGGAAACATCACTTCGCAGAGGGGGCACTTCTTGATGTGCACGAAGCTTAGGAGATAAAAGGAAAGAGCAACCATTGAAGACAGACGGGAGCCAAGCTTGACATGCCATTGCCTGTAAAATTTTATTTACTAATGGCATTTAAATTATACTTGGAATCAGAGCAAGGTCAGAGCCAACACTGATCTTCTATAGGACTCACAAGGCACAAGCTTTGAGAATCAGAGTTAGGGGCTTTTCCACATATTTAAGTATTTCCACACTGTGTTATGCAAGAACCATGCAATGTCTCCTTTGATGCCTATAGCATGATATCCCTTTTCTATTTGATAAGAGATAAGGATAAAGCTATTTTTTAAAAAAAAAACCTGGCTAGATGTGCACTATAACATACTAGAGGGGCAGCACGGAGGTTCAAAAGATAAACGAAATTAGGATTGCAACCTTTCATTGAATAATTAGGCAACTGATTGATATGGCTTTCAGATTAAATATAGGCACAGCCAAATGTGAGACTCCTGATGGAGCCTGTCATCTTAAAGGCCTCATGGGAACTGCTTCTTTTTAAGGAGTGGCATTTGAGAAGGGTGACAAAGACAGAATCAGACTGGATGAAAAAAAACTAGTAATGACAGTTTGCTTTTCAGACTGAAAACTGCTGTTTTAAAAGATGGGTAAGAAGAGGACTCATAGAATTATAGTAGGTTTTGCAAGGGTGAGAGACTGCATTATGCCAGTAAACAGGAATTTGTTCATTAGAGCAGCTGGGACAAACATAAGACTTCACAGCAGCCACAATGGTGGTGTATTCAAGGTGGGGATCTAATTTTTCAAGTACAAAGCCTGGGATTCAAAGAGTACCCAGTGAAAGGTTTGGCTTTTGACATTTGACACTCTCCCATACTATTTCACAACCACTTACAGTGGAATTTTGTAAAAGTGCTCACACTCAAATTTAACAAAGAAGGCTAATGTATGAGTATGCACTTGGTGCCAAACTACTCTATGAGAAGTCACCTTACCTGGAATCAAAACAAAAACCCGTTCCACGCTCCTGTAAGCGAAGGTTTGGTGGATCAGGAGCAGAAGGTGCATTTGCTTCATCATCCTGCAAACAAAATTTGGGGTTGTTATACAGTTCCTTATTTATGTTTTTAATCTTTTCAATGCTGTTCTTTCTTACATTCATAAGCAAGGAAAAAATAAAAATATAGATCTTACTGGGATTTTATTCTATTGGAAGTATAGATTCAACCCTTATCACCAATGAGCCCAAGCTCATGCAAATTGTTTTCCCCTCCATTTTGACCTCACAGCAAGGTATGCAGGCTGCGTGGCCCGATGTCACCAAGTAAGCTCCGTTCCAGGAAAAATTTGAATCCACGTCTCTGTAGCCCAAATCTAACATTCTAGCAACTGAACTACCACCACTTCCCATTTTCTTCAGTAGTAATACATTTCTATCTGCCAATTCTGACAATGAAAAAACAAAAATTCTCAGGTCACCCTACTGCAAACATAGATAAACTAGATCCAAGTAAAACTGTTTGAGACCCAAAGGGATTGGTCAGCAAGATGCAAGTCAAATGGGTTTTGTGCTTGCATTCCTACATTGGCCATCAACAGATACTGTGGCAGAAAGCATTTTATCTCAAGTCAGATGGGAAGGAGAGTGGTATATAAAGCTACAACTCTGATAATCTAGTAATTCCAATGGTGTATGTGAATTTAATCACATTTCTTCCCCATTCACCTAGAAGCCAGAGAATGGGGAGTTTTGTTTAAAGTAAACACAAAAGCGATGGGGACAAATGCAGCTCAACGCATTCCTACTGCTTCAATTGCCTTCCCCCAAATGCCATACTGGCTGGATTCTAAGCCTATCACAGATGCATGGGCATTCACAAACAGCTCTGGGAGGAGAAAGATGAAAGCTGCATCCCTTCCCCCTCTCTGCTGATTTGGCACTCCCACCATTTTTCTCCTACCCCACAGGAGACAATAATTAGGTTGTTAAAGCGGAGCTCGTAATCCTCTGTACATGTAAAAATAATCCCTCCCCATATGTGAAATAGACAGACCCATGTGGCTGCTTTCTGTCATATCCATTAACGTCCTAAGAATTTCAATTTCTTTAGTTGACGTGGCAGACATGGGAGCTGGGAATGAAATTATCCCGTTTGCCACATACAAAAAATGGTACGTAACAGAATTTTTTATTGATAGTTCAAACCCAGACTTCCATGCACCAATTGAAACAACAGTTTCATCTGATCTCTTCTGATGGCTCGTTACATTGGATGTGAACACATGACAAGAAAGGCTTCTTTATCCCAAGATTTTCAGATTCTTTTTGCTTACTTTTAAAGAGGTATCTTAATTTTATTTGCTGAAGCTAAAGGTGCCTTCCCAAGGAGAGCTGTGTAGCAGCATTTGCACAAGTGCAAGCTAATCATCATCCTATTTCTTTATATCCACATTTTTTAACCTGAGAGCAATTAAGTTATTTTCATTTGACTAGTATGACTATGAAGGGAACATGTTAAGATGTCTGCTTGATGTAAAACAAGAAAGGATTTCTGAAAAACAGGAACATATTTGCCCAAAGTTGGTTCCCATATGAGCAGATTAGGATCCTGCTACCTCATTATGAAAATCTAAGCTGTGTCAGCAAATGAGCACAAGACTTTAGCTCTGTTTCTCTTGGGTTTGCGAGAGGGCAAAGCACATAGATTAGAAAGAACACTCTGCTAATTAAACTGCAGCAGATGACTAAAAAGGAGAAGGGCTTGTCATCTGTAATGTCTGTGCCAAGAACGATCGGATTAAATATGCAAAATGTGAAGTAAAGGTAGGCAAATGCACTAAGCTCACACTCAAGACCTTAAAATAGGCTGCAGAAGTTCTGACAGTTTCCCTAATTATTCACAGTAATGGACGCAGAGGGCAAAAGGCAGAAGGAAGAGATACATTTTTCTCCATTATAGGTACTGAGCACCAGGGCTAAAATCATGCCTGTCTGAACACTGATCAGTTTCTGCAAAGGTTAATAGCAATTAAATGTGGCAAACTAGACTAAATGAGAAGCAGGTCATGATACCACTACACTTGCAAAGAGCACAAGGCTTTATAGAGGAATGTTTCTTATTAAAATGTTTCTTAAAGTTAAAGGGTGCAAAGAAACTGTGGCATATAGTTAATAGCACTGCTCACTGTATTTTACTGCATACCCCAATTCCTTATTACAGTTTTACATTTGTTACACATTACACGGGCAACAAGAGCATACATCCACCATTTAGGATAGGAAATCCTTTAAAAGGAGTTAATATACAACAGCCTTTTAGCGTTACAGATATTTGGAAGTATTTGATGGCATTATCTGTAAGTGCATTTTTCTATCGGTTGGAAAACAGTGTCTTCTGAAATTAAAATCAGCTGCCTTCTTCTGCTTGAGGAACACTGCTACTGACACACATCCTCTATGCCTTTTCTGGTTTGAATGAGGTTTCCGTATTTGTGGAAAAATCGAAAAACTTCCCAAATTTTACAAACGCCTAACGGATTATAGTCCACAGAAATTTCAGTTAAAGACTATTTGTTTTTAAGGTGCTACAAGACCTTTTCTGTTTTAAACACAGACTGAAATCATGAAGGCTGAAATACAGCTGCAGGTCAACCTTCCTGAATGGCTTTCAGTTGATTCAGAAATCAAGTGCATTTAAAACTGTTCATATATCAGAAACCTGACATGTGCATTTACATCTATTCAGGGCTTTTTTTGTAGCAGGAACACCTTTGCATATTAAGCCACACATTCTGATGTAGCCAATCCTCCTACTTACAGATCGGCTGCATTTGATACGGTCGACCATAGGTTACTGACGTGCCGCCTTGCCGACGCGGGGATTCAGGGGTTGGCCTTACAGTGGCTTTCCTCTTTCCTTAAAGGTCGGGGACAAAGGGTCGCGATTGGGGGGGAGCTATCCCGGAGGCGCACATTCGACTGTGGTGTGCCCCAAGGGGCGGTTCTCTCCCCAATGTTATTCAACATCTATAAGCGACCCCTTGCCCAGATTGCCCGAAGGTATGGGCTGGGGTGTCACCAGTATGCTGACGACACCCAGCTCTATCTGCTTATGGATGACCGACCGGCCTGCACCCCAGAAAAGCTGGATCGGGCATTACAGGCCGTGGCTGAGTGGCTCAGACTGAGTGGACTGAGACTAAATCCTGCGAAGACAGAGGTCCTTTGCTTGGGTCGTTGGGGACCGGGGGGGGGGGGAATCCCCCTGCCAGTTTTTGACGGTGCGCCGCTAATGGCGGCGGACAGGGTCAAGAGCCTGGGGGTACTATTGGAGCCTTCCTTAAAGATGGAGGCTCAGATAGCAGCCACTGCCAAGTCCGCGTTTTTTCATCTTAGGCGGGCAAGGCAGCTGGCCCCCTTCCTGGATCGCGACGACCTAGCAACAGTGATCCATGCTACGGTCACCTCGAAGTTGGACTACTGCAATGCCCTCTACATGGGGCTGCCCCTGTGCCGAACTCAGAAATTGCAGCTGGTGCAGAATGCCGCGGCCCGGCTGTTATTGGGCCTCCCAAGATGGGGACACATTCGGCCGGGTCTTCAGACTCTGCACTGGCTTCCAGTGATGTACCAAGTTTGGTACAAGGTGCTGGTCATTACCTTTAAAGCCCTATATGGCCTGGGACCTGCCTACCTGAAGGACCGTCTCTCCCCACATGTTCCCCAGAGAGTACTGAGATTGGGAACCCAAAATCTTCTCACTATCCCTGGGCCAAAAGAAGTCCGCCTAAAATCCACTAGGGACAGGGCCTTCTCTGTTATGGCCCCTACATGGTGGAATCAGCTGCCGGAGGAGGTGAGGGCCCTGCGGGACCTTGTTCAGTTCCGCAGGGCCTGTAAGACAACCCTCTTCCGGCTAGCCTACACCTAACTGAGATGAGAAACTAAATGTAGCTTTGCCAGACTCCTGTTATACATATTGTTGTAATGTTTAATGGTTTTAAGGTTTTAAATGTTTTAATTGCTTATATATTTAAATACTTGTTTAATTTTATGTTTGACTATTTGTTGGGAGCCACCCTGAGCCACTTGTGGGAACGGCGGGATATAAATCATAAATAAATAAATAAATCTCTTAGTAGAGGGCCTACTGTAAGCTCCAGGAGGATTGGCTAAATCAGGAGTGTGTGGCCCAATATGCCAAATTCCTCCTACAAAAAAGCCCTGCATCTATTTATCAAATGTGCACATCAACTGCAGGAAAGAGACCAAACAACATAGCAGCACAAATTCAGCCACAGTTGCTTCCATGCACTTATCATGAGATACTGCACTTGCAAGAAATGTCTGCACAGACTTTCTGATCCTAGTCCAGCTTCCTTCTCTGGTTTCCCAACACAAATGATCTGACTGGACCTCACATATCCACAGTATGCTTGAGGTAATTGAGCCAGTTTGGTGTAGTGGTTAAGTGTGTGGACTCTTATCTGGGAGAACCGGGTTTGATTCCCCACTCCTCCACTTGCACCTGCTGGAATGGCCTTGGGTCAGCCATAGCTCTGGCAGAGGTTGTCCTTGAAAGGGCAGCTGCTGTGAGAGCTCTCTTAGCCCCACCCACCTCACAGGGTGTCTGTTGTGGGGGAGGAAGGTAAAGGAGATTGTGAGCCGCTCTGAGACTCTTCGGAGTGAAGGGCGGGATATAAATCCAATATCATCATCAGCAGCCTCCTCCTCCTCCTCCTTCTCCTTCTTCTGTCATTGTTAGAACGTGCCCCACTGGATTATAAATCAGTCATTGTTAGAATGTGCCCCACTGGATAATAGTAAAGCTGCCCTGGAAGAAAATTATCTAAATGAAGATGACAAGGAATAAACCTTGCACCTTAAAGTATAAGAAATGGAACATGCTATTGTATGCAGACAACACCCACTTACATTGCTATTCTCAGGATCTTCTAAGCCATCGGGCCGACTGAGGTTGCGAGCAGGCTGACTGCACACTACGTTGTCTTCTACTTCCCAAGAAGGTCCTCGTGCGGGCGGTCTCTGGATCTCATCAGGGTAAAAAGCACCATCTGCCCCATCTGCAATCACAATCACAATCCTTTGGTGATATAAACAGACAGGTGAATGTGCCAAGTATTCAAATAAGCAGAATCTCACCACCAGAAGCTTACTCAGTTAAACAGTCAGCTTCGATGGCCTGCTTGTGAAAGTTCACAGGACAGTTACTATGCCTGGTCTTTTTTTGTAAATATATTATGAACTAGGATTACACACCACTAGCTTCACCTGAGAAAATGAATATAATGATACACTTCTCTGTGGAATTTTCCAACAAAACAAAGCTGAGGAAAATATTTTCCAACCTCTTGTTCCCTGGGTTGTATAGGGGTTGCCATATTGAAGCACTGGAAGTCTAGCAGGCACAGCAGGCACCTGTCCATCATCATCAGAACTGAGGAAAAATAATGCTTGCTGAGACATCTGCCCTTCAGTGATTCTGTCTGCTTGGTTTTCTAGTCTCTTTCCAAGATTCTAAAGAACAAGTTGGGAAAATAAATAAACATACACACACACGTCAGTCATTTTAAGATCACAATAAAAAAATACAACATTCAACACTTCTACTCTGCTAAAATCTGTACAGGTCTTCAGATATTCCCTCTATCATGCTTTACTGTCTAATGTTAAACTGAAGGCTAGTTTTAAAACTGTCATTTCTAGAATACTGGGTCTCTTAAATTAGTAATGTGAAGGCCCTGAAAAATTTAGGAAAATGTAAGTGTGAAGGACTGTACTCTTTAAGAGGCTTAGAAGTATTGTACCAACAACTAAAGAATTGTGAAACATTAATTTTTCCACAGGGCCAGAGAGCCTTGAGTGACAGGATGCTCCAGGCAATTTGATTGGTTACAGCATTGGCTGAGAAAAGAAAAGTCTTGAGAGAGCTGAATGCCGAGGAGATACAGTCAGATTCCTGCCTTAACTGAAAAGAGACGTGTAATGGGACCATCTAAGCATAATCCTGACCAAAAAAGGGTTTAGTACAGTCAAGACTGAATGCAGCTTGAATTCAGCATTAGCTGACAGCACTTTGGACACAGAAAAAGAACTGGGGGACAGTTTGGCAAAGAAGTTTGGGTAGTAGAGAAGACTCCCATTCAAGCTAAAGGAAGGGGATAGATCTTCTAGAAAGAGAAGAAGATTCCCTACCCAGTCAAACAGGGAGAGTTATCTCTGAGAAGGACAGAATTCCCTGGTCTGGTGTGATTAGAAATTGCTTGGAGAGACCTTAAATGTCAGTGAATCACTCAAGAAGAGTACTTGTGTTCCCAGAGAAGGGGTCTGGGTACCAGAAAGTGTGTTCCAGCTTTCTAGGCACCAAAAAAGTCAGCAATTACTCAAATACTAGAGTGTTTGGGAAAACACTGGAACAAACGCTTCTCAACATAAAGATCTAAGCTGCGAATAATTAAAAGAACCTCTCATTAGCCTGATATAAGATCAAAAGTCTGTGCTTGCTCTAGTTTTACTTTAGTAATTTAAACCCCTGATTTCACCTTTTTCCCCTTTGCTGTTAAATAAAACTTTTATTTTTTAATTTTAAAAGTGTCTGACATGCCATTTCAGGGCTGAGCAAATAGTCAAAATATATCTTACTGACAGGTTGGGACAAGCGAAGTTTCTTCAGGGGAGAAGAAAACACGTTTCCAGGGCTGCTCATTCAATGAGGGGAACAGAAAAACAGAGGGAAATTCTAGCCTTTGAGGGAGGGAATTGGAAGGGATGCATCAGAGCAGGTCTTTCTCAAGAAAAGAAATTAAACATTAACATTGCTTTTTATAAAACAGGATTAACCACTGACAAGATCTTTGAGAAAGGATGGCTCTCTACTGGCTGTCAGCAGACATTGAAAATTGCAGAATGGAAGACAAATGAGACATGACTGTTTGTGTTGTTCCAGTGACTGAACAATCTTGTATTCCACCAAAAGGCCTGTAAAGCTTAATTTGCTTTGTTTTGCACTGGAAAGCTGCCAGCACTCGTATCACCACAAAATTCCATTTCTTCATTTTGGCTCCCATTGCTAAAACAACTTAGCCACAATCAGATAGCTGCTACTTGGGAGTCACCCCAGAAACAAACTGTTTTGTTTAAAGATCATGTTTAAAGTTTAGCCCTAGCTGAGTGTAACAAGCAAGCAAGATACAGAGTAACATGCACAGGAGGCATCAGCACAGCTGTTTTATTTCCCCATGTCCAAACTTCCAAAGAATTCCATGAGAGATTAAAGGGGGCCAAAATGTTTTAAACAAATGCTGCCTAAACACTGCTTAGATCCACAGATTTTGAAGCTGATTTTTTAAAAATTCTGAGCCTTAACATTTCATAACAAAGGAACAGTTAAACATTACAAAGTTGTAATCTTTATATAAAAACATGTGGTCTATTTTAAGATAAACTTTAAAAATGAGATTCTGATAACACAACGAAGGCAAAATAATTTTGGAGACTGCACTGTATAAAGGCTGTGGTGTAACTATCTATATATTTTGTGCTTTCAAAAGGATTAAGTACCATATACAGCCTTTACCTCATTATCAGTACTTGTTCATAAATTTCAGCCCATCGAGGATGCTAAAAATGTTAATTTCTACTCATCTAATATGGTTTTTTTTTTAAAAAAAAAAATCTTGCCCGTTTTCCAAGGGATCCCTATGCTCTGTGAAATATGTCAGGCTGAGAGCATGTGGCTGGTCTATCATCCAATGCTGTTCTTGGTTGGGTGAAGATTAGAACCTGAGTTTCCCTGTTCCTAGTCCAACATTGACTACTTTACTGCACTGTTATTTTTTCTCCTTTATATTTAATAACATAGTAAAGCATGCAGATTATAGAACCTCTGACTTTTCAGCAACCCTAAACAGGTCAGTTTATAGGCATGATAAAAATATAATAAAGGTAATATAAATATAGTAATCTGATCTACATTCTTCTTTAAACGGTTCGAGTTAGACTTAACATAGATCCTCATTAGATGTCTAACATTAAAACTTTCCCATGCAAACATAATTTTTATAGGTTTCTTGGACTGCAGAAAAATTAGGCCAGGCTGCATATCTGATCATTTCAGCACATGTGGACCAAACTAGCACCACAAAGAGATCACAACTTATGAGCTCATCTAGCACTTGAGACTCTGCCTTTTGATATTGTCTTTCACCTACAGGAACCAGGCTCATCCCAATTACTTCAATGCGATTTAGGTGTGCTTAACTGTCTGAGATGGACCTTTATTAATTTATTCTTCTCTGGTTTCCAACTGACTTGGAAATCTAACAAGATGCAGCCTTTTCTAAAAATGTACACAGTCATTTGATTATTGCAGTTTGGATTGTGAATAATATAATTTGAGTATTAAGCCAGATTTCACATGGGAGTAATGCCAGCATTTGCACTTCTTCCTTGCATATTCCACAGGAGAGTACCAATGCTTGAACATATGTTAATCAAGCTCATCTTTAAAGATTTCCCATGGTATGTTTCCACTCTCATCCACCATTCATATTCTAAAATTTAAGCAGCTGTGGCTGTGGCTCAAGTTCTTTGTTTGCAGTCAAGCGGCATCCAAAGGAATACATCAACATAAATTTGATTTTAGTGGTTCACTAATATGCAGCAATTATTCAGTACCTTCCCATTGCTTAGGATTCCCAAATGAGTTGTCAGCTCATTTATTTGTCTGTCCTTGTCTGCCAACTGAACCTATTTAAAACACAAGTTCAAAGCACCAACAATGTTAGTGGACATTAAACATTTTCTACATATAGTCACATACATCTAATTGTTCAACAAATGAACATGATGTAACAATATTTTAAATATATGGAATACTGAAGTTAACCTAATAAAAGGATTTTTTTGGTTTTTAATGTTCCTTACAACATAAGATTGCAGTTCTACTGGACAACTGGCTCTCTTGTATAAAGAGTAATGACACAGATTCCATACCCATTTTGGAAAAATTTATTTAACCAATGATAAGATCACAACTCTTGTCAATCTTCTTTCTATCACATGACTTCTTATAATATGCTTGCAGACCTTCTAGACCACATCTAGAAAGGTTCAAGACCGCTATTATACACTATCAGAAGCCAGCTGCAGCTGAGCAACAACTGACACAGTAATGTGCACAACTGTAGCTTCATAGCCTATATATTACTGAACTAAAAGTGCCATTGTGTGAACAAAATTGGTATCAACTGGAAAAGAGACCAGGGTTCATATCTGATGAACAGAGTTCTGACTTCAAACTCAATGCAGAACAATCCACACTATGTTTTTTTATTCAGACATCACAAACTCTGTTTTATTCATGATGGAACTCCAGCCTGGCTTATTCTCATATCCTTGTGCTTCCTCTTCCCCTTACTGTGAACAGATCCAATACTGTTTTATTAAGTCTTTAACCTAGGCACAATTTGTTGTGATGTCTGAATTAAGAACATAAGAACATAAGAGAAGCCATGTTGGATCAGGCCAACGGCCCATCAAGTCCAACACTCTGTGTCACACAGTGGCAAAAAATTTTATATACACACATACACTGTGGCTAATAGCCACTGATGGACCTGTGCTCCATATATTTATCTAAACCCTTCTTGAAGGTGGCTATACTTGTGGCCGCCACCACCTCCTGTGGCAGTGAATTCCACATGTTGATCACCCTTTGGATGAAGAAGTACTTCCTTTTATCCGTTTTAACCTTTCTGCTCAGCAATTTCATCGAATGCCCACGAGTTCTTGTATTGTGAGAAAGGGAGAAAAGTACTTCTTTCTCTACTTTCTCCATCCCATGCATTATCTTGTAAACCTCTATCATGTCACCCCGCAGTCGACGTTTCTCCAAGCTAAAGAGCCCCAAGCGTTTCAACCTTTCTTCATAGGGAAAGTGCTCCAGCCCTTTAATCATTCTAGTTGCCCTTCTCTGGACTTTCTCCAATGCTATAATATCCTTTTTGAGGTGCGGCGACCAGAACTGCACACAGTACTCCAAATGAGACCGCACCATAGATTTATACAGGGGCATTATGATACTGGCTGATTTGTTTTCAATTCCCTTCCTAATAATTCCCAGCATGGCGTTGGCCTTTTTTATTGCAGACGCACACTGTCTTGACATTTTCAGTGAGTTATCTACCACGACCCCAAGATCTCTCTCTTGGTCAGTCTCTGCCAGTTCACACCCCATCAACTTGTATTTGTAGCTGGGATTCTTGGCCCCAATGTGCATTACTTTGCACTTGGCCACATTGAACCGCATCTGCCACGTTGACGCCCACTCACCCAGCCTCAACAGATCCCTTTGGAGTTCCTCACAATCCTCTCTGGTTCTCACCACCCTGAACAATTTAGTGTCATCCGCAAACTTGGCCACTTCACTGCTCACTCCCAACTCTAAATCATTTATGAACAAGTTAAAGAGCATGGGACCCAGTACCGAGCCCTGCGGCACCCCACTGCTTACCGTCCTCCACTGCGAAGACTGCCCATTTATACTCACTCTCTGCTTCCTATTACTAAGCCAGTTTTTGATCCACAATAGGACCTGTCCTTTTACTCCATGACTCTCAAGTTTTCTAAGAGCCTTTGATGAGGAACTTTATCAAAAGCTTTCTGGAAGTCAAGGTAAACAACATCTATCGGATCGCCTTTGTCCACATGTTTGTTCACCCCCTCAAAGAAATGTAACAGGTTAGTGAGGCAAGATCTTCCCTTGCAGAACCCATGCTGAGTCTTCCTCAATAACCCGTGTTCATCAATGTGCCTACTCATTCTGTCCTTGATAATGCTTTCTACCAACTTTCCCGGTATTGAAGTCAGACTGACTGGCCTGTAATTCCCCGGATCTCCTCTGGAACCCTTTTTAAAGATGGGGGTGACATTTGCTACCTTCCAGTCCTCAGGAACGGAGGCAGATTTCAATGAAAGATTACAGATTTTTGTTAGAAGATGCACAAGTTCAACTTTGAGTTCTTTCAGAACTCTCGGATGTATGCCATCCGGACCCGGATGGCATACATTCAAGCACTATACAGACTATGATTTGTTTCTCAACCTCACACTGATATTCTAAACCCTCGTTTAGAATCCTAGTTCTTGGCAAGATAGAGACCAAATCTGTTAAACCACATCTGAACACAGCCTAAAAACATAAGCCTCTCTCTGCTTCATAGGACACTGCAAATATCAAACGATCAGTCTGTCCCAGGAGAGCTAATGCACAATAGACATTTGACTTGAAAGAACTATTCCATGAAGTGAGTAATTACTTCTTGAGCTCAGCAAGGCAAGAGTAACTTCTAATTGAGCAGTATTGATTTAAGCAGTGGTAACATAAACCTGAGTTACGAGAGGAGGCAGATCTTTTATTATTGTATGTAATTAAACAGGTTCAATTAAAAGTGTTAGTATTAAAGAAAGAGTCAAACTTACAAGGTATTGGTCTTCCACCGCAGCTAGCTGTTGTTTCATACTCTCATTAATTTTCACTTGCTCCTTCCACTTCAGCTCCAATTTAGCTAACTCATCGGCATAGACACTGCACTTCAATTTTTCATCCTATAGGCAAAATTATCAACTATCAGTTGTTCCATAAATGTATAGACTTAGGCTGGTTCATGTGCAGCAAAGCTGTTTCAAAGAACTGCCACTTGACAGCTTCCAAATCAAGATGACTCCCATTTACTGATTAAGCTAAATAACTAAAGCAATGGAAAAAACTTTCAGATTATTTACTAGTTTATTTGCAATTATTTTGATGTGCTGCCATTGTTCTCACCCCAGAAAAGCAGTTGACCGGGGGGGGGGGGGAGGTGTCACCATGTACTCATTCCATGAAGCTTTGCAACTGCCTAGAACACTCTTCATCCAGAAGACCAAACATAATGCCTCTTTATGTTCAATGTGCAACAGAACCATTTAAGTACCAGAACGATAGCCACTTCCAGAGGAATAATACATACTGATGTCAGCACGTGCTTTTTGCAGAAACAGTACTGTTAAGCAATACCAAATGAAGAATTTTATTTATGCAAATATAGCTAAAGCTCCCATCGGTTTACAAGAGAAACCTAGTATTTCATCTGGCTATTTTAAACTCTTGTTTCTTATTGGTTGTTTATTTGCTTCGTACAACATTCATATTCAAGCTTCATTTTAAATCAAGAATTCTAAAAAATGCAAAGACCAAAAAATTGTCTCCCAAGATACAGTTGAGCAAAAGTTAGCCATAACTACATTTTATTTAAACCAATAAAACTTACTTGTTGCAAAAAACTGAAGCCCCACTACCTTCAATGTGACTTAAAACTAACTTTTGTTTAACTGCAACTGTGGCTTTAAAATTAACTAAACTTTTATATATCACATTACAGCAACTTTTCTAGACTGATTAATGTATACTTCTGCAATTATTCTCTAATGCTAATTCTTGTTTCTATAATAGCCTCTTACTTACAGACATGTCCTTGCATTTCATATATTTTTCTGTTTTTTCAGCACTTTCCCTTTTCTTGTCATGATCTTGCTCCTTTTCTGAAAACTCCAAAACTGTAACAGATGGAATGGAGCTAACTATATATATTGAAGAAATTTAGTAATATATATATATATATTTAATTTATGTTAAGGTAACAAGATCGGTTTAGAAACCACAAGCAGCAATCATTGGTTGACTCAATGGCAACATATGCCCAGCTGCCAGGAGACTTCTCTTTTGTGCTCTTCAATAAGCTAAGCAGAAACAAACTTGAACAGGCCACATTTCAGTTGTGGATAGTTACACTCTGATTCTGTTTCCAGGATGACCCATATAGAAAACAATGGCTGGATACTAAGACAGATGAGAGGATTTAAACAAACCGCTGGTATGTTAAAAACTGCCATTTCAGGGAAGACGTCATCAACTGCCTTCATTTTTAGAAAAAGATAATTAGTCATGTTCATTACCCATATCTAGAAACATCCACTTATTTAACTAACTTAAGACAGTTCCCCATAATTCCTTGAAACACTTTGTATTCATGCTACTTTCCCCACTACAAATTCAAGTTACTTATTATTCTGTGAAATACTAAGAAAGGCCACATTTATACAATTAAGCAGCACAATATATATCACAGGGCATATACATTATTTAACGCATTGCGTCACAGCAGTCAATGTACAGCTTGCAAGTTGTACTTGGTCAAAGTCTCAATCCAGTCCTAAAATCCTCATCCACCCTTATCTATCTGCAGTTTGGCAGAAAGCAACAGTGGGAAAATTTTGCCACGTAAGTGGGGAAGCCTTGGCGTGCTAAATGGGTCTTACATGTCATATGCTGCCGACCCTTGCCCTGAAGCACTCACTAAGAATTCTGACAACGAAGCAAGACATCTGCTAGACTACTGGTATACCAGATCAACTAAAAGGCTGACAAATTTTAAACTGAAGTTACTAAGTGTGTTATAGTCCACCAACTGGACAGAAACAGAAATGAGCCAAGTACTTAAAACAAAATAAAATAACAGCTTAACTAGCACAACAATTTTACTAGAACCAGCTTTAGTTTTGTTATTTCTTTTTAATTGTAACAGCCAATGGCCATATACAATAAACCAAATTGAACTGTAGCCCGAGCAGCAATAGTTCATGGATCACGAATATGCTGCTTCCTGCTTGGTTCTGTTTGACTACAGATATAAATTAGTTAAGTTTGGGCATAAATGTGAAATCCTTGGGTGCCAAACCAGTGATTTTTTTCCCTTGCACAGCAAACATGTTCCACAGAATCACTTGACTGCCACCCTAGCTCCATCAGGCTCTGTTTCCCCTTCAGCTTTTTAAGGTAAAGGGACTCACTGGAAGGGGGAAAGCAAAAGCTGAAGGTGATCCTTTGGATCCTACTCTTTCTCCAGTATTGATAGATAACCTGGTTTTTTTTTTAAGTCAGCCAGAAACAGTTGATACCTTGAGAGGCAGACAACTTTTCATCTCCAGTCTTGACCACAGGAGTTGCACTTTTTGAGCCATCTGTCAAATTCTGTTGCTTCCCTGCAATTCTCTTTATTAAAAAAATGACACTATGTGAGTGGAAGCCATTGCTATACACTATTATGTTCTACTTATGAAAAACGGGGGGAAATCCAAGCCCTAAGAGTATGCAGGATACATATTTTATGAACCATTTATGAAGAGTCACATTTTGTTATACAAAGTTACTATAAACAACTTTACTCTTACACAAAGTTACTATAAACAAATATGTGTTTCTCACATAACATCCGGTTTTGGAATTCATGAATGTACTAGTACTGATTAGAAGAGTATTAAATCCATCTGCTCTGAAAACCAAACTCAAGTGTTCCTTTGGTAACCACATTTTTCTAAAACCAAGGGAAAATTGTATCTGCATTTGTAGTCTACCTTCTTTATGAAAAGGAAATTAGAAAAGGATTAACTCCTCTGCTCCTTTGCAAGAGCTGTGGCTTTAAAATCTTGATATCAAACAGTGAAGAGTTGTCCTTTCTTACAGATCTAGAACTTCAGCTGTTTAAAATCTGTTTGCTATTGCCTGCCTCCATGTCACCACTAGAGATGAGCATGAACTGAATTACAAACTGAAAGTAATCATGAACCAGGTATGGTTCATGATTTGTGAACCTCGGTTCATGCCACCCCACCCCCATGAACCTCCCAAGTGGCTCTGGGAGTTTGTGTGGTTTGGGTCAGCAAACATATTGGCACCAGTGGTGGGGCTTGCAGACGGCATTAAAAGAGACTATGAGTGAACTCAGAAAGCACTGAAATATCTCCACTTCAGAGTTGCACTGCCATGGTGTGGCTTGCAAAAGCCATTTAAAGGGATCCCTGTAAATGGTTTTTGCGAGCTGTGCCTCTGCAGTCCAACTTGAAAGTGAACTCAGAAGGCGTGCAAAATATTTTTCTACTAGGATACCAATTATGGGATCAAGGATCACCCCTAGAGAATGGGGAGAGGGAGAAGTCCATTCAGGGAGCCACAGATGCTAAGCAAGTCAGAAGAATCTGATAAGGCTGCAGCAGACATTTTTGCATAAAGTCTCTCATTTGATCAAGACTACTAGATGCTATCTTTCTCACAGTTATTGCTAGGCTTTTCTCAAATACTCTGGTCGTAACTCAAGGCTTCAAAGTATGGACAGCCAGTCTCCTTCCCCTTAATTGCTTATTTACTTGACAGACCAAATAGTTTAGTAGGCTAAGAAACACTTTGCCCATAAACTATGGGTTCAAAAACGTGGGTGATCTCTGGGGAGGGCAGTGATCTGAGAGGCAGAGAGAGACAGTCTTGTGCTAGATTTTTAAGCCCTGTGCACAGAAATTCAACCATTCCAGATTACCTTTCCAACGTAGAAAAGTTACTGTGATCATTTGTTATAAATAGCTTTTTAAAAATCCCCTTACTATGCTCACCACTCAATAATGTTTTTATTATAACGTTTTCAGAAAACAGCATGTTTGCCTTTTCATAACATCTAATACTTCAGCAGACATCACAATATATGCACATAACCAGGAGACAATTATGATACCACTATGGTACTAGAGTTCTGGATAAGGGTCCTCAAGAAGTTGCAAATATGAACTGAGTAGATGACATACCCCAAGAAGTGAGGACATATTACATGGGCAGATCATTTTATAGTTGTATGTTTGTCTTTCATACCCATTGTAGGTTCACTGCCTCAAGGGTAAACGTGTGGGGCATCACAAAACATTTTGGACACTTAATAAAACCTGGATTTGTTCAGCTTTTATTAAAAATAGGCATTCTGCTGGAAAATACAGCATACCTTTCCTTTTGGAAAATCCTCTATGCCTCACAATATAACTAATTGATTTTATGAAGAATCAGGAGCACAGACATTCAAAAATGCAACTTACTGTCTGGTCTACAAGTTTATTGATCTGCTTCTGCAGCTTCTGGCATTCCTTAAATTTTTCCTTGTAATGTTCAGCAGCCATCTGCAGGCGGAGCTTTAGGTCTTCAACTTCTCTGCGCAGTTCTTTCTCTACAACATTTGATGCTTCCTTTAACAAAAAAAGTACGTATTTGTCCGTTAAAAGAACTCACTGATCTCTTTAATCAGATAATGTAGGTATTAAGATGAAAAACAAATTTGTTTGCTTGATGCAAAAATCCACTTCTACTGTGAGGAAATCTGCTTTCTGCTGAAATAAGATTTCCACTAGTAGTTACATAATGGCTTTATTAGAAAGAATACAGACTAGCTTACTTGGAATTCCCAGTAATCTTCCATCTTGTCACCAACCACACCATTACTTTCACTAATCCTAAACTCTATATTCAAAGTAAAGTACAAGCAGCTGAAAAGCTCCCAGACCATGAGATAAGTAAGAAGTACAGCTAAGGTGTTCATTGCTCAGGTCTAACTTATTTGGCTTAAATAGCTGATTCGAAAGCCACATATTCATCTGAACTGTCAAGACATAATTCATGTTTCGTTCTAGCTATTTTATGGCTACTTTAATCTATTTGATCAACATAAACTAGGACACAATCCAGTACATAAAACATCACCATTTCCTTCTGGAAACACATGTTTTTACCCATTTTTTTCAGACTGGAGAATTTTTTAAAGGATGCTCAGATGTATTCAGAAATCACAGATGTTAGGGATACAGATATAATTTAAGCAACCATTTAAGCTACTGAAAATATCATTTAAACATGTAAACATTCAAGCTCACAAGCTATCCAGCCCACATATGTCCTTCCTACTTTCCATTTCCTCCACAGAGCCCAGCAGCAATGAGTGTGGAAACAAATCAGAGCTCAGTAAAAGAAGGAGAGGCTTGATTTCTCCTCCTTCATGAAATCATACAGGTAGCAAAATCCTTCCACCACTTCAACAAGAACAAGCTGGGCTCAGTGAAGGGACCGTGGCTTATACTCTCCCATGGAGATCAGCTCATGGAAGAGGGAAGAGTAATGGAAACAGGGGCTCTTTGACTCCATTCTAAGCCACTCCCTGTGACCCCAGCAGCTGCCCAGGTGAACCATGAGAAAGTGAAATACTTCTCATACACCAGAGTGCCTGTTGGCAAAAGAGTGAGATGAGAATGACCAAGGGTGGACAGGGGACATGGAGGCCACGAACAATGGCCAAGGTAGAGGAAAGCCCAGTAACTGAGCCTGGAGAGCCTCCAGCAGAAGCTGCAGCTCCCACCAAAAAGAGAGCAAGGCAAGGACCACCCAAGAACAAGAAGCCCCACTGGGTAACAGCCCCGCTTACTTCCTTGGAATTTGTGTGGGGATAGTGCTGTATGGTAGTTCGAACGTTTATAGAAAAATATAAGCTACAAACGAATCCTTACTTTTAATCATGCAAACACTGAATTATTTACATCCCTAATAGATGTTTGTTAATAAATCGTATATGAATACATCTAGTGTAAAATTACAAGCATAAAATTCTATCGGCTCAGTTTAATGGTATCTACCACAAAGAACTGCAGCAATCAATCTGCATTATTGACTATTAGGCTGTCAACTGTTTATGAGCCTCAATTAGGCAGTTCAAGTTGGGCCTGGACAAGACAAACAACACCAACTTACAGCTCGCTATCTAAACGAAGCCTAGTATCACCTGGGACATCCTCCCTTATGGTGGGCCAAAATATATAAACAAGATAATGTTTAAATCTTATCAAATGAAAACAAATTGATTCAAGCAAAGAAGATGGCAATCCCTTATACTGAAATGAGGGACATACTCTGCCCCCGTGGTTAAATGGCAGAAGCATTTTTAAATGACTATCAAATGTGGAAAACTAGAGTCAAGACTAGGGCTGTGCACAAAATCCCCAGTTTTTTCCCACATTCGGGTATACTGAACTCCCCAAATAGTTTTTTCCTGATTGTTTGTCCTGACCTTCCCAAATCCCAATACCAGTTTTTTGGGGGGTCCAAAAAAAAACAATATTTCCAAATTTTTTCAGGTCCAAATATCACAAGAGGATCAGCTGGACTGGCAGGAACTGAGAGCTCCACACCACTCCCTCCAATCCTGAGCTGGCTCCTCTTTGCAGCTCAGTTGAAATTAAGATGCAAAGAGGAGCCAGATCCAGGCAAATTTTCCCTACAGGCTCTGCTGGGCAGCCCAATTTAAACTGGAATGCCTGACAGAGCCTTCCCCATCAGCTCAGTATAGGCTGAATGCACACCCCTAGTCAAGTCTTAGAAGTCTGCAAGCTACATGAAAATATTCAGCACGAGCCAAACGGATAAAAGGAAGTACTTCTTCACCCAAAGGGTGATTAACATGTGGAATTCACTGCCACAGGAGGTGGTGGCGGCCACAAGTATAGCCACCTTCAAGAGGGGTTTAGATAAAAATATGGAGCAGAGGTCCATCAGTGGCTATTAGCCACAGTGTGTGTCTATATATAAACTTTTTTGCCACGTGTGACACAGAGTGTTGGACTGGATGAGCCGTTGGCCTGATCCAACATGGCTTCTCTTATGTTCTTATGACACACTAGTATACCAGAGAATGAGGAAAATTTGCCAATGATACGAACAGCATTTAAAAGCACTTAATTTAAATCTGAAGTACTTAATCATTGCAGTTTTCATGCCTACAAAACTGGGGAGGGAGAACAGATATGGAGCAAGACTTCAACAGAAACTGCATGAGAATCAGTAATTATACAAACAACTTCGGTCCCTGAGAATGTTTTACACTGAAGATTTACACAAAAAAACACCTCTTACTTGTTCATTATTCGCAAGAGTGATTTTTTTAAGCTCAGCAAGAGCATCAGCAAGCTGCTTCTTCACTTTCTCATTCTCCAGTCGAGCACTATGAAGATCTGCCATGGTTTTATCACGCACATTTACTGCATCGTGGAGTTCTTTAGATATCAAAAGAGCTTCCTGCCTAACAGCTTGAATCTGATCCTCAGCTTTCCGAAGTTGTTCCTTTAACATACTTGACTCTTCCTGGAAGGGGAAAATAAAGAACCAAGGAAATTGACTGTTAAATACAGCTAAGGAGTCTTGCTATTCTTAAATGGAAAGGTATACTAATCTAAATGCTATCACAATTAGATGTGTTCAATAGCAGAGTGTGCTGAAAACATATGGGAAGAAAATATCACAGGTCACTGAACATTTGCTCATATTTTAACTCCTACCACATAAATGTGAAAATAAATACTTTGAATCTTTTATACAGCTTTTAAGTTTTCCCATTTTATTTCAAAGAATTAAGAACGTGTGCCAAAAGTACACAACAGTATAAGGACAATACCTTGGGATTTTGAATACTCGGGGCAATCAAAGGTACTAATCTTAAATTACAATTATAATAATTACCTTGTTTGATGAAGTAAGCAAGAAAGCTCTCTTCAACTTTTCTTTCTCTGCCACACATAGCTGTAACCTGCCAACTTCTTCTTTATAATAAGCTATCAGGTTCTCTTTGTTTCCATCCAAATTTCTTAGTGTCTGGACTTCTGATGCTAGTTTGGTGTTTTCAATTTCTGTGTTTTTCAAATGTATCTGTAATTATAAATCCCTTGCAATGATACAACTGGCTTGCCACTTCTCATTGAAGATCTTATATTAATCTTTTAATGTTTTATCCAAACAGACTCAAGAAACAGATAACTAAGAGTGAGAAATCTTTTTTGTTCACAGTGCATATTACCACAAAGCTCTAATGATTCTATTATTCATAATGATTTCCCTAAGATTAACTAAACACTTCAACCGTTAACTTAAAGAGTAACACAACACCAAGAAATAGGAATCACATGCTCATGGATAAGATCAACCACATGACTGTATGAACCTCTAGTCATCTGCCAGGAATTTGCTATCAGTCTCAGAACTGACCCCATGACATGCATAAAGCAACATATTACCTTTCTAAAAACTACCTCTCAAAGCATCAGATTAGAGCCTTCTAAGGTACAAACCCAGACACAGTTAAAAATCCATTAACTTCTATGTGAGTTTGTCTATCATTCATGGAAGCCTTGCTCCACACACTCTCACTTAGATAAATAACTTGGGTGGCTATGAGGGACCTTCTGATGTTGCAACCAAACTGAAATTTCCACTCCACAGCCTACCAAACCTAATGAGTTTTCAACACCAGGTAAAGATTCTTCTTTTTGCCTGATGTAGGGCCTTTTGTGAATTTCATCCTTTCCTTCTGATTCATCATAGTTGCTTGAGCTGCTTTTCTTTTGGCTTTAATGACTTTGCTGGCAGGGTTTTTAATCACATCCCTTTCAACTAGATTTTTTTGTATTCTATTTTTATGGCCCTTTGTTTGTTGCCTTTGCAAACTTTTCACTAAGCAATTTTGGCTTGTCTGTTTATTATATTGTTTTGTTATTTGACCAAATACTGTGCAGCTAAGAACATATAATCTTTTTAAATTATTTTAAATAATAATCTTTTAAAAGCCTGGGGTTTTCTGAATACACCCAGACAAGAGACCCAGACACTTGTTTTTACACAAGACTTTTTCTTCCATGAATATATAAGACCACCAGAAGATTTATGTGTGTATAACACCAAGTATAAAAATTTCAATCAGATCAATTTTGCCACATGCACGCCCCATCACAAAGTGTGATCACAGCAAAACACAAACAATCTTTAAACAATTATGGTGGTCACAGCTGCTTCTGCCATTGAGAGAAATGGGAGATAAATGATCAAGGCCTCCCATCTGTGACTTCCTTAGAGTAGTGATCAGACGGGCTGGGATCCAGGGCTTTTGTTTTTCACTCTAATAATAATAATTAATATAAAGTCTATTTTTCCATTATTTGTGATGCTTAGTCATGAAAGCAGGCCTATAAGCTTTATGGTTAACACACACTATGTTTCAAAGATTGCTTCTACATCTTTGGGCAGTGTGGGATGAGGTCAAAAGGCAGACAGACAATATGTGTATAATTAGTGATCTGTTGGGTTCAGGAAGTCCTGTACTAGTAAAATATTGTGCTGAAATAAATACAGCAAAGACATTTGTAGGAAGATTAAGTGGTGGTTCTTCTAGCTGTTCTTAGAGTAGAGAATGTAAAACTAGAAGAGCCAATTGCCATTAGTACATCACAGAATGGAAGAGAAAACCTATATGAGTAATTGGTGATGTTACCAGCCCCATTCAGAGGCATATGACGGATTTCTCCATATCTTTAATATTTAAGCGTACTGGTACCTTAAAGCTTTTGTATTAGGCTTAGAAACAAGTTTTTAACACAGTATCTAGACCATCTAGGCTTAGAAACAGTTTTTTAACACAGTATCTAGACAATCTAGGCTTAGAAATAGTTTAACACAGTATCACTAGCTAGTTGGGGAGGGACAATGGCTCAGTGGTAGAGCATCAGCTTGGTAAGCAGAAGGTCCCAGGTTCAATTCCCAGCATCTCCAACTAAAAAGGGTCCAGGCAAATAGGTGTGAAAAATCTCAGCTTGAGACCCTGGAGAGCCGTTGCCAGTCTGAGTAGACAATACTGACTTTGATGGACCAAGGGTCTGATTCAGTATAAGGCAGCTTCATATGTTCATATATGTTCCTTTTATCTGACAAATTCTCTAACACCCTTGCTGTTGCAAGATTTTTCCACTGATTTAGTGTTGTGTTCAGATGATATTTAACAAAAGGGTTGACTACTCAAGACTTTTAGTCAAGGAGCTTTAATCAGATTAAAGGGAAGGAATACTTAAGTGTAAATATACAATGAGGTAAGGCAAACAGACTCTACAGTGAATTCAAACTTCGTGTTTTAGTCAAAAATGTATGAATGCTAATTTTGAACAAAGGAGCAGATATTTTACCTTGTAGAGTTCCTTCTCATCCTTCTCTGTCTTCAACTGACCTTCAAGCTGTTCCTTTTCAAGAACTACCTTCTTGAGTTTATCTTTTAGGCTACAGAAAATAAGACATTCAATTATTTCATTTTGCTCCAATCTAAGTGGAAAATAAAGCATTATTTTAGATGCATACCTGTCTAACTCTGTTTCTTTTGCAATTGCTTTCTGAGTAACAGTCATGATGTCTTCTTCAAGTTGGACAACTTTTGAAATAGCTTCCTCGTATTTTTTCTTGAATTCTTCATTTTCAATTTTAAGAGTTTCTACAGCTTTAAAATTATGCTTCCATAAAAAAGAGGGGGGGAGAAGTGCATGTGTCATGAGCAATACTTTTAGAATGTTTGTTTACAAGCATCTAACTGACTTCAAACATATTGAACAGCAAAATTTCATCCAAAGCAGCAAAATGGGAAAGTAATCTCTGACGAGGTGGGAGCATAAACAAACTGAAACTGGACTGAAAGGCAACCACATATGAGTTATTACTGATCCTTAAGTAAAGCAATCGGAAGCTTGATTTCTTTGAGGAGACTTTCATTGTCTACAAGTATGTGTATATCATACACTTGTTTATGAGGAAGAGGGATTATGCTTTGTGTCTGTGTAAAGAAGAAACTGGATGATAATTTGCTTAAATCCAGGCTGTTAATTTATGAGCCCTGACCAGGATTGCCCAAGCTAGCCTGACCCTGTCATATCTTGGAAGCTACGCAATGTCAGCCCTGGCTAGTACATGGATGAGAGATGAACAAGGAATACCAGGATCATGACTCAGAGGCAGGCAATGCAAACCACCTCTAAATGTCTCTTGCCTTGTAAACCTTATGGGGGCTCCATAACTCAGCTGTGACTTGATGGCAAAAAAGGTCACTTACAATGATTGAAAGACCACAATTCTGTCACTTAATCCTGAGGAACAGTTTTAAGGAATGCTTCCACTGTTATAGTGTTTATAAGGAACAAACACAAAACGCTAAAAACCTCCCTTTCTTGACTCTGAATTCGGAACAGAGAATTACTCATCCTCTTGGGATGAAATATATGAACCAAACTGCTACAAATTTGTTGGACCACCACCAGCAAATCTAGGGCCTTTGCTTACTTCCCTGAAACAATGACTAGCAATATTGGACTCTAAAATAGATGTGACGTGATAACTAGCAATAAAAACAGGAAAACTCCAAAACACCTCAAAACACAGAAATGAATGCAACTCAACTCAAGTGTCATCTTACCTTTGACCACTGCTTTTATTCAGGAATTCTCAAAACAAAGCAACCCAAGTTTAGATACTGCTCTTACAAGCATTTTTCAGAAATGCAAATAAATGTTGTCTTGTACAAGCTTATAGTTTAGGAAACATGCAATCCAATGTATACTGTAGCTACTCAGACACAAGCATACTCAGACCTCCCCAGGGATAGGGAGGGAGAGGGAGGAGTCCTGTGGCACCCCCTTTGCAATTCTAACAGATGTGGGGGGGAGGGCGAGAAACCCAAGAGCATAGCTTGCATTCTTTATTAGTGAAAGGGAGCAAGAGTCCAGTAGACCACTAATGACTAACAAAATTTGTGGCAAGGCATAAACTTTCATGAGTCACTGCTCACTTCTTCAGATACAGCTAGAATGTGAATCCATCTGTCATATCTTGGAGAGTGAAATGATTTCAGCTGCCAAATGACAATAGCAGACATTGAAACTGAGAGAAGAAACCTATGTCTCAGTTCAGTTCAGAAGAATACATTATCTTGAACTTCATTGCAATTCAGCAGTTTTTCTTTCTAAACTTCCTCTGAAATTCCTTTGTAAGAGAACTGCTATTCTTAGGGCAGCAACTGAATGTCCTGTAAAGTTAAAATGTCCTCCCACTGGTTTTTGAACGTTGCGGCGTCTAATAGCAGTAGAAAGAGTAAGAGTCCAGTAGCACCTTAAGGATCAACAAAATTTGTGGTAGCGTATGTGCTTTCATGAATCACTGTTCACATATTCAGGCTTATTTCCATTTATTCTTTGCATCCTCCTGGACTGAATCATCCTGTACCAAACTGAGATCTAGGTTTCCTGTCTCATTACTAATGCCGGTATCTCCATGCCTGCTACCAATCCAATTATGCCTGCTATTGCCATTTAGCATCTGAAATCATCTGAATAACCTTTATATCTCTAGTACCTCATGTTACATTTTATGGCACACAGGGCCCAGCCTGACAAAATGACATTTTTGTTAGATCTGGCCCTTATAACAAATGAGTTCAACACCTCTGGTCTAAATCATGCTTCTTTAACTGCTGGATAATTCCTAAAAATAGTTTCCATATCATTTCCTGGGCACAGGAACTATAAATAAACAAGCAGCTGAAGGCAACTCAAACATATATTCTTTGTGCATGAATGATGTGGCAGTGAAGTCATCTTAATACACTTGTTTTTATGGCTCCTCAAGACTAGAACAGCAACGGGCAGGACTCCAGAAACCATACTAATTTTAAACACTCACTGAAAGAAACAAAATGCATTAAATCAACAAATCTACTAATGCTCCACTTTATATCTGTATTAATGGGCACAATAATGTTTAAAAGAATCTTAGGAAAGACATACTAAAGAAAGAGATTTACAGCAGACTTAAGTTAGGTATTTATGAGGGGAATTAAAAAATGTCACCACTGAAACATTTCAGTCTGACACAGTACACTAATATTATGTTGTCACGAGAGGGAGACAAATTATTACATAAGGACACAAATGACAAGCTCTCAAAACAGCCTTGCATTGTGCAGCTTACCATATCAAAGTATATCAGACATACGTTTAATACAACTTTGCGCTAAAACTGAACACACTGAGAGTAGGCTATGAAATAACAGAATTAGACCTATGATCACAGGCACAAAAGGAAGTTCAAGTGTTTGTCAAGTGTTGGTCTGAAAAAAAGGAATCAGGGCCCCTTTATAAATGCAGACTGAGACAGCTAATAATCTCCGTACAATCACCCAAAACCACATTTCTGGCCAGGGAAGTGCCCCCACTGCAGTTTGTATGTATTCAGCAGTAGCTAGCAATACTTCATTGTGCAAGCTTTGTCACATTGTTGTGGTATTCGTGGTGATATCTGTACTTCCCTGAGCTGTCATTTGGGAAGGAGACTACCCGTCTGCCTGCTCTGGGAACAATTGCTATCACAACAAAGAATAATAAAATCAGCTAGTGCAGAAAGGTAAAGGTAGTCCCCTGTGCAAGAACTGAGTTGTTACCAACCTACAGGGTGACGTCACATCAGGATGTTTTCATGGCAGACTTTTTATGGGGTGCTTTGCCATGGCCTTCCCCAGTCATCCACATTTTATCCCCAGCAAGCTGGGTACTCATTTTACCAACCTCAGAAGGATGGAAGGCTGAGTCAACCTTGAGTTGGCTACCTGAACCCAGCTTCCACCAGGATCAAACTCAGGTTGTAAGCAGAGCTTGGACTGCAGTACTGCAGCTTACCACTCTGCACTACGGAGCTCATAGTACAGCAAGGTACTACTGCTATCAAATAAAGTGCAGAAAGGTGAGCAACAGCTTGTGAAGAAATCTTCAGACAGCATCATTTGTGCCATCTACTAGCAGAAGAAAATCTTGCCCAGTGCTCCCTCCAAGTATGAGCTAGCTCAATTTTTTAGCCTTTAGCTCACACATTTTTGTCTTAGTTCAGGAAGGATGGTCCCAGAGCAAACTAATTTATGCAGTAGCCAAATTGCTCTCTCACAACTTTAATGCCAATAGCTCATGAAGTACAATTTTTGTTTACAAGACTCCACAGCTTAGAGGGAGCATTGTCCTGCCTCTTATAGAGGTTAGTATAGATTTGATGGCAGGTTTTAAAAGAAATGGATGTGCTACAACATCCAATTGTTTTGTCATGCAACCTGAACTTTGGACAAGAGGCAACTGTTAAGACCAGGGATGGGCATAAACTGCATTTCTGAGGTTAAATTTGGGATCTGTGGCTGAACCACAAACCAAACCACAAAACCATATGAACCAGGAAGTTGTTCTGAAAATCGTGGTTCATATTGGTTTGTGAGCCATTTAAAGTCTAAACCTCTGCTTTCTGCTCCTCACAAAAAGTCATGGGACAGACAACAGAGGTTTCCAAAGAGCTGAGTGGCAGGGAACTTCCCACCACTCACCTTTTTTTGTGAACCACCACAAACTGCACCAAAATTAGTGGAAATTTGTGGTGGTTTTTCAGTTCTTGAGCCACAAACTGGCCAAAACTTGTGACAAACTTTAGTTCATCAGCCAATTCATGCCCAACCCTAGTTAAGACAGAATATGAAGAAAAAAATGGTTTCCAGTTGGCAAAGGTGTCTGACAAGGATGTATTTTATCTTTCTAGCTCTTCTATCTATATGAAGAACACATCATAAGTAAAACTGGGTTAGATTTAGATGGTGAAGGAAAAATTGGTGGAAGGAACGTTAATTATTTGAGATATGTAGATGAAACCACATTACTGGTGGAAATGATGTGAAGACAAAAAACAACTTACTCAGTGAAGACAAAAACAACTATTGATAAAGGTTAAAGCAGAAATTGCCAAAACTCAATTACAGTGGAACACCAAGACAAAAAGTAATAGCTACTGAAAATTATACAACTTTAAGACTGATGATAAAAAAATTGACAAGCATGTTCTACTCCTTGGCTCCATCATCAACCAAAAGGGAGACCAACCAAGAAAGAGCTACGGAAGGTTCTTAAGTGTAAAAATGCATCACTGGCAATCAATATCAAGGTAATTCATACTATGTTCCCCATAACAATGTTTGGGTGTGGAAGTTGGACAATGAAGAAAGCTGACAGGAAGAAATCTGATTCATTTGAAATGTGGTACTGGGGAGAATTTTACAATTCCTGTGTCTAAAAAGACAAGAAAACAGGTTCTAGATCAAACCAAGCCTGAACTCTCCCTAGAAGCTAAAATGATTAAACTGAGGCTATTGAACACTTGGTCACATTATCGGATGACTCACTGAAAAGACAATAATGCTAGGAAAAACTGAAGTGAGATAGACTTTCTTAGTAAAGGATACCTTGGCCATCAGATTGCTAGACCTTACAAGGCTGGTAATGATAGTCACCATATGTTGGAATTGAATTGATGGCACTTACCACATGTACACACAGATCTGAAGGGAAGGACTGGTTATGCATGTTCCCCAACAGAACAGTGTACTTATCTCGTGGGTGCAAACAAATAAGTCCCTTAAGCACCAACACATTGACTGGACAATGCACCTAGACCAAGTAGCCAGAGAATGCTACAGTAAAAAAGTATATTCTGACTTCCATTTAACTAGCCTTGTTGTAATGATGCTACCTTTAGAAGACAGCTTGAAGTCTTGCTTAAATTAACTGGACAAGACAATGTAAAACTAAACATATGCATCTACGTAAAACCTCAAATACTTATGTTCTACTGCTACAAGACATACTATGAACTGACTGGCTGATGAAAAGATGGTGTCATGCCCTATTCTATGCTCCCAAAGTTTTTAGAAATATATGCACTAAGCTTTCAAAACCTTAACACTTTCAGAGCCTTTATCAACAGCAGACTAACCTTTTGCTGTGCTTCATATTGATCACATCTTTCCTTCTCACGGGTAAGTTCTTCCTCCAGTCTTTCAACTTGATCTCTGAGTTGCAAAGTTTCCTTTTCAAGTGACGTAGTTATCTTTAACAGCTCTTCTTTTTCTTTCATAGTCTTTTCAATTTTGAACTAGAAATGCAAAAGCCAGCATTACCTGGTCATTTATATCTTAATGTCATTACAACACTACAAATTAATCATAATTATTTCACATTTGCTGAATCATATGCACAAAAATAAAAAGCAAAGATGACAGGATCACAGAGTTCGAAGGGGCCATACAGGTCATCTAGTTCAACCCCCTACTCAATGCAGGATCAGTCTAGAGCACCCCTGAAATACCTGCCCTTCTATTTTTTCACCGTTACTTCTACTCTGAAATTCCAGACTAAGTTGCTGTTCTACCATGGATTAATAAGTGTAATTATAAAATGTAGTATAGAAATCTTTGTAAATTTTTCTTACTATATTTCAAATTTTAAAAACCGGCATTCAACAAATGATCATAAAATCCTTCAGAGACAAGGAAAAAATACAATGTAAAAACATGACATCTTGCAGAAAAATAATACACTACATTTTGTATGTTTAGGTATATACAAATATTAGTTTTCCAAATCAAACCTCAAGTAGTCCAGCTTTTGTAGTCACCACCAACATATCAGAATTCCCTTCATCTTCCATAGTTAACAGTTCCTCAACAGGAGAAGATGTTCGAAATTGAAAAGGGGTGCTTGCTCCACGGATCTCACCCTTATGCGTCACATAACAGAACTGGTAAAATTCACCATCATCATTTGGAAGATAGTATCCTGACAAATAAATAAATAAGCATTTAAAGAATGCACACTTATTATTCACAACAAACAAAATTTATTGTGATAGTAACTTAGACTAAAATGTATTTGAATTAAGCAATATAAACATGGTGCAAATGCATCACAGAGTTTTATTGTCCAATATCTTCCAAAAGACAAGGCTCAATGAAAAGGAATGAGTTATTACACATCATTTATACTGTTAAAGACTTACCACAATATATAGCATTTTAATACTTTCTTTACCAGAAAGATAAAATACATATGTATGGACTTTACAACATGACCTTGCTAGAAGGAGACTTATTTTTTTTAAAAAGGTGGGAATAACAGTCTCCATAAGACCAGCATAGGGAAAGGTTAGGGAATTATTTTTTGGCACCAGTGAGAGAAACACATTTGTATCATATAAATCACTGATCACCATTTGCATCATTATGCATCTCTCTTTGCCATGACACCAAGGTTAGTAAATACAGCTCCTACAAGAACTGTGAAATTAAGGGAGAACCCTGTGCTGTCCTCTTTAATTCTGTCCTGCGTTCCAGTGGCGCTCTTGAGCTTTCTTTCCCTGCTCTAGGTCTCTGGGCAACCTCTGTGGTGGAGAAGAGCTTGCAAGCCTGCCTATTTACCCCTTCCTTCCCCGCTTCATACACAGTGGAAATAATCATCTACCTACCTCAGAGGCTGACTGAGGTCCCAATGCTAAGCATGTTTACTTGACAGTAAGCTTGAATTAAGTTCCTTCTTGACTTCCAGAAGCCACACAATATGTGTGAAAGAGCCGCAGTTTGGCCACCCCTGGCCCAGATACTTTGGGAATACAAAACCCATTCTACATTTTCTTTGGAACTTTTTTTGTGCTACAATGTATTTCAGTGGAGCCCACAGGAGCTTCCAGCCAGAGGAGAAGCCGACAAAGATGAGCTGGGAAGTTTGACAGCCCACCCTCAGCTCCCTGCACTCAGCGGCAGCTCAAGCTTGAGCTCAGAAGAATGAGGACAGGCAAAGGACGGGGTGGGGAGGTGGGGAAGAGAGCCACAGGCCAGATTAAAGCCCTGGGCGGGTTGGTTCCAGCCTGCAGGCCATAAATTTGATACCCCTGGGTTAATGGATCTGGCAGTAGATGATGTGACAGACCTCAGACTCTGGAGAGCCACCACTAGTCTGAGTGGGCAGTACTGACTTTGATGGACTAAGGGCCTGGTTTAGTATAACACTGCTTCAGGTGTTTATGTATCTCACACAGATGGCCAAAAACTTCAAAATCCAACATCATGCACTGCTTTTGCAATAACTTACCAATATCCTGCAACACTTCTGCTCTACCAGCAGCTGCTCTATGACCTTCGAAGCATTTCTTCCAATAAAATAGATGAGCACACCATAGTCTGAGAATGCCCTACATAGCAGTTTCAGCACCTTAACCATGGCTCTCAGAGCATCTTCTCCATCCTCAACACAGCAACAGCCACTTCAATCAATAAGCAATTCTTAATGATCCAGGCTTCCCTCTGCACACCAGAAACTGACATTCAAAGGGAATATGCTGGCCACTGTCTTTTCCTTATAGCAAAATTAGAATATTGCCTGAAAACATAAAACTATCCTCTGGTAATTGTTATCACCATAAAGAATAGCTAGTAAGAAGAGAAATCAGCAAGCTGTTGTACAAAAGGAGTCACCCTTGAATACCCAAGCTCCACACGTGTGTGTGTGCAGATATCAGTTGTGCTCAGAGCCTCAGTGAGTACATCTCAACAAGTTGAACTAAGCTAGTAAGCTATTCAGAATATTCAACCAAAGCTGTTGTGTGATCGTAAATTGGAATTTTAAAAAAGCAGCATTCATAACTTGGGGGAAACTATATGTCCAAGAATGGGCAGGACGCTCTCCCCCATTCCAGTCAATATCTCCACTTACCATGGTGATGACGGCCCCCAAAGTGAGCTGCCTCAGGACCCAACGGACCATCCCAGAGTGGCTGGGACATGACTCCACAGCAACTGGAAAGTGGTACCTTTCCCAAGACTCAGCAGGCTAATGGAGGTCTGGTTGGAAGGATCAGCTTTGTCAATTACACCTCTATAGCCCAGCTGGCCAGTATGAATAGGCAACAAGAGCCCTATCCAGTCAGGGGGCAGAGACCAAATCAGGGTGCTGATTAACTGAAAGGGGATGAGGAGGCAGCTGGAGGAAGCTGAAGAAGCCTCTAACGGTCAACTGGGTCAAGCAACAAGGGATGGAGCATGTAAACATTATGAGGGCCTATTTAAACCCTCTCAGCCTCAGGTTAAGGAAGCGATGGTTAGGGCTGCTCCTGTCTCAAGCCTGTACAGAGAGAGGGCCAGCAGGGAGCAGCCTGACAGGTGGAAGAGGTGAGCACAACCCCTCCCCCCACACACAACTGAGGCCTGAGGGAGCAGGAGGGCTAGACTCCACCTCCAGCTGGGAATCAGATGGCTCCAGCCACCAGGCACAGCTCCTCCTCCTTCCACTCCTGTATCCTGCTCAACTGCACCAAGCCACCTTTCTACATCCACCCTTCCTTGCAGCAGTCTAGCACAGTTCACGCCTCCTACACATTTCAATAGTTTATAACTAAGCTAGATATTTTTGAAGTCTTAAAAATAAGTAGCTAATAACCAACATTAGATAAGCAATCTACTTACCTTGAAAAGACAGAACACAGTTAACCGTAGATCCTTCTACATAATTTTCAGGCATAGGCGACCAAACAAATGTATAATAATCACGTGCAGTACTCCAGCCAACCTAGTGTTAAAAGTAGAAAACTTTTAAGTCAGAACTAAGAACACCTTTTTGTAAATAGTAAAATATAATAATACACCAGATAACCACAGGTTAAATGCCCTATTACCCATTGCCATACATGTTTATGAAAATTAATTTAAGTGCCTCAAACATACAGTTGTTCTCTAATTTATCGCTGGCAGTGTACTAGCACCTGCATTAGGCTAAAACTGTCTGGCCACGAGTCACACTGCACCAAAAGAAAAGCATGTGTTTAAAAATACAAGCTTTACTTTTGGTGCAGTGCGTCTTAAATAACCTTACTGAAATAATATGGAGAGCACTCAATTTATGGGTTAATATGTTTAAAAAGCTTTCCCTACAAGTCTCTCTGATTGCAAAAGAATTGCTGCAAGCAGTAATAGCTGTTCATCCACCAAGTTTTTGTTTGCACCAACTGTTCCAATGAGAATAAGACAATTAATCATCATATCCCCCAGAACAGGTTTTGGTTATTACCCACTTCCTCCTATTAATACACCTTTAATGCTTACATTCCTATCTTACCCCCAAAAGCACCAGATACAAATTCCTCAAAGAATTTACATGAGGAGATGCTGTAAAAGTGGTAGCACAGTTTTCATGCCGAAGGTCCCATGTTCAATTTTATAATTTACTTCATTTATAGTCCATCTTTCTCTGAGACTCACAGCAAATTACAAAATGTAGCAATGTAATAGAAACAGTATAACAAGAAATGCAAAAACAAGATTACAGAAATTAGAAGAAAAAGCAGCAAAAACAAAGCATACATGCAATAAACAGTGTCATGTACTACAGTCCTTATCCCCCTCCCCCCCCCGTTTTTTGTATTTTGTGTGTGTGTGTACATGCACCTGGAAGTTATGTTGACCTCTAATGACTGACCCCTGCTGGGGACCTGAAGGTTATTCTGGGAGGTGGCTGAATAAGCCTGCCCCTGCCTCATGACTGGGTATTTCAAGGACAGTCTCCCATCCAAATACTAACCACAGTCAACCTTGCTTAACTTCCAAGATTTGATGAGATCAGACTTGCCTGGGCTATCCTGCCAGGGCCCCTGAGCCCTGTATTAAAGCAGTGTCTTCAACAATTCCAGTCCTGTTTTCTTCATAAAAATGCCTGCCTGAACAACTCCCTTCCATACTTTCTGGGGAATGACAGAAGTGTGGGAGCCCTTCTGACCTCCTCAGGCAGGCCATTCTGCAACATGGGAGCCGAAACAGAAACCACTCAGGTACAGGCAGCTGCTGATCCTACCCATTTTTGGGGTGGAATCCTCAGTAGACTTTCCTCAGAAAGCAGCTATCACAGTGGGGCATACTGGGAGATTCATTCCTTTGGATGTGTGGGTCCTAGGCCATAAAGGGCTTTACAGGTGATAGCTGAACACATAAACCTGCCTTATACTGAAACTTCAACCATTACATATGGGTGGAGCGGGTTAGAGCCCTTCATGGCAACTAGCCCCCCCCCCAATATATGTATTGGTTGAGGTTTTCTGTCATTGTATCTGAAGAAGTATGCATGCACATGAAAGCTTACATCTCGAATAAAACATTTTGGTCCTAAAGGTTCTACTAGACTCAAACTTTGTTATATTATTTTTTATTATTGCATTTGATGGACTTACATTTTTATTGCATCCTTCCTCCAAGGGGTTCAGCTTCAAATGTACTCCCCCCACCCTCACTTTATTCTACCAATCCTATGAGGTAAATCAGCTTGAATGCAATAGGGCATTAAATGAGTTCTATGGCAGAATGGGCATTTGAGCCCACATCTTCAGAGTCTAGTCCACCGTTAACTGGTTTTTATACCCTGCCTTTCACTACTTGGAGTCTCAGAGCGACTTACAATCACCTTCCCTTGCTCTCCCTGAAACAGACATCTTGTGATGTAAGTAAGGCTGAGACAGCTCTGAGAGAACTGTGACTGACTCAAGGTCACCCAGCAGGCTTCATGTGGAGGAGTGGGAAATCAAACCTGGTTCCCCAGATTTGAGTCCATCACTCTTAACCTCTGCACCACACTACTATACTACATTGACTCTTATGAGCTTGACTGGCCTGAAGTCCACTGGTAAACTAAACAGCTGCCACTAAAAATAAAGCAGCACCTTAAGAACTAACCTATTCTAGTATAAGCTTTTGTGAACTAAAGTCTACTTCATCAGTACCCAATGTTCAAGCACAGCAAGTGGCAGGAAGTAGTTACAAATCAAGAGGCAAGGCATTTTAGTACAATATTCCATTAGCCTAACTGGATCAAACTGCTGCACCTGCAGAGCTCAGCAGGGCAGACAAATACTGCTGTGCCAAGGCTAATATTAAGCCTCTAGAGAGGCTTAGAGTTGTTTGTAATGCCTTGCCCTTGCCATTCTTCTTTCTGACACTGATCCTGTTGAATCTTACAAATCTTGTGCAACATTCATACATATCTCACTGATTCCAGAGCAAAACAGGCAAACAATCAACTTCCTCTATAATAATAATAATCTTGCCCTTATTGCTCCAATACTACCTCAAATTTAGGGATCTGACAGACAGAGAGTCTCACAAAACAGTGCATATTGTATTAAAGAGGTTATGTAAAAGAGTCATTAAGGAAACTGGAATCCATGTTCCTTACATCCTAACTAAAGATATTTGGGAGGGGGGGGCTGGTCTGATAAAGGAAGAGCTACAAATTCCTTATCCCAAAGATTTTAAAAATTATGCTTGAGTACAAAGCTTCTTTATGATATAAACCAGCTTCTCTTAAATAGTTAAATGTCAGATCCCTTTTAAATGAAAACAAAACACTAGCCCATGGCTATATGCCTGGAGGATCAAGGAACAAATTAGAATGAGAACACATGCACAAAACTTTTACAGAGCAGACCATTAAGAACCAGCAGATATGAAGGAATAGTAAAAGTGCAAAAAAGACAAGAAATCTTCAAAAGAAACAGAAAACAATAGAATAGCAGAAAGATTTATACAAATGGCGGGGGGCTGATATGAAAGTAAATGTCACAAATAAAGTAGATAAGCTTATACTGGATCATTTTAAGGCATTTAATAGTATATGGTAAATCTGCTCTGGAGAAATACGTAAGATCTCCTCAGGAACCACCACCCAAGGACCACAGCTTGCTTTAAATCCAAAGAAGATGACTTTCAAGACTTTGTCAAAACCACATGATTAAAATAATACAAAATGATTACTTTGGAAAGCAGTTAGGACATAGTATAATGGGAAAGTATTATGAAAGGATACCTGGTCAAAGACAAGTTAAATTATGAGAAAGTTATTTTCATATAGTGACCATCTTCCATTATTCTCTTTTCTTTTAAGGATTTATTTTTGTTACAGAAATAATGGCTGCTACACTTTCAAAATGAAAATTTGTTACGCTCTAATGTGTCCCTCCAACACAATCAATTTGAAACCAAAAACAGCCATATTTACTAAGACCCAGTGCCCTCCTCCCCATTCTACAGCTACAGAAGCCACTTCCATTCTATCACACTAGCTACTCCTGATTCAGGACCATGTTCCCTTTCACCAGTTAAGTTCTTCAGTTACCCTGGCACACTGGAGTGTTCAACTGAAAACAGAATGTCTGGTTCAGTATTTTATACCATGAAAGATCATTTTAGATACAGAAATAGCTGCTAGTTTATATTGTTTTAAAAGGGGATTAAACAAGTTCCCAAAGGCTGGATCTAGTGGCAGTTACTTATGACCAGTAAATGGAATAGGAGTGAAATGGAGAGGGAGGATGGGAAAACTTTAGCCTCCATACACTTCTTGAGGCCTTCAGGGGTATCTGGTTGGTCCCATGGGAAACAGGATGCTGGACTAGATAGACCTTCAACACAGCAGGCTCTTACATTTTTTTTTGAAGGATGGGCAGATGAGTTTTGTTTCAAATGAAAGTGTTGGAAAGGAATTTCCTTGCAGACTAGCTAATGACCCAAAGAGCCTGGACATAGAGAAGGGGTGAATATGTTACAGACTGCTTTAGAATGTGACTTAACCCCTTTAGTGTGTTATTTACTATTTTTTTAAAAAAACAGAAATGTGGGTACATTAAATAAAGTAAAATGGCCATATTACTATCTTTGTTCATAAAGAAGACTGCAGATTTATACCCCGCCCTTCTCTCTGAATCAGAGACTCAAAGAGGCTTACAATCTCCTATATCATCTCCCCCCACAACAAACACCCTGTGAGGTAGGTGGGGCTGAGAGGGCTCTCACAGCAGCTGCCCTTCAAGGACAACTCCTGCAATAGCTATGGCTAACCCAAGACCATTCCAGCAGCTGCAAGTGAAAGAGTGGGGAATCAAACCCTGTTCTCCCAGATAAGAGTCTGCACATTTAACCAGTACACCAAACTGGCTCTAAAGGAGATGAACATTTCCACCCACTCTATACTATCTCACAGGGGAGCACCTTCAACTTTTAATTTAAAACAAGCAGAAAACAATAGGATTTACATTGGAACATGCAACAAAGTTGCTTACCTTGAAAATACCAACCCAGTCTTTTTGATGGGGGCGTATATATGGAGTCAGAGTGTAATGGCATTCAAGGTGCACATTAGGAAGATAACTTTTTTCTACATTTTGAAAAATTACGTGTGCAAAATTTGACGCCTGCAGGGCACTGCTTGACGACGGAACTTCTTGAAAAGATGACATTATTTATCTGTAAGATAATATTAAAGTCCTGTTAGTGTAAACTCGAAAAAGTAGAAAAAGGAAAACAGCTCATCAGTGGAGTTCCCCTCATTTCAGTTTTAGTTCTTCATCTAAATTGAACTAGCAGTCTCCTATCAGTTGGATTTGCAGCAAACAAATTTCCAATGCTACCATTCTGAGATACAATACAAGAAACCCAGGAAGCATAAATAAAGCCAAAATGATACTGATAAAGCTCAACAACTCTGCATTGAATGTACAACTGTAAGCCCATTTCAAAACAAGTTGTTACGGTACCACTGGACTTCTACTGAATTATGCTATGCTACTTTCAGCTTATGTAAGGCGGCGAATGTCAATCCATATATGTAGTGGGTCTTCAATGCACCCCTAGCTCTTTATTTAATCATGTGTTTAAAACAACTTTTTGGCATTGTATGTAACAGGTATCATCCCCACACTTTCCCCTTGCTGTATTCTGAAGCATCAGGTGATGTAGCAGACCAAGCCCTGTACAGTAGACACAGCATCATAATGGAAATGCCTGGATTCATATCCCTATTCAGCTATGAAGCAACCTACTGGCTCCAACAACTCCCTTATGCTAAGTGAGGACCCTTGCTCTGGCAAATGAAGGCTCCCATTTAGGAGAAGGGAACTGTTGAACCTGACCCACTATCATTCAGCCTATTCTACATCAGCTTTTTTATGACACTAAAGTGTGGGATCATGAGATGGAAGTGAGAGATGCATACCAACCAGTGTTCCCTCTAAGTTGAGTTTAGTGTGAGCCAGCTTGCAGTTTTTTAGCCTCTGGCTCACACATTTTTGTCTTAGCTCAGGAAAAATCGAAGCTAATTTATGCAGTAACTCACAACTTTAACACCGGCAGTGTTGCCTCTTAGAAGAATTAGTGTGACTAGCTCAAAGTTTTTTAGCCTCTGACTTAGCTCAGTAAAAATGGCCCCCAAGCAAACTAATTTATACAGTAGCTCAAAACTTTAATACCTGTAGCCCATGAAATAGAATATTTCTGCTTTGGTGGTAAGCTTTTGGGAAAGCTGTGCATTAACTGGATTCCTCCCTCCAAATGCCTAAAAGTCAGATCCATCCTCAAAGAGAAAAAGGTTTCTCACTTCAGCATTTACAAACACATACTATGTATTGTGCGAATGGAAGCTGAACTTCCATGTAACAATAAGAAAACATGTCCCATATTTAACAATCTTACAGACGCTTATTAGGTCAGATATGGTCCATAAGTACATTAAAACCTTTTTTTACATATCACTGGATGACTAAATCATAGAAATCAAAAACAGAAAGGAATCTTTGCAAGCTTCAAGTCATACCAGTTGTATTCCTCTGTTCTGCACCATTCCGGATGGGAGAGGGTCATCACTGAGCCTCTTTTAGAAAACAGAGGTATGCGTAGACTTACTAATATATGAGACGCACCCCATTAGTTTGTGCAACAGCAGAAAACTGAGCTGGTTAACCATGACATGTGCTGGAGGGGGAAGTATACCTGCATACCATACCCTTAGAATATATTTGTGACACAGATTACCATGATTTATCTAGCACAGATTTCATGTGATATTAAACGGGGAAAAAACTAACTTTTTAAACTGCAATATATGTTATGCTCAATTGAGTTGTGTGCACAAAGCACATACAGAGAGAACAATTCAACAATGGAATACAAACACCCACAGACAATGAGACAAAACAAACTGCCATACACATTTTGGCAAACAGCCTTCAGCTGTGTTTTCACAATAATTAATATTATTGAAGCCTGGTGTTTTGTTATAATGAGTTCATAACATATTCCAAGTATGGATATCATTTACTGAGTTTAAAGTCCTTTTCATTTTTGCAGGTTTTTAACTGGATTATCTAACCTGTCTTTGCAGTCTACTATGATTTTCTTTTACTATGTTAAGTGGGATGTGACTGTACTAATTATACTTACTGTGTGAGCCACTGATAAAAGCTGTTTGCTAAAACACATATGGAACTTTGCTTTGCCTCACTGCTTGAGGATGTCCGCATTCTGTTCTTTAATTGTTATTAAATTATCTTTGTATACACAACTGAATTGGTCATTCTTTGTATATTTTATCACACATTGTTACTTTATTTTCTCAAACTTTAGTTTATCTTTTTTTGGTAGGGTCTATCCTCTTCTTTGGTAGGGTAGTTCCCTTTTTTGTGATACAGACTCCCTCCAGCCTCATTTTATTCCTCCACCCTTTCCAGTCCACAGAATGCAAGAACACAAAGTGGTCAGACTAAACGGATACTACTTAAATGGATACTACTTTCTACTCTTTATTTTTGTGGGCTATAAAATGTTTTGTAAAACCTACAGAACTTATTCACAAATATCACTGCCCTTCTTCTCTCCCCCGCCACAAAATTAGGCCTTGGGGCAACCTCTTCAAATATTACATTTTTATAAATATATTTTCAGCAGATTGTCCTCCCTTCTTCCCCTCCCAAGGGCAATTGTTCATAATGACAACATACCGTATTTTTCGCACCATAAGGCACTCCGGACGATAGGACGCACCTTCCTCCTGGGGGGGGATCCGCTGCCTCCAATCCCGGCGCTTCCTCCGTGCCTGCCTGCCTGGCTCCAGCTCTGACGCTTACAGCAAGTGCCAGGATCGCTCCCTCTGCCCTCCAATCCCGGCGCTTGCTGTAAGCATCAGAGCTGAAGCCAGGCAGGCAGGCACGGAGGAAGCACCTGCCCCCTCTGCAAACCCAGCGCTTTGTGAGCGCCAGCTGTGGAGGGGGCAGCGTGTTTCCTCCGTGCCTGCCTGCCTGGCTTCAGCTCTGATGCTTACAGCAAGCGCCGGGATCGCTCCCTCTGCCCTCCGATCCCGGCGCTTGCTGTAAGCATCAGAGCTGAAGCCAGGCAGGCAGGCACGGAGGAAGCACCCGCCCCCTCCGCAAACCCAGCGCTTTGTGAGCGCCGGCTGTGGAGGGGGCAGTGTGCTTCCTCCGTGCCTGCCTGCCTGGCTTCAGCTCTGATGCTTACAACAAGCGCCGGGATCGGAGGGCAGAGGGAGCGATCCTGGCGCTTGCTGTAAGCGTCAGAGCTGGAGCCAGGCAGGCACAGGGGAAGTGCCGGGATCAGAGGCGGAGGCAGCGGATCGCTCCCCCCCCAGGAAGGTAGGTACCGGTACCTTCGCTCCATAGTTATTATTATTAGTATTATTATTATTAAATTTTATTTGTATCCCGCCCTCCCCGCCTAGGCAGGCTCAGGGCGGCTAACAACATTCACATAAAACATTATACAGTATACAATAATTAAGAACGACATTAAAATTATGCAATAGTTAAATACATATCTTAAACCATTCCAGTTTATATAATTTATAATTTAACAGCAGCAGAGATGTTCTGGGCGCTATTCTATCCATTTACATTTTACATAATGGCAAGGATTGCTATAGAGTTTCTTTGTTGGATCATCAGTTCGGCCATCCTTTGTCAGCAGTCTGAGAAAGCCTGCCTAAAGAGGATGGTCTTACAGGCCCTGCGGAATTGGTCTAGGCTCCGCAGGGCCCGCACCTCTTCCGGGAGCTGATTCCACAGGCACGGAGCTGCCACGGAGAAGGCCCGTACACGAGTGTTCTGTAATTTCGCCTCCCTTGGCCCAGGGACAGTCAGCTTGTTCTTCCCTGCTGACCTCAGTGCTCTTTGGGACTCGTATGGGGAGAGACGGTCCTTCAGGTAGGCAGGTCCTCGACCATATAGGGCTTTAAAGGTAATGACCAGCACTTTGTAGCGAACCCGGTATGTAACTGGCAGCCAGTGCAGTTCGCGCAGCCTTGGCTGTATATGCTCCCATTTCAGGAGTCCTAATAACAGCCTGGCCGCTGCGTTCTGCACTAGCTGCAGCTTCCGGGTTCGACACAAAGGCAGCCCCACGTAGAGGGCATTACAGTAGTCCAATCTTGAGGTGACCGTCGCATGGATCACTGTTGCCAGGTCCCGGTGCTCCAGGAAAGGGGCCAACTGCCTTGCCCGCTTCAGATGAAAAAACGCCGACTTGGTAGTGGCAGCTACCTGGGCCTCCATCGATAGTGAAGGCTCCAGTAGAACTCCCAGGCTCCTGACCTGGCACGCCACTTTCAGCAGCGCACCATCAAAAACCAGGAGAGGTATTTCCCTTCCCAGAGCACCACAGCCCACGCAAAGGACCTCTGTCTTCGTCGGGTTCAGCTTCAGCCCACTCAGCCTAAGCCAGGTTGCCACAGCCTGCAATGCCCGGTCCAAATTCCCTGGGACGCAGTCAGGCCGGCTATCCATTAGCAGATAGAGCTGGGTGTCATCTGCATATTGATGACAACCCAGCCCAAACCTCCAGGCAATCTGGGCAAGGGGGCACATGTAGATGTTAAATAACATTGGAGAGAGAACCGCTCCCTGAGGCACCCTGCAATCTAGTGTGCGCCTCCGGGAGAGCTCACCCCTGATTGCCACCCTTTGTCCCTGTCCTTTGAGGAAGGAGGAAAGCCATTGTAAGGCCAGCCCCCTAACCCCTATGTCAGCGAGGCGGCAGGTCAGTAGCTGATGGTCAACCATGTCAAACGCAGCTGACAGATCTAACAGCATCAGCACCGCCATGCCGCCTCGATCCAGTTGCCGTTGGAGGTCATCCGCCAAGGCGACCAGCACTGTCTCCGTCCCATGGCCCGGGCGAAAGCCAGACTGGCAAGGGTCTAGGACGGAAGCGTCATCCAGAAACCTCTGCAGTTGCAACGCCACTGCCCTCCCAATAATTTTACCTAAAAACGGTAAATTTGAAACCGGTCGGTAGTTTGCCAATTCGGCCGGATCTGCTGTACATTTTTTCAGGAGGGGGCGGACCAAAGCCTCTTTCAGAGGTGATGGAAAACGCCCCTCTAAGAGGGATCTATTTATTATGTCCCGTAAAGGACATCTAAGCTCCCTCTGGCAAGATTTAATCAGCCAAGAGGGGCAAGGGTCCAAATCACAAGTTGTTGGTCGTGCAACAGAGAGAATTCCGTCAACTTCCTCCGGGCTGAGTGGGTCGAACCGATCCAACACTAAACCTGAAGACAGGCACGGAGCCTCAAGTTCCTGTACTGTTTCCAATGTGGTAGGCAGGTCTTGGCGAAGCGACGTGATTTTATCTGCAAAATGTTTCGCAAAAGCCTCACAGCCTATCTCTAATTCTCTAACATTTGGTTTGCCTTGAGGCAATGTGGTAAGATCTCTAATTATACTAAACAATTGTGCTGGGCGCGAATTTGCAGATGCAATCTTGGCTGCAAAGTAGTATTTCTTTGCAGCCTTGCCATCTCATAAGACTTCATAAATGTTCTATAGGATGCTCTCGTCGCTTCGTCCCGAGTATGCCGCCACTGCCTCTCTAGTCATCTGAGCCCTTGTTTCAGTTGACGTAGCTCCAAGGTATACCATGGAGCCAGCCTCCTGCGAGGGCGCAGAGGACATTGGGGTGCGATCTCGTCGATAGCCCTGGATAGTCAGCCTTGCCAGGCCTCCACCAGGTCATCGAGGGAATCGCCAGGGGGCCAGGGATCCCCCAGTGCCATTTGGAACCGTTCCGGGTCCATCAGGCTCCGGGGGCGAGCCAAAATAGGCTCTCCGCCCATACAGGGTTGGGGTGGTATCTCCATACGGGCCTTGAGGGCTAGGTGATCCGACCATGGTACCGCTTCAACCGCGATATTGTTCACCGTAAGACGCATACACTTTTCCCCCCACTTATTTTTTTTGGGGGGGGGTGCGTCTTATGGTGCAAAAAATATGGTAATTATCTCCTCCAAATACCTTTCGTTCTGATAAAAATTTCTCCCTTTACCCACCATGTACACTCTCAGTACACGCTTGCACATAAAACAGACACTGAGATCCATGCTAGCCAATGCAAGTATGGAATATATAGCTGCATTCATTACTTAGCTTGGAATAGCCAGGGAGCAACACAAGACTGACCAGGCTTACTTTTCTGAATCCATCTCTATCCCAGAACTGGCCAGCCTTCTGTCTTCCCTGCAAATGACAATGAGTGGCAGGTTGAAAGGCAGCAAATATTAGGGTGCCATGAGAATTCCTGGCAGAGTTATTAGCTCGCACACAGTTTCTATATTTACCTGGAACATGCACAGTGTGGACGTTTGCAGTGTCTGTCAACAGATTTTCACATATTACATTACTCATACTGGATTGGAGGCTGGAGGAGTAACATGTGAAAATTCTGTCATTATTTGTTAGAATTTTTCCCTACTGCTTCTAATGAATATTGCCTTACCATTAACAATTATGAAACATCAGCTATTCACATATAATGATACACTGTAGGTACCTACATGCTTCTCCATTCAGAGCATACAATACAATCAACTAAAGCCAAACCATATTACTGAAATCAGTACTCTTAAAAGTACAATGAAGCAAAGATACAGTGGCAAAGCCATTATAGTATTCAGGGTCTTTTTATACTGGAGCCTGTCTTCTGCTGTATAAAAAAGATGAACAGATCAGTCTCTATACAAAACAATCAGACACAAAGCGCAACATCCAAGTGTCAACATTAAGAAACTGGCAGGTTTCATTCTCCCAGAAAACACTGCAACTGACAACCATTGCTGGTTAAAAGCACTACTCTTAATCAAAGAAGAATTTGTGCAAGACTCCAGCAAATCTATTTAGGTGGTTCAACAGAGATTAGTATTTTCTCTCCCACTTCAGATGTTAAAATTAGCCCAGCAAAGATAGGAACAATGGGTTACCAGTTACAGGTGCTGCTAATTTACACTGTGCTGATTTCTAATTTATTTTGTTAGACATAGAAATGTCAGAGGTTGGATCTCTTTCATTTCAAATACTTTTAGCCTTACAGATTTTCCATATTAGAACAAACAAGGAAACTGGAAAGCCTTTTACCCTCTGAAACTACAGAAGTGGTCATAAATCATGAATCTCTATAAAGGGGGAGGGGGAGAGGAAAAGCCATTGCTGAAACAGGAATTTTAACTGCCTACCATCCAAATAATGTAAAAACAGCCCTACTGGATCAGATGGATGGCCTACACATATTCTAAATGTATATAAAGGAACGGTAACTGACCTACTAAATGAAAGACAACCTGATATAAGATCAATGAGAAGATGCGGGTAGCCAAACAGATTCTCTGACATTTCAATATCGCTTAGACTAACTTACATTCAAACAGAAGAAGACTGCAGATTTATACCCTGCCCTTCTCTCTGGATCAGGGACTCAGAGCAGCTTACAATCTCCTCTATCTTCTCCTCCCACAACAGACACCTTGTGAGGTGGGTGGGACTGAGAGAGCTCTTCCAGAAGCTGCCCTTTCAAGGACAACTCCTACCAGACCTAGGGCTGATCCCCAAAGCCATTCCAGCAGCTGTAAGTGGAGGAGTATGAGGAGAATCAAACCTGGTTCTTCCAGATAACAGTCCGCACACTTAACCACTATACCAAACATACACGTACACAGGACTGCACTGCATTACACTAGCATTGAAATGATATTATTCGAAATTCTATTAGTATGAAGCTTTAGCAGTTCTTTTAATCCACAAACGCACAAGAACAGCAAAACAGCTTGTTCTTTCTACAAAATACACTGTGGCCTTTCATGTCATTTAAGCAAATAATTTTAAAAACACAACCTATACAGATCAAACAAACTCCAAGGTCACTTACAGCCACTATCTTCCTACATGTCAGCAAAAAAATCCCTGCAACTGTTGTGTCTGATAAGCACGCATAAAAAAAAAACTCCAGAGAAGGCCTCTTGTTTATCCAGCCCACACTGAGCAGATTTGAAGGGAGTGGCTGAACTGTAGCCTAGAGAACAGCATTACCAAGGAGGCATGGACTGTACTCCTTTATTATTCTCTCTTCACCTGTTCTGCTCTTTAAAACTTGGTTCCTGTTTAAACGGGGGGGGGGGAGGGGGGGCAACCCAATTGTCAGCTTTACATTCCCATCTATCAACTTAGAAGCAGAAGTAGATGCTACTTTGGATAGCTAGATTCAAGTCCTGTAGCACCTTAAGGTCCAAGATTTCCAGAGTATAAATTCCCGAAGGTGAAAGTTCCCTCAGTCAGACAACCTGAAAAGCTTGTATCTTGGAAATCTTCCTGGTCTTTAAGGTTCTCCTTGAATCTACATGGGTACCCACCTGAAACCACCTGCTCAGTATGGAGCTGTTAGCCGCCTCGAAACATTGTCTAAGCAGTTCCAGAGCCGGCGAAAACATTCAACACGCATCACTACTGGGGCTCGAAAGACTGCCCCGTTGCTTCCCTAGAAGGGCCCTGTAACGTCTTCGCTAAAGGAACACACCCGGCTTCCGCTCCTCATCCCCACAGCCCCTTCCTTCCGGTCTCGCCTTGTTTGACAGTCCGGTGGTCCTGCTTATAACCCCCTCACAAGCTGCGTGACGGCCCCACACAGCAAACAAAAAACGGAATTTCAACCCGATCCACTCTTTAGCGCTCCTCTCCCTCCCCCCGGAGAACCTTAACAACCTGGAGCCACCTTAAGCACTCCCAAGCCTCCGGCCCAGCTCTTGGACCCCGCCCCCAGGTCACCTCCATACGGGCTCCCTCGCCACCTCTCCTTCAGCTCAACTGCGGTAGAGAAAGGATAGTCCAACCCCCCGGCGGACGACGGAGGCACGGTGACGCGCTACAACAGCCGCGACCAGTGCCAGAACAGAGGGGGGCACTCGATAGTTATGGCAGCCCCTCGGGACGGCAAGGCGAGCAGGCCTCTTACCTGAGACGCTCAGCAGACGTCAACACCATCAGCCCGCAGTCGCCATCAGCTCCCAGGGCCCGCCCCCAGCCGTCACTTCCGGCCCAGAGAGCGAGAGAGACTTGTTCCTCACACGTGACGGCCGAGAAACAGTGCGCGCGTCTGACGCGGCATCCAAGAGTTCAGTGACGTGCCATAGTCTGCTCACTTTTTTTGTTCGTTCTCTCACAGCTGCCTGTGAATTGTATTAAAGGAAGTTGCTGATTTACAAGCTCATTGCCCATCCTTCGTATGTTTGCGAAACCCTTCGAGAGGAATCCTGAGAAAAAGATCGCAGCATAATAGCCTTAGGGCGCTGGCTTAGCTGGGAAAACGTATGGTAGAACTAGGTTGTCTAAGGCGGGTTCAGTCTCATCAATGAAAGCCCCCAGGTGACCTTGGTTTAGTCACTGTGCCTCACATGTGGAATTCACTGCCACAGGCCATTGGCCTGATCTAACATGGCTTCTCTTATGTTCTTAACTACCGAACTCACTGGGTTGCTGTTAGGATTAAATGGGTTATGCCAATAAAGAGGGTTTTTTTGATTGGATTAAATGAAGGAAGGGAAAACGATGCTATAAGGTTCTTTGGGTCCCGTAAATGTTGATATCAACGTAAGGTATCTTATCAGGGTGTTTTCTAGTAATGTCTAAAAATGGAGGAGAGCAATGTATGCTCTTCCAAGCTTCTGGAGAAAGGGTGGGATAAAAATCTACTTAAAATTTAGCATTGGCTACAAGACTTACAGCTTCTTTTCCCAGTTCAGTGTTAGCCTCATACCACATACCAGATATATGTAACTTTAAAAATACCAAACAACTTCTGAGAAGTGGCTTGACTGGGCCATTTAATCTTCAAGAAATGTGCCAGGAGGAAACAAATCCTATTGCTATAATCTGGAATTTTGGATGCTTCACAAATTACTGGTTATAAGTGTACTGTGTCACATTTGATATGACTGCATGTCTTGGTTCACTGGGTACACAGAAAGTTGCAGCTAACAATTTCCTCTTTCATACCAATTTCCTCTCACACAGGGGTTTTTATTGTAGAAAAAGCTCAGCAGAAACTCATTTGTATATTAGGCCACAACCCCTGACACCACCATTGTTCCACACAGGGCTTTTTGTAGAAAAGGTAAAGTATGAACTCATTTGCATATTAGGCCACACCCCCATAAACCAAGCCAGCCAGAACTGTGTTTCTGTGCTTACCTGCTCAAAAAAAGCCCTGCTCTCATAACAATTTCCTCTGTCATAACCCAGTGGATAGTTACATATATAACCATTTCAGACTTGACAGAGCATGTTCTTAACTCAAAACGTGAAGTACCTTTCCAAAAAAACACATTTAGGATGAGTTTGCAAATTTGTCACCATAACCATACACATTGAAAGGCCTGTAATTTTTAACTATTATGTATCAGTCAACATGTAAGTACCAAGGCACTGTGTATGAAGCATTGGACAACAATATAGGGAAACCCAGGTTCAAATCCTTTTGTGGCTGTAAAGCTTGCTGGAGGAATGCCTGCAAGACACTTGCCACATCTCATTTTGTGAAATCCATATATACCCTACATGTGCACACTTGGAAAAAATCTCAAAATGTATGACAAAGGACACACATCTCTTTTTTGATTGCATTTATAGGAAATTCTAACTAGCCCTGGTTTCTTATAGAACTCATAGGTAAAAGATGTATTTCCCTTCACACAATATGTTTTGTAAATTCACACTATTTTGTCACAATAGCCCTCAGGCTAGTCAATCAGGAATGCTCAGCATGATAAATTACACACACTATATATTTAAAACATTTTCGAATTTGAAAGATCCTATTAGAAATGGTAAAACAAAAATGAAAGCCTTCACTTTCAGCTCCACATTGAGGGCACATAGGTCCCCCTTTATGAGTAAGGTGTTTTCCATATGGGGACAGCCTTTTAGCTGTTCTGGCTGCTGATAAACCACAGAGACAACAGGGCTTCCATGAGGCAGATTTTCCCACAGATTGCCAGTCTCAGTCCCACAGCTGCAGCCAACCCATCCCAGCAATCAGGGATTATTTTTTAAAATTGGCAATTAAATACTGTAATAATGATAACACAAAACAAGATCATTTTTCTCATACTGTATTATATACATTATAAATAATATAAACTACCAGAAAATTCATTATTGCAGTACTCCACACTAATTCTCCATTATAAATTATTCCTACTGTACTTCATTTGATAATGTTTTATTTCTGAGAGCTAAAACTAATCATAGTGCTTAGACATCTCTAAGCCATCCCTTTGGAATATATTAGAGATAACTTATTGCTAGAGTTGTGTCAAAAGTCCCATGTGTATTTTGGATTTCTTTGCCAACCCTTAATTGGAGTTGATGAACTAAAACTATTCAAAGGTTGCCAGGGTATTTAAATCAATAAGAGTGAGACTGAAGAAACAGGTTACGTTTCCCATAAGACTATAGGTGAGAGCAGACATGTTAATTGTGTGTGTATGGACGTGTGTGTGTATGCAAGGGAGGGTGAAGAAGAGGAAAAAGACCCCTCTTCTAAGGTGTGAAACTTGGCAGCCTTGCACTGTACAATGGGCATAAGAAACTACATTTTCTGTCTGCAACCACATCTCAATTGCTGTTATTTCACAGTTGGATGACTGTATTGTTAAAGCAATGGAATGTTTTTTAATAAATGCAAATAATGAATTAAGTGCTTGAACTCACTATGAGTTTGCCTCTCTGGTGTGTAATTAATGTGTGTACCTCCAATTGCCATGTCTGAGTGAGTGTTTCATTTCTTATTTATAGCACACAGGGTTTTTTTTTAACTTCTGGCACACACCTCACACACAGCAATCTACTATATTTGCAAGGATCCCATGAGCTCTTTGCCTAATAGATAAATGGCAAGAGTCGCAGCTTTAGTCAATTGTGTGGAACCACTGTCAGTTTTCACAATTTAATACTGGTCAAGTGAGATAAAATATGGTCCTCAAGAAAGTAATCCTCATGGGTCTGTGTAACCACTTCTTTAACAACCCAAGCACTGCCCTTTACATATCTAGTATATTTCTTCGCACTCAGATGTCTTGCCTCCTAAAACAAACTCTCCAGGGATCTACCTCCTCCCTCTCTTTAAGATCCAGCCTTCCCATGCAAGAAAGACCTGTTGATGTCATATTTGCTTGAAGCTATTATGTAAGAGCCCTTATCTGAATGGCCAAGGCTAACCCAATCTCATCAGATCTTGGAAACTAAGCTGGGTTGCCCTGGTTAGTATTTGGATGGGAGACCACCAACAAAGTCCAGGATTGCTATGGCAATTGGCAGTGGCAATGGCCAGGAGTCATTTTGTAGAAAAGGAGGTACACAACTCATTTGCATATGTTTCATACCCCTGACATCACCAGAAGGGGTACTATATTATATCAGTTCAGTATCTACCTTAAAATGCTTCTTGAATTATAATTTTCATAACAAAACCTTACTCCGATCATACTTTTTCAATGACTTTCTCCTATGTGGCCACAGTGGCATGATGAAAATTTCCATCTCTCTGCTTTATATGTTTAGGTTATTTTCCCATTTTTTGTGGGGAAAAATATTAGAAAGTTTGTCAAATCTTAGAGTTCAGCAAAATTCTCACAGGGGGTTTGAACAATGGAGCCCAGAAGCAAGTGGGGTTTTTTTTTTTGGGGGGGGGGGCTAAGAAAGAAAGAGCACAATAAAATTTAGAGGTTCTGGAGCTCCACTCCTGTGAGCTCCTGCCCAAAATGAGGCCTGGCAATGGCAAACCACCTCTGAATGTCTCTTGCCTTGAAAAGCTTATGGGGTCACCATAAATTGGTTGCAATTTAATGGTGCTTGCCATCACCACCATTCCATTTTCCAGATAAACATTATAGGGTAACCAACTTAGGTTTCTGTGTCCCCAAAATTTAAGAGATGAAACACTGTCACTAGGGAGTTGTAGGTTCTCCACAGTTCTTATGTCTACAGTGCCTAATAAAAATCAGACACCTATGAAGCCTCCTCCCAACTCCTGCACATTTCCACAGCCTGAAACAATCCCAGGGTGTGCTACTGGGCCTGTTGGAGAAACACATGTGCATCCCAGGTAATGTTTGGGTTTCTGAACATAATGCTTCCCTTTGAGAGTGTTCAGGTTGGGGAAATAGTGCAAGGGGATAGTCTGAAGCCTCTTCTCCATTTGCACTGGGGATCTGATTCTAATCAGAAAACAGATGCATGGGAATGGAGGAGAATGCACAACTTAAGTGTGGCGGCCCCAAACTGTTTTTGACTACAAAAGCAAGTGAGTAAACTTCAAAGTCAGGTTTATCTGAAATTGAAGCAATAAGATGCATGGGAATGGAGGAGAATGCACAACTTAAGTGTGGCGGTGTTATTTTTGACCCCAGACACAAGCTGGGAACTCTTTAATGTGCATCCATTCTGCTCTGCCACTTTATTTAGCAAACTCCACATATGCCATCCATAAAAAAAATCCAAAAGCCTGCAAAGACTAAATTTTGCTGTTGCTCCCCCAGTTCTAAACATTTGCCCTGGTGATCTGGCTGTTCTGTTCTTGACATAATCTTGCATCTGATGATACTGCATTTTCATAAGAACCAGTCATCAACTCTTTGGGAGCACAGCTAGTTTTAGAGTTGGACAACAAATAATTTACAGCTTTACAGTATTAGAATCAGATTCAGGTGAGGCAGCCATGTTAGTCTGAAGCAGCAGAAAAAAGTTTGAGTTGAGTGGCACCAACACAGTTTTATTCAAGAGATAAGCTTTTGTGTACACTCACACTTCTTCAGATACAGTGAAACAAGATATCTTCAATCATTACATAAAGGTGGGGGCGGGGGGGGGGTTTAGTTGCCAGGAAGGGCTAGTTAGAATCAAGATGTGTAAGTAACTGTGGGATTATAGCTGGGATTCAATTAAAGCAGTTGGTAAGATCTGTGAAAAGCAGTAAATTAACATATAAATTCAAGAGTTTATAAACAGATGTGAGAACTGGGTTTGAGTCCAGTGGCGACTCCAAGATCAACAAAGTTCAATAAGCAATAACTGAGAGACTTAGCATGTATAGATGCACATTTATTAGATACATTGAACCAGATTTCCTCAAATGTCACATATAAGTGAGGAGGTTAGTTGCCTGAATTCCCCCCTCCATTAATTAATATGCAATGCTTTCATTTTATATCTTGATTTTACTTCTAAATGCATCTGTCAGTTTCCCCTGCCCCTGCTTTCATAATGAAAAGGCATTATAGGCCCCAAACTGTTTTTGGCTGCAAAAGCAAGTGAGTAAACTTCAAAGCCAGGTTTATCTGAAATTGAAGCAATAAGAATCATGTTACAGCAGTAAAAAAAAGTAGATTCTTAGTGTTTTAAATTCTTTGCCAGTGTAAATGAGAAGATGAAAATATTATTGGCTAGACATACGAAATGTTCATGCAACATAGGATTTTTGTGCCTTAAGATGTGGCATAGCTTAGATGGCTTTTAAAAAAGGGTTAGAAAACAGGGGAAAGCAATAGAGGGCATTTGAGACATATTACATTTAAACAAGCTTTTGTGTGTGTGTTTTTGAACCCCCAAACCATAAAGTTGGTATTATTGCCTTGAAGACACAATGCTCCATTGACAGAAGAGTAGTTTTCAAGCCAATTAAAGATTGGCAGCAGTCCTGCTACTGGCAAAGTAATGCTTGTTAACTTAACAGTTCACTCTTGTGATGCATTTGCGTCATAATCATGTATTTTAAGAAAACACTTCTGAGTATACTGCAGTCTCCTTACCAGGAGTCACTTGCATGTGCCACACACCCCTGACATCACCGGAAGGGGTACTAAATTATATCAGCTCAGTATCTACCTTAAAATGCTTCTTGAATTATAATTTTCATAACCTTACTCCTATCATACTTTCTCAATGAATTTATCCTATGTGGCCACATTGGCATGAAAATTTCCATCTCTATATATGTTTTGGTTATTTTCCCATTTTTTGTGGGGAACATATTAGAAAGTTTGTCAAATCTTAGAGTTCATCAACATTCTCACAGGGGGTTTGAACAATGCAGTCCAGAAGCAAGTATTTTTTGGGGGGTGGGAGGGGGTAAGAATGAAAGAGCACAATAAAATGTAGAGGTTCTGGAGCTCTGCTCCTGTGAGCTCCTGCCCAAAATGAGGCCTGCTCCTTACAAACTTGACTTTTACTGTGTAAGAATAGCAAAATCTACTTGCAAATGATCACTGTGGTGTGTGAAAGCACCGAATGTTTTGACTCATTTACAAGGCTGGGATCATGCTGGTGAATGTCTTATTAAAGAAGCATCATTACAGCCTTTGAAAACTGAAGGAAATATTGAGAACCTCTTATAGAAACTGAACAAAGCAGGAGTCAAGTTGCACTTTTAAGACCAACAAAATTTTATTCAGAATGTAAGCTTTTGTGTGCTCTCTAAGGACCTAATTAGGTAGCCTACGACAAGGAAATACATTCCTTCCGTGATTTGAAAAAGCACCAATTGGCAGGGAACTTTATTGCCTTTTATGGCTATCCAGACCAAATGGCCAAGCCACACTGTTTTATCATGTGACCACAGCCAGTTTGCACTCTTAAACAACAAACTGCATGTATTTCAGCCCACAATACCTGATCCCCTCGTCTGACGAAGTGCGCTTAGAGAGCATATGAAAGCTTACGTTCTGAATAAAACTTTGTTGGTCTTAAAGGTGCGATTTGACTCCTGCTTTGTTCAACTGCTTCAAACCCACACGACTGTCCTCTTGGATTTCTCTTATAGAAATGTCAGCTTTAGTAGGCTGCGATCTTCAGCACGCTTGTTTGAGAGGAAGCCCCACTGAATATCATGGGACTTACTTCCGAATAGATCTGCTAATCTAAAGACATACTCTCGAAGTCACCTAAACGAAACAGCCAGATCCAGCTAATGCAAGGAAAGCAGATGCTGACAGCAAAAACACTAAAACAAGCTAACCGCTAATCGATCTCATGTACATTTGCTCAGAAGGATTCCAATGAATCAAGACCCCCCAGACTAATAAGGAAGGACGAGGACATGAAGAAAGCCAATGCGTTCCCAGCACCCCCACTACCATAAGCATTCAGAAGCCGCCCAGAAAAGTCCCTGGCTGAACGATTTTTGCCAGACTTGCCGCTGCCGCCTATCATAGGGTTCTGGGGTGTAAGTCTGGAGGGTCACCGATAGGAGAACGTCCGCTCTGATTGGTGTTTGGCTTCCAGTGCCTGCCGTGGTTGGCTGTCTTGGCCGCCACGCCCCTTCCACGCCTCCTTCTGTGCGCCCAGGCGAGCGAAGCGCAGAGAGCGAAGGAGGTGGTGTCTAAGCGGAGGTCGCGGTGCTGGAGGCGGGGAAGCAGCATGGCAGCAGCGCTAATGCTCAGAGCCTCCGTCAGCTTGCTGCCTAAGCAAAGGAAGGTCTATGCAGGCAGCGTTGCAATGGGTAAGGCTCTCGGGCGGGTGTCACTGTGCTGAGTTGCTCGAACTGGCTTGCAAGGTATTTGCACGACCATGAAGAGGTCAGGCCTCCTTTAGAACCGGGGGCGACAGTAGTGGTGCTGGTTTCCCCTCTCCTCCCTTCCCGTTTGTCACCTCACGAGGATTTTGTGAAATCAGGGTCGGGGAAAACAATTGGAGCAAATTTATGAGCGCCCGGAAATGGTGCCATGTGGTAGCATTGGAGGAGAGAGTTGGTAGGTACAAAACCCTGCAATTTTGTTTTAGTTATTGCTTTGATGTATTGGGGTGGGGGCATGTTCCTTCCATGTTTGACAGTTTTGTGATTCCTCACCTGGAGTATGTATTGGCATGCTTCAAAGTGTTGTTGATCAATACCCTTGTAGAAGGAAATGATTATGACTTGGGTTTGGTGCCCTTTACAAGTTTTGTACATGCTGTTAAAACCCACACACGTTGTAAAATTATATTGGGCTAATATCAGAATTTATGTCAGCTCAACTGAAGCCTAGTGTAATAAATATTTTCACATGTTTACTTAAAATAACACATGTGGTGTTAAAACAGGCCACAAAAGTTTATGTGACGCTGGTGACCTAAGCATCAAGTTAACAGGACCCACAATCTATGCTCATATTTACGTTCCCCAGAACACTGATGGTTTTTCTAGCCTAAAACTTGGCTTTGCTGTTTTATTTGTGGCTGTGATCCTAAACATTTTTATACATGTAATAAACTTTACAGATGTGATTGGCCTGTTAACCATGTACTATATCCATATGTTTACAGTTGAGCATCATTTATTGAATTTTATGCTCAAATTTTCTAATTGCTTGTCTCTGAAGGGCAGTGGCAATTGTCTGCACTGTGTTACTAGTGACACCAAATCTTATCCTAAATTATTAGAGCAGAAGAAGCCTAAAGCCTACTAATCTATCCGTAAATGATTTTTGATATATATGTCTTACGTTACATGTGATAAGAAGCACTGTGAACTTCAACAATTGTTTACTTTTTTATCCAGAAAAGCTATCAGTGGCTCATTGTAGAATTACATACTAATAACATTCGCTGTTAGATTATTAATATTTAATCCCTAAATAACATTAACAAAATCCATATTATTAAGGTGTGGGATTTTTTGTGCTATAGGGTTCCTGTTTTATAATCCCATCATATTTATGCAGAACAAAATTTGGCAACATGCTGGTGAATTTCAATAAAGCAGACCTATTTCCCTCAACAGAATGTATGTAGAATAGCTGAGAAAGTAAGTCCATGTGCCACAATTCAAATGTCACCTTAGGCAGAGAACTTGACAACCTGTCTTTAATATAGGAATAATAATACTGGTTTACTCTTAAGGCTTATTGTAATGACCATTCTGATAATAAACATGGAACATCCATGTTGCAAGTATTTACCAGCAGTTGCCAATATTTTTACTAATATGTCCATCTACCCACACTTTTTATCTTTACAACGAAATAGAAATTTTTTCAACCCCTTGTGAAACCTGCTTGGGAATTTTTAGTAACTGCTAAATTAAGAACTTTTAAACTGATCAGTGCTCTCTTTATTTGTCTGGATGGATACTATGAATTGTGTTATAAATATGCTATGAAGTCTTTCATTAGGTTCTGGGAGATGTAAACTCTGTGTTTATCTACTTCAGGCAGCGCTCTGTACTACTATTATATATGAGAGAAAATGTATAGTTTTTTCATGTTGTTTAGTACACAGGCAATTCTGTCTTGTTTAGTCATTCTTTTACAAAATTTTGATTAAGATTAAATCATTATTGATTTCCTTGCAACTTCACACAGTGGAAGAAATAGAAACAGCCGTGCTTCAGTTTAAATATTTGTAAAGCTTGGTTAAATATTTGTGAAGCTTGGCTCCTGTTCCTGTGCTTACTGGGTTGTAGCATCCCCTCTGGTCAGGCATGTTTGGAGCTCTCTCTCCATTCAGTCTTCCACTCAAGGAAGAATCTTTTCAGCTGGAGGAGGGCTTCATGCTTACCTGAGCAGAGGGGTAAGATCCAACCCATTGTCTCTGGTATTTACTGCCCTGCTGGGTTTTTAGGACGCTTCATAATCAGGTAACAAGATTTAGTTCTGTGAACTCTTGAACGTGGCTTGTTCAGACCAGATCCAATAGTATTGAATAAGCAAGTGACAAAGAAATATTAGAATAAGTGTTTATGGTGTTTCTGTAAGAGGGGGTAAGAATTGTAGTTTTATGGGGCCCTGCTGACCTAGCTTTGAAATCTTGGGACTTGACATTTGAATCTCTTTATTCTGCCTAACAGCAATGAAATTGCCCACTTGAAGATTCTGCTAATGTAATTAAACTTCATGGGTGGCCTCTTAGAATTAATAAGACTAACATAATATTACTAGATTTCAGCTACAAATAGATCCTCTTGCTTGACTTCTAAGGTGCCTGGAAGCTTCAGTATATTCTAGAGAGTCTGCATTAATAGATCATGGCTAGGATTAATATTGCAAAAACCTGGATAGAAAGAGAGATCCCCCACAAATCTGTTATATCTGCATTCCTAATCCAGTAATTAATGGTAATTAATAAAACCTTTGGGAATGAAATACTTTTAAGGCATATTTTCCACGATTGGCATCCCAGAATTGCTCTGTGTAGGTTGTCAAACTCAGTGAAACATTTTAGTACTAGTTTGATCATTATGAATATACTTGTACCTATTTAAAGAATAGCTTTGTATCCCACCTTTTCCCCTACAAGGGCTGTCACCTTGGCTCACAAAATAAACTCCTACAATAATTGCAACAATGTTAATTACCACAGAAGGTAACTATAAAATGAATAAAATAAGGTTGTTAAAGAAATAAAGTTGCCGAAGATTGTAATATTTTGTTCCATCTTCCTAACCATTTGTTATCCTATCCTTTCTCCAAGGGCTCAGGGTGGCATACTTGGCTTTCCTCTCCTTCATTTTGCCCTCACAATAGCTCTGTGAGGTAAGCCAAGGTGAGAGTGAGAGGGAATGACTGGCTCAAGGTCACCCAGTGAGTTTCATGGCTAAGGAGGGTTGAACCCAGATGTCAGATGCCTTAGTTCTGTGCTAACAGTAAAAGTCAAACACAGTTACACACACTAAGCTGAGAGGGTTTAGAAGGTTTTGACTTTGTTTAGGATTCCAATGTAAATTATCAGTTTCAGCAGGTGAGGCATTCCTTTTACAAGAATCTGCTTGAATATAATTCAGTTATGTGTATGTTTTGATTATTTATTTTCCTTTTTGGAGCAAAAGTAAATAACATTTTTAAAAAAATTTCTTCCAGCAGTGTCTTCTTATTTATAGCCTGACTTTGTGAGATGCAAGGCAGGTTATAGGATATAAAACAATGTAATCAGACAGTGCAAGACAGGCAAGGAACAAAGTGACTACACACAGAGCTGAAAAGATGTATAGATGATGTCCTTTTTGACAGCACTGGCTATCTGTTGACTGAAAAGCTGTGTTCCTATCTTCCTATGCAACCTGTTGCTCAGGACATGCAGAGATCTGTGGAGTGGGGCACAGTATTTTTATAAGATTAATTTCTTGGAACTGGTAAGAGTGGGGTAGAGGGATTGATTTTATCTCCAGGAAATCACTTGAGGGAGATTTAAAATAACATAAAATAATAAAAGCAGTCCACACTTTAGACTGGGGGTGGCCAAACTGTGGTTTAGGAGCCATATGTGGCTTTCTCACATATATTGTGTGGCTCTCGAAGCCCCCACCACCCCATCAGCTGGCTTGGAGAAGGCATTTGTCTCTCCCTTTAAATCACTTTTCCAAGCAAAGTCAGCTGGTGGCTTGGACAATGTATTTAAAATTAAAGTTGCTTTCTTTTCATCTCTCCTTCCCTTATCTATTTGCCTTCCTTCCGACTCTCAGACATCCCTGAAATTTACTTCATCTGCTCATGATTCAGCCCTTGGTCGTTCCACCCATCCATTCAGTTTGTCATCCTCAAACGCTTAAATTCAAGTTGTACACTGACTGCTGTATCTACTCCACTTATATTACTTCATGAAGCTCCACCTAAAAGTATAGTTTTTTATAAATGGCAACTTACATACCTTCTCTACTTCTGAACCTACTTAGAATTTCAAGTGAATCACTGTTATTTGTGCTGGAAACAAATATTGAGCTAATCTGTCCTTCTGTCTTTCTTATAAAAAACAGTGACTCAGTCTTTACAGAGAACCTAGCAAAGCTAATAGTTACCCACTTCAATTTACTCTTTTGACAAGATCTTGTAATTATTTGTGCTTTGCAATGTGATGGCGTGACTTTGTCCATAGGGTCGCAAAGAGTCGGGCTCGACTGTGTGACTGAACTACAGCAGCAACAATGTGATGCAAAATTCTTAAGTCCTGGGTGTTTGTTTATTTCTTTGACTTAATGGATCACTGCATCCCAACTAATGCTGGGCTCTGGGCGATGTACAGCATAATTAATAAATACAACATTTAAACCAATAAAATCAATTAAAATAACTATAAACTTTAATGAAGTTCTCTTAAGTTCTACCAATCCAGATTTCTGGACCCTGCATCAAGGTGTGGGTTGGGGATAGGGAAGGTGCTAGCTTGGCAACTGTCACTGTCCTTAGTCGAAAGCCTGTGGAACATCTCTGCCTTTTGGGCCCTCTGGAACTGTAAAAGATCTTGCAGGGCCCTGATGTCCTCAGGCAGAGCATTCCACCAAGTCAGGACCAGGACTGAAAATGTCCTGGTTCTTGACAAGGACAGCTGAACCTCTTTGGGGCTAGGGATCACCAGCAAGTTTTGACCAGTAGAACGTAAAGCTGTCCCAGAGACATAGTGGAGGAGGTGGTCCCAGACCACTCAAGGCTTTAAAGGTCATAAGAACATTAAAAGAGAAGCCATGTTGGATCAAGCCAATCACCCATCCAGTCCAACACTCTGTGTCACACAGTGGCAAAAAAAATTCAGGTGCCATCAGGAGGTGCATCAGTGGGGCCAGGACACTAGAAGCCCTCCCACTGTTGTTCCCCCCCCCCAAGCACCAAAAATACAGAGCATCACTGCCCCAAATAGAGAGTTCCATCAATACCCTGTGGCTAAGAGCCAAAACCTTGAATCTGACTCCGTACTCAACTGGGAGCCAGTGTAGCTGGCGCAGCACAGGTTGAATGTGTTGTGTCTTTGGAATTCCCAAGGTAGTTTAATGTTCTGACCTCTTTGCAATAACTCTTTGCAAAAATGGAGCTGTTCTGCTGGGCTTTTAGTTGAAGCAGCAGATTTTTAAAATCCTTTCTTGGCCTTCCTTGCTGATAGCGTTACCCTAATGGTCAGTGGTTCAGTACTCCATAGCACCATTCAGAGGGTTCCCATCACCATCGAGGCGACTTTAACCTGGTCCTTGTTATACATTCTAAGTGTGTAAACTTTAACAATTTTAACTTTGAATTTTCTATTATTTTTTCACAATATCTGTGTGACCTTGTAAGCCATCCTGAGCCTGCTTGCAAGCAGGGTGGGATATAAATAGAAGAAAATAAATAAATAAAATAACTCTACCTTCCTCTCTGGCCTCTTTCTGCTGTTCATAATGTATATATATTTCTGCCTACTCAGGTTAAGAGCTGCAGCTTGAACAATTCGTGGAGATTTGAGGGTGGAGTTTCATGAGGGATAGTAACTTAATGAAGATGTGATGTCATGGATTCTAGTCTCCAAGGCTGCCATTTCCTCCATGGGAACTGATCTCTGTAGCATGGAAATCAATTGTAATTCTAGAAGAACTCCAGTCCCTACCTGGAAGTTGGCAACTATGCAAATGTAGCACTTCATACATCTGTAACAACTGAGCCATTAGTGTTTGAGGTGCCACAAGACAGTCTGCTACTTTGCAAGTTAATAAGGTGTTTTCTTCTACACAGGGCTTATTTAACTACAGCTATAGCAGGAAAATTGTGTGAGAGTAACACAGCCCATATGAGTTTTGGTACTGAGATACAATCAAATTGCTGACTCTCTCATTCGTTATGGCAATCTTGCTTTTAGACAACTGCAGTTTATGAAGTTTCTTAAATCATTAAAATTAAAATTGTTGAACTGGTGGCCCAGTGCAAGGTGTTGGTTTATTGATCATGGCATCAACTATATTATTGTGCGGTTAATGGATACATCCATCTTGTGGTGGCTAAAAAAAATTTATAATCAGATGGTCTCTGTGTGCCTCTGAGCCAAGGAGGATGTTTTGCATACAATGCTTGATTGCTTCCAGATGCTTAATAAGTGCTGTTTTTTCATTCAATAAACTCTTGAGTTTTTGTAGTTGGTAGATTACAATTTTGATCTTTAATCATATGCCCAGGATGACTCTACTGCCATTTTTAAAAAGTGTTTCTTACTACCAACAGTGAAACAAAAACAGATGGTCATTTCAGGCCCTGAATTCAGAACTATATAAGAGGAAAATATTGTTCATTGCTTTGTTTCAAATGGTACTGTTGCCTAATATTTGTTCATTAATGCATGCAGTACTAGTAGTGTCTATGTCAGGGGTCTGCAGTGTGGCACCCATGGGCTCCATAGTGCCTGCCAACACCAACCATGGCCCACATCAAGCATTTTTAGAAAGTGGGCAATGGCAGATGGGGCTTCTGCCTGGCAGGGTTTCTGATTGGCTGAGAGAGTTTGATTGGGTGGGCAGTTTTTTTTTTTAAACTTGCCTTCTGCAGCAGCTGTGACCACAGCGCTGCATTGCAAAGGTAAGCTGTGTATACACAAGAAAATATTTTCAGACAATATGTTCATTTCAAAAGGCATCTGTTTAAGCAGGGCGTTTTCCTGAAATGTTGGAAATGTTACTCATAGGTTGGCTGCAGACTGGCATTTTGAGCTGGCATATGGACGGGATACTGGCCGAGCAAAAAAGTACAACCAAACATGTGCGTCCACCTCCCATTCTGCTCCCAACCCATCCAGGGGCCGTCTAAGTAGTGCCACAACAAGCTATCACTTCCAAAGTAGTAGCTTTCTGTGGCGCTACTGGGATGGCCCGGCAGTGGGACGGGAGGTGGACGCACACATTTGGCCACACTTTTTTGCTACACCTGTGTCCCATCTGTATGCCGGCTCAAAATGCCAATCTGGATCCAGCCATAGAGTAATGCATAACTTCACTTTGGCACATTTTGTGGTTGTCTGTACCCAGCACTCTGTATCAGAATTCCAAAGTTGCCCACAAGCACACAAAGGTTGGGGTCAGTGTTCCATCTAAGCTGTGTTAGTGTGAGCTAGCTCACAGTTTTTTAGCCTCCGGCTCACACATTTTTGTCCTAGCTTAGGAAAAATGGCCCCTGAGCAAACTAATTTATGCAGTAACTCACAACTTTAATGTTAGTTGCTCACAAAGTAGAATTTTGCTCACAAGATTCCACAGCTTAGAGGGAGCATTAGAGGCTACAAACCTGAGAGAACTCAGTAGCACCTGAATTTTAGTGGAGCTTGAGTACAGTTCCCTCTGAATTGCATTCCTAGTGGTAATCTAGTTCATATTGATAGTATTATAGTTTTCATATGTAGTTGACAGCTTCTCTTGTCATTCAAGTGTCTGTCATCATTCTAATTTGCATGAATGTTTTACTAATGCCGGAGAATGGTAGACTGCTGGGGTGGAGGGATTAAATAACTCTGGTGTTTAAGTTTCCATTACGCTTTTTAAAACTGAATCCTTAGGCCATAAAGGCAAAATTGCCATATGATAGTAGTTTGCATTCATTTCAGCTTCTGGTGAACAGCTGTCTGTATACTGAGTTATAGCTGATGCTAACTGGCTGAATTGGTGGACAGGAAGAGGAAAGAGGATAACTATGTATGGAATCTTCTGAATAGCAGTTCTTGACAATGGAAGACTCAATCTTCTTGCTTTGTAACTTAAGAACAATGAACAATCAAGTGAAATGGTAGGATGGCAGATCCCAAACAAATAGCAGAACCTCTTTTGTAATTGTTTTTTGATCCTTAAAGAATTTGCACAATGTTTAGTGACCAGACCTAGGCAGAGTGATACATAATAGCATTTACTGTAACTGTTATTTCTGTAAAACTATTTTTTAAATGATCGAAATAGTATATTTCACCATGAAACAGCTGCTTTCTGTGTGCTGATCTGTGAAACTTCCAACATTCTGCCATGAAATAAGTAGTTTCATGCTGTGCAAACTTGAATGCTCTACTTAGTGTGAAACTATCAATATATTTTTGGGAAAGAATGTAAAAACTCCTTTGTGCATTGCACTTCATGATAATTTCTTATTGTAAAGGAGTGGTAAGGGCCACTTGGCTTAGGAAAGGGGAGCAGCTTTCTGGTGCTTCAGAAGATGGGTATTTATTTCTGCCATAGGCATGCTGTCCATTGCTGATGGATGCTCATGCATAGATGGGCCAGAGGCCTACTGGATTCTGTGCAGTTGTCACTGGATTCCAATATCCTTAAACACATCCAACAACACTAGTTTGTTTGTATATTATGCTTAGTAATTTGCAAGAAATTGTGGTAGGAAGACAAAAAAAACCCCTGTATGGATTGTAATTTGGAATTGCATCTGTCCTCTCTAGGGATTCTTTAAGCTTTCAGGGCTTTCAAGCTCATTTATTTTGATTAACTTATCGAATCATGCCTGGTGACTCCCCATTATGTTGAGATCCCTGATACCTGTGGGCTGTGTTATTCAAAACAGGGATACCAATTTACTCCTAGTTGTACTCATAGTAAAATGAACAGAGAAAACCTTTACTGTTACCTCTTGCAAACCCATTTTGCAAGTGAACAGCAGACTTGCAGCACAGTTCTAAACAGAATTATAACCTTCTAAATCCATTGACTCGGCATAGGGGAGTATTGTTGTGCTGCAGAGCTAAACATACACATTAGATAATTCCCATTGAACACACTGGAACTTGATTTCTAATAAGCAGCCATAGGACCATGAACACTACTAGAATTGGTAATTAATGCTTTAAAACACATCTGTATATATTTAACTTTATAGATGCTTGCCTTGCATTTTTGAATATCAGACATTGCAATTTTAGGTTTGGCATGATTACAAACTGTGTTTAAAATAACTTAAAAGATAAAAAAATTGATAGGAGTGGAATTAAACTTGAGATGAAATGAATTTTTAAGGCTGTACATTAATAGTTTATTTCTTAAATCTGATAAATAAAAATGAAATATTTGTGTGTGTGTAAAATATTCTTAGATTGTAACTTTTGTATTGCAATTAGTGTCTTCTAGGGCAATGGCTTCCAAGACCCCTGTTGGATTCATTGGTTTGGGCAACATGGGAAATCCAATGGCAAAAAATCTTATCAAAAATGGCTATCCTGTTATTGCATATGATGTATTTCCAGAAGCTTGTAAAGAATTTCAAGATGTGGGTGCACAGGTATAGTAAGCATCTTCTTTCGCACATGCGTAATGGGTGATTGGGACAGACCTAGGTTTAACCCAAAGGTTTATGTCATAGCATGCATGTGGCTCAGAGATGTAAGTTCAGTTCTTTCTCTCTGTTCTTGACTATTTTTTTTTTAAAAACCACATCTGATAGTAAATCAGTGATGTTTTTGGAAAAGAAACCATAAATAAGTAGAACATCATAAAACTCTGTTGCTATATAAGGTAATGGATCGCTTGGTTAACAGGCTAATAGGTAACAGTGAGGATATACAGCTTCAGGGAATTAAATGGTTCTTTTCTATCATCTTGAATCAGTTGTTAATGGGTGCTATTAGTCCTGTTCAGATGTTACAGTAAATTCGCATATATCATGCCTGTACATGCATATATCTAGCAAAGTTTGAGTCCAGTGGCATCGTTAAGACCAACAAAGTTTAATTTCAGGTATAAGTTTTCATGTGTATGCACACTTCATTGGGTACATTGAAACAATTTTTATCTAGCCTTAAATATTGGGGGGAGGGGAGTTTGCCTGGAAGGACTAGTTAGAGAGCCTTTTCAAATTATCTTTCTAAACCAGATGGCATTCATTATTGGCCAGTTATTAAGTAAACCGGTACAGAGATGGGGGTCTCACACAGTGATCTTCCTTTCAGTAATGAGCTGTATCGGAAGCGCTGCATCATTTCAAACTGTGCTGTTTTCTTTTCCTGCCCTTTTTTGCAGCACATACGATATTCCTCAGCGGTTCCTTTTGTGGGAAGGGGGATATTCTATATGGTGCTGAAACTAGGCAGCAAATCAGTGCAATGGCAACACTATTGGGATGCCTGGTCTCCATGGTCCTGTTTCAGTGCCACAGCACTCCCTATAGAACGTTCAAAAAATGAAGATCATGCGGAACAAAAAAGGGCGTGGAAAAAATCACTGCAGGAAGTGCTACAGGGTATTTTACACAGTACCCGATAGCGATTCCAAACCTGAAGAAAACAGTTTTCATCAGGAACAGCACAGGCATCCTTCCTGAATGGAACAGAAGTGGGATTGTATAAAAAGGCAAATAAATTCCACTAGCAGCTGATTACTAAAACAGGTCTGTCTGAAATGATGGTGCTGGGGGGTGGGAGTTAGTAGCCAGTTACTACAACAGAATAGATAGGCTGTCTGAAAGGGGCCAGAGTCAAAATGTAACTGGGTGATAAGTATAGTTAAGATTGAATTAAAGCAGTTGGTAAGACCTGTCATTAGCAGCAAATTAGCATACAAATACAAGAGTTAACAACAGATGTGAGAGCTCAAAAGCTTATACCCAGAATTAAAATTTGTTGGTCTTAAAGGTGCCACTGGATTCAAACTTTGTTCTATTGCCTCAGACCAACATGGCTACCCATCTGAATTTACCATGCAGATATCTGTTAGTAAGAAACAGTCAATGCATATTCAGTTTGCAAATGAAACTGACGTCCAGTATCTGGATAAATGTGGGGTTTGTGTAACACAGGTTCAGCTGTACTTGCATCAACTGCTCAATGCACATATAAAGAACAATCAAGTGTGCAGTGTGCCCAGATTGTACTTGCATTCACTGTTAACTTGTGGAAAGGGCTTGTCAGTCTTCTCTTTTGTCTTTTTTGTATTGTTATGTTTCCGTAACATGGCTTTCATAGTAGCAACACCATGCTGCAAGATTACACCTCTTTGTTATGCTTTTGTTATTTTTTTTTAAAAAAATTCTACATGGTACAGTTTGTGTACCTGTAGAAGCTTGCTGAAAATCTCAAACACTAAATGTGAAAATGATTAGAAGAAAAATGATTATATCTCTCTTTTCTTTTCCTTGAAAGGTGACTGATTCCCCAGCTGATGTGGCAGAGAGAGCTGACAGGATTATTACAATGCTTCCATCTAATCCTAATGCAGTAGAAGTTTACACAGGGAACAGTGGAATTCTGAAGTAAGGACTTCTTCCCTCAACTACCTTTTTTGCTTTTAATACTGAAGCACAGATGTTTTAGGGTTTTTAAAAAAAATTACATTTGGCCTGAAGTATCACTTGCATTTGTTTTCTTAGTTAATAAATACTTGTTTCAGTTAAGCAAATGCCATCAGTATGCATAAGCAGCACTCTGTTTCACCTGTGGAAGCAGAATGAATCCAGCAATACAGGTAGTAATGCATATGTGGGCCACATGATGTAAGCATGTGCATGAATCATTGTTTATGTAAGAATACAGCCTTCTTCTACTCCAGCAATTCTGTAGAGACCCAGGCTCTTCATTTACTTTATTAAATTAATGTAAGGTTTTTTCAATGTTACTTAATGTTAGTATTTGTTCAGAGCGACTCACAGTGGAATAGACATAGCAGTGCAATTAAAAATAATAAAATTAAAGTGAAAAGCTATAGAGAGATCATGTTCTCACTGATTGGGGAATGGTCACTTTTCTTACTTCATACATTTGTGCTCTGCATAGAAATATTGCATACTTTATTCTGGATCTATTGAGCTCCAGTGTTTGATTTTTTTTTCTGTTCAAATACATGGGTTGGGATCCTACAGGCTTCTCTGCTGGCATAGGATGGGAGCTATGTCAGGGATAGAAGGACTCATATGGGCAAAAATAATGTGTGACAGGGAGCTCTAGTGAGGAAGGGAACTATGTGAGTTTGCCCCTCTTGTGTCTGTGAAAAAGGGCATTCGGCCCATCACCAGGATGCTAGTATACAGGTTAACATGTGAGGGCACAAATCAGTGTTCCCTCTAAGCTGAGTTAGTTTGAGCTAGCTCACAGTTTTTTAGCCTCCCACTCACACACTTTTTGTCTTAGCTCAGGGAAATGGTCGCAGAGCAAACTAATGTATGTGGTAGCTCACAACTTTAATGCCAGTAGCTCAAAAAGTAGAATTTTTGCTCACAAGACTTCACAGCTTAGAGGGAGAATTAGCACAAATATATAACTTTCCCACTTCATACGTTTGATGGAAATGTGCACAAATGTGTATGCTCCTCTAAATCTTATGTTATTGCTTTTATGTGTTTTTTTCTGGATTCCTTGTGCTCAAGATAGGGATGTGCGCTTGGTATAAATAGAACCAAAAAATACTGTATTGGTATTTCTTCAGTATTTTTTCAGCTGATTAGCATGTGGGCTACTGATTTGGCTATCCAAAAATGGCTGCCCCGAAAATCAAGAAAATATCTAGAATTTTCGAGACAGTTGGATAGCTGCAGTTAAAGGGCATTTAAGGGGCGCTCAGTTTATTTGAATGCCTTTGGGGTGAACTCTCAGTTTGGAGAAGGCATTTAAAGGGACTGTAAGCCCTTTAAATGTCTTTGGAGTTCATTCACCATGGAGTTTCATGGCTTGGAGAAGGCATTTAAAGGGTCCACAATCCCTTTAAATTTCTTTTCCACCCTCCATTGGAAATACCTGCTTCTGGGGCTCATAGAATTGGACTCCTGGTCTAATCTGTTTGAGGAAGAAAGTCATCCACCTTCATATTCCCCCTGCATTTGATGATGTGGAAGGATGTTGCAGATTATTGTAAAATGTGAAAATGGATAAGCTCTATAACATATAATCGTTCGTTCATTCGTTCATCCATAGACCTTTATTAGCATATCTATAACATATAATCCAGAATAAAACAATTTGCTAATTCTTTTTAAAAAATTGAAAAGCACAGAACCCCAAAAGTACAATGAAATTTTATCAAAACAGTACTAATACTGGAACTATAGTGCACAATATACATTTTATTCTTTGATAAACTATGTTAATATAATGTAGGTTATGTCTAGCCTCCACCCCCTCCAATTTATATATGAACTCCTTTTCCGATGAGAATGACAGTTGGTGAGGTATTAATGAAATAGCATGTATTGGTAGCAAATAACTCATTCAGTAGGACTAGTAGAATCTGGGTTACCTCCAAAACTTTAAGTTTATTATGGTAGTGCCTGTATCTAAGCAGTGAACACATGAAGCTGCTTTTACTGAATGAGACCAACAGTCCTTCAAGGTCAGTATTGTCTACTCAGACTGGCAATAGCTTTCCGGGGTCTATGGTAGAGGTCTTCCATATTGCCTACTACCTGGTCATTTTAACCAGAGAGACTGGGAATTGAACCTGGGACCTTCTACATGCAAAGCCTCAGCCCCTCTCATAGTGTTGCCTTTATTGTCAGGTGGTAGTAGTCAAGAACTTGGTGTTAATTTTCATTGTCAGCATTTTTCATAGCCATAAAATCTCATTTTTTAAATTTTTTCTTCAGGAAAGTGAAAAAAGGATCTTTGTTAATAGACTCCAGTACTATTGATCCTGCAGTTTCAAAAGAGTTAGCCAAAGAAGCTGAAAAAATGGGAGCTGTTTTTATGGATGCTCCTGTTTCTGGTGGTAAGTCCTTGTTTAAACTGAGACTACTGTAGCTGCTTTTTCACCTGTTTCCATTAATGATTTACAGAAGGTTTCTCTTCTCAGAGTGGCGTTGGTATATATTCTAAGCAGGGGTGAGCACTTGAAATATTAGAAGTAGTAGTTACCTGTTAGGGTTCATGTCTCATGTGCAGATTTCTTTGTGTTAGATCCTTCAGAACATTTCCTTGTGTTAGATCCTTCAGAACATTTCCACAACCAGGCGAAAGAAATCTTTGCCCAAAGAAATCTCACAGTGTCCTATCTGCAGATTTATTTGGGTTAGATCTTTCAGAACATTTTTGTGAACAGATGGGAGAAATCTTTGCCAGTTCCCCTCTTATGCTGTTTCTGGGGAGATTTTTATTCCCCCCCAGGAGCAGCATTTCAGAGGCATTTTCAGCTGCAGCAGGACAAGAGAGGTCTCCTCTGATGATGAAAATCCCTGAGCTCCTTTCTTTGCTGCCTTCTGTTTCTCTCTCTGGCATGAGTGTAATATGCCCTGAGCCCGCCTGGGAAAGGGCAGACTATAAATTAACCAAATAAATAAATGAGGTAGAGTAATTGTGTTCATTTCACTCTGAGCTACAGGCTTTGTGCTAGGGAGGGAATAAGATGACAGTGAAGCAAGTAGAAGGTTCCAAAAGACTTCTCCCTTCAGGAACCTGCTCTGAACCAACCACTCAGGCTGACTTGGAGCCTCTTTTTGGAATGCTCATGGCCTGGCCTGAGCAGGCTCCTGAAGTAACTTGCTTGAGCAGCCCTTCTATCTCTGCCTTTTTGCCCTGTCCGCAGCAGAAGTCAAGCAGGCTTCTACAGCTTCCAGCAAGATCAAGCAAACTGGTTCTGCAGAGATGAGGTAGTCACTTTGCCTGTCCTTTCTTGCAATCATACAGAGCCAATAGAGCACTTAGGCTCCATCATATGTTTTCTAAATCCCCACATATCAGCAAGTCGCATTGCTTAATCCTCAGTTCTAGGCAAATTTACTTGAAAGCAAGGTTACATTGGTAGAGTCTATCAGGAGTTTGGGGTCTGGCTGGGACTCTTCACTTACCTTGAACAAACAAATATCCTCAGTGACAAAATTGGCATTTTTCTATCTCCACCAGCCTCATCCGCTGCCTCCCTCTTTTTCCTGGTCAGATCTGGCCACAATGGTTCATGCAGCGGTGACCTCCAGACTGGGCTACTGCAATTGGCTCTATGCAAGGCTGCCCCTGAAAATGCTTTGGAAACTTCAGGTTATTTAGAATGTGGCTGCCAGGCAGTTGTACTGGCTTCCAGTTTGTTTTCAGATCAAATTCAAGGGGCTGTTTTTAACCTATAAAGCCCTAAACTGTCTGGAAAGATCATACCTTAAGGATTGCCACTCTCTTTACAGTCCCCCATTGTGCTTGTGTTCTACTTCACATGGACGTCTGGTGGTGCCTGGCCCTTGGGTTGCTTGTATAAACTCAACCACAGCAAGAGCTTTTTCGGTTGTGTGGTCCCAAACTGATGGAACATTCTCTCTGCAGAGACTTGTGCCCTGTGGGATCTGTCTAAATTCCGCAGGGCCTACAAGGCAAGAGTTTTTCCTCCAGGCATTCCATTGAGGCAATCTTTACTTAGCCTACTATTAGCTTTTCAGTTCATCTTGCTTGTGTGTTAACTAAAAACAGATTCTATAAAACTATTTATGTTGTTAGGTGCTCCAATTGTTGGGGGAGGGATAGGATACAAATTGAAATAAGTTATTTTTTAGCATCCAGACTTATAATTAGTTTTGGAAAACTTGGAAGATTGTATGCTGTTTTGTGTCATAAGTGTGACTTGGAAGCCATTCCCCAAATACCCAAGGGCTGGCTAAGGTTCAGCAGTGGTCAGGAGAAAACCCTATATGCTCAATGGTACATCGATAAATGAAAAGTTTATAGGTACATATTGAATGTAATACTTATATTGTATATTATTATATTTGTGAGTGGGGGTACTCTGGATACAGTTGTCATGTGGCTGACCTGATTCATGGCTACCAAGCTGATCACTGAAAGCTGTCCCTCACCAAAGATCTAATTCATAGAATTATGAGTTCCAGAGAAGTAATTCCATAGTTCTTTTTTTATTGGTGATTAAACTTATATTTTAACTTTGTGCTTAGTGGGGAATTTTGACCTTGAATTGTAAAATCTTCCTCTGAAGGAGTAAGAGAGCTTACTTTCACCATTACAATAGCACCAAGGTCATTGCTGTTTTGTGTGAGTAAGAAACAGCTAACATATTTTTATCTATGAAGATTTTTTTAATTTATTAATTAAATCAAATGTTTAAACTGTCCTCCTCTGTACAACAGGGCTCAGGGTGGTGTACCTCAATAAAACATTTACATAGTACAGTTGTGATTTAAAAAAAACAATATGTTAATACAATAGTAGTGAACCTGTGACTGATAAGATGGCGATAAGGCTGCCAGAATATGCCGCTGCCTTGTGGGAAGGGGAGGGGGAGGAGGCAGGAGAATCAGGAGTGCTAGCCAGATGGATGGAAAGCTTTTACTGTCCTTAACCAAACACCTGGTGGAACATCTCTGTCTTGCTTGCCCTGCAGAACTACATTAAGTCCTGCAGGACACAGATGTTATTTGGCCAAGAGTTCCAAGAGATTGGGGCCAGGGCCAAGAATTCCCTGGCCCTGGTCAAGGACAGCCCGATGTCTCTTGGACCAGGAACCACTTAGCAAGTGGCAACTCATCTGAGTGCAACGTTCTTTAGGGGGTATACCAGGAGAAATACCAAATACCAAGGGGTATACTGGGGTTATACCAGGAGAAGTAACTAGGATTAACGAACATGATCAGCAGTCTTTACACCAGAGACACATGAAGATATAGAGCTTTTTCACACAGCCTATGTATTCCGGTATGGCAGCTGGTCAGTTACTGAACAGTAACGGGTTTCTGCTGGCATTTCAGACAGACCCGATTCAGTAACTGGCTGCTACCGGAATACTGTTACCTTTTCACGCAGTCCCACAGCTGTCCCAGTAGTGAGGCATGCCTGAGTCATTATTAACAAAGAGCAGCTTCTTTCAGTTTTCAACCCCTCCTTCTGGGTTGAAATCACTATGGGATGCTGTGTGAAATGTCCCGTAGTGATTCCGGGAGTGCCGTTTTTGCGCCTTTTTTTCTCTGCCGGCACGCGATCTCTAGCTTGTTTTTGGAACGTCAGGCTAAGATCGCTATAGCGCTATAGGAGTCATGGGAATGTGATTGGTTTGTAGGTGACTCTGAGGCACATTTATGGGGGGGGGCTGTTGCCACCTGGAGAGGAGTTGCCCATAGGGCAGCAGGTTTCAGCGGGAGAACAGACCAAGAGTGATTGGTGAGACAGATGTCGCTAACCCAGCCTGATGCTCACAGGCTATTGGCTGGAAAGTGACGTGCCAAGCTGCAGCAGGTATAAATATTAGGGGGGGAACCACAGACCTTGTTCAGATTGCCAGGCATTGTAAACTCTCTTCCCGTTTGAACTGTGTATCCAATCCTGTGGTGGTGCCGTTTTGAAACATTGCTATAGTGCTATAGCGATCTTAGCCCAACGTTAAAAAAAAAAGCCGGAGATTGTGTGCCAGCGGGCAAAAAAGGGCGCGAAAACAGCCAGCACTTGTGGAAGCGAGATAAAACCGGAATAGTGTGAAATGGCTCGCTTCAATCACAGAACCCTACCGGGAAAAAAAACGTGTCTGAAAACTCCCATCCAAGTCCCGGATTACTCCAGGCCGGCACAATACTGGCTCCCTTCCGGTTTCCACTGGTAAGTGTGAAAAGGGCCGTAGTGTTTATATTATAACGAATAGTCCAGTTTTACTGATGTCTTTTATTCTGGAGCATGTTTGGTTTTATAGGCAATCTCACTGAGTGGCAATCTCTTAACGAATTAAACCAGAGTCCTAGTTGGAAGGTTCTAATGAAGACTGTCTTCATTCCAGATAAGATTGCAGTTGCACGAGTTGCACTGCTGAACAACAAAGAAATATGGAGGAAGCTTGAATATCAAGCTGAATATCAAGCTGAAGACTAAGACTGATGTAGAATGTGGTATGAGAAACCATACAGGATCCTGTTAGTGTACTGACTCAGAAACAGATCACTTACATACAGGTTGTTTGCCCTGGCTTGGATGTTATTAGGAATTTGAATTTTTCCTGCTTCCATGCACCTCCCAAGTTTTCCTGTCTTTCCCGCAGTCTATCCCAAACCTGCTTTGCTGCAATGTTTTGTGAAAGATTGTCCAAAAGCCAGGATGACAGCTGTATCAATGGAAAGTACTTCCCATGTCAGTGCCCTTTTCTGTTCCCCAGTCTCCTGTGGGATCCATTTGAACATATATGAACAAATGAAGCTGCCTTATACTGAATCAGACCTTTGGTCCATCAAAGTCAGTATTGTCTTCTCAGACTGGCAGCGGCTCTCCAGGGTCTCAAGCTGAGGTTTTTCACACCTATTTGCCTGGACCCTTTTTTTGGAGATGCCAGGGATTGAACCTAGGACCTTCTGCTTCCCAAGCAGATGCTGTACCACTGAGCCACCGTCCCTCCCCTCCATTTCCTTGTCTGCCCCCTGAGGGGGTTGTGTGTTTTTTAATCAACATATTGTAACCATGTGTGTTTATTAGGTTCTTTTAAATCTCAGCTTTCACTTCAAAAAAAAGTCTCTAGCCCTCTGTATTTGACAAAATGTAAGGGAAAATAAATATCTCCCCAGTGAAAGGGACTAGATTTTTAAAAAACAACAAAACCTAGGAATTTAGAGAGTGTGATAGACACATTGTTCCAACTTTATAAAAAATGATATATCAATTGGTGATTTTTTTTAAAGAAAAAAGCATGCTGTTTGATGAAGGGGCAAGGGAAATGACCACTGTGAGGGCCTGAAAACTTGCCATGTGGAGCAGCTGCACTGTACTGGTAGCTATAGCAGCAACTCTGTCCCATGTGGAAAACACGAGGGTATGATACTTGCTGTGAAGTAAATATGCTGCACAGAAAGATGTTCATAAGCAGAACTGTGACTAACCCTTCAACAAGATAGGATAGCAACCTAAGCCATATTGTGCCTTAAATAGAACTGTAGGTTCTTTGTCTGATCTTTCCCAGAGCACGGCACTGTGAAAATGTAAATTAATAAAGAAGTCTGTCAGCACTGTCCTTGCAAAATTCAAGGGCTATCAGCTCTTGTGAAAATATGTGAGACTGAAACGGCCAAAAGATCCATGTCTGCACCCTACTTGCCACTGTTTGTGTCTTTTCATTTTCCATTACCCTCCCTATCAACTTTTGTATAAGCAGCGGACCTTGGCAGTGAAATGTAGTTTGCTGTTCTTCAGGTTGCCTGGGCAGAGTTGCCCCTTCTGTTGCATTTTGCCTGTATATGCCTGAGGGAAACTGGAATATGTTAAGTCATTTATTGATGCTGTAGTGACAAGTGTAAACTGAGAATGAAGAAAGTGACTCCTATGTGCTATAAGTAGGCATAAGAGTCTCTTTGTACACACTGTGTCACTAGTGTGGCATTTGCAACGGTTGCTAGTGTCAAACTGAAGTGTCCTTTATAGATTGTAGAGCGTCTGTGTGAATTTTTTTTCTCCTTAATGGAGAAAATAACACAAGTTGAATGGAACCATTTTTGCTAATTTGTATAAATGATTCCTAGAAGATTGAAACAGTAGGCACTGGAGCTTGTTAAAAACCTTATTTTACAAGCTATGAAGAATTTAGAATATGACTTGGCTACCAACTTTTTTTTTTAACCCAAGCACTCTTATAGGCGTCATTTCAGAGCCAGCATCAAGTCAGTGCTGTACTTGTCTTTAAAATACAAACATGCACTCTTGCTCTTTCTATTTACTGAATCAGAACCCTACTGTTTCCACTTGCACTGTGTCTAATTTATGATGTGACCACAAAAACTAAAATTATTTATATGTTGGCACAAAACAGGACCACTGTAGTTAAGAGTCTGTTGGCATTTCCATTATAAATCCTCCCTTGGAGAAGTTTATAACTTGGCATTTTTACTTTGCTTCAGGCTGAAACATGTTGTTTCTGTCAAAGCTCAAATTCCTTTTGCAAAATTCATTTAAATAAGGTCAGCCATTTATTTATGATTGAGGCCTAGTAAGCGAAGTAGACTTTGGGTATGGCATTTAATTGGGGTTTCTTATATTTGATCAAAATGTGGTGAAATAAAATAGGAGGGGATTTTAAAAGACTTTCCAAATTCTTCTTTTCAGTTTACTAAAAGGCACAAGCATGCACGCACTTGTCCTTTGTGTGAGAATTTTTGTTTGAGAAAAATTAGATCCTGGTACGTCAATTGTCCTTCCAGTATTTAGAGGTGTACTTACTACAAATTGCTTTGTAGACACAGCTCAGAGTACTGATTCATATGTTTAAAAGCCTTGCACAATCTGAGACCAGGATATCTGAAGGAATCCCTGCTCCCATATTAACACATCTAATAGGGTTTTCTTCAGAAACTCTGGTCTCTGTCACCTGACTTTGACAGTGAGACAGGTGTCTCCAAGCAACAGGGCACTCTTATTGAATTCTCCACCACCATCTGCCTGCCACTCTGATGAACTTGCACGTCCATGTGAAATTTTTTTTTTAATTTACCCAGCTTTTAGTGTCATCTAAACTACTTTTTGTCCTGACCTGGATAGCCCCTGATCTCATCAGATCTCAGCTGCTAAGCAGGGTCAGCCCTGGTTAGCACTAGGAAGGGACACCACCAAAGAAGACCATTGTTGTTATGCAGAGACAGGCAATGGCAACCCACCTCTGAACATCTCTTGCCTTGAAAACCCTATGGAGTTGCCATAAGTCAGCTGTGACTTGCCAGCACTTTCCATCACCAAATACTTTTTAAAAAAAAATCTTCTGTCTCTGCTTACTCTTAGCAAAAACATCATGGCTTGTTTGTTGAGCTAGTTCATGCTTGTATTAATTATATGTTAGTCCCATTTACTTTTGTTGCTATGTCCTAAAATTGTTTTGTTTATTTTAATAGTTGATATTGTTTAGTATTTATATCTGATTGTTTAAATTATTTAATAAGCTACCTTGAGAACCCTGTGGGCTAGTACAGTGTGTAGAAATACTTCACTGAAGTAATCAAATATTTCAACCAGAAGCAAGTCACGTGGGTATTGGGCATAATCGCTGTACAGTTTATGAATGCTGGCATACTGACAATCACAAAAGCCTTCAATAGGAACTCCCCCCTCTCAACATTTTATTGAATTCATGATGAACAAACAATAACAACATAAAGAATAGTAATTAACATCCAGGTATGGATGTGAGGTATGAGTCTAGAGTATCAGGATGGTGCAAAAAATACAAGAATTCTTAATCCAATTTTCCTATGAGCAATAATTAACTACTATATTATAAACACTAAAGAGACTGTATGATATTTCAATAAATTGTCAAGGGTTTCAGCAATTATAACCTATTACAAACAACCAGTGTTTTAAAACTGGAAACTTTTCCTGGCTGTCCTTTTCCTGCCTTTATGTCTTATGAGCTCTTGTTTCTGTTACTCCAGTTTCTGAGGGAAAGGCCCTGTATACTTTTATTCCTTATAATATCCCCTGGTAGCTATTTTCCTCTGAAGACTTTTCTCCCTCCATTTCTTCTCCCATCCCAACATCATGGCATGCCTGACCTGAAAAGCCAGGCTGTGTGAAGTACTGTTGTCACAAAAGTATTCTCATGGTTTTCCTTTTGTATGGCTTGCATTTGAGAGGATACTATGCACTAGAAATTTAAATCAAATTTGAGATAAATTTCTTAGGCACAGCCCAAGAATTTGAGGGAGTGCATTTTCTGTTATGGAGTCTTAAATGGGTAATTTTATGCACTCTCTCAGAGATAGATTTCCAAGAGGAAACCATGAGAATTATAGTTGTTTTATAGATTAGAAAAATGGTGGTATCTTTTTCATAGATATCCAATTCACAAAGATCCATATACTCTAGAGACTCCAAAGGAAATGGAGCAGTCAGATTTTTGAAGCATCTAAGTAACTGCCTTAGGCTTATATTTGGTTAAACAAAGACCACTGGCTAGTAAGAATATTTATTGCTGCCATCCCCAAATGCTGTGAGCAGCTTTCCTGCGGCTAGGGTAATATTTAAAGAATCTAACATAAATGAGTTAATTCCCATAGGATCTGTGACCCACTTGATTACCCTGTTCCTGCGTGGTTAAATGGGATATAACTTCTTAAATAGGAAAGAAAGGAAAAAATTAAATACAATAAAATTGTTTTGAAGCAATTTATGGCTTATTTTGCTTGCTTTCAAGCTCTAGGATATTACCAGAACTTCTCTACCAGTTGAGATTTTCACTAATTGCATGACTTCAAGATTTTTTGTAAAAACACAAAAGATGGCAAGACTCCTAGAATTATTAGGATTGGCAGCGCTGAAATCTCTAAAATCTAAGGAAGGTATGCAAGAATGGAAAACTAAACTGACATCAATTTCTGCCTGGTTGCAAGCTTCAAATGGCTCAAAAAATGAGATTGGCAATTGTCAGGGTGTGCTTCATAATAACTTGTACAAATTAATAGAAATACTGTGGTTTAACTGGAAAAACAATGAAATTTTCTAAAAGAAATATTAATAGTTATCAGGCATTGAAAAGATTGCTAGGTAAGTATACTGCATCCAACCTTTAATTTATTGATTCAGCCAATCTCTTCACCTGTCGGTTGCTTTCAAGTGGCTTCCAGAGTTCCCAGGATGCTAGTGGAAGTACATTCTGTTTCTTTTCTGGCTGACGTTTAAACTACTGTTTTCAATGAAACCTTGGTTAAGGAAACAAATGGAATGTTTGATTTTTTAATGGTGTTAACTTTTTAATATCTTCCACACCCACTGATAGAGTGACAAGAAACATTCCTTAAATTCCTTTCTAATCTTGAATATCCAGTAGTAAAAACTACCCTTAAAATTTGAATATTCTGATAAGAGGAAGGTTTATTAGGGCCAGACTTCATATGATGTTTGATTTTGAACTCTCAATATGGTTTTCTTAAAAATAGTAGTAAGATATGAATTGCTTCTCACAGTCGTGGGTAATGGAGAGTTAACGCTTCTGGACTGTTTCCCCAGTTCAAAATTCCCTTTCACGGTTTATTTAGATCCCAGTAAGGGGAAAAGATAAATACTAGTGTAAAAAAGGTAAAGGTAGTATACTCACCAGATATTCGTTTAGTACAAACTGGATAAATATGTCTGGATAGCTCAGGCTTGCCTGATCTTGTCGGATCTCACAAGCTAAGCAGGGCTGTCCTTGGTTAGTGTTTGGCTGAGAGACTTCCAGAGGCAAGCAATGGCAGACTACTTCTGAATGTTTGTAGCCTTGGAATCCCCACTGTAACTTGAGGGCAAAGCAACAACAAAACTGAACTACAAAATAGTATCTAGAATTTTATTCCAAGGCCAAATGTTTACATATATTGTCTAAAATGGTGTTATCCTCAATACCCTAGTTTATGTGCTTGACTATATTTTTTCTTCTTGTCCCCAGTCTGTGGCATGAGTCCTTTGGAAGCATTGTGTAATATAGCAGAGTTCCAAAGTTCTCATCTGAGCAAAGCTCAGTATTTGGCATCAGTTGCAGGATTCTTTACCTGTGATGTATAAAGTGGCAATGTTTGTAGGGTAGCAGTAATGGACATAAAGGGAGGAAGAGGCTTGATTTTCCTTCCACTTTTACCTCTCTGAATTCCTGTCCTCTTGCTTTTATTTTACACATTGTAACATTGTAAACAAACTTTATACATTGTAAGCAAACTTTCATTTAGTGATAAAACATTGTTGGTCTTAAAGGTGTGACTTGAGTAAAACTTTGTTCTGCTACTTCAAACCAACGCTGCTACCCATCAATCTGTCGTTCAGTGAATGATTCTTGCATATCTAAACTAGGATATAGTAATGGTGGTTTGGTGGTGCTGCTTCTACCAGCAAACCTGATGGGCTGTGCACCTATCTATTAAAAAAAGGAGGAGTTTCTTCATCATGGGGAGAGGGTTCTTCAGGTATGCTGGAAAATACTGGCTTGTCAATTTTAAAAGACTGAAATAAAACTCTATGAAAAACAGCCCACAATGCACTGAATATTCTCATTGCATTCTAGGGGGCATGGAATGTTGAGGGCTGTTAAGGCTCAAAGATGAGAGGAGGAAATTGCCCTGTTAAAACAGTGTCCTGGTATGTATGAAGTACACATCCATCTCAGATTTTCTTGCACAGTGCAGAGAGAGATAGAGATTAAAAAAATACCTTCCTTCACTGTACTATTAAGGTTCTAGGCTAGTTGAGCCTAGACTTGACCACCTAAACTTGACAGTAGATGCTATAGTGTGTTACTAAAACTCAGGATTAAGTGGGTGAAAAACTACTCATCTGTCTCTGGTAGTAGGAATGTGCTGATCAGATTTAGAAGCACAGAAAAATGCTATATTTGGAATATTTATGAAAAATTCTGAAGCAGAATGTATAGTTCTGGATATTCAGAATAATTCTTGATATTTGTAGTCTCGTTGACTCCTGAAGAAAGCAGGCTAAGCTGTTTGCAAGAGGAGGAAAGCAAAACCTAATCTTCAGACAGCTTGGCCTGGCTTCATGAGAAAGGAAACTGAAACATTTGCCAGACAGCCTGGCACCAACTGTGGTGTGGGTAGAGCTCAATGCCCCCTGATTGGTATTGTCATGGTCTTGCCAAAGGAGGTGGGGAATGGGATGAGAGCAATGCCTGTGAGTGATGTCTGTCTGCTCTTAAAGTTATGAGATCCTGAAGCAGGCACAGAAGGTACTTTCACATTGGTCCTTTGCAACTGAAAGGTAGGCATAACCAGTTATATAATTCACTTGCAGTTCCATGATCATTGTTCTGCATGCTGAAACAATCTCACTCTGTGTCCCTTTCTACATTTGATTCCCTCTCTTCTTCTAAGTGTATATATTAAGAATAGAGTAACTAGTTAGAAGATTAATAGGGGAGAGCATAAGGATAACAGTTGTTAGATATAAATAGATTTAGATTTCGTTTCTTTGGGTGACTCTTTTTATCTGTCCTGCTGTAGCAGAATCAGATGCTACTGTGGGGTGGGGGGACTCAGCCAGAAGTATGAGATATGTGCAAGGAAGTTGGCACAGGGGGAAGGCTGCAGAAATGTTTGTGGACTTCCCTAGTTGCCTTTTGAGTAAGAGAGAATCATACACTCCAGTCCACAGTACAGGGTAAGCCGTCTTTGTGTCTGCTGCTTCCTCCTGTCCCTTCCCTTCTTACAACTGCTGTTCCATGAATGTGCTCATTCAGTCAAGTGTGCTGTGCCCACTGCTGTTGGGGTAGTTCTCACCCATCCACTACTGTCTGTCTTATTGTGTCTAGTTTGGCTGCCAATGCTGCCCAGGGTATTTACCTGCTCTCCAGCACCAGCTGTCGTTCACTCCATTGTGCAATGCCCAATGCTGCCCTGATGACCTTTGCACTTTTCAGGGTTCGTGACTATATTACAGTCATTTCCTAAAACCTGGAGATTGTGGCTGTTGCTGCAGGTGTTTGCCATAACTTCTCAATTCTCTGAAGTTGGCATAGGCATGGAAAAGGGTCAGAGGACTGAGGTTGAAGAAGACTTTCTAAAAATTGCCTGTGTGTGTGCTTTAAGTGGAAAATGGATATTCCTGTAGATTTTTAATTAAGATCCTGATATTCAGGAATTCCAGATTTTCTACATTGCCAATCTGAAGGGTCAAAATCCGAATCTAGATTTTTTGTCCTAGTGCATATTCTTACTTCACAGTCTCATACTACTATTTCTTTGTGTGTGTGAATTTCCAGTTGTTTATCCCTGCGATTTTTATTCCCCTTAGGCCCTCAATTTGCATGTCTAAATTCTAAGCACTTTTAAGAAAATATAATGGAGTCTATGCAGTAGCTGTTTGTTTGCCACATGGCAGCTGTAACTGCATAGAAAAGTAGTATATAGCTTTCATTTGTGCAATAAATTCAGTATTGTCACTGGCGTTCAGCCAAACAAAACTTCAAAATTTAGCTGTAGAGAAAAACGCCAAGAGGTGTGCTCAGATCTAACTCTGGCATTGCATCATAGAACCAAATTTTGGGTTGGGTCTAGGCTAAATTAGCAGTTTCAAGTAATTCTTCCGTCCCACTAAAGAACCCCCTCAGATTGTTCCTCCAGGGCCGAGGTCAGACGCACATAAACTGACAAGATGGGCATGGATGAAAGCCAGATGCTGTTGGGTTTTCTGATGCAATTTCACTTCCTGTTGTCATGAGTTAATTAAATGAATGTATATGCATGCTGATGTTTAGCCAGTGAGAGGTATAGCCGATGAGAATGTGTGCATGTACTTCCCACTCAGGCTAGGTGTCAATATGTATAGTGACCATTGAAGCAATCCTATGAAGCAAAGCCCTAATAGGCTAATCCATATATTTGGGAGGTGGTCTGGGGGAAACCATTTGGTCAGTTTTTATTGCCCTTTGTGTAAAGCCCTCAGATCTCCATGCAGTTAGAGTTTGGATTCAAGAGAGTCGAGATTTAGTCTAGAGACTAGATAGGATAATGAATCCTTCTTTTGTTTTCTAGAAATCCCAGTAACCCTTTCCTCATAGTAAAAGTAAACTACTTTATTCTTAAGCTAAAACGTCTGCCTGGCTTGTTTTTGTGGTTCTCTCCACACAACTCTGCTAAAGGTATCTGTAAACCCTAACAAAAGGTTGTGGGCCGCAGTGAGCTTCATAGCTGCGAGCAAAAAGCCAAGGCGTTAATTTAGCTAAAGAAAGGTGTAAAGAAGAGCTCAGGTCTATTGCTCACGGATTTGCATCTGAAGGAATTCCTTCCCCATCGCTCGTGGTCGCTGGCTGGCCGCTTGGGAACCGGAATGGATTCTCTTTGATGTCCCCTCGGAGGCACAGACCCAGAAAACCCAGAGAGAGGCAGTCGCCTGCTGGTTCTGGGACAGCATCTTCGCCTGCAACTAGTGAGGAAAACATGACGTCGCAATCGTCTGAACAGGTCATATACAATATGGAAGGTTCCCATAAGCTTAGCATCCCTAAATTGTCCAAGGAAAACTTCCTTTTATGGAAAATGGGAGTTGAGTGTGCTCTGGGTGTGCAACAAATAAAATATGTGCTGGACTATGTAATTCCAGAGGATTTATCTCAAGAGCGAAGAGATAAATTTGATGCAGACGAGCTTAAAGCCAAATTGCTGATTCTAAGTTCTGTCTCATCCCAAGAGACAGCCATTGTTGTTAATTGTGACCATGTAAAGGAGATTTGGAATAATCTGAATTCAAAGTACGGGCAGCGCACCTTTACCCAGAGGCAGTATCTTCGCAAACGCCTCTACTCCCTCAGTCTTGCCTCAGGGGGTGATATCTCAGATCACCTAGATAGAATTCTGGCTCTTGTAGCTGAATTAAGATCAGCAGGAGGTACAGTTTCCACTGAGGAACTTCAGGCAGTCATTGTCTCCTCGTTTCCAGAATCCTATGAGAGTATTCTAGCCCCGGTTGAATCCAGAGAAGAGATTGATATTGATTTCACGATTGCATATTTGAGAGATTTGAGTGTTAAACGGAAACTCTCTAAAATGTCAAGCCAAATGCAAGCATTGGCTGTGAAGGAGGAGAGAGGGACCAGGGATCAAAGGATCTGCCACCGGTGCCTGAGGCCAGGGCACATAGCAAGATTTTGTAAATCAAAGCAAGGAAGATCTAAAGGTGATGGCCCGGGCTTCTCACACAAAGGGGAGAGAAGTGTTTCCCAGCAGGGCGCCAAAAGCTCACAGACAAAGGAAAAGCCTCATGCTGAAGTTTCATTCATGCTAAGGGCTGATGACTATGCAAAGAAAGCTTTTTTGCTGGATACTGGGTCTTCCACGCATATATGCAGATTTCGTCAATGGTTTGTTTATCTAGATGAAAGTGAGCGGAGAACTCTGAAACTTGCTAATGGTGATGTTTTGCAAACGGACGGGGTTGGAGCCATGAAGCTTTCAGTCTACTCAAAAGATGGGCAGCTAATTGATGTGTTGTTGAAAGACTGTGTTTACTCTGAGCAAGCAGATCAGAATTTAATCTCTGTAATGAAATTAACAGATCAAGGAAATGTGTTTTTGATTAAAGATAGAAAATGCACCATTGCCCTCCCAGGGAGTGACATCCTTTTTGAAGCAGAAAGATTTGATGGAGCTTACTATTTGAGCCCTGTAGAAGTGGGCCATATCTATAATGTGAGATCTGTTGAGAAGTCACTGAATACATACAAAGAAAAGTTTGCAGGATGTGGCCAAAAGTTGCAAGCTTGTGATGTATGTGAGAAGGGGAAAGGCACAGTGCCACCCTTCAGCAAGAGAAAGCCAGTGCACATTGAGAAGTCTCTAGAGACTGTAAAAGGTGATGTGATGAATGCAAACACTATGTTATCTAAAGAATGCAATGCTGTGCATATTGATGAGAGCAGTGTACCCCTAATACCTGAGAAAATAAAGCCCACAGTGCAGGAAGATCAGGAAGCTGATGCAGGAATGTCCCTCACTGAAATGGCCGATTGGCTGACTGACAGTAGCGCCGACCCTAAAGGTAGGCCAGAAAGCACCCCAGAAGCAGAAGGGGAGGCAGATCAAGCTGGACCAGAAGGGGAGACAGGCAGTACTGTGAGGCAATCTCAGAGGAGCAACAAGGGTGTACCACCTGCCAGATATGGACTTTGTAATGTTCTGCAAACTGCAGAAGAATCCTCAGACAATGAGGAAATCCCAAGGGAGCTGATTATAAAGTATGCCACTCTCAGAACCCTACTGAGTATAACAGCACAGAAAGAAATGCATGTGCAGCACCTTGAGACTAAAAAGGCAAACCTCAAGGAAAACGTACCTGATAAAGGACTGAGTGAAGTGCTAACTGCTTTTCTGCAGAAGCAAAGGTTTCAGCAAGGGAAAGTAGAACCCAGCCTGTTCTTCAAACTGAAGAATGATAAATGCCAGTATGTACTGATGTCAACTGATGGACTGTTGTTATGCTGTCAATGTGAATCTGATGTGCAAGAGATAATTGACAAGCTGAGTGCAGAAGTGGAAGTAAAACGTTTTGGAACTTTGAGCCACTATCTTGGAATACAGATAGAAAGGACAGAGAATGGAGGTTTTCTTCTGAGTCAAAGAACCAAAATCCTGAATCTTGCTAAGGCACTGAGCCTGGAAAATATCAAGAGAGCAAGTTTCCCACTTGACCCATCTTACCTCAAGCTGGAAGATGGAGTGCCTCTCAAGGACAATTGTCTGTACAGAGAGACCATTGGGAAACTTCAGTATCTAGCTCAACTTACCCGACCTGATATAAGTGCAGCTGTTGGAATCTTGAGCAGAAAGACAAGCTCACCTAATCATCATGATTGGAATGCAATGAAGAGACTTGTTAAGTATCTTATTGGGACAGCTGACCTGAAACTGAAGATTGCAGCTGATGACGACCCAAGACTGGTTGGATACATGGACGCAGATTGGGCTGAAGACACTACTGAATGCAAATCAGTTAGTGGGCATCTGTTTTTCTACGGAAGCAACCTGATCAGCTGGACAAGTCGCAAGCAGAGTATAGTAGCTATTTCCTCAACGGAAGCTGAGTTTGATTCTGCAACAGGTGCCTGCAATGAGCTTGAATGGATCCTACACCTGCTGAAAGACTTTGGAATAGAAGAGCCTATTCCAGTAACCCTGTTTGAAGATAATACACCTTGCCTAAGTTTGATCAAGAGTGAAAGTGTCAGAGGCAAGACCAAGCACATTTCTGTATGATACCACAAGGTGAGGGTGTTGCAGCAACAAGGAATGATTGAAGTAAAGTTTTGTCCTTCAGAAGAAATGATTGCTGACATCCTGACCCAGCCGCTCACCAAGAAGAAGTTCGAGCACCTGAGAGAGAAGATGAAACTTCATGACTTCAGTTCGTGAATTTGAGAAGGGGATTGTTGGGTTTTCTGATGCAATTTATTTATTTATTCTATAACTTATATCCCGCCATTCCCATAAAATGGCTCAGGGCGGCTCACTTCCTGTTGTCATGAGTTAATTAAATGAATGTATATGCATGCTGATGTTTAGCCAGTGAGAGGTATAGCCAATGAGAATGTGTTCACGTACTTCCCGCTCAGGCTAGGTGTCAATATGTATAGTGACCATTGAAGCAAAGCCCTAATAGGCTGATCCATATATTTGGGAGGTGGTCTGGGGGAAACCATTTGGTCAGTTTTTATTGCCCTTTGTGTAAAGCCCTCAGATCTCCATGCAGTTAGAGTTTGGACTCAAGAGAGTCAAGATGTAGTCTAAAGACTAGATAGGATAATGAATCCTTCTTTGTTTTCTAGAAATCCCAGTAACCCTTTCCTCATAGTAAAAGTAAACTACTTTATTCTTAAGCTAAAATGTCTGCCTGGCTTGTTTTTGTGGTTTTGTGGTTTTCCTCATAGTAAAAGTAAACTACTTTATTCTTAAGCTAAAACGTCTGCCTGGCTTGTTTTTGTGGTTCTCTCCACACAACTCTACTAAAGGTATCTGTAAACCCTAACAGATGCATGTCGGATTTTATGCGGTTGTCCAAACATCAGCATCTGGCAATGGTCGTTGGCTCGTTCGTGTCCCAAACTGCCATGACTGAAACGCGAACTTTTTTGATAGTACATTAAATCTGGAATAAAAATGCTTCCGATGACTCCCGCACGTACTTTCTATGTTTGAACGCTCCATTGTAGCTGACTCGTCGCAAGCACACATCCACTTCCCTACGAGAGCCCACTCCAAATGCTATCATTGCGCCAGCAATTGTTGACTCAGCCTTCCAACCTTCCGAGGTCGGTAAAATATGTACCCAGCTTGCTGGGGGGGAGGGGGAGTGTAATGACCGGGGAAGGCAATGGCAAACCACCCCATAAAAGGTCTGCTGTGAAAACTTTGTGAAAGCAGCATCACCCCAGAGTAAAAAACGACTGGTGCTTGCACAGGTGACCTTTCCTAAATGGGGCGGGAGGCAGATCGCCCACCTTTGCTATCTCCCTGCCAGGGGAGGAAGATGACCCACTTTTGCCATCTCCCCGTTTGGCGGAGAGACAGCAAAGAGAGTTGCCATGCTCCCCCCCATTTAAACACCACGGTGGGGTGTTTAAATGGGGGGGGAGGAAGATCCCCCACCTTTGCTGTCTCCCCGCCAGGCGGAGACAGCAAAGGTGTCAGCAAAGACACCTTTTCTAGCACCTTTAAAGAAAAAAAAGCGAAGCACGATATCCCATGGTACCGTGCTTGCGCGAATGTGGAATGCCATCTCAAAAAATGAGGTCCGGTTGAGACCTCTGATCAACCAAGGACGGGACCAACGCTGCTTAGAACTGAAGGATGGAGGGATGTCTGACCAGGAAATTCGTTGTAAAAAAGCTGCGGGGTATAATAGCGAAGGGTTAGGGATGGATTTAATGGTAAGTGTGACCGTGGCCCACGTTCGGTATTTCCCAGATGCAGCACTTCATGGAGATCAAGTAGGCTGCTGTGAGGAGGGGAACAGGAAAGTTCTAGTCCACTGATGGAAAATTACTCTAGCTCCACTTCTTTAAACTGGTTTAATCCAGTTTGCCCTGATGAATTCTGGGAACTGAGACCATGTGAGGTTATATACTGATTCCTGGCTTTTGCAAAACCATTAAACTAATTTCTAATTGTATGTGATTGTATGTGTGTGTGTCTAAAACAACATGGTGCTTTTCCAAAATGTAACGTCCAGATTACCGGTAATTATTAGGAGGAAAACTATTAATCAGAAACACACTAAACTTGCAATATATTCCACTGTATCCTCCATCTGTGTAAGCTAATTTCCACTATTTTATCTAGTATTAAAATGGTGGCATGATTATCCTAAGCTTTCAACAGAAAGCATGAACTAATGTAGCCCTTTGGGGGAAAAAACTTGCTTCACATTAAGGTTAAGGTCATTGATTGTCTGCCAAATAGCTGGTTTTAGCAATGGCAGGGAAAAATTGCAATTAAGTCAACATTCATATTTCCACAGGAAAACCTGCTATATAAATCAAAATTCTTTAAAAAGCAATAAAGTCACACTGTAGAACCAAACATCAGCTCTCATCTTACAACATTTTCCAGGTTATTAGAATACTTATTTTGCTGCAGTTGGCTAACATTGGGTGAAAGGTGACAGTTGGCTAACGTGTGTTATGCTGGAGATCAGAAGAAAATGGAGGAAAAATGACAGAAATGTAAGTTGCAAGTTGCCTGAGGCAACAATGGACTTCTAAAATGCAAGAATATCCAAAGCCACATTCATTCACCACTGCAGGATGATGCTGGCAGTTCTTGTATCTGTAACCTCTCTTCTGCAATAGCCTAAACTGAACCAGTCTCCTGAGGAAATGTGCTGAACGCAATTTTCAAATTTCACTTCTGGCATATCATTTTAAGCACAGTTATTTGTGAATAATTTTAATCCATTTGGCTGTAGTTCATTATGGAATTTGCCACTTCTGTTTAACCAAATAAAGGGAGCAAGAGAATATGTTGCTTGCTAGTATCCTTGTCCCATAATTGTTTGCCTGGAAATCTGGGAGAATGTGTGTGGTAATTCCAAGTTTATTGCATGGTCGAAAGTTACGTATTGTTCTTCCAGCTTTTAAAAAATTCCCACGCTGTTCGATTCCTAGTCCTCTGAGAACTTTGTGGAGTGTGCCATAAAATCTCTTGTGCTTCTAAATATCAAATGTCGATAGTGACAAAGATGGAAGCTATGAAAGTGGACTCTTGGAATTTAAAGTTAGTTAAACTTAACTGAAACATTTCCTAAATAAAATAGTAGGCTTGGGTTGTTGGGGTTTGGAATTCTTTTTAGCATTTTACTTGGGATATGCATGTATTAAATATGTTGTCAGATCAGTGTTTCAAGCCTTCCTCCAACTGTAATGGTTCCTCCAGAATCATAGGGTAGAAGCCACCAGCTCCAATCCAGAAGTATAGAACATCCAGACTTTATTCCATGAGGTCTTCCACATAGGTTAAAATTGTGTTTAAGAGTTTATTGGAGGAAAGACTAAGGCTGGCTGCTTTCCTCCCCACTCTTGATGAGCTGGTCAGAATTTTAGTTTTTTTTTTAAAGAAGCTACTGAATCAGAGGAGGAACTATGTCCCTATGAAGTATGTACCGCTATATGATTCCCCCTCTAACTAAATATATGTACATGGAAGCCCAATTTCACATACTCCTAGTTTATTTTAGTCTTAGTTCATTTCCTAATAATTTCTACAATAACCTAGTGGTGTGAGTGTATTTTTCAGCATCACCATGTCTTCAGTCTGTTTGTGAAGTCTTTGGCAGTGGGACAATTTAATTCACTGTGTCGTTCCAAGTCAAGGAAGGTTTCAAAAGAATTGGAGGGGGGAGAGAGAAACTTGGTGCTTGTAAAATGAGTTGTACTGTCCTCCTTAAAGAAGAAAACTATGTTTTTAGAAGCAGTTTTCTGCAGTGCATGTAAAACAAATTTGTTAGGAAAACTTTTCGTTTTCATATTCAGGAGAGCTATACACTTTTGTATTTTTGTAGGGTGTTAAAAATAGACTGATCATGTGCATATTTAATTAGTGCAAGGTACATGATAGGCCCTTGGGCTAACAGTTTAATGCTGCAATTCTAAGTGTTCTTTCTAGTGAGTAAGAGTTACTTAAGTTACTTAAGTCAGTGGCACTTGCTTATCCATGAAGGGGACTATGTGGCAAATGTAGCAAAACCAGAAGGAGTGGAGAAGGTTCTGAACAGGCCCTAAATGCAGAATATTCTGTGCTATAAAATAAAATGAAGTTTCTTGTTTGTATGATATGTTAAAGGCACACTACGCAGAGCCAGGTTTGAATTTTCATTCTGACCCATATGATACATTTAAGTTGCAATGCTAAAACGACTGCAATCCCCCCCTCCCCAAACAAACTAGCAGAAGCAGTTTATCCCTTAATTGCATTGTGGAAAAAATAGACTTTTGGTTGACGTGCGTCAAAGTAATTCTGTTTATGTGGTGCAATTCTCTAGAATGTTCAGTCTGTTGTTTGCATGTGTAGACACTATATGCATCAGGGAGGACCCTACAGGAAATAGGATTCTGGTTAGGTGGGCAAGTCTGTACACATAGAATGTGTACATGTATGTCGGCTGTGCACACAGAAGGTTGAATGTTTGTAGGTTATGGGACCTGACTTCACAAGCTGCCCTCCCCTATTTATTCTCTTTCGTTAAACTGAATGTTTGAAACAGCATTACACAGGTTATATTAGGCTGTTTCATAACTGAATGTGTGTCCATTCTCTGCGCTGGAAACCTTAAAGGTGTGCTCATTCACTGCTGCCATTGAACAAAGAATGGAGAGTGTTCAGTCCTGTTTGCTTCTTGACTTGGTCAACATAAAACAATCCAGAGTTTCAGACCAACAGAACAGGGCAATATTCCACCCTTTCTCCATAGAGTTTAAAGCACAGTACTTGGGTTTTCAACATGTTCTCCTTCCCAGTAAGAAAGTTTTGTGGAGTGAATTGCCCAGGGCCACACAGTACGTTTTATAGCCCAGTGGGTATTTTAACCCAGATCCCCCTAGACAAAGTCCAACACTCTTCTTCTGTGCACCCCAGTGGCTATGTTTTTATGGGTGTACAGTACTAGAACTTTTTATGGATGTATGCTACTAGTACTTAGATTGGAAATGGTAAAGTTACACTCTTCAGCCTTGACACTGGGCCGAGAGGAGATTATAAACTATTTTGAACAAAATTTATTTAACCTGTTAAAAAGTCATTCTTAAACTGCAGTTAATTAGTTTACACTATTACCTCACTTCTGGGCGGGGGGGGGGGAGACTAAAATGTACTTGGAGTAAAAGGAGCTATATCAGGTGAATTGACTGTGGCCCATATGGAGCTTTAAGATAATGATGAGTTTAAATTTCCTCTTAGAGCTAAGTGAGAATATAACTGAAGGCAATAAATACTGTTGGCCAAAGCCATTAAACCAAAAAGCTGGGAATTCTCCAGTTCTTGACTTAAATTGTTTGTTTATCAGCTGGCGCCTAGTCTGGAGTCAGAGCTGGAGATGTCTATCTGTGACAGAACTTTGAAACTCTTGCAGGACACTTTCATTTTAACTTAAGGTAACTTGAGTTTATAGCTTTGGCTTTAAAGATTACTAATGATTTACTCATTTCCTTACCATTTAACCAGAGTGGACTTTTTTCCCAGGAAGGGATCTGTGTTTATTTAGGGTCTTTGTCTGCGGAGGGATTAAAAGGCAGCCCACCAGCATTGTGAACTTGATGGTAATAAAGGGTCACCAAAACACGCCATAAAAACGTTCTTACCATGGAATTAATTATACAGTGTAATTTTACAAAGCAGCTCAGTAACCCTTCTTTAAGGCTTCAGCAACATGTCATTTTGTTCAAAAAGGAGGAAAATTTTTTATTTAATGTTAAGAAGCCTGATGTGTACATAAATTTATCCAGGCATGCAATTTACAAAGGCTTGAAACAACTGGGAAATCCCCCGTTTTTAGTTTCTGCCCTATGTGTAAAATTGTTGGTACTTTATTAGACTGTGTGCAATGAGGATAACAGACCCTTTTAAAAGGTCCGTTAACAGATGTAATGTAGATATCTAGTATACCAAAAATTTTTGCAGAGCAATGCATATTTTTTCCCAAATCTTTTAGCCTTATACTGTTTGTGTTCTGCACCACCAGGTGGCATTGCAACCAAGCCTGATTGAAATAGTGTGTCTGACCAGAAGCTTTTTTGCAGAGTGAGAAATTTAATTTCAGTGTTGGCTTTGTTGAAAAACTTTTTTAAAAAACCTTGCTGCCTGAAGGGGGATAATCATGATAACAGTGTATGAGAGTATGACTTTGGAATGAAAACTTTGGAAGTGCTTTGATATGGAACAGTGTTTCCTTTTATTTTATATACCAATTTACTGTAGTTTTTGATCAGTGAAGGAGGAATTCTGTAATTTGTGTGTATTCTTTTTTTTAAAAAAACACACTATTTTTCTAGGCCCATAGGAAATTTAGGCATGTAACAGAAGATTTCTGAATGTGAAACATTCTGCGTTTCAAACAGCATAAAATCGTAGTAGTAAATGCATGAATGACGTTACAGTTAATGCACATACAAACTGTGTACAATTTGCACTTGATTTTTCTTTATACATGAGTATTTCTCATGTTATAGTCAATACATGCACAGCTGAATTTGTGAGGCAAACCCCACATGTATCTAGGTACTGGTTTCTGCTTTCATTTGTAAAGCAATTGCATATTGGCTCTTTCTTGCAAACAGATCTGCCCACATGCAGGATGGATGTGTGTTCACTGTAACATGTGAACAGGACTGCCATATGCAGATCAGAAAGCTTCAGTCTTTCACCCATACCAGTCAGCAGTGAATGCTGCTATATGTGGGCAAATCATTTGTAGAAAGAGGAACCAGTTGTTAGGGTTCAGATATAAACATAGTACCCTAACTAGTGTCTCTCCTCATTGCCTTGCATGTTGGATCCTGGAAGATTTCCCACTGGATGTAGTCAGGGGTTGTTTTGTAGAAAAAAAGATGCAGGAGCTCAGTAGCATATCTTATTTGCATATGCCCCAGGATCTGTGTGCAGCAGGGAGAGAAATGCTCTCCTGTGAGTTCCTGCTGAATTCAAGCCCTGAATGTAGTTGTTTTTTAAAGCACGCAAAAAGTCTTATATTAGTGGATCAGGCCAGAGGAGTTCTCTGAGAGTGGAAAGTCTTCTAGTTAATTTTAATGGGAATCTTTACCATTTCTGTGGTAGCTAAGGATATAATTATGCCTTCTTCTTTTCTGCACCTTTTAAAATTGCATTATTTCTTTATTTCCTAAAATTGCATTATCTTGATTTAGTTGTTTCTTGCACGTAAATCTTAGTATTTGGAATACAGTGAAGAAACAATGTTTTCATCAATCTTTCCCCCCCCCCCTTTGCTTCTTAAAAGGCATATTTATTGAAATAAATGAGGCAATAGTAATTTGAGGAAGGTATTTTAGACTGCTTGTGTTTTTATCCTTGCTTAATTCACCAAGGTGATAATTTAGCAACAGTTTTATGAAGTGCCATTCATCTTACGCCATTACTCTTTCTCTTCAAGTATTTATTGTATATAATCTGGTAAGAAATGTATATGCTTTCAAAGTGAGTGTCTGTGACCTCCCACCTTGTCCTAAGGCCAAGCATATATCTTCTGGCCTACTTGTATAAAGAGTAGTTGGGATATTTTATATCTTAAAATCTGAGGGTGTGAGGAGTAAAAGCCATGTTATTATTTACATATGTTTTCAAATGCTACTTGTTGAAAACATAGATTTTGCTTGTAAGTAACAGAATAGTACAAGTAATTGTGTCTTTGACCCTCCGGATAACACTTTTAAACTTGATTCAACAACCTGCTTCTAAGCGTTGTTATGTGTTGATATTGTTACTTGTTTAACATCAAAAAGCTGTGCTTGTTTGCCTTTATAGATTATGCCTGTGCTTTGGAATGGCCTCCTGCGGCCTTTGAGCCATTGGTTGTTTAAATGTGTCAGCTCAAGTCTTGCTTATTAAGGGCTCTGGTGAGAAAATCTAACACACTAGTCTTTATCAGATCTGATACAGCAGAGACTGTGCTTGAGTAACTGGCCAATTCATTAACAAACATAACAGCTTGGGCCTTTTCTTGGCACGGTTAATGATGTTGTGGAGTAATGGCATGCACATGCAGATTTTTACACTGCATGTAATCTTTGTATTCTCACACTTTTTTGGTGCAGACATTGCTTTAGGTCTGGAGTAAATGAGTGTTTTCTGCAAAGATTCCAAAAGCAAACTAGCCTCATTAAAAATAATGGTAATTGAGAGGAGGGGGAGAATCAGCAAGTTAAAACTACGTTGAACTTAAGTACAGTATAGATTATACACAAGTTCTGTTTACAATGGCACCTATTACTAGCGAGTGTTGCTATGGGAATCTCTGCACAGAGGTGAAAATAAGGCCTGGGTTAGAGGAAAATGGAATAATGGCTGTCATCTTAAATATCTGTTGATAAAATGTGTGTGTTCAGGTTTTTTTGAATGGGGAAAACTCGTATCATTTAAAAGTTAGCGTTTTTTTCCCTCCCTGAGTGATTGAGACTGATTTCATCTAGATTTAGCAAATAAACTAGTACAGCAGTTTTAAAAAATGCAAATACCGTTATTTTGGAGAATACATAGAAATTACTTTGAAAAAACCATCATTGTGGTCTGCAAATCCTATAAGATGTATCATAAGATCAGATCAGATCTAAATCTAATCTGATATGTATCTTAAGAGGACTTTGGCAACAACAGCATTTTTCAGAATTCTAGATACTGCTCAAACGTGTATTAATTTGGGATGAATTTTATGGGATTATACATGTGAGAAGATATAGGACTGCATTCTGGAAAGTAGTCTTCAAACAATAGTGATTAGTAATGTGCTGTCATATGACCATTTGTTTCTTTTTATTTTTGAAATGGCCTTGTATCCAAGGAAATAAGATTTTGACTGACATTGTTACTTAGCTGGAAAATGGCTTATTAGTACATTTTATATTAAAAGATAAAAATTATATTTAAATAAAACATTTTACAGCATATAGCACATTTCGATATATAATGTCTGAGAACTTGCATTATTAGGTGAATATTTTCCATTATATAGTCTTCTGATGAAGCTTACAATAAATGGCTTAACCCGTTAAAATTATCATATTGTGTGATTTAAAAGAATATGATTGGGAAACTTTTTAAAAAATTACATTAAATAATTTTTCATCTTTGTGGACTTGGGCTTCATATGAAGAAAAATATCAAACACTATAGAAAAGTTTCCTAAATTTTTATTTAAAATATTGTTCTGGAGTTCAAATCTATGAAGAATAATCTACACTTAAAAAGTTGTCATGGGATCACCAGTCTAGGAGATGTATATAAAAATGTTGAAGAATGTGTAGAAGAACCAGTAATAAACTCAGTAAGTCATGCATGTGACCTGCTTTGCAAAACTGATTTCATAGCTGGCACAGACACAGTAGGGAAGTAAGGCTAGTTAAGAAAAATTGCTGAAAGGGAATGAGTCAGTGTATCTCTTTTAAAACTGCTAATTAAAAATTACAGCTTTTAGTATTGTATGTTGCAGAGATCAAAGGCTTCAACGATATGCTTTGCTCACAGCTCCAGACACAAACTATATAATAGACTCCTTTCTACCACCTCTTCTTCCTGTCATTATTCAGAATTCTGTTGCTCACAGAAGTATTTTGATGCAACTCCTGGTATGGGATATGCAGTTTTCACATCATCATATTTCTAATTCTTACCATAGCCATATCTGTGGATACTTAAATCTGGAAATGGGGGGGCCATGAAAAAACAAGACAGATCTTTCAACAAACTGACAAACACCCCATGTTTGCAGGGGGGGGGGGAATGAAATCTAAAGAAAATATATTGGAAGAGTTTTAAAAAACCCTCTAATTGATTCAGCATCTGTAGCTTTAAGAAACTAATGCTCTCTGTGTCTGTTGTTAGGCAACTATAACATTATTGCTTATTGAAGCCTTGGGTTCTATGATAGAACTTCTATCAGTAAAAGGCAGGGAAAGGGGCAGGGCCTTTTCCAGGGATGTTTCAGCCTTTGAGAGAAGGGCTCATCAGTGCCAGGCCTGGCAGCAGCCACAGGGTGACTTGCATGATTTACCCAGGCCCAGCTGCTTGTTATTATTCAACAGCAGCCATTCTATGAAAACCATGTGTGGTACAGTGGTTAGAGTTTCAGACTGGGACATCCAGATTAAAATCCTGCCATGAAGGCTTATTGACTGACCTTGGGCCAGTTATACATTTTTTAGCCTAACTTTCCTAATAATAATAATAAAACTTTTATTTATACCCCGCCCTCCCCGCCTAGGCAGGCTCAGGGCGGCTAATATGGTGGTTGTGAAGATAAAATGGAGGAGAGGAGAGTGATGAACGGTTTTGGGTTCCTATTGTGGAGAAAGGTTGATTGGTAGGAAGGAAGAAGAAGATACTTGATTTATACCCAGCCCTTCATTTGGAATCTCAGAGCGGTTTACAATCTCCTTCCCTTTCTCTCCCCACAACAGACACCCTGTGAGGTAGGTGAGTTTGACAGACCTCGTTCGAGAACTGCTCTTGAGAGAAAAGCTTTGAGAGAACTTGTGACTGACCCAAGGTCACCCAGCAGTTGCATGTGGAGGAGTGGGGAATCAAACCCAGTTCTCACAGATCAGAGTCCGTGCACTTAACCACTACACCAAACTGGAATCAGGGAAAGGCGAAGATAGAGGGGTTGCCAGGAAAAAGGAAAGCATATGGTGAAGATGGTATGGGGGTTTCCCACTCCACAGCTGGGCCCAGACCAGCAGCTGGAACTGTTCAACCAGGCCATAATTTTACTGGGTAGCGGCTGTCAAGAGAAGGGCTGAAGATTGTTGAAGATGGAGGGCAAATAAAAGTAGATTGGCTGATGGTGAATGGATGGGAGAGAGATAAGGAAACAAGAAAATGGCTATGAGTACTTTTAGGGAAGGAAAAGAACAAGTAGTAACTAATATAGCATAGTATATGTGATTGTTGAGGTAAAATGTATTTGAAGTTCTCTATACAATATTGGCCAAATACATGTGTGTGCGTGCAAAGCAAAAGTGTGTGAGAGATGCATGCATGTTTGATTTTGTGACAATGTACAAGAGCCTCTTCCTAATTTTTCTTTCTTACTGACTTCCCATGGAATCAATCACGATAAAGAAGATATTGGATTTATATAAAGATCATATACCACTGAAGTGTGTGGTAGCATGAAAAGATACACACACAAGAAAGAGTTTCTAGTCTTGTATCGTGGGAGAAGGCTTTGATTTGGGGGTGACAATTTCATTACAAGCTGACAAAAAAAGGCAAATATTAATCCAAATATCCAAGTCATAGGCATGAGATTCCTTTGATTGGTCTGAGCATAGTGAAGAAAAGTGTCTGTTTCCAGAAGGGACATTACACAAAAGGAAACTGAATAGATTCTAAGGAGGAATGAGCTCTGTATGGCATGTCAATTAGTAATCAGCAACTTTTAAGATTCCTATAATCAGGGAGAGTGAAAATAATATCCCCTGTAGTGAAAATTCCTTAGTATTTATAATGAGATAACAGTTCTGAAAAATTTCATTTTGCAATTTAGCCAACATGATTGGTTAATAGTTAAAACAGAAGCTATTAAGGTCATGAAAGTAGAAGATGTTTGATACACCACTGACTTTCATGAATTTTGATGTTGATGAGAGTTTGTGGCGGTTTGTCTGTTCTTAATGAAAAACAGCTGAGCAGCAGGGAGCTCCTCGCTGCTTAGCTGTTTGGTTTAAATGGTGGGGAGCTCAGTTTAAATTCCTCCTGAGCTCACTGATGTCACCCCACAGCAGTGGCACAATTTGGAAGTAGGCTCAGGTGGCATTTAAATGCCTCCTGAGCTCACTGGCATCACGCTGCAGTGGCAGAGCAACCTGGAAGTGGGCTGAGCCCACATGGGTCCCCATGAACCACACAAACTGGTTCATAAACTGAAAAAGTTAGTGGAAGTTTGTGGTTCATGGACCGCAAATTTTTCTGGTCCATTCCCATCCCTAGCTGTGACTCCCACCATGTGCCTGTCTGACAAGGTCAGGAAAAGCTACCATGCTTTTATTATTCCATGAAATGTGTAAAACAGAATTGTTGAGGAGAGTATTTTTTTTTTGTAATAGCAAATAAGCTGGCTTAATATATGTGAATTGTAGTGACTTTTAATTGTTTTGTTCCTTGTTTATATTACATTGTGTAATACATTGTTTGCCAATTTTGCAGTTCAGTTCTCTTACATTATTAGCAGGTATTACATTGTTTTTGGTGGATTATTCTCTATTTTTGTAATCCAGTTTTATTCACTGTTGATTGTAAGTTTTCTGTTATTGTGCTGTTTTAAACTGTATAATCCTCCTTGAGTCTCAGAGAGAAATGTGACCTGTTATCTCTACCTCATACTGCTTAACATATTAGTTCTAAGCAGATTACTAAAATTTAAAAAGCTAGACCATATTTTAACAGCTGCAAAAATCTTTAAAAACAAATACATAAAATTTTACAGTTGAAGAAGACTGAAGATTTATACCCTGCCCTTCTCTCTGAATCAGAGACGCAGAGCGGCTTACAATCTCCTATATCTTCTCCCCTCCACAACGGACACTCTGTGAGGTAGGTGGGGCTGAGAGGGCTCCCACAGCAGCTGCCCTTTCAAGGACAACTCCTGTGATAGCTATGGCTAATCCAAGGCCATTCCAGCAGCTGTAAGTGGAGGAGTAGGGAATCAAACCAGGTTCTCCCAGATAAGAGTCTGCACACTTAACCACTACACCAAACTGTCTCTCTGGTGATAGGTCTATTATTATCTTGTAACAAAAGAGGTGATGCATCCATGTAATCTGTATCTTGGAGCAAAGGAAGAATTAAAAGATTTCTAGACTCAGAAATGTAATTACATACCAAGCTCAGACATGTAATTACATTCCAAGTGCATGTGATTCTACACTACCTGCACCATAATTGCATACTCTGTCAGAGTATGGTATCTTAAGATACCTCCCATACGAAAACTCTAGATCAGGGGTGGCCAAACTGCAACTTGGGATCCACATGTGGCTCTTTCACACATATTGTGTGGCTCTTGAAGCCCCCACCACCCCATCAGCTGGCTTGGAAAAGGCATTTCTCTCTTTAAATCACTTCTCCAAGCCAAACCAGCTGGTAGCTTGGAGAATGCACTTAATGTTAAAGTTGCTTTCTTTTCACCTTTCTCACCTCCTTCCCCTCTTCCTTCCTTCCTCCCGGATACCAAACATCTGACATTTTTTCTGTTTGACTCTTGTGGTAAGCAAATTTGGCCACACCTGCTCTAGAGATGATGAAGCTTAAGGCCAATATAAAGGCATACCTATACCAAAAGAATAGTCAAATATGAACAGTAATCTGGAATCTTGCCGGATGGAAGAATACCAACAAATTGAGTAGAGCAATCATTACAGATATAATCATACTTAAATAGACATTTCTTAATCATTCTCATAGCTTCCTGTGTGGTATCTGTATGAAGGGAGTCTAAGGAAAGATTGAGGAGCTGAAGTCATTGTTCAACAAGATTTTTCCAATGGGAAACATAAGAATCTTCTCAGATCAAGCCAAGGTAGCCTTCTTGGGTGTCAGAGTGCGTAACTTTAACCATGGGAAGCCTTCAACCAAGCCTAAGCTTCAAGAGATGGTTGTCCCAATTCAGCTTGGAAGGCCACCCCTGCTACACAATTCGAAATTCTGGAGTTGTTTTGGACTGTGTGATTCTCCTTGCATCACAGAGAGAAGGATGTACTCTAAATGAAATAAGTAATGAATTGAAACATTTTGTGTTAGTAAGTGATCATTAAAATATAAAATGCTGAAGGAAGAAAAATGAGTCTGGCTTTTAAATTTTGGGGCTGGCTTGTAAAGCAAAAGAAAAAATTTCAGGATCTACTTAGAATGCTTTTCCTCCATAACCACCCACTAGCTGCTTTCTCTCTCTCCTATGCTTTTGTGTTTATGTAGGTAAAATAATTTCATCCAGGGCTTTTTTTTTTAAAAAAGTCCAGCAGGCTCATTTGTATATTAGGCCACACCCACTGATACCAAGTCAGCTGGAACTGCGTTCCTGTGTGTTCCTGTTCAAAAAAGCCCTGATTTCATCCCTGCCATTCCATTTTACCTACTCTTTTTCTGTTAACGCACAACTTTAGAGTTTTAATTGTGTCCACATGCCTGCATTTCAAGTGAACTTTGCAATTTTCTTGGTCTGAGGTTCTATGAAGAAAGGTTGAAGGAGCTGGTTATGTTTAGCCTGGAGAGGAGGTGTCTGAGAGGTGATATGATCACCATCTTCAAGTACTTGAAGGGCTGTCATATAGAGGATGGTGTGAAATTGCTTTCTGTGGCCCCAGAAGGTAGGACTAGAACCAATGGGTTGAAATTAAATCAAAGAGTTTCTGGCTCAACATTAGCAAGAACTTCCTGACCATTAGAGCGGTTCCTCAGTGGAACAGGCTTCCTCAGGAGGTGGTGGGCTCTCCTTCCCTGGAGGTTTTTTAGCAGAGGCTAGATGGCCATCTAACAGCAATGAAGATTGTGTGAATTTAGGGGAAAATATTTGTGAGTTTCCTGTAATATGCAGGGGGTTGGACTAGATGACCCTGGAGGTCCCTTCCAACTCTGTGATTCCATGATTCCAGGCTCAGTAGCATCCAAAATATGGCTTGGTTCTCATAGCAGTAAACTTGCTTTTGTGTTCTAGCTCTTCAAATGGTAGCTCATATAACTGAATGTTCTTCTGTCAAAATGATAAGAACAAGGGAGTTCTATACATAAAACAAACATACTAATGTATGTATTTAGAACCAAGGAGTTGGAGAATTTACTGTAAATGTGGGTTTTTTTTAGAGTGGGGATGTTGCTTATGGAAATGTTACTGTCAAATGAAATGGGACAGTATTGAGATACTTACTAAATCTGGGATAGGTTTTAGTCTGTTTTGTTGGCTATAAAATTTATCTTAATGATATTAGCTGGCTTTTCTGTTTTTAAAAAGCGCCTTCAGCAGGCAAATGTGAAGGTTTACAAGACTGTTGGGAAATTTTTGTTATCTCACATTTCCATGTTCACAAGTTACCAGTGTAGTAAATATTGCACACTTTTATAGAAGGATTGACTGTTGCATAATTTTGTTGGGTGGAATGGCTCATTTTTGTTTTCCGAACTGGAAATGGCAGTATGTTAAAGGTTTGTTGTGTTTTGGTATTCCCCTCCACACTCTCATCTGATGAGTTTCCTCTTTCTGAGGAATGTTTAAGAAGAACATAGAAGCTAGATAAGTGGTGGGTGAATATACTTTTTAATAGTAAAGGGTCTGATGGTCAGTTCAGAAAAGATGGTTTGAGATTAGGTGAGTATTCAAAATAGTCACATAATCTCATGTGTTACCTTTTAAATGCCTTATCAAACAGGCTTTTCTTAAATTCACCTATTTTTATGTTAAAATTATCTCTGAGACTGTGCAGATACAGTAGCTTTAACAAGACTGTGTGTGATGAAAAGGTGCCTTTAAATGAATTTCTCTCAAACTCTTTCTCCAAAGAACAGTTGCCCACCACAGAGAGGTTGCAGTACTGTGGACTTCTATAGCTGTCCTGCATTAACAATAAAATCAAAACAAGTTGAGCAGGAATAAATGAGGTACTGTGGGTAAGCAAAAGCCATGAGCCCAACTGTCAGTGTGAGATTGGTTCAAGGAGCAGTTAGCCAGCAGTAATGGGGTACACTTGAGTAATTGAATTTGCATAACAAGGCTTGCGGGAAAGATCTGACAGGCGTAGGGATTTGTCTGGCTGGAGATCTCCAGATGGATGTGACCACACAGCAGCTGGGTGGCACGTTTCTCAGCATGGTCAGCAACGCCCAGGCTGTCAGCTGCTCCATGCAGTCGCAAAGCCCTGGCAGGCCAGCTGGTGACTTCTGACAGCCTACGTCCCTGTTTACTGGAGTTTTCGTATTGCTTGTCAGCCTATAGACCTGCAGGGACTACTGGTAGCAAATGTAACAAGTTACCTCTGAGAATTGTAAAAGCGCTTTAAAAGTCAGTTCCTATTATGTGGACATTGTTTTTATTCTGGAGACAAACCTTCCCAAAAAATGCTTCCAGTTCTTGTGCAAATATAATGAGATTATGCTTTGTATGTGTTGTAGGAATTGGTCTATATAGGAATTTCCTGTATATATGTTCTTTGATAACTCCTGCCTTCATTCAACTATGCAACTTGAATTTGAAAAAGGGAATTCCGTTTCCTCCTCCCTGATTTGGTTAATGACGATGAGATGTGTAGATTGCAGGTCAAGTGGCTGGATTTATAGTTAGAGGCTTTTCAAAATGAGCAGTTAACAAAACTAATAGCTAAAGGAGGAAGAGCATTCTGAACTGATTGATGCTCCCCCCCTTACTGTGTAACAAACAAAGCTAGTGTTAACTAAAGGTGACTACAACTGGTCTTGCTGGCACAGTAGCGTGATGTTTTTGCAATTGTATTTCAAGTCAGTTTTTTTCTGCATTGGTTGTGTTCCCTTCAGGGCTAAGATGCATATAAACCACTGGTATGAGTATGGTTATAGATGCAGTGAAATAGATCCATGTGCCTTCATTCCACCTGGCCATCTGTTCCTTTGTATCTTACCTCCACACTATGTTAAAAGTAGTTAATATCAATGAAGTAGCAGGGGGGGGGGGAGGAATAAACTTGCTATACATTATGGCTGCATAATTTCCTGTATTAAAGTAAGAAGTTGTGAAATTTTAGATTTGTGTAGATTTTATTGTTATTATATCGTTTATCTAATTTACCCTGTCCTTTTCTGGCTAACTTCTCCCCTTCAGTGGCAGAGTGGGGATTCAAATGCAGGTCTCCCGGATCATAGTCTGACACTCTAATAACTATACCGGGGGGGGGGGGGGGCAAACTATAACTCAGGAGCCACATGTGGCTCTTTCATATTGTGTGGCTCCCAGAGGTCAAGGAAGAACCCAGTGCAGACTTACTCTTAGCATTGGGACCTCAGTCAGCCTCTGAGTGTTGGCCCAAAGGCTGATGACTATTTCCACTGTGTGTGTGAAGTGGGGAAGGAGGGGGAAATAGGCAGGCTTGCAAGCTCTTCACAGCCACCACATCGTGGGGAAAGAGAGTGCAAGAACTGAGGAAGTCACTGGAAGGAGGGATGGAATTAAAGAGGGTGGCGCAAGGTTCCTCCTTAATTTCATATCTCTTGTAGGAGATGTAGTTAATAACCTTAGTGTAAAGACAGAGAGGTGCATAACAATGCAAATAGTGGTCAGTGATTTATATGGTACATGTATGTTTCCTTCTACCGCTGGTGCTAAAAAAATAATTCTGTAACCTTTCCCTGTGCTGGTCTTACAGGGACTGTTGTTCCCAGCTTTTCTTTTCTTCTTTTAAAATCTCTTTCTAGCATGATTGTATTGTAAAGTTGTAAAGTGCATACATACGTATTTTATCTTTCAGTGTAAAGAAAGTATTAAGATTTTTAATAAAGTCATGTGTGTAATATTTGTTGTCTTGCAGCTCTCAAACATCTGACATTTATTTTATGTGGCTCTTACGTTAAGCAAGTTTAACCATCACTGAACTATACCATGTTTCTAGATGTAGTCACTTGTCATGAAAATTTCAGAAAGAAAGCTAACAGAAGAAAGCCAATGCCTAGGTTCAGGGGCAGTGCTGTGAAGAGGGGAACATCTCCTGTGGAGGAGATGTTAGTTGCCCACTCAGTCCTTCCAACCCATGATCCCTGGATTTTGATTTGCTGCTATCTCATCCTGCTTTGTGTTGCTTTTTCTCAAAAGGCCGTCTTGTCAATTTTATAGTTCTTCTGTTTCTGTCTCTGCCCTGCTGTCTTTTTGAACCATCCTTTAATTTTACCTTTACTTGAGTGATTACCTTCCCTACCAGGTCAGGAGCTGTTTCACTGATGCTGTATGCATGGTGATGTCTTAAGACCCAAGAAATGTTTTCTGCCAAATGCCAACCCTGGGTATTTCAAACACCTGTATTCAGTATGTTTTGCATTGTTCTGCATCTACGGTAGTATGGTTTCAGAGTTGAGTACATTTGATGTGTGTGTTTGTATATTTGTGCATATAAAATATTTATCAGGCCACTTTTCTCCCTGCCTTGGAACACATAGCAGTGAAACTAAAAATAATTAAAGCCTGTATAGTTAAATCCACAAACCCTCAAAGCAGTTAAAACTGGAGCACTCAAGAAGTCAGTGAGCTAGCACTTGAAGAGCCCAGTACACCTTTATGAGTAACTCAGTCTTACAGATCCCTCAGAGAGGCTGTTCTGCACTGTGGGGACAGTCTTAGATAGCCCATGAACAAGCCAAAAATGTTCTCAGCTGATGAAAGAAAATTTGAGCTGCTGACCAGGTTACTGAAGGGAGTGCTCCTTCAGCTATGTGGGTCCTAGCTTTTAAAAAGCTTTAAATGAAAGAACCAGAACCATCAGTTGAACCTAAAAACAAATGGGCAAAGATCTCGAAACTGAAGTAATATGAACAAATTGACTAGCACCAATGTGGCTACAGTGTTCTAAACCCACCAAAATTTCCAAGTTGTCTTTGTGGGGAATCTCTGTACAGAGCACATAGTTGAGACGCTGAGGGTACGGTCACACATCACATTAAAAGTGGGTGTGTAGTGCTCAAATTTGAACCACTGAATATTGATTTGATGTAGGGCCGATCAGACGAGCATCCAAGAATGCGACTCATTCTGTTGTTAAGCGATCAGACATCCAATACTATCACGCTCTTTTCTTGGCGCATGTGTGATCAGATGGTGATTTCTGGGAGGGGGGGTCCATTGAACATGCGCCCAGCTGTTTGGAGGTGGGAAATCAAATGTTGCTTCAGAGGCGGGGGGGAAGGGGGGAAAGTTTCTGGAATTAACGTTGCTGATTCAAGTCAGGGAACTGCCAGGAATTACTTTCCTAGAAATTGGCAGTGACAATGATATTTGGAAATCCTCCACATAGAAAAAAAATATTTTTTTCCTGTTCTGAATAGTGGGATAACATTTCTCTCCCCCCCCCCCCCCAATCCTGTGTTGATTGGAGAAGCAGAAGTGTCACCTCAGATTCCCGGATGATCTGGCAATGCGCATATCTGCTGGGGCTTTTTTTTTTTTTAAGTGGGACATTCCAAGTAAACATTCCAAGGGGCAGTATTGCACATGAGCTGTCCAAACAGGAAAAAACCGATCTTGTGCCGCTTTTTTGAAAAACTGCGGGACTGGTGCACTATCAAATTAATGCAGCATTGATTCACAGCAAGCCAGGATGACCCTGGATGACACTCGATTGCCAGATGTGGCTGTCTGGACGAACATATCTAATCCATCAGTGAGATGGAGCTGTGTCACCACTAATGGTACGTCTGAATGCACCCTGAGTCATTGATCAGTGAAAATGCATCCACTGGGTCCAGAAAAGGGGATAATTTATGAACCAGTTGTAGCTGGGAGGAAGCACTTTTAGTCATTGTACTTACTTGCATTTCAGACTGGGTACAGTAAGTGTTCCAAGTGCTTAATATAGTCCTGATGTTGACAGATACAACCCACCCAGATCAAGTAGCATAATCCCATCTAGCATAAAGCACAATCTCTGTTTTATCTGGATTCAATTTCAGTTCTGTTCTTATTTTTATTTTAAACTTTTTCCAAATTAGCATCTGTGCAATCAAAACATTAAATTGTAGAACTGACAGATCCAAGTGGACAGCTGTGTTGGTCTGAAGCAATACAGCAAAATAGGAGTCTAGTAGCACTTTTAAGACGAACAAAGTTTTATTCAGAATGTAACCTTTCATATGCATACATACTTCATCAGACAATGGAATGGGGTACAGTGAGCAGTGCTACATATAGCTGGTGGGCAGTTGGTAAGAATGCTAAGTGGTACAAAATTAGAATCCATGAGTTCCATGTGCATACGTGCACACGTGCGCGCGCGCACACATGTACATATTTTTTCAAATACAAAAATGCCAAGAAAAATGTGTTCTGCTGATCTAATCTGATAACTGTGGCAATATCTTTCTATCTAATCTGATCTAATCTGATAACTGTGGCAATATCTTTCTATTAGTCAGCCTCTGTACTGACTAATTATGATCAAGGTAGTTTGAGTCAAAAATGTCATCTAGCATAGGCCCAGTCTAAAAGCAGCCTCAGGCTCAAGAATCAGGCTTTCCTGGCGAACCCAAACCTATTAAGAACAGCAACCAGAGCATCAAGAGCCACTGAAGATTGAACTATCCACACACTCCAAATTAGGGTTCATAAAATAGAGCCTTCTTTTGATTCATGTTTCTTGGCAAAGTTGGGATACTGACTAAATGGAAATACAGAGTTATAGTTGTTGGGTTTCTGATGCAATTTCACTTCCTGTTGTCATGAGTTAATTAAATGTTTGTATATGCATGCTGATGTTTAGCCAGTGAGTAGGTAGAGCCAATGAGAATGTGTGCACGTACTTCCCGCCAAGGCTAGGTGTCAATATGCATAGTAACCATTCAGGGCGAGCCCTAATAGGCTAATCCATATATTTGGGTGGTGGTCTAAGGGAAACCATTTGGTCAGTTTTATTGTCCTTTGTGTAAAGCCCTTAGATCTCCTTGCAGTTGAAGTTAGGACTCCAGAGAGTCAAGATGTAGCCTAGAAGCTAGGAAGGATACTGAATCGTTCTTTGTTTTCTAGAAATCCCAGTCATACCTTTTCCTCATTAGAAAAGTAAACTACTTTTATTCTTAAGTTAAACCGTGTGCCTGGCTGTTATTTGTGGTTATCTCCACGTTACTCTGTTAATAATAAGTGTTAAACCCCAACAAAAGGTTATGGACCGCAGTAAGCTTCATAGCTGTGAGCAAAAAGCCAAGGCAGTTAATTAGCTAAGAAAGATATAGAGAAGCGCTCAGGTCGTGCTCCAGGAATTTGCATCTGAAGGAACTCCTTCCTCATCGCTTGTAGTTGCTGGCTGACTACTTGGGAAACAAAAGGAACGGATTCTTTTTGATGTCCCCTTGGAGGCACAGATCCAGAAAGAGGCAAACGCCTGGAAGTTCTGGGACAGCATCTTCACCTGCAACTAGTGAGGAAAACATGACGTCGCAATCTTCTGAACAGATTGTATGCAATATGGAAAAAGGGGGCAGAGATCAAAGGATCTGCTCCAGATGTTTGAAAACAGGCCACATAGCGAGATTCTGGAGTCAAAGCAGAACAGGCCTGAATGCAGAAATCCCAGCTTCTCACACAAAGGAGATGGGGCCGTGTCCCAGCAGGCAGCTGCTAACTCACAAAGGCAAAGCCTCGTGGTGGTGAAGTCTCCTACATGTTAAGATCTGATGAAATAGAGACTGCTAAGAAATCCTTTTTGCTAGATTCTGGTTTTAGTATGCATATATGTGGATTTCGCCAATGGTTTGTTTGTTTGGATGAAAGCCAGCGGAGAACTTTGAAACTTGCTAATTGGGATACTTTACAGACAGACGGTGTAGGATCTGTGAAGATCTCAGTTTATTCAATGGCTGGAGAGCTAATTGATGTGTTGTTGAAGGACTGTGTTTACTCTGAGCAAGCAGATCAGAATTTAATCTCTGTAATGAAATTGACAGATCAAGGAAATGTGTTTTTGATTAAAGATAGAAAATGCACCATTGCCCATCCAGGGAGTGACGTGCTTTTGAAGCAGTGAGAATTGATGGTGCTTACTATCTGAACCCTGAAGAAGTGGGTCATGTCTATAATGTGAGATCTGTTGACGAGTCACTGAATACATGCAAAGAAAAGTTTGCAGGATGCAGCCAAAAGTTGCAAGCTTGTGATGTATGTGTGAAGGGGAAAGGCACAGCGCCACCCTATGGCAAGAGAAAGCCAGTGCACAATGAGAAGTCTCTAGAGACTGTAAAAGGTGATGTTATGGATCCAAAGACTATGTTATCTAAAGAATGCAGTGTTGTGCATATTGATGAGAGGAGTGTACCCCTGATATCTGAGATAGCCACAGTGCAGGAAGATCAGGAAACTGATGCAGGAATGTCCCTCACTGAAATGGCCGATTGGCTGACTGACAGTAGCGCCGACCCTCAAGGTAGGCCAGAAAGCACCTCAGAAGCAGAAGGGGAGGCAGATCAAGCTGGACCAGAAGGGGAGACAGGCAGTACTGTGAGGCAATCTCAGAGGAGCAACAAGGGTGTACCACCTGCCAAATATGGACTTTGTAATGTTCTGCAAACTGCAGAAGAATCCTCAGACAATGAGGAAATCCCAAGGGAGCTGATTGTAAAATATGCCACTCTCAGAACCCTACTGAGTATAACAGCACAGAAAGAAATGCATGTGCAGCACCTTGAGACTAAAAAGGAAAACCTCAAGGAAAACGTACCTGATAAAGGACTGAGTGAAGTGCTAACTGCTTTTCTGCAGAAGCAAAGGTTTCAGCAAGGGAAAGTAGAACCCAGCCTGTTCTTCAAACTGAAGAATGATAAATGCCAGTATGTACTGATGTCAACTGATGGACTGTTGTTATGCTGTCAATGTGAATCTGATGTGCAAGAGATAGTTGACAAGCTGAGTGCAGAAGTGGAAGTAAAATGTTTTGGGACTTTGGAACACTATCTTGGAATACAGATAGAAAGAACAGAGAATGGAGGTTTTCTTCTGAGTCAAAGAGCCAAAATCCTGAATCTTGCTAAGGCACTGAGCCTGGAAGATATCAAGAGAGCAAGTTTCCCACTTGGCCCATCTTACCTCAAGCTGGAAGATGGAGTGCCTCTCAAGGACAATTGTCTGTACAGAGAGACCATTGGGAAACTTCAGTATCTAGCTCAAATCACCCGACCTGATATAAATGCAGCTGTTGGTATCTTGAGCAGAAAGACAAGCTCACCTAATCACCATGATTGGAATGCAGTGAAGAGACTTGTTAAGTATCTTATTGGGACAGCTGATCTGAAATTGAAGATTACAGCTGATGACGACCCAAGATTGGTTAGATACATGGACGCAGATTGGGCCGAAGACACTACTGAACACAAATCAGTAAGTGGGCATCTGTTTTTCTACAGAAGCAACCTGATCAACTGGACAAGTCGCAAGAAGAGTATAGTAGCTATGTCCTCAACGGAAGCTGAGTTTGATTCTGCAGCAGGTGCCTGCAATGAGCTTGAATGGATCATACACCTACTGAGAGACTTTGGAATAGAAGAGCCTATTCCAGTAACCCTGTTTGAAGATAACACACCTTGCCTAAGTTTGATCAAGAGTGAAAGTGTCAAAGGCAAGACCAAGCACATTTCTGTACGATACCACAAGGTGAGGGTGTTGCAGCAACAAGGAATGATTGAAGTAAAGTTTTGTCCTTCAGAAGAAATGATTGCTGACATCCTGACCAAGCCGCTCACCAAGAAGAAGTTTGAGCCCTGAGAAAGAAGCTAAAACTTCATGACTTCAGTTCATGAACTTGAGAAGGGGATTGTTGGGTTTCTGATGCAATTTCACTTCCTGTTGTCATGAGTTAATTAAATGTTTGTATATGCATGCTGATGTTTAGCCAGTGAGTAGGTAGAGCCAATGAGAATGTGTGCACATACTTCCCGCCAAGGCTAGGTGTCAATATGCATTGTAACCATTCAGGGAGAGCCCTAATAGGCTAATCCATATATTTGGGTGGTGGTCTAAGGTCAGTTTTATTGTCCTTTGTGTAAAGCCCTTAGATCTCCTTGCAGTTGAATTTAGGACTCCAGAGAGTCAAGATGTAGCCTAGAAGCTAGGAAGGATATTGAATCCTTCTTTGTTTTCTAGAAATCTCAGTCATACCTTTTCCTCATTAGAAAAGTAAACTACTTTTATTCTTAAACTAAACCATGTGCCTGGCTGTTATTTGTGGTTATCTCCATGTTACTCTGCTAATAGTAAGTGTTAAACCCCAACAATAGTTCTACTGGATAAATTACCACAGTTTTGATTGTGTTTACATGCATGTGTAGTGCTTCTGCTATCTTCAAGAAGACTTAGATTCTCCACCAGGAAGAGCAGACTTCCCTTTCATATATTTTTGTGCCAACTCCAGGATCTGTTTACATGTTGCTTAATGAATAGTCTGTCTATGTCTTTTCCAATGACTTGGAAAAACTGGTATCGCTGTGATTAGGGCCGGCACTAGGGGTTCTGCTTCTTGAGGCAGACTCCTGCGCCGTGGCCCCCCCCCAATCTCCCTTGATGGAGCTCATTGTGGGTGCAGCAAGATGACATCACCAGAAGTGATGTCATCATGCAGGGTGGGAGTGGGGGATGAGACAGTGATGGGCAATGCAGAAGAGTGCTGCTGCGCCACCGCTTCCCCCCTGCACTCCAAAGAGTGCACTGTTTTAGCTGCGCCCAGCTGTTTTGGGGTTGAAAGCGGCCAGATGCCGCTAAAACAGTGCGCTCTTCAGAGGCTTCCTTGAAAGCTTCCAAAGAGTATAGTGCACTGTGCAGCGTTCCTCCGATCCTGCCTTCAAGGCAGGCTCAGAGGAGCGCTGTGTGTGGGAAAGGGGCACCTGATGGTGCTCTCAGGCGGGGTAGCACCCCAGGCAGCCACCTACCCCACCAATTCCCACGCACTGGCCCTGTCTGTGGTATAGTCAGAATTTGTTGTATCCACTCTATCTAACCCTACACCAAAAGTGTCAAACGTGCAGCCCAAGGAGTGAATCAGGCCCCTGGAGGGCTCCTATCAGGCCTGCAAGCAACTCACTGTCATCGGCTTCCTTCTCTCTCCCTCTCTTACTTCCTTCTGCATCACCACTTGCTTTTTCAGACTTGCTCAGTCACACAGGAGCTACAGAGTAAAGCTTCCGTTTTCTCCACTGGCTGACCAGTACATGAAGCGACTTATGTACAAAAGCTTGCAATGCCCAGCCATTGCATGTTTTCCTCTGGGTCTTAGGGTGCCAAACATTGACCATGAGATTTCTGCAATGAATGTCAATAAATCAAAAGTAGGTTTGCCGCTTACAGATATGCACCTGAACAGCATATTCAAGATTGATGCGGCACAGACATTGTCTCTAGATTTTGATGCAATAATTCAAAGCAAGAGGTGTCAGTTAACAGAAACTGTTAAATAAACAAAATATTACAAGCATACTAATCTTTTAAACATGTTTTACTTTAAAAAAATCTTTAATTGTGTTTTTATGTCCACTATCTGACATTACATTTTATAATGCACATGGCATGGCCCGACAAGGTCTCGTTTGTATTAGATCTGGCTGACATAACAAATGAGTTTGACACCCCTACCCTACACCATTAGGAACTGTGTCATTTGTACATGTATTGTGCAGTATGACCAGCTATGGGGCTTTAAACTTTTCCATACTTCTAGAGCAATGTGTAGCAATGACTAAACACATAACCTGATCTCATTTTGTCCAGGATGAGAGCTAATCTATACGCAGGGAGGAGTAGTGGTATTGCATATACTTTGCTAGGTTCTAAGGGTGTTTAGCTAAAACTACAAATTCATATTTACTATAGATAGCTCATGAAATGGTACATGTAGGGTGATAATCTTGTATTAGATCAGCAAAATTATTAGGCAGAATAAGGTACTAACATTCTGGACTATACTATTTCAGATCGTGGGGTGAAAGATCATACGTTGAATGTTTCCTTTTGTAAAAATAAAACTTCCTCTATATACTGGAAACTAGTGGATTGGAGAGAGAAGTTCACTGTAGCTATCTCCCTGAAGTACTAGTTTTGTACATTATGTTGCCTTTTCCACGGAGGAACATTTAATAATCTTATCCTGCTGCCGGGAAAGGAAGTGGTACAGTCCAGAATTGCATCACTTCAGCCTCTGCTGAAGTCCATAATTTAGTACTTTTTACAGAATAGTACTATTGCATAATTTAGTACTATTTACAGAATAATCCCTTTTTGGCATTGACATGGGCGGAATCAGTTCTTATTGAAGCAGGCCGTGAGGCAAAGTGGTTGCTTTTTTTGCCCATTGTGCTGTTCTGTATGCATTAAGGGTGAGTAAATTTTAGTCATCTCATTACATGCTGAATGGTGTGCCAGGTGAACAGCAGCAGAACAATCGCTCTGCTGCCCAGCCTGTTTGAATGAAAATTGATCTAAACCCAAGTGGGAAAGTGAATTTGCCAAGGTCATTTTTTGTTTATTGCTTAGAGATGGTCATAATATCAGTGGAAAAGAGAAAGAGTCCAATGGTATCTTAAAGACTAACAAAGCTTCCATGAATCACTGCTCACTTCTTCAGATACATCTGTATCTGAAGAAGTGAGCCGTAACTCACAAAAATTCATACCCTACCACAAATTTTATTAGTCTTTAAGGTGCTACTGGTCTCTTACTTTTTCTCTGCTGCTACAGACAGACAGACACAGCTACCCATTTTGATCTATAACATCCATGAATACTATTCTTTTAGAAACCATTTACACTAGTGTAACTTCTGTACATGATTTAGAAGTAAAGAGGACTGCTGAAGTCGTCATCTTCCAGCCAGTTCTCTAATTTAGGTAGAACATCCCTGTATTCTTCCGGGGACCAAAAGACCTCTGAGTTCCTACACTGTCAAATTTGAGAAGGCATGGAGTCTTTGTCTCTGATGTTAGCATAGAAATCCATATGCATGTATGAAAAAGCAGGCTTGGTATAGTAGTAAATGTAAGTAGAGTATATAATGGGGGCAGTGAGCTGGATCCAAACTTCTTTAAATTGATAGAATTCATGGTAGCAGGTATTCCCCAGCAGTACCTCTGACCCCTAAAGCCATGGCCGAAGGTCAGGGGTTCAACATTCATTGCATATTATTCTGTATTTTATTAATATGCTTCCACCTCACATCGCTGAGAAGTTACGAACATTATATGCTCACTAACAGCAAAAAGAAAGATCCCGCCATACCAAAGTTGTATAGCACCACAAAACGTTTTTTAAATGTTTTAAATTGTATTTGATTGGTTTTAAATTGTATTATAGTATTGATTGTTAGCCGCCCTGAGTCCGCTTGCAGAGAGGGCAGGATATAAATTGAACGTAATAAATAAATAAATGCGCCCCTAAAATAATTCACCTTTTGATACCTCATTTATAAATCCATTCTAAAATAGGGACCTTGATTTCTGTAGTAGTTCAGGCAACCAGAAGTCTTAAGAAATAGATTCTGGTTTGATACTTTTGTTGCAGTAGTATCTATTCCTAGGAGGAACACTATATTGTGGCCTTTTGTTAGCATTTGAAATATCCACATTAGCTAGTCCTAAAACCATATTCCCGGCAGGAGCATTCAATATTCTTGATACCCATAATTTTTTCAACTTTAGTTAATATATTCTGGCAGTGTATTTATACTGTGAGACAGGCTAAATTATATCTTCAAGGTTTTCTCATGCATTGCATTTCTCTCCAAAACTGCTTATTAGATGGTAATGTGGAAGTAGTATAATAGGTTCCATCAAAGTGAAAATTTATATCACTTTTCTATCAAATTACAGGTAATAGGGCTGCTGCTTGCATAAATTATTATCCCATTCCATTTGTCAACTTCCAAATGGAAGTTAAATACTTTCAACCCATTTATCTTTATGATTAACTTTTAAAATGTTGCCCAAACTACATAAACTTCCATAAATTTTACCTGTAATTCTTTTCCACTTGGAAATAAATATGCACTAGTAGCTTTTTGTTTCTTTTCTATTGCAGAACTGTCTTTTTAAAAAAACCCTTAAGATGTACTGCATAAGAAAGTCAAAAAAGGAGTTTATTACTGTTCAGTGATATACATGTACAGTTCTGGAATATATTGCTTCAGCTTAGCATTCTCCCCTTGAATAGTATGCTAATGTATGTTTGTTTTTAAAGAATAAATATGTTATTCTGAAATAATAGTTGGTTTGCCATTTTGGGTTTTGTTATGGAAGTCTGAGTTCAAGCTACAGTAAAGGGCATAATTTCACAGATCTCAAAACATCAAATCCTGTGGATGGCTCTGTCACATTTAGTCTTCATCCCAGGCTCTGTTTTAAGGCTTCTCAATGTTATCTTTTTAAAGGCTTTTTTTCTAAAGACAAATGTAAACTTTTTTTTCCATTTGACTCAAATGCTTTTAAATGGCCATAAAAATTTGACTAGTATCCTTTTCTAATTTTCTTAAAAGATGTTGGCCCAGACAATAGTGTATGAATTGACTTTGAGAGTTTTCTAATTGTTTTATATTATCCCTAAAAAAATACCCAAGACAGGGGTGTCAAACTAATTTGTTATGAGGGCCAAATCTGACATAAATAAGACCTTGTCAGGCCAAGCCATGTCAGACTGAGCCATGTGTGTACCTATTTAAGATTAGGTAGCAGAGATACAAACTTTATAAAGAACACAGATAAACACAATTAAAGATTTTTTAAAAAACCAACTTTAGAACATGCTTAAAATATTAGCACTTGTTGGTCATAAAGGTGTTTTCTTTGTATTTTCCCCGTGGGATCCAGGGAACTGGGCAAAGGAAGCTCTGGCTCTTTCCTTCCTTCCCCAGGGAATGAGGAGGGGGAGGAGTTTTAGTCAATAGAAGAAAGAGAGTATAAGGCTCAGTATTCTGCAAAATACCGAACTGCTGATGTAATATATTAATTGTTCCTTTGAATTGAGAGAGATTTCATACAGAAGAGTCATTGCCAATTTCATCCATTTTATCCTGATCTTGACTAGATGGTCCATTTAAATATCCTGAATTCCCCCCCATACCGACTCCTACCTTCTCAGTTCCCCTGATCTGGATGGCCCAGGCTAGTCCAGTCTAATCAAAGCAGAGTTGGACCTGGTCCATGTTGGATGAGAGACCACCAAGGGAGGCAGGCAATTGCAAACCACCTCTGAATATCTCTTGCCTTAAAAACCCCATGGGGATAGTCATAAGTCAGCTGCAAGTTGAAAGCATTTTCCATTCATCAGATTTTCAGTCAGCTCCTTTGTCTTATTAAACTATCCTCTCTTCCATGTTGTCTAGCTTAAACATCTGCTGTAAATTCCTGCTGCTTCCATTCAGCAACCCAGTCGTGCATCATGTGATAGCTATCAGGCATCATAATGGTAAAAGATGTCTATGTAAAAATCAGTAGATGATTTACCTTCTCAGTGTCACTGAGCTCCCAATATTAGCACACTTCTCAGTGTTAGCTGTTTTTACTTCTAAAAGCGGTGATGATACACAATCAATGAGAAGTGTCTCCTTGTTATGCAACAGTGTACTGTGTTTTCCACCATTCGTGAACGCCTGCTTTATCGTCCATTCAATGAAAACATTTTAGTTCTTTTTTCATGCTTCTTAACTAATTTGTAGAGAGCCAGTTTGGTGTAGTGGTTAAGTGTGCGGACTCTTATCTGGGAGAACCAGGTTTGATTCCTCACTCCTCCACTTATAGCTGCTAGAGTGGCCTTGGGTTAGCCATCGCTGTCCCTTGAAAGGGCAACTGCTGTGAGAGCCCTCTCAGCCCCACGCACCTCACAGGGTGTCTGTTGGGGGAGAAGATATAGGAGATTGTAAGCTGCTCTGAGTCTCTGATTCAGAGAGAAGGGGGGTGGTCTAAATGTGCAGTCTTCTTATAATTTGTAGTGTATAAATGACTTAGAGCCACTAGTGGTTTTTCTAAATAATTAAACTACTTTAATCCACCTGAACACTTTTTCTATCCAGTGATTACTCTTTTTTCAGGTTTTTGTCCAGTTATTTCTCAGTCATTGCATTTCAGATAGCAAAAAGGCTGTAACCTCTTTCGAGGTGTCTGGCCTCCTAGGTGCGGCTGAGAAGTCCACGTTGAATGATAGAAATGGGGGCAGCCCAACCCACAATTATAGAGATGCTCGCTAGAGCCGTTCACACAGAACTCATTCACTCAATCACTCACGCAATAGCCTCGCTAGCAAGACTTTCTGAACGGTGCAACCTTACGTCTGTCTGTATGAAGGCACGCGTGTCGACTCGCGTGCGTTCACACAAACAGGATAATGCCCAAGCTTTCTCCACCAATTTCTGTTAGGGTAACTGCTCTCAAAAAGAACTTGGGGAATTAGATTGAGAGACAGCTGGCCCAATAGGAATCTTTTTTTATCTATGTATACCAGGCTCAACCATTCAGAGAGTGATGCTCAATAAACATGGACTCTAATTTAATAAAAACCAATTGTAATTTATTTAGAATAATAGTTCTTTCATACAAGGTAAAAATACAAAACACTCACACATTCACACAGGTCTGAGGAAATACAGATAGATTGATAGGGGTAACATATATGGGTAGACAAACAGGGTCATATTTACCATCGTCGTCTTCAGGGAAGGTTTCCAATGGCGACATAAGAGGACAGGGGAAATGGACCCAAAACTGTGGCCAGAATTGGGGATGGATCTAGACAGTGGAACTGGGATACTGTTAGATGCACACATGAGTGGAGTTGGGTCAGAGGTTAAATAGACTCTCTTAGACCCCTTAGGTGCTGGGAGGTCTTGGGGAGGAGCAGGGGGAGGCTCTATGATGACCAAGGAGGCAGGACATTCCTTGCTGACACCTAATTGGATGCCAGTTTTGACCAATGAACTTCACCTTAGTCTGGTGAAGCGGGAAATTTCCAAGCTGCAATGCTGCCTGGGGCGGCTCCAAGGTATTAGACTGGGGTGAGAATGGGAATGGCTGGATACTTAAGGTTGAATGGGATTAGCTGGGAAGGTGACAATAGGGAATCAAATACTGGCCTAGGTACCACCCGGGTTAGACAAAAGACTTGATGAAGACAGGAGATGTCCTTCCTCTTATCTCATCTTCTGCTGGGCAAGATTTATTGTTCTGGTATTGCTGAGCAATTAGGATCAACAGTGGAGCTATTAATCCATTCATGAGGTAAATGAGTTGCTTGCAGGCTAGGGTGTGTACGTGTGACTTTCCCACTAAGAAGGAATGAGTTCAGCCTGGCGGGGTATGCTTGGGTCAGGAAAGCAAGATGGATTCTGCTGTTGTTAGCTTTAGGTCCATGGAGCCAGGCTGGAAACATGGTGGCCTGGCTTCTTCCACTGCAGTGGCCAAGACTGGGCACACAAGGAGCAGCTGGAGCATGTCTGTAGTTCTGGCTAACACTCTTCAGAGATGTAGAATGCAAAGCTGCCATATAAGCCTTAGAAACTGTAAGCAAAGTCCACTTCTTAGAGCAGATGTGTGAGAGTCAAATCTCCAGGCACCCTGGCAACCACACTGGCGATCATGATGTCCATGTGTATGAAAAGTAGGGGGCTTTTCCTCACACCTACTACTTTCACCATTCAGCTTTTTCCTCCAATGTTCAGCTCTTTCCTCCAATGGCAGCAAAGGTTAAAGTGCATTATATATGGTAAATATATCCATGTTTGCATGCGTGCCTCCTAATGTGGTCACTGAGCAGTGTTGGCTTTGCTTTCAGGGATAGTACAATTTAAACAAAAAGTATTCAGAACATGCTGCTCCTATTTTTTTCATTGTCTTTATGTCATCACTGTGTGCTCAAAATGGCTTGCTTTTTAGATGAAAAATTCATGTTAGATATTTAAGTGTCATGACAACCGCTTTCAGGAACTCTGCAGTGTGTTTTTAGTCTTGCAACAGCTGATATCCCTATAAGACATTTATTATATTTAAAACGCTGCCACAAAGTGGACTTAGAGTTAGTGTCAGCATACTAGGGCTGCCGACTTTCAGGATGCTGTGGAGGTGTTTTCTGTTGCCTTAGAAGGCTGGACCAGAACCAATGGGTTGAAATTGAATCAAAAGAGTTTTCGGCTAGACATCAGGAAGACCTTCCTGACAGAGAAGTTCCTCAGTTAAACAGGCTTCCTCAGGTGGTGGTGGGCTCTCCTTTGGAGGTTTTAAAACAGAGGCTAGATGCCCAGCAGCAGTGCTGATTTTGTGAACTTAGGGGGAGGTATTTGTGAATTTCCTGCATTGTGCAGGGGGTTGGACTAGATGACCATGGAGGTCCCTTTGAAACTCTATAATTCTATGATCTCCTGGGATTATAACTGATCTCCAGGTGACAAAAATCAGTTCAGAAACTGGCTACTTTAGAAGGCAAACTGTATGCCATTATACTCCACTGAAGTTCCTTCCTTTCCCAAAACCTATCCTCCTCAGGCTCTCCCCCCCAAAAATCTCCAGATATTTTCCAGCCCGGAACTGGCAACCCTAATTATCTTGTATCAGATCTGAGATGCATCAGCAGTCATTGCTTAGAATTAATCATTTTTTTCATGCTGCTCAGGCCTCCCTTTACAACTCTTCCTTTAGGCCATCTAACCTGGGACCATCATCTTTTGTAGTGCAGGAGTTATGCATAGAAATACATCTTTGGCCCAGCTGTCAAACAGAAGAGTTGTTGTAGGAAGTTGTTTGTGTTGTGTTAACTGAATGTAAGTTGTCCCATATTATTTTGCTGTTCTTAATAAAAGCACAACTGGGAGGTATCAAAGTCAATGGCAGCTAACTGACTAAAGCAACTGAAATCTTGTGATTCTACTGATGTAAATGAAAAATTATTTTTGTCAGTCACAGTAGTAGTTACTGAAAAGTTTGTATTCTCTGCCCAAATGGGCTCTATAAAGCTGTAGGTAGTGTCTGTCGCTGAGGAGTCATAGAGAATAATTTTCATAGCTCTGTTTAAATATAATCTGGGGTCTTATATTTGAAGGAATAATTACAGTATGTTGAACAGAAGGTCTAGATTTCACAGTAAACCCTTAGTGTCTGCTGTGATTTGAGATGGAATTGTGTATCTACATGACTGCATTCATCTGACATTGAAACATCTTTCCAGGAAAAAGAAAACAACCTTTGGTTTTTTTAAAAAAATCCATATAGTAATGCTAGCCTGGATGCAGTGTCAGTGATGTGATTTCCTGTTTATTGCTGAAGGCTGGAAAGCTAATCTCATTGCCAAAAGAGTGTCTTTTTTCCATCCTTCAAAAAAAAAAGTATGTGAAGACACATGCTCCATCTTTGCAACAGGAGATGTACAGACTCCAAGGAGACAAAATAAAGGAAAGGAAAGTAAATATATATCCCATTATAGGCAATGTGAGAAATTTCATTTCTTTCTCCCTCAGCTCTATTTTCCTAAACTCTGACTGAGCCATTCTGGTGTAAGTACTGAGTACATCTTGCTGTACTAAAGATTTTATCTTTTTAAAAACTAAGTACCCATAATTCTAAGTTTGAAGTTACATAATGCTTCTGAAATGAAAAAAAGGTTGTTTTACTGGTCACACTGTCCATTTTAGGTGGCTTTTGGATTTACACTGGCTTAGACAGTCTTGCATGGTCAATGTTGGCTGCTCTGACTGGCATTGGCTTTCCAGAGTCTCAGGATGAGGTCTTTCACATCACCTGCTATCTGATTGCTTTTAACTGGAGATTCTAAGGGTTGAACTTGGGAGTTTCTACATGCCAAAGTTCTGCCCTTGAGCCACACCTTTACTGGCCCATTGGTTCCAGCTTTGAGACTGTGGAAATCTAGTACATTGGTCACTTGCTTTTATATTAGATGACTTTAACGGTTTTAATTCCTGAACTATTGGACTTTTAACTTTTGTATTGTGTGTTTTTTTCTGTTGTGATCTGCCCTGAGCCCGTTTGTGGGGAGGGTGGAATAAAAATCTACTAAATAAATAAATACTAAATGAACAGTGTTTGTTCAGTTTGTAGAGTGTTCACTATTGCAGACTTGCTCAGCTGAAGGGGGAAAAGTTGTATTTTCCTAGTGATATAACATGGTTTTGAGACTTGGAAAATGTTGCTATCCCATCAAGAGAAATGCTACCTTTCCCCAGAAAAAGCTTGGATCTTGCACAACTGTGTATCAGTAAATTTGTTATATATCTAGAAATGCACCAGTGGCTGAGATTTGGAGTACTGTACATTTGGTATACTTTACCTGAAAATATTAACAGAATTTATATATTGCCAACAGTGGTTTTAGAAGAAAAAAGCTATGCTTCTAATTTTGCAGAACAGGGAAAAATAAAAAAGTGGTACAATTTTTAACATTTTTAATGAGTAACATTTTTAGAATGGTTATTTTTTTTTAAAGATCCAATTTATTTCTAAAATATGCTGCTTGGTGAATTTTTGAGACAATACTGAAACAGATGCAATGGATTTTTAGTTTAAGAAATTTCCTTAACCAGCTTTTTATAGATAACACTAGGAAAAAAAATGAAAGTAATATAGCCATTAATAACAATATTCGGACAGCAGGGTAGCTTTCCTTCTCTGAGGTCAGCTGTGCTTAGATTAATCAGGTTGACATTTCGTGCTGGTGGGTCATGAACTAATGATAATAGCATTAAATGGTGATTCACTTGCTGTGGGAAGCGCAACTCATTATTCAGCCACTATATTAAATCATCACCACAAACACAAGGAACTTTTGCAGGCTGCCAAAGTAGCATGTAAGGGTAGAGAAGTCGCTTTTTGTATCCTTTGGCTTAGCACAACCCCCTTAACCATTTCAAGGATTGGTATGATTTATAAGTTATAATTGAATGGTTTCAGTAGCCTTAGTTCAAGATATTGTGTTGATACTATAGCATTTTAAAGATGTAGGCAGCAGTCTTCAGAATGTTTTCCTGGGAGTAAACCCCATTGAATAAAGTGAAACTGATTTCTGGGTATACCTGCTTAGGATTTCTCCCATATTCTTTCAAGATTTATGCCTTTCTTTAATAGCCACTTAAAAGAAAGAAAGGCACTCTTTCTTTTTTAGTTTAAGAAATTTCCTTAACCAGCTTTTTATAGATAACACTAGGGGAAAAAATGTGGTTTTTCGGGGAGGGACAGTGGTTCAGTGGTAGAGCATCTGCTTGGTAAGCAGAAGGTCCCAGGTTCAATCCCTGGCATCTCCAAAAAGGGTCCAGGCAAGTAGGCGTGAAAATCCTCAGCTTGAGACCCTGGAGAGCCGCTGCCAGTCTGAGAAGACAATACTGACTTTGATGGACCAAGGGTCTGATTCAGTAAAAGGCAGTTTCATATGTCCATATGTTCACTCTTAACTCCTCTGTGCATAAAGTTCTTACAAATAAAATAATTTGAACTTTGACTCAATTTTCCATTAAATTTTCCTCTCTTTCTGTAGTTGATAATAAACATACGCACAGACTTTACTGCATTCAAGTTTATGCTCAGAAGTAAAATAGTAAATACTTCCTTAAGATTGACTCTATATTTTCTTATGATCTGAAAATGTAAATGAACTCTGTGTGCATGTTTGTGTGTATATGTGTGTTAACATAACTGAAGTATACAAATAAATTTTGGAATTCATTGCAGGTCCCTAAATGTTGCATGTAAAAATGCATTTTCTCATCTTTTCAAAATACCCTGAACTGCATATCCAGCAGATTTTTTTACAACTGTACATGATACATTGTTTTTGGCAGAATAATGGTTTTAATTTTTATAAATGACCTTTTTTCTTGAACTACATGTGGCACTTTGTGAATAATTGAGAATTTGGGAATTGACTTGGACAGTAGGAAAGAAAACATATAGACATAACTGTTCATGTTGACTCAGTTGGGAGGTTAAAATGTAACTCCTCTCTGTCTCAGTAAGAAAAACAAGCTGCTCTGAAAGACTCCTATGCCACTAGAGGTCAGTCTTTGGTAATCAACCTTTAATGAACCAGAACTGTCAAGAACGCTAATAAATTACGCTGTGGACTTTTCTAATTATGAATTCCTATTTAATCATTCACTGACAAGTTAACTGTGGCAGTAGTTCTATGTACTTTGCATACACTGTTATGCTCATGTATTATTATATTTCTCGAAATGCAGGTCTTCCATCATATGAACAGGTCATTACCAAAGACTCTCTTATCTAATCATAATTACTTATTATGAGAAATAATTAACTTAGTTACCCTCTTGATTCTACTCATGGCAAAAGACAATCCTCCCTCCCCCAAAGACAGAATAGTAAAACATTTTACTTAAAGGCATGTTTTGATTTCTATATTTATAAAATGATTAACACTTCCACATGAAAGCAAGCAGTTTCAATACAGGATAACAAAGCACTAAATAGGTGCACAGTTTAAAATGTTATAAACTGTGTCCTTGTTAATATTTCTGGAGTACAAAGATACTTCGCAAGCTGTAATAGAACTGCATATGGTATACAAAACTTTGTAATGTATGTACTGCAAGCTAATCAGGTAACTAGATGTGATTTAGCTAACAAGTCTTATTTTAGTCAACCTGATGATCACATTCATTTCTGAAATGCATTAGGAAAGTGAGTTTCAGTAAGATCAGTGGGACCTAATCCCATGTAAATGTGCCTTAGAGATGGAGTCAAGTAACCAAACAACTATTTACTCTCATTATGTGGGGCTTCTTTGTTGATGGCTACACTTTTAGAGGCACCTCTGATAGTCAGTCTAGCATTTGAGAGAGCCTCAGATTTTGTCTATAGCCCTCACGTAACCCCTCCCCCCCCCAAAAAAATAAACCTTGATCATCTTAATCCATCCTAACAGCTGGGCCTTATAATTGGGTTCCAGCATTAGGGAGTTACATTGAACTCAAGGCTCTGAGCAGCAGCATCTCTGATAGCTTTGCTAGATGTGAGTCCAGTAGCACCTTACAGACCAACAGCCTTTCTGGGGCTTAAGCTTTTGAGAGTCAGTGCTCCCTTTGTCAGACAAGAGATAGTAGATTTGTAGAGCTCAAAGTAAAGAGCAGAACAGGAATCTCTTGACATAAAACCATTGCCAACTACAGGAGGGGATGACTGACTGGAGAGTCTTAGTAGGACATTGGGAAGCAAGAATTGGTACACTATTCAAATGCAAGTACACAACATTCAAATTTTAATTGCTTTTAAAGGTCTGGAGGAAAACCTGTCCATTCATCTTCATGGCTTTTGTGCAGTCCCACATGAGACTGTGTGCACAGGCTGCCCTTGGAGAGGATTTTTCCAGTTTCTAGAGCTTTCTAGCTGTGGAGAGAATGTTCCCCCACTCCTGTCCAGAGACAGCTGTTCCTGTCCAAATCAGCATGTGATCAGGAAAAGGGGAGCAGTCTCTCCCTTTTTCTTTTTGCTGCCATAGAGACAGGATCTATGAGCTAGAGCTGTGCTTTTCTCAACAATTGGAGTATGTTTCTCCATCATGGTTCTGTTTAAGAAGTGTGCCAAGTGTGAAACTAAAATGGCCCAGTCGGATGAATACACTTCGTGTCTGATATCTTTGGGGAAAGCGCATAACACCGAGCAGACATGATAGGGCCTCCTTCAAGGCCACTTTGTGAAAAAGGTGCTGGGATATCAGATACTTCAACTCAAAAAGTTTGTTTGTTTGTTTAGTCGATTTGTATTCCTCCCTTTCCCAAGAATGGGCTCAGGGCGGTAACATCTTTTTAAAATAACTATTTAAATTAGACAGTTAAAAACAAATAAATTAGCAGTATATCAAACAATACAAGTTCTCAGATGAAAAAATGGCTCAAATACCTGCAGTAGCATCAGTGTGGAAATCATTCTCATCAGACCTGAAAAAGGTTCCGAAGCCTTCTCCAATTCCAGGGGCCTCCTTGGAACCTCTGGCAAAGAAAAAGACTTTCTCCGAGATGCCTCCAGTCTCCTCCTGTTCAGGGCTCGCTATCCCCTCTATGCCAATCAGCATATTTCTTTTGGATCCAGTCTCCAAACATGTCAGAACTGATCCAGATCACTGATGAATTTCCTCTTTCCTTGGATGATGAGATCTTTGAGGGAAGTTAATTTCCGTAACAGTTTAGGAAACCCTAAGTCTTAACAAATTGATTCTGGTTTAATACCTTTGTTGCAGTAGTATCTGTTTTCTAGAAGGAACAATATATTGTGGCCTTGTGTTAGCATTTGAAATATCTTCATTAGCTAGTCCTAAAATTATATTCCAGCAGGAGCATTCAGTGGCCCTCCCAGTGCTTCAAAGCCTCTTAGATATGGCATCAGGCCTTTGATCCAAGCTGGCTTTCATTCCTATCTCCACAAAGATGCTTGAGAACCTTTATGAAATGAGGGAGAAGGGATGTGGTTTTTCATGCCGTGTTTTCCAGCTAACTCCTCAATGCTGAAGTCCTGCACTGCAGACAGTACCCATGCATCGTCTTCAGACAAGGAAGATCAAAAATTGGATGCATTGGGTTGAAAAAATGTACACCTTGGCTTTCCCACACCCAGGAAGGAAGTGGGGAGGAGGCAAGGGCAGTGCTGCTTTTTCAGTAGGTTGCTTGCCGCTGCTGCCATGGTTTTCCCCACTGATCAGCTGATCGTGTGGGGGGGGTGTCATCCTTTAAAGAGCCTTGGAGGCGCTTCACCGCCTCTTCCCTGGCTTTAAAATTGTGAAAACGGAGGGAGAAGAAAATGCTGCGGGGGCAAGAGCCTGGTCCCTTGTGCCAAAAGGGTTGGGGACCACTGGCTTAAAGGACATGTACTTCTGCACAACCATCCATCAGAATTGAAGAAAGTTCTTAAACTTACAGTGTGGAACCTCCTGTTTTGAGTATTGTGTGTTACTCTTTGCCCTTGCCACTGCCTCATGGGTGTTCACCAAATGAAGGCCTGTAGTGGTCTCTTACTTTAGAATGAGAGGGTGCATGGTCTGCCCCTACTTCAATGATTGGCTCCTTGTGGCCAGCTTAGAGGCATATCTCCAGTCTTCTGTGAACCTTATGCTCCAGACCAGGGGTGGCCAAACTTGCTTAACACAAGAGCCACACAGAATACGGTAAATGTCAGATGTCTGAGAACCACAAGACATGAGTGCAGCTAGACTTGATCTGACCTGCCAGCTCCTGAGATGCCAACCATGCCCCTGTCCGATTTACTGAGCAATTATGTGTTAGTATACACAGAGAGAGAGAGACAGAGAGCATCAGACAAGAATAAAAGCCTTGAGCTTTTGGCACAACATCTTATTTATTTCAATTTTTAACTGATCTTTGATGATAATAAACTGAACTACTAGATGCTTAGAACTGTTCGTTTCTTCAAATTTTTTCTTAAAAGTGATATATTTTGGCAAGCATTCTCTAGCTCCCTCAATTAGAAATGAGGGGGGGAGACAGGCAGGCAGAGAAAGGTTTAAAGAGACAAATGCCGGTCAATGGGGTGGTGGGGGTTCCCAAGCCATAGTTTGGCCACCTCTGCTCTGGACTCTATCAGATCTGGGGTCCCATCTTTTCCCCCTGCTCTGGGTTGATTACATTGGTGGCATCCTGGACTCAATTCTGGGGAAAGTCTTCTTATCAGGTGACAGAATTAGGGCCATTCAATCCTTAGTGGTTCACTTCACATCCAACAGCTTTCAGAGGGCAGTACATACTCAGTCATTGCTCAGACTGATGGCTGCATCCACCTTCACAGTCCCCTGTGCCAGGCTCAAAATGGTTCCTGAGAGTAGTTAAGATTAATGTAGTCCCACAAACTGTACATTGCTCAAGAAGTTACCAGTCCTTGGCATGGTGGTCTGATGACTCCAACTTGTCTGGGGGGATAGATTTTGGTCCCCAAGACTTTGACATTCAGATTTGTACAGATGCCTCCCAGTCAAACTGGGGCATTCACTGTGGGAAATGCTCAGTGTATGGATTATGGTCATCAGGGGAATCTTCCAAACACATTAATCTGCTAGAAACTTGAGCTATCAGGTTTGCTCTAAAATCTTTTTTCAGATCTCCTGCAAAGAAACAGACTTTTCATGGCAACAGACATGGCAGCCAAATATTATTTAAAGAAACAAAGCATGGGATTGCTGTTGCTCTACAGAGAAGCACTCGTGGTGTGGTATGAGCAGGCCTCGGATTCAGCAGGAGCTCACAGGAGTGCAGCTCCTGAACCTTTCTGAGAGTTCCACCTCCTCCTTCCCACCTTGTCCACTGAATAGTAGGTGCAGCTGCATGACAATTCCTGGATGAGCTCCACCATCTATTTTTCTACAAAATGACCCCTGGGTACAAGGCCATTCAATTGGGCACCTCCCTTCAAGCCATCCATGTGGCAGGCGCCCAGAATGACAGGGTGGATAGTCTAAGCAGACAGTTGAGCCCAGACCTCAAGTGGGCGTTTAACCCAATCTACTTAATCCAAGTGTTTCAGGAGTGGGGCTATTCCACAGTGGACCTGCTTGCATCCCCATCGAAGTTCCCTTGGTTCTGTTCAAAGGCAGCAAAGATTCCTCAGTCTCTTGGGGATGAATTTAAAATCTGTTGGCAGGGGGGAGTTTTTCTGTCCATTTCCCCCTTTCCCTATCCACAAAGTTATTCAAATGTGGGATTCCAATTGTCCCCTTTTGGCCCTGAAAGCTATGGTTCCCTGCTCTCTGGAGACTGTCCCAAGGAAGGCATGTTGCCCTACCTCCAGAGCCCAGCCTTCTCCACCAAGGCCTGCTGGTATACCACAACATGAAGGTGCTACATTTTGAAGGCATGGCTAAGCAATTATGGCGGACATATTCAGACAGGATTGTCAAGGTTCTACAAGTGGCTCTGAAGCCTGCCACTAGTACACTGCATTTCCCCAAATGGGACAAATTCTCCTTTGGCAGCCAAAAGGAAAATGCATCCTTACTCCTGCCCCTACCAGTAGTACCAATTGACTTCCTGTTGACATTGACAGATAAGGGCCTATAGTCTTCTCCATTAAAGTGCACCTAGCTTCTCTCAGCCAACCACAAAAAGGTGAACACCTGTGCTGTCTTCTCTGCACCTCAGTGTAGGAGGTTCATCAGAGGGCTTTTCAATGTACTTCTGCCAGCCACCTCTCAGAACTTGCAATGGAAATTGTCCTTATTTTTATCAGCTCTGATGAACAAACCACTTGAGCCTTTAGCAACAGACGACATAGCTTTGATGTCCCGCAAAGCAGCACAATCACATCAGCTCGCATAGTTAGCAAACACAGGAACCCTTAGATGTGATCTCCTCTTTTCTAAATTCCATAGCGCAGGGGTGGCCAACAGTAGCTCTCCAGATGTTTTTTGCCTACAACTCCCATCAGCCCCAGCCAGCATGGCCAATGGCTGGGACTGATGGGAGTTGAAGGCAAAAAACATCTGGAGAGCTACTGTTGGCCACCTCTGCCATAGCGATAAGATGGATCTCTCTCCTTTCTACCCAGAGTGGTCTCCCAGTTCTGTGTTGCCCAAGACATTGTCTTAGTGGTATTTTTCCCTTTTTCATTGTCTCCCACAGAGCATGATCTACACACTTTGGATATTAGGAGTTGCTTTTTAAAAATTTGGAATGCATCAAAAGCTTCCACATGGATAAATCTTTATTTCTTTTTCAGGGTGCAGTAAAGGAAGAGCAGCCACACCTCAGTCAGTATCTAGATGGGTGGTCTCTACCATAAGAGTAGCAGCCAGGAGACTATCCTGCCCATTCCCTCTCAGGGAACACTCAACCAGGGCACAGGCATCAGCAGCAGCCTTCGTCAGCAATGTCTCCCTATCAGACATCTGCAGGGGAGCCACCTGGTCAACCCCTTCTATATTCATGAAGTGTTGTACCATCGATGTGGACTCCAGGAGGGAAGCAGCTGTGGGGATAGCAGTGCTGCAGTCACAGTTTCACTGATCAACCCATTCCCATCTTCTCAGTCAGTGAGCTTGCTACTCTCCTATGTGGCACAGAAGCCATGAAGATGAAAAAATAGTTGTATTTACCTGTAACTGATGTTTGTCAAGTGGAATTCTGTGCAGGCACACATCCCGCCCTCCTTTCTACACTGTGGGCTGCTCTGCAAGAGTCTTAAGTGCTCACAGTGGCAAAAGGAAGGTGGAGGGAGAGACTATTCCCCCACTCCCAATTATGTGCTGATTTGGGCAGGAACAGCTGTCTTTGGGTGGGAGGGGGGAGCGCTCTCTCTACAGCTAAAAAGCTCTAGAAGCAAGTTCTAGAAAAGCTCTAAAAAGCTCTAGAAAAAAACCCTCTTTGTGGCTGGTTTGTGCACGCACAGTCCCATGTGTGCCTGCACAGAAGCCTATTCAATGAATATCAGTTACAGGTAAGTGCAATTATGTGTTATGTGAATTAAGCAAAAAAGATGTTGTGTGTGACATTTTCTAATCCTTAGGTGAAACAAGAGGTAAGAACAAAGTATTTCACATTTCAAAAGGACACTGTTTTGGCAGCAGCATAGTGCAATCCTGATTTTTTAAAATTGTGATTTAAAAAAATCTTTTTCTTTTGTTAAAAGGAAACGTCTTAGCATACAGATAGTGCATTGGCACTGTTACAGCATGTTGTAAAACATTTGACATATTGCTGCGGCTATATCATAAAAGGTGTTGTGCTTTGCATTTTAATTCTTCTATGTGATCTTTTAGTTTAAGTACATATAATTAGGTTTCTTGAGTTTACTCTCCCTCTTCAGGAAAAAAGTGGACATGTTTCATGTACTCCAAAAATAAGATTTTAATATTTATTTCCATATTAAAGCAAAATGGGCAGTCAGGATTTGAACTCTGGTCTCTCAATTCCTAGTCTGATACTATAGTAGAAGACTTTGACAAAATTATCACCAGGTCTCTGAACAGAGTCTGTCTTGTGGTAAGTGTAGCTATGCCATGGCTGTTTGCATGTAACAGAAATTATAAATTGTGAATATAGCACAAATAATTAATTACCACCTCAACTGATTGTGTAAATTGATCTTTATCAAAACTCTATGAAATGGTAATATTATTTCTTTGTTTGGCCCATATGTGATAAGTGAAAATATACATATCCAGGAGCGTCCTTAAGCTTTTATGTATTCTGAAACCTTGGATCTGTTTATGCATAAGAAGGTGCATAAAACTGTATGCACATTTGAAATTACCATTTCATTCAGCATGAATGAACAAAAGCAGGAAAAGCAGTCCAGAGTGTGTATATGCTAATGCATATGTGTGTGTGCACACAATATGTGCTACATTGCTTAGTAGGATGACAAATTATGGCTGACCTAGTCATCATTTGTGACAACCAATGATCTTGCCCCTCTTCTCATAGTCTTGAGGCATATGAGAACAGTGTAGGGGAAGGCTGGATTGATATTTCCTTTCATACCAGGCTTCAGAAATGCTCAGAAGCAGCAAGGGATATTCTTTTGATTGTCTCCAGAGGCTGGCACACAGTGAGACTGATGTTTTCCATTGGAGTTCTGTGCACTCCTAGAACTTGGACTAGGGGTGGATTCTATCTCCCTCATTTGACATTAAATGAAAGAGCCTCTGAGATTCTCTGAGATTTATGGAGAACTTGTGGGAGAGGAGTATAAAGAGATAGATGGTGACCAGAAAGAGATTTATAGTTGCCACTGGCCACCTGACAGCCACACTTGGAATCCTCTTATATTGTGTCACTTGTGGTTGCAACTGAAGTGAAGCAGTCTGGGAGTGTGCTCGTATCTACACTTCTCCTGTCAATTTGACTTTCAGCCGCTCCCTTAACTGCTGTTTATTCGGTCTTTTAAAAAGCCATTTGTGATTTCATTGGATTTGATGCTAAAAGAGGAACTGTCAGGAGAATGGCAATATGCTTACGGAACTGCTCATGTTTATAAAAATGTTAACCCTTACAAACAGCAGGTTAAGATTGTGATATTCTGGGGAGGTCTTTTGGTTTTCCACACACTCCTTGAATTGCTGTCCCAATTCTGTTTATCGGTGCATTAGGAGTAAATGTCAGAATGGAATTCCAGTTGAGTACATATTTTAGGCTGGATTTCTGACACTGAAGAGTGCATTGGGTCTAAATGCTAAGAAAGCATGTCTTACATTATCTTGCTAGGCAGGAAGATTTTTTTTTCTCTCCACTATGTCATGGTAATTTATATCCTTTCCTGCCACATTAAGAGTGGCCTTTCTTGCCCCACCAAGTAACTTTTCAAGTTCTGAAATGTCTCTTTGCTGTTAAGTGACCAGGACAGGGCATAATATTTTATAATTTGCATCTGTTTAGTCTGCTTAAGTTTGTAGGCTTGTATTTTGTAGAAGTTACAATAGCTAGAGTGTATTTTTCTGTGAACTTCTACCTCCTGTGGGATTAGCAGACATAAAGTGATGTGTGTTAAGGACTTTTCATGCATGCCCTCTGATGTGCATTAACCATCAAGGACTAGATTGGACAATCAGTCCCTTCATTATATTTACGTGAATGTGTATTGTGTTTTGTGTTTCAAGTCATAGTATATCAAACTTCCTTTGCAATTTTATTGGTTTTTCTCCCACTCATGTCCCTTGCGAAGTTCAAGCACTTTAATCCCTATGGCCACTCAACGCTTTGTTGGAAGCATAAATCCTTTAATTATGCTGCTCAGTAGGGTCAGGCTGTTGCTTATACTCCCATATGAACTGCCTTGAATGTCAGTTCTTTCTGTGCCTTTTCATACATTATTGCAGTAGCTCAGGACATGTGACTTATTGGTGTACAAGACCAGCAGAAATAATCATGTTATCTCCCTATTCTGGTTATGATTGACCTTGCTGGTCTTCCCTCCCCTTGTGCATTGTCAGCATATATGTGGGCACATCTCCTGTGTATGTGACAAGCTGTATGGAAGAAGAAGATGACGATGACATTGGATTTATATCCCACTCTATACTCTGAATCTCAGTCTCTGAGCAATCACAATCTCCTTTACCTTCCCTTCCCCCCACAACAGACACCCTGTGAGGTAGGTGGGGCTGACAGAGCTCTTATAGCAACTGCCCTTTCAAGGACAACTCCTGCGAGAGCTATGGTTGACCCAAGGCCATTCCAGCCGCTGCAAGTGGAGGAGTGGGGAATCAAACCTGGTTCTCCCAGATAAGAGTCCAAGCACTTAACTACTGCACCAAACTTAGGCTTTCTGTTTATGATCAAGCACCTAACTTCAGTGCATGCATTGGTGCTTTGCCCACATGTAACTGGGCCAACACAGTCAGTCCTACTAGCCACACAGGCCATGCGCACCAAAATCTCACACATGCAAACTTTCCCATTCATTCAGGCCACCTGATGAGACCATGCTCCAAATTTTATTCATTTAATCCAAGCTCTTCTAACTAAAATGTTTTTCCTCAATGAAAGCTATATACATCACCACAGACCCACAAATGGAATTGTGCACATGCACGCCACAGTTTTGGAGTTTTCTAGAACTATAATGTAATTCTTGGGCCTTCCTTCAGCTAATTCCGTCTACAGGTACCCATGAATGAGGTTAGTACTGTCCCACATCATTGTCTTCTGTGGATACAGTCCTATCAATTTTGTATCTTTAGGTTAAACAATTGCTGAACATTATTTGATTTAGAGGGCAAACAGACCATAGAATTTTTGCTGGGAGCATCCACAAATCCATTTTTGTATTGGCTTTGGGAATGGCTTTGCCAGTGAGCTATATATAACTTGGTTTACTCTTTCCCCAGTATTCTGGTGCATTTCCAAATGAATATAGTGACTAAGAAATTGATATAACAAGAGTCTTGTGTCACTTTAGAGATTAATCCTCTTTTTGGTAAGGTTTCATAAGTAAGGTTAACCACTGCACCAAACTTAGGCTTTCTGTTTATGATCAAGGTTTCATAAGTAAAAGGTCGTTTTGTCAGATACAGCCCCAACATTTCTGCTGAAATAAATTAGTATTTTAGGTGCCCAAAGACCCTTTGCTGTTTTCCTTGCAACAGAATTGCATGCCTATTCTTCTGATGGTTTACAGTGTATTATTTCACAGTCATGTTGGTGGAGAATAGGGTTGCCAATCCCAATTTGGGGCAGGGGATCCTCTGGTTTGGAGGCCCTTCCCCTCACTTCAGGGTCCTCAGAAAGCAGGGTGGGGCATGGGGGAAATGTCCACTGAACATTTCATTATACCCCATGGAGACTAGTCCCCATAGGGTATAATGGAGAATCAATCCATGGGTATCTGGGGCTCTGAGGAGGGCTGTTTTTTGTATTAGAGGCACCAGTTTTTCAACATAGTATCTGATGCCTCTCCTAAAAAAAATCCACCAAGTTTCAAAAAAGATTGGACCAAAGAATCCAATTCTGTGAGCCCCCAAAAGAAGCTGCCCCCATTATTAACAATGGAAAGAAGGCATTTAAAATTAATGGAGTCTCTTTAAATGTGATGGCCAGAACTCCCTTCATAGTTCAATTGTGCTTGTCACAACCTTGCTCCTGGCTCCACCTCCAAAGTCTCCTGTGTCTACCCCCAAAGTTCCCATATATTTCCTGAGATGAACCTGGCAACCCTAGGTGAGTTGCTCCAAAGCTAGCAGCTAGAGTTTCCAAAAGTAGAGAACAAAAGCACTGAGCTTTTACTGAAAACACATTAATGCCACTGACTTGTTGATAGAGAACTACTCTGGTTATCATATAATTGTGACTTAAATTAAAACACTTGCCAATTGAGATAATCTCATGAATGCCCTTGTGCAAGCATACTCATATGCAGTAGCACTCTTTTGCATATGATACTATTATGCAAATGTTTGTTTCCTGTAAGTCCCAGCGGTGAACCACTCTTAGTTTTGATTTGTGTCCTCTCTGGGTTGGGAGATCATTATTTTAGTGACATGAGCACAAAGAGCGGGGCCTGATAATGCGATAGAAGATTAGGATCCCTAAGGATAAACAAAGTAAAGGAGGCAAAATTAGGTGCGAGCTCACTAATCTGATTTAATTCTGAATTTTACAGACTGTTCTTGGAACATTGGAAATAAATATGTTTGAACTACACAAGGTAAAAACAAAACATTTTTGTGTTTCAGAATATTATTTGGGTAGTTTGCATTTTTAAAGAAAACAACTGTGATGACAATACTGATGCACAAACCTTTTCTGAAGCAGAAAATGGGAATCCTTGTCAGGAACCTGGATGGGGAAAAATGCCTGGTGCTCACACATCCTGTTAAGATACATGTATATTTTTAAACATGCTTGCATAGCACAGTTCTTCAGACTTTCTCTCTTGTGGGTAGTTCTGAAGCCAGAGCAGCTCATGCTTTACAGTTTTCTGTTGCTCTTTCAGCAAAAGTTGGGCCATTGTGATATTTATTTGAATTCAAACAAGGCTAATTAAAAGAGCAACTGACAGTTGTTGTGATCCGACTTTGACTGGAGCTTGATGGTCATTATGGGTAAATAATGAACCAGGTCTGCAAATGTAGCAGCTGCCAACTTGGGCTCAAAGAACAGCTATTTCTACCAATTTAAAGATCTATCGACCGCTTCCTTTCCTCCCTGCAGATCTTCTGCAGAAATCTAATGTTTTCTGCTGCTGTTTTTTTGTCGTTTCAGCTATTGTAGAAATGCCCTGTAATTTCCTTCTTAATATTTAACTTAGCCCATTATTAGCTTTCAGAGTTAACTTTTCTGGTTGAAAGATTGCTTATTTCTTTTTAGGAACAAGAGTAGGTTAGCAATTATAATTGTGTGCATTCGATTTGTACATTTTGCATATTATTGCAATATGTTGTAATTTGTGTATTCAACCAACTACTGTTCTTTGCATATAGCTCCATTAATGATAGAGGTAGATTAGTGTTCTAAAGGTTTCCCTTGGTTACTGAGTGTTCCGCTGTAGTAATAAGCTCCCATTTGTGATGAAATATTCATACGTTTGCACAAATCTGGTATCAACTTCTGGGTTTGTGAGTTTTGTTTTGTTTCTTTTTTAGTTTTGAGGAATAATGTGCTCCTGAGCTCTCCATTTCAGTACAGAGAAACTGCAGTGTTTGTCATTAAGATACACTTTGAATGCGTTATCACTTCATCATCTTTTGCCTTGTCCCATTAGGAAGCAGGAAACATGTATTAAAGGAAGGAGGTAAAGATAAATTGTAATCATAGATGGATCTAACTTACCTTATAGAAGTTCCAGAGCTATAAATACAGCACAGAAATAAAAGAATTATCATTGTAGTTTTCCATATATGTGCCTGTACTTACAGCAACTACACAACATTTATTTCAGATGCCATTATTAAAGGCTATGCACATTAGGCAAAATGTAAGAGTGTGCTTGCACATGGAATATATTGCAGCAGAACCAGAAATCTTGCTGAGAGGAAATGATCCCAAATGTGCCTCTAAAAGACAAGTCTTGCCTCAAGAAATAATGATGAAAAATGATTCATTTAAGTGTTTCTTTGTGTTTTAGAAAAAGATAAACTTTGTTTTGTGCCAACCTATCTTGCTTGTTGTTTGTGTGGAAATGTATGCGTTTGTGCATGTTTTTTCTTCTTTGTGAAACCAGCAATACATTGACGAGAGCTTACATTGTGCTACTTTATGTTAAATCAGATCACCCCTGAAACATGTGTAGAGCCATTCATCTGTGTCACCAAAACCCAAGAGAACATCTGACATCGACTCTGAAACCGAAACAGTGATCACTTACAAATCAAACATGGCACGCTCTAAACCGATTGTGCATGGCAATCTTTTCTGAGAAAGGACAACTAATTGAACATGATAAAGTGTAAAGTTAATTAACACCCTTAAATTTGTTGATTACTTTTCACAGGATTATATTGTTCAGTTGAGTAGCAGCTTTCTGTCCCAGCTGTCGCCTTTTTAGCCTGAATGTCGCTGGTAAACAATAGAGACACCATAACAAGTCGTAAATGGTCCTTGTGACAGCAGACCCTTGTGAGGCTGCATCTGTAGAAAATGATTAAAACAATTGCATTTTAAAGACAGTTCACATAGCAGCCTGGTCCCATTGGCCCTCTCCTTTATCTCATTTGATGGCAGACTGGTTAAAACATTTAAGTGTATTTTAGTACATTCAGTGATTTTACTGGTTTCAGTGGAATAATTCTGTTTTTAGGTGCTGTATATATTAAAATGGTACTTATGCTTATTTCAAATTATGCCTTTCTATACATATTAAATGAAAGAAAATGGCTCTTTTTCAATGAGTGCAATACACAGTTTTTCTAATACATAAGGTAGGAATTCAATCTCTAAATCTAGATTGTAGTAGCTCAAAGGAATTTAAAAAATAAAGGCTATATTGACAGTATAGTAAAACTTTCTGGATATCTATCTTTGCTTTAGTAGTTACAGTACATATTGGTTTTCCTCTGTGCATGGTAAAACATGTCATGTAAGCTGGAAATAATTTAAGAGTAATTCTTTTAAACAGTGAAATTCTCACAAGCAAAATTTTAAGAAAAAAAGGAACAAATGATTGTTTAGTTCTATGGGTGCTCTAGCTCTCGTGCTATCTGTTTCTTTTTAACAAATGCATTAAGGAGCCAGTGCCCTCTTGCATTTTTCAGAATAATGGCATGCAGACATAAAGATAATGTAGAATTTGAAAGAATTTAAACTATATTTTCCTGGGCAGTGCTGGCTTAAATAATTAACTGTGTTCAAAAATACAGTAATATAAATTCACAATTAGGTACATGTGAAGGGAAATAGTAGCTCTTATCTCAGAGTTGCTGTTGTTTTTTTCCTTTGGATGCCACCAGGGCTGTTTTTCTGGGGTAACATGGTGAAATGGAGTTCTGGAACTAGGCCCATAGCCAGGATTTTAAAAGTTGGGGGGCTTTTTAAGAAGTCAGGAGGCACCTTTTCCCATCCACTGTGGGGTTTGTCGCTGCTCAGAAGCTTTCTGGGGTAGGGGCAAATGCTGGAGGCTCTGAAAGAGGCCAGGTTGAGGCAGCCAGCCCTAAAACTGTGGAGTGCACTGGGCTCTGCTCAACTCTCCCAGCTCCAGCTAACACTGATGACACTTAGGTGGCTCAGCCATTGCAAAAAAAGGACGGAAAGTATGTTGCCTCCAGAAGGCCCCCTGGAAATCAGGGGGCAGTGCCCCCACAGCCCCCCCCCCCAATGGCCACAAGCCTGTCCAGAACCTCTGTGGAAACAAAATTCTCAAAAAAAAATTAAAAGTTCATGAGGAGCACCCATGTGATTCTCCTTCATTTCCCTCTTGAGAGTTTTAGCACCTCTTTTTTTAAAAAAAAAAAAATCCCTGGATGCCACCTTTCCATCTGCATGGAAAGGCTGCTTCTGAGCAGGAATGCACAGGACACAGTTCCAGCTGGCTTGGCATTGGGGGTATGGCCTAATATGCAGATGAGTTCCTGCTGGGTATTTTCTACACAAAAGCCCTATGTGAAACAATGGTGATGTCAGGGGATTTGGCCTAATATGAAAATGAGTTCCTGCTGGACTTTTTCTACAAAATAAGCCCTGTTCAAAAGAATGGTGATGTCAGGGGGTGTGGCCTAATATGCAGATAAGTTCCTGCTGGGATTTTTCTACAAAAAATGTCCTGGAAATTCCATGCTGGCACACACATGCTGCCAAGAACAACTGCAGCCCCCAGGGGAAGATTCCGTTGGGGCACCTCCCTCACACTACACAGACACAAACAACATATGAAAGCAAATTGCATCAGTTGCCAAGGTCCTTAGGCCTGCAGCATTTTGGCCTTTTACTCCCTCCTTGTTTGGCAGCCCTGGTTATACTGGATTAAAAATAACCAATTATAATATAAACCACAAAAATAGCATAAATACAAATCTATAAAGCAAGTAACACCCCAATAAAATCAGTTGCCTTGGAAAGTTGCATAAAATGATGCATCACTGAAAAATCAAACAAAATAATGATGAGAGAAAGAAGTTGTTTCAGGCTGTAATAATGAGGCCTCTTGTCTGCTTCTGTTCTTGAGCCTAGGGGACTGGGTGGAGTTATTCCACGCCTGTAGTCACAGAGGGGCCTGTGGGGGCACTGCCCCCTGGCTTCCAGCATGGGCCCCCTGACTCCCAGGGGGCCCTCCAGAGTAGAATCATAGAGTTGGAAGGGACCTCTAGGGTCATCTAGTCCAAACCCCTGCACAATGCAGGAAACTCAGAAACACTTCCCCCTAAATTCACAGGATCTTCAATGCTGTCAGATGGCCATCTAGCCTCTGTTTTAAAACCTCCAAGGAAGGAGAGCCCACCACCTCCCGAGGAAGCCTGTTCCACTGGGGAACTGCTCTAACGGTCAAGGAGTTCTTCCTAATGTTGAGCCGGAAACTCTTGGTTTAATTTCAACCCATTGGTTCTGGTCCTATCTTCCAGGGCCACAGAAAACCATTCCACACCATCATCTATAGGACAGCCCTTCAAGTCCGTGAAGATGGTGATCATATCACCTTTCAGTCACCTCCTCTCCAATGGTGCAGCCATTCTTTTTGTCATGAGTGATAGCCAGAGCAGGGCACCGTGCACTAAAGCAGCAAACTCAGCAGGCGGAGAGGAGGGAGGAAGAAGATGGAATGGAAGCTGTGTGGAATGGACTGGGGAGAGGGAGATGGATGGTGGTGCTGGCTAAAAAGGGGACAGAGAGAGAGATGGAAGGAACCCCCCTGCTTGCACACAAGGTGCAGTCTCTTCTTGACTCCAAAGTTTTAAGGTTGTGGTGCAGAGTGGTAAAGCAGCAGTACTGCAGTACTGTGGTCTGAACTCTCTGCTCACAACCTGAGTTCGATTCCAGCAGAAGCTGGAATCAGGTAGCCGGCCCAAGGTTGACTCAGCCTTCCATCCTTCCGAGGTCGGTAAAATGAGTACCCAGCTTGCTGGGGAGAAAGTGTAAAAGACTGGGGAAGGCAATGGCAAACCACCCCGTAAAAAGTCTGCCGTGAAAACGTGAAAGCAACGTCACCCCAGAGTCGGAAATTACTGGTGCTTGCACAGGGGACTTTTCCTTTCTTCTTGACTTGGGCACTTCCAGTGCCTCCAGCTTTTGTCCCTACCCCAGAAAGCTTCTGAGAAGTGGCAAGCCCCGCAGTGGATGGGAAAGGGTGCCCCTCAACTTTTTAAAAAGCCTCCTGACTTTTAAAATCCTGGCTACGGCCCTGAGTTATTCTGTTTCTCTTGTGAATATGAAAACCAGTGGTGAATCATAGGTGACTATGGCTAGATACCAGATTTTTTAAAAAGATGCCATAGCCTTGTGGGAACCTAGGGTTGCCAGCCTCCAGGCGGAGCCTGGAGATCTCCCTCTTTTACAACTGATCTCCAGTTGGCAGAGACCAGTTCCCTTGGAGAAAATGGTTGCTTTGAAGGGTGGACTCTATGGCATTGTACCATGTTGATGCCCCTCCCCTCCCCAAACCGTACCTACTCCTTGCTCCACCTTCAAAGTCTCCAAGTACTTTCCAACGCAGACCTGGCAACTCTCTGGGAGTCTGTGGCTGCTGTAGTAAAAAGTGGTACTGGACCACACCCTGACAGCAAATTGGCTCTTCAATGGAACATGTGAACAGGCAATCCACTTTCCCTTGTACCAACAGCCACCACCTAGCCCAAGAGTATCTGGTTTCACCTCCACTTGGTTGTCCAGTGTATAACCCACAATAGCATCCAAACACTTGCTTAAGAACATAAGAAAAGTCCAACACTCTGTGTCACACAGTGGCCAAAAAAATCAGGTGCCATCAGAAGGTCCATCAGTGGGGTCAGGACACTAGAAGCCATCCCACTGTTTCCCACACACACACCCCAAACACCAAGAATACCGAGCATCACTCCCAGACAGAAAGTTCCATCAGTACCCTGTTGGACCTTTGCTCCATATGTTTATCCAATCCCCTCTTGAAGCTGTCAATGCTTGTAGCTGCCACCTCTAGGGATTGTGATTGCTACTTCTGTTGGTAGTATCATAATGACCTATTTAATTAGCTTTCTGATGACCCTATGTTCTGAATTCCCCTAGAGGATCTCAACTAGCAACTGCATCTAGGTGGTAAAAATGCATCAGGGACAAAATACAACCTTGCCATTCCCCATGGGACAACTGCTTTAGTTTTCTTCCTTCCAACTGTTGATAGAAATAAGTTGAGCAAAATAAGTAGAACAAAATAAGTAAGCCCGCCTCGGTGGGGTAGGGCGGGATATAAATCAAATAAAATAAATAAAATAAAATTAAGAGAATGGGGAGAACCTACCAAGCAAGTAGCATTTCTTCCCCGCAAAAAAGGACTTTTACCATCGAGTTAAAAAGCTGTAAATCTATTTAGGATTCCACTGAGAGTTTGGCTGCTTTTTATACAATGAGTGTAAGCTATGAGATCTGCTTCAAAGTATGGAGATACTTACATAATGGAGATCTGCTTCAAAGTATGGAATTCTTTAAGGCTCAGGATTTTAAACGAAACCCCTTGTTTTCTCCTAACCACTTTATTATTGTTTTCCTCCATGACTGAAACATTTAGGGTTTGGGCAATTGAGAGAGTGAGCTGTCAAAAGACTAATCAGCTGACAACAATTGTCAGCATTAATTTTGCTTTTAAAATGACTCTCAGAGGCTATTTAACAGTCTATAATCTGATACCAAGTTATTGACCTGTAGTGTATAATGATGGGGGCAGGGGTTCATGCATATTCTAAGTCAAAATGTATGAACCCCTGCCCCCATCCTTATATTCTATCTATTTAATTTCCTGGAAGTCAGGGCATGGCATTAGTAATAGAGGCCATTATGAAGTGTGCATCTTTTTCAAAAAGGAGTATGATGAAACTCTTCTAAAGAAAAACTGTGAGAGCTTGATTAGACCCACGGTTGGGTGGGTTTGTTAACCTGACTGAAAATATCTTTCTTGAAAGAAGTCCTGGAAGAGACAAAAACAAGTTTTGCCTGCCTTTTTTCCATACCAGGGTGAAAAGAGTGTGTGCTGAGGAGGACTTCTATTTTGGTAAGCCAAAATTAACTGCCTCACTTTCCTCATCACTGAAAGCTCCAATTTACATCTCTTTTTCTGCCTACATCTCCTGAAGGTTATGCTACTTGTTGAAATATGTAGTCATGGACACCTAATGTTGCATGTTGTATGAATCTCTGATTATAAGCTTCTTGGGTGGGAGTTCTTCCGTCATTTTGCAGAGTTCTGTGAAAACTGATGGCTTGGTATAAATAAAGCTGATAGTATTGCAACAGATCAACCAGTAATGAAAGAAAACCAGTATTTAGATTATTATATCCAATTGTGATGGTACTGTAGACTAATGAATTCAAGCCCTCTGGAACTTGAATTGAAAGTGGAACTAGCATACCCATGTATAATAAAGTTATTTTTCTGCTATATTTTCTGCTGATGATGCATATTTTCTTCTAGACAAATATTTCTTGAACAGATTTCACAGATGGTTCATATTGTTTCATACTCCAAAAGTTCCAGGGCTGTTCTACTGGGTTTAATTTCCTTCAGATAAGAATGGAGACTTTGCTACACCTTCGTAATGCATTGTTCAGAAATATAAAAGCAGAACATGTTGGAAGCTAGTTGGCACCTACAGCAGACAGCACAACCACTAATTCTGCTTTAGCTCCCCAAAGATAACTCTGTCCCAATGATACCAGCACAAAGAACTCTTCCTTAATTTGTCTAAATACAGATTGTGTCCCCATCTCTCCTCCCCACCCCAGCTAGCCAGGGGGTTTCATCGAAGTCTTCCCAGATGGTCCAAGGCAGGCTTTGCCTGTCTTGTTATACATGATCTGAAAGTACAATGTGCCCTGCTTATATCATGCTCTGCAGTTCCTGTGTCTGTTCTTATTCAATAAATTTCTCTACAACTAATTTTGATAAATGTCTATTTGGCACCTCAACCCTCCAATAAAGAAACCCTTGCTCTCTGGACTTGCTTAGAATATTTTTGCGTCCAGTTTGTCACACTGTACCCAGAAACTCCTGTCTTTCTGGTAGGTAATCTAAATGACTAACTAGGCGCATCAGATGAGTCATTGGTTGGGGAGATGTGGCATCAGGGAGCCAGATGGTGGACACTTAAAGGCTGTGCTCCTGATCTCGACCTCTTCTCAGTTTGCTCATGGATGATAATTTGACCCTTGTTTGCTACTTTTGGAATGGGGAAACTAAATGGCAGTAAGACTAAACAGAAAGATTGTGGCACACAGAATATCAAGGCATTTACAAGTGCTGGTGCGCAATCAGCTTCTTCTGCATCATCGCATGGCTCTAAATCTAAAATGTCAGCCACGGCAGTTTACTCATCCTCAGATGAACTGGTAACGAAAGGAGACCTTTCAACTTTTAAGGATGAGGTTTTAGAAACTATTTCCGCTCTATTAAAACATATTTCGGACCAAGTTACTGAAATCCAAACCAATCTCCAATCAGTGTCACAAGCAGCAGAATCTGCAATGGCGTTTGGGTTGCTGGCACAGGAAGATATAAAATGGAGGTGGCCAACAGTAGCTCTCCAGATGTTTTTTTTTGCCTACAACTCCCATCAGCCCCAGTCATTGGCAATGCTGGCTGGGGCTGATGGGAGTTGTAGGCAAAAAAAAATCTGGAGAGCTACTGTTGGCCACCCCTGATGTAAAACATAAGTATTAGGATTGGTCAAAGGAGATAATATACCTACTAGAACATAAAAGTTCATCAATATCACCTGAAGCTCTTTGGTTTCTGCAGAAAGCTGAAGGATCAACAAGCCTTGCTGCTTTCATAACTTCCTGGTTGAATACAGTATTGTGGTTAAAGGACAATATTGCACCTATAATAGTCCAAGCATATCAACCTGGTTCTTAGGCTAAGAGTTCATTGCATGGTCATTGCTTGGTCCCAGGGGTATTATTATTGCACTTCAAGATGTTGGTATGCAGCAGAAGCTACTTATGGAGGCTAAAGCTGGGGGGGGGGATCCCCCATTATAAAGACAAAGTACTTATATTCCCCAACCTATCTCCAGAAGCTTTGCAACTTCATTTCCTTCTGAAACCAATTGTGACTTAGCTTCATCAAGCAGGTATCTACTTTAAATGGATTCCTTCTGGGAAAATCAAGTTAATCATCAAGGAAAATCCTATTTTGCAAACTACCTGGATTTGAACATGTTTTATTGCAAGCTCTAGAAATAGAACTGATTCCTGATGTGGCTAAAAGACCTAATCAATGGAAACTGAATTTCACTAGATGGAGCAGCATTCCTATTCACAAGAAGACATGAGAAGTATACTTTTTCATATGGCTGAAGTTTAAACAAACCAAAGTAATGTTTTTATAGAATTTGTATTCTGTCCACATATTGCTTAGAGTAAAAGGTACTTTTTATAATTAATGAGTTGGGAAAGAGAGAGGGAGGAGGAGTCCTGATAAGCCCTCCATTTTAGGGGTACCTGTCAGGATGGGCGAGTGCCCAGGTTTCTTTTCCCTGTTTTAAAAGTTTTTTTAAACTAGTTTTTCCTTTTTTCCTTCTGAGGCAGTTCATTCTTTTTGGTGTTTTATAGGAGAGGGGATTTTTTATTACCAAGAGATTCATAGTGTATCATAGAGGAAGTTTCTTGGTTCAAGTCAGTTTGTGGTGGGGTATGTCTATGTTTAGTAGAAGTGTTATATTTGTGGGGGAAGGTAGTGGGGGGGGAGAGGGGAGTTTTGGTTCCTAGTTAGTGTTGCTATATCTCTTTAATTGGTTTTATTTAATAAAATCACACAACTTAAACCCAAGTGGAGGTATTGCTTTATTTTTACTTCTCTAAGGATAGGAAAACTTATAGCCATTCTTGCTTGTACTACTAGGTTAAAATTTAGGATGTTAGACTTATCTAGTTTAAGTAAACTACTTACAATTAATATTTTTATTTAGATATTTAATGTACTTTTTAAACGGAAGGAACAAACATGGAATCTGTGCATACAAGGTTGTTAATAGTTTTTTTTCCTCTTTGGGACAGAATATTTTTGTTGGGCTCTCAATATGGATTTTATTTGGTTTTGAATATAGTAAGTCTAGTGCAGTGAACTATTTTCTCTATTGATTGAATTATGCAGTTTTTAGGCCGGACTTCATAAGTTTTTATATACATTAGATGTATCATATGACAACTTTATTTAGTGATTGGTTTCAGAATCTGCTCAGGTTTTTTTATAACAGAGGAGCTGGGTATCTTTTTATTCACATAATTTGACATGTTTTATTATGGGTACAGAGTCGTAAAGCTGCAGTACTGCAGTTGGAGCCCTCTGCTCATGACCTGAGTTTGATCCCAGCGGAAGCTGGTTCAGGTAGCCGGCTCCAGATTGACTCAGCCTTCCATCCTTCCAAGGTCAGTAAAATGAGTACCCAGCTTGCTGGGGGGAAAGTGTAGATGACTGGGGAAGGCAATGGCAAACCACCATGTAAAAAAGTCTGCCGTGAAAACGTTGTGAAAGCAACGTCACCCCAGAGTCGAAAACGACTGGTGCTTGCACAGGATTTACAGAATTGCACAGGATTTACAGAATTTTACAGAATTTTTATACTGTGAATTTACAGAATTTTTATACTGTGGGACAAACCCAGATTAAGCAAGCTCTCTTAACGTTTTCAGATAGTATTTTTTGGCCTTTATTGTTTCTTATTACTGTCATGCTCTTAACACAGTCATTAAAAGGGGGGGGGCCATTATATCATACTTAAGAAAGGAAAAAGCAGATTTAGCTTTCTTACAAGAAACTAATGCAATACATAAAGAGATCCCTATTTTTAATTCTCGTTAGTTTCCATATCAATATAGTGTTCCTGGATCTTCAGAATGTAGAGGCATAGTCATTTTGTTTCTAAATCTTTAAGATTTCTTTGTGATTCAATAGTTTATGATCAGTTTGGAAGATATATATTTGTGAGAGGAAAAATAAATGTCTTACACATTAGATTCATTATTTCCTCCTAATAATGGGCAACCTACATTTATAGAAGATTCTTTGCAAAAATTGATAGCATTTCAAGTTGGCCCAATATTATTGGGAGGTAATCTGAACCATAACATGAATATGAAATTGGACAGAACCTATTCTGTTTCTACTAAATTTAATAAGAAAAAGGAAACTAAGAAAGATACTGGTCTTGCCACTTTGATAGAGGAATTTAATCCCTGTGACACATGGCATTATCTAAATAAAACCAAAAAGGATTTTACATATTATTCAGCTTGATTTGATATCTCTACCCGAATAGACCACATTTTGGTATCCACCAATAATCAAAAATATTCCCTAAACTACAATTTGGTCAGACTATGCCATGATTGATCGCACGCTTGAGGATAACAATGTTGCAGATATAGACACATTGCATCAATGAAATTTGAATACATCTTTATTGCAAGCTGATTACATTATTGAAGAACTCAAAAAAAAAAAAAGACTGCTGAACATTTTTTGCACAATAGTGCACGTGAAGTCTCACTGAATGTAGTTTGAGATGCCTTCAAAAGAACATTAAATGGTAAACTTACATCCCTGACTTTCACACATAAATGTAGACTTGAAAAGCAGTCTTCTTAAAATGATTCTTTACCTGGAGACAATACGTTAAAAAATGTAGTCAGAAAATTTATGGAAAAGTACATGTAGAAAGGAATAATCTGGAAGCTCTTGAAATGTCTGATATAAAAAAATTAGCTTTTTAAAAGCAGAAATATTTGCATAGAACGCTTAAATCTCTCAAATACCTTAATTGGAAAATTAAAAAACACAACTGTGAAATCAAGTTTCTTTTATAAAGGATAAGACTGGGAAACTTCACTCAGCAAACAGATATCCTTTCAATTTTTTTATCAATATTATGAGTCCTTGTATTCTACTAACCCTTCGTCTGATTTAGCTTCTGCATTTTTCATGAATTATCATTGTATTCATAATTTATCAGATTCCCATTAATGTTTTTGGACAAGCCTATTACATTGCAAGAAGTGCTTGACACTATAAAGGGGCTCAAAAATAACAGAAACCCCAGCCAAGATGGACTTCCGGCTGAATTTTATTATTTTTTTTAAAAAAACCTTAGTGATGAGTTAATTGGCCCTTAGATTCTTTTAATCAGACTTTCTCTAATGGTTTAATCCCTGACTCTTGGAATTTTGCAAAAATGAATGTAATTCCAAAAATAGAAAAAGGCGCAACTGTATAGAACTAATTAGGATTATAATCATTATAAACTAATCAGGATTATAAATTATTTACTTCTATTTTGGCTTCCTATTTAAATCTTATTATACATGATTATATACATCCTGACAAAATGGGATTTATCCCACAAAGGGATATTTCTGACAACACTAGAAAGACTATAGATCTTATATATATTTGCAAACATTATCACATCTAAGATTCCTTAGCTGTGTCCTTAGATTTAGAGAAAGCTTTTAACAGCTTGGAATTTCATTACATTTGGACATTTTTAGAACATATGGGCTTTGGACCAAATTTTATTAAGGTAATCAAATAATTATATAGAACCCCTAACACACATCTTTGTATACATGGCCAATGTTCTCATGGTTTTTCTTTATAACATGGCACCCATCAGAGATGCCCTTTATACCTATCTTATTTGCTCTCGCAATTGAGCTAATGGTATTTGGAATAACTCTTCTATTTCAGGTACTTCTACCAATGGTAAACAAATTAAAATTAGTTTATTTGCTGACGATATTGTATTACATGTTACCAATCCTTTTTGTTCTTTATTGGTTATTGAAAGGACATTTGAAGAGTTTGGTCAGTTCTTTGGTCTATGGAGTTACCCTTCAAAATATTATATATTTCCTATATTACTTTTTCTAGAGCAAACTCAATTGCTTAAAAACGTTTTATTTTAATTGGATTTAAAAGATCTGGCAATATCTGGGTATTCAGATTCCAATTACTGTAAAGGACCTATTTGTTGGTAACCATTAAAAACTTCATACTTCAGTTTTGAATTTGCTTTGGAAATAGAGGAAGAACATTTTTCCTGATTAGAGTGCATTCAAATCGTTTGCACTTCTATTTTAGAAGAAGAAGAAGATATTGGATTTATATCCCGCCCTCCACTCCAAAGAGTCTCAGAGCGGCTCACAATCTCCTCTACCTTCCTCCCCCACAACAGACACCCTGTGAGGTGGGTGGGGCTGGAGAGGGCTCTCACAGCAGCTGCCCTTTCAAGGACAACCTCTGCCAGAGCTATGGCTGACCCAAGGCCATTCCAGCAGATGCAAGTGGGGAATCAAACCCGGTTCTCCCAGATAAGAGTCCACACACTTAACCACTACACCATACTGGCTCTAAATGTCTTTACTTATTTAGGACTATTCCAATACATATAGAAAATTCCCAAATTAAAAAATAGCATCAAGGTTTAGTTGCTTTTCTATCGTCTTTTTAAAAACCTAGAGTAAACTTTGATACTTTATATACCTATAAAACAAAAAGTGGCTTGGCATTCCCAACCTTAAGAAATATTATGATGCAGCTATTTTGTCATTCATGATAAAACGTCATATAAAAGCATACCAAGTGGACTGGAAATTTATTGCACATTCTTTTGTAGACAGAAAAAAGATTTTCAGGAAATGTTGTGGGGCGATATCACCAAATATATGAGAGATTCTCAGTCCATTTTGATACTATGTCTTTAAAAATCTGGTCCAATTATCATAATTTAGTTTCTTCAGATCCTCCTCTTCTGTCCAGTTTTGTCAATCAGTTGTGGTTTCCTCCTGGATTAGCCCCTCAGTCTTTTTCAGTATGGAGACAAGGTAATATCTCTAGGTTAATTGATATACTTTCTAAAAATCTTTTGATGGAGAAAATTCATTTGGAAACTAAAATAGGCTTTAAAATCCCGTGTTATGAACACTCCCAGATTAAACATTTACTGAATTCCAACAAAATTTAGGGACGTTATAACAAAACCTCTTACTGAATTTGAGAGACTTCTTGAGTTAAATTCTAATAATGGCAAAAGTTTGATTTCTAAAATATATCTCTTATTAGATGTATCTTTAGAAGTTAAACTACTGAATTATCAACTCAAGTGGAACAAAGAGTGCAATGCTGATATTTGTATTGAAATATTGAATATTGGAGCATGATATGGGCTTCTCGAGTGTTGCATTCTAAGGTTTTAAATATACTGCTGTTAGCATATAAGGTTCTCACAAGATGGTATTTGACATCAGTTCAGTCATATCATATGAAAATTATGGAAATACCAGCCTGTTGGAAGGCATGTGGTGAACAGGGCTCATTTCACCATTGTTAGTGGACTTGGTAAATATTTTTATAAATATTGGCAAGACATTATAAAAGAGATAAAAAAAACCTAACAAGTTATGCAATTCCATTAGACCAGGATTTAATTCTCCTCAGTTTATGGAAAGACACTTCTATCCCTAAATTTAGGCAGAAGCTTATTATGATTTCATTAATGGCAGCCAAACTTTTGATTGCTACATATTGGAAATCTAAATTAGTTCCTTCTATAGATCAATGGCATCTGAAGGTTAGAGGGTTTGGGACAAACTAGTTGATTCATTACACTGGCGTCATATACGGGTTTATCAGATCTTTTGGATAAATGGTTTCCTATCTTAGACGATGAATGGTAAACTACAGAGTAAAAATAATATATACCTCAATATTTACATCATATTGCTTAATAATTGTAATGTTCTTTAGGAAGTGTCATATTTTGAATATATATATAGTGGGAAGGGTGGGATATAAATCTCAGATGTATTAATGTAGCAAAATGGTGCTTGTTTGTAACCATCTATACCCTTTGGACTTCTGTGCTGTGATTTATTTTGTTATTGTTGTATTCAGAGTTTTAAAAAATAAAATAAAGACAGATAAAAAATGCTACCAGTGGGGGGGGGGGCGGGTTTGAAGAAGAAGACGACTGCAGATTTATACCCCACCCTTCTCTCTGAATCAGAGACTCAGAGAGGCTTACAATCTCCTATCTTCTCCCCCCACAACAGACACCCTGTGAGGTGGGTGGGGCTGAGAGGGGTCTCACAGCAGCTACCCTTTTGACAACTCCTGCGATAGCTATGGCTAACTCAAGACCATTCCAGCAGCTGTAAGTGGAGGAGTGGGGAATCAAACCCGGTTCTCCCAGATAAGAGTCCTCACACTTAACCACTACACCAAACTGGCTCTCTCATTGGTTAACTCTAAGCCTTAGGATACCCATTATTCACCCCTGTTGCTGGGTGATATGTCTACAAAGGACTAGGTAACACATTTTGCAGATTCTCAACAGTATAATTAGTAGGGCAATGAAATGAAGGCAGAATTATATGAGTACTTCCATGAACACACTTTTTCATAAGACTGCTTAAGTATTGCTGCTATATCACATTTTAAGCAGTTCCAGTTCACTGAAATGGGTAGTAAAAAAACTCTTGGTCTCAACTTTTCATTTATAAAAATGTTGACAGTAGTTGAATATATTAGAATTAAAAGCAGAATACTATGAATGGCTCACTTTTCTGATAGAACTGAGTTTTTTGTTTTGTTTTGTTTCGTTTTTTACCGATGGCAGGAACGGAGAGAAAGATTTGGCAGGCAAGTTTCAATGTATTCTTGCAGGGGCCAACTTACGTACTTTGCAAAATTACCCAGTTCATTTAAATATTAGGAGCAAACTTATGCCTTCAACATTTTTGAGTGTTTAAAAATTGTAGAATAAAATTAACTCTAATCATCTTTGTTCTACCTGGATTTTAAAACTGCCTGGTGATTCTGATTCTGTTATCGTTAGTAGCATTTGAACAAAGTTTGAGTCCAGTGGCAACAAAGTTTTATTGAAGGTATAAGCTTTTGTGTACAAGCAACTTCCTCAGATACCATTTGTGTGAGAAATAAGCAAGGGTTAGATCTGCTTCTATTTTTGTCCTGCGGAAAAGAAGAAACTGAAATTTCATTGGTTCCACCCAAACCCTGAAGACTCCCACATTTCACCCACAGCCATTCCAGCACTCTCCTGAGCATTTGGGGGGAGGGGAAAAGCTCTGTTTTCAGTTCTTTGAATCCAACCCTAACCCCTGCTGTCCTGTGCACACTCAATGAATGAATAAATGTCAGTGACTTTGGTGACACTTATTTCTGAACAGGATCAAGCTGTAAGGCTTCTCCCATTGAACTGACCAGTTTTATATTGACAGCAGACCTAAAGGGATCGTTTTCAGGCCCCATCCCTCCACAGCTAAATGACCTGGAAGGAAGATGTGAATAGTTGTTGTTAATATTAATAGTAATTCTGTGTAGTCTGTTTTTTTAACCTTCAAGCATTGGGGCAGCTTGTGCAGGGAGTGGAGCAAGAGTTATGTATATTTGTGTATTCAACTTATCTTTTTACCTTCAGGCGTTGGGGCAGCTCGTGCAGCGAACCTTACATTCATGGTTGGGGGAGTGGAACAAGAGTTTGATGCTGCAAAGGAGCTGCTCACATGCATGGGTTCCAATGTCATCTACTGTGGAGAAGTTGGAACTGGGCAGGTACTATTTGAGTAGTTATTTCGGGTTCCCTTGATTTCAAGGCTTCCAACCCACTGGCACAGCACTGGCTGGCAGGAGGAGCCCTGTCAGCACCCGACATGCCCAGCATGGTGACATCACCTGGAAGGGATGTAATCATGCTGGGATGCTCTAGCATTTTGGTAAAAAAACCAACAACAATTCTATAGCACCATAGAGGACAGTGCCCCCGCTGACAGCCAGGTAAGACCTGGCAGCCCTAGCGTCACACCACTTTAACTTTTTTTCTTCTTTTGGAACACTGTTAAGGTTCACTGCTGTCCCATGGTAACTTCACAGTTACACTAAGATTCCCACTTAAACTAATAGTTAGACAAAGAGTCTGGTGGCATTTTGTAGATCAGCTGTTGTATCACAGCATGGGATCTTCATAGGTAAAGGCCTGCATCATTGGACGCATGGAATGAGACATAATGGGGTGAATAAACAAATTACTAAGGAGAAAAGTAATCATGACAGGCTTAAGCTATAGAGCCTCTTGTGCAGGCACTTTGATATGCACAAGAGATTTTTGCCAATTTCTGGCTCTTCTTGTACTTCCCTGAACCACATCCCATGCCACTCCCAAGTGCCTTCAGAGGACCACAGCAGGAAGGAGGAACAATTTGAACAAATGGAGTTTTACTAGCACCTGTTATCCAATCTGAACACAAGGAAATCACTCTTAAGGGTGGTGCAGAACGTAAATATGTATCTATCAGCTCTCAGTCCATTTAATGGCTTTGGTGAAAAACACTCATGTCTTTGAAATGTTGTGAAAAATTTTAACTGCTTTGGAACTCTTTACTGCAGTGGGCTGAGAGTGCTAGTATATTACCTAGCATGGCATAATCTGCTACTATAGTTAGTTAGTAGGGTCAACAAGGCAATTACAATGCTATAGAACAGGGGGGGCCAACGGTAGCTCTCCAGAAGTACACCAAGTATGCCAAAACTGATGTTTTGTAGTGCTTGGCCTTTGTCATTGTCATGATCCTGGGCCTAGTGAGGCATATAGGCTCCAAAGAAGTCTGCCTAGGAGATTACAGAAAGCCTATATTTCCCAGGATCCCTTCTGTCCTTTTGATTGGGTGGCAAAGTTTTGGAGGGAAACTAGCCCAGAGAGGGGTGGGACCTGGGAAGAGTGCATAAAAAAGGCCAAGCAGAGACAGGGTGTGTTCTTTCCTGGAGAGGCTACAGGCAGACAGGTTCTCTGTCTGAGAGACTGCAGACAGAGAAGGAATGCTCTCTGGAGCAGGCAATAGGAAGAGATCCCTCACCCAAGGGAGGTGCTGAGTTTTGGAATCAGAGCAGGGAATGTCTAGCTAAATGTATCAGGGCTTCTGTTTATTTGCACCAACCTTTACAACCCCATGGCGCAGAGTGGTAAAGCTGCAGTACTGCAGTTGGAGTCCTCTGCTCACGATCTGAGTTCGATTTCAGTGGAAGCTGGTTCAGGTAGCCAGCTCCAGGTTGACTCAGCCTTCCATCCTTCCAAGGTTGGTAAAATGACTACCCAGCTTGCTGGGGTGAAAGTGTAATGACTGGAGAAGGGAATGGCAAACCACTCCGTAAAAAAGGTCTGCCGTGAAAACGTTGTGAAAGCAGCGTCACCCCAGAGTCGAAAACGACTGGTGTTTGCATGGAAGACCTTTCCTTTCCTTACTGGTTTCATATTCACTATAGCACTAAACCTTTGTCACCCACTTGTTTTTAAAGCACTAATAATAAACTTCTTTTTGTTGTTATGCTGCCTGGGTTCTCATGTCTCCTTGGTCACGGTTAGGTGCTATGGGCCCTCCCATGCAGACCCTTATCAGAGTGGTGGCAGCCAGTAGAAAGCCCTCCTAAGCCCCTGCTGTGTGACAGTCATGATGCACAGAAACTCGTTGCTGTTTGCCCTAGGGAGTGCTTTTTTAATGTAGTCATTTACAATGACATTAGATTCTGATTTCGATACTTTTCAGAGTGATGGAGAAATTCATTAAGTATTTCATTTATTTTCAGGCTGCAAAGATCTGCAATAATATGCTCTTAGCTATCAGTATGATCGGAACTGCTGAAGCCATGAATCTTGGAATCAGGTTTGCTGGATTTTATGGGATCCTTTTTTATATATTAGCCATTTCTGTGTATTTTTCTGGCTGACTTTTCTATGGAAAAAGAATGATGTTTCAAAGATGTAGATTAACAGCTGTCTGCTGCAAAAGTGTACTATTTCATTATTACAATGCTACAAAAAGCCTTGCTTGTTTAATCTAGTGTAGGATTTCAGGCAGCCGGGACATTCTTTACAAAGGCCATAAAATAAAACTGTGCTTTGTGTGTGTTAGATTATATATAGTGGCTCTCTTTTCTTATTTTCATATGAAATGTGCAGTGGAGAGAGATTACCAAGTGCAATGGCTTGAAAATGTTGGGGGGGGGCATGCAAAGTTGTCTCATCAAATATGTTAGCTGCATGTCTGTGAATGCTTCTGTATTTAGCCACCTTTTGGAAAATGCTGTGGAATATATAGGGCAATCCTAAACCCATTGACATGAATGGACTTTTACTTAGGATAGCACTGTTATTATGCTGCAGTTAGTAGTTCCAACAAACACAGGAATTCCCACTTCTGTTCTTTCAAGCTGACCTATTATTATGAAAACTTCAGCAGGTATTTAATAAATGTTGTATCAATTTAGTGGATTTGCATATAGATTTCTTTTAAACCCTGTATTGTGTTCCTCCATAAGATTCTTATGCTACTATGGTGGTAATGGCTGTCAGTGCAGCTGTGTAGGCCCTCCCATTCTCTCCAGTTTGTTTCCTGTGATAAGTAGGGTATGGGAGGAGGGTAGAGATAAGTACATGGAGGCCTCTTGGCAACAATGCAACAATGTTAGTTATTCTTCAACCACTGATCCCAAAAGCTTTAGGAAGCTCATAACTTCATGGTAAACTTTATGGAATAGAGAGGTCCATACACAGGAGGAGGAGGAGGATAATCCATACACTGGGGACCACCACTGAGAGTGCCAGGTGCCAGCTAACCTAGCCTTCCATAATGACAGCACACAATGCAGGGCACCAGATTACAATCTCAAATTATGGGCAGATCGTTAAGGGATGAGACAGTCCTTTTTGGTACAATGGTCCCAAGTCATTAAAAAGTCAAAATTAGCCATTGATCCTGCAGTGTTAATGGTCTAGAATTTGATATCTTTTGCCTTTCAGATGTGTCTTTATCTTCAGTGCAAAACAAAAAAACCCCCTTTTTTTACCCACGCATTCCATCATTCCTGAGTTTGCCTTCCTTGTGTTGAGAGAATCCTCTCCATCTTGTAATTTCAAAATGTACAGCAGTTTGTCAGTATGTGCTTTGACATACCAAGAGCTTGACATACCTATTTTTAAGTCTTTCAATCACAAAAAAGGTTTATCGACCACCTGGTGGACCTTGGTGCCTGGCTAATATGCTAGGTGTAGCTGTGGGACATGAGCATGTCAGATATAAACTAACAGCACAATCCTTTCCCTGTTTCTTGGCTTTTAAAATGTGAACAAAAGCAATTGTGGTAAGCATTTTAATACTTTGAGATTTTCAAAAGCTTATGCTAGCACTTAAAATCTTTGTTAGACTTCCTGGCTAAGGTTGATAAATCCTGCTATAACGTATTTGTACTGCATCTTTTCTGTATCTCTGTGGTTTTGTGTAGACAATAGATACTTTATTTAACTTTGCAGTTCTTCAATAATTTTGCCCTCAATTAGTGTTCATTTCATTTTTCCAATGTGTGGCCGGTAATGATTTTACTATATCGTTAGCAGCGGCCCTGTGGCGCAGAGTGGTAAAGCAGCAGTACTGTGGTCTGAACTCTCTGCTCATGACCTGAGTTCGATTCCAGCGGAAGCTAGATTCAGGTAGCCAACCCAAGGTTCACTCAGCCTTCCATCCTTCCGAGGTCGGTAAAATGAGTACCCAGCTTGCTGGGGGGAAAGTGTAAACGACTGGGGAAGGCAATAGCAAACCACCCCGTAAAAAAGTCTGCCATGAAAACATTGTGAAAGCAACGTCACCCCAGAGTCAGAAATGACTGGTGCTTGCACAGGGGACCTTTCCTTTTCCTAACATGTTCACAAGAAGCGCACACTATAACTATCTGTGAGTCTTGATCCCGAAGAATAAATTGTTTTGATATATGTATTAAGTATAACAAAATATATAATTGTGTATGTAAATCTGTATGTACACACAAACATATGTGCACCTAAAAGGTTGGTTAATAGATTCACATTTCCTCTTAATTATCATATCAAGATACAGTTGTTTTATTGAATTGCCCTTGTCTCAGATGTTAGACTATCTTGACCTATTAAGTTGTCATGTTGTAATTGAGATAAAAGAGGAATTTGCTTTGCATCACTGCTAATTGGTTTATCAATATCTTGTACCATTTACATTTTAAAATTGAGCATCTGTAAGATAGGGAAGCGTATATTTAACAAGCCATAATAAAACCCATAAGGTTGTACTCTGTGGTTGTAATTGAGGATTGTAAAGCTGTATCATAGTTTTAAGTCTTGGTTTGCTTAATGAAAAATCAATCATGTATGACTCCATTGTGTTTGGCTCAAGCAGAAAGCCACATTTTCTGTATTTAAAAAAATTCAGCTAGCCAGGGGCATGGAATACCTGTCCCCATCATTGGCAATACCTACAACCGTAATTGATATTTGCAGTCAATGTAACATGCAAATATTGCTGGGTTTTCATTTTCCAGGTTAACTTTTTCTTTTTACCCTGCAATGTGAATTTGGGCTGTGTTAAAAGTCTGATAGCCTTGATTTTAGGAGTTGGTTTAGGAGTGACATGTGTTATGCAGGCCTTACCCCCGCATCCTTGGTGGAGCAGCAGCATCTGCCACCAGAATTATGTTTCACTCATGAGCTTTTTCCAAGCAGAATTGGATACAGGTATGAAAGTGAATCTTTGGCTAAAGTTTGCTGCTTGCTTTTGTTTTTGTTCCAAGCTGGTGGATATTGTGGCTTCTAACTCGGCCTTTTCATGAATGGACTGGAGTTTTCTTCTTTTTGAGAAAAACTAGGTGTCAGCTATCTTTCCTATCCATCAAATACTCAGCTTGGTATCAATCCAGGTACAGTTGGCTCCCATTATTGGCCATAAAAGGAAGCAACTGGCTTTTGAAATCTGTGCCACAGCCAACACTGCAAAAGCCCAAGTTATACCCAGTTGCTGAATTTTGGCCATTGTCCTTGAGAATCATTAGCTGAGCTTATTAATGGCTTGCGCAAGGTGGGTCATGTTTTTGTCTGTTTGGCAGGCTGCTATATCACAGAGTCATTCTGTCATTTGCTCTGACTAGTCATGTATATTCAGAAATAGCCGAGCTCTTTTGCGTAGACAAAACTGCACCAACAGCTGTAGCAGTTGGATGAGAGCTGTTAGCAATTCATCTTGCTCTTTATGAGTTCCTCTGTCTGTTGATGAAAGTTGGGATATTGCTATATTTAAAAAAAAAATTCCCTGAAGAGTTATGAACTTTCCAATGTTGGTCTCTTGGTTCAAAAGAATGAATGGGAGAATGTGGCTAGTTTCAGTGGGAACTGAATGCAAGCATGCACATAAGTGTGAATATATGCATCACCCACTCCATCCATCTACTTTCATATGGAAAAACACATTCATAATGCTTTCATCATACAGTAAATGTGTTTTCCTTCATAAATATTACTTTCCTGCCAGAATGATGTTTTGGGTGGGTCCCAAAGAAGAAAAATAACATCTACTGTTTCTTTGTAAATATATATGCAGCAGCCTGCACAGGAATGTGTTTTTATTATTTATTTCTTTATTTGCCCAATCCTGGCCTAGACCAGGCTTTGGGCAATATACAACAGGTTCAACAATATAAGATCTAAAATTCAAGTTAAAAACATATAAACTAATAAAACACTTAAAACCTTTGATGGCATCCTACTATTGAAGTTCTCCTTCCAGTCTATCAGAACATTTGGGGCAGGGAGGGAAGAAAAAACTTCTGAAGGGGGTGGACAAAAAGGGAAGTACTAGGGAGTATAACCTGGACTTTTGCAGTGTTGGCTGTGGCACAGGTTTCAAAAGCCAGTTGCTTCCTTCTATGGCCAATAATGGGAGCCAACTGAATCTGTACATGGACTGATACCAAGATGAGTGTTCGATGTCCTCAATCAAAAGCCTGGTGGAACATCTCTACCTTGCAGGCCCTATATCTAATTTAATGCTATAATAGGTAGATTCTGTGGCATCTCTTCACATATGTCTGCAAGACATTCCACCAACTCTTTTGCAAGAACATCATCATCAGTGGACTTAGTATGATGTTTCATATGTGATATTCTCATGCAACAAATAAAGGTGCCCTTCTGTGGACAGAAATTTCCTTTCTGATGTAGAAAGGCCGCTTGGTTTCGAACCCAATGTGCAAGATGAATTGTGAAAGTCTGGCTTCCTACCAGGGAATCAGATACTGGAACGGCCTTCCTCAGGTTATAAGATACCAGAGCATTGTGTGTTAAACAGTGATCTAGGAAGCAATTCAAGTGCAGCATTTCCAGGATGTGGCTTTTGCGGTTCCTCAAAATCCTGTTCCTAGGAGTCCCCTCTCCCTGGACCATAGCAAAGGGCAAAGTACCAACAGGGAAATGGAGAAATGATGGAGGTCACTTTGAAAATTCAAGGACAGGCAAGGAGACCCTGGCTCAGGTTCCTCCACTCCACCCAGCCAGTCTCTCTCCCTGCCCAGTGCACCCCACTTACTTTGCAGGAGAAAAGGATGACTGAGGCCACTTTCACCCCTGTCAGGGTTCAAGACAACAGCAGCCACGGCAGGGACCATGGTCTGTAAGCCATCCTGAGTGTGTTTTGGCAGGGAGGACAGGATATAAATCCAATAAATTAAATTAAATGGTGGCGGTGGTGGCTCTGGTGGCAGCTTGCCACAAAGTTTGTTAGCTCCCTGAACCCCCACAGGGCCCAGCCAGTGGGACTCAGCACCACAGCACGGCCTCCCTGGGGCCACCCAATGTCGTGCACCAGATTCTCTCCTCTATCCAGTCCCCCCCCCAGATATTTTGTCTCCCTCTCACCAGCATAAACCTGCCACCTCCATGGAAATGCCCTGCCCCTTTCCTCAGAATCTTTGCCTCTTAAAGCAACTGTATCATAAAGGTCTAAAAGCAGAGTGGAAAAAGGAATCCCAGGAAAGTTCAGGGGATCAGGGGAAGGAGGAAAGCCTGTGTTGTGTCCTAGGCTCAAATGGGAGAACTGTTACTTTTGGAGGGAAGCCAAACAAGCCAGAGCTTGAACTCCACACCAGGGTTCCTGAGAAGGCCTAAGCGTGCCCAATCAGGGGAAGGATTGAAACATAAGTAGCCAATCAACATCCAGGCTCATACTGTACCCTGATAGGCCCTTAGGGCCCTGTAAATAGCCAATCCATGTAGATAGTTAAGGACCAATCAGAAGGGAGCAAGAATTGTATAAAGGAGCGGGAAGTTTGAACAGAGCTCAGTGTGTTGTGTGTGTGTTCCTGAAGTAAAGCTTGCTGAAATCACTCTCCGACTCTGATCTCTTACTGCGCCGACCCCAGTACATTACAGTGGCGACGAGGATGGGATGCCAGTAAGAACCAGCAACAGAACCAGGAACACGGAAAGGCGGCTATATCCAAGCCATCTGGGTCCGCACCTCCGTTCTGCGCACACCCCAGCTTGCAAGCCGCCCAGACGCGCTGCCAAGAATGGAGGCTCCAGCCAACCTCCTACAGCCCTTTAGCATCGATCGCCCCGAGCTGTGGGACTCGTGGGTCGAAGGCTTCCAGTCATGCCTGACCTTCCGGAAGATTACAGAGACTACCATGCAGAGAGCTCTGCTTATCAGTACATGTGGCACGGAGACTGTGGACTTAGCCAGGGCTCTTCTCCAACCCAGGAAGCTCTCAGAGACGCCGGTGGACGACATCTTCAGCGCTCTGGAGAAGTATTTCCAGCCCCAGCCAACCAAGCTCACCCGGCACTGGGACTTCTGACAAAGGACACAGAAGGCAGGCGAAACTGCCATGGCGTTCTTAACAAGCCTGCACCGGGTGGCAAGCCGATGCAGTTTCACAGACCTCAACGAAGCCCTTCTCGACCAGTTTGTATGGGGCTTGAGGGACGAAAAACTAGTGCGGAAACTCCTGTCCCTCTCCGATTGCGACCTAACAAAGGCAATCGACGTGGCCACCAGCTGGGAGAAGGGCAGATCAGCAGAGCCACGGCCGACAAGACAGGCTGCGGCACACCAGATCAACCCTGAACCATCTACTGAGGACTCGGACGAGGACAGAGCTCTACAACCCGGCTATCGTTCAGCAGGAAGGAAGACCACCCACTTCCCACAAGGCATGAGACACAAGACGCCACCTGCATGTGCAAATTGCGGGGGCCAGCACGAACAGAAGACCTGCCGATTCCGGAATGCCACCTGTCGACTCTGCAACAAGGAAAGCCACATCGCCTATGCCTGCAGATCCAAATCCCGAGCACACGTCCCGCAAAGATCTGCGCACTCCGAATGCCAGCCAGACTTCGAAATCGACGCTCTCCACGCCCACCGATACCCGGTACAGTACCTACCTTCGCCAGTCAGGCCCTCCAAAATCCGGGTCAATGTAGGGATCGGGGGGGTGCCCTGCCAAATGGAGGTGGACTCTGGGTCAGCATAATCTATTATAGCGGCAGAGACATTTTTTAAAATTCCCACCAGGCTGAGGCCTAGTCTCAGGGACCCAGGGTTTACCTTAGTGAACTTCCAGAAGAATAAGGTGCCTATCTTGGGAGTGGGCCCAGTCCCAGTCCAATACAAGGGGTTCAAGGGCCAGCTACAAGTGCTAGTGGTCAAGAACCACCTTACAAACCTTTTGGGTCTCAACTGGTTCAAGCCCCTGGGACTAGAGATCAGGGGGGTCAATAAGACTGTCGGAGTGGACTTTAACAAGGTTTGCGGAGAGTTCCTAGCTGTCTTCGATGGCACCTTGGGCTGCTACACGGGTCCCCCGGTTTCACTACACCTCGACTCCACAGTGCGGCCTATTAGGATTAAAGCGCAGCGAGTTCCATTCGCGCTCAAGCCTAAAATTGAGGAGGAACTGGATAAACTGATTGCACAGGGAATACTAGAGCCTGTCACCCACGCAACCTGGGAAACTCCCATTGTGACTCCAATCAAGCCCAGTGGGGAGGTGCGGATTTGTGCAGACTATAAGTGCACCCTCAGCAAGGCTCTTCAGGCCCATGCATACCCTGTGCCCATCGTCAGCCACATTGAACATATGAACATATGAAGCTGCCTTATACTGAATCAGACACTTGGTCCATCAAAGTCAGTATTGTCTTCTCAGACTGGCAGCAGCTCTCCAGGGTCTCAAGCTGAGGTTTTTCACACCTATTTGCCTGGACCCTTTTTTGGAGATGCCGGGGATTGAACCTGGGACCTTCTGCTTCCCAAGCAGATGCTCTACCACTGAGCCACCGTCCCTCCCCTAAGCCACATTCTAGCCACCCTAGCCGGCGCAAAAATTTTCAGCAAGTTGGACTTGGCCCAAGCTTACCAACAGCTGCCGGTGGATGAGGCCACGGCCAACGCCCAAACAATTGTGACCCACCGGGGGGCCTTTAGAGTAAAGCGGTTGCAATTTGGCGTGAGTGTGGCTCCGGGGTTGTTCCAGGAACTAATAGACTCCCTTTTAAAAGGACTTCCCAGAGTCACTCCATTCTTCGATGATGTGCTGATTGCGGCAGCCTCGCCTGAAGAATTCGCTGCCCGCCTTAGAGGAGTCCTACAACGTTTTGAAACAGCCAGCCTCAAGGTCAAACGGGAGAAGTGCCTCCTGGGCATGGATCGGGTGGAATTTCTGGGGTTCTCCATCGATGCCCAGGGGGTCCACCCCTCCGACGCCAGGCTGCGTGCCATCAGAGATGCCCCAGCGCCCTCCAACAAGCAGGAACTCCAGGCCTTCCTCGGCCTCCTAAACTTTTATCATGCTTTTCTCCCCCACAAGGCAGCGGTGGCCGAACCCCTGCACCGGCTTCTAGACAAGAGCCGACCCTGGGTGTGGGGCCGCCAGCACGCTAAAGCCTTCCAGGATATCAAGGGCCTCCTGATGTCCAACTCCGTCCTTGCCCATTTCGACGAGACCCTGCCCTTGGTCCTTGCATGCGACGCATCCCCTTATGGAGTGGGGGCAGTTCTGGGCCACCGACTCCCGGATGGGACCGAAGTCCCTATCGCGTACTACTCGCGGACCCTCTCGTCGGCGGAGCGGAACTACGCCCAAATCGACAAAGAAAGGTTGGCAGTTGTGGCCGGCGTCAAAAAATTTCATTATTACATCTACGGCCGGCCCTTTACCTCTATACGGACCACAAACCCCTCTTGGGCCTCTTTGCATCGGACCGGCAGACTCCTCAGGTGTTGTCCCCACGGGTCCTCCATTGGTCCATTTTCCCAGCCGGCTACACTTACACCCTAGTGCATCGCCCAGGCAAGGCAATGGGCCATGCTGACACCCTGAGCCGCTTGCCCTTGCCTGACGTGGATCCCGTTCCAGCCCCGGCTCATCAGATCCTACTGATGGACATGCTTCCGGACAGGCCATTGCTCGCCTGCGACGTTGCTGCCTGCTCCGCTCGTGATCCAGTCCTCTCCCGTGTCTTGGACTGGGTGGGGAGGGGGTGGCCCAAGGGCTTGACTGGGCCGGAATTTACTCCGTTTGCAGCCCAGAAAGACGAACTATCCACCCACAAAGGCTGCCTACTATGGGGCAACAGAGTCGTCATCCCCAAACCCTTGCAAGACCAAGTGCTGAGAGCCCTGCACGAGGCACACCCGGGCATAGTCCGCATGAAGGCTCTCGCACGGAGCTATGTCTGATGGCCTGGCCTCGATGCAGAAATTGAGGCTTGGGTTAAAAGGTGCCCGACGTGCCAGGTGTCAAGGCTTGACCCCCCACGTGGCCCAGTGCAATCATGGGAATCCACCAAAACCCTCTGGTCAAGACTGCATATAAACTTTGCTGGCCCCTTCCATGGGCGGACTCTACTCATACTAGTGGATTCATACTCCAAGTGGTTGGAGGTGGTCCAGGTGCCCTCGCCATCGTCACAGGCGACCATCAGGGCTCTGAGGACCATCTTTGCAACCCACGGTTTGCCGGAGACCATTGTCACCGACAACGGCACAGCATTCACGTCCGCAGTGTTCCAGGACTTCTTGGCCAGGAACCTCATCAGGCACATTCGCTCTGCCCCGTTTCATCCATCCAGGACTTCTTGGCCAGGAACCTCATCAGGCACATTCGCTCTGCCCCGTTTCATCCAGCCACCAACGGCCAGGCAGAGCGGATGGTGCACAAGGCAAAGGAGGCCTTGAACCGTCTGGGCCCCTCAGACTGGCCAAAAGACATGGCGTGTTTCCTAATGGCCTACCGGACCACACCCACCGCCTCCACAGGTCGCAGTCCAGCAGAACTCCTCATGGGCCGCCGCATCAGCACCCTGCTGGACAAGCTGCACCCTGACCGAGCCCCAGACGGGCGACTGGCGCCGGAACACCTTAAAGCCCCCAGAGGGTTCTACCCAGGTGAGACAGTGTGGGCACGGAACTATGCCACCACTGGCCCCGCCTGGCTCCCTGGAAAGGTGGACCACGTCACCAGACCGGTCTCCTATGCAGTGACCTTGGAGGGTGGACATCTCCTGAGGCGACACATCAACCAACTCCGAGGTCGCCTGCCTGCTGGGGAGCCAAGGTCAGAGGCTCCAGATCCGGACAACGTAAGTCCCCGAGAGCCTGACACAGAACAGGGTTCCGTGGAGCCCGCTTCGGCCCAGCAGGAGGAGACCCCCGACCACGCAGCTGAACCCAGGTCTCCCGGGGCCGCCATCCCAGATGTCTCCAGCTCTGCAGCCGCGGAACCACCAACCGAGTTGGAACGCCCAGTCCCCTCGGAGCTCCGACGCTCGACACGAGACCGCCGCCCTCCGGCATATCTCCAGGACTATGTCACCTGATAGCTGGAACTATGGGGGGAGGGGTGTTGTGTCCTAGGCTCAAATGGGAGAACTGTTACTTTTGGAAGGAACTGTTACTTTTGGAGGGAAGCCGAACAAGCCAGAGCTTGAACTCCACACCAGGGTTCCAGAGAAGGCCTAAGCGTGCCCAATCAGGGGAAGGATTGAAACATAAGTAGCCAATCAACATCCAGGCTCATACTGTACCCTGATAGGCCCTTAGGGCCCTGTAAATAGCCAATCCATGTAGATAGTTAAGGACCAATCAGAAGGGGGCAAGAATTGTATAAAGGAGCGGGAAGTTTGAACAGAGCTCAGTGTGTTGTGTGTGTGTTCCTGAAGTAAAGCTTGCTGAAATCACTCTCCGACTCTGGTCTCTTACTGCGCCGACCCCAGTACATTACAGCCTGCCTGACCAACTTGTCAAAGGTCAGAGTCTCCCAAATGGAGGTCCTTGAAGAGACTGCAGTTGATACCCACCCTGGCCAGTCCTAACTTGCCTTGGCCTTTGTGCTGGCTTCTCCTGCCCGTTAGTGAAATCCAAGCCCAGCCCATCCAGCGCAGCATATCCCCCTGCCCACTAAGGCAGGCAGGAAGGATCTGTGCCATGGGAGCAATACTGTTCGATTATACTCAGGCCCATTGCTTGTCTCCCAACTTCTCCATTCATCCCAACAGCAAACACTGTTAGCTCCTCAAGCCCCCACAGGGCCCCACCAGTGGGACTCAGTGCTACAGCATGGTCTCCCTGGGGCTGCCTGCTGTTGAGATCTGGCTTGGGCTGCTTGCCACAGGAAACAGTGGCTGTTCCAAAGTGTCTCGGCATTCTGGTGGGGCTAGAAAGATTCCACGGGGGGAGCTGATTGATGAGGCCATAATCTTGATATGTTATTTTTATTGCTGTAAGCTGAGCCTGCTTGCGGGATGATAGGGTGGGATATAAATCAAAAGTAAATTTTAAAAAATTGCTGTGGGCCGGCTCTCTCCCCAGGAACAGGATTTCAAGGTTGCCACAGGAAGCAGAAGCAGTGGAAGTCATAATCCAAGGATAGAAGTCCTCATGGATATACTAGATTAGGTGCAAGCCCCCACTTTCAGGGGTTTTTTTCTTTAAAACTCAATTGCCCTTGTCTACTTCCAGTAGTTTTATGTTATTTATTTATTTATTTATTTATTTATTTATTTATTTATTTATACTTATATCCCGCCCTTCTCACCGAAGTGTCTCAGGGCGGCTTACAACATTGTAATTTACATAACTTCAGTTTAAAAACATTTACAAATAAGTTAAAACCATAATTAATAAAACAGAATAAGAATAAAACCAGCGGTCTGTAGATGCATTTTTGTTCCATCCGGAAGATATTCTCATTGTCAGTTAGATGTTATAGGCCTGCTGGAAGAGGGCTGTCTTACAGGCCCTGCGGAACTGCCCTAGGTCCCGCACGGCCCGCACCTCCTCCGGCAGCTGGTTCCACCAGTAAGGTGCCGTTATTGAGAAGGCCCGATCCCTGGTGGATTTTAGACGGGCCTCCTTTGGCCCGGGGATTACCAGCAGGTTTTGTGAACCCGATCATAGTACTCTCTGGGGAACGTGTGGGGAGAGACGGTCCCTAAGGTAGGCAGGTCCTAGGCCATATAGGGCTTTAAAGGTAATGACCAACACCTTGTACTGGACTCGGAATGTTACTGGCAGCCAGTGCAGGTCCCGGAGCCCCGACCGTATGTGCTCCCATCTTGGGAGCCCTAATAACAGCCGGGCAGCGGCGTTCTGCACTAACTGCAGTTTCCGGGTCCGGCACAAGGGTAGCCCCATGTAGAGGGCATTACAGTAGTCCAACCTCGAGGTGACCGTAGCATGAATCACTGTTGCTAGGTCGTCGCGTTCCAGGAAGGGGGCCAATTGCCTCGCCCGCCTAAGATGAAAGAATGCGGACTTGGCAATGGCTGCTATCTGAAGGCTCCAATAGTACCCCCAAGCTCTTGACCCTGCTCACCGCTATCAACGGCGCGCCGTCAAAAACTGGCAGGGGGATTTCCCTTCCCGGGCCGCAACGACCCAAGCAAAGGACCTCTGTCTTCGCCGGATTCAGCTTCAGCCCGCTCAGCCTAAGCCACCTAGCCACTGCCTGTAACGCCCGGTCCAGATTTTCTGGGGCGCAGGCGGGCCGGCCGTCCATAAGCAGATAGAGCTGGGTGTCATCAGCATATTGATGACACCCCAGCCCATACCTTCGGGCAATCTGGGCAAGGGGGCGCATATAGATGTTAAATAACATCGGGGAAAGTACCGCCCCTTGAGGCACTCCGCAATCAAGCGTGTGTCTCCGGGACAGTTCCTCCCCAATCGCCACCCTTTGTCCCCGACCGTCAAGGAAAGAGGAAAGCCATTGCAGGGCCAACCCCTGAATCCCTGCGTCGGCAGGCAGCGCGCCAGAAGCCGATGGTCGACCGTATCGAATGCTGCCGATAGGTCTAACAGCATCAGCACCGCCGAGCCGCCTTGATCCAGATGTTGAGTTCCAGGTGGTTTTATGTTGAAACATCGGCCTGTATCCCGCCATGCTACTACATTAAGTTTGATGCCTTCCTCAATATAAATTACTTTTCCATAGAAAGAAGAGTTGCTTCCTGAAGGAACTGTTTTCTAATTCATTTTAAACCTTCTGCCTGCAGTCTCACAGAACTCTCTTATTTGGCAGCATTCAGGTGTTACACTAATCTACAAACTCCATCTTGCTTTGACAGGCACAAATGTGGTTTGTTTTACCATGCTCCTCCCTGCTCCTGCCCCCCCCCCCGAGTGGAGCATGAAAGCAAGTACCAGTTGCCCATGCTATCCAAATGCAGGTGCCTAGGCAAATTAATTTGGTTCACAGCACCACCACCTGAGCCTGGATTCTAAGACTGTGGCTTAGAATGCTAAGGAACGGTGCCATTCCAAAAACAGGAAGAGGTAAACTATGCATGCCGTCATATTTTGTGTTTAGAAATGAATCTGCATCTAGAATTTAATTTTCTTCTGATGCATGAAAATCCCCATAGTCTTAAATTTTTACTGCAAGTGCTCTTTGCTAGCAAAATAGAGTAGTTTAGTTTCTTGTGCATTCATGCACACACATACCTGCAAGCGATCACTCGCACGCACTCTTCAAGTAGTTTAGAACCACTAAAAATGAATGCTTCTGCTATCAATTTCCTCTGGGTTGACAAGTGTGTTTTTGAAGTGACAGAATTGTTCCCTAATAAAATACATATAGCATTTACAATTTATAGAGCTTTTGCAAGGTGAAAAAATTGTATCATCAAGTATGAATTCCCTTGTAGTAAATTCTTCCCAGAAGCATACATTATCATGATGTGCCTGCATTGATATTCCATTTATGTCACAGGCACATTTAATTAAAGCATGAGGTGGGCTTTTTCCCCATTTTTTTTGTTAATTTTCAGATTTAGAAATATTAAAAGCAGAGTAACAGACTATTTCTGACCAGACTATAGGTTTGGTAAATAATGCATAGTTGACTTAACATTCATATGTTCAGATTGTGATTTACTTAGGAAACTGAGTTATTTTTAGTGGCTTCCAATTTTTATGGGAAACAAATTGGGGAAGAAAAGGAAGATTTCTAATGGGCAACTTAAAAACTATGGAAATAAATCTAGGATCTAATTGTCTGCTTTTCTGTCTTGGCCAAAACCAGTAGGAGTATACAAGGGGACTGAGAGACTACCCAGAAGCACCCTTGTGGGAAGACACAGTGACTCAGAATCTCCTGGTGGGGGGGCACTTATTGTGGACATAGCAAGCCAATGTTCTCTGAAAGCTGAGTTAATGTGAGGTAGCTCAGTTTTTAAGCCTCCAGCTCACACTTTTTTGTCTTAGCGCAGGAAAAATGGCTCCAGAAGAAACTAATTCATGCAGTAGCTCACAATTTTAATGTCAGTAGAATTTTTGCTCACAAGGCTCCACAGCATAGAAGGAAGTATTAGAAGCCACCACTACATATGGAGAAAGAACACTGCCTGTATCAAAACAGAATACAATTTGTGCAATATCCAAACTAGGCTGTCCCATTCTTGTCTAATGAAGCTCAGTTACCATCATTCATAAAACAGAGTTTCAGACATCATCCTCACCAGGCCTGTAGCCAGAAAATTTTGGGTGGAAGGGCCCCCGAGGTAAAATTCTGGTGGAGCGGGCTGCGGGGCCAGATGGCCCCATTTGCACAGAGTGCTTCTCTTGAGGAGCCTGTCATGCAAACTCCACCACTTTGCCACCTGTGCCCCCTCTTCCCTCTGTTCCCCACCCCGTGTGGATTTCCAAGCTGGAACCGGCTCTAGTGCCACGTTCCAGCTATCTAAAGCGCCCCTCCCCCGCCCGCGGATGGCTGGAACGGCAGGTAAAACTGTGCCACAGGGCCACTCTCACAGTCTGTCAGGACCAGAGTCCTGACAGCACAGCCTTGCTGTCGCTGACTCCTCTCCCATCCAGGAAGTGGGAAGTGAGGAGTCAGCAACAGTGAGGCTGCACTGTCAGGACTCTGGTCCTGAAAGACTGTGAGAGCGGCCCCACAGGGCGGTTTTACCTGCCGCTCCAGCCATCCGCAGGGGGGAGTCACGTTATATAGCCGGAACACGGTGCTAGAGGTGGTTCCAGCTTGGAAATCCACATGGGGTGGGGAACGGAGGGAGGAGGAGGCGCGGCAGGGAGGTGTGGGGGGAGGTGACGGGAAGGGATGGGGAAGGAGGGGCGGGCAGCAGTAGCGGTTGCGGCGAGCTGGCAGATGAGGCACAGGCTGCCGTGGCAGGTGAGCGGGCGGCACACTGGGGGGGTGTACAAAGGGAAGTGGGCCGGCGGAGAAGGCACAGGCTGCAGTGGGCGACACAATGTGGTAGGGGTTGCAATGGGAAGGGAAGGCAGCAGCGGGGCGGCGGCGGAGGCACTGGATGGAGGGGCCCTACAGGGGGAAGAGGGGTTTAATGGAGGGGCCATGTCCCACCGGCCCTCCCCCCTCCTGATCCTGATCCTCACTGTTCTCCTGATCCTCACTGTTCTCCCATTCTTTTTCAGTTGTCATTCCAATTTTTCTAGGAGCTGATTTGTTGTGATATTTTTGCTTTTGGATGGAATTTCCATTCAACCTCTGTGGTATAGTCTTTATACTACTATTTCCCCATGTTTTGGTGCATGTGGTTTGGTTGCATGGCAAGAAAGCATAGTTTTGATAGTCCCTGATCTGCTTGCTTTTTAACAAAAATTGGTACAGTTGATTGTAGAGAATTGGCACCATTTCTGTTTCTGCCATTAAGATACTCCTGTGTGTTGTGAGGAGAATACCAGGCAAGGTATGTCCTTGTGTCACTAGAAGTTTGTAGATCTCTTTGACCCTTGGAGAGAGAAGGAAATTTAGCAGCAGCTTTGAAACAGTCATCCTAAAATGGATTCCTTTCATTATATCTTGAAGAAAATGGCTGCTCAGGGTCATACAAGGGATGGTATAGAGTGTCACATTAAGGATAAGGAGCTGTATTTGGAGCACAACAGCTGCAAATATATGCCTAACTTGTAGAAACTTGGTGGAATCCATGATAATACCATGTCGTTTTGATGGAGGGGCAGGGAAGCAGAGGGGAATAAAAAAGTCATGATATGCTGTCATGATTTAATAGCATTGATTGACTCAAACTGGAAAGAAAAGGGAGGTCTATCTCTGTAAGAATCAGTAAACTGCAAGGAAAATGGATTTATGATGATAATATAACAAAACTCCCTCTGTGGATGGGAAAGTTTATGAGATACATCATTTAAGTGGTACCAATATTCACCATCATGTGGGCCCTTTATATTAATTCTGCATGCAGTGTGGAGCCACCCTAAATATTCTCCAGAAAAATAGGTTGAGAACAGATGAGAGTCAGTTAAAAGGAAGGGTGGGAGAAGAAATACAATCCTGTATGCTTAGAGAATTCTAGAGAGGCACATGGTAAGGAATTGTCGATTTCTAAACTCTCGCTGTGATTCCCTGCAGCCCCTCCCCCCAGTTTATAGCTAGCTATTTCCAGCTGTAACATCACTGTTATTTAAGCTGTAGTATGCTTTTAAGAAGAAGAAATAGTTATTATTAGCTAAAAACATCTGAAAGGTACAGGCTACATTTCAATTCCAAAAGGTTAAAGGTATCTTTAAAAATTGAAACTCACTGGATATGAATGTGTTTCTGTTTTGGCTTTTCGGCTGGTCCATCTATTCCTGTTCAACGGACTGCTTTATGGAATGAAGGCCCTGTGTATGTCCACAGGAAACTTGTGCCTTGTACCATTATTGGTCCATCATTATCTCTTTCTGGACATGAGTCCCCCTGGGTCTCTTACCCAGTTCTTATTACCTGAGAGGCTCTTAACCTGAGATTTCTTAGGCTGAGCTGCATGCAAAGTATGTGGTCTGTTTTTGAGCTGTGATCCCTTCACACACAATTAAACCTTTCAGGTATTTTTGCTACTTACATAATAATATCAGTTTTGGCTTCAATCAAATTGTGTTAGGACTGGTTAGTTGAACATTTCAGAGAGGTGACCTGTAATTTAAGGAGCAAATTTTGTTGAAACAAATATTTCATTTGCAAGACATCATGATGATAATTCTTATCAAGAAATTCAATAGTTCTAGCAGTTTGATTCTAATTAGGTAGTTGTCTGATACCTGTGTGTAGCTGTTTGCCTAAAGCTACGAGAAGGCCAAAACTTGATCTCTAAATATGAGAGATCTTAAAACTTAAGACCTTTTTCAAGATTTCAGAAACTTCAGTCATAAATTCTATACTTTGTGATTCCAGGCCAACACCTGAAAAAGATCTGTCATTATAACCTTCAAGTTCAGCTAGTAAGAAGTTATCTCAAGTTTTCAACAACATTTAAACATTTACTTATCAAGACTAGTTTTGTTTTTTCTGATTCCCTGTTAGCTTATGAAGACGGTTTATGCGTCCCAATTATTGAAGAAGTGCAAGGGGTGCAACGTAAACTACTAGTTTATTGGTGCCTTTTCTTCCCTCCCCCTCCAGTATGGAACACCTTGGCAATTTTAAATGCATGCGCACATGCACATTTTGTTACCATGTCCAGTGGCAAGTTATTATGGGGACTGACAGACTGTCATCGTTTTGATAGCTTGAGCAGTATATTTCTTGAACAGCAATAGAGCTCTTATGCAGAAAGTATCATATGTTCTGAGCCAATTTACAGGGAAACAGCAATAACATTTTATCATGGTTGAGAGCCCAGTAGCTGCTTCCTATTAAACTTGCCCTTTCAGATACCTGTCTTGGATTAATTTGTTGATTTCAAATGGAAACTCAGTCTTCTCCACTGAAGCATGACTTTCTAGGATAGACTCTTACTGAATGACAATTACTGTATATTCTACCCGCTTTCAGACCATTACAAGCTTTGGGCATACTGGAAGACAGAGGACTTCTTCAGTAACTGATTTTAATACATGTCTAATTTTAGCTGTCAGTTATCTATGCACCAGTAGATGAATCCTCAAGAAGATGAAATGCAAAACACCTCTAACTTGCTCTTTTTAATGATATACTTGCTGCAAGGGATAAAAAGAAGAGGACTGGGGAGGGGGAGTCTCTGGTGTCTTGAAGAAAACTGCATAGTGTATAAGAGTGTATAATTTTGAAAATTGGAGTACTTCAACATTTTCTTTCAAATTCCATAACTGAAAATTGAGTGTACCTACAATATCTTTGATTTTGAAATATATTTTAGGTTGCAGGCATTTAATGAGAATCCTGCCATGATAGTTGGACAGAGCTGGACTGCAAATCAGTGATAAGGGGAACTTTTTTTGTCCAGTTTTGATCTATAAAATAAGCTTTGCTGGAAGTTATCAGAAGCATCCAATGAACAACATAGCCAAAGGAAGGTTTGCTCTGGAGGACACTATAATGATAACTTCTACAATGTACGGACTTTGTTAACAAGAGGTTTGAAAACTTTAGGGTACTCTTTATGATGAGAAGGGCTGCAGCTTAGTGGTAGAGCATCTGCTTGTCATGCAGAAGGCCCCAGGATCAACCCCCGACATCTCCACTATAAAGTATGAGGCAATAAATGATGTGAAATGGAGAGCTGCTACCAGACTAAGTAGATAATACTGACTTTGATTGACTACTGATCTGATCCATTGTATAAGGCAGCATCATGTGGCCATGGTTTTTGTATATTGTTAAACATCCCCATGTATGGTACATCAAATTATCAAGAACTATGGCTATTTTTCTTAGTGAATCACTTGAAAAATAAACCAGAAAATGTGTATATTTTATTTCAATACCCAAATGTTTTTCCTTTGAAAAGAAAATGTCAGAAAGGTAACTTCTGGTTAATAGTGTCTCAGTCCTATAATTGTAAGCTAGTCTGAAAAGAGTAGCCAGGTAACAAGCTACAGTATTTTTTTTTAAAAAAATAAGCATGATAAAATATTGGGAAATAATAGTTGAGCATCAGAGATGTCAGGGTTATAATGTAAAAGAGGTATTCACTGAGAAGACTGCCAGTGACAATAGGTCCTGGAACTATTCCTTGTTTGTGATTTTACATAGCATGCTATATTCACTACATGCTGCACTGCTTGCTACAGCAAGGAAAATACTATTTTTATTGCAAGCAATATATTGGCCTAGTAAGTCTTTTAAAACTAAATGTTGCTTGCATGAGACGTTCTTCTCAGAAAGTGAAAAACGCTCTGGACTCCATGCTATAAAAATAGTCCCTGCTCTTATTTTTCCTCATTAGCATGTTGTATTATGACTACAATAAATCTGGATCCTTTGCTTTTCTAGGGCTTTTTTCCTCATCCTTTGTTATGCAAATATTTGTACAGCAGGGTTTAATAATTTTAAATGTGAAACCAACTTTTAAAAGTTGCTGCTTCTGATTACCGTTGCTAGTATAATTACTATAAAATTGCACTTTGCAACTCGTTAGCAACAACCACAGAATCCTACCAGCTTCAAAAGCCTATAGTATTAAAATATTTTTGCTACATTTTTCTTCTTTTATGGTCTTCCCTCAACTGAACAGTGGTTTGTGCCATCCATTCACTGATGGCTATAGAACAAATGATGTTTCTGCTTCGACAAGCTTTGTTTTATCAGGATCAGTAACCTTCTCAGCAATTGACCCAGAACTATCATGCATGTCTCTGAATACAGAGAGAGCATATGTCACAGTGCTTTGCAGACTTGCCTCTAGAGCAAAAGAATATAAAATAGATTTTAAAAAATTTAAAAGAAAGTTTGTAATAGTAAAATGTCCTGTAAGGAGGAGATGTGTTAAGATTATTATTCCTGCTGTGAAGCTTGCTGTCATCCCTTTGATCTGAAAATAGTGTTTTTTGAATTAAAATGGTTCCACCAATTTCCAAAACTACTTGAATTTTAAGAGTGTGTAATTTAAAAGCTCTAAAGGATGCATGCACCCCCATTTTGAAGAGCCTTCTACTTTCCATGCAGATTGCTAGGTGAAACCAGAAACACAAAAAGTGTACAAGGATTGATAGTCTTTAATTTAAGAAAGACTCTTCCTCCTTTCCCCCACCCCAACATCCATGCTGTGGATCATTTGTCAATCCTTAAAATAAAGGTGGAGAGATGACAACATATAAAAATAAGTCACCCATGACGAGCACATTTTGACATGAACACTTCTCTTCTTTGACCTTTGGCAGGTTAGGTCTTGACCCAAAGCTATTGGCCAAAATCCTAAATATGAGCTCAGGCCGTTGTTGGTCAAGCGATACATACAACCCTGTGCCAGGAGTAATGGAAGGCGTACCGTCTGCTAACAGTTACCAAGGTGGCTTTGGAACAACACTCATGGCCAAGGTATGTATAATTAGAAATGTTCCTGTACAGAAATATTGCTTCTTATTGATCGGCAGAATAAAATGAGAAATGTATTCTGTAAGATTTTCCTCCTGAACTGTTCTAACAGTACGTCAGGCTTTTGGTGTACTGAATTTTCTCTTGGTAGGGAATAAAACACGAAGTTAGTTAGCAATACTGACAATTATATGAATAGTTATTAAGATTGCAGCTAATCCCCATCCTGAAGGTTTAATAACAGTACAATAAAGGCACCATAAAAGCATAAGTTATTAATTAGGGCCTAAACTGAGTCAAGAAAGCTGGTTTTCAAGAGGGAAAAAGTGTTAACACTGTTTATGTTCATAATGAATGTTGTTAAGAAGGTTCTATAAATGTAAAATATTTTCTTTTCCAAATGCTGGCAACTCTGCTTCATAAAATCCACCATATGTGTAGAATGATGTAACATCAGACTACACTTCATTTTTCTAAAAGATAGTAAAGCCAACAAAGAATGGAGAAAGCTAAATATTATAACTGCCAACACAAATACCTCCCAAGGAAAGCTATATTTCCCAAGGACTAAAACTTTTGAAGTATCCTGAGGGATGGGCAGGATTTTCATGACATTAGAACTGGACTGTGTAAATATTAAAAAGAATGCTTGTTGAAACCTTGATTTGAGTTTATTATTTGGTGCTTTGGTCCTTTGCAGCACTATGATTTTCTGATAAGCCAACACCTATATTTGGTTATATGTATAGGTTATTATTTTGCTGTAAAGCAACAGCAACAGCTCCTGTGAATGTTTTTTCTTCTCCCTCTTTCTCTCCTCCCCCTTTTGTTTTGTTTTAAATCTCAGGATCTTGGTTTGGCCCAGATATCTGCTACCAACACAAAGACACCAGTCCCTCTCGGGTCTCTAGCCCATCAAGTCTACAGGATCATGTGTGCCAAGGGTTACGCCCAGAAAGATTTCTCATCTGTGTTCCAGTTTTTACGAGAGGAAGAGAGCTTGTGAACCTTTTTCTGACAATGGACATGATTAGAAATCAAGTTCTGTTTGGAGCCTCCTTATTATGATTACTCAACAGATAGATACACAGGTATAGTCCAAAGATCATGAATCATGATCTCACCCATACCTTTTGCAGACTTCTGGATTTAACATCTATTGTCTGAAACAGCAGGTTGTTAGAGAGGTTTTTAAAAGATTTGTTTAACAACAATACATACATAACTGATTTACAAACATGGTAGGTCTTAAGCAAAATCCAGTCATTAGGAAGCAAACCATTTGCACATAAAAATGATGCCATCATTTTCAACTGTGTGATTAAAGGGACTGGTAACTGAACTTTCTGTCTAACAAAACATTTCATCTTTAAAAACAGAGAGAAGGTTCTTGTGATTAAGAATTTTTTCTTATAGATATTTTTTTAAACCTAGTGTTGGCCTAAATACAAATTGTGAATTTCTCATGAGAATAGTGGTGGAAAGTTATGTTGAGAAATGTATGCCAATTTATTGGAAAGCTGCTACTACCCATATGGTTTTAAATAGTGGGCATAGTTTAAAAACACTTGTCTCTCTGTGTGTATTTCTACACTATTCTTTGCTAACCTATTTTTGTACATTTTTTTACCCTTTCACATTTTCAAAATATTTATGTATACTAACCTCATCTGATATGCATTTGTTTTAGCCAACTACTACATTATTATGAATCTAAAGTAAATCTCTTTTCTTTGTAATCCAATAAAATTTAAGATGGCAAATGACCACTATGAGTTGTGTGTATATATGTTTGCTTTTCATATTTTTGAATTCTGAGCATACAATCAAGAGCTCAGAGAAACATAGAGTTGAAAAGTATCTCCAGGGTCATCTAGTCCAACCCCCTGCACAATGCAGAAAATTCACTAATTTCCCATCATGGGAGGGCAGGATATAAATCAGATAAAAAAATAAAAATAAACAAATACCTCTCCACACACACACACCCAGTGAACCCTGCTCCAAGCCCAGAAGATGGCAAGAAAAACCCCTCCAGGATCCAAAGTGGCCTGGAGAAAAATTGCTGCCTGGCCCCAAAGTGGTAATCAGCATTTCCCTGGCCATGTAAGAAAGGGTCACAAGAACTAAACACTGATACAACCCTTTCTGCCTGCCTTCTCACGATCTGCCTAAATTCACAGAATCAGCAACCGACAGAGAATCACGGCTATAAGTAGACTGGAGAAAAACCCAAAGGTTTCCGTGAATATCCAGCCTCAATATATATAAAGCAATAATTTCAGTAAACCATTAAGAACAGTAAAATCCTCCAAGACATGCAGCAAGCATGAAAATCTTCAAAGCAATGAGCAGTACTTTGATTCCTTGTTTCACTTCAGCTTTGTCTAGCTTTTTCAAAAATATGATAAATATGATCCCTGATAAAGGGCATGGCAAGAACACAAAGAGCCATCTAATGCTTTCAAGTATCTCTTCAAAAGGTCTTGCCTTAGTGGTTTACTGAAATTTGACTTGCCAACACAGTTTATAGGAAATTGATTTAGATTCTTGTGGATATTACTAGCATGAGTTTGCTATTTGAATGTATGTAAAATTTATGGATCCAATTTGTGCTGTTTCTATCTCTTGTACTATGTTTTGATTTAATTATTTGTAATATATCATTTATATTTATAATTCCTTCATTGTGCTTTATATATATTGAGGCTGGATATTCACAGAAACCTTTGGGTTTTTCTCCAATCTAAATTCACAGACTCAGCATTGCTGTCAGATGGCCATCTAGCCTCTGTTTAAAAACTGCCAAAGGAGAAGGAGAGCCTCCCATCTCCCAAGGAAGCCTGTTCCATTGAGGAACCCTTCTAACTGTCAGGAAGTTCTTAATGTTTAGCCAAAAACGCTTTTGATTTAATTTCAACTCATTGGTTCTAGTGTGACTTTCTAAGGCAGGGGTGGCCAACGGTAGCTCTCCAGATGTTTTTTGCCTACAACTCCCATCAGCCCCAGCCATTGGCCATGCTGGCTGGTGCTGATGGGAGTTGTAGGCAAAAGACATCTTGAGAGCTACCGTTGGCCACCCCTGTTCTAGGGTAACAGAAAACAACTCTGCACCATCCTCTATGACAGTCCTTCAAGTACTTGAAGGTGATTATCATATCACCTCTCAGTTATCAGTCTCCAGGCTAAACCCAGCTCTTTTAGCCTTTCCTCATCAGAGTTGGTCTCCAGATCCCTCACCATCTTCATTGCCCTCCTCTGGACAAGATACATTCACTTTGTGTGATCTGGACACTACATTACCATTGATACAGCCCAAAATTGCATTTTAGCTACCAAATCACATAAATACCAAATCACACTGCTGACTCAGCCGCCCTGAGCCTGCTTTGGCGGGGAGGGCGGGATATAAATAAAATGTGATGATGATGATGATGATGTTCAGTGTATGGTCCACTAAGACCCCTATATCCTTTTCACACATGCTTTGTTGTTCAGTCGCACAGTCGAGTCCAACTCTTTGTGACCCCATGGACGAAGTCACACCAGGCCCTCCTGTCTTCCACCATCCTCCAAAGTCTGCTACTTTCAAGGCAAATGTTCGCTATCCTATAATAATGCATTTTATTTTTCTACCAAAATGCAGAATGTTAACATTCATTTTATTTGTTTTAGCCTAGTTTTCCAGCCTATCAAGATCATCCTGTATCCTGACTCTGTCTTCTACTGTATTTGCGACCAGTATTCCCTCTAAGCTGAGTTAGTGTGAGCTAGCTCACAGATACTTAGCCTCCAGCTCATACATTTTTGTCTTAGCTCAGGAAGGATGACCCCAGAGCACACTAATTTATGCAGTAGCCCACAACTTTAATGTCAGTATCTCACAAAGTAGAATTTTTGCTCACTAGACTCTGCAGCTCAGAGGGAACATTGTTTGCGACCCCTCCCAATTTGGTATCATCTGCAAACTTAATAAGCATTCCCTCTATTCTTTCATCCAATCATTTATAATGATGTTGAAGCAAACAAGTCCCAGGACAGATCCTTGCAGCACTCGTCACTCCTCTGCAAGAGCAAGCACCTGTCTTTCGTAGGCAAGTGCAGAGTATAAAGGTTATAAAGACCAGTGTATTCTTTGTTTTCTCTGCTTATATGTATAAATGATAATGCAATACACCAGCATTAAACCAGATAACCATAATTCAGAGTACCAGAGAATGTATATAAACCTCATTAATCTTTTAACATCATTAACCTTTCCCCACAAAGACTCACACAGGAAGAGACATGAGGAAGAGGAAAAATACATATCAGAACTGGTAAAACCTGTACTTGGAATCAGCAATCACTGCATAAAATTTACAGGACTCTGATATTTTCCTCCTGGATTGTTACAGAAATAATTTATAGACCCACAGATTAACCAGTAGCTCCCAATTGATCCTCTATGCATAGTGGAGAGCAGGGGCAAAAATGAAAGTATTCCCATTTATCTGCTGTGAATGGTTTACTTTGTCTCTAATAGGTGCCATTGGTTTCTGAGTTTCATCTTTGAAATAGCCCTCTGTATTTTGGCTTGTGCACTCATATACATGTCTCAAGAATCTCCAGTTCAGTTTACATACTGTTTGCCAGTGGCATTCAAGCACTGATAAATCAGTTGGCTGATGGCTCTTTGCAGCCTATTCCTGTATATTTGGAGGAGCAGGCAAAGTAGCCCTGAGGAGTCTGCTTCTGATCTCGTGTTGGGAAAATTTTGTTCTGAACCCAGCAAAAATATTTGTTGAGGTTGGAGATATGAGGATCAGCTGGAAGGTGGTTATTCTGCACTTTCTCAGTTTCTCAATGGTTTCTTTTTCTCCAAAGCACAAGTCAAAAGCTTGGAGTGGGGAAGAGTAGCAACCTCTTTCTCCTTCCTTTTGCAGCTGAGTAGTTTTTCTTGGAGGGGGGAATAGATCAGAAGTTCATTCCAAGATGATCACCCATCAGCTGTGAGTCAGCTTCTGGTTCCTTCCAAAGGGGTGGTCCAATGCCCCATGGCGCCCTAGGCAGACTCGTTGCCTGGTGCCCCCCCCCAAAAGCACCCCCCACGGCTCCATGCTCCCCCCGCGCCCTCCCCCCTGCGGTTCTGCTCTGCCGCCTTCTCCTCTCTTCTGACCCTTCCCCACGCCACGTGGATTTCAATGCCAGAACTGGCTCTACCGCCGCATTCTGGCTCCCTAAAGCCCCCTCCTCTCGCCCGATCACTGGGTCGCTGGGCAAAACCGCACTGCTGAGCCAGGCCGTGCTCAGTCTGTCCCGAGCAGTGTCCTGAAAGGGCGTCTCGACTGCTTCTGACTTCTCCCCTCCCCACTTTCTGGCTGGGAAAGGAGTAAGCGGCAGCCAAGGCACCCTTTCAGGACACTACTCGGGACAGACTGAGCGCCCCCCAGCTCCGTGGTGTGATTTTGCCTGGCAACCCAGTGATTGGGCGAGAGAAGGGGTTTTTTAGAGAGCCGGAACACGACAGTAGAGCCGGTTCTGGAATGAAATCCACGTGGCAAGGGGAAGGGTTGGGAGGGAGGGAGGAGGAGGCGGCAGGAAGGGGGGAAGACGTGGGGGCATGGAGCCATGGGGGAGGGGAGGCCAAGGGAAGAAAAATGGAGCAGCGGCGGGCAGCGGTAGTGGCTGTCAGGGGAAGAGGCAGGCAAACTAGGTGCTTACCAGGGGCACCAGGAGGGGGTGGGGAGCCCAATTTGGTGACCCCACCTTCCCGGCGCCCTAGGCAACCACCTAGTTTGCCTAGTGGGTGAGCCGGCCCTGCTTCCAAAGCTTTTCTGTGTTCCAGCACAACAAGGCTAAGGTACAGGGAAGTACTTTCAGATCAGATCCTAATTACTAGCTGGTCCCCCAAGACCTGACCAATAGGCAACTACAAACTTATTCAGTAGCTGTTTGAGTTGCTTTAATGCCCGCTGAAAATATCTTTGATTGGCTAATGGTCTGATCATGGTAGGGGATAAGTTCAGCTTTTGAACTGGGTCACTGCAAATTTCATAGCCTCCCTATAGACATAGGCATAGATTAACAGCAATCCAGAGGAAGTCTAAGTGGATGGTCAAGCAAGTAAAACACATTCTTGGTTTTCTGTCCATTTTCCACAACACACAAGAACAACTGAGAACAAGATCATTCATTCCAACCTATAACTATCCATGTGAATACATAAAATGTATTAGATTTCATAATTTGGGGAAATGTATGCTTCTCTCCATGAAGTCTTTTTTTTTAATCTGAAATTTTAAAAAGTCCTAAATTGGCTTCTCAAACACAATTTAATTGTGAAATAAGATCACTATCACTAGGAAAGTAAGTGTGTAAGTATATTGGGAGAAGAGCTAGATTTTGATTCTACAAAAACATCAAAAAATATCAATTGGCTTGTTCGATTTCTTGCATCAAGCAGGGTTATTTAATTTCAGGCTGAAATCTGCATGTTTTTGTGAACAAAATGAGTTTGCAATAAAAATCCTTTGCAGACAGAGATAAAAAGGGGAATGGAGCTGCTATTCCCTGTTCTCCTTAACTGTGACCTAGAGCCTTCTCTCTCGTTAGGGGTCGGAGGTAATTAGTTATGTCTGCTTGTTAAATGCTGAGGTTTGCTGAATTATGTTTCCCAGGAAGACTGGCTGTTTGTGCAGTAGTTATATAATCTATTAGTCACCAGCCTCTACCTTTGAGCTGGGAGTGAATAAAAATACATAATCTTTATTTTATTCTGCATGTTTTCTTGCAAAGTTTAGCTAATCACCACAACCAATAAAGTGGGGTTATTACCAACTGCTGAATTAAAGCTGCTTGTCAACAGTAAATAATTATTTGAGGTACTTATAAACCTCACTTGTCTCCTGACAGCATCCAAGGCAAGTAACTACAATAAATACTAATACAGGAGTATTTTTGTAGAAAAAGCTCAGCAGGAACTTATTTGCCTATTAGGCCACACCCCCTGATGTCAAGCCAGCCGGAACGGCATTCCTGCTCAAAAAAGACCCTGAATACTATACTACTATTTGTTCAGTTTTTTTATTCCACATTCCCCACAACCAAGCTCAGGGCAGATCACAACAGAAACAGAGTCATTGACCTGTTACAATATACAATAAATAATAGATAAAATCATTATAATAGTAGATTAAAACAGGTAGTAGCACATTGAATAAAGACCTCTTTGAACCACTTAGGTGAAATCAAGTGGACACCTCAGCAAGTTGGGAACTATAGCAAGGAGGCTGACTGAGGTAGATGCCCACTGCCTCACCCAAAGGCCTGGTGGAACAGCTCCATTTTACAGGCCCTGCGGAATGGTAGAATGTCTGATGTCCAGTAGGAGCTGATTCCACCAGGCTATTAAAACCATTAAAACTGATAAAATGGAGCTAATCTATAGTGTTCAAGTTCCCCTACAAGCTCTTTTAAATAGCTCTGTCTTGCAACTTAACTAGAAGGTCCCAAGAGTAGTTTTCCGCCACACCTTTTGGAATTGGTAAATAAAACCAATTTTGCTATTTCAGAGTAGCCCAATGCAGTCATCCTTTTCAGCCATGAACATACATGAAGCTATCCAATACAGAATCAGACCATTGATCCCATCAAAGTCAATACTGTGTACTCAGACTGGCAGCAGCTCTCCAGTGTCTCAGTAGTGACCCCTTGTCTTCCAAATCACCTTTTGCCTGATCCAGTTTAACTAGAGATGCTGGGGACTGAACCTAGGGACATGCAAAACAAATGTTCTTCCACTGAGTCACAGCCCCTCAAAATGATTAGCTGTGGATTCCAATAAGAGCAGGCTTCCACAGTAGGAAGCCTGTGCACACTTCTCACTCTCCCTGTGGTCTCTTTCTTGCTTTCTCACTCTTCCTTTGATTGTGGAGTAGAAAGACAAGTGCATATATTCCTGCCTTGTCCTTTTTCCTTCCCCTCTACCAGGGTCTAAAGCAACTTAGAAGGCCTGTTTTGATTAAAATAATGATACATAGGTGAACATTAACACACATACCTTGACTGCAAGCTCAGTCAACGGCCCTTTTCACATTTACCAGTGGAAACCGGAAGGGAGTCAGTATTGTGCCGCTTGCAGTAATCCGAGACAGGGATGGGAGTTTTCAGACACATTTTTTTTTTCCGGTAGGGTTCCGTGATTGAAGCGAGCCATTTCACACTGTTCCGCTCTTATCTCGCTTCCACCAGCGCCGGCTGTTTTTACCTGCGGGCTCGCGATCTCCAGCTTTTTTTTTTTTTTTTGGAACGTCGGGCTAAGATCGCTATAGCGCTATAGCGACATATCACAACAGCAACACCATAGAGATGGCTAGGCTCTATTGACATAAGTTACCAGGTTTCAGCGGTGGCGATATTTGGCATCTTAATGGAGCCCAGGCATCCCTATGGTGATGCTATTGTGATACGTCGCTATAGCGCTATAGCAATCTTAGCCCGACGTTCCAAAAAAAAAAAGCCGGAGATCGCGCACGCCGGTGGGCGAAAAAGGGTGCGAAAACTGCTCCCGGGTTAGATACTGGACATTTCACACAGCACCCCATAGCAATTTCAACCCGGAAGGAGGGGTTGAAAAGTGGAAGAAGCTGCTCTTTGTTTGTAACGACTCAGGCACGCCTCACTACCGGGACAGCCGCGGGAGTGTGTGAAAAGGTGAGAGTATTCCGGTAGCAGCCAGTTGCTGAATCGGGTCTGTCTGAAATGCCAGCAGAAACCCGTTACTGTTCAGTAACTGACCAGCTTCCATACCGGAATACATAGACTGTGTGAAAAAGCCCATCATCTTGACTTGCCAACTCTGACTTGGGGAATTCCTGGGGAAGGTGGAGTTTGAGGAGGGGAGAGATCTCAGCAGGATTTTAGGACTTCTATTTCTCCTTGGTTCTATGAAACACCTGAGTCCACCCACTAAGGCTACTATTTCCTCCAGGGGAACTGTTCCCTGTAGATTGGTTAACAGTTGTAATTCCAGGAGAAATACTGGCCCCAGCTTGAGGTTGGTAAGCCTGTCCACATCTGGCCTCTGCATCTGCTTTATGAAGCTAAATAACACATCAGGAGATCCAATTACAGATCCACAACATTACATTTAATTTCAACCCAAGTAGCAATTTCACTCAGCAGAAAACGAAGGAAAGTTAGAACTGCAGCATTTCAGTTGTCTGCAGAGATCATGATAACAAATTTCTTTTCCCTTGTGAATCAGTTTTTATATGTCCTGTTCATCTATTGCTGAACATGGGAGCTACAATTTTCATTTTGTCTTGGCTCACAATTCATTACCCACAGAGGGAAAGAAAGAAAAATGCAGCTTGCCTAGAGCCAAGTGTTCTAGCTAATCTTGTTTTCACCTTAAACCAGTTAATGTGGGTCAACCAAAACCTGACGAAAGCGAATGGTTTCCAACAAGCTTTGTTTGTGAACACAGTTAAGAGAACAGGAAGCTTTCTTGCAAAGTGTAGCACAGAAGTCTGAGCAATAAAGATCCTGCCAAAATTTCCAGTCTCTGGAGAGGCCCCCTGAGGCTTCAGCTTTGGCAGTATTGTCTGATTTTTAGTTCTGGTTGCCAGGAACCTGGTGGCTTGCTTAAATTCAGCTTTTGTTTATAACCTAATTCAACTATAGGTTTCCAGCATGGATTGAATTAAGCTTTTTAGATCTGACTGTTTTGCATATGTACACAACTGAGCTGACAAGTGTATGTTTAATGTGTTGCCCTGGCTGTGAGAGTCACATTGCATTTTTTCAATAGCTTGTGAGCCAAGAAGATGGGAAGAGGGCAGTCAGGCTTGCCAGAAATGCTCTCTGTCACACACAAAGAGCATTGGGTTGGGAATGCTTGTTAGTTTTTCAGAACTGCACAGACTACTTTATTCTTTACTGATAGGTCAAGCAAACCAGATTTGATGCAAATGCAATTAGGCTGTTATTAGCACTTTGAAGTTGTATTTTCATATCTTTTTTTCAGGCTTGGTATAAACCAAAAAGCAATCATTGACTGCATCCTATTCTTTTGGCAAAAGGAACTCCACAAAAATTTTAGAATTTGTACTCCTTTCACTTTGCTCTTAAACCATTCAAAAATGCTTTAGTGTGCAACTGATATGCTCAGTATAAAGAGCTGCTATTACCAGTTGCACATGAGGGCTTTAATACCCAATACATACAAAGAAAAGGAAGCACGGAAGCGGAACACGTTTCCATGGGCCCATAACAAACCAAAAGTCCCCTCCCCCTGGCAATATATTGTTGGTATATCTAACAGATTAATTCAGATGACTGTGTTCATTCTCAGTTGAAGCAATCTTATAATAAGTTCCAAGGCATAGACACTGAAGTAGGATAGCCAAATTGTGATGGAGCAGTCCCAACCATTGTGGAGAGGGCTCAAGTGGAGAAAACATAAGGAAAGCTCTTTGTGGTAGAGACAGAGGTCCCTTCAATATCAAAGGTATCTGAATTCTGGCAAGCCTTGAATGAGGGGATAGAAATGGAAGTTGAATCCAGTTGGTCATCAGAAACAAAGATTAGTCAGGGTCAGTGCTGGCTAGCTGAGTTTCAATAAAACACCATATGAAAAGAAGGGCTACTATAGTTCCATAGTGCGAGACTTCCAGGTTACATCACCCTGACTTCAGGGGGTCCGCAGATCGTCCTCCTGTGGCACCTTTGAATCAGGCGGCTGGAGAGGAAAACCATGGAGGGGTTTTCACCACAGGAAAACCATGGAGGGGTTTTCCTTCAGCATGGGACTTTTGCGGGAAGTTAGGGGTACAGTGGCAGCTGCTCTTGTTCTTCTTGCATGTCCCGAGGCTCCGCCACCATGATGGTGAAAAACCCGACTTTTGCTTCTTTCAGTAAGCTTTTGATGTATTGCTTCTCTACTCCCAAGTATGGCAATTCTACTTGCAAGTAAGTGAGCTTTCAATACCACTGGCTAATGGGTCGTTTTACATAACAACGAGTGGGCAGCTCAAAGGAAGGGATAGAGGTTGACTATACGCCTTCTTTCCCTGCAAATGAGGCCTTGAAAAGTCAAAGAGCAATTTTAAGTATTGGTAATAACTTGAATTGGACTGAATGCAAATACTTAAATAGACCCGGATTATAATTGAACGTACGCTAAAGAGACTATTATTTAGCTGCAATATGGTCTGAACATAAAAGAGATATATTTTAGAGAGATTTGTCCCTGTCGTTCGACTGTAATTGAAATGATAACATTTGAAATCTCAGCTGGAGCTGATTTGGAATGACGATCTAACAGGATCTTTAAGCTACTTTTCAACTTGGATTAAGAGACTGAGTTTGCTGACAGAGAAAAATGGCACTGCCAAGCAAAATGTCTTATAAAAAAGATATATTATGTAATATTACTTCTCTGAAACAGGATCTTAGTTCATTAATGCGGTTGATTAGAAAGAAAATGGGAGCTTTTATGCTGAAAGCTAGCGAACTTTCAAATCTACATGAGCTGAGTGCTAAAGAGATTCTGGCGACATCTGCGGAATCAGAATGAGAAAGTGATCCGTTCCGAAACAAACAAAAGAAACCAAAATGGATCCTTATGGCGCAGTTACAAAACAAGACCAGAAATCAAGATTGAGTGAAGTCCTGCTGAGAGGAACAAATGGCGCAGAATTCTTCTCCTCATTATCGAGACGGGTGGCCGCATTAAGAAGAAAGAAGGTGTATCCCAGCCAACAAATTAAGATGTGGAAATCTTTCAGGAAAAAGGACTCTTGAACTTTTTCCCTCTCTATGGATTGTTGGATATGGAACTCTCAATAAGAACTGACATGCGATTTTAAAAGGCAAAGTGTGTGATGTCTGGGTTATATCAAGTTGGTTTTCTTTCAATATGGATATAGAAGCAAAAGGGATCAAAAAGTTTTTAAATTTTAAGAAGATAGATAATGTAATCAAATTGTAACTTGGTGAGCAGTTGGATATGGAATTTATAGTAGGAACTCATATATGATTTTAAAAGGCTAGGTAGGATATTTGGGCTATATACTTAGGTAGATAGATAACATAATTATTTTTCAATTTGGTTTGCATCTAATAGATAAAGATATATGTTTTTATGCCTACTGTAATGATGATATTGTTGAACCAATAAGTGAATTTGTATTTTTAATATGGCTAAGTTAAGCAGCTAAAATTAAGATTTAAAAGTTTTCCTGGGAAGATGGATTCCTGAGTTCTGGTTTTCCTTGTGGGTAAATAAATATGGAATTATTAATAAGAATTGACATGTGTCCTTAAAAGGCCGAGATCCTAAGGATGGAAGGGTGTTAAAATGTTAGATAAATATGCAGTTAATTTGGATCAATGGTAAAGAGGGCAGACAACACATTTATTCTTATATGGCAGATTTTTTCTTAGTATGTTTGTTTGGAGAAATTGCTCATACTGATATAAGAGTTGGATTAATTGTTTAAAAGGCAGACAGCACAATTATTTTGTAATCTGGCAGATTTGTTTTTAATATGCTCCTCTGGAGAAATTGCTTATACTGAGATAGACAAATTATTATGTTGTATTTTTTAACTTGTTAAGGATAAAGATATGATTATTTTAATAAGGATATTGTCAAGATAACAAATTAGTCTGTGTTCTTAACATAGTTAAGCTAAATCAGCCAATCTTGTGTCGAGATGGCTTTGAATTTTTTATACATATTTGTGTTGAAGAAGAATTGTTTAGACTTATATTGCTAGTAATAGTTTAGTAAAAAAAATTATAATGAAAAAAAGAATGGTAAAATATATGGAGAACTTCATACTTGCAGGTAGAAAGAATTGGGTATTTTATTTGGAGGTAGAATTATAATTGATATATTTGTATTTTTCTTTGTTTCTGCTTTTCCCACTCTGTACATGCCCTTTCCCCCCTTTGCTCCTGCTTCTTTTTTTTGTAGTTAATATCAATAAAAATTATAAAATCTAAATATAGTTCCATAGTGCTCAAGTTAAAGATGCTGCGAACTTCACATTAAACATACCATGTTCAGCAACCACAATCACTCACAAGCTGAGCATCAAATCTGTTCACCTGTTTGCTGCTCATCTTGAAAAGTAGTCAAACAGCCTTACAGCTGCACAGTAGCTGTGAGTATTGAGTTGAATTTCCTTCTTGGAAGCTTCTTTTGTATCTGTGCAGTAGGTTAAATCAATTGTCCCTCAGGGTCACAGGAGGGAGGAGGAATACTGTGACTACCATAAGGCTATGAAAAAGGCACATGTGCAAAATCACCTCGACTATAACATGAACTTTAGGCTAGCTACCCAATTCTATCATGTATGAGTTTCTACTTTTCTCCTTTATTATATGTGAAATTTTTATCTACCAATCCGTCCCTCTTGCAGCCTCACTCACAGCCTGACTGAGAAGAAAGGTTATATATTCAGTCACTTTAGATCTACTGATTGCAGGGGAGTTTAATCTGCTCAGCTGAGTCAGGAATCAGATTATAATACACTATAAATGCATCTTGGGATAAAAAGTTTTGATTTTGATTTTTAAATGAGAAAACCAAGAAGTAAATAGGCACCTGTGCTATTAATAATGCAAATTTACAAACAATAAAGTAGTAAATGGAAGTAATGCAGTGGTTGAGAAGTCATAAAATCTTTTGATCTTTCTTTGAAGACTGAATATAGGTTTAAACTACCTATTCAGAAACAACCAGATGCCTATAAAGATCCGGTACTTTGCTTTGATAGAAAATCACCCAGGCCTGCCCAGTTGTTCTGGTTTGTAAACAGATTAGTTAAGTGCTGGTCAGCCCTAATTTGCATAGTATAACCCTGTGTTGTTCTGCCCCTTTGCCAACATTTAAAAAAAAACTATGTAGGTTCTCATTTTAGGAAAGCTACCTTGTTTCTATCAACAGGAACATGCAAATAGATCATGTTACAAATAAAAAACAGTTATTTAAGAAAGGGATTTTTTGCCTTGCATTTCTTCCCAAGGGAAAAAAGGTTCCTGAAAGATTGCAGCTTAAAAGAGACAGTGGTAGGATATTATGCAGTGTTGGCCCTCTAGCTGTTGGCTATTGGTTCATAACTTTCTGATCTGAAATGTGAAGCTAAATCCATCTGTTTAACTTTTATTGAGCAGAGCTGGAAATACTTTCTGTTTTGAAGTTAGAAGAAGCTGTGTAAAGCCATTGTCCTGAGTTGGATGATGATATGGGATGAAGGAGACACTGTTTCAGAGACCTGAAGATAGGGGTGGGGTAAAAATCTCAAAAATAAATAGAGGTGGTTTGAAAGAGAGATTGTGGTTCATGGTGAACAGAGGGCCAACTCTGCCTGACATCAATACCCTATGGCAGGGGTGGCCAATGGTAGCTCTCCAGATGTTTTTTGCCTACAACTCTCCATACCATACCATACCATAGACCTTTATTGGCATTAATACAAGAATACAGTATACAGTAACCAACAGTGACACTATAAAATATAATAAAACCTTAAAAAACCTGCAAAAGTTAAATGACATAAAATAGCAGTAGGCTATGCATGAGTAAAAGCCTCTCTGATTTGGATCGCAACCTGTAAAAAGCAAGCAATGTGAATAGTGACAAAGTTGTGTTTCCCGTGGAGTAAAAAACGAACCTTGGCATTGTCAGAAAGGCCTTGATGGTCAGAAAGCAGTGCATCTAGGTATCTTGCACGTGGACTGCTATAAAAAGGGCAGTCCAAAAGAACATGAGGGACCGTTTCGATGACTCCTTGACTGACAGTGGAGATATATATTTGGGTTGTCCTCAACATACAATATAGCTTCAAAAAGCCGCTGAGAGGGAAACCCAGGAGGGCAGTTTTGAGCAGGGAAATAGTACCAAGGGGAGAGATTTTAAAAAATATTTCCCAATGCCACGGACATTTGTGAAACCAGATTATAAACTGGGTAATCCACGAATTGATCCCAATTGTCATATATTGTTTGTTCCATAGAACAAAGTTTGAGTTCAGTGGCACCTTAAAAGACCAACGAAGTTTTATTCAAGATATGCACTTCTGTGTGCATGCACACTTCCTTAGATACAATGAAATGGAATTTACTAGTCCCTACATATAAGCAAAGGTTGAACAGCAAATTAGCATACAACGTAATGAAGATGTTTTAACAGATGCAAACAGAAATAATAAATCATTGTTTGGATTTAATTCTGGGGAAAACCTGAAGCAAATAAATATGTCAAAATTGGAGATAGATATGTAAACGAAAGCCAGTTTGGTGTAGTGGTTAAGTGAACAAACTCACCCGGGAGAACTGGGTTTGATTCACCACTTCTCCACATGTACCTGCTGATGTGACCTTCAGTCAGCCACAAGTTTTCTCAAAGCTGTTCTGCTCAAAAGCAGTTCGTGGAGAGCTCTCTCAGCCCCACCTATCTCACTGGGTGTCTGCTGTGGGGAGGGGAAGGGAAAGAAGATTGTAAACTGTTCTGAGACTCCTTCAGGTAGTAAAGAGAGGGTATAAATCCAATCTCCTCCTCCTCTTCTTCATGTATCCTTCTTAATTGTGGAGCACTAAGAGTAATTAACTGAGACCTTGTTATTACATTACATCTGTCTCCTCTCAAGCATGGAGGTTTGTTCCATAGTCATCCAACATTTGCAACGCAGGCCTTGAATTCAGCAGGAGCTCACAGGAGCACAGCTCTTGAGCCTTTCTGAGGGTTCCCCCTCTTCCTCCCCACCTACCTTCCTTCTCCAATAAATAGTAGGTGCAGCTGCATAACAATCCCTGGATGAGCTCCACCACCTATGACCCCTAGTGAGTAAACTAATTTTGCATAGAACAAAAGAAGCATGTATTGGACCCAACCGGCGGGGGGGGGGGGTTGTAGAAAAGGCCCAGCAGGAACTCATTTGCATATTAGGCCACACCTCCTGATGCCAAGCCAGCCAGAACTGTGTTGCTGCTAAAAAAACAAACAAACTTGAACCCAACCACTTTTTCTGCTGGTGAAAAAAGGAAGGAGGGGTCCTGTTGACTACCCCAAAAAAGCTGTTACAAGACCTGCATGTACAAAAGCCAAACTGGATGGGTTCTGTAGTAAGGAGAAGATTGGGTGAGATTAAACAGGAAAGTGGACCAGATCCAACACTTTGCATAACTATGAGAAACAGTGCCTCAGACTTTTCCACTTTGTTTTTAAAAAGAGTTTTAAAATACTCTTGCCTGTCTTCAACAGAATGCAAAGTGGAAAAAGGGAAATGGTGTGTAAGCCCCCCAAAAGCCCGGGGTCCGGAGGTCACCTCCATATGCTGTCTGAGATTGCAGAGGAGACATGTTTTATATACTAAAGCTCAGAAATTAAGATCCGACTACAGGCATTCAGGTTACTAAACTCATGAGGAAGTAGCCAGGCTTCTCTGGGAACTTGAACACTCCCCTGCCAATGGCTCTTTTCTTTGGCTTCCTGAGGGCTCACCATCATATACAGTAATCCAGACCCACCAGGGATCTGCCTGTTAGTGTAGCCTTCCCTGGAAAGCTAATCATGAATGAAGCCAGGGTTATCAGCCAGCTCCTAGCCAGACTTGCCTCTCAGTTGACTCAGTCATCACACCCTGGAGACCATTCCACTTTCCCCATTGCCTTACCTGGTACACAACATTTCCCCCCTCCCCCAATCATGACCATTTTGGCCATCTTCTGCTTTAGCTTTATAACAATCCAACAACCAATAATATCAAGGATTCTGACTTTCCCCAGTCAGAACAAAAAATACTGATATTCCTCCAATCAGAAGGCACCCCAAAATGCCCCAAATTCTGTAAACTTGGTGTAATGACAGAAAAGTTGCAAAAATGCCACCAGTGGAAGTTGGCCCCATTAATAAATGCCCAAGGGAAAAACAGGGTTTTTTAAAAAATTCCCACCAAGGAGAAAATTAGTAGGGTTGCCATGTCCAATTAAAAAAATATCTGGGGACTTTGGGGGTGGAGCCAGGAACAAGGTTGTAACATGCATAATTGAACTCCAAGGGAGTTCTGGCCTCATATTGAAAGGGACTGCACACCTTTTAAATGCCTTCCCTTCATTGGAAATAATTAAGAATAGGGGCACCTTCTTTTGGGGCTCATAGAATTGGACCCCTTGGTCCAATCCTTTTGAAACTTGGAGGATATTTTGAGGAGGGGTATTGGATGTTATACTGCAAATTTGGTGCATCTATTTCAAACAACAGCCCTCCCAGAGCCCCAGATACCTGTGCATCAATTCTCCATTATACCCTATTGGAATCAGTATCCATAGGGAATAATGGAGTGCCCAGCAGACATTTCCCTCCCTCCCCTCTTTCTGATGACCCTGAAGCAGGGGGAGGGCCTCCAAACTGGGGGGTCCCCTGCCCCCACCTGGAGATTGGCAACCCTAAAAATTAGGTTTAGTCAAATCCTCAAAGATTGTTCCTCCATCACTGAAATCGCTTGGACAGAGACCTTTCCACTTGGATCCTCCCCTTGTTACTTTTGAAATTCTTAAATTCTATTAAGACTTCTGGGTCAGGCAACATATAAACATTTCTGCTCTGCTTCTTTAAGCCTCTCACTCTTCTTCTTTTGATGTCTCTCTGAAGCGCTGCTCAGTGAGAACCTGCATCCTTTGTCCTCCTACCACCCCACCCTGCTAAGGACACTGTATACTTATAAGAATACTCTAGAGCAGTGTTTCCCAAAGTGGGTGATATTGCCCCCGGGGGGGGGGGCGCTGAAATGATCCAGGGGGGTGGTAGTAGCCTTGGGTGCAATTGGGGGGGGCAGTGAATAAAAATAAGGGAGCAGTGGAAGCATGAAGAGAAGAGAAGAGAAGAGAAGAGAAGAGGGTGGTAGGTGTCAAAACATCACATTTCTGGGTGGTATCCAGAATTTCTATTTTAGAGAAAAATTCCCATTAACAAAAATAGAGAGTTCCTTTTTTTTCTGCTAATTAGTGCAAATTCAACCAATTAGACTAGTAATGAGACCAGAACTCCTTCCACTTAAAATATAAGAAGGATGTAGTTTATTTACAAAACAGAATAAAAAAATAGAGGTGTACAGACAAACAAGAAACACAGAAACAAAAAAGCTTATTAGCTATCCTAGCCAATACTTGTTACAGCTAGCAGCTTCTCAAGGTTGCTTGCAGTTTCTCTCTCAGCAATACACTTTAAGTCAGGACAGTGGTAGCACTGAGGCAATTGTACAAACTTCACTGAAGAGTCCCAACCAGTGTTCCCTCTAAGCTGCAGAGTCTTGTGATAAAAAATTCTACTTTGTGAGCTACTGGTATCAAAGTTCTGAGCTTCTGGCATTAAAGTTGTGAGCTACTGCATAAATTATTGTGTTTGGGGATCATTCTTCCTGAGCTAAGACAAAAATGTGTGAGCTGGAGGCTAAAAATCTGTGAGCTAGCTCATGCTAACTCAGCTTAGAGGGAACACTGGTTCTAACCTGCAGCTTTCTCCTCACAAGGTTTTCTGCAGAGCACCAAGCTTTTTGCAGTCCTCTGGTTACCAGGTGGTTGCTTCTGTTGATTTTAGCCAACTGCAATGCCCCAGACACAAGAGTGTCTTTTGCAGGGGCAGTACATGGGAGTAGGCAGGGTAGGTGGCTGCCTAGGGCACCACCCTGCCAGGTGGCACTGCTGGGCACCCCCTTACTCCCCCTTACCATGTGGCACAATCTCACCAGTCAGCAGGCAAGCTGAGGGCCCTGGGCAGCTGCACCGCCACTTTTCTTTGCAGGGTAAATGTTGCCTGTGTTTGTCAGAGGCTTCCAAGGAGAGCCTCATTTTACCGCTGCCTGCTGCTTTCAGGTTGAAAGCAGCTGAGCGGCAGCACTTTTCCATTGCACAAGTCAGAGCTGATGAGTGCAATGGGGAGGTGCCGCCTGCCCAGCTGCTTTCAACCCAAAAGCAGCAGGCTGCAGTAAAACAGGGCACTCTTTAGAGGCTTCCTTTGAAGCCTCTGACAAGCACAGACAATGTTTGCTCTGTGAAGAAGAGTGGTGGTGCGGCAGCACTTGTGTGCACCACCTGGGGCTTTTGGCTTGCCTGCTGGCTGGCATGATGATGTCATCGTTGGTGTGCGAAGAATATCCTCCCCTTAGAAGTGCACCGGGGGGGGGCATGCCTAGGGAGGCAGAACCTCTAGCTCCAGAACTGATCTTCTGCTCCTCTTCTTGAGTTTTGATATTTTAGTAATCCACTTATATCCCTGACTGGCTGTCAAAGTGCTAGAATTGTGCAACCAATCATTGGTACAAAACAACCAATTTAGCTGGGCCCATCCAGATCTTCTCCTGTCAAATACCTGTCAAACTAGATGGAATTGACAGTTCACAGGTGTTTACTATTTTACAAGTGTTTACCATTAAGAACATGGTTTCTAGGCTTACTTAAGCTGACAGCAACCCACACAAACACTTAGAACTTGGGTATTGTCATTTTCCAGGTAATGATGCAGACAAATGCACACATTGTTGATGAAACGCTCAATTGATTGACAAGAGGCTTCTATGACTTGTGGATGGGGCATCATGGCAGTTCAGTCAGCCCTCCCAACCCAATCCTGTAGCTATGACACCATCATAAAAAAACTAAGCAATGACCAACTGGCATTGCATCAAAGAAGCCTCTCTTTCTCACTCTCTTGTAGTAAAGCCTCTTCAAAGAAACTTCCTTATTCTTTCATGTCATTCGGGAAGCAGTTAAGTGTTTCCTGAATTGCCTGAAGCCAGGAGCCCACTGCTGGCTGCCTCCTTCATTAATTACTTCATGTTTCCCACACCCTGACCTTACTTCCCATGGAACTGAATGAGATAAACAAAGATAAACAGCTGCTGCTTCAAATACTACTCTAATCTCTGCACTGCTGATAGTAAGTAATGATTTCAAAATTAAAGAAATTGCAAAGGTGGCTTTTTCCCAACTATTCATGTGGGGGTAAGGTTCCCAAGTCTGACTCAAGAAATATCTGGAGATTTTGGGGGTAAAGCCAGGAGACCTTGGGGTGGAGCCAGGAGCAAGGTTGTGACTAGCACAATTGAACTCTGAAGGGAGTTCTGGCAATCACATTTAAAGTGACTGCACATTGTTTAAGTACCTTCCTTCCATTTGAAACAAGGATAGGGGCTCCTTCTTTGGGGCCTCATGGAAATGGACCCCCTGATCCAACTGTTTTGAAACTTGGTGTTTTGAGTAGTGGCACTGGATGCTATGCTGAACATTTGGTGCCTCTACCTCAAAAAACAGCCCTCCCAGAGCCCCAGATACCCATGGATTAATTCCCCATTATACCCTATTTTTATTTTAATATTATCCTTTGTTATCTTAATTTTTTTGTGTGTATATATTTTCAAGTTGGAGACTGCAGGACTGCCAGTTTGTTGGAACTGAATCTATTTGAAAGAGAAGGAATGAGCAAGACTGAGAAGTAGGACTTAACTGACCACAACGTTTTGCAAGCCAGAACTAATTGGTGAATTGAACTCAGACTGCCTCTTGCTTTCCTGTTTACTGCTACATGCATATTTTATCTTCATTGGTTTTGTTGCATCGTTCTGTATGATAGAAGTGATGCATTGTATACTATATTTCAACTGCTGTTACCTGCCCTGAGCCCACTTGCGGAGAGGGTGGGGTAATAATTATAAAGAAATTTCAAAAATTTTCTGTATATGTAAATATTACTATGGTTGATTTTATAAAATAATTTTAGAGTTTCAAGTTTCAAAGTGTCTTCTTTACAACATCTTTGTTTACCCTGTGTGCAAATATGTCACTGCATCTTTTAGTCCACTTCTTGAAAGTAGATTTCCAGGGGGGCGCTGGAAATCTTCTGCCAATTTTAAAAAGTTTTATTAGTTTCAGAAAGAGTAAGGGTAGGGAATAGGGAGAATAGAGAGCACAATACATTTTAACTTTATTCTGCATAAAGATACTTTCAAAAAATACAAGCTTACATCTACAATACTTACTTTACATAAATTGTCCCATATTATTATCTCTATACTAAACATCATCAACATTTTAAAATGTTATACTATACATCTTTTGATTAAGTTATCTATTAGTTTTGACAATTCCAGTAAAGGCAATTTTGTAATATAAAATACAGGAAAAAAGGGAGAAATAAGTTCACACCAGAGAATCTTAAGAGTCTTGAGTGTCTAACCAGGCATAAATTTCATCCAGTATTTTCTTGCTTCTTCTTTAGATCTCCCAGCCAACAGTTGGAATAGAAAGTCCAGCTCTGCTGTTTCCAGAATTTTTCCCACCAAGTCCATTTTCGTGGGAATTTCCTGAAATTTCCATCTCTGCGGCAAGAGAATCCTGGCTGCTGTGATAATTTTTTTTCTGAAAAGGGGGCGTTAGGCCAAATAAGTTTGGGAACTTCTGCTCTAGAGGGTGGGTTCTGAGTCTGACCATCCTGAGGGACAAATGAGTATCTGGTACAGCTTCTACTAGGAATCTTCTGATTTACTTGTTGTTTCTTCCATATATGCTATTGTGACTTTTATGTGCTATCTAGTTATTTGAGGTTCAGTAATCCCCCAAATTAGCGTTTAATGTTGCTTTTTCAATCTACCTGCATGTTTTTGCTTTTTCTTCTGATAATTTTATATCTTCCAAAAAGGTTAAAACACAAGTATTGTCTCCCTCTCTGTCTGCCATTGCAAGCCCTTCTTTAAGGTATTGCCCATGTTTACACTCATTTTGAGCACAGGCAAAAGATCCCGACACAAGGACCTAGAAGTGCGCATCTGAACAGAGTATTTCTGGCAATAGGTGAGGGTTTAGTATCTTGCATAATATATTTTAAAACTGTACTTGTTCAGGATGTCCATCCTCTTATATAAGACTTCATTTCCGTTCATTTCTGGTAGCAGTTCGTATCATTGGTACACACTAGAATCTATTCTAAGAAAAATATGGGAAAACTAAAAACAGAGCTATTATATATCTTATGAAATGCTGAGCAAATGGATGGAATTCGGAGGTGACCCTAAGCACAAGAGGGTGTTTTTGAGGCATGACTATTCAAATCTATGTGTCCTTTTTGACTCAGACTCTTTTAATGGTTGAATCTAGTCTCCTCTGTTAAAACCTGTTCAGATGTGATTCTCCTAGCTAGACTCTGCTTTATTTGAAACAGAGGCAACAACTTAGCTCAGGAAGGATGGCCCCAGAGCAAACTAATTTATGCAGTAGCCAAATTGCTCACTCACAACTTTAATGTCAGTAGCTCACAAGATTCTACAGGAAAAAATGTGACTGTGGGACAGAAGTGTAGGAGGAAACTGTGAGCAGAGGACTGATTCAGTACCTTCTTTCTGCCCCCTATGTTTTCAGTGACAGAATGTATGTCCCTGTATATATAGATGTCCAGCATGGTATAGTAGTTAGAGTGCTAGACTAGGACTAGGATCTGGGAAACCCAGGGTTGAATCCTCTTTCTACCACAGAAGCTCACTGGACGAGTCAGCGGAGAAAGGTATGAAAAATCTGAGAACCCACCCTCTAGAGCAGGGGTGGCCAAACTTGCTCAATTTTAGGAACCGCATAGAATAAACATCAGATGTTTGAAAGCCACAAGATATGAACGTCAGATGTTTGAGAGTCGCAAGACAGGCAGGCAGGCACATAGATGGGGGAGGAAGAGAAAGGTGGAAAGAAAGCAACTTTAACTTTAAATGCCTTCTCCAAGCTGCCAGCCGGTTTGGCTTGGAGAAGCAATTCGAAAAGAGAAATGCTTTCACCAGCCAGCTGACAGGGCAGTTGGGGCTTTGAGAACCACACAATGTGTGTGAAAGAGCCACATGTGGCTCCTGAGCCACAGTTTGGCCACCTTTGCTCTAGAGTGTTCTTATGAGTATACAGTATCTTCAGCAGAGTGGGGTGGTAGGAGGACAAAGGATGCAGATTCTCAGACTCTGAGATAGGAAGATGTGGGGGAGAAGACTCTCAAGATGTCCAGCTCCCACCTGCCAGACTTGGGAGCTGCTTTTGCCTGCTTATTTGCCAGCATGGCACAGCAGACTCTAATCTGGAGAAGGATTATCTGCTCTTCTTCCACATGAAGCTTTCTGGGTGACATTGGGTCAGTCATAGTTTGCTTTAAGGTGACTGTGTGGAGACAGGAAGGGAAGGCAATTGTAAGCTACTTTGAGACTCCTTAGGGTAGAGAAAAGTGAGTTTTAAAAACCAACTTTCCTCCTTGTGAGAAATGACCTCCCAACGAGAGAGAGAGAGAGAGAGAGAGAGAGAGAAGTGGAGCTTCATATGTTTGCTTCCCCATCACCACCATGCACACACCAAAGGCATGGGTAACTTGCCATTCAGAGCTGTTCACTTGCTTATCCCTGTGTTTGGCAATGTGGTGGTTTGCTGGCAATGTGCTTCAGGCAGGAGAAGACATTTTTAAAAATTTCTTCTGATTGGCTGTGAGAGGAATAATTTTCACCTGCTTCACTTTGCCACTTCTCATGCTGGTTCTCTTCTAACTAGGCCTTGTGCTAACTGACTGGGGTGAACGAGAACAGTTCAGGCTTTACTCAAATTAGTAATGATTGCTAAGTACCCACAGGCATCTTTGAGAAGGTGAGGCTTCTCAAACTGCTCTGTCATCAGTTACCAATCAGGGAACTAGAGAGCCCTCCTCCACTTGAGTCTAGGGCTTCACCAATTTGAACCATAGTTTTTGCCAGCATATTGGAGGGTAAAGGTGTAACAGCTCCTTTCAGCATACTATTATATGCCATCTCACCAACAGCCTTCTGCCTTCTATTTTAGAACATCCTTGATGAGAAGCTCAATTTCTAACAGAAAGCCATTGCATCTCCTTCTTCTCAGTATCAAGGTTCTTCATTGTTGGGTACGAACTGGAAAACACAGAATGATTGAATTTTGTTCTTTGTTTTTTTAAATCATATTTATATTGCAAATCCACAGTGGGCACTAGTGTTATAAGAATAACATAGCAAAGAGAGCTTGGATGGAGTTTATATCTTGCATAATACCCAAGATGAGCATTTAATGATACCAAACACTTTGGCTGGAAGGGTTGCATGTCACAGGAAGTATGTTTTACCTTTCAGAAAATATCCTTCCCTGCCCAAGACAGATTACTAAGTGATATTATGGAAATCTATGCTAACTTGTTTCAGTCACCTGTGCTGGAACTTGGATAAAGTGCTGGAAACCATATGTTGCAACTGTGTACTGTTTCTCCAGGGAAATATAATGCAAAAGAAGGCTATTGTTTTATATAGTTAGAGATGACTTAATGTAAGTACTGGTATTGTCTTAAACACAGCCAGCCAAGAGCTCTTCATTACACTTCTGATGGCTAGGTAATGATCTCTTCCAAATTCCATTTACATTTGTACCACTGGGATGAAAACTTGCTGTGCAATATTCTTTCACCTGCACATTTTCTCCAATGGATAACACAGTGTTCCAGCTTTCATCCAGATGTCAGACTTTGGTGTTAGCTCATCTTTTATATGCCTGTAATATACTACCAAGCTATAACTGAGAACAAAAAAGGGGCCTACAAATCCTTTTCATTTTCTTTTAAAGCCTTTGTAGGAAATCTGTGGGAAATTATTCAACATGAGATTGGACAGTCAATTATCTATGTAATTTTTCACCCAAGGCAATCTTGGGTGAAGCTGGACATCTTTACTACATTTGGGTTGAAGTCAGCAAGTATGTAATGTATGACATACCAAAGAGTGGTTTCCATTTCCTGTTAAAATGAGGGTATTGTTTTCAAGTTAATACAGTAGATGTGAGTAAACATACACAATAAATACTTCAGATTATTGAAATTTGCTCCTGTTTTTAAATGCTGAGGTATAGTTGCTGCCAGAGTTTCTATCATCAGTGAAAAATTCAAAATTTCCTTCATGGTACTTGGCATAATTAACTTACAGTTGATATCTAACTTAATGTTTACTACCTTATAGGAAACTATGTGCTCATGTGGAGAGTTAGTTATATGTAATCTACTTTAAAATAAAGAGAAGAGGAGGAAAACTAAAGACAGACACTTCCTCCTTTGTTTCAGAGGGCTTTATAAAGGTGGCCTCTCGCTTTCCACCCCCTTTAGTTGTTGTTTTTTTTTTAAGCTTCAAGATGACTTGGGACGGAACAGAGTTCTTGTTAAATCAGATAGAGTCCTAATTAGAGATTTACGAAAACAACAAAATAGCCTGAAGTGGTTTCCCTGCTGGGGCACAAAAACCACTGAAGCACAAGGATAAGTGGAACAGTAATAAAAATGGGAAATACAAATATATATCATACAAGTATCTCTTTAATGTTTTTAAACCTGCCACCAGTCTTAATCTACTGCTCAAGTTGTCTGTGATGGCCACTTTGGCCTTCTGTCTAGCTTCAAAGCCCAAGAAGGGAGATGCATTCATTGCTGAGAGATGGCTAAGGCAATCAGCAGAGGAGCTGACATCACACCTACCAGAAAGGGGGTAATTAGCCTTCTTGTTACAAAAAGATACTACACCAAATCTGCCCAAAGACAGGCTTCCTCCTCTGGGAAATCCCCTTTGAACAGAGCTCTAGAGCAAAAGAGAGAGAGGGGGCTGTTTGGGATAATACAGGAAACAGCTATAAATTAGAAGCCAGATACACATTCTTGGGCAGCCAGCACCTTTTATTGTAATTGGCAGTGGCTTGCAAGATGCTGTAAGATATGATGTATTTACTGCAACAGAGTTTCTTTCAGGGCTGTATATTGCATTTTCCCTCCTATCCCCGTACAACTTTGCCCTTTTAGTTCTGAAATGCAAAGCACAGTTAACACAATGGACTGGAATGCTTTCTTTTTCATCTCGTTATACTTATAATGCAATGAGATTTTTTGAATGGATTTCTTAAAATAATTACAGTAGCATCCACTTATATTACAGCTGACATAAAAAGAGAACCATAAATTAAAACTGATAGGTCCGCTATTTTCTCACCAATAAAGAATGATACCAATAGACAATCACTTCCACCAGTGTAGGAGAGTTGGTCAACTGGGTTTTGCACAGGATGATTACAAAGGAGTAGCCTTGAAGTCTGTTGTAGCAAAATAAAACAAAAGTCAGTGGCACCTTAAAGACTTAACACCATTCACTTCATTGAAATTTATTGCAAAAGCTCATAGTGAAATAAAAACTGCTAGTCTTTAAAATGACATGACTGGTTTTATTTTGCACAGGCACGTGGTAGTTTACCCTCCAGCATCTGCAATTTAGAATGCTGAGATGTTTACAGAACATAATCCTCAATTTCTAATCCAAAAACAGAGGAATCTGTGTATTCTATCTTGAACTCAGTCCATACTAATCAGGTGGTTAATTGTTCTTCAGAGTTCTAGATTTTGGAATTCCTAAGATCTGCTAATTGTTTGATGGCATGTAAAAGCCATAATGGACCTATGTTAAATGCTAGACCAGAGGTGTCAAATGAACACCCCACTGGCCTGATCTGACCCCACAGGAGTCCAATCAGGCCTACCAGCAAGTGGCCATCCTCTGCTTCCTTCTCTCTCTCTTCTTTGTTTGGTTGCCATTTTTGTATTTCTTCGGCATGATGCAGCCAAGCATGGCTTTTTCCCTCTTCCCCCTCCCTCCTCTCCAAGGGAAGAGGAGGGAGGAGGAGCCCCAGTCAATGGAGGAGATGAGCTTGGCTCTGTAGCTCTGCTATGTGATTGAGAGAGCCTAGCACAGCCACACCTCTCAATCAAAGCTAGAGCTGTGCCAGGCTCTCAAACAGCAGAGCTACAAAGCCAAGCTCCTCCACTGACTGAGGCTCCTCCTCAGGGGAACTGCATTGCTGTATTTTTATTTATTTTTAGGGAACCAGAAAGTCTCCCGGCTCTACCCCCCAGTCTCCTGACTCCACCCCCAAAGTGCCCAGTTTTTTCCTGAGTTGGACTTGGCAACCCTATTTGTATATGGGGCCCTGAAGTCTTAACTAGAGCTAGATATGTCTGAAGAACTGGGTCTGGACACCTTTAGGCCCACAATGATTTGGACTTCTCTCTTGGTTATGTACATATAGTGGCAAAGAATCACTTGGTAAATTTATCCAGTGTTAGGTTTATTGAGACAGACTGCATTTTATCTCTCAGTAGTATACACTAACAGTACCATGTACATATGGCTATTGGGTGAACGCTAAAAATCAATATTTAAATAAATAAAGACCATAAACCAGTGTCTGGAGCAATCTCCAGGTGCTGGTTGGAAATCTCCTGGTATTACTAGTTTCCAGACAACAGAGATCAGTTCCTTTGGAGAAACTGGCTGCTTTGGAAGTTGGTCTCTGTGGCATTATATCCTGCAGAAGTCCCACCCCTCTCCCAACCCTGTTCTCTCCAGGATCCTTCCCTGAAATCTCCAGGAATTTCCCAACACAGAGCTGGCAAATCTAGAAGCTAGATAAGGACTTGATGTGGGTTACTAAACAAACTTAATCCAGATATGATCAAAGTGCTGTTGTTGGAGGGGGGTAAAGCCCAGACAGGAGTTGGGCAACTATCCATTTTGGATACGGCCACATTCTTTCTTAAGGAGCGAGTTTGTCATTTGAGGGACTCCTTAGAATCCTACCCTGCTGCTTGAGAAATAAGTCACAGAAGTAGCCAGGATTAGGGATGCTGTGAATATCACCACAAACATGTTCAGCAGTTGAGCTCACCATATTTGAAGGTGTTAATCAGACATGAGCCAATCACCAAGCCTGTTCAGTTCATGCCAAGCAGCTTTGCAGCAGGAATTTTGCTAAATAGCATATATGCAAAGATGACACTGATAAGAACTGATCAGAAGCCATTAGCATCGCTAGGGACTATCGGACAGACATCGAATGGTCGGATTTTATTATTAAAACTCAACAGTTATTTATGACTAGTATATAAGATTAATTTGTCTGATTAAACAATTTTTGAACAGTTACACAGCAAGGGGAGAGGTAGTGGAGGTGGAAAGTGCTGTTAACTCACTGTTGACATATGATGACCCTGCCGGAAAGGGGTGTCAAACTCATTTGTTATGAGGGCCAGATCTGACATAGACCTTGTCGGGCCAGGCCATGTGTGTACCTATTTAAGATTAGGTAGCAGATTTTTTAAAAAAATCTTAAAACATGCTTAAAACATTAGCACTTGTTGGTCTTAAAGGTGCTTTCTTTGTATTTCTCCCATGGGATCCAGGAACTGGGCAAAGGAAGTTCTGGCTCTTTTCTTCCTTCTCCAGGGGACCAGCCAATAGAAAGAAGAGAGGCTTGACGCAGTAGCTCTGCTGTGTGATTGAAACAGCCTGGCAAAGCAAGCTCTGCCTCCCCCGCTTCCCCAAGAGAGAAGCCTCAGCCAATGAAGAAAATAGAGGCTTTGCTCTGTGTGATTGAACAAGCCTTGCAAAGCATACTGTTATGCAGAAGGAAGCAAGAGAGAGGAAGAAGGAAGCTCTTTTCTCCCAGCTACCCCCTCCTGTCCTCACCCTTTGAAGTGCCAAGACTGCTGAAGTTCCCAGCTCCTTCTTACTTGTCCTTGTAGGCTGAATTATGGGCTTGCAAAACTGCAAATAAAATGAAGAATGGACTTTTCATTAAGGTCTCTGTGCCCAGATAGACTACTCTGTGCCCAGATAGACTACTTTCCATTAAGGTCTCTATGCCCAAAGACTACTCCAGGAGTAGTCTTTCTGGGAACAGAGACCTTAGTGGAAAATCTATTCCATGTTTTCCTTGCAGCTTTGTGCTGCAGCTTTGTGCTGCAATGTTATTTTAATGGAGTGAAGCGCAATTTCACTTTTCAGCATTTATATGGCCAGTTGGAAACTGTTTCCTGCTGGGATTGTGTGACCTTGCAAATAAAGAATTGATGCTTTGAACCAGCATGTCTCTGCTGAATGGACCTTAGAACTGGTGCCTAGTGAGTGCTGTAACCTGGGAACCCACAGCCAAAGGGTGGTATTACACTGAACAGCCATTGCCAATCTGAATAGACCTGGGGGATGGGGGAGAGAAGCTTGCAGCAATGCCCAACCATTTCATGTTTTCCTAAGCCCAGAGCATTTTATATTTTTGGTTTATATTTTTCATTTCTGCTGTGATCCTTGTGCTTTTTCCTTGATGTTTTATTTTAAAAATTGCATTGCCAAATCCCACTACCCCCCACTTTTCCATTTTAAACAAAACATCACAAGAGTTTTAGGTATGTTTGTATTTTAAATAAAAAAAAATCTGCACCCATATGAACCTGATGATTGTTTGAAGGGGTTAACCTTTTCCATGTGCCAAGTCCATATGAAGTCAAATTGGGAGACATGCAAAAAAGGGTTTTAAAGGAGCTTAGGCTGTGGGAAATCTTTGTCAATTGTCTAAAGGAGGAAATCTAGCTAATGGCTACTCTAGCTCTCCATTATACTAAAGAATATCTCGCCTTTCTAAATCCATTTTCATAAACTTTATTGAGTATGGTGTAGCCTTCAGTTCTAACTTTATGTTGATCAACTCTTCTATCTGTTATGTTCATTTATTCTATTTTAGTAATTGGGTTTAAGAAGTTGGTGGTGCAACATGTTGATGGCTTTCCATATTGGTCTGACTCAGCACACATGCAGCTGAATGGGCCTGATTACTCGGAAATCCTATTGAATTCAAAAGTAGTTGCTTTCAAGTAAGGGGTGCACAGGGCTGCAGCCTTGATCAGTGCTATTATTTTTGTTTTATTATGATTGCAGTCAACCTGTATGAACTGCTAACATTACTGGTTGAGTAACTCTCTTCCATATTGTACCATAATTCAGTTATCATTTGAAATCTATACTTTATATTTTATGTTACTGATGGCGTTTAAGAAATTAAGGAGGTGATGGGAACAATAAATTTGTTAATGTAATTTATTGATCCGGGTTTATGTGCTAATGATTTGGATTTTATACTGCAGTAACATTTCTTATGTTTATGTTTCACAAAGAGAAATGAAAATAGTGGACCGCCAGTCAATGGAAAGAGCAACACATAGACTGTATGGAATAAAAAGTGGGATACAAATAAAACCCACATATTTTCAATCAGCCACTTGTATAGCAGGTGTTCTCACTTTCCAATATCAAAGTTATGAAATTGCCTTGTCCCAGAGAAGAAAAGAATAGAACTTTGTCTCATGACCCCAAATTCTCAGGCTGTATTTGAAGTAGATCTGTGCACACATACAAATATGAGCCACTCCACAGAATTATGTGAAGCATTAATATGAAGTGTTAGCTGGGAAGTCACTATGTAGCAAGTAAGGTCAGGCACTTATATACACTGAACATGGTTCTACTAATAGACCATGCTGAAATCAGTGGTTACATAGCAAACAAATTCAACATCTACAACAGGACTGGTGAAGCCATTATCTTCAGGTTGACTTAAAAGCCTGAGCTATAACTGTCCCTTTAAAATCTTTGACACATTTCTTAACGGCTGCTTAGTGGAGTTCACTCAATGAAGACCCAAGGTGTGACTGGAAAGCACATTACAGCAATCTTGCGGAAACTAATCCCTGCCTGGGTGGGAGATCCCCTGGGAACCTCATGTACAACCCCCCTTGGCAGAAAGGCAGGCTGTAAGTGAAATAAAATAAAGGTAACTGAAGCCTGCTGAGATATAGTATAGTCACATTGTCTCAACCTTAATATACTTTGCAGGGTTGTGATACAAAAATAGGAAAAAGCAAGAAACATGTAGGCTGTCCTAGGCAGGATAAAAATGTACTGGATAATTGGATATATAAATATACAGTCCTCCCCATACAGGCTGCCCCTTCAGCTTGAAGGTGGCAGCAGAAGTGTATATTATGCACTCTTCTGCATGAGCAAATCTGCCTTTTCCCAAAACTGGGGCTTTGTCCCTGCTTTTATTGCTGAATATTCGTTTTACCAGTTTTCGGGGGGGTTTAATGCAGTTTTTAATCTAGGGAAAATGTGGTGGAAATATTATGAATGAAGAAAATCAGCCATGTTGATGCAGGAGCTCTAGGTATGTTTTGAAGCAATGGCAAGACTCTGGCATGTGGCATTTGGGGAAGAGCAGTAGCATTGACACTTTTGTGTCACCACTGGGTCTGGTTAATAATTTGTTACTTGAGAGTGAAAAACTGACTAAAGCAAAATGTGAGGAAGATTTGGAGTTTGTTCTTAGAGACAGGAAAGGTAGCCAAGAGTGTATGATTGCCCTTGTTTTTAGCTGGGGTCCAGGCTGCTTGCCTTTCTTATCAGAGTGTGTGAGAGAGACAAGAATGATCTACTCTGTTTCATCAATCAAGTCGGCCAGCCCATGCAGTGTGCTTCCATTGACATCAAGGTGGTGGTGACAGTTGCAGAGTTTAATGCATTTCTCCTTAATGGAATACCATAAATCTGGATTCAGTGCTGCCAAAGTGAGGGCTGCAATCCTTGTAGAAGAAATGGCTGTAGTCCCTGAATTCGCCAGAGATCAGGCTGCCTGGTTATAAAACTAATAATATACATTAATTCAAAATTGAACTAATGAAATTGGTAAAAGAGTCAGATAGACAATTACATACCTTACCTGAAATGCAGCTACCTGCATTGACTGTGTTCTGTGTGATTATTTGACAGTTTCTAACACTAGCATCCCTATTTGGTCTCACAGTTTCTGCAGCTTTCTTCTACAGACTTGCAGAATTTTCAACTTCCTTTTTCAAATTTCACCCTAGTACACACGAGGTGCTCAGTGTGTAAAAGCCACTTCAAATTAGAGTACAAGTATACAGAATTAAGTTATTTATGAACATGGCAATGCCAAGTGACCAATAGTCATATGATAGAGGTTGATGAGGAAAGGCTCAGTATTTATCATTTCCCCCTAAGTTTTTTGTTTTCTTCAGGAGTGAAAGACACAATTTTAAAGCTTGTTTTCATAGGGAAGTCATTGTGCCCTTTGGCTAGGTTGGTTGTTCCTTTTTGCATCCGTTCCAGGTTCATGACATTTTTCTTCAGATGGGTCCATCAGAACTGTGCACTGTTCCAAATGCAGCTATGCCACAGATTTAATGTATTAGGATTCTGGTTGGTTTATTTTCAGTTTTATAATCCCTAGTATTCAAACATGTTTGATACCTCTTCTCAGGGCTTTGTATGAGCAGGAATGTACAGAAACACAGTTCTGGCTGGCTTGGTGTCAGGGTGTATATGCAATTGAGTTCCTGCTGGACTTTTTCTACAAAAAAAAGCCCTGCCTCTGCTCCTGCATGCTAATTTGCTATCATGAATATTAGGGCTTTTCCACACGTTCAACTTACTCCTGAATTTCTTGGCAGTCAATTCACAAGCACTGGAATCAATTTGGGCATAGTTCTTCAGCATGTCTGCCCTCCCTCTGCATTTTCACAGTAGTGTAAGTTTATTTTCTTACACACATGCCTTAAATAATCAGGATTTTCAAGGGAGGGTGCTGTCATCACCAGTGCTGTCAGAGTGCACCCCCTCTGCCTGCCTGCCTTTGTATAGAGAAACCTAAAGGGAGCAGAGTTACCACCAATGTGTTTATGGACTTATTAAGTGTATGTCCCTTTCAAACTGCACCACTCTTTTTCTGGCACTGGAAATGGTCACGTGCATACCCACGAGAGGTTTCACACTTGTTTTTAAAAAATGGCACTAAAATATTTTAATAAAGAAAAAGGGTATATCTCTGCAAGGGAGGGGGCTAGGTACTTTTTTCCTAAATGAAATGAAATTCAGAGAACCCACTAACCTATCATTACATGATATCACTAAACCAATATAAGGATTGTACTCTTTTTAAAAGTCAAAAAACAAATTACATATCTTCAGGGTGGGGTGAAGGAAACAGAGCAGATTGGTGATGATGGAAGTCCAATCATGGAAAAGTGGACTGGAGGTGGGTGGCAGTGGGGAAGACGAAGCAAATTGACAGAACCATTAAACAGGAGAGAAAAAGCAACTTCCAGGAAAAGATTGGGGTAAAAGTGGTCCTTTCTTTTCCTTTCATCTGATTATAGCTCCTTGACTTAAAGTCTTGAGCAGTCAAAAACCCATCTGTTAAGTAACATCATCTTGCTACAACACAAAACCCATGGAAAAAGCTTGCAGCAGCAAGAATAAGGTTGGGAATCTATCAGATAAAAGGAGTTAAACTAGCAAATGGTGAGACAAAGATAAAAAATTATCTAGGTGCTTTGTTAAAAACCTATTTCTAAGGCTAATATAAAGAGGGCACTCCAATAAATATGTATTAAAGTACCAATTTTCCTCTGAAGACAATCACAAAGGCAGTCTGAGGAAATCACAAAGGTGGAATACAGGGCTTTTTGGGTAGAAAAAGCCCAGCAGGAACTCATTTGCATATTAGGCCACACCCCTCTTGATGCCAAGCGGGCCGGAACTGCATTCCTGTGCATTCCTGCCTCCCCCCACAAGCCCTGGTGGAATGCTTTTTAATCTTCCCTTCATAACAGGAGCAGGCTGCACATTCAATCAAGTTAATAAGAAAGATCTGAAGTAATTTGGAATAGTTAGATAAAACGCAGAGGAAGGCAGCTTTTGGTGGAGGAATGCCAAAAAAATAAGAGCAAACCCTGTAAGCATGAGACCATGTAACCAAGTAATCCCTTTCTTGGATATTCTTCTTGATATAGGACTTAACAGCGGCAGGTTTCAGGTCCTGAATGATGTCAGGGTTTAGTCCAATAAGATATAGTTTTGTGTCAAGAATCTTGGACCAAGAGAATTTATGGGAATCTGCTTTTAATAAAGATAGGTATCCAGAGTTACTACAGAGCACTTTAAGGCACAATAGAAGACCAGTTGCTAAGCTTTACTCTCCAAAGAAGGTTGACCCAATTCTGCTTGTAGGGACACTCCAGCTATGCATTTTGATGTGTTGGTCAACTTATGAAGGAAGCAAAGTAGGGAGAGGTCTAAGGATTCTCTGACTGATTGGATCCAGATGACTGCCCCGAAAAGCAGAACAGGTAATTTTCATATTGAAAACTTGAATTGCCTCAAGTATATGCTGTCTGCCATGGTACCTTTAAAAGTTTAGGATGCCTTCAGTACAAGGTCTTGCTTTCTTCAGCATGGCTTTTTGATGAGAGGACCAACTCAAGTGATATGTGAAAACCGTTCCAGATGCATAAATTCCTTCACTTGTTGGATTCTAATATTATCAATGGACCATCAATATAATGGAGGGTACCTTTTCTTCTGAAAGAGGAGTACTCTCCTCTCAAAAGAACCAGAGAGAAAACAAGCAGGGGAGGGGGGAAAAGAAGCAAAAACCAAAGGCACAAAAATGTGTGTGGAAATCAGGGGACCAAAACAATTGGGAAAAAATGCATGTGGAAGAGCCCTTGGACAACCAATGTGGAAAAGTTATTTTAGTTTGTATTACAGCTGGGGAGATGTGTGTATTACAGCTGGGGAGATGTGTGATTATTATTGAGGAAGACTCAGCATGGGTTCTGCAAGGGAAGATCTTGCCTCACTAACCTGTTACATTTCTTTGAGGGGGTGAACAAACATGTGGACAAAGGAGACCCGATAGATGCTGTTTACCTTGACTTCCAGAAAGCTTTTGATAAAGTTCTTCATCAAAGGCTCCTTAGAAAGCTTGAGAGTCATGGAGTAAAAGGACAGGTCCTCTTGTGGATCAAAAACTGGCTGAGTAATAGGAAGAAGAGAGTGAGTATAAATGGGCAGTCTTCGCAGTGGAGGACGGTAAGCAGTGGGGTGCCGCAGGGCTCGGTACTGGGTCCCATGCTCTTTAACTTGTTCATAAATGATTTAGAGTTGGGAGTGAGCAGTGAAGTGGCCAAGTTTGCGGATGACACTAAATTGTTGAGGATGGTGAGAACCAGAGAGGATTGTGAGGAACTCCAAAGGGATCTGTTGAGGCTGGGTGAATGGGCGTCAACGTGGCAGATGCGGTTCAATGTGGCCAAGTGCAAAGTAATGCACATTGGGGCCAAGAATCGCAGCTACAAATACAAGTTGATGGGGTGTGAACTGGCAGAGACTGACCAAGAGAGAGATCTTGGGGTCATGGTAGATAACTCACTGAAAATGTCAAGACAGTGTGCGTTTGCAATAAAAAAGGCCAACGCCATGCTAGGAATTATTAGGAAGGAAATTGAAAACAAATCAGCCAGTATCATAATGCCCCTGTATAAATTGATGGTGCAGTCTCATTTGGAGTACTGTGTGCAGTTCTGGTCGCCGCACCTCAAAAAGGATATTATAGCATTGGAGAAAGTCCAGAGAAGGGCAACTAGAATGATTAAAGGGCTGGAGCACTTTCCCTATGAAGAAATGTTGAAACGCTTGGGACTCTTTAGCTTGGAGAAACGTCGACTGCAGGGTGACATGATAGAGGTTTACAAGATAATGCATGGGATGGAGAAAGTTGAGAAAGAAGTACTTTTCTCCCTTTCTCATAATACAAGAACTCGTGGGCATTCGATGAAATTGCTGAGCAGACAGGTTAAAACGGATAAAAGGGGGGGCGGAGCGTCGCTCAGTCATGGCAGACGCGAAATAGATACGCTCTGACAGCCTCCTTCCCCAATCTGTTAAATCAACGTTAAAACAAACTCAAATGTCAACTAAAACAAAAGGAAAAGTGGTGCAAAAGAAGAAGATTCTGGAATCAGGAAAAAAAGCTACGGTTCCAAGTTACTTCTCATCAGAAAGCTCAGCAAAGGTGGGTGATCCTCTGGCTTGTTCCCCGGCCCAGGCAAGATGGCGCTTAGCCCTGCAATCTCCCTCCAAAACCTTCCTCCTTCCTCTCCTGCTCCTAGTCGTGATGAGGATGGCCCAATCTGTTGAAGTGACCTCCAATTATTAAAGCAAGACATCCATAAATATTTTAAGGATGCCATTGTGGAATATATTAAACCCTTGAAAGAGAAAGTGCAGGAGCTTACGGAGGACCTAGCCACTACTGCTAAAATAGTGGAGAAAACAGCGGAGCTGGGGCTGTCTATTAAAGAGGAGCTCATCTCTGTAAAAAGCAACGAAACGAAGCTGCAAAATAGAATTTTGGTGCTGGAGAATAAATGGAGGTCCCTTAACCTGAAGTTACGCGGTTTTGAGGAGGGGGCTGAAGAAAAAAGTGACCTCTTGTTATTTATTGCAAACTGGCTCCAAGAAAAATTTTCGTTTTCAGGCAACATGTCCAACAACATAGTAAAGGTACAAAGGCTGGGCTCTAGAAAGGCATTGCGAAATAATTTTACTAGGGACATTCTGGTGCAATTTTCAAACTCCAGGATAAAGGACATGATCCTACAAAAAGCAAGACAATCAGATGCCCTAGCTTACAATGGGAAACGTATTTTATTTTTACTGGATTTGTCACCTGATGCTCTGGAAAAAAGAAAAAACTTGAAAATTATCACATCTAAATTGCATGCTAATAATCTGAGATTCCGTTGGAGCCCAACATCGGAGATTCTTCTCTTCAAAGATGGCGTTTTACACAAAGCCTTTGACGCACACTCGGGGATTACTTTAATGGAGGCCTTAGCATTAAAAACATCACAGGAAGAGAAGGACACTCTGTGGCGGCTTTTTCCGGCGCCGAAGAACCAAGCACCTGACAAGACTGGCGAAGATGCAGAGGCATAGAACCTATACAACGCACCTCAGCACGCTTCCTTTACAGTGCTGCACTTAGTCTTTGAACTACCTTTAGAGTTGTACCTATAGGAACTGGGTCTTGAGCCTTTTTGTGTTTGCTGTTGGTTCCTTTTACAACTCTGCACCTACACTTTGTTATAATTGTTGAATGGTAATTTTGTAAGTTGGGCTGAGCATCCCTTTGGGTTTGCTGTTGGTAGTAATATACACATCAATGGAGGAAAGGAGGAGCTCTGCTGATAGTTTATGAGTTTATGTTTAGGATAGAGTTTGATCTCTACTATTTCTTCAAGATGGTGGCTCTATTTAAAACATTGTGTTAACTACTGAGACATCTGAATTGCACTTAGCTAGTACCTTTTTTATTTAGATAAGAAGTCATTTATATATATATATATATATTTAATCATATGAAGTCTCTCTATTCAGTGATAACTATACTTCAGGGTTAATGAATTATTTGATAAAGTTATTTATTTCATACAGGGGGGAAAAAGGGGGGAGGGAGAGGAAGGGGGAGGGTTCTAGGTTAAGGGAAATAGGTAAAATAGATAGGATTAATGATTACTGAATTCTTTGGTAAATTTAATTAATTTACAACAAATATTGGATGAAGTTATACAAAATGGTGCCTTTTTATGAGTCATATTTACTGTTATGACAGCTCAATTTCGTCAACCACATATATAGTCTGACTGGGCTCACTATTACTGATGATATTGTTACAGTTAATGTTCTTGTTTTGTATTAAGAACTGAATTATTATTTATTGTTTAAAAGAGTTTGTTACTCATTGGAACTAATGGGGAAGGAGGAGGAGTTAGGGATTTGGTAATTTTTTATTGTGGGTTATTATCGCCCTCTGGAGGGGAGAGTAGGTATTTCAAGGAAGGGAAACGCAGTAGTGTTTTTTCCCTAACCTCTTTCTTTGAAGGAGGCCTTGAGAAGGTACCCGTCGCAGGGTATTCAGTTTCTGCTTTTGTTTTAATTTGATCGCCTTTCTGTGGGGATAGAACAGGAAGGTAAAGCCAATTGTGTTATATCCCCTTTTTTGATTATTTATTTTTAAATTCTTTTGATTATTAATCTTATATTCCTTATTGGTAATTTTGTTTATAACCTTTCAGGTTAATTTAATTTGGGAGTTGTTTTTTTGGTTTGGGGATAAGGGTGATAAGCTGCTCCTATACTTCACAGCCGGGGGAGGGGTCCTAGAAATCGTCTTTTCTTTGTTTACTTTCTTACTCCAGTAATGGCCAAATCAGTAAAAATCCTTACATGGAATTGTAGGGGCTTAAAAAACCCAATCAAAAGGGCACGAATTTCAATTTTTTTGACAAAAGAGCGGCCACAAATAGTCTGTTTGCAAGAAACTCATAATAAAAAACAAACTACTCCACTACTACGCTCTAAATGGTTTACCCAGATTTTTCAGGCCACTGGGTCTTCAAAAGCGAGGGGAGTAGCAATTCTAATTTCTAAAACTGCATCATTTAGTTTGCAAGGCATAAAAGCTGACCCTAATGGTAGGTTTGTATTTGTAAAAGGTATGCTAAACGGTCACTTGATAACTATTGCATCTATCTACTCTCCGAACAGTGGGCAGTTGGAATTCCTGGAGGACACCTTTGCTGACCTGATGGGATTTAAACAGGGGGAACTCATTATCGGTGGAGACCTGAACTTCATTGTGGATCCTTCTCTTGACAGATCAGGTAGCAGTGGGACTAAACTCAGGTTACTTAACAAGACTGGTCTTTCTGATCTTTTTCAATCTTTCAATGTGGTGGACGTCTGGAGGTCACTCAATCAGGGAGCAAGGGATTATACCTTCTTTTCCCATGTGCACAACTCTTATTCTAGGATTGACTATATTTTAGTTTCGCCAAAGCTTCTAAAGTCTATCCATAATGCTGATATTGGTTCAAGAAATATTTCTGACCACTCTTCGGTGTCAGGAGAATTTGAGTTTTTGTGTACTGATAATAAAGGACCCTCGTGGACTCTAAACAAACTACTTCTCTCTAAAGAGAGAGTGTGTGGGAAAATTAGGAAATCGATATAAGAATATTTTTTATATAATGGAAATTGTGGAGTCTCTCAACAACTTATTTGGGATGCATTTAAGGATGTAATTAGGGGTAGTCTTATCTCAATTGCAGCAGCCTGTCATAAGGAAAGGTGCACCAAAATAAAAGAGCATCAACTTAAAATAGCAGAGCTGGAAAAGAAGCATATTCAATTTGGTGGAAAAAAATTGCTTAAAAAACTAACATTGGAAAGGAATAAATTGGAGCTGCTAGAAACCTCTGACAAACAAAAAAAAATTACTGTATCTTAAACAAAAATTTGTTACCAAAACTCCACAATCTCCGAGATTTTTGAAGTTTAGGTTACATCAAAAGAGTGCATCTACAATAATCCATTCTGTTCGCTCACCCTTAGGAGAAACCTGTGTAACACCTCATGATATCACCAAGGTTTTTCAGGATTACTACTCCGCCCTATATTCCTCCTCTATTGAGGATGACCTGGACTTCAAAACTTTTCTAAAAAATACTAAATTTGACAGGAAATTATCAAAAGAGGACTCTGACTTCATGGACAGGTCAATTTCGGAATCAGAAATTATGGAAGCAATCTCGTCTATTAAAAACAATAAGGCTACGGGTAAAGACGGGCTTCCGATAGAATTTTATAAGAAATTTAGTTCTGAAGTGTTGCAACCCCTCTTGAAAACATGTAACTTGGCTATGGAATCGGGTACCCTTCCAGACTCGTGGAGGGACTCAAAAATGATTGTGATTCATAAAGAGGGAAAAGATAAACAGAACCCCAAATCTTATAGGCCAATTTCAATATTGAATCACGACTTTAAAATATTTTCAACCATACTTGCCCGTAGACTAAATAAAATTATTTGTTCCTATGTCCATGAAGATCAAGCAGGGTTTATCCCTGGTCGCTCTATCTCTGATAATATCCGGAAAACTCTTAATTTAATACACTTTGGAAAGTCATCTAAATTAACCTCATTAATTCTCTCACTGGATACGGAGAAAGCGTTCGACATGCGTGAAATCAAATACCTGAAAGCGGTCCTAAATCATATGGGCTTTGGCCCAAACTTTCTTAATTCAATTGCGGCTATTTATAAAAATCCTAGAACGCAACTAACTATCAATAGTTATAGATCAGAAGAAATACAGTTGACCAGGGGTACACATCAGGGATGTCCACTTTCTCCAATTCTATTTGCCATTTCGTTGGAACCACTAGCACATCTAATAAGGTCAGATCCTGAAATTGAAGGCATTGAAGTGAGAGGCACCTCTCATAAAATCAGTCTCTTTGCCGATGATACTGTTTTTTATTTGACTAACCCGGTGCAATCTCTAACAAAACTAATGAAAACTTTAACCCTATTTAAGAAATTTTCAGGTTTAACTATTAATATGTCTAAATCAGAGTTGTTCCCGATTCATGTGCCTCCCGACGTCTATCTACAAATAGAGCAGCTTTTCCCTTTTAAATGGGTGTCTAGATCGTGGCGTCATTTAGGGATTCATATCCCTTTAGAATTGTCTAAATTGTTCGAGGCCAACTTTAAACAGCTGGTCTCATCTATTAAAACCAAGCTAGCTATTTGGGCAAAATTACAGCTCAACCTGATTGAAAAGATCAATGTATTAAAAACGTTTGTTCTTCCCAAATTTCTTTTTTTATTCCAAAATCTACCTATTCCTATTCCTAACAGGGATATGAAGTCCTGGCAGCAATGCCTATCTTCCTTTGTTTGGAATAATAAAAAACCTAGAATCTCATATAATGTTTTATCCAGGCCAATAGATAAGGGAGGGTTGGCAGCACCGCTTCTGAACAACTATTATGTGGCAGCTCAGCTACGTAATGTTTTGCTTTATGCAAAGAAGGTAAGCCACTCACCCTGGATCCAAATCGAGTCAACCAGTATATACCCTCTACATCTGAGGGAATTCCTTTGGATTTCCAGGGCTGAGAGGAGCAAAGTATTGCTAACTAACCCGTTCTTAGGGCACACTTTGAAGACATGGGACAATTTCAGAGCATCCGTAGTTCAACCCTCCACTCCGATAATGACCTTTTTGGGCCAGCATTGGTTTCCTCCGGGAACTTCTGAGAGTAGTTTTAAAACTTGGAGACGGCTCAACATTATACGAATTGCAGATGTTAGTCTAAAAGGGAAAATGCTTACCCGGTCCCAACTAGAGTCCAAATATAAAACTACTATACCCTGGTATGAATACCATCAACTCCACGACACTCTGCACAAGGTAATTCCTGTCATGTTATCTACAGACCATCTGAATTCTTTTGAAAAACTAGTGTTAAATGAAAACTCAAATATGAGAGGTGTGATTTCAAAAATTTATAATTTATTAAATTTTAAAAACTGGTCACAAGAGTCAAATCAGCAGAAGAGGTAGAACAAGGACTGCTTCCTTTTGTCCGCAGAACAATGGTCCAACATCTGGTCTTCTTCAATATGCAAATCCAGATGCACCAACTTTAAGCTTCAACAGTACAAACTCACTTCACGGTGGTACTTAACTCCCTTATCGTTGAGTCATGCTAGATCAGGCCTCACTCCCCTGTGTTGGAAGGGATGTGGCGAGATTGGATCTTTCTCCCACTGTTGGTGGTTCTGTCCGAAAGTACAGGCCTATTGGAAAGTCTTGCTAAACAAAATTGAAGCCATCACTAATGAACACATTCCTTGCACTCCTGAGTCAATACTACTCAATTACTGGCCGAATAATAATTACACCAAACAAAAAACAGAACTTATTTCTCTTTTAATTTTGGCTGGGAAAGCTCTGTTAGCAAAATATTGGAAAACTACAAGAATTCCTTCAATTACCCTTTGGTTTCAGAAAGTGTGGGAAATAGTTATTCAGGATAAAATTGCGTCGCAACTTATTTTTAATGATAATCCCAAAGCAGGGGAGAATTTCATCGAAAAATGGTTTATTTTTTTTGATTATACAAATGCTAACTCATCCAAAAAAAATGAAATGCCTAAAAATATTTAAACTTTGTCTTATTTTAATTTAAAGACTCTTTGATGGGTTCTCTGAGCTTGGCTGTGGAGTTTGGAGCAGTAGTACAAGGTTTTTTTTTTCTTTTCCCCCCTTTCTTTTCTCCCTATACATTGTGTCAGTGTTTGAATTTAAGCTGTATTTGTATTGAAAAGTGTTGTTTATTGAAAAATAAAAATTTTGAGTTTAAAAAAAAAACGGATAAAAGGAAGTACTTCTTCACCCAAAGGGTGATTAACATGTGGAATTCACTGCCACAGGAGGTGGTGGTGGCCACAAGTATAGCCACCTTCAAGAGGGGTTTAGATAAAAATATGGAGCACAGGTCCATCAGTGGCTATTAGCCACAGTGTGTGTGTATATATATAAAAAATTTGCCACTGTGTGACACAGAGTGTTGGACTGGATGGGCCGTTGGCCTGATCCAACATGGCTTCTCTTATGTTCTTATGTGATAAAATTCCTACTGTGCCATGAAGCACACTGGATGATCTTTGAAAGAGGTGGTTGTGAGACCTCTCCTGGATAAGGCAACATCTGGCCCCAGTGAGCTAAATAACAATCACCCAGTTACCAACGATCAGTTCTTCAGCAAGATGCTTGAATGGGTGGTGGCTATGCAGCTTCAAGCAATCTTGGAGGCAGATTATCTGAACCCATTTCTATCTGGATTCTGGCTTGTTTGGGATGGGAAAAGCCCTAGCCACTCTGATTTATCCTTGTTGATTTTCCTGGACTTCTTCACAGCTTTCTGTACTATTGATCATGGTATCCTTCTGAAGAGGCTGGCTGATTTGGGGGGATGCTGTGCTTTAGGGGTTCTATCCTTACTCGCTTGACTGACTCTAAAAGGTGGTACTAGGGGACAGCTGCATGAAATAACTGTTCAGTTATTTAATATTTGTGTGAAACTGCTGGAGGAGATCATCTGAGGATCTGGAATGCAGTGTCACCAATATGTGGATAATACCCAGGTCTGTTTCTCTTTATCAGCTGACTTAGATGGTTGTATAATTAACAGGTGCCTGGAGAATGCAATGGCATGGAGAGGGCTAATAAACTGAAACTCCATCCAGAAAAGACTGAGGTACTGTTTGTCAATCAGTTGAGAGGCAGTTTGGTGTAGTGGTTAAGTGTGCAGACTCCTATCTGGGAGAACTGGGTTTGATTCCCCACTCCTCCACTTGCACCTGCTGGAATGGCCTTGGGTCAGCCATAGCTCTGGCAGAGGTTGTCCTTGAAAGAGCAGCTGCTGTGAGAGTCCTCTCAGCCCCACCCACCTCACAGGGTGTTTGTTGTGGGGGGAGAAGATACAGGAGATTGTGAGCTGCTCTGAGACTCTGAGTGGAGGCCGGAATATAAATCCAATGTCTTCTCTTCTTCAATCACAAAGCTGCTTGAGGACTGAGGAGTCAGTATGTATAGCTTGAAGATAGTGCTGGATCCTGGCCTGTGGCTGGAGTTTTAATTCTCCTCTATGGGCACACAGCACGTTCTACCAGCTTCAGTTGCTGCACCAGCAGCATGACCTGGCTTCAATGATCCATGCTCTGATTGCATCCAGGTTAGATTAATGCAATGTGTTTTATGTGGGTCTGCTTTGAAAACTGTTCAGAAACTTCATGTGACCCAAAATGCAGCAGCCAGGTTATAGTCAGGGGCTAGATACAGGGTAGGGGGTGTGCAAACAAAAATAAATTTGGAATGAATCAGATTCGGAAATATACGGGGCCAAAAACTTCAGAATACCGTATATTTCCGAATACCGGTACTCAGAATAGCCGTATATACGGTAGATGCGCGGCTATTTCCGAATATACGGCCCCATTATACCCTGTGGCGATTGAAATCAATGGCAAAATAGGGTATATTGGAAGCCGCTTGGAGGGGAGGGGGTTTGAGGGAGAGCCCCCAAATTTGCAGGAGACTTGCAGGGGACTCTCCCCTACAAAACCTCCAAGTCCCAAAAAGATTGGGCCAGGAGGTTCCATTCTAGGGGCACCCAAAGAGGGTGCCTCTATCCCACCATTATACCCTATGGGCCATTGAAATCAATGGCAACATAGGGCATAATTAGAGGCTACTGGGGGGCAGATGGTTTGAGGGAGAGCCCCAAAACTGCAGGGAACCCGTAGGGGACTTTCCCCTACAAAACCACCAAGTCCCAAAAAGATTGGGCCAGGGGGTCCCTGTCTTTGGGATCCCCAAAAGGCCCATTGCCACCAATGCTGGGGAAAGCCCAATTAGCCATTTTCTCCACTATAATTGCTGTGGGGAAAGTGGCTCTGGCCAGAGGTGGGTTTGATGGAGAAGCCCCAAAACTGGGACTTGGGACTCCCCCGCATGCAACCCCCCTGGCCCAAAAAGACTGCATTCATCTGTGGGCACCCCAAAAAAAACACTGTTCCCAATGGTGAGAAAACAATTAGATCCACTTCCCCCACTGCAATTGTTGTGGGAAAAGTGGCTCCGGGGAGCAGGGGGTTTTGAGGAAAGCCCCCCAAACTGCTGTGCAGCTTCAGGGCACTGTCCCACACAAAACCCACAAGGCAAAAAAAAAAATTGGGCCAGGGGGTCCAATTTCTGGGGCACCCAAAGCCAAACCTAACTTCACACCAGAGAATCTCTATAGGACCCAAATGAACTACATCCATCTATCTACTGTATGAACCCTGCTGGTCTGGAACCCAGTTGCCAGCGTCACTGCCCAAGTGGCCAACACCACCCAACCAGGAGGTCTGTCCCATTGCAACTACCTCCAGAGCTCTCCAGGAGAGTTCCGTGACAGTGCAGGGACGCCAGCCAACTCTGCCTGAGATGTTTGGTGGGGGTGGCACCTGTGTGCCAAGAGGGGGAATTAATTACAGCAGGAGGGTGATTGCCTGGAGCCTTGCCAGGTTGGTTGCCCATGGGCTTCCATTTTCAGTGGTCAAGAATCCTGGGGTGCTAGGGTTGCTTGAGTACCTGGAGCCCTGGTACAGAGTTCCTGCTAGAACCACCATTAGCAGGACCATTATGCCATATGTTTTCAGGGCAACCAGATCTATGGTGAAGGAGCATTTGTCCCGTGCTGCTGGGGGGACTGTTCATTTCACCTCAGATATCTGGAGCTTCCAATATGCGTTCGAGGGGTATCTCTCCCTGACTGCGCATTGGTGGCAACCCAGTGAGCTGCAGGGTGGGGGTGGCAGTAGCGGCAGGCAGGGTCAGGGCTGCCAGGCCGGCTATTGCTGGGCCTTGCTGCACGCTGAAGCAGTTGACATGCTGTACACGGCGGACACTCTCAGAGCCATCCTCTCACGGCAGTTAGAGGGCCTCTCACGTTGCCATGTCATGGTGATTGACGGTGGCTCCAACATCAAGGCAGCTGTTCAGCATCAGGGCCTAAAACGCCTTCCTTGCGTGGCCCACCTTTACCTCATGGTTAAGGACACATTGGGCCAGATGAAAAGCCAGGATTGTTGGTACCTAGCCGCAACCCATGAGTACCAACTTCTGCTCCAGAAGTGTCGGCACATCACAGGTCACTTGTTATGCAGCAATACGGACTTGTATCTGCTGCGTGAGAAACAGACACTGACAGGCGTGTCAGGACACCGCCTGATCGGTGACATCAGCACACGCTGGAACTCCACCTGTGCCATGCTGGAGTGCATGGTGGAGCAGAGAGCAGCCCTGGATGCCTTTGTCTCTGAGATGAGGGCCTTTCGGGATGAGAACCATCTCACCCAAGAGGATTGGGTGGTCATTTCTCAGACTGTGGAGGTTCTTGGGCCCTTCAAGACCCACACAGAAATGCTCTCGGAGGTGTACGGATGCCCAAGCTGACTGGCAGCTTGGGTGTCTGGAGCCACCTCCTGTGAGGTGCTTGGGGCAGACACATCATGTCTCGGGGTGGCAGGAGGGGCTGGCCACCGGGGGGAAGTGGGTGGAAATGGAGGCACCTCGTGTGTCTCCATTTCTTTCCCCTCCACCCCATGTGGCCTCCCCTCCTGGCCATTCCCTGAAGGACTGCTGGTGCCTGAAGGAACCGAAGAAGGGGGCTGGTCCTCCTCAACCAGCTTCTCCTCCAGCTCCTGCACGACACTCTGCACCCTCCTTGGGGTGATCATTTTGGACAGAAAACTGTCCCCAAAGCTCATCTCCAAGGAGGGCTGCTCATGCTGCCCCTCCTCCGGCTGCTGAGGCTGAGCGACATCAGCTGGAGGAGAGACTGCCTGAGCAACAGATTCCTGCTCAGTGCCAGCACATAATGGCACCTCTGCTGAGGGCGTCCCAGCAGCAGCCTCGATGAAAAGTCCAAGGTGGAACTTCTTCATCACACTCCAGCCAGAGGTCGGAGTGCTGAAAGGCGGCTGTGGAGTGGCCCTTCGCACAGGTGGTGGTGGGAACTGTGTCCTCTCCCTCCCCTTCACCCCTCTAGTCTTCTCCTTGGCCTTGCCCCCAGGGCCCCTCTTCTGCTGCCTGTCACTCATGTCACCCTTGGCCAGTCTCACACAACCTGAACTGAGAGTGGGTTTTTTTACAAACCTAACTCTCTACATTGTACCCTGAACCAACAGGTGCCCTCACTTCTTTTTAAAAACCCTCCCACCAAAACTTGTTTGTTTTTTTGGTCCCTAACCTGTCCTTCTTTGGGTTGGGGTAGTAGTAGTCTGGTAAAGTTTAGGACACTAGGTGATCCTGCCTCTACCTGGCTACAGTTTTTAAAAGGCTACCTTGAGATGAAGGCAATCCTTGTTATATCCTCCTAGTTAAACTTCTCCTAACTAGATCCTGGGACAAACCGGATTTCCTTGCAAACTAGAAATCAGGTGTTCCCTATAACTAGAGAGAAGCTGTGGTTTACCCTATGGAAATCTAAGGATGCACCGGCTTTCAGTGGCTGAAAGCAAGATGCACTGCAACCCTAGTATCTTTAAAAGGGAGCCTGATGTGGCCTAGTAGTCACACTGCCTTTTATGAGAAACCTAAAATCTTTTTAAATTGCCCCTATCTGGCCTAGCTGAATTTTGAAAGAAGATAAAGCTCTAAACGGGATTAATTTTTTAAAAAATTTCAAAAAACACAATCCCTAAAAACACCATTATTAGTGGGGCAGCCTATTTAGTGGCCCTAGCCAAACCGAAAGCATCCTAAGACTCCAAAAATAACTCTATAAAAACATGAAAGTGACCCACCCCACACAGCCCACACACCACCCACACACCAACCAGAGGTAATTTGAAAAAAACCAAAATGTGACAGAAAGAAACTTAACTTTTACCCCCCCCCCTCCAAAACCAGAACCAGAAAAAGGGACAACAGGACAGGATGCAAAACCAACAGCAACAGATCCTAACAGATCACTGAGAAAAGGCCAAGAAACTCAACTGTTAAAAAGGTGACCTTTTCAACTATAAAAAACCTCAGACCAAATCAGTCAACAACACCCCCACCCCCAAAAAAATCAGAACCAGGAAAAGGGACAACAGGACAGGATGCAAAACCAACAGCAACAGATCCAAACAGATCACTGAGAAAAGGCCAACAAACTCAACTGTTAAAAAAGTGACCTTTTTAACAATGAAAATTAGGCCAAACAGCACCTCCACCAAGAACCAGAACCAGAAGAGAGAAGGAACAACAGCAGCAGAACACAACAGCAACAAATCAAATACAGAATCCTTTTAAAACAGTAAAAAACTTGACTTTTAACAATACAGGAACTTTACCAACCCCTCTCCCCCCAAAAACCTTCACCCTAACCCCAAGAAATCCAAGCCACCCAAATCAGGAAAAGTAAAAGGACACTACACTTTTAAAAGTACTCTCATTAAAGTAAGATATAGGCAAATTGGCAACCCCCCCAACCCAGGCCCCCATCCCCAGCAGAACCCCCTAACCCTAACCCCAAATAAGCTACCCAGTACCCACCCAAATCTGGATAAGTAAAGGGACTCTGAGTCTTAAAAAGTCCTTTTACTAACTAAAATAAAAACAAGAACCCCAAGACTGTCTTACCTTTAGATGTCTTCTCTTCTCCAGGCAGGTCAGGCAAGGCTAAGAGAGAGCAGCAGCAGCTGAGGCCAAGGGCCAATGCAGCACAATCTCTCTCACACACCAACACCAACACAGCAGCAATGGAATGGAGTCCAGCCAGTCAGACTCCTTAAAAAGGTTCTCTGGCCCTACACAGAGCAGTTTCAAAAAATACTAATGCTCTGTGATTGGCCAGAAAACACTATTTACTTGGATACCCAAGTAAACAAAAGAACAACAATGTTGCTGATGGCTGTGGGATTAGCCCAGCCATCAGCTGCACAACAGGCCTGAAAAGCATTTGCAAAATGCATTGCAAATGCATGTTTTGGATTGGCTGCTGGGGCTCCTCTCCCCCTCTCCCTCCCTCCCTGATCCCAGGAAGGCTATGGAAGAGGCGGGAAAAGGCTTCCAAAGGTGAGAAAGGAGGCAAGCAGCTCCCATGAGACTGCAGAAGCTCCTTTCCTGCCTTTTCTATGGACTTCCGTATACTTCCGAATATTGATTCAGAAGTATACGGGGAGCCATATACAGCTTCCGTATTATGGCTGCAAATTGGATTCGGAAGTATACGGCACCGTATACTTCTGAATCAGGGGTAATTCGGAGGTTTCTTCGGTTCGGCTGAACCGAATGCACACCCCTAAAACAGGGATCTTAGCACCCCTGTGCAGAAAGATTGGCATGTCCACCTGCAAATGCAATGTGCCTCTCCTGCTGACCCTCTCTGCCATGGATTATCCATCTGTGACTTTTTGGCATGCTGGTATAAAAAAGGAATGCTTATAAATATGTCCTTGGCAAAGCTGTTTTTGTCATAGTGGGACCCACATTCTTTGACTCAGTGATTGGTAGGATGTAAGATATCAAAAGTTGAGTGCTACTGAATTACATGGTGATTGTACTCTTCTTACCTCCTTGTAACCTTTCTGTGACCTCTTTATGCCATTCCAGCCAATGCATCAATGCAAAATGCCTCCACTGTCTCACTTTGTATTGGCAATTTCAAGCAACTGAACAATGAATGAGATTTTACAAATTTGTCCTTTGTTCTTATTTTTGTTTTCTCCAAATTCCTTCTATTGTAAAGATGAATGGGGTTAAAATGTTTTGTTTTCCATTCACTTTTAAAATGTATGCACACCCCGCAACTGATCAGGGTTGGTTCTCATTCATAATCGTAACCATATAATGAGCTAACACTTTGATAATATAATTAAAAATAATAATAAATATGATAGAAAATAATTAGAATGGGTTCTATTTCAATTGATAATATAATTCTTCTTTTGCGTAGAAGAAGCCTTCCATCCAATCCCTAACAGGAGGTCAGGTTTAAAAAATGGTATTAGTGCTAGAATCTGCTTGGAAACCCTTGTTTTGGAACCCTTCCTCTCAACCCAGATATCTGGCCAATAACTATGCTAAGGGAGCAAAAACAGGGCAATGGAAATAGGCAAAGAAGAGGCTGTTCTTAATACTTTTCCTATTCCAGGCTGAGTACAGAATTTTCAGTTCAATTCTGAGTTAGCGCTGTAGTGACCCTTGGCTCACATTAGCTCTGTCTGTAAGGAGAATGTTTACTACCTTTCCTTCATTATTTAATCTCAACATGTGCAAAAACTCACACCTGTTCTTTCCAGTTTGCTTCTCTTTCTGCCTCCCTACCCCTTCCCCTCATCACTGCCTGTACTAACGCAGCCACAACTTTCAACAGCCCCTGTTGAAGGCAATGACAGCTTTCAGGGTGTTTTTTTTATTAAGCAAACCCAATCAAGCGTTTATAATGGTCCTTTCATACTTTTTAATGTTACCCATTTACTGCTGCATTTAACGTTCACAGCCTAGACTAGTCTTGTATTCCTTGTTGCCAGGTCTTTACAACAAAAAACACCCCTGTTAATTGAACCATGTCATTCCAATTTCTAATTTTCTTCTGCAGTACAACTGTGATTTTGTCTTAATTTACGTAGCACTTAAACAGCACTTGACTCGGTAAGCACAGTTATTGGGAAGGGAGCTATCAAAAGGCAATTCACTATTCCCTGCCTTTCCAAAGGATGTATAACTCTCTTTATGCCCTTCATAGGGAAGGTATGTGTAGCATACGTATGAGTACTCTACTGGGAAGGCTCTTGCATTGAAATGCCTCCAGCTGGTTGGACCAATGCACATTTGTGCTACACAAAGGACTCTAGTAAGGAAGAAAAAACTATGTTCGTTGCTGCCATACAGGATGAATGGAGTGTTGGGTTTAGATTTGGGAAACATGAGTTTGAGTCTCTGCCATAGGTTCATGACGACCTCTGGAGACTTCTACTGGAGCATGGAGGACAGATAAGTTGCCTTTTATTGCCTGCCTCTGCCTCCTGGCTATGGTGTTCTCTGGAGGTCTCCATCCAAATACTTCCCAGAGTCAGCCCTGCATAGCTTCTGAGATCTAATGAGATCAGGCTTCATTTTTAAGACCTAATGTGATCAGTCTTGAGTTCCATTGTGCACCTTATGTGAATGAGAAACTCCAACAATATTAAATTACATTTATTTATTTAAAATTATCTTGAATTCAAATGAGATGAAGCCCAGTTCCATTGCTTTTGATAGTAATTAGCACAGCTATTAAACAGATTGGCACCAGTAATAAATAGATCCAGAATGCTTAGATTTTTACAACTGAAAACTTAACTAAATTTAATTGTGTGAAGTATTTGAAATAATAGCTAAATGTGAAGAATTCAAGACTAAAATAATATTGGACAGCAGCTGAGGAAAACAAATATCACCTCTTTTTTATAGGAGAAAAGAGTAAGAGTCCAGTACTATTTTCTACTGCTACAGGCAGACAAACACGGCTACCCATTTTGATCTCTTTTTTACATTTTGACCAAATGGTTCAGTACAATATCTATGCATTTCTCCCCCTAATAATGTGATACTTAGATTATAACAAACCTAAGAGAGATTAGTGAGAGGACTCAAGCCATCCTGTGAGCGTCATGGCTGAATGGCAGGAGCAGCACTGGAGTTCTTGCCACCCCAGGCTGCCGCGCCCCCCACCCATGGGGGAGGTCTTTAAAAGGGGAAAGATGGGGCTACTTCTGCCACCTCCCACTAGGAGGACAAGCGGCAGAAGCAGCTGATCTGCCTCTCCCCTGCCATTTAAAGGCCTCTGCCGATCAGTGGGGGTCTTTAAACGGTGGGGAGGGGGTCACCGTGTGCCGTCTCTAGACTCGGGCAGGGGAAAGAGGCAGCACAAGGCCTTTGCCTTGCTTTCAGGCTGCCTTCCCTCACAGGGGAGACAGCCAGGGAGCAAAGCTGAGCCACCTCTTTCCCCTGCCATCACACTGTCAGCCCATTTTTTAAACAGAAAGAAACAGGAGCTGGAGGCAGGGAATCCCCTATCCCCACTATCGATATATATGTTGGGTATATATATGTAGATGTCAAATTTATATTTTATTCCAATGATCTCAGTGCTCAGATGTTACATTGCCATATATTTTACATTTCACTTCACCCTCTTTGACAATGAAAGTCAAATTAGTATTTGATCTTGAAATGTCATATTGCCATTTGGAAGTATGCCTCAATTTCAGGTCAACATTAAAGAATGACCATGACATGGATACACCAGAAAGGGCTACTGGTGCTCAAAAGGCCTTGCTTCTTTTTGCCCAAGAACAATCTGCTTCCCGTAGTTTCCCTCTTAAAATCAGTCACTGTCAAGTTGATCTGGAAAATATGGTTCCTAATGGCCTGCAGTGGAGCAAACATTTGCATAAGTGTTACCTCAGTGCCCATAACTTTAAGCTAATTGGCTGCAGGTGATTAAAATGATTAAGTGGTTGTAATTTATATGATTAACCAATTAAACTATTCTCTAGTGAGACTGGTTTAGGAAGCTCTGGGATGAAACGTGTTTCCCAGCATGCATGCCGACAAGCTTGCAAGATGAAATTTTTTTTTTCTGAACACTTCCAAGAGATTTTGCCAGCAACACTCACGGTGCATGAAAGGTGTCTTAACTGGCCTGTACCACTTCCAGAGCAAAGGTGTCTTAACTGGCCTTTACCACATGCAGAGTCTTCTGACACAAACATGGCATGTTAAAAGCAAAATGGGAGAAAGCAAACACTGCAGGGAACTGCAAGAGAGCCAGGAAAGGAGAAAAATCAGATACCTTCATCTTAGCTGTGACACTTTGCATCCTTGATGGATGTAACCCCTTGTTCCTTTGCAAAAGGAAGCATTTATTATTGGTGTCAGTAAGATTTAGAAGAAAATAATTATTTTAGTAACTTTTTGGGGGAGGAAGGGGGGAGAATTGGGTTAATTCATAACCGCTTACCTTGTGGCTAAATTTGCCAAGTGGCAATACATGGTATTTAATGGAAACCTGGTGATTGAAAGAACGACACAGGTGGGCAGGAAGTGGTAATTAAACCTATTCTTAGTCTCCTGCAAGAGTCACTGAAGGGGGAAATTGCTATGCTAGACAATTCTTCCTTCCTTGTTCTCTGTGAATCATTGTTGCCAACTGCTGTAAGTTCCACATATTTTCCTCATGCACATGCAACCAAATAATTTAATTCCAGTATCCTGGAGGTTAAATCCATCAGTTCACTTTTCTTTTGGATTCTACTGCTGTGTGTGACCTGCAAATTTTATTAATATAGGCTGTGCTGTATCATTCCTGATAGCACACTAGTGTTAATCTTTTCAGAAAGACATAATTTTGCTTCACTGACTGTGCAGTCATCTCTAGAGTAAACTGTTACTTTCATATCATTCTATACTTGTTGCCAAATGCAGTTCTATTTGCCTAGGAAGCCAACAGCCTTGGTTGGTCTACAAATGTTAGGGGTTTTTTTTGGGGGGGGGGGTCATATTGTTCAGGTATTGCTACCACCTTATGATGGTGTACCATCTGATTGCTACCATCTGATGGTTTTAATGGTTTTATTTTGGAATTGGTTGTTTGATATTTATTTTATTGTATGGTTTGGCCTGTTGTAGATGGTCCCTGAGCCTTTGGGGGGAGGGTGAGTCATAAAGCAAATGAATAAATAACGCGGGGCGAAATTTATTTAATAATGGATCACGTTCTTTAGGAAAAATGTGTTCTTAAAATCACTGCTTTATGTTCTGAAGTTCATTACAAACCATACTTCTTTAGGCAAGGGTCTCAATTAATTACTAATTTAAAAGGAAGATTAGAATTTTTTTTTAACCAGGAGTGCTTTTGAGAAAAATTTGGCATTGAGAGAAAATCTTAAATTTACATACAAGTTGCAGATTATCTACAGAAATAAACTGTTTCCTGTATAACCTGTTTAAAGTGGGGAGGGGTTGCCTTACATTCAGCTATCCTCTTTCTCTATAAATATGCTGTGACCCTGAACAAGATGTCCAAGCTAATCAGAAGGTGTTCCACTTCCAGCAAGACCCTTTCCAACATGGCATGAATTTACTGGAAGTGGAGCTGCAGCTTACTCCCCAAACAGGCTCTGCTCGAGTTATTCTGTGCAGCTTCTTTTCCCTCCCTTGCTGACATCCAATGTCTTGACACCAAAAGCTGAGAAAAGCTCTTTCTCAAACTAATTTTCTGTCAGGTTTTTTAAAAGATTAAAAGATAGTAATGTTTTAAAACTCATTTTTAAGTATCTGTCTCATGCCAAGTCCAGCTGGCCTAAAGAATCAATGAAACAGCATTACTGAGAAGTGCTGAATTCATGCTATCCTCCTGGCTAATCTATATTTCAAAAATTAGATTGAACTCCTCAATGATCTTCCCATAGATTTGATCTGATCCTGGCAGTTTTGAGGAAGGGTTTCAAAAAAGAAAGTGTTGCAGAAATGTAGAAGCTCACTTCTTCCTTCAGCTGTCTGATGATAAGTCTCTATTAAAGTAGACTTAAAACCTATTATCGTGTCCAAGACAAGATGGAACACGTCACAGCCATTTAGAGCTACATTTGTAGTGTCCTACTGAGACCTCTACAGGTTGATTCAATTGAATCTAAGGATACCCTCTCCTGTCGTTTGAAAAGCTGCTTGATCCAAAATTCAGACTCAAGAAATGCTCCAAAACAAGACTCAGAAAATGAAAACAGTCTTTGTGCTTCTTCAGACTGGATTGTAATTTAAATAACGCACTTGGGGGAATACTCTACAATTTTATCTTGCCCTTTAGCAGTCAAGGTGTTTTTCTCTCCTCTCTGTTATCCTCACAACATTCCTACAAGGTTGATTAGGCTGAAGAAAAAGGGAGTAGCTCAGATTGATGGCTGAATGGGGATTGGAACCCAGGTCTATCACTCTAACCACTGGACTTCACCAATTCTCTATAGGCTGGCTGGATGAGGTGCTGGGAGTTCCGTGTCCAGAGTTCCAACCTTTTTTTAAAGTGAATTTTCACTTTGTAGTACAAAGTACATAGTACATATGTAGTACATAGCCAGGTTCAAACAAGGCCCCAGATATGGCACTTATCATGCTTTCCAGAAACTCAATACTGCTGTTACTTATTTTTAATCTAAGAACATAAGAACATAAGAGAAGCCATGTTAGATCAGGCCAATGGCCCATCTATTTCTATTTTAATTAATTGTGTGAACTTCTTTTCAGTTTGTTGCCCAATAAAGTTTCTAAATTATTCAGCATATTTTAATCTCACACTTCTTCCCAGGACTCAGGTAGCACACAGCATTCTTGCCTCCTCCGTGTTTTCCCTTACAAGGTAGGTTAGGGTGAGAAAATAACTGTAGGTTTCATGGCAAGCAGAAATTTGAACCTGGTTCTCCTTTCTAGTTTAATTTGGGTCAAACTGGATACTGTTTCTTGAGCATAGTGTAGGTAAATATGATTTTTCTTTTTTGCTCTTAAATGAATATGATATATCATTAAAACAATGCTAATTTTGCTGTTGCTGACAATTTATCAAGTTACACAGGTCAATACATATAAATCTGCCTTGGGACTAGTTCCCCATTTCCAGTGATTGTACATATCATACTTTAGATCGCTCATAAATATCAAGTAAAGATGGTTTAAGAACTGGTTTCATTAGTATTCCGTTATAATGATCCTCATTGAGAAGAGCTCGTCCCATATTTTTCTACTCTTGCTAACAAGCGTTTATGGTTGTGTGTTAGCTTACTTTTAAAAATCAAGCATCAAACAATTATTTTCTGGGATTAAAACTCTCTTTGATTTTCATTTAACCATGTAACCATGCAGATTGACATTAATTGCATTTCAATTGGTTGATTCTTTTGTAACAATTGATTCTCATTTTGGCTGTTCTACGATTTGGTCTCTGAGCACTGTCAAGTTAATAAACCTACAATTGTCTAGGGTCATTTAATATACCACTTTAAATATTGATTAAAAGAAAAACACCCTTATTGGGTATGATCCACACTGAAAAGCAAGGTACAGAGCAAGTGTATATTAAAGACTGTATCATAAAGTTTCCCAGTTTTTAAAACAATTGTAGAAAAGATCAACTTTTTTGCTGTATAAACACATCATTTATCTAAAACATTTTAAATCTTTTTAATTAATAATAACAGACAATAACAAATCCTCAGGGTGGGTTTCAGATTTAAAGCAAAAATAGCCTCTATCGAAACAAGCAATTCTGTCTTTCAGTTTAAGCATAATATAAAAGCACAGTATGAAAAATACCTCCATAATTACAATGTAAAGCTGTTGTCTGCAAAATCCAACTTGTTATCAACATTTTAGAGTGAAGTTCTTCCTTGGCTGCACTTTTTTTTGGTGGCAGAATATATAGAGAACTTGTTCTACAATTTTTTCCTATTAGAACATTTTCACTTGTATACTAGTAAACAACATGCCAAAGTAAAGCCACTTACTTTTTTTTTTGCAATTTAAAAACACTTGTGTACATACACACAGAAAATGATGGCAGCTACAATCATAGACAGCTTCAAGAGGGGATTAGATAAACATATGGAGCAGAGGTCCGTCAGTGGCTATTAGCCACAAGGTATAGATGGAACACTGTGTCTGGGGTAGTGATGCTCTGTATTCTTGGTGCTTGGGGCGGGAGGGACAGTGGGAGAGCTTCTGGAGTTCTGGCCCAGCTGGTGGACCTCCTGATGGCACCTGGGTTTTACCCACTGTGTGACACAGGGTCACTGGCCTGATCCAACATGGCTTTTCTTGTGTTCTTATGTTTCCATAATACAAAATTGGTCTGAGGCTGTCACGGAGACCAATAGGAGATGACCGGCCTATGGATCCCAATACTCCTGGGGAGGGGAAAGTATGACGGTGGGAGTAGACATAGATATAAGGGAAGGTGGCTGAGATGTGAAGGTGCTCGACCCCCTTCCAGTCTGCATCCCATCCCAACGGTAGCAGGTTGTAAGGTCAGGTCAAATTACTCGCCTTCACCATTGGTGTTATGCAATGCCAGGTCCATTAATAATAAGACCTCAATCCTTCGGGACTTTCTGTATGAACAGAAAATGGACCTGGCTTGCGTGACTGAGACCTGGGTGAGAGATGGGGAGACAGTTGCTCTCTCCTAGGTGGATATTGTGGCTCCAACCGGCAAGCTTTAATCAGCCAGGATGGGCAAGGGTCCAGATCACATGCTGTTGGGCGCACAGTAGAGAGAATTCTGTCGGCTTCCTCCAGGCTGAGTGTTGTAAAACGATCCAAAGCTGATCCGGAAAAGAGGTATGGAGCCTCAAGTTCACTTACTGTTTCAACAGTGGCAGGAAGGTCATTGAGGAGCTACGAGATCTTATCTGTGAAAAAAGTCACAAAAGCCTCACAGCCAATATCCAATTCCCTACAGTTTGGTCTGCCTTGTGGCAGAGTTGTGAGATTCCGAATAATACTAAATAATTGTGTCGGGCGTAAATTCGCAGATGCAATCTTAGCCGCGAAGTAAACTTTCTTTGTGGCTTTGATTGCCATCTCATAGGACCTCATAAACTCTCTATAAGATGTTCTGGTCGCTTCATCTCAAATACGCCACCACCGCCTCTCTAGCCGTCTGAGCCATCGTTTCATCAGTTGCAGCTCTGGGTTATACCATGGGGCCAGCTTAGAACAAGGGCTCAGAGGGAGCCGTGGAGCAATCTCATCGATGGCCACAGTGAGCTGGTCTTGCCAGGTCTCAACCAGATCATCTAGAGAATCGCCGGGGGGCCAGGGGTCCTGCAGGGCCATCTGGAACCGCACTGGGTCCATCAGGTTCCGCGCGTTAAAATATGCTCACCACCTAAACAGGTTTGGGGTGGCACATTCATACAAGCCTTCAGGGCATAGTGGTCTGACCATGGCACCACTTCTGCAGTGATCCGGTTCACTAAGACTCCCGTCGCAAAGATCAAATCCACCTTGTGTCCGGCCTGATGCGTGGGTGTTGTAACAAATTGGGAGAGTCCTAGTGTCCCCATGGATGACACCAGGTCCGCTGCCTGGCTAGAGTTCGTGTCATCGGCATGGACATTGAAATCACCCAGGACCAAAAACCTTGGGTGTCCCAGCCTGTTACGGCCTCCATCAGGGATGGTAAGGTGCTGTACGAGGCATTAGGCATTCAGTACACCAGCCAGACCGCCAACCCCTCCCCAACATCCCACGCCAGACCGGCACATTCAATACCATTGATCTTTGGAGACAGGAGGGCCCAGAAGGAGTAAGCCTCCCATATGAATGGGGCCACTCCTCCCCCGCACCCGCTAGTCCGTGATTGATGAAAGATTGAGTATCCTGGGGGAGCCACCTGGGAGCACACTATTGGCCAGTCTCAAATTTGCCCTTTCTGGGCAAAATTATTGAGAGGGCTGTAGCACTATAGTTACAGAGTTTTCTGGAGGACGCTTCCATCCTGGATCCCCATCAGTCCGGTCATGGGGTGGAGACAGTACTGGTCGTCCTGGTGGATGATCTCCAGCGGCATCTGGATCAAGGCAGCTCAGCGATACTGATGTTGTTGGACCTGTCGGCTGCGTTCGACACTGTCGACTATCCGTTGCTGATTCACCGCCTTGCCGATGCAGGGATTCAGGGGTTGGCCTTAGAATGGCTCTCCTCTCTTCTCCACAGTTGGGGACAAAGGGTGGTGGTTGGGGTACAGACATCCCAGAGACACCCACTTAACTGTGGTGTGCCTCAGGGGGCAATGCTCTCTCCGATGCTGTTTAACTTCTATATGCGCCCCCTTGCCCAGATTGTCAGGAGGTATGGGTTGGGTTGCCATCAGTACGCTGATGACACCCAGCTCTATCTACTGATGGACGGCTGGTCTACCTGTACCCCAGAAAATCTGGACTTGGTGCTGAAGGCCGTGGCAGGGTGGCTTAAGCTGAGTCGACTGAAGCTATAATCTGACAAATCAAATCAAATCAAATTTTATTCTTATATCCCGCCCTCCCCCACCAGAAGGCGGGCTCAGGGCGGCTGACAGAGGTCCTTTGCCTGAGCTGCAGCAGCCTGGGAGGAGGAATTCCCCTACCAGCTTTTGATGGTGCACCACTTGTAGTGAAGCCCAAGGTCAGAAGCTTGGGGCTGCTACTGGAACCTTCATTGACAATGGAGGCCCAGATAGCAGCCAAATCTGCTTTTTTTCACCTTAGGCGGGCAAGGCAATTGGTCCCTTTCCCTGACTGTGACAACCTTGCAACTGTGATCCACACTACAGTCACCTCAAGATTGGACTACTGTAATGCCCTCTACATGGGGCTGCCCTTGTCCCAAATCCAGAGACTGCAGCTGGTGCAGAATGCAGCGGCTAGGCTTTTATTGGGGTTCCCCATGCGGAAGCACATACAGCCTGGGCTGCGGGAACTCCACTGGCTGCTAATAGTGTACCAGATTTGCTACAAGGTGCTGGTTATTACCTTTACAGCCCTATATGGCTGAGGACTTGTCTACCTTAGGGACCGTCTCTTCCCATATGTTCCCCAGAGGGCACTTAGATCAGGGACATGGAACCTATTATTGATCCCTGGGCTGAGAGAGGCAAGACTGAAGATCACTCGGGAGAGAGCCTTCTCTACAGTGGCCCCCTATTGGTGGGACCAACTGCCAGAAGAAGCAAGAGCCTTGCGGGACCTTGTTCAGTTCCACAAGGCTTGCAAGACAGCTTTATTTCAACTTGCTTTTAATGGATAGCCACATATGAGGATACTCAAGAAGACTGAAATTACTGGAATGTATTATTATTATTAGCACCAAACTGTTTTTAAAATGTTTTAATTGTTTTATTGTAAGATTTTAATTAATGTTTAACCTGTAAATGTTTTTACGGTTGTGAGCCCCCCTGAGCCTGCTTCGGCGGGGAGGGTGGAATATAAAATAAATAAATAAATAAATAAATAAATAAATAAATAAATAAATAAATAAATAAATAAATAAATAAATAAATATAATCACCCCAGAGAAAAAAAGTGTTCTTTATGATTGGGACGGGGAAGAGGGAGTACCCCCTTAGCTTTTCCAGGAAACACTTGTCTTGGGAAGCATTCTTCAGTGCTCTGGAGAGATGCAGCCCCTCCCTCATTTCACAGAAAGATGACTGGAATATATATGACAGGACCAGTGTGAGGTGTTTAATTTTAATAAAATAATCACTTTGTGTCCTTCTGGAATTGTTCTGACCGATGAAATTCTATAGGGAATAACAAGATCTTGAGTTCATTGCTCAAAGCCTATTAACCTGATAACAGAACTCTTGTATGGAAGAAAGAGGAAGTCCCTGTCCTCCTTACTAGCTCTTTGTAACCTCTGCAGTTTGGTGAACAGCAGTGAGAGAAATGACCTTGAACTGCTGCAAATAAGAAACTTTGTAAGAAACTTTCAAAAGAACCTGGGGACAGTCAGTAGTTCACAGCAGTGCATAGTATGTATTTAGTTTCAATAAGATTAATATTCGAGAGATTCCTGTTTTTGTTCCTTTCCCAGCAATTATGTTTACATGTATGCATATGGAGGAATAGCTGGGAATAACACACGGTGTCGTGTTGGTTCCTCGGTCGTGTCAGACGTAAAATATGACTGCTCTCTGAGCTTGTGACTTCCTTGTGCAGCTTATACATTATCCTGACTGTGAACCAACCAAGTTCTGTGCAACAGCACTTCATTATTTTAATTAAGCTTATTGCAAGAGTAATCATCATTGCCATCAGTATCAATCATCAGCAATATTTCCAATGATGGCTGTAAATGATGAAGGTTCTTGCTGACAATAAATGATCATGCTGCCGTCTTAAGCTGACACTTCATTGGACTTTGCAGGGTTGCTCTAAATACTCCTGGGCTTGCTACATAAAGAACTATTTATCTATGACAAAAGCCGGGTCTACAGCATATTTGTTTTTGGCTTCCCAAATGGATACATTCATAATGCTTGCAAAAAAATTCTTTCTTTTGCTTATGGCAGCCACTGTGTACGAAACATGCTTTAAAGTAAATTAGCTAGCCCTAAACCCTGGGTAGCAATTAGAGAAACATAGGGTTGGATCAGATCAGTTTTTCTGCTGGTGAAAAGGGAAAGTGAGGTCCCCTTTGACCACCCAAAAAGGTTAGCTGGGGATCATGGGACTGACATGGACAAAACCCACGTAAGATGAAGTCTATAGTAAGGAAGGGAACTAGGTGAAACTGAATGGGAAAGTTGGCCAGCTCCAACTCACTGACAGAGATATAACTTTATTTAAATAGATATTTATGGAGTCATCACTTTCCCTTCTGAAACAGAACACAAAATAAAGTTGTTTGATTGCAAATCTGCATTTCCCCCTAATTATAAAAGGAGAAAAACCTAAGCTAATACCATTAAATTAACTGTTCTTCATCTGTGAACATGGAACTTCTTCCAAATTATAAAGAAAGCTTTCCTGAACTTGAAGAGCAAAGCTGTTTGTTTTAGTTGTTCACTTCCATGGCTGAAGTGATTTCTAACTCCATAGGATTTGTTCTGCAGATATTAATTGCTGAAGGGGGCCCTTGGCATTTTAGAAATCACATTTCATGTATAAGAATGACAGAAACTGTAGCAAGATTCCCTAAACAGTCTGTACACTGCAAATTTGCTTTTATTACTGCTTTGGGTTTGGCTTTTACAGCAAAGCAGAGGAATAAGAGAGGGAGGGAGGGACAGAGGGAGAAGGGTTGTCTTCCACAGTCTCTGTTGTTGTACACAATCACCTATGGGCTTTTCTGATGCGTTTGCTTAGATTTTTTAAAATCTCTATTTTTCACAACAATGTTCTGCTCTCTTCCCTTCTCCTGTCAATCACAGCCTGCTCCTATGTCTTCCTCTTTCAGCTTTTCTTTCAAGTTCGAACTCTTCCCTTGATTCATACTCTTCTTTCTTCCTCTGTACCCCTTAAAGTCAGAGAACAGAAGTAAAGGCTTCTTGTGCTTCAACAGAGACACCACTAGATGAAGAATGCGCACAAATGGATCCAGTCCCTCCCACACATCTCATCCAAGGAAGGGCAGCCTAAGCCAAAGTAGAAATCCATGGAGGTTTTTTTAAAAGTCATGCATGTGAAAATATTTATGCAAAACGCTACTACCAGGTGAAAATGAGCAGCTCCAAGATCAAAGTGATTTTGTAAAATGACTCTGTTGCTCTCTGTGTTTTATGCTGGAAAAACCAATCACTTCGGAAAGAACTGAGTGGATACACACAATAGTGACATATCACATTGTTCATGCAACTGCCTGAGTCTTGAGACCACAACCCACTTGGCCTAATCCAGGGGTGTCAAATGTCTGGCCCACTGGCCAGAACTGGCCTGCCCAGACCTTTAATCAGGACCGCAGGGCTCTTTTCTCCTCCTCCCCTTTCTGCCCTCACCTTTTGAAATGCTGAAGCTGCTGAAGCTCCCAGCTCCTTCTTCCTTGTCTTTGCAGGCTGAATTCTGGACTTGCAAAGATTAAAACCCTGGGTGGCACAGTTCTGACCCATTGGCTGGACATTTGACATCCCTGTTTTAAAATCTTGTTTTTCTTTTTAAAGTGTAATTTGTTTTTGTCATATTTATTATTACACATTCATTTCAATTCAATATGAAATACATTTCTGGCTGTAGCATTTTTGTTTTCTGTCCAGTTTGGATGAAATTTTCCTATATTGTATTCCTTATCCAACAGAATATTTCATATATGGGATGCATAGTCTCCCAGTTTTTAGGCACTAAAGGTAATGGGGCTCCCCTTACTACGTATCCAATTACTCAGAAATGTGATGAGGCATTAATATATTCAAAAGATTTCTATGTGGCAGAATGGCAAAAAGCAGACATTTGGCACGCCCAGAAAGCAAGCAGCATTGAATAGCCAGGCGCAGAGTGAGAATGGCTTGCTTTTGACATCCTAGTAAGTCATGTACAGTTTCAGAGGAAACACAGAGGCAGGTGTTTTGCTTGCACAGACAGAAGTACATAAGGGCAGACACAGACAAGTACGCAAGGACACAGAAGTAGACATTTTACTTGCACTTCTAAAATCTGACACAGCAGAAGAAAGTGGATGCACTTTTATTAGAAATAATAGAAACATTTGTGTACCCTGCTGCTAATAATAGAGAAGAAAGGTGGATTCACTAACCTATGGTCATTATAATCAGTAACCAGGGGTCGTTTTGTAGGAAAAATAGGTGGTGGAGCTCATCCAGGGATTGTTATGCAGCTGCACATACTAGTCAATGGACAAGGAGGTGGAACTCTCAGAAAGGTTCAGGAGCTGTGCTCCTGTGAGCTCCCACTGAATCTGAGGCCTGTCAGTAACAGACAGAAAGAGACAGGCAAACTTAAATTAACTACTAAAGGAAAGTACAGAAATAAAAAAATGCACTAGACATATACCATAAAAGCAACAGAAACAAAATTGTTTTAAAATAAAACAAATTAAAAAGAATAAAACTAGCTTAGGCAATATGAGGAATTGGTAGGATCCCTGCTTATGGAATCAAGAAAGCTCCATGGCACTAAAAGGGCAATGTCTGGTACAAAGGCTATGAAAAAAGATCTGCTAGCATCATTCTCTTCCATTGAAAGGTCTGATTGACTGTCATGTTGCTTTGATGTCAGCTGCATATCTGCTGATCTCTTCACTACCCCTATTTACAACTTCTTTCATCCTAAAATGTCTATATAACATCTGCTAATGGAAGATCTGGCCCATATATCTGGGGACATGGCTATAGTCTATGAGAGTTTGTGCTAGCATAAATACCTGTTGGACTTTAAGGTGCCAGAAGATTCCTGTTTGCTTTTGCTATGACAGACTAACAGAGCTACACCTTTGGAATTTGTTACCTAATATCAGACCACTTTACCATCTACCTTACTGTACTCTAGTATGGTAGCAAATACTTCAACCAACTTATTTTAGGATGGTTAATCCCCCAAATGTCCTATCAGTTTCATTTCTGTGATATTACTGGCCAGAAGAAGTGCTATCAACATGATATCCTTTTGTATACTTTTCCTCCTCTGAAATATCTTTACCAAGATGTCTTATTTTCCTAGGTTCTTCTCCTCACAGGTGGTGAATTTACCATACCTCTCCTTCGATATATCATGTTGCAATGCGTCATGCTCCTAGGGCTTTGGGCTCTTTTTAAAATTACATTTTACACATCAGTAAACTTGTAATGCAGAAACTGCTTTCTTAGTGTTATTTATATCCCTGTGTTGCAAAAGAATTTGTCAGGGAATAATATGAATGTTATTTATCTGACGGCTCTGCTTTATTGACTGCTACATTTCACATCCTTCAGTACTTTTTGACAGAGGAGTAAATAACATTGCTATTAACCTCTAACACCAGTATAAAAATAGACAGTTATTAAGGGGTAAATATTACTTTGATGATTATTGCCCCAGTCTGCTTTCACTGTAATAAATAAGATTCTTTTGTAGGTCTGTAATGCCCCACATTTTAAAAGTTACACACAGCAATTTTGGATACTTGCTTCAGATAGTTTTTGGTGACTTATATGGAGGATAGTGATATTTCACAGTCTGTTTGACTAAAATTGAAATGGATGAAAGAATAATGGGGAAACTATACAGTTGTGCCTTGGGATTTCCTACTTTGGCCATGCTGGAAGGGAGGAACACTGGTATAAATGGTTTTGCTATATACTAGAAGGTGAATTTAGGTGGCCTTTTAGTCCAGTCCTGTGCCTGATTACTTAGAAGTTAGTTCTCATTTCAACTGAACTTACTTCCTAGCAGGTATACTTTTGATTACAGCTATAATAATTGATTGCTGACAGCAGTGTTCCTTGTGTGAAAATTCTAGTGGGGTTAGCCATACCACAACAAAAACAACAGAGAGGCAACCAGTTGTTTGTAGCATGAGTTTTTGGGGATCTCCTTTGTCAGACACACAATAGAGTGAATACTAAAATAAGCCTGTTAGTATCTAAGGTAAAACAAGGCCTTTGTGTGGTGGAGGATCAGATGGATGGCAAGCTTTCCCATTCCAAAGAACACTCCATTTGGTGCCTTCTCCTCCTCACGCTTTATTTTTTGAGGGGGAAATTGTGTGAATAAGGTTTCCACACTGGAATGATAGAAGATGCTACCCCACAGCACAGGGGGCACCACTCCAGCTAATATAGAAACTCAGACTAAACCTCTAGCTTGTTTGTTTGGCCACCCTGCCAGAAAAACCTCTCAGCACAAATTGTAGGCTATTCTAAAATAGAACCCCCCTCTCAGAAGTAGTACTTCATTAAATATGGGAAATTAATATGGAAAACTAATAGAAATGTCATTTCTGTTACTTTGGTAATTGTGGCCACAAGAGTCATTAGTATTTGTTCCTTGTGAGAACTCAACATCTTTGCCACTGAACATTACTTTCCTTCTTAAACCTTGTGAATTAAACTACCAAGTGCACAAAATGCATTCCACATGAAGAGAAAGCTATTGAAACTGAGCAAATAAGATGTTTTAGAACTCAATGAACACTTTTTGGTATTTCTTCAATGTCCATTTTATCCCCTCCTGTGCCCTGGCCATTGACTCTGGTAACATACAAGATCAATGCCAAGTCAAACACATCAGTATCTCCACGCTCCAACAATGTATCTTTATTTCAGGAGATAATTTTATCCTCTTTGTTTCACTCTCACAATATCAGTGACAGCTTTGTGCCAATTTCTTTTCACCTCCATGAATCACTCTGCAAGGGTGAATTTACTTCTTTCAGCACCTGGTGATGAACAGCAACCAGTGATCTATCCCCACAACACAAGTCCTCTTTGGCTGTAGAGGTGTCAGAGTTTATGAAAAGAAGACAGTGCTCTAGCCTTGGCTCTCCAGGCAGGGCTCTTTAAAATGACTTTATTTCTTATGTATTATAGATTCATAGCCTGCCCTTTCCAAAGGGCTTGAGACAGAGTATTAGACCAAAGATTAATTGATCATTGAATTGTTTCCCCAAAGGGCTCATGATCTGCTAGTAGCTTTGGATGTTATTTATTTATTGTTCATTAGATTTTATCCTGCCCTTCCTCCAAAGGCATTCATAGTGGTCTATATGGACCACTCCCAATTATAAAGACTTCTTGTGCCATACACTGGAGAAATTACTTTAGCATAGGTTAATGTGTTTTTTTACCGAAGTTTTTTTTTTTTTTTTAAATACCAATACAGTTTTGGAAATCAAACATTAAAACCTGAAAACACAAGGGAATTTATATAGTCATCTTCTGTGTCTCAGCTACTGGAATAATTTCAGCCATCCTGGAGGAAAGTTTAGATCTATGTTAGAGTCTTTGCAGCTGCACTATTGCTCGTAGCAGCTTCATGATTGTGTAGAGGCACTGAATCATAGTGGATCATGCCATCAGCACTCCAACAATGGAGCTGCAAGCCTATAATGGCTAGCTATGCTCTCCTGAGAGTGGTTGAATGGAGGCCACCAACTATCTAAATGGGGTCCAATGTTTACTTCAGGCTATTTGGAATTACTCCTATACAGCTTTTCTAAGGACTAATATGATTACTCATCGGAAGGAAGGGATAATAACAGTGTTTCTTCATATCTAATTGGTTCATGTGTAGTCACAAAGATACACTTCTGCTTCTACATTAGAGGGTCTAACTTCCAGAAGAATCTGAATTCTGGAATCCCTACATGTTAGAATTTGTGCATAATATGCCCTGACCTTGATAGGCCAGGCTAGTCTAATCTCAGCAGATCTCAGAAACTAAGCAGGGTCAACCCTGGTTAGTATTTGGGTGGGAGACCACCAAGGATTTCCAGGATTATGACACAGAGGCAGACAATAGCAAACCACCTCTGAACATCTCTTGCCTTGAAAACCCTACAGCAGGGGTGTCAAACATTCAGCTCGTGAGCTGGATCAGGCCCCCAGAGGGCTCCTATCAGTCTTGCAGGCAACTCACTGTTACTGCTTCCTTCTCCCTCTCTTGCTTTGACAGGCTTGCTCAATCAAGGTACAGAGCAAAGCCTCTATTTTCACCATCGGCTGACCAGCACATGAAGCAGCTTATGTGCAAATGCTTGCAATCCCCAGCAATTTCATATTTTCCTCTGGGTCTTAGGCTCAAAGCATTGACCATGAGGTTTCTGTAATGAACATCAGTAAATCAAAAGTAGGTTTCCAACTTACAGATATACACCTGAACAACACCTGAATAACCTACTCAAGATTGCTACAGCACAAACATTGTCTCCAGATTTTGATGCAATAATTCAGAGCAGTTATCAGAGATACATAAACAAAATATTGCAAGAATGCTTATCTTTTATGCATGTTTTAAGTTTTAAAGAAAAAACACTGTGTTTGTCTGTGTCCTTTTATTAAGTTTAAATCTCTGCTACCTGGCATTACATTTTGTGATACACATGGACTGGCCCAATGTCAGATCTGGCCCTGAGTTTGACACCTCTGCTTTACTGGGTCACCATAAGTGAACTGACTTGAAAGCAAAAAGAAAATGGATGGAGCATTAACCCATGCTTTCATATCTAAAGTGAGAGTAACAAAAGAAGGGGAGGGGGACAAGAAATACATAAAATAAACATGTAAATGAAAATGTCTCAGGATTGTTTAATAATTTGTTCAAGTATTGGTTTTGGAGTAAGGCATTTACTCTTGATGTATGTGTGAGTTCATTTAATGGTATCCTTATTATATACAAGCAGGTAAACAAATGTAAACGTTAGCCAAGATTCTTTGTATGCAAGCCTGTTTAATAAGGTTAGGTCTATTATAGAATAAATTGCTATGAATTGAACTGTCTGTCTTATTAGTGATGACTAATAAGAACATATGCACTTCATATCCTTGTTAAGCCAGGTTGTCCTCAGAGAGATTGTTTCAAAGATTCATTGTCTTAACTGATTAATTATAAGTTTGCAAAGTCTATTCAGTGTTTGAATCCATTTAGCAAGTCAAAGTTTAATCCAGATATATGTAGTATTATGACCATTAAGCAGATCTGTTCTTTGTATGCGATCTTGAACTTTTCAACTCAATAAAATGGCAGTTCTCCTTCTGAAGTCTGTTTATATACACACACACAGAAAGAGAGAGATTCCACAAATATTATTCATCTCTGGAAGCAATTTTGGAAAAATACATTGGGTATGTAGGAAAATGAAAAAATATAATGACCCATGATTTTGCTTTGATTATGGAAATGGGCATGGTATAGGAATTTGCATGTGGGCCTCAGTGTTCAAAAGGTTACAGCAGAGTTGTTGCACCCTTGTTTTCTGTTATCCCTGCCAGTGCCTGATGGTTAATAACCCTGAATTATCTTACCTTGTATTACACTTTGCTACAGTTGCCACAACTATTGTAACTATTTCCTCTATCTGCCACAGCCTTCATTACAAATGCTTTTGCTGGTAAGGTTTTAAAGCAAAACACAAGAACCTCAGTAAAAGACTCCCCCAGTGCTTTAAATGCTCTAAACTCAGCCTGTACAGCAATACAACTTCATTCTATTTTGTACTAGTCTGCTTATATAGTGTGTTGTCTCTGCTTTCCTATGCCCCCATATCTAATGGTAGTTTTGTTTCTTTTTGAATTTATGCATTGGGTTCTTTCCATAGAAAAGTCTATTCCATATGAGTCATTTTAAATTCTTCATAGCTTTATTTTTCTGTAAGACTTGAACAGCAGAATGCATGAGTCTTTTTTTTTTTACATTTGTATCCTAATCCCCGTCCAGAAGTTCAGCATGTTGTATATTGTTCTCTTATCCTCCATTTTGTCCTCACAACAACGTTGTGAGGTTATGACTAGCACAAGGTCACCCAGTGAATATTGTGTTGAGTGGTGGTTTGAAGCCCACCCCCTGAATCCAGCTCCAACTACACCATGCTGGCTAACACAAGACACTCAGTCAAAGGAGCAACACCATCTCAAAGCAGGAATTTTCAAGTCTGATTCATGTAATTCCTTCCCACACAGAATTTTTTAATTTTTGAATGTTTTGCACAGGGCTTTTTTTGTAGCAGGAACTCCTTTGCATGTTAGGCCACACACACCCTCGATGTAGCCAATCCTCCAAGAGCTTACAGTAGTAATCAGAACCCTGTAAGCTCTTGGGGAATTGGCTACATCAGGCCTAATATGCAAAGGAGTTCCTGCTACAAAAAAAAGCCCTGGTTTTGCTCATAGGGGAAATACCTCCTTTTTGGAAACAGATACTCATCTTAGTAAAGTGAGGCATGGTATATATATTGAACAGGACAGCCTGACGTGTCATAGGCAGGACCTTGTTCAACTACATTGTGATTCTTTTTTGTGGTGACATGCAAAATTCCCAGTTGTGTTTGTGACAGATTAGTCTGATTATTTATCATTAGAAAGGATCCACAGGATTTTGTTTTTTGGTGGGGGAAGGGGCAGGGGAATCATAAGCTAGGATGGACCCAAATTCTTTTGCTGAAATGATTCATAGTCAGTCAGAATAGACTATATTGACCATAACAGATGAATGGTCTCACTCAGTATAACTTCATGTGTTCTGATGTTCATTAATTGTGTGTTTTGTACTGTCATCACTGTGCTTCACAGACATTTTCATGAGCAATTTCTATAGTCAGAGGTTTACCCTCTTTCATTGCAGACTTGTAGCAGCACTGTTATTATTGCACCACAAAGGAGGTTCTATAGAAATCAATGGAATAAAATAACACTGCCCTAGGCATTATTTCTTAGCCTTAATAGATTCTTGAAATAATTTTTACATATTCTGATCTATTTTAAATTCAGACAGGGGAATGAAGAAACAATTTTTAAGACAGAAATTAAAAGGAGACAATTTCAGAATCTACATTAGAATTTTTTTGTATAATTGGTTTACATTCAAAAGTGTGCATTTTTGTGAAATTGATTTAAATGACACAGATTAAATCCAACAGAAGAAAATATCAAATTATTTTGGAAAATTATCTGCAGAATAAGTGACCACAGATTTATCTGACAGAGGTAGTGATCAGTTGGTGGGAATGGCCGTCCGTCATTCATTGAATCAACCAATTAAAAGGATGCATAACAGTTCCTTTTGCCCTCACCCATTCTCTTCACAACATATATTTCATTAATACATTTTTGTTAGCCATTTTTATTGTCCCATTAATATCTTCCCTATAGAATATGTTACAATTATCTCATCTGTCTTGACCACCTCTCAGCTATGAGGATAGTGGAATGTTGACAAAGCCAATTCATCTAATGAAGAATCATTGTGAAGAATGCCAAAGAAATACTACTTTGATTTCTGTGTTATAAAATTCCAATCTCATTCTCCATGCAATTTTTATCACTACCCTGACATGATATAGTCACCACCTCACTCCTCAGATGTGATGTTAATTGCACTGATACAGTCTACTTAATCTTCAGAACTTTGCATAATAACATTTTTGTTCTGATAGATAACTTATTATGTTAAGAGAACAGGGTTTTTTTTCAGACAACCCCTTGCCATTTTTAAACTTTGCATTTATCTGAATCAATACAGAAAGGTAACAAGACTTGCCATAAAAATATATCATTTATATCTTCTCACATTTAAATATATTAACCATATCTAAATGAGACATTTATTAAGATCCAGATATTTATTTCACGCTCAGGATTTTAAGAGACTGCAATATCAGCACTATGGAAATCAGCAATTTTTGCTACTTTCACATAGCGTAATAGGTTCAGTTGAGCAGAAACTCTAAGGAGACTTTGTAATTCTGAATTTAGGGCTCTCTTCCTGTGAGCACTGTAAACTTTTGGATGGGATTGTGAAGACACTGCAGTTTCAGAATCACCTGACCTCTCCTTTTTTTCTGTTATTTTACTGCTTTCAATGATATAGGTCAAATTTCCATCAAATGAGCAGGAGTAGCTGGAGAGTTGTTGCAAGTGGCAGGAAGCCTTTTCCAGGGGACAGCAATGGATGAAGGGACTGGCAGCATCTCTAATGGCTGCTGCCAGGCCCTGGAGGGGACTCAGTCTGTAGCAAGAGACTTGGGTGAGGCTCAAGGAAGCATCAAAAGCCTGAGACCCTATCTGAGTCTCTCTTGGCCCTCCTGGCACCCCCTGTCCTTCCACCCTTTGTGCCTCCAGCAGGGGTGGCACAGGGACACCCTAGTGGTGTGAGTGCCCTGCTGGATGCCACAGCTGGCAGTGAAAGGCCATCTTCCCATCTACTTTCTTGTCTGTCATCACCCACTGGGGCCCTGTGTGCTCATGGGCTGATGGGTGATGTCAATCTCCCCACCAACAGGTGGCCAGGGCTTATAACAGGAGCTGGTCTCTTTAAGGGGTACGTGGCAGGGGAGGAGCATTGCTCCTGTGGCCCACCCTTCTCTGCTTCCTGCCAGTGATAGATGCTTGGTTTGGCCTCTTCAACTCATGACTCCCATTGGGCCTTCCTGCCCTGTCTGTCATGCCACCCCACCTCACAAAAATGCCAGAACAGAATATTGTAGTGGAATCACATGGACATTGCCATAGTAGTGCGCAGCAACACTTTTTCCCCTTCAGCCACTGTGTAACTATCTCCTTAAGGTGGCAACTAACAGTATTACTGCTGCACCACGGCTGGCCACTGCAGCACAGGTGCAACATAGGATTGCTCTGTAAACTTGGGACCTTCTGCAAGCAAAGCTGATGCTCTACCACTGAGTGATAGCCTCTGTGAAGGAACACATAACAAGATGGCATTTCTTGCAATTAATTCCTAACATGATTTCCTAGTTTGATTCAAGATGAAGTATGCTTGCACTATGGTGGAATAGGCACCAGGAGTTTAGAGTGTGTTGGAGTTGACAGTTTGCAAGTTTAGATCAACATACAGTTTCTTTTCTTTGTCACTGAGAATCTGCAGTCTATGCAGCCCCGATAAAGAATTGATATATATATATTTTAAATTCTGAAAAGCTTCTTGACGTGATTAAAATTGTCAGGAAATGATGTCCTTTCAAGCAGTAGCCATTCAATTGCATTTCTCATGTTTTTAGTATGGGAGAAGGAGGAATCTCATTCTACTGTTTAACTACATTGCTATCTGTGCTACACTGTTATTTTTTTCTCAAGAAACTAATCTTTCCTATTTTGTTTAACAAAACATCAAAGCGATGTTAACTGAAGAGGATAATCTTTGTTCCCAGAAGCCCTCCTATACATATTTCTTCTTAACAAGGGATATGTTCTTTTGTGTCTTCTCTTGGTCCATGGAAATATTGCACAGAGTCTTTTAAGTCGATCTTTTACACTGTAATATCAAAAGCTATTTATCCCTGTCTGATCAGCGGCATTGCTGAAAGCAGGGAAAAACCAGTAAAAAATAGCCTTCTACACTTCCAACAGGGATACCTGCTCTTAGCTTGCATACATAACTTGCAGGCTTCAGTAATGCTATTTTCCAGCAAGCCTGTGCCTATTGTTCATCTATTAAGCTATTATTAGCAAAGAAAGGTTAATAAGAAAATGCAGCATATTATAGTGCCTCTGTTGAAGAAAACCTGTAGGCTCTTTCCTTCTTCCTTCTTTCTTTTCTTCCACATAGGCAACTATGAAGGTAGCAAAATAATTTCAAATCTCTTAAGGTGCATTCCTTGGGAAACTCCATTAGTGATTTCATTAGTGGGGCAAGTAGGTAAAGATCTAGGAATATGAGGTCTGAATCTTGATTGTATGGTTGCTGATTCTGAATCTTGATTGTATGGCTTCATGATATACGTAAGTGGTTCAGCCATGTTTGGATTAATGGAATGTTGGCATGAATGGAGCTTCTGCTTGTGCAACATTCCTGACTTTCTCTCTTCTTCCTGCACCCCTCTTGCAGATATCCCATACTATTGTCAAGGGCCCACTGATTATCAGGAGCAGGATTTTACGAAGCAGAATATGTTGCAGCAGGAAAGGGAAGGTGAGAAAGGGGCATGCAAGTACTTTTAAGTTAACTGTTGGGTTTAGTTCTGGTTTCTCACTTTAGACACGCAACTGATAAATTATATTCTGATTCACAAAGCCTTATTTTGCCATAAATCTGTTAAACTTGAAGGTGCTTGCATGCTTTCTTCCTTCATTTGAGTTACCTGTCTCAAGAATGTCTCAATAATACATCATAGACCTAGAAAAAGTACAGAAATTAGCAACTTCAATGATCAAGGGTTGGAATATTTCTTAAAAATAAATATTAAAGTATTTGTAACTTTTTCGTTCAGAAGGAAACTGGGAGTGAAGTGAAGGAACACATTAAACTCCAGCTTCAGTTGCTCAGTGCAATTGACAGGCAGTGGATTCAGAATAGGCAAAAAAGGACTTTTTTACACAATGGATAACTAACGTGCAGAATTCACTACCACACAGAGCTGGTCACTAGCTTAGAAATGTGGTTTTAGTGGGGTATGTGTGGAAAAACTAAGAACATTTATTTGGGGTGATGCAGGGTGAATCTGGCCAGGGACTCACTTTGAAGGGCTTCTAATCCCATCAAAGAGGTTTGAAATGGCAATCTGGGAGAGAAATAACTGCAGAAAATTAATTAAAATGGGAGTGAATTTGGGATGAATCATTGAAGGGATTAATTTTGGGGGAAGTTAATTAATTAGACATTGTTTTGGAGGATTTACTGTTTTTGTGACAGAGGCCCCTCCTCTGCCTGGGCCCCAGTTGGTGGACTTTGGCAAGTCACTTCTTTTTTAGTCTTCACTTTGCTTTCTTAAGGATGGATGTTGTAGCAGCAAAGTAGTGACTCAGTGTTTGGGGTTCAGAACCCACTTTAGACTCGTAGTCAGTTTGTAGTAATACAAACTTTTCTCTATCTAATCCAGAACTTGGTTTTCAACACTGGTCTTTCTGGAATGTTTCATGCAATTGTCATGGCTGACAGACAAACTTCCATAAATGTACATAGACCAGGAGTTTTGAATGGCTGGAGCCAAAAAGATGGGATGGGAATTACTGACCTGGGTGCATAGAGTTTCTAGTGCTTCTACTTTCCTTTCCTTTCCTTTCCTTTCCTTTCCTTTCCTTTCCTTTCCTTTCCTTTCCTTTCCTTTCCTTTCCTTTCCTTTCCTTTCCTTTCCTTTCCTTTCCTTTCCTTTCCTTTCCTTTCCTTTCCTTTCCTTTCCTTTCCTTTCCTTTCCCTTCCCTTCCCTTCCCTTCCCTTCCCTTCCCTTCCCTTCCCTCCCCTCCCCTCCCCTCCCCTCCCCTTCCCTCTTAGAAGGTATCCTCTCCCCTTGCATATCCGTGTGGGAAAGTAGCAGATTTGTGAACTGCCTGCGTTTGCCCTTGCCAGTGCACTCGATGAAGAAATAGTTCAACACAGCCTACTCCACACTGTGCTTCTTAAATTATTTACAAGGTTTATTATACAAATATATACAGCTCTCCAGCAAAACGCTCCACCAGATGATCAATAATAATGAGAGAGAATAGTTAGTTCAGCTATATACATTTGCAGTTAATTGCTGAACCAATGAGGTAACAGCTGAGTCATGCTGAGTCAGTCCTGCACTCTTTACCTGGTTACCTCATCTGTCTGGCTAGAACCAGTTTGCATAGGCCAGATCATCTTCAGTCCATCTACTTGACAGCTATTTGACAGCAGCTGTCAGATTGCATTGCCTTATGCCTTATCAGATATTATTTCCAATACTGACATTGCATCCATGTATACTCAACCATTTCTAAAATATTTCATTTGGAGGACAGTAGATCTCAAAAGCTCTTGCTTCTGTAAATGTGTTAAGGAGATGCTGGACTCTTTTTTGATATTTCATATTTTTGTTGTGTGTGTTTCTGCACCTGAAAGTCATGTTGATCTCTGGTGACTGACCTCTACTGGAGGCCCGTAGTCAATGGCTTTATTTGAATTAACCTCAAAGAGGTGGCTGAATAAAGCCTGCCCTGTCCTCTCAACTGAGTATTTTAAGGACAGTCTCCCATCCAAGTACTAACCACAGTTGACCCTGCTTAGCTTCTGAGATCTGATGAGATTGGGCTTGCCTGGGCTATCCAGGGCAGGAGTTACAGGACTCTTGATTGATTTTGCTACAACAAACTCACAGAGCTGCCCTTCTGAATTTACTCTGAATAAACAAATATTGCTTAAAATCATAGATTATGACAAAATCTGCAACAGGCATTATGTTTGATCCCCATAACAGCATGTCACATGTCAGCATGTCACAGATATTCCTCCTGTATCTTAATTGCAGCAGTAGCCAAGGAAATCGTCTTTTGGTGACTTTTCTTCTCTCACTAAAAATGTTTCGTTTAAAGATATCCCCAGTCAGAATTCTGCCTTGAGTGAGTTGAGTCTGATTTCAGCTTTACTGAGAGCAGTTTAACACAGATGGAGAACTGAGGAAAAGTTGGCAAGGAAATTTGGGAAGTAGGTGACGACTCCCATTCAGGCCAAAGAAAGGGGATAGATTTTCTAGTGAGAGGAGAACTTCTCTACCCAGTCAACAGGAAGGTACCTCTGAAGAGTGAAGAGATCCCTGGTCTGGGATGTTCTTCTTTCAGAATTAATGTTATATTTACCTCTTTCCAACATTCTGCCATCTTTCCACCTTGTAAAATAGCATTCAATGTAGTCTGCAAGGGTTGGAGAAATTCATCTTCAAAGCATTTATAATACAGCCCTGATGGGCCATCCGGCCCTGGTGTTTTTCTTGATTTAATTTTTTAATAGCTTCCACTACTATTATTATTATAGGACCATTCATAATATGCCTTTTCTCCTCCGTAATCCTGGGTAGATTTTGTTTTTTAAGATATTCATCTATTTTTTTGTGGCAAATTGTTATGTTTATAGAAATTATAATAATAATTAAATATTTTTGTATAGCCAAATTGTTCATAACTAATATATCACCATCTTGTAATTTCTATATAATTTAATTTTGTTTTTTCTTTCTCAGTTTATAGGCCAACCATTTCCAGGTTTATTTGCGGGTTCAAAATTTCTTCTCTTTGCAAAATTCAATTTTACTTCCATTTACCTTCTTGTTAACATAGAAAGTTGTTGCAGAATTTTTATTTGTAAAGAGACCTTAATATTTCTCAGAGAGTTTTAAATTTCTCCTCTTTTCTTTTAAATTCACCTAGAACCTTTTGTACCTTGTCTCTTTTTTTTTTAGTTCAACATTGCGTTGTATAAATTGGCCTCTCATAAAGGCTTTACTTGTATCCTAAATCATTCTCTAGTCAATGGCTTGAATTTGAATTCAATTTGAATTAACCTCAGAAAAATCCTTTAATTTTTTACAGTCCTTAACAATTACTTCTTTTTGCAACAGAACTTCATTTAGCCTTTATCTAAATGTAGCAGATATTTAAAAAACAAAACTTACTGGGTTGTGTTTTAAAAAAAATCTGTTAGAAACTCTGCTTTGCTAACTTTAGTGGCTAAATCTTTGGAAATCCAGAACATATCAGTCCTTGAAAAAAATCTGTCTGAAAAATATCTTTTGAAGTACCATTCATTTGTCTAGGCCCATTTTTTTTCATTAAGTAGGGGGGGGGGAATTTTAAGAAATTTCCTTGGGTCATATTAATGTACTTTTGAGACATTCTATCTATCTGTGGGGAAGCTACTCCATTCAAATACCTATCAGGCACCAACTATCATAAGAAAGATTTAAGAGTCTATCCATCAATTGCTTATAAAACAACCATTTAACTTCGTTTAGGGGCATGAATTGCCAACAACAGAGTCTTGACCCCAGATAGAGAAACTTCAACCCCCTACATATCTACCATGATCATCTGTAAGTACCAATTCTGGTTGTAAATGAGACTTAATATATAAAACAATACCATTTTTGAAAAAAATACTTGCCAAAACAAATTCTTCCCCCAAAGATTTATATGTCAGATATTGTGTATCCCTTTACCTGATATGAGTTTGTATAGCACTTCTAAGCTTTTAAAAGTACAGTCTGTCACACTTGGTCTCGCAGCACTGATAAGTTTGTTTTTAGTACACTTTTTGGCTTTTAAGGATTTTTAAAAGATGGTCAATAAAAACACTACATCCAATAACTGATTTTGTTTAAAACACTTGTGTCTTGTTTTCTCAATAAAATAGTATTGAAGTGGCTTCTCATTTAAAAGAATAAAACCTTTAAAAGGTTAAAATAAAACAGCAGCATAAAAACCATCAACATGGCTGAAATCAGACCAAGCAGGAAAAAAAAATCATAAAACAGCAGTGGACTCAGATAGATAGATAGATATGTTAGAGTACAGATACAGATATACATACAAAGTATGTCAAACACACATTAGCCATATTCTGAAGCATTTCTTTTCAGGACAAACAATGAAGGCTTTTACACAGAGATTTTGCCCTGTTTTGGTTCAAGAAAGATTGCAGTCAAAGCATGTTTGAATGCTGCATGGATGTGAAAGTCACATTTCCTGCCTGTATTGGCACCATTTTCCTTCTTCAGCCTATGGCTTTTTTCAGACTTTTTGAAAAATCAGTAATTGCTCAATATCTATATTGTAAACTACCGTGTACTGTTGTGAACTATTACCTCTTCATTTATTTTAAGGGGGAAAAATAATTCTGTAGCCTTTTTATTATGGAGGTATATGCAGAAGGGTGCACCCCTCGTTTCTTGAACGTGAAAAGAGATAGAGAGTTTTTTCTTTTAAAAAGGAACATTGAGGCAAGAAAACTGCAGAAGAAACTGCTGTGTGGATGGTCTGTTGCCACTGCATATGCTGCTGTATTTGTCGTAGCCACAAAATCTTCTCATCACATGGAAGAAGCCAATGTATGTTAAAACTGCTTATGCCGCACTTAGGAACACATGCCTGTCTTCGCCTTTAGATAACTATGCAAGCATCATTTAGGGATTTAAAGTAATGAAACTTTTTAAAAAGGGCTTTGCATACTGAAGTCACTTTCTCCTTAAGGTGGCAAAATGAAGTTTTCCCCACCTTTCTCTTACTCCAGCTCCTGCTTGCTCTGAAAATCCTATGCAAAAGTTGAAGGATCCTCATCAAGAAAATCCTTCTTCCTCCTTCCTTTCCCACTTATGGCTTTCACTCTATTTCCCATTCTTGCTGCAGCCCCTCATACTGTGGCACCTTATGGTCATGATAATTCCCCAACTCTCAGAGAAGGGTTTTGAGAACCAGTGGCAGGCTGCTGAGGAAAAGTAGAAGAGTATATGCTCTGTCAATTCCTTCCATGAGTTTTGTCATGGGCTCCAAGTCTTTGTTCTGATTTACCGTTAAGATCTGACACTATAAAAATAGGAAGCTAGCTAATGCTAAGCCAGTTCATTGGGCTATCTAGCTCAGTCTCATCTCTTCCTTTCCAGGGTCTCAGCCAGAGAAAGGTCCTTTGCAGCATCTGTTACTTGATATCCTTTGACTATAGATTGAATCTGGTCCCATCTGCTTGCAAAGTATGCACTTTACTGCTGAGCCATGCAATTATGGTAACAATGCATAGGGTCAGTTTGAACCACTGCATTGCCTCTGTCCAGTTTATCCACTAATTTTTCTTCCGCTGGGAGGGGTGTGTGGCAAGAGAAATGATGCCTTTGAGATGAAAGACAAGCATCCACCCCACCACACTGCTGTGGGTAAGAACATCCCACTGACAAAAACAGCAGGCAGTCCTGTGAGCAGGAGGAGGCCCTGCTAGCCTTAGGCATTTTCAGATCTCTGGGACCTGCTGCCTGAAGTGATTGTTTCATGTTGTTCCATAGGCAAGTTGGGTCCCAGGGTTAGCCCATGCTGTGCAAGCACATAGGGATCATGAAACACTGAGCATGTGTGCACACACTGGCAGCTAGCGGAAGGAAACTTGTCCACTCACAGAGCTCCATCAGCTAAGGGAGCCCCACTGGTATGCAGGGCTTAAGTTCAGATGAGCTTGCAATTCAGCAGAAGTTTTTTTTTTTTAAGGATATGTTCCAAAATAACAAGTATTAGGTTGATGGTCTGAGACAGAATTTTAGGGGTGTCAAGATGAGGTCATGTGAAGAGCCCTGCCCACTTCTTGAACTTCCAAGTCAGGCCTAGTGATCTAGCAATGCCAGCCTAAGCAGAATTAAATCTGCTAGAACCAATGGGCTTAGAAGGGTGTAACTCTGTTTAGGATTGCACAGCAAGTGTGAGAAAGAAGACTGGACTATTGTTCACTGCCACATAGACCACCTGGCCAGCTTTACCTTAGACCTGTAAGAGGCCATTTCATGTATCCCTGCTCATATCACTGGAATCAGCTGGACAGAAAACTAACACTGTGTCTCTGTTACAGTGCAAAAAAGCCTGTCTAGGCCTATGTTGTTTTCATTTTACTGGTCCTCACACTCTACTGAGCATTCAGCATGCGTATCCATTAATTTTATAAGGGACAATCTGGATGCCAACATGAATTTTGCTGCTCAAGCCCATCCCTAATATATGGATATATGTACGTACAGTGCAGATGTCTAACTGGCATGATCCACATGAGTGGCATTCCATATCTGGCTGACAGTTTAATGAGATGTTCTGAATTTTACCTACAGCATCCTCACCAGTAGGAATCCTGTTAGATTTACAAGTGTCCATCTGTTAAAACTCTCTAGGGTCATTATGAATGCTACACTGTTTGTTGGGTTTTGACCTCCTTCGCTTTGCTTGTTCAATTAGTTCTGTTATGTTTTGTGTGCACTTAGAAAACATACTATGTACAACTTTTTTAAAAAACTGGGGGAGAAATCAACACAGTATTTTTGAAAGCTCAGCTATTAAAATGTGAGCTGGTGTCTAGGGAGAAAATCTTGTCTTTATGAAAACACCAAGTGAAATGTTAGTCTTATTGGCCCTTATACTTATTCATTGCATATCCTCCATAGGGACGGGGTAGCTATTTGTGTCTTGTGAATTTCATATGATCAAGTAGGCAAAGAATATGACAATGCTGGAAGATGACAATAAGAAAATAAAAATGTCAGACCAGTGCTTGGTTCTGCTCAGTATCTACCATTAGTAGGGAGGGGCTGTGGCTCAGTGGTGGAGCACCTTCTTGGCATGCTAAAGGTCCCAAGTGTAACTCCTAGCATCTTCAGTAAAAAGGATCAGGCAATAGGGTGATGCAAAAGATCTCTGCCTGATACTCTGGAGAACCACTGCCAGTCCCAGTCTGCCCGTAATAGGCATGGATACAGATTGAGAAAGCCCAGTTCAGTCCATGGCTCATGAATTGGGCAACTCTGGACTGAACCCCAAACTGAACCCCTGAACAAAAAAAATGCTGAACCCTGAACCAGTTTGGGTGGAGTAGGGCCGTTCCCCCAGCATGTCCACATCATCTGGAAATGATGCTAGCACTTCAGCCCCCCCCCATGTGCTAGTGTCACTTTCAGGTGGCATCGGGCCCCACCCCTGATGTGCCCGCATTACCCAGAAGTGATGCAAGTATGTTGACAATACACTTGCATTACTTATGGTGTGGGCATGCCAGGGGCGGGCCCAATGTCACCCAGAAGTGGCTTGCCAAAGAGTAAGCTGAACCAAAAAGATAACTCATTAAGTGTTCTAGGGAAGGTACTTTCCTCAAACCTCAGCTCATGAACTCCAAACTGGGCAAAGTCTGGGCCAGCTTTGGCTCAGTTTTGGATCTATGCCCATCTCTAGACAGTACTGACCTTGATGGACCAATGGTCTGATTCAGTATAGGGCACTGATTCACATGTGCACTGTAAAATGCTATACAGGCATCTTTAATGTTTAGGTCCATGAAGAGGTGCATCCTTTAGAAACAAGTACTGTCAGAGGATCCTAGCAAATGTTACTGGTCACAGACTGGGTGCTGAAATCTGGAAGTTGTTCTACCCAATTGCAAACTGTTATGAGCAGATCATGGCTACTCACTGTTAAGTGAAAAGCACCCTGCTAATAATTAAAGCCTCCATCCTTTATTATTACTTCAACATTTGCTGGAAGATGAGCTCTAGAAGTGGCAGCAAGCCATGCTGAAACCTGGCTCACTTTCTTCTATTTGTGAACCCACAAACTAATACCATTAGTTATTGAGAATATTTGTGAATATTCATGAGGAGTTTTAAAACTCCCGAATAACCAAGAGCTAAGAAGGGAAGTGTAATGACCCCATTTTTCCATTTTTCTGTTTGTGATACCACTGCATAACACTTCCCTCCTTATTTATTTCCCGAAATATGTAGAAGTTGTAGCACACAGAGACAGAAAACTCTGAGATATGTAGCTGCCTCATGACAGTCTTGGTCCATCTAACTCATTTTTGTCTGCTCTGACTGAGCCATTTTCCAGGATCCAAGAAAGACAAGGCCTTTTCCATAACCTTCTGCCTGAGATCTTTTAACTGGGGGATGCCAAGAGCTGAACCTGAGGCCTTCTGCATATAGAAATATGTGGCACAATCCCTCTCCAAATCAAAGTCTGGTCAGAATGATTCTTATCAATTGTTTCCTCCCATGGGGTTTTGGTGGACGGTATTACCGCTGAGGCGGTGCCATGGTCGGACCATTTCACCCTCAAGGCTCGTGTGAATGCGCCGCCCCAACCCTGTACGGGCAGTGAGCCTATTTTGGCTCGCCCGCGGAGTCTGATGGACCCTGAGCAGTTCCAAATGGCTTTGTGGGATCCCTGGCCCCCTGGCGATTCCCTTGATGACCTGGTTGAGGTTTGGCAGTTCAAGCTGCTTCCATGGCAAAAAGCCATGCCTGCAAGTAGCAATAATTGAGAACCAACAGCAATTCCAACAGATCCATTGCAGGGCCCAGTAATCCCAGTAGAACCAAAAGCCAATGTGCTAAGCCAAACAGAACCAACATCAAACCAGAGGATCACTGCAGTGACAAATTCAGAGGGCATTTTTGCAAGCCCAGCAGAACCAGTTGCAATGTATAGAATGCCCAGCAAAACCACTGCCACTGTGACAGTGCAAGCTCAACATGACTAGTGTCAAATGAAAGAATCACAACAAATTCAAACAAGGGGGCATTTTGCAAGACCTGTGCAAAAAAGGGGAACAAGACAAAAAAAGGCCAGCAAAAGAAAAGGGGGGGAATCTTGAAACTGACAAGATACAATTGAAATTGACAAAAGCAGCCTGGGAAGCCCATAGAACTCTTCCCCCCCCCCCCCACCACCCCACCAAGAGATGAGGGGGAAGGGAAAACAGTCCCTGTGAGCCTGCAAATGCTAGCTCCTGGTCTTCCTGGTAAATCCCAAATATTTCTGGGATTTTTCAGGACCATTTTTTGCAGGTTTTTTTTTTAATCTTGAATATATTTGGTATACTAAATACACCCAAAGGATACAAATAAAATATTTTCAGGTATATTTTCAGTTCAGATGTATCTGAATGCCCACCCCTACTCATGAAAAAACAAATTACTTGCCTGGCTATTACTATTCATCTGAAAAATAATAAAAGAATCCACATGTTCATCTGTCTGTCCATTTGTGGATGACATAACTCATAAGAAAATAAAGCGAGGAATCTCAAAATTGTCCATCAGTTTCAGAATGATAATGAGATTTCCAGGGCCAAAAATGAAAGGAATTGAAATATTCTGGCCCAAGTTATCTCCAGATGACCACCCTGTACTATTTGTAATGGAAGCTAAATTCTAATTTCTGTTCCTCATTTATTATCACTAAGGCAGATTAATATTCTATTATCATGCATGTAAAAGGTGTGGATGAGGAAGCATCCTTTTACTATTTTAATAGATTATAGGAAAATATTAACCCTCCCCCTTTCTGTTCATAATGTTAACAAAGATTTGTTGTTATACTACTATGAAATATATTCTAAATACTGCTATTAAATATGTTCTAAATTGTCAACCAGGATAGAGACCAAGATTGAAAAATTGGTGGTGCTGTTGATTATTTTGGAAGGGGGTGTTGAAAGACCTGAGTCAGATTGAGGTGACAAATGAGGAGGTCCTACAACTGATAGACAAATTAAAAACTAATAAGTCACCGGGTCCGGATGGCATACATCCGAGAGTTCTGAAGGAACTCAAAGTTGAACTTGTGGATCTTCTAACAAAAATCTGTAATCTTTCATTGAAATCTGCCTCCATTCCTGAGGACTGGAAGGTAGCAAATGTCACCCCCATCTTTAAAAAAGGTTCCAGAGGAGATCCGGGAAATTACAGGCCAGTCAGTCTGACTTCAATACCGGGAAAGTTGGTAGAAACCATTATCAAGGACAGAATGAGTAGGCACATTGATGAACACGGGTTATTGAGGAAGACTCAGCATGGGTTCTGCAAGGGAAGATCTTGCCTCACTAACCTGTTGCATTTCTTTGAGGGGGTGAACAAACATGTGGACAAAGGAGACCCGATAGATGTTGTTTACCTTGACTTCCAGAAAGCTTTTGATAAAGTTCCTCATCAAAGGCTCCTTAGAAAGCTTGAGAATCATGGAGTAAAAGGACAGGTCCTCTTGTGGATCAAAAACTGGCTGAGTAATAGGAAGCAGAGAGTGAGTATAAATGGGCAGTCTTCGCAGTGGAGGACGGTAAGCAGTGGGGTGCCACAGGGCTCGGTACTAGGTCCCATGCTCTTTAACTTGTTCATAAATGATTTAGAGTTGGGAGTGAGCAGTGAAGTGGCCAAGTTTGCGGATGACACTAAATTGTTCAGGGTGGTGAGAACCAGAGAGGATTGTGAGGAACTCCAAAGGGATCTGTTGAGGCTGGGTGAGTGGGCGTCAACGTGGCAGATGCGGTTCAATGTGGCCAAGTGCAAAGTAATGCACATTGGGGCTAAGAATCCCAGCTACAAATACAAGTTGATGGGGTGTGAACTGGCAGAGACTGATCAAGAGAGAGATCTTGGGGTCATGATAGATAACTCACTGAAAGTGTCAAGACAGTGTGCATTTGCAATAAAAAAGGCCAATGCCATGCTGGGAATTATTAGGAAGGGAATTGAAAACAAATCAGCCAGTATCATAATGCCCCTGTATAAATCGATGGTGCGGTCTCATTTGGAGTACTGTGTGCAGTTCTGGTCGCCGCACCTCAAAAAGGATATTATAGCTTTAGAGAAGGTGCAGAGAAGGGCAACTAGAATGATTAAAGGGCTGGAGCACTTTCCCTATGAAGAAAGGTTGAAACGCTTGGGACTCTTTAGCTTGGAGAAACGTCGACTGCGGGGTGACATGATAGAGGTTTACAAGATAATGCATGGAATGGAGAAAGTAGAGAAAGAAGTACTTTTCTCCCTTTCTCACAATACAAGAACTCGTGGGCATTCGATGAAATTGCTGAGCAGACAGGTTAAAACGGATAAAAGGAAGTACTTCTTCACCCAAAGGGTGATTAACATGTGGAATTCACTGCCACAGGAGGTGGTGGCGGCCACAAGTATAGCCACCTTCAAGAGGGGTTTAGATAAAAATATGGAGCAGAGGTCCATCAGTGGCTATTAGCCACAGTGTATGTGTGTATATAACATTTTTTGCCACTGTGTGACACAGAGTGTTGGACTTGATGGGCCGTTGGCCTGATCCAACATGGCTTCTCTTATGTTCTTATGTTCTTATTAGAAGTGGAGATAGATGGATGGCAGATCATGAAAGGAAGAGAACAAAATGAAGGAGAAGAAAAACTTGGAAAAGCATTATAGAAATTAAGTAAAAGACAGTGAAAGGTTTTTAAAATTATTTTGCTGTTACACACTAACTGGACTGCCTTTTGCAAGATCTGGCTGAGTAGACAAGACTATAGAGCTGGGTGGAACTAAAGAAAGAGGGAAACTATAGACTGCTGCAGATGATTGTATTGGAAGGTTGCATTCTGGCAAGGACTGTAGTTTATCCTGGCTTCTCTTGCCTTGCTCCAGTGCTGGCTTGGCTGATATGTTTTAACAGGTTCTAAGAAGCAAGGGTTTCCCTCAGGCTCCTAGTAAATGTTGCAGAAAGGCCCTACCTGGAGAGTCAGAACGCTTACTGTGCTCTGCTTTCTCTGTGCCCCTACTGAACATAAGAACATAAGAGAAACCATTTTGGATCAGGCCAATGGCCGTCCAGTCCAACACTCTGTCATACAGTGGCCAAAAAACCAGGTGCCATCAGGAGGTCCACCAGTGAGGCCGGGACACTAGAAGCCCTCCCATTGTTGTCTCTCCCCCCCCCCACCCCCCAAGCACCAAGAATACAGAGCATCACTTGCCTCAGACAGAAAGTTCTATCTATACCCTGTGGCTAATAGCCACCTCTGCTCCATATGTCTATCCAATCCCCTCTTGAAGCCATCTATGCTTGTAGCCTCCACCATCTCCTGTGGCAGTGAATTCCATATGTTAATCACTCTTTGGGTGAAGAAGTACTTCCTTTTATCTATTCTAATGTGACTGCTCAGCAATTTCATTGAGTGCTCACAAGTTCTTGTATTGTGAGAAAGGGAGAAAAGTACTTATTTCTCTACTACTCCATGCATAATCTTGTAAACCTCTACCATATCACCCCTCAGTCATCATTTCTTCAACTGCAACAAAATTGCAAACAGCAGAAGTTTTTTAAAAAGTAAATTCATTGGGCTGGGTGCAGCACGATGACACTGGCTTTAGGGGCCCTCTAGCTGACTTGGACCCTGGGGATTTTATCCTGCCCCCCTCTTGACAGCACTGTCAAAAAGGCTATGCTGGGCATGATGGGACTTGTATAGGCAAACGCCATATGGCTTAGGGGGCTGTAATAGGGAGGAGAGTTGAGCAACATTTAGTGGAAAAATTGGCTTGCTCCAACCTGATATCTCTTGGAGTCCTGTAAAACTTTGGCAACAGAGCAAGGGTTCCCACAGCCTCTTTGGCCCTGCAGGCACATCTGGAATCTGACAGAATGGCAGCTGCAGAATGTGGAGCTAACCACAAAATGTCAGGGAGTGAAGTTATACATAACTCTAATAGAAACTCTTCAACATTTCAGGCAGAAGCTCTGCTGAACAAGTTTTCTTATAGAAAAGGATCATATTATGAAAAATTATTTTCTTGCATATACACAGCTTACCTTCAGTCACCCTGTGAAGATCCTTGTGCTATGGCCACAACTACTGTCAGACATTTTTTTAAAAAAATCTGCACAGTCAATCCAATCTCCGAAGGTCAATGAGAAACTCTGCTGGGCAGAAGTTCCACTAGCCCCACCCATCTTAAAAAAAAAAAACATTTGGTAGGTGCCGGGAAAGATGTTAGCAGACAGCTACAGGAAGCACACTGGGGACTAATGCACTGGAGTCTAAGGGTGCCACTTCAGCCAGTCTCTATGCATAGGGGCTCATTGTCTTTCACACTTAACAATCAAACAATTTCATTATGGCTTTAGGAACAAAAGCATCTCCTTCACATGCAGAATGGCCGTTGATTTGTTAATTCTTCCCTACAAACTAATGAGTGTGTCAGAGGCAATGTAACTGACTGACAAAGCCAAGATGGAAACCGGACTTGCTTTCAGAAATGCCTTCACTTGCAATCAGTTGCTGAAGCTGGGAATAATATACATGTGGGGGAAATCTGGGCTCCTGAAAAAAAAGAAGAAAATGCAAAAGAGAAAGCCATCAAGAACATGGGAGCGCAAATGGTCAATTAAGTACCAAGTAAAGATTTCCAATCTTCTCATAGTAAATTATTTATTTAGCCCTCGCTTGCCATCAATATATTTTACAAGTTTAATACCCATATTATAGCTACCCACCCATTTATTGCCCTGTAAACGAGTCCTGACTTACCAATGTGAATTCTTGTTCTAGGCAATGTCAAATTTAGATTGGATTTGGATGTATTGCTTTTAGCCTTATCAAGAAGGTTTGCTAGGCTGGTATTTTATTGCTATATTTAAAATGGAAAGTGCTTTTAAATAGACTTGCCTGGAGAGCTCAACTGATCACTGCTCAGATATGTCATTTCTTCACTGAAAACCTACCCTCATTTTAGCTGTAGGCTTTGAAGTTCAGCAGTACCCATTTATAGTGGATTTGCTCTTTTTTCCAGTTGAATTTGGGTGTAAGAAAGTAGAGCAATAGAAGATGGAATGAATGTAGACTTAAGTAAATATTCTTGGTTTCTTGCTAATAAAAGTGAGGGGATTGTTTATATGCTGTTTGAAACTTTATCAGAAAAATCAATAATGAGCAAGGTGAGTGAATTTATGTAGGGATGCCTTAACGCAGGAGGGAGTCACAGCACTGAATATCACTAAATATCACAGCCCAGCAATGAGACATCAGGGGAAAAGGTAAGGACACAGGTGAGTTGAGCACATGCATGAATTCAGCAGCATGGAAGAAACAAGGCATTAAAATCCATTTAACCTGTCACAGTGAGGTTAAAAATGAGTCTCACCTAATATTACATATTTTAGAGAAACAGCATAGATATTTTCTAAAATAAATCCTCTAAGACAAAGTCATTATGAAGTCAGAAAGCTTGTAGGGGTCTGAGGACTCATCAGTATTTTTCACTGAATTATATGCAAATATCAACATGCTGTGAAATTGTACATAGAACAGAGGGTTGGCCAATAAGGGCCCTTCCAGCCCTAGAATGTAATGACACAATAGTTGATAGAGAACATTTGTTATTTTGAGGTAAGGTTTCCAACTCCGGGCTGGGAAATTCCTGGAGATTTGGGAGAGGAGCCTGGGGGCAGCAGAGTTTGAGGAGGGCAGGAAGCTCAGCAATGATGTAATACAAAGGAGTCCACCTTCTGAAGCTGCCATTTTCTCCAGGTGAACTGGAGATTAGTTGGACTTCCAGGAGATGTCCTAACCCCTCTGGGAAGATGCAGAAGCAGCACCATGAATTAATAACTACCAAAAATATTATGTACAATTTCAATACATATTTATAAATATCACTTGTGTCAATGTTTCATTCCAAACTATATGAAAAGTCTGCAAAATTCATATCCGTATGTTCACATAGTTCCAAAGACTCATATCATTTAATAAGTCCCAACACCTTCCAGAAAATTTAAAGTGCCACTAGCAGTCTTTACAAAATTAAACTGCACCCAGCATCTTAATGGAAAAACGTGCTTGTGCTTGAAATATTGAATCCACAATAGTTGATTGGACCCCTTCTCACCACCTCTAATGGAGACAGCCAGGTTTTGAAAGTCCATTTCTGTATACTTTGACAAAGAGGGGCTTGAGTGTAGTCCATGTTTTTCATCTCTTTCAGTCCATCTAAAGGAAAACAGCCTACCTCACAAGCACAGTCTTTGGAGCATAATGTCTTCCCACCTACCTCACAGGGTGTCTGTTGTGGGGAGAGGAAGGGAAGGAGATTGTGAACTGCTCTGAGACTCCAAGTGAAGGGCAGGGTATAATGCCTCCTCCTCCTCCTCCAGAGAAATAGTTGTAGACTTGCACTGACTGTTTCTCTACTGTCCCACACAGTAAAGTTTTTGGAGGAGGTGGGCATTATATTAAGAAAGAACATGATCTTTTGAGAATGGTCCTATTTCATGGATAATAGACTGATATTTTGCTATGCAGAGGACACACATCTGAGGATGGAGGGGGCCTTGTAGTGGAAAGTTCAAATAAAAAATTGTTTGTGACTAATATGTTGACCGCATGAGGATTTGCCTGCCTGATGTGATGGTTGTGGTCATTGCACATAATAACTACCATACCAAACCTTTAATGGCATAAAAGATTCAGATAAAAATACACAGAATATAAAAATTTAAACATTGGAGATAAAATCAAAATAAAACCGAGCTTACAGATGTATTCAAACATGGTCAGAATTAAATTTAAGGATGTCAGCCAGAAATTTTGCCACAGCCTCACTAACCACCCCCTCAGTATCACTCAATAAATAATAACAGGGTGGCAGAATAGACAAATCTGGAGAAAAAGAAAGCTTGCCAAATAGATCTTTACGGAGGTTATGGTATAAAGAACAATCAAGCAATATATGCTGGATTGAGTCAGGGGTATTTGCTCCACAGGAGCAAAGTCTGTCGGCTAAAGGGACTCGCTGATATCTCCCTTGTAAAACTTTGGAGGGAAACGCGTTTAGTCTAGCCAACATAAATGCCCTGCGATGACTTGGAGTGGTTAGGTCTGATAGATAATTGGGCATTTTGCCACAAAAAGCATAAAGACCTAAGGAAGCTGGAGAGCAAATATAAGGGTCAGTTGGCACAGTTGGCCATAATTTCGTTTCCTCCGATTCCCATAGTCTCAGTTTAATACATCTGAAGATATATGACTCATCAGTGGTAGAAAAATCATCTACCTCTAACCCCAATTGATTGAGTTTAGACAGAAGCACTGCTGTCCAGGATGAAATATATGGGTCTCTTTTCATACAATCAAGAAGTCTGTTGGGATCTGTTCTAAAATGAATTTTGAGCCAGAATTTAAACACTGCAATCCAGGCTTTTGTCTCCACCAAAGACTGACCCACTTCAGAGCAGAGAGCAAAGTAGGACACACATTTTGGCAAACCAAGAATTTGTCTAAAGAATGAGGCTTGAATGCCCTCCACTTTCCTGGTAAAAGCTGAGATCCAAATAGGCTAAGATCAAGTGTAATAAAGTACTAATACAGGGGCTTCACACTTCACTAAATAATGCATTTTGCAGCTGGATTTTTACTGTGTAATCCAGTTGCAAAATGCATTATTTAGTGTAGTGTGAATGCACCCATACAGTACCAGATAGCATGGAAGCAGGTTGTGCTGCATGCTGGCACTAGGAAATGTATCTTGTGAGGTTCTGGATTGCAAGGTAAGATACTGAAATTGAAGAGTGCCAAAATTGCTGAGACTCAGTAATGTGATCAAATTCAAGTCAATGGAAAGTTGTCTATAAAGTCCCACACTACTACCTTTGATTTCAAATGGAGCAAATGGGAGATTAACTTGACATTGTAAAGAGGTCACATCTTTTCAGGACACCTGCAGGAGATTTAAAATCACAACACAGAAGCTCATATTAGAAAAAGTACAAGCAAAGCCAAGAGGATGCTGCCAGCATGGTTAATTAACAGAGTTTAGGATGAACGAAGTTGGAGTCAAGTAGCACCTTTAAGATCAGCAAAGTTTTATTGAGAATGTAAGCTTTCGTATGCATGCATACTTCTTCAGGGAATGAGGTACAGTGAGTTTAGGATTCTTAAAGAAGTCAAGAAGACTTCCTTGCAAATGTGGAAGTCTTGCACTAGTAAGACTATATATTATAGAGTGGCAAAGGAAATGTAAGTCAATGATAAGGCAACCAAATCACAACAAATAATTGTAACAGAATATTGTTAAAATGTTTAAATAATGAAGTGGAAAATTTAGAGGAGGAAATGCTCATACTGTTTCCAGAAAATCTAACTGTCAAATTCAGCCATGAGCTGCATTTTTTTTTTACTCTGGAATATTGAAAAATGGCTTCCTCTTAATCTCTAAATGCACTGAATTATAATTCTTATTGATTAAACTTTTAATGGGGAGCTTTTTGCTTATTTGTTTGTATTTTATAAGCCACTCATGCACCACAGATGTGGGAAAGGAGGGAGGCATCTCCAATGGAGCCATGTATAGCTCTTACAAAGTAGAAACAATGTAATCCTTGTTAATCAATTTTTTTTTAAAGGAGCTTGCCAAAAGTAGCACCTTTGTTGTGTGTCTTGAATTCAAAAGCTTCTAGCCTGCAGTTTGTACAGTACAGGGTGACTTAAAGCTGTTATGGGAATATTGCTCTTAAGAAAACAGCTCAATGAAGTGTCAGCTAGCCATCAGTGACTGCCTTTTTCCATTACAAAGGCATCTATGCAAGCAAAGAGAGTGATGTTTTCCATTCCTTTAGAATTACACTCCTCTCCCTTGCAGCAAAGGGTGAAAGTGGTAATGTGAAACCGAACAGTTGTTAATACAGCAGTTAGTGTAATGCAGATCAGGCAGTGGCTAAGCCAGATAACTCAGATCTTATTTTGATTGCTTTCTAAACATAAGTTTGACTTAATGATTCCATACGTGGAACCTTTTGAAATGTATACCATCTGTACAACATACATCTTCTGAGCGGCCAAAACTCACAGGCGGGCTCATTTGTGAGGGGCATCTGACACAGTTACATATCTTCCTCATATCTTCTGTATTCTGTATAAGAACTACATGCACCTGAAGCATTTTGTCACTCCAAATAAGTGGAGTTCTTTTGTAACAGGAACTCCTTTACATATTAGGCCACACAACCCTGATGTAACCAATCCTCCTAGAGTTTACAGGGCCTACTGTAATCTCCAGGAGGATTGGCTACATCAGGGATGTGTTGCCTACTATGCCAAGGAGTTCCTGCTACAAAAAAGTCCTGCAGATAAATATTACCATATCTGCCAGCAAAGATTACCTGCCTCTCCGTGAGCCAAGTAAGCACTTTATTTACAAGCACAGCTTGACTGAGGTCTGTTTTCATTGTTCATGTATGTCCTAATTACATATTCTGATGACCATGCAATAATCATTTAGGAGGAATGGCTTAAAGACCTGTGCTAAACTAGATTCTCAGGCAGACACAAAGTGGCAGACAAGGAGCTTGAACATTTCAACCTATGAACACCAGTCCAAGACTTCTAGCCTGGACCACAAGGTTAATTTCTACCGTTTCCATATAATGACAAGATCAGTAGCCATGTTAGTCTGTCCATAGCAGTACAAAAGAGCAAGAGACCAGTAGCACCTTAAAAACTAGCAAACATGATGGGATATGAGCTTTCATGAGTCACTGCTCTCTTCTTCAGATAAAGCTAGAATGTAAGTCCATCTGTCCTATATATTGGAAAGTGGAGTGATTTCAGATGTCAAAATAAATTTACAGGCAAATGACAATAGAAGGTGTAACTGGATTAGGTGTGATATGCAGAGAGGTAGTAGACATGGAGAAATCAGCATTGATAATGAGACAGGAAATCCATGTCTTGATTCAATTCATATGGATGCATTGTCTTGAGCTTCATTATCAGTTGCAATTCAGCAGTCTCTCTAATCTCCCTTTGAAATTCCTTCATAAGATAACAGCAACTTTTAGGTCAGCAGCTGAATGTCCTGGAAGGTTAAAATGTTCCCCCACTGTTTTTTGAATGTTGTGGTTTCTGATGTCAGACTTATGTCCATTAATTCTTTGTCGAAGGGTCTGGCTTGCTTGTCCAATGTAGAGAGTGGAAGGGCATTGCTGACACGTGATGGCATAAATCACACTAGATGATGAGCAGGTGTAGGCACCTGAGATGTTGCTACCAGCTGACGTTGCTACCACAAATTCTGTTAGTCTTTAAGGTGCTACTGGACTCTTACTCCATATAATAACAGTATCTCCAAGACTGACATTATGTGATTAGGTTCTGGCACATGATTCAAGGAACCAATCTCAAAATGTCAGACCCTCTAAAATCCAGGCTTGTAGGCTGCCTCTTTAGTGTGGAGAACTCATCAATAAATGAGGACCTGAGTCACACTGAGCTTAGCTTCCTTTGGTCCCTTCCCTGGCCCAAACGTCTTGAAACTATTGCCTCTTCATTATTGCCGCCTTTGGCGGGGGAGGGCGGGATATAAAAATAAAGTTGTTGTTGTTGTTGTTGTTGTTGTTGTTATTATTATTATTATTATTATTATTATTATTATTATTATTATTATTATTATTATTATTATTATTATTATTATTATCTTCATTCTTGCAGATCACCCCTCTTCTCTAATGTGCCAGTAGGAAGCTGCTAGCTTCCAGACCCATAATATTTTATCAATTCTATACAGAGAAATATTTTTATCATACAATTTACTATTAATCTACTTTATATTCTTTTAATAATGTGCTGTAATTGTGAAGTAATATCTTCATTTGATGGTTGGAGATGCACAGAGAGGGCCCTGAGCACTACAGGAAGAGCACTTTGTGCTGACACCCAGGGAGGAGACTGAAGTCTATAGCTGATCTCTCCCATTTCAGAACCCTAACAGGTACTCAGACTTCAGAGGCTCAACCTACAGGGGCACCTGTACAATGACAGGTAAGCATGGGCAAGCATCCCAAACCTGCTTCCCCTCTCCCCTTGCTTGAGGCTGGGCAGCATGACAGCGTTTCCTGCAGTTAAGCCCAGTATTGAGCTCAGGTGTGGGGTGGCACAAGCCACAGCTACACAGCACCATGGCCCCTGACATGCCATGGGAAAACTTCCCTGGAAAGTTTTCCATGAGGTGGTCTGTCAGAGTACAGGGTTTGTTGGAAGTAGGGTGGCCAGACCGTCCCGGGAGCCCGGGAATGTCCCGGTTCTGGCCACCCAATCCCGCCTCCCGGGCTGCCTATACCGGGACCATTAAAGGTCCCGGTTTAGCCAGCCCCGGAGGCGGTGGGCCGCGGGCGCCGGCGGGGAAGGCGGCGAGTGAGGGAGGGAGCGTCCCTGCGCCTGCGCAGGGCCCCTGCGCACGCGCAGGGATGCTCCCTCCCTCACTCGCCGCCTTCCCCGCCCGCGCGCGGGGCCCGGCGGCGGTGGCCTCCCCGCGGCCTCCGCTGGTCCCTGGAGGCCCTCCAGAGTCTCTGGAGGGCCTCCAGGGACCAGCGGAGGCCGCGGGGACGCCGCGGAGCACCCGGCGCTGGTCCCGGAAGGCCTTCCAGAGCCTCTGGAAGGCCTTCCGGGACCAGCGCCGACCAGCGAAGGCCTCCCCGCGGCCTCCGCTGGTCCCTGGAGGCCCTCCAGAGTCTCTGGAGGGCCTCCAGGGACCAGCGGAGGCCGCGGGGACGCCGCGGAGCACCCGGCGCTGGTCCCGGAAGGCCTTCCAGAGCCTCTGGAAGGCCTTCCGAGACCAGCGCCGACCAGCGAAGGCCTCCCCGCGGCCTCCGCTGGTCCCTGGAGGCCCTCCAGAGTCTCTGGAGGGCCTCCAGGGACCAGCGGAGGCCGCGGAGAGGCCGCAGAGCAGCCGGCGCTGGTCCCTGGAGGCCTCCAGAGACCAGCGCCGGTAGCGGAGAGTCCAACCTCCAGAGTCTCTGGAGGGCCTCCAGGGACCAGCGGAGGCCGCGGAGAGGCCGCAGAGCAGCCGGCGCTGGTCCCTGGAGGCCTCCAGAGACCAGCGCCGGTAGCGGAGAGGCCCGGCGCTGGTCCCTGGAGGCCTCCAGAGGCCAGCGCCGGCAGCTCCCTCCCTCCCTCGCCGCGAGGCCGCCGCCGCAGGACTCGCCGCCGCTGGACTCTCCGCCGCCCTGGAAGCAGGTAAGGGGGCCGAAAGCGGGGGGGCGGGGGGCGGCCTTCCTTTCTTCCCTCCCTCCTCCCTCCCTCCCTCCCTTCCTTCCTTCCTTCCTTCCTTCCTTCCTTCCTTCCTTCCTTCCTTCCTTCCTTCCTTCCCTCCCTCACTCCCTTCCCTTCCTTCCTTCCCTCCCTCCTCCCTTCCTCCCTTCCTTCCTTCCTTCCTTCCCTCCCTTCCTTCCCTCACTCCCTTCCCTTCCTTCCCTCCCTCCTCCCTTCCTTCCTTTCTTTCTTCCTTCCTTCCCTCCCTCCCTCCCCCCTTCCTTCCCTCCCTCCCTCCCCCTTCCTTCCTTCCTTCCTTCCCTCACTCCCTTCCCTTCCTTCCTTCCCTCCCTCCTCCCTTCCTTCCTTTCTTCCTTCCTTCCTTCCCTCCCTTCCTTCCCTCCCTCCTCCCTTCCTTCCTTTCTTCCTTCCTTCCTTCCCTCCCTCCCTCCCCCCTTCCTTCCCTCCCTCCCCCTCCCTTCCTTCCTTCCTTCCTTCCTTCCTTCCTTCCTTCCTTCCTTCCTTCCTTCCTTCCTTCCTTCCTTCCTTCCTTCCTTCCTTCCTTCCTTCCCTCCCTCCCTCCCTCCCTCCCTTCCCTTCCCTTCCCTTCCCTTCCCTCCCTCCTCCCTTCCTTCCCTCCTCCCTTCCTTCCCTCCTTATGTTCTTATGTGACACAGAGTGTTGGACTGGAGGAGCCACTGGCCTGATCTAACAGGGCTTCTCTTATGTTCTTATGTGACACAGAGTGTTGGACTGGAGGGGCCACTGGCCTGATCTAACAGGGCTTCTCTTATGTTCTTATGTGACACAGAGTGTTGGACTGGATGGGCCACTGGCCTGATCCAACAGGGCTTCTCTTATGTTCTTATGTGATGCAGAGTGTTGGACTGGATGGGCCACTGGCCTGATCCAACAGGGCTTCTCTTATGTTCTTATGTGACGCAGAGTGTTGGACTGGATGGGCCACTGGCCTGATCCAACAGGGCTTCTCTTATGTTCTTATGTGACGCAGAGTGTTGGACTGGATGGGCCACTGGCCTGATCCAACGGGGCTTCTGTTATGTTCTTATGTGACGCAGAGTGTTGGACTGGATGGGCCACTGGCCTGATCCAACGGGGCTTCTGTTATGTTCTTATGTGACGCAGAGTGTTGGACTGGATGGGCCACTGGCCTGATCCAACAGGGCTTCTCTTATGTTCTTATGTGACGCAGAGTGTTGGACTGGATGGGCCACTGGCCTGATCCAACAGGGCTTCTCTTATATTCTTATGTGACAATACTGACTTTGGTGGACCCAAGCACTGATTCAGTGTAAGGGAGCTTTGTGTTTGTGACTGGAGTAGATAATACTGACTTTGGTGGACCCAAGCACTGATTCAGTGTAAGGGAGCTTTGTGTTTGTGTCTTCTGGTGCAATTTTGTTCTCAGATCCTGTATTTACTTCATCAGTATATGGGATAAGGCACTTTCTCAACTGTGCTGCATAATGCAGCCTATTTATTTTGTCCTGTTGGCTCTGTTGGCTCTGTCTGCGCCACCTTCATCACTTTCGGGGTGTGGATCCCCCAGTGGGGTGGTCTCGTGACTCCCTCCGCCGGCTGTTTCTGATAGCCCTGCGCCCCCTCTTTCATTTGATATGTGTCCCGTGCGGGTGCCACCCTCCCGCCGGGAGATGCCGCAAAATGAGCCCCCTTGAGGCTTATGGCGGCAGGGCTCGGGGGAAGCGAGCTAGACTGCTGTTCTTTTGAGGGGTTATAGAGTGTTTCGAGCCCGTCCCTGTGGCATCGGTCCCATCGTTGTGGGGCCCAGGGGGCCGGCGCAGCAGCACGCTGAAGCAGCCTGTCGGTCACTTCCGGGTTCCTGTCCTGCATCTCGACCTGTGTTATTAGTGACAGGCTGCGCCGGCCCCCTGGGCCCCACAACAATGGGACCGATGCCACAGGGACGGGCTCGAAACACTCTATAACCCCTCAAAAGAACAGCAGTCTAGCTCGCTTCCCCCGAGCCCTGCCGCCATAAGCCTCAAGGGGGCTCATTTTGCGGCATCTCCCGGCGGGAGGGTGGCACCCGCACGGGACACATATCAAATGAAAGAGGGGGCGCAGGGCTATCAGAAACAGCCGGCGGAGGGAGTCGGGAGACCACCCCACTGGGGGATCCACACCCCGAAAGGGATGAAGGTGGCGCAGATAGAGCCAACAGAGCAAACAGGACAAAATAAATAGGCTGCATTATGCAGCACAGTTGAGAAAGTGCCTTATCCCATATACTGATGAAGTATATACAGGATTTCAGAACAAAATTGTTTCCGGCGGTGATATTTGGGGGATTTTTGGGGATGTCACAGGAAGTGCTGTGAAGTCACTTCCTGTTTCCGGCAGTGGCATTTGGGGGAAATGGTGTCATTTGGGGGAAATGATGTCACAGGAAATGATGTCACTTCCCATTTCCGGCAGGTGACGCGGGGGAAATGATGTCACTTCCTGTTTCCTGTGGTGGCATGACGTCACCTGGAGTGACGTCACCGGAAGTGACGTCACTTCCTGTTTCCGGCGGCGCGCGCGCCCCTACCTCCCCCCCCCAACGTGTCCCTGGCTGGCCTTCAGACATTATGGTCACCCTAGTTGGAAGAGAGGGGGTGGTCGGTCTGGCAGTCACTCTGCTGCTTGTGATGAACCAGCTTGGCAAGTGTCCCTTTAAATGATTTCCTTGCTGAATCACAGTCTTGACCTACGGCTGCTGCGGCTGGTGGATTGCAAGCAATCTGGGAGCACTTTAACACAGGGCAGATGAGTATGAGCTGGCTGGTTCCATCATGCACCTCAAAGGGGTGTGTGTGTGTGTGTGGTTATGGCAAGCACCTCAGCAGACCCTGTCAGGACAGGACATCCATGGCTGAGGCTGGCATGGCACTCATGCCAGGTTGCCCTGGCTCTGTTTTTCTGTCTTGCAGGTGGAGATTCAACAGAGAGGCTTGTGGTGTGACATGTCCCACCCCCACCCCCCCACGCTACTCAGTCAGCTGTTCCAGCTCTCCTCTTGAAGCAGAGCTTCATGCCCAGCAAGCCTTTCCAGGTTCTACCTGCAATGCCAGCCCATTTAGGCACATGCCATGCCAGACATCCTCAGTCCCCAGAGTGGAAATGGACGGAGCCATCACCCTTTGCCTTGAATTCCAGTGCAATAAAGTCTATGTTGTGCCCTAGCTTTGTCTCTACTTCTTTGTTTCTGCTATTTGACAGGAGCTTCATACCCCTCCCTACCCCACTGCCTCCCCACCCCATCTGCCACTTCCCCTGTGGGCTTACCAAGGGAATGTCTAAGAGGTAGGGCTTGCTCACCTCGCAGGCTTCTGTGTGAAGGCGGAGGGGCCAGAGGGTGGTCTGGGTGAAAAAACTTGCTTATTGTGGTGCCTAGAGTGTGAGGCTGGACCTGGGAGTCCCAGAGTCCATTCCCTACTTGTTCCATGGAAGCTAGGTGGTGGCTTTGGGCCAGATGCACACCTTCAGCCCAACTAAACTGGAGTTCCTTCTATCTGATAGATTCCCCAAGATCACCTACCAAGCAGCCAGTTTCTGCACAGGAATACTCAGATTAAGGAAAATGTATGTTAATAAGAAACAGGCAATTCCTAGATTTTAGACAAAATTTAAACTGTTTTTAATGCTTTATTTAAGTATTTTAAAATCCTGGAAACTTTGTATGTTTGTATTTTCCTTTTGTATATTTGGTCTAAGGACCACAATAACAATAAACTAAACTAAACTCTCAGCCTGACCAGCTTCATGAAGTTGTTGTGAACCTATGATGGGGAAGAGGGGAATGATGCAACCCACTGGGAGGGAGGTCATTAATAAAATGAGGTTCCTAACTGTGTATCTGCTCCAGGAAGGGGTTCCTCTGGAATTGGGGGGGGGGGGGGGGTGAAGGCAGCATCTGTGAAAGTAGCATTGGGTCATAGGGGTTCCCTGAGTCAGTGGTAGGGGGAGCCACAGAAGCAGATGGACTCAAAGTGTTGAGGGGGCTTACCCATGGAACATGCTGGCAACAGGCAAACAAATGATGGCAACCATGTGCCTGACATTGGCTTGGGTCTCTGTCAGGGGGCAGGGTAGGAGTTCTCCCTAGCGGCCGTTCCCCACCCCCTAGCTGTGACATGCAATGGCATCTGCTCCAGGACTGGCATCTCCCATCAACCCCTAAGTGTCCCTCCCCTCCCCTCATGCTGCCCCCCATCTCAACAATATACCACAATCGCCATGGACATGGCTTAGCTAACAGCCAGCTACACTTTCCTCCCTCTCCACCACAGTGCAACTTTCCCCTTTAGGGAGCTGACTAGTGGTGCCAAAGTTGCACAGAGGATGGCCGCTGCAACATAGGTGCAGCTCAGGATTGTGCTATTACTTGTTCATCCTCCAATGTTATACATGCCATCAAATGTTAGCTCTCAACATTGAACAGTCGCTATGTAAAAGAATAAATGGACACAAATTCAACACAACATTTAAAAAAACATAATGCTCAAAAATCAGTGGGAGAACATTTCCAGGTCACTCCATTGCTGATCTAAGAGTAGCAGTCCTCAAACAACTACTACAGCTTCAAAGAGGAATTACAACAGGAGATTGCTAAACTTGAATTCATCCACAAATTCAGAACCATTGACACCGCAGGGCTGAATAGGGACAAAAGACTCTTATCTCACTACAGATGCTGATTTTCTGCCCCCAACATTTCCCCTGTGCTCTAAGTAAGCTGATTACAATATGCATGGTACTTCTGCATACTTTACACACATTCTTTACAATGCCCCTCTCATGCTCTGACTGGGATATAAAGACTCAGAGATCTTTATTCCTACTCGTGTCTGATGAAGGCACATTAGCTTTCAGTAGCTTATACCCAGGAAATCTTGTTGGGTCTCTAAGGTGCTACTGGACTCAGATCTATCTATCTGCCTTATGGAAAGGAAAGCATGCAATCATACTCTCGTTTGTTAAAAAAAAAAAAAAAGCAGTATCTATAAAGACAGAAGCCCCCAACCAGAATAAGACCATAGCATTAAAATTAGATTTTTTTTCTTTAACTTCAGTGGAGAGGGAAGGTGGCACTGACAAGCAATATGTATGTGTTCTTATGTCTTGGGTGCATTCACACATGCTAAATACTGCCGTTTCAATCAATTTCAGCAACCATTTGCAAGTGGATTTTGCCATTTCACACAGTCCAGTTGCAAAGTGCATTGAAAGTGGATTGAAAGTGCATTATTTAGTGTGTGTGAACGCGTCCTTTTATTCATCAAGATATCAATCTGAGTAGCCATTAAGTGTCTGCTGAGTTGGCCTTCTCTTTTTCTCTCTCGATTGTGGCACCTAGACTAGCTCTTCTTTGTTTAGTAAATAGCCTGAAAATAAGTTTCAGGCTATCCACAAAACAATGGCTCTGAGCCTGGGAAGAAGGGGCAGGATTTGGTGCAATGCTGCATAATTTTATCAGAGGAGCAATAACAGCCTTAAGCTAAAACAAGACTATCCCCTTTGTCTAGTTCTCAGCCATAAAGAGGATCTCTTAGTAATTAATCAAGACTAGTTTACTACAAAGGATCTGGACACCTAAACACTCAAGCCTTAGAAAGAACTTAAGTCAACATTAACATTTCCTCTAAAAACCTCATAATCTAGAATGACTGAATCACCTCTAACTGAATCACCTCCATGCTCAGAGACCTCTTCCATTCCTTATTTGGAAATATTCCCAGGATCTGAGAATTTCTTCCTTCTCACTGCTGGCCAGTCAGGGAGCATGTATGCGACCAAAGTGGAAAGCACAGGGAGACATCTAAACACATATGGTAATACTTGCCCTGTTGTCAGTAGAAACAGAGGAAGAAGCAGGCAAAGACTATATGAGCCCTTCTTGTGCTGGGAAGATATAATAAAACATTAGAATTAATTCATTAAAACCTTAGAATGAATACATTTATTAAAGGATCAATTTAAGTACCATTGGTGACTAAAAAAAAATTGGTTTGGTCCTACTGAATCAACCAAGACTTATCTGAATAGATATAACTAAAATGAATAGATATAACTAAAATGTCAGTGGAATGTTGTGGGATTAGAATGGAATGATAGCATTAAATAAAGCATAGTGTGGAGACATTGCTATAATTCCACTTTCATTCAAATGTGCAGGTTGAGTGAGAAGATGGGAGCCACAGTCTCACTACATGTAGGAAACATGACCATTCACATGACTACTTATCACTCCCCCCCCCCACCAAAAAAAAACTATTCCAGGAAAATTCACCAAGTCACCAGTGTCCAGTCATGGAAAGATTCCTGGTCTGGGCTCATGCCTTTACATGGTCTATTAAAATTATTTCAGATATAAAATAGATGTTTAATGTCCCATGAAACTGTACAGATGAAATTGACCAGGAGCTTGATAAGTTTGCACTGGGTTTCGAGAGATGATGCATGGGCCCTCATTGTTATCATGCCAAAGAACATTTGCAATGACACATTCAATTGTCATTTTAGAAATAATGGTAAAACATGGCCAAATAGTAATTTCCAAACCAGACTTTTATAGTGCAGCCTACCTGAGGTTGCCTTTGAAAATTTCTCAGACACTCCAGCAGAATAAAAATGCATGCATCCAGTTGTCCACAGTTAGTAACTTCAGCTACATCAGGCTAATTTTAAGCCAATTTCAATGTATTCAGTTCATTCCAAGGCTCAGCTCACAGTGCTGGTTTTAAATGGGGAGTAGGCTTAAATGAGGGACCAATATACTTGAAGATCTACAACATGACTATGAGATCATAATATCAGGTCCCATTTACTGTGCCACCATTACTGGAAGCAACGGATGTCAACACAGGCCTGCAGCCACAGTGGAGCCCGGGGGGCAGGCACCTTTGTTCAACCCCACTCTTAACCTATATGGCTCCTCTGTTGGAATCTGCCAGCCAGTGAGATTCCTGGCTGGTGAGGAGCTGCTGAATGAATAAGCCCTTGCATGGATGCCCCTTCTGTTGCTGCTGCCACCACTAGACTGGGAGGCAAAAGAGGAGGCGGTCAGGGTGCTCAAGAGACAGGTGTGCAACCTCTACTCACCCAGCAGCCTCCCCATCAACAGCAGCATGCAGAGCTCCTACAGTAATGGTGGAGGAGGGAACCTTTTCCTGGACCCGCCTGCAAAACTTGCCTGCCTCTCTCAGGCAGCTGCAACCCAGCAGCCCCTGCTTTCTACTCGGCCACTGGGGCAGTGGCTGCAGCACCAACTGCCTGGCCAAGAACTTGGAGAATGCCACACCCCCTTCCTCGATGGCATGGGGCCTCAACTTCCCTGTGACAGCCCAGGACTAAAAATTGATGCAAGCCAGAGAGGTGCGGAGTGCGTGACTGGGTCAGGGAAATGGAATTGCACAGCTGCCTTGGTGGCTGTTTTTTACATTTTGTAAAAACGTGATGTCATTTGGCATAATTTTGGGCCCCACAGCCCCCCCCCAAATTTTTTTTACCCCCCGGGCCCCACAGCCCTCCTATTCTATAATTTTCTGGCTACAGGCCTGTGTCAATATGGCATGCTACATAGCATGCAAAAGTGCAATTGACAATTATTGATTTAAACCATTTTTATGCTGCTTTCCCATGCAGTACAGGGTTCCCAAGGTGGTGAACAATCAAAAATATTAAAACAAGCTTTAAAATACATAGTATTAATAACAGTTAAACAAGACACACATATAGTTAGAATGCATATGCAGGATGCAGAGATACCATCTTGGATTTTATGATTGTAACTGCAAGTGTAATTGTAAGTGTATGAAATTATTTTTAACAATTTTATTGTATTTCTAATTTAACGCTATGTATTTTAACTGTTGTTAGCTGCCCTGAGCCCGATGGAGAGGGCAGGATATTAATATAATAAATAGAAAACAAATAAATAAATGAAGAAGAGTAGGTTTTTATACCCCACTTTTCTCTACTTTAAGTTGTTTTAATCACCTTTGCCTTCCTCTCCCCAAAACAGGCACCTTTTTAGGTAGGTGATGCCGAGAAAGTTCTGAGAGAACTGTAACTGGCCCAAGGTCACCCAGCTGGCAGCATGTAGAGGAGTGGGGAATCCAGTTCTCCAGATTAAAGTCTGCCACTCTTAACCACTACACCACATTGGCTCTCAGTGAGGGAACTGCAGACAAAACAGATGAGTCATCGCTTGCAGGCAGAAGATGGCCCTTTCTATATTTTCTGCTTGAGATTCTGTGAGCACTCGATGTGCCTGCTACAGATCCGTATCACCTGACTTGATTCTGCATTTAAAATATTGCTTTGCACCTTTCCACAGGAAACAGTGTTATATGTGCATTTTTACTTCCGTATTTGTGTTGTTTAATGTGCTTCTGGGTTTGTGGAGGAGGGAGCCCTGAGAGTCCTTTTCGCCTAAGTGAGTAGCCAGCCAGCCAGTGCTGTCAGGAGAAGATGTGTGTGTGAATGGGAGTGTAACAGGGGAGAGTTCACAGGAGTCCTTTTTCCCACCAGAAATTGGCATGTCGGCCAGTGCCATCAGGAGAAAATGTGTGTGTGTGTGTGATTGGGAGAGTGGTAGTGAGGAGCCAACTCAAGTCCTTTTTCCCATCAGAAATTGGCATGCCAGCCAGTGCCATCAGGAGAAGATGTGTGCATGGGTGTGAATGACTTGGAGAGTGGTAGCAGGGGGGAGCCCATACGAGTCCTTTTTTCCATCAGAAATTGGCATGTCAGCCAGTGCCAACAGGAGAAGGTTCTTGTATGTGAATGAGTTGGAGAGTGGGAGTGCTGGCTACATTGGTCTCAATAATGTCTCAAGGTTCCACTCCAAGCCATAAAAAGAAAGCATATAATTTCATCTAGCAAAACATCTGCAATGCAAAAATAGTAAAAATGAGTCAGAAAGCAACTCTCAAATAAAGAAAACAATGAAAAGTTGGAGAAAATAATCAACAGGAGGTGGAAGTGCAAAAAGACAACAATGAAAAGTAGGACATAGCTTTGGGTGGAGTTTGAAAACCCAAAGGAAAAGTTCTATAATTAAGACTTCATTCTGGATCTGGATAAAGGTCTGGGCCAAAAATGTTTTGAGAACTGCAGAGCAACTTGTTTACTTGGATGGGAGACTTCCTTGAAATACCCATTCAGGAGGACAGGGGCAGACATACAAAAAAATGGGTGCCTCAACCAAGAACAATTCAGGTTGCTACCTATCTATCCTCAGATGGTAGGGGCAACTAGCAAAGAGCCTCTAAAGATGACCACAGCGGTTAAGTAGGTTAGGTATAGGAGAAGATGGTCCTTAAGATATGTTGGACTCAAGATGTATAGGGCTTTACAGGTTAAAATCAGAATGTTGAATTGGGCCCAGAAACTAGTAGAGGAGAGTTAGCTGGAGATGCTATGTGCTTTTCAAGCCTCTAGGATCCCAGGGGCTGCCCCTCATGTCCTGAGGTTTGTGAACTTGTTCAGTTCATGAACCAGGACAGTTTGAGATTTGGGTTCACAAATCAGTTTGGGACATATGCCAGTTTAGTTCACAAATCAAACAGGGGTTTCCTGATTTGTAATTAGCCCTAATGGCATGGCCTTCTCAGTGCCAAAGTTCTAACTCCTGTCAGAGGCATGATTGACACCCGTTCTCATCTTCAGAAGCAGAAAGAAAATATTTCTTTTTTTTGTGCCAGGCTTTGGGTTAGTTGACTAATGTTGCTCGGTAGCATGGATGTTGGATGTTGATTTTATTTCTTTATCAAGTTTAATGTTTTTAAATTTCTGAACTGCTCTTTAATTAGTCTTACTGTTAGATTAAATTTTATGCATATATATAAATTGAAACTGAGACTTGTAGATGCTGCTTTGAGCATTTTTCCTATCCCTGAAAGTAGGATATAAGTGATGAATATCAAAAGACGGCATACTCAGCAACCCACTTTCATGCTAAGATTTTCTTCTTCTAACTCCCAAGGGGGAAAAAAAACAAGACCCAACTATTCCTTCCTGATTTATCCTTTGTCCATGGTCTACTGTTTGGAGAAGCTGATGTTGTGGAATCCTTAAGTCATCTGTGACCCAGGTCAATAAAGACAGGAGCAATTCTGTAAAAAATATTAATTGAAAACCTTCTGACAAGCCTTGCTCCTCCAGATGAAGTTGCACATCAGACCAAACTGAGCCTGCAGACTGGTGCCGACTCAGATTTTCAATATCTCATAAACAGACTCCTCAATCACTGGAATCTAATAAGGCTATAATCATCATTGACACTATAATGATTAAAATGAATAAAACCCATTAAGTAAAGTCATGTTGAGTTATTAAAAGTTTCGCTCTGCGTGATATGTAATCTTTTATCCATTTTTTATGATGAAATCTGTAACCATCTATCCAAGAAAGACCATTAATTTACAGCTCTGTGGATGCTACCATGCTCTTTAGTTTAGCAGCTTATCATTGATTTCTTGAGGGAGATATTATATTTGGAGAAATACACACAGAACTAAAGCCAAACCGTCGCTGTAAATTTGCCACTGGCAGGGTGATCAGAGCATTTTTTTTTTGCTTGCTCTCCAGAAAAGAGTTGGTGTACAAGTTCAAAAGAGTCATTGGTCATATCCTTGCTGGAAGAAGGGCTGACGCAAAGCAGCAGATACATGTTTTCGAGAATCACAAACGTTCGTAAGGAAAGGTCATGTGCACTGCAGGAGGAAAAACAATAAAATTTCCATTAACTGGAGCCTAGTTAACTGTCTTATTGGCATCTATTAGAAACAAATTGCAAACAAAACTGATCCTATTATAAACTTCTCCTTGTTCCCTTAGTAAAATAAAGTCATGGACCAACCTCACAAAAGCCAGGGAGAAGACAATTTGTCAGACGACTCACTTTATTTGTAAAGGAAGTATTGGGTTTCACTGAGTAAAGGGCTTGCAAATGTGAGTGGCAGAAAACAGTCAGGTTATGAGCAATACCTGGACCCACACACATAGATGGCTGGGAAGCTGTCTGGGTTCCCCACTTGCATTCTTGAATGTGCTGCCTTTTATTTTTCCTTTAGGCAAACAGCAATAAAGATTCTGAATGGAAGGATGTGTACACAAAGAACTGAGCTAAGTGGTGGAAGAGAACTACTCCTAAAGTGGGCTTTTTCTCATCATAAACTTTGCTCCCATATCTTTATTGCTCATCTCCTCCTTAATGTTATTAACTGTACAGCCTAAAAAAAGTTTAAAGAAATCCAAACGAAGGGTGAGGCCTTTTGTTACAGTGCATTCCCCGCATTTACCTGAAATAACTAATAAATTCTGTTTCCAGCCGTTTCTTACTTAGTGAGTTACAATGTGGAGCTGATGTCATCCAAACACCAAGAACTTCAGACCATGAAGTTATGTTTTTTGAGGGCTGCTTGTAAGAAAAATTCAGCTTCCAGTACTCAGCAGTGACAAGCTCTTCTGAGGAGTCTTCCTTCAAGTGCTGAAGAGGAGTCCCCAGGTGATGAACCCTTTAAAGACAGCAGGAGCCCTATTGCTATGCCCCAAGTGGGGCAATAAAAAAGACCATACACAATTATACATGACTGTAGTACCTCATTATTCCTGAGAGGATATTGAAGGTTATGGATTGGAGCCAGTCAACTTTTGTTGTTTGATCTCACTCGATTCCCTCCCTTATTACAGTCCCTTCCGCACATGACTTTTGTCCATGTAGGCCCCATGATCCCCAGTATAGTCTCCCCCACACACACACATATGTAGAAAATCTGGTCAGATGTAGTCAGGGCTGGCCCTATGGCGCATAGTACCCCAGGTAGCCTTGCTGCCTGCCGCCCCCCGTGGCACCGCACTGTATCCGCTGCCCGCCGCCCCCCGTCTGCAGCGCTGCCTCCTCCCTCCCTCCCTCTGTATTTTAATGGATGGAACTGGCAGTAAAGCACCACATTCCCAGGGCTCTTGAAAGGTCTCCCCCCTGCCGATCAGCTGATCAGTGGGTAAAACTGTGCCGGAAGCTGGCGGACCCTCCAGCACACTCATGTCACAATCGGTGCGGGGGCAGCAGCAGCGGGAAGGACAAGCGAGCACTCATCCTTCCCGCCACTGCTGCCCCCATGCTGATCATGAGTGTGCTGGAGGGGCAGCATAGGAGCAGCCAGCCCCCTGCACGGTTTTACCTGCCAATCAGCTGATCGGTGGGGGGAGGCCTTTCAAGAGTCCCGGGAATGTGGTGCTTTATCACCAGTTCCAGCCATTAAAATACAGAGGGAGGGAGGGAGGAGGACTCAGAGGCTAGGGAGGCAAATAGGCATTTGCCTAGGGGACGGGGGGAGACCGAATTTGGTGCCCCCGCCCTGCCAGCACCCTAGGCAATTGCCAAGTTTGTCTAGTGGGTGAGCCGGCCTTGGATGTAGTCCTCTTATCACTCAATTAATAGCGTTGCCTTCTCTTGGTTAAAGGAGCCTTCCTCCAGTGCTAGAGCCTCTTCTGACAATTGACATCTTTCTTGTGCAAGAGAAATGCACTGTACACAGAGTGGTAGGGTATAACATATTGCAGTCTCAGCCAGGTGAAATATACGGACTTGGACTAACTCTGCCTAGTATTGTGCTGCTGGATCACTGGCCTGTTCAGCCTGGTACTTTGACTGCTAGCAGATCGGAGATTTCCAGGGAGAAATAATTTGGAGAGGCTAAGGAATAAATCCTGTATTTTAGCCACTCATCAAGATTGCTTCCTCAATATATGTTTATTTACTTTTTTTTCCCTTTCTCATACCAATAATAAAAAATAAGCTCTTGTTAGGTTGATTTTTTAAAAACTTTTTTTTCTACCAGCGTTACAGTAACATTCATGTGTAATGAATTACAGATGAAGGCATCATTTGCATATCTTGCCTTGTGTCTTGAAACCAGTTCTGAGTAATTGTGATTAGGATTTTATTGAAAGTCTCCAAAGCCACATTTAGAGTACATAGATCAGGAGTATGATTGCAGTATAACTCTATGGAGAGTCCATTCTCCCTTTAAATGTTAGTGATGGGGGCAGTCTTGATCCTGTTTTCAGAATATGAGATTAGATGTGATAAGCAATAGATGGTATGTGCAGCTAAACTGGACAGAAGCGCAGGTGCAAATCTGGAGTCATGTCAGTCATAGACCTCCTTTCTAAACCCGCTTTGTACCATGCCAACTCATGTTCACATTTACAAATATTTTCAAATATAATGTAGGGTTGCCAGCTGTGATTTGGGAAACCTGGAGATTTTGGGGTTGGAGCCTGGAGAGGGAGTGGCTTGAGAAAGGACTTCAGTATGGTTCCATGCCATAGATTTCCTGCTCTAAAGCACTCTTTTTCTCCAGGGTAACTACATAATCTCTGTAGTCTAGAGATCAGGCCTCACCTGGAGGTTGGCAACCCTAAATGGGGGTCTATATTGATGCACCCATTTCATTAAAAGATAATGCAAGACATAATCGTGAGGATAGGCAAGAAAACAAGAATCTATGAAGCAAAGGCATCCAAAGAAGTACAAGCAACCTCATCATGATGAAAGCAGCAGTGCATTCTAAGCAGACCTGCACTGACTTCAATGGATGTGCAAGAGTGTACTGCTTAGGATTGTGCTGTTAGCTATGAATGTAATGAAGCCATTTCATACATACCCAAAGGATGCTTCTTTCATCTTATCCATGATCCAAGACTAAGGACCAAAAGAGAAAATACAAAACTTATTGTTCAAAGAGAAAAATCAGTTTCCAAAATTTGTTCAGATAGTGTACTACAGAATTTGCAAAGCCAATATGCCTGTGGATTTCTGGAACTGCAAGTATCCACATGACATAACGTTAAAGCCTAGACACATAAACTGCTCTGTAGATTTAATTTGTTCTACGGAAACAGTCACAGCAGGGAAAATAGGAGCTAACCTTTTAAAAAAACCTGACACTGAAATCTTTTGAAAACTCAATGCTACATAAGACAGCTTCCTCCCTTTTCATTAAATCACAGTCCTGCAGTTTCGCTGAACAACCTGCTGCCTTTTAAATAGTTGTTATCTTCTCCAGAAAGCAGAATTTTCTTTAACAAAAGTACTCCAACCCATTCATCAAGAACACTTGTTATGGTTAGAGATGGGGGTGGGAAAAGTGGTTAGATTTTGAATTGTCTTCAAGATTGTGCTATGCCATAGCATGGACATTGTCTTTTGTGCTTTGCAGCTCAGAAACAAAGGTTGAACTCAAGAAGAAGGTGAGCCCCCATTGAAGACAGGAGGCCACTGCTATCTATCTAATACTATAATCCAGATGAACACAATATGCCATAATTATAGGAATTAAAAACATGAGCAGAGTCAATATAAATAAATAACAGCAACAGCTCTGAAATATTTTAATGTTTATATAAAATCTTTATTTATAATAAAAAATAGACCAGGATAGCCTGATCTCATCAGCTGCCAGAAGCTAAGCAGGGTACGCTCAGGTCAGTATTTGGATGGAAGACCACCAAGGAATACTAGGTTTGTTATGCAGAGGCAGGCAAGCAATGGCAAGCCACCTCTGAACATCTCTTGCCTTGAAAACCCTATGGAGACTATGGCTGATTACAGACTGGCAATTTGAGGCAACCCATAGATGCCTCAGAACCCAACTTGAAAAATCCGTCCAAACGAGCACATCTGCGTCCTACCCCCACGTTCCAAGTGGTAGCAAATTTCTGAGCCGCGTGCCAGTTGCCTCTTCAGCTTTTTGACATGGAAGTGCACAAGCGAGGCACCTTGGTGGGTTTTTTTTAAAAAAAAGATATTGCTTTCAAGTGCATAGGCACATGAAAGCATGAGAGCACATGTGCATGACCAAAAATGAATGGGGGAAAAGAAGCCCATACCAAGCTACAGGGAATGGTGTGCAACGGCTGTCTGATCGCACCAAGTCGCCCTGTAGGCGGGATGGAGAATGGCTTGTGGGGGAGTGTGTGGATACTTTGTGACACTTCTTTTTAAGCCGGCCCAATTTGGGACGACTCCCATCCCCCCCAAACTGGCTGTCTATTCTCAGCCTATACGTCAGTTGTGGGTTGATGGCAAAAAGCAAACAAACTGGATAAATTGAGGCCACCCTTTAAAATAACTAGTTGGCCTGCCCCACCTGGTCCCATCCTGTATTCCACCAGGGCCCATGAAAACTGTTGGGAATGCATCTTTCTGTTGACCCTAAGAAGGCTTAGTCCAGTCATTCCTAAACTGTGGCCAAAGCCCTGTAATATATGAAGAAAACATAGCAAATGTTTCTCAACTGCCTCGTGGAACTCTATGGCCGTTTTCGCACTCACGTTTTACTGGCGCCACGACCCTCCTCACGCCGGCGAATCTGCATGGATTTCGCACCAGAAGCGCCGGCGCACCCAGAAGCGCCGGCTACTTCCGTCGCTAAGCCAGCGCAAACGGAAATCGCAAAGATGCAGGAAAACGTTTGCGCTGGCTTAGCGACGGAAGTAGCCGGCGCTTCTGGGTGCGCCGGCGCTTCTGGTGCGAAATCCATGCAGATTCGCCGGCGTGAGGAGGGTCGTGGCGCCAGTAAAACGTGAGTGTGAAAACACCCTATGAAACGCAATGTTCTAGGCACTAAGAAAGATTGAGAAACTAGACTAGATAACGATGTAAGATCTGAACCTTTTTAATACTGGTCTACTGGTCATGCAAAACACAGGATGGCAAATCAAATTTAAGAAGAAAAGAAGTACATATGCTGCCGAATTCCCTACTTACCCTTTCACAGACTTTCTCACCCAGCATTTTTATCTCCACCAGGCTTTTATACCAGAAGTGAGCCTAGCTGGGAGATAAATGGAGGGGCAATAGATTAAACAGGGGAGTGAATATAAGGTTCACTCTCATATATACTTTTTTGTCCTGTCTCACTCTAATTTTTCATATGATGGGATTTGTCTGTACTGAGTTCTAAATTATGAATAATTTCATTTTTACATTTCTGTTGCCAGGAAAAGAATCAGATTTCCAGGCAAGCATCCAGCTACAAATTTCCCTTACCATGTTTCCTTGAACTCTACATAATTACTGGAATACCCCTTAACCTAATTTTTAAAAACCATTTTTAGCAGTGTTTCCTGTTACTGTCTCGTATTGTATGTAGAATTTAGATATTTTAGCCTGACTTCAGATTTCTGTGGTCCAGTACTTGAAGTTAGATTTTTGGCACGGAGCACACACAGCATTGTTAATATCGTCTGTCCTAATTACTTCCTTGCTGATACAGCGACTCTTAGAACTGGGCCATCAGTACAGCATAAATACATGATAAAAACATTCAAAGCCACATAGAGGAAACTCTTTGCTCTTTTGAAGGAATGGCTCAGTGAGAATACCCACTGCCTTTTTAAAGCCTGTGTATTTTTAAAAACCAAAAAAAATATTCTTGAGAGCTAATTTATCATGAAGGTTTTGAAAATATAGATCTTTCTAATGAGTAAGGTAGCGAAGTGTTTGTCACTTAATATATATACAGACACATATATATTTGCATTAATCTGACCTTTTAATTAACTATAACCCTCAGGAGAGGATTCCTTTGGAGACAAATGAAAGATGGTGGGGTGCTTATGCAGCGGTGATGGAATAGCCTACCACTTTGCTCGTTTTAGTGAAGCACTGCATTGGCAAGCGGCAATTATGGGCTGATGAGTCAGCTGTTCTAAATTACAGGTGGAGAGTGATAAAATCTTGCTGAGTTTGGTTATTAAAATTATATGGTTTCATAAATAGTATAATGTTGGTCTCGGCAGGTACGTGTTACATTTTAATGTCATCCCCATTCTGGCACACAGAGATCTGCAGTAGCTCAAGGTCGATGTGGATCACTTGCAGAATGTCTGATCTCAAACTAGAGAGGTGCTTTGGGTGTTTACTTTTTAAAGACACGGAGGTAGCATTGCTGAAGGTTCTGATGAAAAGAGAACACAGTGGCTGCAAAGTTCAGGCTGGGAGGAACAAAGGAAGTAAGGAGATCTGTTTTACTGGATCAAATTCTGCTAGCTATCTACACCTAGACAGCTCCAGTAAGGTGCCTCAAGGCCAGACCACACTTGAAAATCTTCAAGAAGCTCTCACTATTGGAAGTGAATACCACGACCACCCATCCCATCAGGACAGCTAATATTCTCACAGGGAGTCATGCATAGAGTGAATGGAAAGTGACAATATAATAAACATGCAGTAAAAAATTGCTTAAGACATGTTTTGTTGAAAAACTGTTAGTTACAAGTTACCCAAGTTGTGAGAATTTTCAGGGTTGCAATCACTTGGACTGGTTCTCTTTAGAGGAGTAAGACAGAATGCTTATGATTTTTTTCGTAGTATTTGCTTTAATTACAAAGGTACAAGCTGAGCACAGATGGAAGTACAAAAGCAATCTTACAAGGCAAAGGAACTGCTATGCCTACATCAGATATCATGGTGGGAAGAGAGAGATGCTGCATGAATGAGAGGCTTCAACATTGTGTGCTTCAGCTTCTCTCTCTGTCTCCTCTAGAATCTAAAAATTGTGCTTTTTTTCAGAGACAGCCATCAGCTCCCTCTTTTCAGCTGGGGGGGGTCACCTGTTCTGAGCCCTGAAGGGCATTTGGATAGACCCGACATTTCAGGTTAGTTTGGGAGATATTGATTGTCATTAAAGAAACATTAGCATTCTTTTGTCATGAATTATTTTTTCAAAAATCTCCCAAATTCAGTTACAGTTTAATATAACAACGCTTGGGCAGCTCATGACATCATATCTGCATTGTGATGCAGATGGAGATTTGTGACCACTGCATACCCTGTGATGTGAATTCAGTGGCTAGGGTACATTTCATGTGTCACACCCAGATACATATTGAGTCTTCACACATGGTTACCATTCCATGAAAATAAAGGTTATGCGGAAGCTGTATCCATATGTGGACCTCCATTGCTGGATCAGGGCAAATATTTTAATGTATGTGAGCAGGGCTTTTTTGTAGAAAAAGCCTAGCAGGAACTCATTTACATATTAGGCCACACCCCTTGACACCAAGCCAACCAGAACTGTGTTCTTGTGCGTTCCTGCTCAAAAGCCCTGTGCATGACAACTAAACATAAACCCTCATGAAGATGAGCCTAGATCTTATGAGTGGCATCCATGGATACATAAACACATTCCTGAATGAGAAGAGCCAAGCATGTTCCTCTCAAACACAAGGAAGGGGGTGATTTCATCTGATTGTCGTCAGGATTACCAACCTCTGGGTGGGGCCTGGAGTGGGGTTCAGTTTCCCTGGAAGAAATGGCAGCTTTGGAGGATAGATTCTATTGCACAGCATCTCAGCTGAACCCCTGCCCTCCTCAAACTCCACCCTCCTCAAGCACCACACCCAAATAGAAATTTCCAAAGTAGGAGTTGGCAACCCCATTTACTTGCAGTATGGCCTATTGGTCAGTAGGGTTCCCTACCACCACCAGCTTCTCAAAGGATGCAGGTGTATGGGGATGCTAGGACAGATATGGAAAACCTGGCTTCCAGCAACTTATTTCATTCACCAGATCCACCCCAAAATACATGAAGCCAATAGTACCAGAACTGTATGATAAAACAAACCTCAGCCTAGTTTACAGTCCCCAGGATGTCCTGTCTTTGAAATCCACGACATTGTTGTTTATTGTTATGTATTGATTTAGATTTCAGGATGCCCAATACACTGTATTGACAGTTTTATAAAACATCACATTGGAGAGTGAAAGAGAGAGAAAGTATGCAATTATTTCTTATTGCACTGGCTAAGCAGTTCCTGCTCATGAATGCCTGCACATTCAAGGCTCAGTACACACATCAGAGCATCTGCACTGCATCTCTAGTATGTGGCACTTACCTTTTTATAATGGGTTTTCTGACATGCAAGATAACAGTGAGGATTTGCCTTTTAAGAGCCTCCAATGTAATTACGTGGCTGAAAAGCACTCGGAGGATTTTGTAAGTGTGCATTTCTATTTTTGAAGGATCAAGGGTACCAATTACTGCCTATTATTTTCAGCCTTTTTTCCTCTGGTATAAACTCTTCACAGATCTGTGAATTGTATAAGCAAGTGTATACTAGCATTGCTTGCCTGCCTATAGTAGCTTATTTGTCTTCATAAGAACTTTAGCATAAAGTATAGCTTCCATATGCTGTGCTATGAGCACTGAAGTTAGACCCTCATCCTTTTGCGACAGAGGTCAGCTCTGCATATTTTTGTAAGGTGTTCAGTCTGGGCAGACCAAAAATAAAAGGGAAAAAATGCATTTCTTTTTGTTGTGGTCTGAAAAGGGATGGCTTGGAGACTATATAAATATGGTATAAACAACTGAAAAACTACAGACATTGCTAAATAAGCCATTCTGTTAAGGTTGATTTATAATATTGTCCACTAAAACTGAGCTCTAATTACAGTGATATTTTTAGGACCTACCTGGCATACACAGTACATAAGGTCATCCCTCCACACACTTCAGACCATGGTTAGTTACTTTTCCCATCACTTAACAGAGAAAAGTGAGCATCTTGCCAGTTCTGAGAAATGTCTTGTCTATACTACAGCAGATTTCATGTGTGGACTGAATTACTATGTCTGTTCTTGAGTGCAGAGGAAAGGCTTGTTGGGACATTACCAAGTTGCCATGTTGCAACCTGAAAAATGTGACAACCTTTTTTCTTTCTCACTAGAAGGTCAAGTAGTGAAGTCACCAAACTGCATCTAGTATTTTTTGGCCCAGATTTCCTGATCCTTCCCCAGTATTTCTGTTCATGCATTTCCCCACCCTGCTGTACAAAGCAGGATTTAATTTGTCCCACAGCAGGCAAGGGGAAAGGGGGGCAAGATTGGGGAAGGAACAATGAGGAGGCACAACAGCTGCACAATATCACACTACATTGTTTGAGAAGTTTGGAATCTCCATATTACAGCCTAGTTGCACTACCACTATATTCCTTAATGTAGCCAAGGCACTGGATTTGAGGAAGAGGGATTAACATGGTACAACCTAAAAATGCCAAACATCTCTCTGAGTACTGGAAGCCACTGGTAGCCTTTGACACAGTGAACCATGCCATCCTGTTGAGACATTGGGGGGGGGGGGTAGGAATAGGAATTAAGGGATGTGCTCTGCACTGATTTCAACCCTTTCTTATGAGCAGGATTCTGAAGATAAGGAGCAAGTTTTTTACAGTGTGGGGCTCCACTAGGTTTAGTCTGGACACCCATGGTCTTCAATCTGTATGTGAAGGCCCTGGGGAAAAAATCATTTGTGGTTTTGGAATCGGGTTCCATCAATATGGTGATGATACCTAGTTCTACACTTCTTTATCTAATTGCTGAGGATGTTATAGAGTTTCTGAACCAACACCTGACTGCTGTAATTAAGTGGCTAAGGACAAACAAGCTGACCCTGAATCCAGACAAGATGGAGGTAAACTTGACTGGGATGGCTGAGGCCCATGAAGGACATAGGGCTCTCCATTTTGATGGGATCCAATTGTCTCTTGCTGACTTGGCTTAAGCTGTGGTGTGATTCTGGGCCCAGTTCTACTGCTAGAGAAGCAAGTTAATGCAGCTGTAACAAAGGCTTTCCACCAACTCCACTTAGCTTGGAAGATGTTTCTCTACACTGAATTGGCTGACCTGGCCATGCAGATCCATGCTATGACTTTGATGCACTTGACATGTTCTGGCCTTAAAGACGGCTCCGAAACTCCAGTTGTTACAGAACACTGCAGCGCTGCTACAAGAAGAGTTGGTTTTTATACACTGCTTTTCTCTACCCTAAGGAGTCTCAAAGCAGTTTACAATTGCCTTCCCTTCCCCACAACAGACACCTTGTGAGCAGTGTTCCCTCTAAGCTGAGTTAGTGTGAGCTAGCTCACAGATTTTTGGCCTCCAGCTCACACATTTTTGCCTTTGCTCAGGAAAAATAGCCCCAGAGCAAACTAATTTATGCAGTAGCTCACAACTTTAATTCCGAAAGCCCGAAAGATTCTACAAACCCTAACTTTAATTCCAGTAGCTCACAACTTTAACGCCAGTAGCTCACAAAGTAGAATTTTTGCTTACAAGGCTTAGAGGGAACACTGCTTGTAAGGTAGGTGGGGCTGAGAGAATTCTGAGATAGCTGTGACTGGCTCAAGGCCACCCTGTAGGCTTCATGTGGAGGAGGAGTGGGGAATCAAATCTAGTGCTCCAGATTAGATTCCACCTTGCTATTAAATGCTAAATGGAATCTGCATATCATTCCCACCCTGCAGACACTCCATTTTTACCTATAACGGATTATACTGGGCTTAATTCAAGGTTCTAATCATCACATATAACACCTTTAATGGTTTTGTACTCCCTACATCTACATCTCCTGTAATGTTCTACATCTCCTGTAACGTTCTGGTGCAACAGCTCTGCTCATCAGAGCAAAGACTTTTGAAAGTGTCATAATGGAACCAGAAAAAATCAGCAGCTGTCCATTCACAGGCCTTCTCTGTGGTGGCTCTTGCATTATGGAACAGTCTTCCTGAGACTACTACTAAGGCCAACATGCTTCTATCATTTCACAAAAATATGCAAAACAGAATTGTCCTGCAAGGCATTCTTGCAGTGAGAGTAAAGCTGTGGTTGGTATTAGAAATTTTTAATCCTGGCTATGCTCTCCAGATGGCAGAGTTCAACTCCCCTTGAGGTGGGGGGGGGGGGGTGAATGCCTTCACTTGGGTGGATGGAAAGACAGTAAGGGGAAGGCAGTTGCCCAGATCTTCTTTCTAGAGCCCATGGTATTTTTCTTCACAACAGGCCTCATTCCTAGTGTTTTATAATATTTGTTGATTGACTGAATAGCTTAGTAGGAATCTTTGCTACTAGATTCAAAATATAATATGTTATAATCAGTTTACTGATTAGATTTTTCATACTTGCAATCCACCTTGCATCCCAGTGACAGAAGTTTACTATGAATTAATTAAATAAATAAATCCAGGGAAAAAGAGGAGGAGGTGATTGGATTTATACCCTGCCCATCACTTGGAGTCTCACAGTAGCTTACAATCTCCTTTCCCTTCTCCTCCCCACAACAAACACCCTGTGAGGTAGGTGGGGCTGAAAAAGCTATTTTGAGAACTATTCTTGAGAGAACTTGTGACTGACCCAAGTTCATACCAGCAGCTGCATGTGGAGAAGTGGGGAATCAAACCCTGCTCTCCCAGATTAGAGTCTATGCTCTTAACCACAGCACAAAAATGGCTTGCTTTTTTAAAAAGGAGGAGGAGGAGGTATGCTTGCATACACAAACAAAACATAGCAGCCAATAAATCAAAGGTGTTGAATATCACAACATCCCTGATACTGAGGATACATTCTTTGATTCTTCCACCAGAATCCATGATCATCTGTTTTATCTTTGACATCTATTCATGTCATGGCTAAAAAAAAACCTGTGCTAATGAATCAAGTAGGAACCAACTGTGCTAATTTTAGGATGGGTAGTCAATGTTTTTATTTATTCTCAAAGAAACCATGAGAACCAGAACAAATTATCTTCTCAAGAATTTACAGAAGCTACCAGAACTTGCATTTAAAGCCATGTTCCTTAGTTTGCTACGTGATGATTTGGAGTAAAAGTTTATTTCTAAATAGACAGTAAAAATCCTCAGACCGTCTGGGCTAATGCATCCTTTTAAAAGAGACAAGTTATAAAAGAAACAGAAGTCATTGCCATCAACTCAAGATAAAAATCTGTCTGCTGATATTTACTGATCTACTGATTTATATATTTATAAAATATGTTTACTGAGTTACTCATGGTAAAAATATGTTTACTGACTAATCATTCAGCCAAGTTGAAATGATTAGTCAGCATTCAAACCAATAACTGTGCATGTGAAGGCAGGAATAGCAAGGTCAGTTGGAAGTAGACTGAAAAACAATTTTTGTTCCTGTTTCAAAATCAGAGAGCTTATTAATGCTGAGCTTGCCATTCTGGCTGGAGGGGGGGTGGATTGGTTGGTATAAATTGCATAGCTATTTTGTAGAGAGATCTACTGAGAATAAAAAGAAAATGTGATTGTTTTAAAACTATGCAGTCAGAAAGCCTGTTAGAATCAAGTCTCCAAAAGTTCATGGAACGGCAGGCAGTGGAGATAGATTCACCTGAAAATTGTCTCCATCTATTACCAATCTACCTTAGCCATTTTTGTGGCTATATCAGCACATCATCCCAGTACTCGACTTTTAAAATTTTCATGAGGAATAACAGACAGACTATCCACAAAATAGGACTGAGTTCATCTGATAACTGAAGACCAAGATTAATAAAACTGGACTGATAAAAGATTTTCTTATTTATTGCTGTCATTGTTGGTTCAACTGTCCTGACAGAAAGTAAATATGCATTAGGCCTCTTGAGAAAACACTTTACAGAATTATTAGGCAAACATGCTAAAAGGCATTTATGGAACATACCACTGTGATGTCTTTTGAGAGGTCTGTCTGAACATGCAAAAAGTTGTCCAAAGGAACACAGTTCCCTTTTCAGTGTGGTTCACCTGTCCCTATACATCCTTCATGTATACCAGGGGTGGCCAACAGTAGCTCTCCAGATGTTTTTTTTGCCTACAACTCCCATTAGCCCCAGCCAGCATGGCCAATGGCTGGGGCTGATGGGAGTTATAGGCAAAAAACATCTGGACAGCTGCCGTTGACCACCCCTGATACTATGATCACAGAATGCTTTTTTGCTAGGACCACAAGGCCTAAGTTGCTTTCGAAAAGCACATCACTATCTCCTGTTTATTAACTCAGCATGCAAACTATTGATATAAAAATAAAATTAGTGGTTGCTCTGGCATAACAATAAAGAATGGCAATGAACAATAATGAAAAACTTTTCTCATTCATTCAGTGGTATCATACCAATAATTAAATCCTCTTGTTATAAGAGTACCTAATTAGCTACAATTTCCATCCTCTTTCCTATGCCAGAGGGAGCCAATCACTATTCTGAGCACATATGACTTAGGTGCACAAAAATTTGCATTGCACAGTTGGGTTTTCTTTTGAGACAATGCCGGCGATATTAGCAGAATATAGATGCCTTCCAATCACACTCTTGAAAGGGAGCTCCGACAATATTGCTTCATTTGCTACTGTTCCCCTCTAGGCACTAATCCTTCATTAGAAGCCTGTAAATAAATGGTGTTGCAACAAAGTCTCCTCTTTTCTTCTGCTTTTGCTTTTTTGGCCTTCTTGAGTAAACTTCTAGTGAAGTGGGCAAAAGATTTATTAGCCTCTTGCTTCCCTTACTTGTAAGCACCCTCTCTTCCTACTTCAGTCTAAGGAGCTGTAGCACTTTTATATCTCTTTATGGATGCTAATCTCCTTTAGATCACAAAGCTAATATGAGCGGCTGAGAAAATGCATTCAGTTCAAAACAGTGAATATCATTCAATGCAGGCAAAAGGTTAAGAAGCATCTGTCAGTTCTAGCTGTCCCTACCCATTGTGTTGCCCTAAATCATATAATTGTTTTCTACATTTTATCTGACCCTTTCTCCAAGGAATCTCCAACACCTAAAAGATCACAAACTGTTGTCCCCTGCCCTGCCTTACTCATTTCTAGAGTATGCAGTGGCTATGAGAAAAGGCTACAGAGTCTGGAACTTTTCAGTTTAGAAAAAAGACTAAGGGGGCCATGATTGAGATTTATAAAATTATGCATGGGGTGGATAAAGTGGAAAGAGAGAAATCCTCCCTCCCATAATACTAAAATGCAAGAGAGCACACTATAAAGTTGTTTGGCAATAGATTCAGACCAAAGGAAATATTTATTTACTCAATGAATAATTACATTATTAAATTCACTACCAGTGGCCCTAGTTATGGACATGAAAATAAATTTGTGGGAAATAAGCCCATTAATGACCACTGACCATAGTGACTAAAAGGGAACCATCACATTCAGAGAAAGTAAATCCTTGAATACCAGTGGTAAGAGGCAACATCAGGGGAAAGACATTAGCCTCTGTGTCCTCTTTGTTATAATTAGGTAACTGCTTGGTCATTGTAAGGAACAGGATGCCAGACAAAATGGACTGCTAGTCTGATTCAGCAGGGCTCTTTATAGGTTTTTGTGATTTATATAAAGAGCTGCTATGTTGAATAAGGGGTCATTTCTAACTCATTCATGTTGGCTTTGACTGGCAGTATCTAAGGTGGAGAGCCACTTTGGTGTAACGGCTAGAGCACTGGAGGACAGATTGAGGTTCAAATCTCTGCTCCACCATGAAGCTTATTGGATGACATTGACTCCTTCACCAAAGAACCAGCAATACTGTCCTAAGTTCCTTAGAGAAGATAAATCAGATAGACAGTAGGCAAGTACTTCACAGATATATTTCCCAGCCCTCCTACTTGGTTTTTTAAAAGAAGAGGAGGAGGAGATGGAGATTGAATTTATACCCTACTTTTCACTGGAAGTCTTAGAGCAGTTTACAGTCTCCTTCCTTTCCCACAACAGTCATCCTGTGAGGTAGGTGGGGCTGAGAGAGCTCTGAGAGAATTGCTTTTGAGAACAGGTCTGAGAGAACTGTGACTGATCCGAGTTCACCCAGCAGCTGCACATGGAGGAAACAAGTAGGGATTTTATTTATTTATTTACATTGCTTATAGTCTGCCTTTTTAACTGGAACTCACAGAATATAATCTGCTGCCAAACTACCAAGTAGCTTTCAAAGCTTGAACTTGAAACTTTTTCAGTGCATACCACACTGTATGCTGCTGAAGTATGTCTCATCCAGGTTTGCAATGGGAGCAATAAAATAGGCTACTACTTTGTGCCAATATGGTGATAATTATGAAGCAACCCTAAATGATTTGCTATTGTGACTAATGCCACTGGATGCAAATTGACTCCAAACAGGATTTTTGTAAAATTTTAATGTTTGAAATGTCATTATCAAAAGCCCCATTCACACAATGAAAATGAGAAGGAGGATGACACCCACTAGCTCTGCCAGCAACCAACTTGCATTGATCCATGTCTGAACACAGCCAACCTATATGCACAACTTGTAATTTGTAAAAAAATAAAATAAATACAATCAGAAGTCCCAATCAAAATGTAGATGACAGATGGAGAGACAAAAGAGTGGCCCTGCCCTTTTGTCCCTTTTACATATGACTGGTTGATGTGAATAGGGGTTAAATACATTTACAAAACTGAAACATGGAAAACCAAACTTACATTTCTGCTCTGCCAGTGTAAATGTTGATATAATGTCCCTGAAATACTGGTTCAACAGTTGTATACACATGATATATATGTGTGCAGAACCAGTCCATATAGAGGGGGCCTGGGCGCAAGCATTCTTCCTCCTGCCTGTGACTGAGCATGCTGACCCTACTCCCACCTGTCTATGTACACTTCACATGGGCACAGCACCTGCACATGTACAAACAATGTACATACACATTCTCATTGAGGGAATGCAGCTTGTATCAGTATAGCTTGTCATCCTGCAGACACATGAGATAAATGTACAAGGGCACAAACAGAATAGGTGTGGGTCAGGGTGTGCACACTGAATCTGTCCGCATATGTATCGTATACATAATAATGTTGTGCATATTTGGGAATGTGCTATTGCTGCAGCTAGTGTTCTCTTTTTGCAGATGCTGAAGAATTCATATAATAAAAATTACTCCCCGAAGAATTCTATGAAAACTTTTCCTCTGTTACTTTGGGTTGACGGATGTCAAAGTTTCTTAGGGATATGAACTAATCAAAATCCAAATCAAATGTACCCTGCTTTTCAGCACAGTTGCTGGAATTAATCTAAATCAGAGAATGGATGACATTACAGAAAAGATAATCCTTCTCTGTGTTCTTGCACCTCACTCATGCTATTTCAGAACAAATGCAGGGCAAGAGAAAGTAGAGACAACTATCCATGTCCACAAGTTTGTTGACTCTCCCAAAGAACTTGCTGGTTCTTCCTCAGCAATAGTTTCCAGCATTTTACCCAGAAGCGACTGGAATTTTCTAGATCTCCTTTGGATCCTTTTTTAAAAATGGTATTACCAGGGCATTTTTTTTTAGCAGGAATGCTGTTCTGGATGGCTTGGCATCACAGGGTGTGGCCTAATATGCAAATGCGTTCCTGCTGGGCCTTTTCTTTTTCAAAATCCCTGTGTGAAACAATGATAATGTCAGGGGTGTGGCCTACTATGCAAATGAGTTCTTGTTTATCTTCCAATCCTTTGTAAGATAGGCCAGTTTTAGTGACAAGTTGTATATTGTTTATTAGGAGAACAATAATTTATCATTTGAGTTGCGTAAGAACTCAGGTGTATGCCAGACAGGATAATAACAAACTGATTAAAATTTCTAATACTAACATCTGTTAAATTGTCAGTTTTGACTATTTATAACTATATTAACCCAGAGGCTTTCCAGGTTTATTTTACTTTTTATTAGCTAATATCTGAATGTACATCCCTAGAAATAGCATTTATTTATTTATTTCTCTCCCTGGGGACTAAAATGACATAACTGAAGCTACTAAACTTTGGTCACATTATTGGAAAACAAGAGTCACAGTGAAAAAAATAATTCTAGGAGAAGTTGAAGGCAACAGGAAAAGAGAAAGACCTGACATGAGATGGATTGACTCCATCATAGAAGCCATGGCCCTCAGTTTCCAAGACTTGAACAAGGCTGTTAATAATAGGATGGTTTGAAGGATAATTCATAGGGTCGCCATAACTCAGAAGTTACTTGATGACAGTTAATATACTCATTCAGGGAGAAATAATAATATTTGGCAATATGTTGACTGCAGAGAGAAAATAAGATAGAACAGTCAAAGATAAAGCTAACCAGTATGTGTGCCCATGCTTCATTGTAGTCAAGAAATTCAGTCTTGGTCATACTGAATTTTAGACATCTGTGACGAACTGCACTTTTAAAAGCTTAGAAGAGCTGTGTAAACAGATAAAGGACTGAGAGAGGTTGATTCTTCACAGAGCCAGAGAGCCTTTAGTGATAGGCTGTTCCAAGAGATCTGATTGGTTTACATCAGCTGAGCAGGGAAAGACTTCTGAATTGAAAGCTGAAGAGAATTCAGGCTGATTTCAGCCCAAGTTGAGAAGAGTTGAGTACTGACAGTTTTGGAATTCTGCCCTGACTGAGAGCAGTTTAACACAGACATGAGAAATGGGGAAAAACTGGCAAGGAAGTTTGGGAAGTAGGCAGATTCCCATTTGGGCCAAAGAAAGGGGATAGATCTTTTAGAGAGAGAAGAAAATTCCCTACCTAGTCAAACAGGGAATAAGCTCTGAAAAGCACTGAGATCCCTGGTCTGGTTAGAAACTGCTTTTTGAGACCTTTAGAGTCAGTTAAAAACTCAAGATGAGTACTGGTGTTTCAAGAGAAGGGGTATGGGTACTGGAAAGAATGTACCCAACTTCTGGAAACCACAAGAGTTATAGAATACTCAAAGAAAGTGTACTGAAGTTTTTGGGAAAACACTTTTTTAAAAAGCCTCACAATATAAAGATTTAAATCACTGTGAAAAACTTAAAAAACTTTCATTAGCTTGAAACATAAGAACTAAAGTCTGTGCAAGTACTAGTTTTACCTTAAAAATTTCAACCCCTGATTTCACCTGATTTTTCCTCCCTATGTTAAATATTTTTTTAAAAAATTCAAAATGTCTCAAATGTCATTTAAGTTAAAGTGTACACCCAATCCTTCCCTCCTGGGCTGAGCAAACAGCCAAGATATTATACTGTGACAGGATGGGACAATCAGAATTCTTCTGGAAAGAAGAAAACAGATAACTAGGGTGACTCAGTCACAGAAGGGAAAGAAAAATTGAGGGAAAATCTTGCCTCTGGGAAGAGGGGTGTCATAACATCCAAACAGAAAGTTATTGAATATATAGAAGTGGATGGAGGAAGTAACATATGTTAAAGAAAGCCAGTTTAGTGTAGTGGTTAAGTGCGTGGACGTTTACCTGGGAGAACTGGGTTTGATTTCCCACTCCTCCGCTTGCACCTGCTGAAATGGCCTTGGGATAGCCATAGCTTTCGTAGGAGTTGTCCTTGAATGGGCAACTGCTGTAAGAGCTCTCTTAGCCCCACTTACCTCACAGGGTGTTTGTTGTGGGGGGGGGAGGTAAAGGAAATTGTGTCCGCTCTGAGATTCAGAGCATAGGGTGGGATATAAATCCAATATCTTCTTCTTCTAAAGAGAAAGAGCTGGGTATCATCACTGTAACGATGGTACTGAACACAGAGATTTGATGGAGTTACCACAGCTCCAGTGCACAGAGAGAACAGCAGAGCACTTAAACTCAGGGAACACCAAGAGAAAAAGGAAACTCAGAGGAAGAGTTTCCTCCTGTGGAATGTTAAAGGTAGGAAGAAAACCCTGCTGACTTGGATGGCCCAGGCAAACCTGCTCTCATTAAATAGTGACTGCTGAGCAGAGTTGGCCCTGGTTGTACTTGGATGTGAGACCACCAAGAAGTCCAAGGTTAATATGCAGAAGTATCCAATAGCAACCTCCCTCTGTTCATCTCTTCCCTTGGAAACTCTATGGGGATAAGTTGGCTGCAACTTGATGGCATTTTGCACCAGAAGAGAACCAGCTGCAAACAGACCTATAGAAACTTAGCATAGCTCTAGGCATGTCAGGGCCGGATCTAGGGGGGGCAGGGGGGGGTGCTTGCCTCAGGCACCAATGGAGGGGGGGTGCCAAATTGGGTATGGAGTCCATTGTATTCTATGGGACCATAAGATAGAATGGCCCATAAGGGGACATCAAAAAACATATAGATCCGGTCCTGAGGCGTGTGTGTAGGGCACAGTATTCAATACCATTTTTCTCCTTTCTCTTCTTGGCGAACTCTTAAGAAAACTGGCTTTGATTTTTGACAAGATGTTGGTACACCTCTTCCCATGAAAGTATCTTTGCCTGCTCTTCCATAGATACGTTGGAAGAAGAGGGACAGGCAGGTTGTTAAAAAGGAAGTATACTGCCACATATCTCTGTAAACAGCTTGTGCTCAAATGCCCATGGCTGGTGTGTGGGAGTAGGTGAGGTAGAGGCTGTCTAGGGTGCCACCTCACCTAGGGGTAACTGCTGGGCACCCCCTCGCCCACCCGCCATTCTCAGCTTCCCGGGTTGCAGACTCGGGAAGCTGAGAGCTGTGAGACAGTGTGCTGGTGTGTGCTCTCCTCCAAGCTGGCTTCTCTTGCTCAAAGGAGAACTCACCCCACCCAGCTGCTCTTGCCTTGAAGGCAAATGCAGTTTGGTGGGATGTCAGCACAGCTTCTTCAAGCCCAGCTTTCCTTGCAATGGAAGCCAAGGTCAGAGGAGAATGTGCCCCACCCAGCTGCTCTCACCTTGAAGGCAAAAGTAGCTGGGCAGGACATCAGTGTAGCTCACTTGTAACCCATGCTCAGCCTTCTCGGGCCTGCCTGAGAAGGCTGAACAGGAGCTGCAAGTGAGCAATGTCTGCACAGTGCAGTCTTGAGAGCGCACTGTGCAGGAACAGCTCACTTGGAGCCCACCCAGAGCTCCCCTGCTGCACCACTGTGCCTGCTCTCTCCGTGGGTGGATGTGTGGTAGTGGGGCAGGCATGGGGGGGCACTGGCCTGGTGCTGGCCTGGGGTGCTGGAGGCCCTAGCACCAGTCCTGCAAATGCCAACCTGAAAGGTGATAGAGAAAAGAAGGTTCCATCAAGCTCTGTGGAAAGCCTGTCCTGTGGGTCCAAGAAATGCAACATGCACATATCCTTTCCTGCACATCCTTTGGAGGATGAGAACTTTTGGTCTTGTTGTTCTGATTGATGGATGTTTATAAGTTAAACAGAGTTCTTGTATCAGCTATACAATGATTCACTGTACCTAGATTTATCACTTACTGAAGTGAACTGGCTAAATAGTAGAGTTGTAATAGAAAAGAAAGAACATTACATTCAAACTCTTGCTGATATTTCACATTTGCACTACATTTTCCATAATGGGTTTTTTCACAGTTTTTAATGCCTTATCAGATAAGATGATCTGAGCCATTAGACACCAAGCAGGCATTAGATATGATTAGAAGCATTCAAAAATGAAAGGAAATAATGTGCTGGCATATTAGTAAAACCATAGTGAAAGTATGAATGTAGCACTTTTTATTATTATTTTTTACTACACCAAGTTTTATTTTAATATTACCCTACAATCATTGTAACTGTATGTCCAGTGAATATAACCATACAAAATAAGTGTCTAATTACAAATATAGGGAGCAATCCTAAGCACAGCTACTCTGAAATAAGTTTCATTTTATTCAAGGGAGCTTACTCCCAGGAAAGTCTTTAGGAATGTAGCCTTTGCTAACCAAAATAGACAGGGTAGGTGGGGTTGATTTGCAAAAAGCAGCAGATGAAACTGTTCATAGCTTGGAGAAAATGGTCAGGAAGATCAGCAAAGCTCCCAGTCTCCTGGCTTTCTGCAAACCATGCAAAAAAAATGTGTCTTTAGATTATTGTACACCACCTTGAACCCGTTTTTGTAGGGAGGGTGGTTTAGATGTCCAATAAACAAACAAACAAAACTGAATTATTTAAGAGAACTTTTCAATGCAGACAATAAGGTAGCACTGTTCAGAATGCTTCACAAAAGTTATTGGATAAACTATTGGGGACTGTGGTGTATACTGCTGTGTATAGTTTGCTCTCAATTAGAACCTATTATGTAATTTTGCATCATTTAATGTGCCATGTTAACATGCTTTGCTTCAGTTCTGTTTTTTAGATTCCTGGTTGGTTCTACAACCCCAGTCCTATCTCCTTGTTTCCTGATTGTCTTTGTCTCATCTTGTTGATTGCATTGACTGACCCTGTGTAGTCCACCTTAAGCCCCAGTGAGAAAGGTGGACTATAAATAAGGTAAGTAAATAAATAAGTACTGTCAGCATCTGACATCAGTAAATGAAGCTGCTGCTGAAGGTAGAGAAAGTGGGCCTAAAAAAAGATGGCAACCCTGGCAATAGGTAACTCACTCACCAATGTGTTGAGCCCTAGTTATACTGAGTTACTATTTATACCGAGATACTAATTATACTGAGCAAAATTTGTGATTACCAAGGTATTAAACAGATTTTGCTCTCTCTCTTTCATCCTAACCTATCTCACAGAGTTGATGTGAGGACAAAATGGAGGAAGAAAGAACCATGTCTACCATGGAGAAAAGGCAGGGTAACAAAAGTGACAGATCTAAGAAAAAATGGCAGGCATTCTCCATGTTGCAGTACATGGACATCATATATAAAGGAGGAAGTGGGTCTTCTTCCTTGGCTGAGGCAGTCAGAGGTGCTAAGTGGAACAGGCAAACTGCTAATAAGTCTTTCGAGGCACAGGTTTTGGTGAGTTTGGCTGCATTGGAGGACAGAAGTAGCATGTCTTTGGCTGCAGGGGACCCGGTGGCAACTTCAGTGCTGTTTAAGGGTCCTTCAAGGCAGGAAGGTAAGTTGAACAACACACAGCTAGGGTGGCCTGCTTGGTCATGGGGACCTGGAGATCAGAGGGCTGCCTCCGAATCCTCTACCCCTCAAACTACCAGTACAGAGGGCCCTGTCTCAACTACACAGTCAGGTGATTGGCCATGGGGCATGGGTCAGGTTTCCCAGGAAGGAATAGGGGGGGCATGGTTCCTCCATCCTTCCAGCTGCAGTTTAGTGGTTGGGCTGGATGGGGTTGCCCAAATCAGTGAGGTTCCATCTATGACAGGGGTGGCCAACAGTAGCTCTCCAGATGTTTTTTGCCTACAACTCCCATCAGCCCCAGCCAGCATATTCAATGGCTGAGGCTGATGGGAGTTGTAGGCAAAAAACATCTGGAGAGCTACCATTGGCCATCCCTGATCTATGAGACAGTCTTAGCCAAAATTTAGGAATCAAGCTATGCCTCTAGGGGACTACCTCTCTACAGTCACTAGGAAAACAAATCTTCAAATTATTTCAAGTTATTTCAATTATTCAAAAAAAGATAAGGAGGACCTTGATAAGCATGATAAGGAGTGCCTCAAGTAATGCAGAGTGGATAGGACCTGGGGCCAATTGGTACTGGGCATTCCTTATCTAGGCAGGAGTTATAGTGCAATATCAGCCTTGGCAGAAATTCTCTATGTTGCAGTACATGGACATCATATATAAAAATTATGCCAACTTTGCAGGTCTGGCATAAGAGAACCTTGATGCCTTACTTGTGCATGGTGTAAAGCCAACCAAGAGATGAGGACAGCATTGGAGGGTGGTATGGAGCACCTCAGCATACAGGTGGAGCTTCAGTACCTGTATGAGGCTGACAGGGTGTATTTATCAAACAAGGGTGTATTTATCAAACCTTTAATTAGAAGACTTATGACAAGGGATTTGGGCAGCATTAGGCTGCTAGTTGGGCTGTGGTGGCCTAAGCAGAGGCTTGGTCTTAGCGGTGGCTGTGTAGGGTGGGTGAGAAAGCAGAACTAGTGAGCACCTTAAGGCATATTCCTATTGGCGAACAAGGAATCCATCAGGAATGGCCTTTGGATTTTGTGGCCCAGGACTGGGAATGAGGACCACCACTGGGAACCACCTTGGTTAGACTCCTCCCCACAAGCTGTGCAGATCTATGACCACTACTGGGAACCACCTTGGTTAGGCTCCTCCCCACAAGCTGTGCAGCTTGGTGCCCCGGGTTGGTGCCCCGGGTTGGTGTAGCTTGGTGCCCCGGGTTGGCAACCAGTTTGCCATGCTGCTCGTCATGACCCAGAGTGATGACTCAAGTTGGAATTGGTAGCTCTCCCAATGGAGGGCAAGGAGGTTGGTCAGTGAGTGACACCTGCCTTGCCTGTTCTGCACCCACAAATCTTTTCCCCTTTGCTGCTTAGTTATAAAGAATTAAATGAAGTGGCCCTAGTTTGATTCCAATTCAGGGTCTGTCTCATAATTTCAACTGGGGAGGCAATCCCAGTCTTCAATATCAAAGCTATCCTTCATCTTGATCACTTCCCTATAAACTCAAATTATGTTGGTGCTGGAAATAACTATGAATGTAGTGGGCTGGGACTAATGGAAATGGTGTCTGGGCAGGCCTGTAGTCATGATGAGGCATCCTGTGGCCTCATCCCCTGACTTTCCAGGCATGCCCTACAAGTTGACTGGCTGATGCAGATGCAGTGAGATATTGGGGTCAGCCATTGGAGAATGGCACTCCCTGGTGCCTCATTGTGTCTGTGCCAGCCAGCAAGTTGGCTCTCCAAGAGCTCTTGGAGAGCTGACTGGCTGGCTGGCAGAGTTTTCGCACTGACCTTAATCGGCAGCGACGTCCCTCTTCACCGCGCAGGATCTGCGCGGATTTCGCATCAATTGCTGCGGAGCACCCAGAAGAGCCGCAAAGTCCCGCGGCTTTTGCAGTGCAAATGGAAACTGGTTTTTGGCAGTTTCCATTTGCGCCGCAAAAGCCGCGGGACTTTGCGGCAATTCCGGGTGCTCCGCAGCAATTGGTGCGAAATCCGCGCAGATCCTGCGCGGTGAAGAGGGACGTCGCTGCCGATTAAGGTCAGTGCGAAAACGCCCACAATTATGCACCAGGGTGGGCCATGGAGAATGGCCTACCTTCATGCCTCACTATGCCTGCTTGGAATACTGAGGAAGCACAACAGAAGGAGAACGCAGAACAGACTATAAATCAGTAAACAAGCACTGGGTTCTAAGATGCTATATGAATTCAATATTATATTAATAAACATAAACTTGTTAAAGTATTTGTAAATACATTGAAATATAGTCAAAGTTGCTTGTAATTACAATTGCTTGATTGCCAAAGTCGATACTGGTAGCAAAAGGGAATATTACAAAGACACTTCCAATTCTAAACTAATAAAGCCTGAAAGTGAAAGTCCCAGCAATGCTGTGTAGAAAGTTTATATAATGGAGGGTCTGTTCCAGAAAAAAAGTAATGCAAATCTGATTAATAGAAGCTGGAAAACAATGTGGCTTCTGGATAAGTTCTGATGTTTCAGGATCAAGCTCTTCTTCAGGAAATAAATTCACTCCAAAGAGAATGTCTCAGTCATTGAGGTTCTGTTTTCATAATTCCAACTGGCATTGCCCTTAGTATCTCAAAGTTCAGGCAGATTACAAAACGTTTCTAAAATCCAGTCAGGCATCATATGACACCCAATAAACCATGTAGGAGGACTAGGAATAAAGAACTTAAAACACTGCAGATAAAACAAGCAAAAAAGGGGAAACCTACCCAAGGCATTACATCCAATAATGCAGAAAGTGGGTTGTTGAGTAAGAAGACTAAAAGTAAGGTGATACATAAGGTGATAAACATTCTGATGGACTACAATTCTACTAGCTTACAAATATGACCTCCTAAATTGTTCCATTATATTACAAGTCTAACCTCTTTTATAAAAATGCTATCCTGAACACTTCTTTTTTCCACATTCTGCAAAACAACAAAAGTCAGGGGGGTCTTCCTTGACCTCCTTGAGGAGTCACAATGTAGGAGCCATTACAAAGAATTGATAGTTTTACCTGTTTGCAGGATAGCACCTTCAGAAAGCTTTGATCAGATACGTGAAGCCATCACAGTGCAGCTTAGCACTGGAGGTAGTCCTGCAGGTATGTGGGTCCAAGTCCATGAAGGGCTTTGTAGGTTATAACCAGAATTTTGAACTGAAACCAGTAGCTAGTGGATAAACAATTAAGTGGCTGTAGAATGGGTGTGTCACACATGTTCCGCTTAGTACCCAATAGTAGCTGGACTATACCTTTCTGTATCAACTGAAGTTTCCAAGGGCAGACCCATTCAGAGTGCATTACCATTTCCTCTAGCCTCAAAGAAACTATAACATGGATCTACATAGCCAAATCTGTTAAGTCAAGGTATGGAGGCCATCTTCTAGACTAAATGAAGCTGGAATAATGCTATTTTTGCAGCAGTGATAATTTACTGCTCCAGCAATAATGCTGGATCGACTATGACACCTAGGCTCTTAACCAAGTCGCCAAGGGTGAGCTAGGGACCACTAAAAGTGAGAGGCACAATGTCCTTCAAGACCTCAGACTTTCTAACTAGCATTACTTCAGTCTTGTCAGGGTTTAGTTCCAACTTGTTCACACTTAACCACCTCTTAATTAATTTAACCACCTCATTTTAGCACTGAGGCTTTGATGATGTTTAGAGGGGGAAATGGACATTTGCATTTAAAAGAATATCTTGCTAGCCTCTTCTCAGAGCTTTAGTGAGATATTTCACTTTTGGGGGAACCAAGTTATAATTGTTGGCATCACCTTTAAATGAATGATGGTTTATGTGCTGTTCTGATATTTATTTGCAGGACTTCAGCTAATATAGGGATTATTTGCTGTGGCCTTCTTGTCCCCCTCTCCCCCCCATCTCTACTGCATTCATACCTAGACTGTATTTCTTCCTTTCTGTTTGCTATCCCACATTCAGCCTCCCTGGATAGAAAACCTCAGCTTCAATGGTGACCCATGAACAACTTTGCTGCCAATTGTCTGCTGTATGGTGCTTATGTGGATCTACTGCATAGCTTTAGACCTGGTTTCCATAACAGATTAAGTCTGAAGTTCTCACTAAAGCCTCCCTAAGACCTTACATGGGTTAACTGAGAACTGAGAATGCATTAGGCTGCCTAATTCGATAAACCATGCTGGAGAGATATCTGGCCAAGATGTCAAAAAGATCAAGAACTGAAAATCTTCCAAAATGCTGGCACATAATAGGACTCTGCAAAGGGGCCATTATCCATGATCCTGCATAAAAACTCAGTAGATAAATTCAGCTATGGGAATTCATATGTGCATTCTAGACCTTAAACAAATCATTTGGATGTGGGGGCTTGGCTTTGGGCAATATCCACTGTAAATACCTTCTTCTATTACTAAAACGTTTGTAGGCAGTAACAGGAAGCTATATAGAATATTTATCACTGCAAACTTCTGAATAAAGCTATAAAAGTACATTTCCATAGTTCCCAGACAAAAATAAACAATGTCTGTTCTACTGGATTCTTTTGCCAGGATACTGATTAGATTTCATGTCCTGCAAAAGGATAATATGAATTCAGCCTTTCCCTAAATTTATTTCTGAAGGGGTTTACTTGCAATTTAGTAAAAAATATGCTGCAGATTGGAAAGATGTATGACCCAGCTGTTTCATTTGCATGGCACAACATATAGCTAATCTCCTTGAAAGGAAGATAGAAATAGAGAAATGTTCGTGGCTGAAACAGTTTTCATCTTATAGCATATCCCTTTGTATGACGGACCAAAATAGTGTCTTCTGTTGACTGGTGGTTATCAGGCACACTAATTCCTTGTTTAAATTGCTAAGGCTGGTATGTATTTTATCTCATATTGGTATGTATTTTATCTCCCTTTAAAATATTGCATTCTCAGCCAAGTGAAAGATGTAATGATACCTGATAAGCTTGGAGTACCTAAAGATGTGACTTTTACAAGTCATTGAAATACAAGTGTTTAAAATGAGAGGGATTTCCATCCACAGAAATAAACTCACCACATGGCTAAGCTGAACTCAAGTCACTGGCTGTTGTCCAGATTCTCTCCTCCACTCTTTACATTTTACCATCTAAAACTGACCTTCTCAGCTCTTTACTTTCTACCCTGCCATTTGCTCATTCACATTCAAATGACCACCACATAGCTCTAATCTGTTCTGCAATCTAACACACTCACTTCAAAATTCATGTTCCTGGGTCAGTCTTAGTCTGGTAAAGCCTGTGTGTGGTGCCTCTATAGCATCATGCCTCTCAGTAGACCACTGCTATTAGACCTGCATGTTAATGACTTGAGGGGTTGGAGTCCAGTAGCGCCTTTAAGACCAACAAAATTTTATTGAGAATGTAAGCTTTTGTGTGCTACAAGCACACTTCATCAGACAATATGGGATGCAATTAGCAGCCCTACATATATAGAGAGTGGGCAGTGAATTAGTATGCAAAATAGTAAAAATGTTTTTAGCAGAGTAAAAGAATAACAAGTTGGGATCTGGTAACTGTCAGTTTGGGTTGACTGGATGGAAAAAACAGCAAAGACAATGAATGTCGGAATTGGAGATTGAGGTCTATGTTATTAGGTTTCTTAATTGTGAAGATTAATGAATTAGAGTCTGTTGTAATGTTTCATTGGTCTCCTCTAAAGCATGGGTTAAAATAACAACATTTTTCTGTAGAATGAAGCTGGAGTCTACTCTGTTCAAATACTAGTACAATAATACATTAGGATACAGTTGATGTATACCTCTCAAGTATTGGTTGAATTAACAACATCCCTTTTAAGAGTAAGGCCCAGCTGTAGCCTGAACATAGCAAAAAATCATCATTTTATCAGCAGTCTATCCATCCAAATGCATATGAAACATCAATGTAGTGATTTTGCCTTTTGGGAATCTATTTCATTTGTATACAGGGTCAAAAACTCATTACATCATCAACTATCATAATCCCACTCAGATTCAAATCCGGGAATCTCTCACAGGACAAAAATGGAAACAACATGGCTAATCTGACATCTATACAGATGACCTTTACTACTGTCTAGTAAACTTTAGATGCAATCATAAGAACACTTTCCTGGGAGTAAGAACCACAGAATAAAATGGGACTTATTCCCTTTGTCAATCAAAATTGCACATGCCTTGAGCCCTACATATTTCATACATGCAAATTATTTTGCATAAACTATAATAATGATTAGCATCTCTAAATGGGAATCTTATAAAGTAAGAGTGAAGGTAGTATACATTTATTCCAAAACAAAATCTTGAAAGCCCTCTATTTAATGAAAGATCCCTAAAGACCAAGCACTCAGGATGCAGCTCATCTGAATACTAACACATTTTTTCTATGATGCCAGATAGTTTACAAGTGTTCCTTTATAAAGAGGTGCTAGAGAAATCTCTCATAGAGAAAACCATATCACTTCCAGGAATTATTATGATTCTTTAGATTAAATTGTTTGCCCTTGTTGCTATGTAATCATCAGTCCCTTGGCCAAGATGGGGTCCAAAATCTATGAAATTACCATTTGTCTTTTTATTAGAACTTTCAGGATCTTAAGCGATACTTAAACCCAAGAGTTTCCATTCTCTACCAAGCCATTTTTAAAGCAATTTATTTCAGCCCTTGTATCTGCAAGAATAAAAGTGGCTGTAACTTGGTATATGAAAAAAGGTTTGAAACCCATACAAAGGTAAAGGCAAAGGTAGCCCCCTGTCACTGTGCAAGCACCAGTCATTTCCAACTCTGGGGTGACGTTGCATCACAACATTTTCATGGCAGATTTTTAATGGGGTGGTTTGCCATTGCCTTCCCCAGTCATCTACAATTTCCTCCCAGCAAGCTGGGTACTCATTTTACCGACTTTCGAAGGATGGAAGGTTGAGTCAACCTTGAGTCAGCTACCTGAACCCAGCTTCTGCTGGGATCAAACTCAGGTTGTGAGCAGAGAGTTTGACTGCAGTACTGCAGCTTTACCACACTTCTGTATAAAAAAGGAATGTCAGCTTTTTCTTTAATAGGAAATGCCACAACTATTTTCTCTAGGTGTTGGTAGCCAATATTTGATATTCTAGTAGGACTCTCTATACCAAACAACAGAATATGCAAGAATTGTTTAAGTATAAATACCTTCATTCTTGTTTTTTTGTGTGCATAAAGGTCTTGCTAAGTGTGCATAAAGGTCTTGAGCATAATCTTCAACCCTTGGGTTTGGGCCTCCAGGTAGTTTCTAAGCCCCTACAGAGCTGCCCCCCCCCTTTTTGCAAGAACTTGCTGCTAGCAGGCATGTGTAGAGAGAAAGGGCACCATTCCCCTTAGGCACTCAGCAATTGTAAAATGTATTCATGTGTGTATGTAATCACATGTGGGTGTAGCCATGTCTATGTGGGTAGTACCATCCACCCCATAAAAATTCGGATTTTGGAGCATCGGTCGTGTGTTAGGAACCAGGTTTGGGAGGCTCCTTTAATGGCTCATAACCATACTATAGATGACATGAGATTTATTTATTTATTTATTTATCTGGGATTTATATCCCGCCCTTCCCACCGAGTGGCTCAGGGCGGCTTACAACATATATAAAACTAACATAAAAATATAAAATTACACTTTAAAATTAACATTTCATAATATATAATTAAAATCAACATTTGTTATAACTATACATCATTGGGTGTTATTTACAACATCAGCATGTCTCTGGGGTAAATCAGGTAAATCAGGATATTCAAAAGACATTTTTACAGGAAGAGTTTTTGGATTTTTAAACTCAACTCCATGGCCCCAGTAGGTCTGAATGCCAGCATCAATTATTCTTGTTATCTTTAAACTATAGGGATTATTTTCTATCCACCTTAGGTTGTTCTGCTGATGTGTTATATCTCTTTAAGAACTGTCACAGGTGTTTGTGATTGCAAGTATATAATGTAGCAGTGTGATCGGTCTGAGATACTATTGGTGCTTGAATTTTTGCTGTTCACTACTGAAGGATAAGTTTTCTATCCTTTGTCCTTTTAATTTGTAATATGGCTTGGATATGGACTTTTTGTACATATGTTTATAGATTTTATCTGGACTATATGCCTCTATGAGGAAGACTCTTTTGGAAATGATGCCACCAGAGGCTGTGGAAATGATGGTCATCAGAGGCTTCAGTCCATCCCTTTGTGATAACAGACAGACAAAGACAAAGACAAATATAGAACTAAAAAAATCATTTATTGCAACACCTTTTTGGACTTTGGAGGATCAGCACCAGCACTTTAAATGAGACTGGAATGTTACTAATTGAACTACAGTTTGAGTCTGAAATGTACTATTGATTTTGTAATTGAATGACTATGCACATTGTACTTTTATTTTCATGAAAGTCTGCAAAATATTCTTTATAAATTCTAATATACTTTATTAGTTATTACATTCACCATCTGGAGGTTGGCAACCCTACTGTGTTTACAGTATGGAATTTCCTACTCCACCAATGAGAGTCATAGCTCTGATACCTCCTCTTCCTGTCATCTGACTCTGTCAAAGGACTTCCCATCACCTGCCTGCAGCTTGGTGGATGCAATGCTACTGCCTCAGCATTGAAGACAATTCCTGGATCTGGATCCAGGTGGGCATCCATGTTGGTCTGAAGCAGTAGAACAAAGTAGAAGTCAAGTAGCACCTTTAAGACCAACAAAGTTTTATTCCGAATGTAAGCTTTCATATGCATGCATACTTCTTCAGATGAGGGAACGGGGTACAGTGAGCAGAAATACATATCGCTGGTGGGTTAAGGATGTAAAAACTGATACAAAGTTAGGATCAAATGGCAAAATAGTGTAATAAATTGGAAGACCATTTGGTCTGGATATCATTTGCATGGGAAACCAATTAAAGGTAATAAAAGTTGCCAGTTAATTGCTCTTGCTACAAGTCTAGGTAAAACAAAAGGGCATGTATCTCCTACTGATGTTTGTCCACCTAATTTACTTTTTAACTTGTAACATGTATTATAAACATCATTCTATACATTATAAATATAATTCTAGTTTGCCATTAGAAAAAAGAATACATTAAAATATAGTGAAAATGGGTTAAATATATGTAATGAGATAAACAGCCAATATCCCTTATTTGAGTATGTTGATACAAAAATATTATTCTGATACATTATTCTAAAAGAAATACATTGGAATACTGTGGAGAGTGGGTTTAGCATATGTAATGAGATAAAAAACCCCAATATTCCTGTTGAGTCCTGGGAAGGTGTTTGCTCATAATAATAAGTTTCATAATAATTTGTAATTCAGCAATTTCTCTCTCCATTCTGTTCTTGAAATTCCTTTGCAGTAAAACAGCTACTTTGAGGTCACCCATTGACTGCTCTTTCAATTCCTGGATCTGGAAAAGTTGAGGATAATTGCATAACATTTTGGCTTCTTTTGGAAAGCCTCAAGGGTGCCTTCACTTTCAGTGCACCAGATTGTCTCAGATGTATTTCTGAGGAATTGTGAGATCTCAATAACAGGATAAGAAAGAAGCATACATTAACTTCATACATGGTAGAAGACAAAACAAATTAAGCCCCTTCTACCCCACAGAGTTAATGATGTAACACTTTCTTCTGTGTTTTCATGAATGACTTGGTCCCAGGAAACTCAGAAAAATACAAAACAAAAAGAAAACCATCTGGTTTCTTCTCTGCAACCCTGATTATGACTGGCAACCCTATCAGAATGAAAGACATCAGGAACAAACATAAAAGGCTCAGCAACCACAGACCAGGTTTCACAGCTAAAAAACAAACTGAACAAATCAAATAGGATAACACTTGCAAATTGCTCAAGACTTGACTCAGTCTTGTTTGGCATGTAATCATCAATAAGGTCTTGTACATTACTATCATCTTTTTTATCGAAGTCCTGGACCCAAAGCTCTGCTTACCGGTAGTTACAAAAGGCTATTATTTAAAGTTTCAGATTCTTTATGGTCCCTGACCCAACTGAGCAAAGAGTTCTACCAGCTTTATTTGATATGCCCTTCCTGAGCCCATGTGACAGCCATCTTGTTTCACATCCCATAAAGCTGCTCTCTAGTTATTTACAGTCTGTCTGATCAGCCTAGCCCTTAGGATGCTGTGCAATCACAGATGAAAGGATTCTGCCCATTACTCCCAGTCTCATCAGAGTAAATTATTAATAATTGCTGTGTATTTGCACAATACACAAAACAAGGAGAAGAATGTTTGATGAGAAAATACTTCTCTATAACTGAAGATCAGACAAAAAAGGAGGGTCACATTCACAAGCCCTTTCTTATCATTTTGCCACTAATTACTGGGTCTTCTTAAAGGAGCAGAGATGCCATTGATCATCTACAAAAGCGAGGAAAAGCTGTACAGACAGGTACCTGGATCAATACAAAAATATTCTTAATGAGAACAAAAGCCAGAGTTTGATCATTCAAAATTTATCCAGCAAGCTTTCTTCAATCACACTGAAACGGAAGACTATCTGGTTCTCATAAACTTCCAGATAGTTGTAGGCTTCTGATCTTGAACATCATAGTAAGCTCATTTGAAAACAGGGGTTGGTGGGTGTTGCTTTTGCAATTGCTAATGGATCAATGGATCCACCACACACCCAGATTAAAAACACAGTAATAATAGCCAAGGCTGACTTACTTCAAAGAGGTTTGTGCAGATATTTTTTACATTCACATTTTGTCAAGCTGCTTTTACCAGCCACCCCTTGCTGTAAGAATATGCTAATGTGTAATTAAACTGCACTGCCATCATGCCATATGGTACATTTGAAACATAAAAAACACTGTGTTCCATTATATGGGTAGGGTTGTTGAAAAGGGCTGGAGGAATAAGAGACAGAGGCGACCCTAGGAAAAAGGGATAGGTATTCTGTCCAGCTTTTAGCATTAAACATTGTTATCTTTTTTTATAAGACCTGACAGCTTTAGGTTAATGGGCCTTAATTTTCTGGCCATTGTAGATTACCATAGATAACAAATAACACAATCACTTTGATTCTTGTTTTCTTTTAATTTAGCCATAATTAAAGGACTAGATAATTAAGATATTGATGTTACCTTCAAAATCTGCAGATATCTGCTTTGATCAGCTAAGTGTATCGGTTGCATGCAAATTTCTGTTGTGCATCCGTCCAACTCCCACTGGAGCAGGGGGGGAGCATTACCATTGATTTCAACTGCCAGACCTTCCTGATTCTCTGAGAGTTTCCAGCATGATATTAATATGCAAGTCAAGAAGCAGAAGAGAGATACAGGATTCAGAAAGAGAACTTGGCAGTTAGGCCCTTAATTACATAGTGGCACGTGGATGATATTGGACCAAGAAGGCAGATGCAGATGAAATTAAATGATGAGTCTTTCACTTTAATTATACTTTGATGGCCTGATTGTGTAGTTATAATTGGAATTAAGCTGGCATTTCATTTGGCAAATGGAGACCAAGAAGAAAAAACAAGTTGTGCCATAGTTTAAAGTATCATCTTTCCCTGTAAATACTGGATAGCTAGGTTTGTAGGATGATTGATGGGCTCTACCTAAGATCTGACAGATGATCATTTATATTTTAAAGAAATCCCATCTAAATCGTTGCACATTGTTCATATTTTTTTTCTTTTGTGAAAGTATGGCTGTCCTTTCTCCCACTAATGAACAACCTCGATATACCATTAAAGCACCCTGTGAGACAACTCAGAGGTGTTTGACCAAGATGATATGCCTTGGATTTGCTTCTCAAGAGGCACTAGAATCTAGCCCTAACAACATTAGACAAAGGTCTGATGATTGACACTTTCCGTATCTAAACTGATTAAGGATGAGTCAAATTCATAGCACAAATTAGTCATATTCATAGAACAATGTGGAGAGAGTTACAACTTAATGAAGAGAGATGCTTGTTTTAAACTGCCTCACAGAGTTGTTGTGAAGATAAAATGGAGGATGGAGGAATGATGTAAGCAGCTTTCGGTTCCCACTGGGAAGACAGTTAAGGTGTAAATTAAGTCCATAATAATTAGTAGCCAAATAAAGGCAAAGGAAGCCCCATGGCACAGAATGATAAGCTGCAGTACTGCAGTCTAAGCTCTCTGCTAATGACCTGAGTTCGATCCCGGCAGAAGCTGGGTTCAGGTAGCCATCTCAAGATTTACTCAGGCTTCCATCCTTCTAAGGTTAGTAAAATGAGTACCCAGCTTGCTGGGGGGAAAGTGTAGATGACTGGGGAAGGCAATGACAAACCACCCCATAAAAAGTCTGCTATGAAAACATCATGATGCGACATCACCCCAGAGTTGGAAACGACTGGTGCTTGCACAAGGGACTACCTTTACTTTATATACTGCTAACTCACTGGATGGTCGTGGGCTAGTCATCATCTTTCAGCCTAATCTGCCTTACAGGGTTTTTGCAAGTGTGTGGGAAACACTCCTATTGCCACCCTGAGCTCCTAGAAGGAAATATGCAATTAAAAAGTTAAATCCATAAATACTAAGAAAACAATTACATGCTTCATCATTACAGCAAATGAGAAGATGGGAGCAATACTTATAAGAAGACTTGAGAGTGAGAAAAAGGTATTGTTCATTCCTTTCTCCAATGTGTTACATTCCCCAGTGTTACATTCAGGTTACTTTAAGATATGCATGCTTGGGATGAGAGCTACCATGTAATTCCATTCTTTACTCCCAAGTTTTGATGACTTGCCTAGCACTGGATATTCTCCATTTTGTAGCAGCACCATCTTTAAGAACATACAGGGGAACCAATTATTGAACAGCTATGCACAGGTGCTGTTAGTTCTCTTGTGCATACACATAGACCCACAATGACACAGGAAGAGTCTTGGAATAATTGGCTTTACTGAAAATATTTAGTATTCCACAAACCAGTCTGAGACATATTTTCACAGAAGTAACTAACATAAACTGAATTAATATGCTTTAGGCAAAGTACTTCTGTGAAGCTGTTGCTGAGGGAATGATTCAAGTGGTGTAATAATATAAATCAAAATACCTTTTAATAATTGGGATAACTGTAGCCTCTCATGGGAGCTCTTAAAAGCACATTTTTATTTAAAAGAGGAACATCTGCTAATGTAGCAAACTCCTGGGCATACTGAGGAATTGCCTCTCTGGGTTTTTTTTTCCTTCTGTGAAATATCTTCTAGGATTTTCCAGTACATGTCTTTTAGCCTACACAAATCTCTCCCTTGTTCCTCTTAAGAGACTCTGATCTTCTCTGATGAGAGATAAAATGTTAATAGTGTTAGGGGAAAATGTTTTAGTGTTCAGCAATCTAATCTAATGTCTTAGCAAGGAATATTAACTTAAGTAGTAGACACTGGGAAGGAAAGGTCTCCTGTTCAAGCACCAGTCGTTTCCAACTCTGGGGTGACGTTGTTTTCACAACATTTTCACGGCAGACTTTTTACAGGGTGGTTTGCCATTGCCTTCCCTGGTCTTTTACACTTTCCCCCAGCAAGCTGGGTACTCATTTTACCGACCTCAGAAGGATGGAAGGCTGAGTCAACCTTGGGCCGGCTACCTGAATCCAGCTTCCGCCGGAATCGAACTCAGGTCGTGAGCAGAGAGTTCAGTACTGCAGTACTGCTGCTTTACCACTCTGCACCATGGGGCCAGGCACAGTTTTTAAAAATGGGATTCACGCTGTCTATTCACATGGAAATGTTACCTAGAAACTGCAACCTTTTCCTTGGTGTTCTGTTGCTTCCTGCCTCTGGACAAAAATTGAAAGGAGAATTCTCATACCTTAACTAAAATTATATTAAATAAAAGTGTTTTATTGGAAATAACAGTTACATTGGGTGCATTAACACTACACTAAATAATGTGTTTTACAACTGGATTTTTGGTATTCTTACACAGTAAAAAATCCAGTTGCAAAATGTGTTACTTAGTGTAGTGTGAACGCATCCATTGACAAAGGAGACAATAAAACCAGTAGCACATTAAAACATAGCATTTGTAGGCTACCTGCTCGGCCACCATTTCAGTACTTTCTCATATGGGGAAATCAGAATCATTCAGCTGCTTGCGGTAATATGCCTAAACTCCACATACAAGCAAAAAGATACCAGTTTCCCACAAAACTGCAGGTTTAGTTCAGCTTTCTCTTCCAGTTTGTCCCCTGAGATCTCTTTACCTAGTCTGTCCAGCAAATTATTCACCAGCCTAGTCTATCCAGCAAGTTATTCGCTGTACATTTATTTATGCAATCATTCATAGTCCACCTTTATCACCAGGATTCAAGGAGGATTAAAACTACGACAAAATTTTTCAGTCAGTTAGCAAACAGATTACAAAATATAATATCATTTGAATCTGGTGACAAAGATGCCTAGTAAAACCACATAATGATGTGGACATCATCAAAGGACAAGAAGCTGAGCTGACTACATCACAGTTCTTCTCCTTTACAAGAATGTCCTCCTGAAGAATTCTGTTTTACATGTAAAGGGGTTGACATTCCTTCTTTACCTACCAGGGAATGTATCAGGAGTAACAAATTTAACATGTAGACCTGGATGAGTTCCCAGTCTGTAGGAACCCTACAGCTCCCTTTCTGACATGGTGTCACAATATGTCATCCAGGAATCTAAGATCTAAACCAAGAACTTCATGACCTGTGAATAGAATGTACTCTAAGGAATTACTTGGAACTATAAGTTCTCAGCAAGCAAGTAGTACAACAACATTCCAATGTCCGCTTTAAGGAGCGGGTAAATTGGAGTAGAGAATGGAGGCAGGACAGTATGCTTAACCCTTCCACTGCATACTACTTTCCCACCACAGTCTCCTTGTCCCAAACTGCTTCTCTCCCTACCCAATATATCTTTACCCTTGCCAGCACATGTCTATCACATGTCCATAAGAAGGAAGAAGCTAGCCCTGACTTGGATAGCCCAGGCAAGCTTGAGCTTGTCAGATCTCAGAAGCTAAGCAAGGCCAACCATGGCAGGTATTTGAATGGGAGACCTCCAGAGAATACCAAGGTTGGGAGGCAGAGGCAGGCTATCAAGCCACTTCTCTGAACATCCTCCATGCCCCAGTAGAAGTTGCCAGAGGTTGCAACTTGACTTACAGGCAACATACATAACACACACAGAACGCAAAAAAAGGAGGCAAGCAAGAAAAGAACATGACTGGAGAAATGGCAAAGTATTGCCATGACTTTTCTGCTTCAAATTACTCTAGAACCTGCTTTGTCTGAATGAATCTGTGGCACACATTTGTGTGTGACCTTGTGTTCTGTACAGAAAGGAATAGGAGTGTGAAATATTAGCAAACTGGCAAGCAAGATGAAGCCCCTAAACTGGCCAAATCTATAAGCAGCAGAATCACATTCAGTAGCTCCTTGGCCAAACATGGAGTATGTTGTCTTTGCTGCTCTTCAGATTCCAGCTTCGAGTGTAAGCCACCTCCTGAGCTCGGGGACCCAAGGCCCCATCTTGACCTTGACAGTGTTATTTACAGGAACATATTTATCATGTCCCCAATAACGTGGGACGGTGGATACAAAGAATATAGAACACTTGTCTGCATGGTGAAATGGAATGTTTGAAGCTTGAATAGCTTTTTAACAATCTTTCTTGTAAATGTATTATTATATTTGTAGCAATTAAAAATGTAGCCTCCAATGGGATATGTTCCTGTAATTATTTTTTTCTGCCCTGCTGATAAATTGCTTACATTCATTTGACATTTGCAGCGTCTCCGTTTAATTAAATAATCATAGAAATTTCTGCCAGATTGCTTGGTAGCCTTGTGTTTATTTCCTTTACAATGCAACATACTAACATTTTCAAAACAAGTGGGAATTACCTACTGGAAGAAAGACATCAGAAGTACCTGCTTTAGGAAGATAATAGTAGAGTGAATTAGCAACTTGGGGGGGGGATAGAAGCGGCAAGGATATAACAGATTGGTTCTCCAAGGAGGAGACACAGAATTTTTCTAAAGAAAATGAAATGTATAATTATATATAGACATAAATATATAAATTTAAATTATAACATTAACAGCCCAGCCAGCTTTACCCTCTGTGTGATCATCCAGGTCGAAATTGATGCTGGAACGAGGGATACCACAAAAGTACCTCCTTTTACCCCAAAACACTGTCCTTGCTTAGAAGATTTTCTAAAGGTTAAGAGTAACATCTGAACTGCTCTGGTTTGTTGTTGACAAGAGACTTTCTTTTTAGTCTGGATTGTTTTCTTAGACTCTCACCCAGAGTTATGTCATAAGCAATAAGCTGTATTAATTTTCTGACTTTCCCAGGTTCCCCTGTGCAGGATCTGCTGTGGATTCCAGTCCTGAGAAGAGGATCATAGATCTGAATAAATGGCCATAATGGAACAAGATCTGACAAATGGAAATGTAAAATGTCCATTTGCCAGTTTGCTTTCCTTTTGTATACACTGCAAAAAGGATAGATCCAAGTGGGCAGCCATGTTGGTCTGAAGCAGTTGAACAAAGCAGGAGTCAAGTACACCTTTAAGACCAACCAAGTTTTATTCAGAACGTAAGCTTTCGTGTGCTAAAAACACACTTCAGATGAGATTCCCCCCCCCCTGAAAAAATAACAGGACTGAGTACATGATTCTTCTATACTTTTATCCTCACAGTAGACTTATGAAAATAAGTGCCTCCAAATTAAGTAACTCTTCTTAGAAGTAAGCTTGCCAGTCCCTAGGTCCGGGCAGGGGATCCCCCGGTTTTGCTGACTCCTCCCCACTGCCAGCCAGCTGGCCAGCAGAGAAAAGCCTCGCCCCAACAGCCAGAATGTGCCCTTAGATCTCAGGCAGGTTTAGAAACTTGCAAACTGCTTCTGTTTTAAAATTGTTTTTGCTGGCCATCATTTTTTCATGCAAAACTGTTGCTACTTTTATTCACTAGGACTATTCTAAGTACCTATTCCCAAAGCAAATCCAGACAGTTACTCCCAAGTCCTTACTGATATCCATCAATCAGTCATGATTTTGCAACATGCATTGTCTGACATGCTTAGAAACAACATAAAAAGAGATGTATTTTACAAACACAGGCTGCATCAATAAAGACTCCTCTACAGCTCCTACAGCCTTTTTTTTCATTTACTAGGGATGTTCCTAATATGCCACTGTCCTGGAAGGCCATTGGTGGCCAATAGCAATCTGAACCAAGAATCAACAACAGTGGCAGTGCTGCAAGGATTTCTCAGCTCAGACTCAGGCAGTGGTAGGTGTCACTCACTCATGGCCTCCTCCCATGTTGCCACCAGTTAGGTCCACCATGAATGGCACCTACAATGCTGCCCCTGGTGGTCACTCAGCTTGGACCCAACCAGCTTGCTGTTGCCACTTGCTAGGTCCAAAGTAACAGGACTCCAGAGATTTCTCTACTTGGTTTCCTTCTGGACCTTTTTAATGTCCCAATCTGCCCCTGGCTTGCCACTAGCTAAATCTGTCATACAAAAAAAGCTCTAAGCTGACAAGAAACTAAGCTGGAATCTTTTGCAAACAAATAATACTGAATTTGGCAAAGTGCTTAGAATTCAGTCCCATTGTCTTTGATAGAAGTAAAATTGGCCTACATTCTACTTATTCAATCTAACTAGACTGTCAAGTCAGGCTATTTATACCACAAGTCAGAGTTAAGGGGCAAGGTGTCAGTACAGGAGAGTTGAACTTTGCTTTTCCATGCTATGTAATTTAGTTTAAGGAGGACTTTGACTTAACTTGGCATTTAATGACTTAATTATGAGGTAACCCAGGTTTGAAATGCCTAAACTGTGACATTGAAGACATTGATAGTAGAATGCTACAGCCTGAGAGGAAACAATCAGAATGGAACTGTACATTAATGTATGCATGAAGTAAGATACAAACATGTGTGCCACATACCTCTTCTGTTTCCTTTTGGGACTAATAATAAACCATCATTCTAAAATAATATGACAAGTTCAAGAGTGCCTAGGTGTAGTTCCTTCTGCCTCCATTACTAGGTTTTTGCCTCCATTTCATTGACAAAGCTATGAAATAAATATCCTCATTAACTGAACAGGTTGGCTAGTTATTATACCAGCTGAAGCTTGTCACCAACAGCCAGGAGTTGCTCTATCTCCCTAATATAGGAAAGCAGTGGAAAATAGGGTTCAGTTTTGGCTCATGAAAAGCAGTGAATGTAAGGGACAAGATCAAGCTTTTCCCTTTGCTGCTTTATTCCCATGAGAAGTAAAGACAGGAGCAAAGACTCTTGTTCCATGGATATGTAGATTTCCATTAACTTGTTTACTAGAGCCCTTGATTTCAGAAGTAAAACTGGTTTTCCCCATATCCATTCTCAGCAAGCTATGAATTCCAGCTGTCAGCACCACTCAGCTGGAGAATTTCATTTGGACAGTAAAATAAACATTCGCTGTGAGAAGATGAAATTGTGTTATCAGTCACTTTGTATTTTCAAGTATTCAGAGTGCTTTGCGTGGAGTCACAGTAATCATTGCAACACCTCTATAAGGCAAGTCATTATTGATCTAATATTACAAGTGGGAAAATAAGGTTGAAAGAAAATGTCTTGCCCAGGGGTCCCCAACCTTTTTGACTCTGTGGGGACTTTTGGGATTTTGCTACAGGGAGGTGGGCACAACGACAAAATGGCTGCAACAGTAGGTGGAGTCAAGCACAAGAAGTCAGGTTATAGAGAACTCTAATAGAAACTCATAGAAATAGTGTCCAGCTTACTGGGGGGAAAGTGCAGATGACTGGGGAAGGCAATGGCAAACCATCCTGTAAAAAGTCTGCCATGAAAAAGTTGTGATGCAACGTCACCCCAGAGTCAGAAACAACTGGTGCTTGCACAGGGGACTACCTTTACCTTTTTAATAGAAACTCACCATTTCAGGCGGAACATTTAACTACATAGCCAATCCGAAGCTTTTGGGATTTTGCTACAGGGAGGTGGGCACAACGACAAAATGGCTGCAACAGTAGGTGGAGTCAAGCACAAGAAGTCAGGTTATAGAGAACTCTAATAGAAACTCATAGAAATAGTGTCCAGCTTACTGGGGGGAAAGTGCAGATGACTGGGGAAGGCAATGGCAAACCATCCTGTAAAAAGTCTGCCATGAAAAAGTTGTGATGCAACGTCACCCCAGAGTCAGAAACAACTGGTGCTTGCACAGGGGACTACCTTTACCTTTTTAATAGAAACTCACCATTTCAGGCGGAACATTTAACTACATAGCCAATCCGAAGCCCTGCTAAGTGAAAGTCCCACCTAGCCATGTTCATTTTCAAAGAGCACTTGGCGGATGTCAGAGAAAGTGTCAGTGGGTGCCATGGTGCCCATAGGAACCCCTGATTTTGCCTCTGATCATCTAGTGGGCAGTAAGGTTTGAACCAGCGGTTTGAATTCATGTCCCTAGGCACTGCTGTATGTCTGCTCTCAAGAAAGCCATCAAATGGGGGAATGTTCAGAAGAGTCACCCTGGAAATGGTCACTGAACCAATTTTGAAGCCTTTTTCCAGCCTAAGACTTCCTCTGACTGAATTGTGTCTTCCCCTAGAGGAAGATCTAATAGGACTTCAACCTGATTAGCAGGCTGCAAGAAACAAATTTCTCCCGGAGAGCGCTTTCTCCAACTTTCTGTCCCTTAATAGCTCAATTGTTCCTTGGAACTCTTGCCTTGCTCTGCTACCTCATCTTCAACTTTATCTCCACAGCCCTCTTTCCTTCCTCCTTTCAGTCATGCTCATCTGTGGCTCACTGGAATTTTATGTTCCAGTGTTGCAATGTAATTTTTTTTGTAAGTGACCTGCAACTGCAGTTTTTTGAGCTGGGACACCAACAAAGTTCTGCTTCTCTTGCAAGTGTGTCATAAGGAACAGCATGAGCTGGGACAGTCAACCATGGGAGGCTTGATGGCAAATTTTGGCTTTACCTCTCCATAATGTGTGAAATTGCCATGGAAATTGTTCAACAATTTTATTTACTCAACAGTTGTTCAAGGTTAACTGCTGAGAGATTTCTGCATTTTATGCTGGGAAGGAGGAAAAGGTTTGAATCCCCACTCTGCTGTGAAAGATTACTGGGTGACCTTGGGCCATCACACACTCAGCCTAACCTATCTTATGGAATTGTTGCCTAGTAGCACCTTTAAGACTACTAGACTCCTTTGTTCCATTGCTTCAGACCAACATGGCTGCCCACTTGGATCTATCTTTATGGAGCTGTTGTGAGGATAAAATGGAGGAGAGGAGAATGATATAAGCCACTTTGGGAAAGGCAGGGTATAGAGAAAGGAATAAATAAAACAACATTGCAAGTGAACTTTGAAAACTACAAAGAGCTTGTAACTGAGTCCCTGAAAGTACAATAAGTAAGAACCACTGACCTAGAGGTTTGCAAGCTCTGATATAAGGAACAAAGTATGATTTGTCTAATTATTACGGCAATACATCCTTCCTTACATCATGAACTATCATTCAGTTGGGTTTCTGGACTGTAGTCTTGCTAGCAGTTGCTCATATCCATGTGCATACCTTTACTGTTGACCTGGGCTCATTTGGCTTCTTTAATATATCAGTTATTGCTCCCTTTCTTTAATTACTGAATAAGTAAGTAGGTGCATGATGATAGTAGGACTGGATTTGCCAGTATTGGGCAGCTTTTAATAATAATATAGGGAATTCATTTTGCTTCCCCCACCCCTTCTAGGATCATGCCAGGCCATACCCCCTGAGTTGTGAGCCATGCCCCACCACCCGCCCCTTACCCATACTGCACAACCCCACTCCTTCCCCAAGCCTCATCCCCACCCAAAAGGCCAGATTGTGCAGGAGTGCAGGTACTCTTTTGTGAGGAGTGGGCCCTCAGCACAGCCCCACACCGTCTCCCCCATGGAGACTGTACAAATGAAGACTGAAATTCATCACAGAAACGACAAATATGCCTTCTGGTTAGACAGGCGGTTTCAATGCTACTTTCTCTCAACATTTTATATTATACAGAAATCTTATTTGGAGCCACAGGAATAATTTTTACTTGGATCTACGTTTCACTTTTTTTATTTGTTTCCCAGTCCCTGTTGAAGAAAAAGTTGTTGGTACCTCTGGGACTGTTCATACTTCCTTAAGAAAAAGCAATGCTTTTGTTTAGGAAGAAGTGTTGGCGTAGGGAATTCATAATGGAAATGTTATAGGTTCCTTATAAACTCTCTGTTCCTTTCCATTCCTTGCTACTGTTTCAATAATACCTCAGGTCTTTTTTTGTAGCAAGCCTACTCAAAAGAACAAAATTCAGACTTTTAAATATGTGGGACAGTAACAGGTTCACTTAGCCCCTCCAAAGGTTCAGAGAGCACAGCACCTGAAAGTGTGAACCACTTGGTTGTTGACTAGTAGAGAAACTCTCTAGTTCATGGTTTCTGCTGTATGAGAAGAGCTGAGCAAGAGAAGGTGGATCAAGTGGGTTAGAACACAGGAACTGATGGATTTCTGTCTTGCTGTTCTATTGGTAACGCTCAAAGCAACCTACAATTTCAAATAAAAACAAAAATGTGCCACACTTTTTACCAGGGCTTTTAAAAAGCTACAGCGCATAGGAACACAGTTCCACCTTGGCATCAGGGGTGTGGCCTAATATGCAAATAAGTTCCTGCTGGGCTTTTTCTACAAGAAAAGCCCTGCGTGAAACAATACTGATGTCAGGGTGTGTGGCCTAATATGCAAATAAACTCCTGCTGGGCTTTTTCTACAAAAAAGCCCTGCTTTTTATCAAAGCAGTAAATAATTAGATTAAACAAATATCAAAATGACTTTCAGCTGTTGCCTAAATAATAAACCAAATGAGTGCCAAATGAATTTATATAGAGAAAGTATTACAAAATTACCATGGCACCACTAGAGATCAGATCCTTTATCAAGTTGCCACATGCTTAGAGGGTGACATGGGGAGACAAGACTCTGATGATAACCTAAAGTATGTTTGGGACAACAGTGTTCTTATCATATGGCTTCTTTACTGCTTCTTAAAAGTTTTGTATAGCTAAAACAGCACTTTGTATTGCATTGCTCCTAGAAAGCAACTGGAATCAACTTAGATTTTTTTTTTCAGTGCAGGTCAAATATATTCCTTACAATGAATCTGGTACTTCAGAAGGTATATGGGGTTTTATCTTGGAAAGAAAAGGAGGAGGGAGACGAAAAATGAGGAATACTGACACCACTGAAGTTAGTGGCAGAATTCCTATGACTTCAACAGTTCAAGATGGAGATGTTACGCATGATGACTTTGACTTGTTATCGATGATAAAAGGAAAGGAAAGGTTACTGATATGTCATGCTATAGATCAACTGTATGCTCTCTCAAAGAGTTTCACATCGTTCTGCCAGTATTGAACTTCACATCATTTTGACATGAGAATTTTTTGCTATTACTCTCAAAATATGTCTAACAGAAATAAGAGAGATGTCAGAAAAATTGAGTTAGTAGAGACATAGAATTACTTCCATGTGAAACATTTTATGAGCTGTGAAGTCTGAACCCTTAGAGAGAACACATCATAGAGGTATCCAAAGTGTTTTATCACAAATCCATGCAAAACTGTTCCTAAAGATCATCTATGCACATTCATAGCTGCCAGAAGAAATGATTGATTATTGTGTTGACTGCTTCATAATAAAGCTAAATAATGTGAGTTTAAGCAGTTTGCTGATGTTAGGGTGACCAAATTATTTCTGAGATGACTGATAGTCAAAATCAACTTAACATTGCCATCATTACTGAATACCTACAGGGTTAATTAAACATGTACTTAGCAAATTTGTTAAAAATTTGTTGAAATGCAGTGAACAAAAAAGTACACACCCGTTTTATGATGTCATAATATACACATTTGGATGGGTTGGATTACTGGCCCAACACTTTAACATTGCCGTCCTCTTTCCTGAAAAGGAAGCCCCACTGAATAGACCTAAGCAGGATCCTGAGTTGACATACCTAGGACAGCCCTGTAAATATCTCTGAATGTTTTGCCAGTGAAAAAGAAATGTAACACAAATGTTGAAAATCTGAAGTATCTATTGTGTAGTAAACTATAATAATTTTTTTTTATCATCTAGATTTAAAGACAGCACATAGATGTCACCAGTTCCATCTGCAAACAAACCCTCATTATTTAGGAAAATGGATCTGAAAACAAGCTACAGTTAAGGCATTACAATAAATTTGGATGCTTAGGAAAACTTTATAACAACACTGAATAATTCAATAAAATATCATTATACACAGTGAAGCATCAGCCATGTGCATTCAGTGGTGTTTGGTTCCAAATCCTTGCTTAGGGCTGGGCTATAAATGTTACAGTAACGGAATACGTCTTGTGGCTCTTTGACATGCCACCTACAGCTCTTCTGAGCACTGATCTCCAGCATGACACTTGCCCATGTTTCAGGAATGTGGGCAAGGCCCTTTCCTGGTGGGGCTTGTAGTTGGTAGGTGTTTCCCACCTTGAAGCAGTCATGCAGAGGACAGTCAAACTTCAAGACCCCCTGAAGTACAGGCTTCATGCCAGGGATGGAAATAGACATGGCTGTTTGGGTTGATGGTAATTGTCAACATGGCTGTCCATGAGCTGTGAAGTGAGGCTACAGACTCACAAGCCTGCTTCTAATCTCAGGCAGGGCTCTTTGGGACATTGCTACTAGAAGAGGAAGCTGATGATGATAAATCCTTTGACACAAGTGGGAGTTCTCCAATAGCATTGCAGACCCTGTACAGTAATTACAACCATATCCTTGAACATGCTTTCATAATTCATGTTTATTTATATAGTCAGAATAAGGGACTAAAAGATCCATAACTTACCATTCTTTCATTCTGAGCTTCATGGACTTTAGAATATGGAAGGTACTAAGCAGACTTCCCAGTATTAGTTTGCTCCATTACATATGAGTGTTTTTGAACAGCTAATAAGAAGAACCAGAAATGCAGGCTGCATTGTACAAACCTGAACCAAATATCTGAAGACATTTTGTATTTTACAAGTTATTTGAAAGCATCTTTCCAACAAGACAAATGTTGAATTGCACTGTCAAACACAGTAACTAGTAATGCTACCATTACTAACATCATGACTTTTGACCTTGAATCTAAGACATTTACAACAGTGCTAATTGGCTATAATTATTATTGCTAAGCACAGCTCTTAGAAGTATTTAATTCATCGTTCTGAAAGAGAAACTATGTATTTCACAAGAGGGGTTTTCAATTTTTTTTACAATTCTTGATTGTTTTCCTATTTTAAACCTCAAAGGGGCAGAAAAATAACTATCAGTTTTCCTCCTGTATTTTCTAGAAATTTCTCCCACACACTTCTACACAGCTAAAACTAACCAACCAACATACAGAAAAACAATTACTGAGTACTCAGAGTCGAAACTGCTTGTTTCTCTGTGCGATATGTAAACTAATACTATTTGGTAAAGCTTATGTGAAGGTTTGCCTGGCAGGAAGAAAGACTTGAAACATGAGCTTACGAGCTGAATATGAAGCACAGCTTCTATAAACAATCCCATATTAAGTGAATAACAGAAAACAGAAATTCGACACTGACAATTACTGTATGTTTTGCACAAAATCCCCCTTTTCTATTCAAATGATGTATCTGTTGAATGTATCTTTTGAGTGCACTGGCTGAAATTGCAAGGGGAAGTATGACTTTGTACTTTGAATCCAACGTTGATAAAGTACCTCAGTTGTTCAGAATTAGAGATTTCATTTGCTGAGACTTCAAGGCATGCTGGTATAAGAGAGGCTTTGCAGCTTGTGTTTGTGTGTACCCTTACTCTGAGGGAAGCTTTGCTGAAATCAAGGAGCCTCTCCTGTGAATGGATTTCTGACTGAAGCACCAGTCAATTAATTGTCTGGCTTTTAACCCAGCAATCAATGAAACAGCCAATTAAAACAAATAGTACAGTATATCTACACAAATGATATTTGCAGATTATTTGATGAAGACAGCCAATGCTCTTGACAAATTAACACAGACCAATCATTAATTGTTTGGCAAATTGTCTTAATGACATTACACAAGTCAAGAGATTCAGAGTGCTAATTTACAAATAATGCTGGTTTCTTTGCAAAAAGAAGGGCAGAAGAGACAATTCCTGGATGATTCTAACTCTCAGTTTGTCAGTCTTCAAGAACTAAATCTTCAAGTTAGGAATACTCAGCCGTGGGTTAATTCTTCAAGCACTACTGTTGTCTGTGTATGAAATACCCACCTCCAGTTTCACAATTTGGCCTCTCAGCAGCATGTGTAAATGAGGTCAATAGAAAAGCATTGTTTGAGGCAACACAAAAATTGTGTCTATGGCACTTGGTCATGGTTATGTACGAAGCACCATTTAATGCAGTCATGGGGGAATAAAGACAGATATATGAACCAGTGAGGGGATTTTTAATTACAGTGTGTGGGGTTTTAAAATAATATGAATGACCAATGACATGAATGACTTTTCCTTGATTTCTTGACCACTCCAGTTTGGTGTAGTGGTTAAGTTTGGAGAGCCAGTTTGGTGTAGTGGTTAAGTGTGTGGACTCTTATCTGGAAGAACCGGGTTTGATTCCCTACTCCTCCACTTGCACCTGCTAGCATGGCCTTGGGTCAGCCATAGCTCTGGCAGAAGTTGTCCTTGAAAGGGCAGCTGCTGTGAGAGCCCTCTCCAGCCCCACCCACCTCACAGGGTGTCTGTTGTGGGGGAGGAAGGTAAAGGAGATTGTGAGCCGCTCTGAGACTCTTCGGAGTGGAGGGCGGGATATAAATCCAATATCTTCTTCTTCTTCTTCTTCACTCCAGTCTGTGTAATGAGACATATTATTAAAGCAAACTTTCCCCAAAAAGCATCCCTTATAGTGAGTAACCTCATTTAACACACAGCACTTGGAAGTTACATTTCGTTTAAATTAATTCACTGAAGTCTGTTTACTAAAGCTGTACCAATCATCATAATGAACATTAGCTTCAAGGTACATAGAACTCTTCCTCTCGATGACAGTTAAAATAAATTAGAACAGAAAAGAGAAAAAATATGAGTCTTATTTCAAGGTAAAATTTGTAGAGTGCTAACAGATGACATGTTATTACATATTTAAGGTTTAAGATGTGCTTAGATTATTTTTTTAAAAAAACTTTTTTGAAACTGAATGAACTTTACCCTAGTGGTACAAAGTGAGGACTGCAAACTTAGGACCTACCAATGATGAGTTAAGAACATCCTAGTTAATTCAGTTTAAATATGTCAACTTGAACTCAATTCCTTACCTTATGATATTGTTAAGGCACGATATAAGAGAAGGTGGCTATTTTCAACTGGAATGTTCATTTTAGGCTTACGGCAGTTGGTTACAAGGAAAATGTAACAAGGAGAGCCAGTTTGGTGTAGTGGTTAAGTGTGCGGACTCTTATCTGGGAGAACCGGGTTTGATTCCCCACTCCTCCACTTGCACCTGCTAGCATGGCCTTGGGTCAGCCATAGCTCTGGCAGAGGTTGTCCTTGAAAGGGCAGCTGCTGTGAGAGCCCTCTCCAGCCCCACCCACCTCACAGGGTGTCTGTTGTGGGGGGGGAAGGTAAAGGAGATTGTGAGCCGCTCTGAGACTCTTCGGAGTGGAGGGCGGGATATAAATCCAATATCATCATCATCATCATCATCATCTTCTTCTTCTTCATCTTCTTCTTCTTCATCATCTTCTTCTTCTTCTTCATCTTCTTCTTCTTCTTCTTCTTCTTCTTCTTCATCTTCTTCTTCATCTTCATCTTCTTCTTCTTCTTCTTCTTCTTCTTCTTCTACTACTACTTGCATTTAAATCTCCTTTTAGATACTGTGTAGTCAGATGAAGACATTTTAAATCAGGCAGCAAAGAGTGCTTAACACGGTGGAGACGTAGATGTGCAAAACAAAAGACAAAAACCAGACCAGAGTTACCTTCAAAGAATATCAGTGAATTCATCTCAAAGCAAACTGTAAAATGCTGCTGTCTCTGTCTGAATCTAAAGGTGCTTAAAATGAAGCCCCCGGGGGGATTTCAATGGAACATGAGTGGTTTAGGACTACAGTCTCATGTATGACGGGTCATGGATTGTAACCCTTTGCAGAGTTGGGTCGGGCCCACCAGAAGATTCTTCCATCTATCTGGACTTAGTGACACCAGATCTCAAGTAAACATGCATAGGATCGGTCTGTAAGACTGCAGTTCTATATCCCAGCTGGCAGCTAATCCTATGCCAAGCTACTATAGTTTACCCGTGCAATCCTGTCCGAAGTTGCTCCAGTCTAAATCCATTGACTGCAATTGGCGTGGACTGCATAGGATCGCGCTGTTGAGGTAGTTGATCCCTTTCAGCCTGATCTACCCCGCAGGGTTGTTCCTGGGGATGAATGGAGAAGGGGGGAAACCTTGTAGGCTGCCCAAGTTCCTTGGAAGAAAGGTGGGGTAAAAAAGAGTGGGGTGTGGGGGGAAGACAGAGAGTCCTAGCTTTGATAAAGGCCTACAGAATGCGATAATGTACCGAAGAACAAACTTGCACAGCATTCGGTTTCAAAGCGCACCCAGAGTAATATGTTCTATTTGTTGGGGGAGTTCCCCTAGGTTAAAACTGTGGTGCAGAAGAGGGAATTTAACCCCTGCATGGTCCCTGCAACTGAAAGATGAGTCTGGTTTAAATCGCTTCGGTTTTATGCGCATTCTCCTCTTCCGAAAACCCTTCTGCCTTCCTAGTGAGAAATAGCGCCCTATGTCGATTCTCACTAAAGGCATACAGGCCGAGTCTTCGCCTGGAGTCCCTGAAACTGTGACGGGAGGGTTAGGGAATCTCAGTCTTGCTAGAGTCAGACGGTGTAACTTCCAAAATTCCTTGACAAGCGAGCTACCCCAGCATTTCTTAGGCAGCGGCTTAATACGTGTTTGTTTTCGCTTTCCCTTCAGGTGCCTGTCTCAAGGGCGACACAGGAGCACAGTCGTGGAGGTGGCGGAGGGTTGTCTTTGCCTGGGCGCAGAGCCTGCCTCCTGCTGCCACTGCTGACGGTCCCAGGGCCCGGCTCGCCCGCCAGTCCCCGAGGATGCCAATTAAAGGCCCTAATTGGACAGCCATACATCAAAGTCTCCCCCCTTGCCCGAGACGGAGCCCTCCGAGCTTCGGGAATCCGTTTCGTGGAGCTTTTTGTCTGGAGACGCGCCCGCGCCCTGTGGCCACTTAGCAGAACTCTCGTTGCCAAACACAAGGGGTTAAAATCAGAGGGCAAAAGACAGGCAAACAGACCGGCGGAGGGGGGGGGGCAGAAAGACGAATGGACAGACGGACGGATATGAAACCGAAGGGAAGGAGAGGGGCAATTAATTTAAAAGCCCCCTCACCCTTTCCTTCCGTTTGTGTCCCATTGGGAGAAAGACTTTGCATTCTCCCCCACACACAAGGGATCTGGCTCGGGAAGGTTTCTGGCCCAAATAAAGTCCCGAAGGCGCGGTAGTTTTGGCTTGCAACGAGCTAACACGGCGACCTCCTTTCGCTTCTCTAAGTCAAAGCGCTCCGGATTTCAAGTCTCTCAGAGGATCATTAGGTGTTTCGGATGAGCAGTTCTAACCCTTATGCCCACCTGCCAGTGGCAAAGCAAGCAGGAAGAATGATATCTCTCAGAAAACTTTCCAGTCCCGAAGGCGACCACTTGCCTTTTAGCAAGACAAAATTGCCTGGGACTGTTCCTGGATCAGCAGACTGTGGAGTCAGCAGCTGCTGACCTCAGCGTCCGACCCTGGCAGAAGTTGCCCCAGGGCAAGTGGTCCCCAGTCCAGCGCTGAGCCTTCCTCGAATGACCAGGAAATGGGCTGTAGATGGTTACTCCTTCCCTTCCAATCGTTTTACTCCCTCCCCGTTCGTGCAAATTCCCAATACCGTCATCATGTAAATATGTAGGCTTGATACATGTAGGCTGGTGGGACCGTGGCTCAGTGGTAGAGCATCTGCTTGGCAAGCAGAAAGTCCCAGGTTCGATCCCTGGCATCTCCAACTGAAAAGGGTCCAGGCAAATAGGAGTGAAAAACCAGTCTGAGTAGGCAATACCGCCTTGATGGACCGAGGGTCTGATTCAGTATAAGGCAGCTTCATATATGAGACGAAAAGGAGCTGTAGGACTTGAGCAGGCTCATGTCATCCGGCAGTGGGGTGTGCTCCCAAAGAGCATGCTCGGATATCTGGCAGTTTTGAAAAGTGATTTCCGGAAAGAGAAAGTATACTGTGGTAGAAGTCGGGAGTGATTGGCTGATGAAGCGAAGGGATGGCTTGGTGGTTAAGCATCCTCCCAGCAACCTGGCAGTTGAGAAAACTAGAGCAGAAGGTATTGGGAGGACTCATTCACCGCTAAATGACCTGTGGAAACTGAAGAGCACTGGATCATAGTAGCAGGATTATCTTACCTTGGCAAGTTGGCCGTCCTATGGCAGACCTCTGTGAGGTAAACCAGGTAGGATCCACAGATGAATCAGTTAATGACACTTCTGTTGACCAATGGGAAGTCGGCGATTAAGGTCAAGACAGGTGACGCGCAAGCTTCCCGGTGGTTCATTAGTATAGGAATTAACACCTTTTATATTGCTAGATTTTGCATTCCACTTTGAGTCTCAGCAAGAAAGGAGGGACTCTAAATAAATGACATGAATTTCTCTCTAAAGCCTTCTCTCTAAAGCCTTCTGGGAAATGTAAATAGTTTCGGTGCTACGGAAAGTTGTGCTGAAGACATACTACATCTCAGAGTTCAGACACAAGGAAAGCACCCGTGGCTTCCATAAGATTCCCCCACCAAAGCCTACACGATCAAAACTTTTCAAAAGTCAGGCGAACATTTCCAGCTCTTAGCCTGCCTCGGACTTCTAGGCCATTGTTTTCAAGTCGCGGGTTGTTTTATCTTTACCCATACTACCCTGAGGTGCCCATATGTGATGTCTGTCCTGGTACCACTTGCTTCTCCCCAAGAACAAAGAACCAATCCTGACTTTCCTCCACCTCAGGGGTGCCTGCAGGGAACAGCAGCTTAGAAACAGCTGGCTCTGTTGTGGGAAGACTCTAAATGTGAAGCCTCCCTGCTAGGGCCGGTGCTAGGCTTTCTGGCGCCCTAGGCAAATCACCCACTAGCCCCTCCCCCCAATTATTAAAACATATAGCGAAATTGAAGAGCGCCAAACTTGAAACTTTTCACATTTTTAATTTACTGATTTTTTATTTTATTTTTTTTTAAATGTGATGTTATCAAAAAAATTGTGAGCATAAGTGCATGCCAGCCATGTCAGGAAGGAGGGTGGCAGGATAGGATGAGGTGGGAGGCCAAGTCACACATTGGGGAGAGGGGGGTGGCTTGGCTTTGTTGAGGGCAGCTTGGTGATGGGAGAGGACAAGGTGTCAGTGGCCAGGAGCCACAGTCATGCGTCAGGGAGGGAGCGCCCAGTGGTACCCATAGGCCAGGTGGCGCCCTAGATGACTGCCGACTTTGCCTACACACCAGCCCTGCCCTTGCATTTTGTGTCTGGCCATGCCCCTCCATAGCAGCCATCTTGTGGTGGCACCCACTACCTCTTCTAAAAATTCCAATGCCATCTGCTTATCCCGTATCTTCTAACCACCCTTTTGTGTTGGCTGTCCCGGCGGCTAAAGAGGGGATCCGTTTCATCATTATACCTGGCTTGTGGGATTCTAATATGCTTCAGCTTCCGTCTTGATCCCAAACGCTTGGGGGGGGGGGTAGCTTATCAATGGACTATACTGATAGAAGAAGAGCTTGTAACTAAAGCCTATGCGTGAATGTGTTTGCATGTCAATTCTGATTAATTTAATAGGAGCTTCTCCCAAGTAAGTATGGGATTATACAGCATAGTATTTTAGGAATTCACTTAGGGACACACGGATAGCATTTTTTTCAGGGAGACAAACCAAAGTTGGTATACTCCAGAAGTAGATCCCAATTACTTAAATGTGATATATCCCCCTGCGAGTGTGCTTAGGCTTGCATCTTTATTTTGAAGAAACATGATTGAAGTCCTGTTGTACCACTTCTATCCAAACGTAACTCAGTTGTGAGTTCCACCGATGTCCCTGAGATTTTCTTCTGTACAAGGACTCCAATTTAGCTGAAGTGGCCTCCCAATTCTATTCCTGTTTATTTGAACTAAGCAACCCTCTAGGACTTATTCTCCAGGAAGTATGCAAGGGCTCTTTAGACACACATGGTGGGGTTTAGTTCCCCACCTCAAGGATTGGCGCTGCCCACCTATCCAAATATAATTTCCCAGAAAGGACAAGGGCCCCAGAGCGCCCAAAGGGACCGGAATTTTAACTCCCTCTCCCAGCCTTTTCCTCTTGGCAGCCTGCACGACCCACGGAGTAGGGGTGGGGAAATCTGAGTTCCTTGCTCTGTAGTTTCCACGGGTCTTAAGACGCCACTCATTCTGCAGGGGAGGAGCTTAGGCGGTGGGCAGCTGAGTCTTCGATGCCACCGTGCATGTCTACTCTGGAGTAAATGCGTCTGGATCCCCAATACGTTCGCAGCTCTAGAAATAGGAGTCACTGAGACAGCATGGAAATATCCTTCCAAATAAACGGGGGTCAGTCAGTTTAACCCGGCCAGGTCTGTACAATTGGACTTCTAGAAGCTGGGTCGTCTCTGTGGGCCTTCGGTAGACGTGGTCTCAAAGTGTTCGGTCGTTTACTGCCCACCGAAGCCTTTCTGCTTCATTCTGGAAACAGAATGCTTTCCCGTTTGGTAATTGCTTCCGTTAACGGTGCCTACCTTTTTAATTTTTTTTTACTAGCCTTCCGTTTCTCCTATAAATAATCTGGATGAAGATGCAAAGGGATATGACTCTCACAAGATTGGACAATTGATTAAATCTGTGACCTGCAATTGCGAATAATCTTGAAAGGCTATTTAAACAGATGAAGGCCTAAATTGTCTCGCTTGTATCTGAATTAATTTCTCATTCATCATCATTATGGAGTGATTGGTCTATTCAGGCTCCTCATCCTGCTGGAACGAAACTGGATTTAAATGAGATTGTAACACAATTTAAATGCTCTCCGGCTTTAACGAGGCCAATCGAGCAGCTGCAATAAATACAAATATTTTTCTAAACAGCCTTGTTTTAAATAATTGCTTACTGCTTTCATGTTACATTTTAAGTGGCAATCTTGGTCTCTCCAAGCACAACAGCCCGCCCGCCCTCTGTTGGGGGTGGGGGTGGGGGGAGCTGCTTTGTGGCTCTAGAAAGCCGTCTGGTTACTACAGACTTTCTTTGTAACAAAGGGGGTCGGGTTTTGTTTTTTTTGGGGGGGGGGTGCACATCTGTACGGAAATGTTATCTGGCCTGAGCAGAAGGGAAATCTCCAAGCGATCAAAGCTTTGGTGGTCATTCGAAAAGGTTAAATAGGTCCAACCTGGCTGGAGATTATTCTCTCTTAACAAACACACGCCGATACACGGGCGCGGATGGCGCAGCAGTCCATTGGAGGTGCTGGATGCCGGGCATCTCCTAAAGAAATGTACTTAGTGGTAAGGAGAACCACTGGTTTCAGTCGAGCTTGGCTTGTGAATAACAACGCGGAGAGACAGGGAGGGAGAGACAGCTGCTGCCCAGTTATTTGCCAACAGAAGGTGTTCAAGCACCGAGGAGCATGAGATCGTTTTGCTAAACAATCTCCATCCTAAGCAACACAGACTCACTTACCAACAGTATTCCCTCTAAGCTGAGTTAGTGTGAGCTAGCTCACAGCTTTTTAGCCTCCAGCTCACATATTTGTGCAGTAGCCCACTACTTTAACGTCAGTAGCTCACGAAGTAAAATTTTTGCTCACTAGACTCCACAGTTTAGAGGGAGTATTGCTTAGGAGCCAATAATATTGAAAAAGTAACAAAAGTTTGTTTGATGAGTTCAGGGTCACCAAAGGCCTCCCTTGGCCCTTAACATTCTCACTTCCTTTCCTGTGGCTAATATAAAAGCATCGACTTAATAATGGGTGGGCGCTTCCAAGCATCTGGTGAAGCGAGCTCTGACTCAGGGAAGCCCTTGAAATGCAGTTGGACTTCTCTTTTGTTAAGCGGCAGGTTTAACTTCAGGATCATAGGAAGCTGCCTTGCAGTAAAATCCCGAGTCCCTCCAGTCTTCTGTAGTCTCTGTTGCCCGGATTGGGTGGAGATTCCCAGAGCTGGAGGCCGAGAAAGGACTTTCCCATTCTCGGTTTGCTTAACTCCTTGAACTGGAGGGGTTCAGACTCCTGCTCCACCATTATGCCTCCCTCCCTTTATACGGTATTAGTAATATCCCTGACCAAGACTATGGTCAAATTAAGGCTGTGAGACGGGGTGGAAGAATGGAATCCTAGGTGTTCTGGCTTGGACATGGATTTGATTACAACAATGGAACTAAATTCGGAGGGAGCCTGATTTAGTTGAACCTCTTCTAACAGGTTCCGACAGACAGACAGTTCGTTCAGACCCAAGATTCTATTGGAACGCACTTGGATTGATGCATGTCTTTCCAGGGGGTCGAGCAACTCCTATTCCTTTCTGTGAGACATGAGGGTTTATGGTCCCATTTTCACGCGTGGCTTGGAAGTCAGGAAACCTCAGTAGCTTGGATAGGTCCTCCTTGCGCACCTGATGAAGAAGCTTAGAGTCCGGATCCCGAGCCCAACATGGTGAAGTAGGTACGCTTCCTTTAGAACCCAGCGTCACTCAGTCTTGAAGCGTGTTGTGTTGTTCAGAATTCGAATTAGTGCGGCAATTTTTATGCTCAACCCCACCGATATCATTCACTCCGTTATCAAACAATGCCCGAGTAAAATCCACCTGCTATTGGGCTGCCCGCACCCACACTTCTTCTTTGCACTTCTCTCTATTACGCATATTTTGAAAACACAAATGCGTGTCGTTGGATGAGAAATGGCTTATCTTAATAAAAAGTAAGCCAATCGGAGTACCTACTGAAGGTGAGGGATCAGCAGAGGGAGAAGAATAAGGAATTTAAATAAAGGCAAAGAACAAATGTGCCTTCTCCCCCTTCTTATAACAGGCAGTGAAGAGAGAAGATTAAGCCATTCTGCTCCGGAGAGGTCAACTAAGCTTGACGTCGTGTTCGCCCCCGTGATGACACTGTTGTTCCTGGCAGGATCTGGGGCGTTTGGCTTGACATATGGTGGCTGATGTTCGCGGGGGCTCGACTCAGTAGTGAAAATAATACAACCAGCGGGGGCAAGAGAATAATGGCAAACAAAGGACACCTCTTCGGATGCTGCCATTGCCAAACCCTCCCGCTGGAGAGCTAATGGAGCCACGTGGCTCCTGGCTGCAGGGGGCGGGAAACCAGCTCGCTGTCAGGCAGAGGCCACGGGAGTTTTTTTGTTCAGGAGAGGGGAACTCTTCCCTCGGAAACAGGGATGTCAGGAGGCTGTTTGAACTGGAAACCTTAAAATAAAGAGTACTAATATATGAAGAAAAGGGGGGGGCGGGGCTGGCAGGATCTGTCATGAATTTAGGACCGTCCAGGACACGAGGACCATCTTCATCATTCTAGAATACTCCGTTTCAATTCACCCACAGCAATTCCCATTCCTTCTTGAACTGGGGGCGGCGGGGAGGGCGCGGTTAGGAGCTCCGTTTGGGTGCAGAAACATTGGGGGGAAAGACGTGAAGAAGAAGAAGAAGAAGAAGAAGAAGAAGAAGAAGAAGAAGAAGAAGAAGAAGAAGAAGAAGAAGAAGAAGAAGAAGAAGAAATTGGATTTATATCCCGCCTTCCACTCCGAAGAGTCTCAGAGCGGCTCACAATTTCCTTTACCTTCCTCCCCCACAACAGACACCCTGAGAGGTGGGTGGGGCTGGAGAGCGTAGTGGTGGTTAAGAGCGTGCTCGGATTAGGAGACCTGTGTTGAAGAAACCAGTGCTCTGGTTTCGTGACCTTACCTACTCTGCAGGGTTGTTGTAAATGTAAAACGAGGGAAGAGAGAACTAGGCGCGCTCTCTGAGTTTGTCGAATGGAAGGTGGGATAAAAACGTACTAAAGAGATAAATACACTTAACTGCGACAACTAATCCGCATTAAACGCCTTCTGGACCAGAAAATCACTCTGGAGAGAACTGTTCCTAAGTATCTTAATCACGAACCCTTCAACAGTAAAACAGAGAGGCTTGCATTTACATGGGGGGAGGGAGAGAGAGAGGAGGCAACCCCGAAGATGGCCGGCAGAAGAAAAGAAGGATGAACTGATTTGCTGGTAACGGAGCAATTTAATGCCCGAGTTCCAGACCCGCTCAGTGGGATCATTTAGTGCTAACCCTCTCTCCAGAGCTCATCTCCCTTCCTTCAGTTGCTTAAGATGAGCATTATTCCAAACATATGCAATGCAATCCGTTCGGTCACACTTACAAGAACACGCTTTAATAAGGCAATCAATCACACGCTAACAACCCGCCGCCGGCCTGCTGGAGCCGAATTGGGCTGGATGGGAAGTGGCACCGCGCAGGGGCATGGAGACAACCGGCGCTGGCGGCTGACAAGGGGGCGGGGAGCCTGAAGCGGAGATGCCCATCTTCGCTCGCAGCCTGTGTGGGCAACCGGCTGCAGAAGCCTCGCCTTCCCGCGCGGCCTTGCTGGAGGAGAGCTTTCCCATCAGGCAGACCCCCGGATCTTCTCCTCCTCGGCCTCCTATTGAGAGAAGGCCAGGAACCAGCAGTGCTTCTTGAATGCAGGCCATCGGTGGCGCGGAGGTTTCGGCTCCCATCCCTCCCTTCATTTCTCTCCTCCACCCTCGCGCATCTTTCCTCTTCCCCTCCTCCTTTGTGCCTTCTCTGCCATCAAGCTATTACCAAAGGGGGTGGGTTAGTGGGGTTTGTTGTTGTTGTTGGGGGGGGGGGGTTAAGCAACAACCCACCCACTCCACCGCAAGAGGAACATTTCATTATGAAGTAATGAGTAATTCCACCCAGCAAGATGTATTGTTATATCTTCCACTTCAATTTAGAGGCAGAGTGGCTCAATTACCTAGAAAATACAGTCAATTAAAGGCTGCTGATTGGACACGAGGACGGATCATCGATCTTGTACTTTCCAATATCGCTCCAGACACCTCATTTTCCCTCCCTATTAACTGAAAATACGCTTGGCATTACCGCAACCCCGCAGCCTATTTACCTGTCGCAGGCAATCTCTGCCCTATGACCGAACCGCGGGAAAAATTCACTCGCGCCTCTGGGCTGCAGGATCCGCCAGAGAAAGCCCATTTGGAAGACAATGGCTCCCAGTGGGACACTTGAGAGAGCGGGATAGCCTGGCCTGGCCTTGATGGTGGGATGGCTTGCATTTGAGGGGCGGGGGGGAGAACCTCCTTCCCGTTGGTGTCAAACTCCGCGGCGGCAGCCCCAGGGCTTCGTCTTTGAACTGTTCCTCCAGCGTCAAACATCTCCATCAATTTCGCTGAAAAGTGACGTTCGTTTTCAAAAGCCTGCCTCCCTTGTTTAAAATCCCTTTTCCATGAGAGGCTTCAGATGTGGGGCTTCCTGGGGGGCATCTTCCCAGACACGCCTCTCAGCCCATGAGGTTTGGGACCCTGGTCAAGAAAGGAGCTGACTTCAAAACCTGCCCCGTCGTCACTTGCCAGGATTTTTAAGTTGGCCATTTGCAGGACCCTCCTAAGCGCGGTTGCACCTGTCTAAGTCCCTGAGCTGACATCCTATCGAACCATTCCCATACACCTTACTCGAAGAGAAGCCCTTTGGAAAGTAGTTCGGCATTTCTGAGTAGACGTGAAATAGAGGGAGGGAGTTTGTCCCTGAAGAAGATGTCAGTGATTCGGAAGCTTGCATGCTTCCCGAACAGCCTACATTCTTCCCCAGTCCCACCTGAGTTAGCTCAGAACTGAGCTCCAATACTGTCAATGGAACATTTAGGTACTTAATATTAAGGTACCTAAATGTTACCTAAATTTGTATCCTTTTATCTCTTTTTAAACATGACTTCTTGTCCCTTGGAACAAAGTGACAAGTGCGGTCAACAAAACGCATTGTTCTTTTCTGTGCTCAGCGTGTACTGCAGGAGTTGTCTTAGTTACTGTTTCCCATTCAAAAGAGAGCCAGTTGGGTGTAACTGTGGACTCTGATCTGGAGAACCGGGTTCGATTCCCTACTTCTTCACCTGAAGCCAATCACAGTTCTCTCAGTCCAAAAAATAAGCCTAGCTCGCCATAAAAACTGCTAGTTTCAGGTTGCCAGAGGATCTTCAGATCTCCTGGTTTATATTACACCCACTGCCATACGATAATTATTAATCCTTATTCCCATACAAAAGGGGACCAGCTCAATCCTAAATAGAGTTATTCTGTTTAGGAGTGCAATCAATAGGCTTAGCGTAACTCTGCATAGGACTGCAGCCTATGTCAGACAAACAATGAAGGACGTCTTCCTCTAAACATCTGAAGGAAATGTGAGGGGGGGGGGGTGTTTGGCTTCCAGTGGGAGCTTGACGCCTGGATTCGCCACCCACTTCCATGTTGTGGAACCAGCATGCAAGTAAACGCGCTTAGACTCCTCTCCCCAGACAAATTCACTTGGATGTAATTTAAACAGGACCACATCAATCCAAAACACACCAGGCTGGAGAAAAGATGCGTTTTCCTTATGCTATGACTTGTCCGGGTAAGGCATCAGGCTGACCGTCGTAAGGCTGTTCTTTGTGCTCGTTCAGTGGGGAGTTCCACATCATTTCAGCTGTCAAAGGGAAAGTTGTTCAGTCCCTTGTCTTTTTCACTGGCAGAGGGATTTATCGGAAAACAAATCCCTAGATTTCAATGAAATTTACTTCCAGGTGGGTGTGGCGGGGACTTTAATGGGATTTTTATTGCAGTTTATGTTCGCTTAGCGTATCTCACTGTTATTCATTTATAATAATTGGGAGCCCTAAACAGTAATGCCAAAATGACTGGGTTTACATAAAGGCCCGCCCCTCTGTTTTGGAGGAGTGTATATGGTCCACTTTTGGAGCCTGACCTCTCAAAGATGAATACATTTCAAGGGGGTGTTTAAAAAAAACCCCGAAGAACCATATTTTAGAAAAGTAAGAACCCCCTTTCTCCTTCTTCAGAGAATAATCCCTGCAGAAGTGGGCGTTGTTTACAAGCGTCTGCAGGACTCGACCTTCTCGACAGTTCTGCTGCTCAGACCTTCCTGGAAGTGAACAGGAGCAGAGCGTTTGTTCGCCTGACGGGTCTCCCGTCGGTTTTGCCTTCCTCACTTCAACAGGGCATGCGCGGGTGAACTGTCTCAAGCGTCGTGATCCAAAGTTTAAAGACAAAGGACCATCTCCGAACCATTTAACCCGGGGAACTTGGAAGGAAAGCAGCATGAGATTCCATCACCCATCAATGCTGCAAATGCATTTTGTAGCATCTTACAATTATTTAGGATTTTTAAATAAAATTTCCTGGATGTCAATGACTGTCGTGAATGCACTACCCCCAATTTAAATCTCTCCAGATTCTTTGGAGGAGAGGCATGTGCATTTTCTAAATAAATAAGTAAAACGGGGTACATTTGGTGGACTCCGGTGTGATGGATTCTGAAAGTGGACTGTTCATTTTGAAGCCTGCCTGCCTATGGCATCTTCGAAGCGTTAAGGGGAACTGGGCAAGCTGATCTGTCCCTTCTTCCCTCCCCCCCCCCGCCCCTTCCCTTATTGCCATGACAAGTTAACTGGAATGTCACTTGGACTTGTCTGAAGCTCCAAGAAGTAAGTATGTAAATAAATAAATGCCATTCAAGCACGTTTTCGTCCTTGATTGCTTGTTTTTAAATCTCACACCGTGTTTTACATGCCTCTAGCCTTTTCTTTTCTTTTATCTCTAATATGGTGATAAACAGTGCTGAGTAGGTCTGGGTGCACTGGCTAGCAGAACAATTGTAGATAAAGAGGAATTTACCAGTCCATGTTTATGGAGGAGGGAAGGGGGGGATTGTGGGTGGGTGGGGGGTGTGATATGGGCTCCGTTCCAGATATCCCCCTCAACACTGGTAGCAGTTACCCCAGGAGCATTACCTTCCACTTGAGGTTGGTTGTGCGTGTGGTGCGCCTGCCAATACATCTGGGGAGGTGACAGGTTAAAGATTGCGGAAGATTAAAGAGAGAGAAGGGAGATGTACAGGCAAGTACAAGGAAGGAGCTGCTGTAAATCGGAAGGCAGAGAAAGGCAATGCGAGAACTGAAGGTGAACCAGGAAGGAGACGGAAGTTCCTTGGCTTTAATTTGCAGCCCAGTGATTGCGGGAAGGAGCCAGTTCTGCTCCCTGTCACTTAATCTCTTCCCTTGGCGGCTTGTTAGTGTTTGGCAGGCGCACCGTCTCTGCGCTGAGGATTCTCGGCAGCCGACAGGCTGGAAAAAAGCTTCCCCTGCATATACATCACTTGCTAATTTCGCCCGTGTGGTCAGAATTCAGCGACTGACAATGGAACGTTGTTATTTTAAAGGACAAATAGCTTTGACCCCTCCGGGCTTCTTTCTGCCAATTTCACTCTCCCCCTTGCGCCCCCCCCCTCAGACTGGCAAGAGACAAAAGATCACACGGGGGGTGGCGAGAATCTCATTCTGAAAGTTGGGGGAAGGTAAAGCATACCCACGAAAATGTGTAATATGCCCCCCCCCCCTTTAAAAGGCAATGCTTTGAAATGGCAGTGCAGTTTTAAAATGGAAATAACTAAGGTGTCCGTCTAAAACCGCAAATCCACAAAGCCCCACAACAGTTTCTGTTTAATCTGGCAAAGAATAAATCTTTACTTTCATCAAGCATACATTTTGTTAAGATAGACAATGCCTTCCTTTCAAGTATTTCAGATTTGCTTTTTAGTCACATACACAAGGTTAAGCGTCTGCTTCCGGCGGTGGAGGCGGGCTGTCCTATCCTAGCGCTCCGGAGGCCGAGACAAGTCCTTCAAAGACCAAAACAAAACAAAAAAAGATCGAGCTCTTTTTTTTTAAATGGTGCAAATAATGTTTTTTCAGTGTTTGTCTGCTTCGGGACTGGGGCGGGGGGTGGGGGAGTGGCCTTCATAGCTGCGCATCATGCCCGCTTGGCCAAGTTCTCCTCCGCCACCAGTAGCTTTGGGGCTTCCACCCTAGTCAACCAGGGTTGACATCCTTCCGAGACGGAGTTGCTTTTAGGTTCCTTCCTTGTCGGGTTCCGGTTGAACTCCGGCTGGTGTCCACTCAAGGTGGTTAAATAAACACTGGCTGGAAGTTCTGGGACCGGCAGCCGGTCTCTCCACGAGGAGATGAGACGGGGATAACCTGAGATGAAGCTTCTATCTGGTCAAAGGGACCTCTTCGCGTTGGTCCATGGAGACCGAGGAGGCTTTGCTCAGCACCGAGGGGGTGAAGGTGAGGAACGAGTCCGTCCGCGTGGTGGCCGAGCACGTAAAGTCCGATCCCGAAGGCCTTTGGGGCAGCCCGTTGGACTGGCCCCCGTGACACGCCAAGCAGGAGCAAGGGCTGCCCCCGGCGGCGCTGCTCAGTCCATGGGCGGCCGGGCCGGCATAGAGGGAAGGGTGCCTGAAGGCGCAGAGCAGCTCCGGGCGCGGGTAGGGGTGGGAGAGGACCCGGAAGGTGTCCAGCGGCCGCAGGGGGGAGCTGAAGGGGGCGGCGGCGGAAGCCGAGGTGGCCCCCAGGCCCATGTGGGAGTAGTAGGGTAGGGGCAGGTGGGAGGGGAAGGGGTAGGGCAGGTTGCCCGTGGCGGCTGCGTGGCTCATCATGTAGGTGTAAAAGGCCGGGTCCGCCGGGTGGGGCCAAGTCATGGCCAGGCGCTGCCTCTTGTCCTTCATCCGGCGATTCTGGAACCACACCTGGCGGAACACACAGGAGGGGGAGAGACCACAGCAAGCTCTGTAAACCCGGTAAGGAAGGCAGCCCTGCTTGCCCGCTTCCTCGCAAGTAAAGCTGCCATAAACCTGCCGCACATTTACTTCTGAGTAAGCCTGGAGGGAGCGACTTCTTTCCCCGTGGATCAGCCTGCCGCACTTCCTTTCCGCCTCACACACTTCAGTCTTGGGGATACTGGTTCAGAATCAAGGGCCATTTTCAATAGAGCTTACTCCCAGGTAAGCGCGATGGCAGCCTTATAGTAGGCCCAGACAATATACTAGGCAGACAATAGAACAACAAGAACATGTCTCTGTTTTGTTTTTGTTTTTTTAATATAGCTGGGTTTTAACCCCATTTTAAATCCCACTTTTTGCCTTTCATAATCTAGTCGCCAGATTTACATAATTCTTCCGGCTTTGAGAGCAGCAGAAAAGAGAAAGCGGGGCCTACGACTGCAACACACACACACACACACACACACGCATATTGTGTGTGTGAGAGAGAGGGGGGTGGGAGAGAGAGACCACTGGAAAGGCTGGGACCTGCCTATTTGCATAAACCTTTTTTCAATTGTGAGATTTTGACAGATTTCCCCTCCCCCCCCCCTCCCCAGGAACTGTTCCTTCGAATGCAGTCGCTGGAGATCCACCGGGAGCTCAGGACTGATGTGTTTTGAAGCCTGGCTAAATTCTCTGTGGCTCAAGACAGAGAGTCGCTTCTTCTGCCTGGCATCCTACCCACCCTTTCAAACAGTCGATGTCTACAGAATGAGGAGGATGCGGGCTACACCCCGCGGAAGTGAACGGGAGAGCCAGTCTTCGCAGGTGACACCGGCTTGTATCCTGACAGTCTCGGGCTGTGGAATTTATTTCCTGCTGGTGGTTTCATATGAAACCACTGGAAACACTAGGAAACGTCGATGTTGGGCGTCGTTTAAACAAAAACACGCAGAGACCCACACTATTCATCCTGCAGCCTGACAAGGAAGTTTTCTTATATCTTGTTCTTTCGGGCCCTGCACATTTCAGCAAAACCTGCCAGCCCTTTCCACCGCAGCAAGGCCAGTAGGGCTGACACCCGTTTTCTTGGTAACAAGTGACAATGACGTCTCCTCTCGTATTGGAGGACTGCAACTACCCTAAAATCAGGGCGGTACGTAGAAACCAAGCCCGGTACTTGAGCCGACTCATCCCCAGTCAGCAGCCCTCACCGCCTCTGCCCTGCAGACAGCAATGCTCAGTGCGGACCACTGGGAACACCACCGCCCCTCCTTTGAGCACTCCCAGCTAGGCAGGAGCCCTCCTTATGATGAGGGCCGAAAGGCAAGGCAAGCATTTGGCTCTGGGCGTTTGTGGGGCTGCCCCGTCTCCAGAGCGGAGCAGTTCACTGGAGGGCCCTTCCTGGGGCTTCAGCCAGGGAAGTCCCCCTGTGCCGCCGGCCCAGCGGCAGGAAGCTCAGCCCTTGGGGGTTTCCACGGCGCTAATTGGAACCAGGAGCGCCCCCCCTCCCGCCGCCGCGCCCCGTTTGCAAGCCTACCTTGATGGTGGTTTCCGGCAAATTCAAGGCGGCCGCCAGCTCGCATCTCCTGGGCCTGGAGACGTAGTTCTCCCGGTAGAACTCCTTCTCCAAGCGGGCGATCTGCTCGCGGGTGAAAGCCGTGCGGTAGCGGCGCATTTGATCGCTCGCGCTGCAGGCCAGAGACCCTTGAGAGCCGCCGCCGCTCTTAGGGGGGTCGCCCCCGCTGCTGGGGCTGCCTGCCGAGGCGTCCGAGCACTGCCCTGCGGGGGGAAGCAGAGGGGAAGGCCTCCTGAGACAGAAGGAGGGGAGAGGGGGGACTCGGCCCCGCCACCCTAGAGATAGCCATGAGCCAGTGGGGGCCGGAAGCGAGGACCCTGAGTCAGGTACAGAGCTCTTAATCCGGAGTAAACAGTCCGATTCTCAGTCCGGTTAAACTTCCCGGCTCGGGTTTAAATGGACCTACAAGCCAATCCTATCCTATGCACCTTTATTGGGAAGTAATTTCAAATGATTTCCCAAGTGAAGCTGCATTCAGTAGGACCTGCTTTCCAGGGAATATTCATCACATTTGGTTTTGGATCGACTTGGACTCTGATTAAGACACAAATTAGTTGTGCGGACTGTGAACGTCGACGTGAGGCCTGTCCCGCTAACCATTTCCTTCCGGACCAGATGTTCCCATCCTAAACGCATTTCGGATCACAGCACTAGATTCTTTGATCTGCTGTCACCTAGCTCCGCTGAAGCCAATTCGCATTTACCTTTGGCATCCGCCGGCAAGGCCCCAACCGAATCACTTCCCACGGAAACGCTCGGTTTTGTTTTGTTTTTTTAAAGCCCCAATCCTAAACAGAGTTGTCGGGAAACGTTCCGTTCATTCAGAGGGCTGTACTGTACACCCACGTGAAAGAAATGTGTGATGGGAAGGGACAGGTAAGAGCCAAAGAAGCCTCTCTCCTTGGAAGCACTGCACCGTTTCCCCTCTACCTGTGAAACCCCTTCGAACTGGGACCCTAACCGAGCCAGTGAATCTACAGCGGAGTCCTCAGCAGAGTTACCCCCTCCGAAGCCGGGGTGCTGAAGGCGCGGGGTGGGACTCTGCTGAGGATGCGCTGCCCTTTCCCATCGGGCGTGTTTGGGAGCCAGGCGTTAGATGCTGCTCGGCTTCCGGGCGCTTCTTGGCCGTTTGTAAGAATACCATCTCCCACGAAAGGAGGACCTCCGCAGACATCTTTGGCGGGGGGGGGGGGGGGGGGGAGGGGCGGCCCGGCATTTCCAAGCCCCCCTGCAGTGGGCTTATAGCTGATCGCTCTCCTCGGGCAGGCTATGCAGGGGCCATTGAGATGGACTGGGGGGGGGGGGGGAATGCTGGCGGCCCTGAGGAGATGCGGCTTCCTTCTGGGGCGGGAAGAAGGGCCTGCCAGCCTGACAATGGAGATGAGATGAAAGGAACCAGTCCCGGGCCAAGGCAGGAGGCTTTTGCTGCGCCCCGCGAAGAGTTTAGGGCTCTGGGGGTGGTGGGAGGGGATGAGAAAGCGCTCGCCCGCCCTCCCCCCCTCCGGGCTCGGCGTTGGGCTTTCAAATGCAGCCAGCTCTCATTGTGGCGGAATGAGCCCGAGGGCCATTAAAGCCCCTGCGGCTATTTCCCGAGCTGGCGCCACCTGGACAGGGAAGTGGCGAGACAATTGGGACCTCGAACCGACGTGCAAACAGGGCTGCAGCCCTTCAGGGAGCCGGAGCTGTCGGACCAAATGGGTAGAGTCTTTCTGGGGTGGGGTGGGGGAGGGGCTGCTGGGGGGCTCATCCAGGCACGCTCAGCCCGGCGAAACCGCGGAGACTCCGCCGAGCGCGGGGATTCTTTTGATCTTGGCCAAGCCCGGGAGGGGTGGGGGTTTGCCTTGCGCCCCCCTCACTTTCTTTGGGGTAGGGGGGGAAGCAGGCACCAGGATCCTGGCGAGGCAGGGTGTGATGCAGTGAAACCGGAAAAGCTTCGGGGGGGGGGGAGAGATGAATTACAATAAAAGTCTGGACTGCAGGGGGAGAAATCTGCAAAGGTCATAATTCTCTGCTTCTGCGAGGATGCGATTTCATGTCCCCCATTAACACGTCGTTACACTTCAAAGCGGGAGATGTGTGTGGGTTACTGTATCTGTCTCTCTGCGGGCAATTAGAGATAGAGGGAACCCAAGCCCTGGATCCAGGAGCGTTAAATGAAGGGGGGGGGGCACGGGCAGCGATCCACAAAGCACTTAAGCTGCACCACAAAGCTGGGAGCTCTGGTGGTCTTTAGTTCCAACCCTGAATTTCACAGCTGAATTCCCCAGTCCCCCCTCCCCATCACCGGTAATCCACTCCGGTTTCGGGTATCCCACTCCCCCCCAGGGTCTTTTCTCACCACCCCCGCGCCAGATGGAGTCCCTCCCTCCCCCTTCCCGCAAGGCAAGTGGGCCGGCGCCTCCTGCCTCCCCCAGCCCCGGGGACCTGAAGGCAGAGCAGCGGGAGGGGTCGGGTACCTTTGCTGTGCTGGAGGAAGTCGGCGTTGCTCGGGGCGCAGTCCGGGGTGCAGCTCACCTCGATCTCCTCGTAGAAATCCGACTCGGTGTCCGAGCTGCTCTGCTGGCCCTTGGCGGCCAGGCGGGGGAGGGGGGGCTGCTGGCCGGCGGAGAGGAGCGCAGCTGCAGAGCGGCTCTCCGGGCCAGTCCCTGTCCCCGGCAGCACCTCCACCTCCTCCTCTTCCTCCTCGTCCTCCTCGTCCTCGGCCGCCGCTTCCAGCCTCCCTCCTGCTGCTCTCCTTTCCCGGGAGGACAGGGCGCCGGACCTGGGGCTCAGGCCGCTCCGATGGGTCATCTTGTCCTGGGGCTCCTGCGCTGGGCTGGCCGCGCTCTCCGCCAAAGCGGGCGCCCTCTTGGCGACCAGAGGGCCAAGGGGACTTCCTTCCTGGAACATCACCATCTCCTTCCTGGTTTCCATCCTGCTCGTCTCTTCGAGACAGTCCGGATTCCCTCTCTCTCTCTCCCTCTCTCTCCCCCACCCCACCCCAGCCCCCATCCACCCTCCCCCTCCCCTCCCCTCCCCTCCCCGCAGGCCAATGCAGGGAAGAGCAGCCAGCCGGGGGGTGACCTTGTGATGCGAGCGCTCCAGTGTGCAGCGCCGGCTCTGGGAGGGATCTCACCGTTGCCCTCTTATTTCTAAAGCTGTCATCCCTTAATGGTGCAATCGTCATTCCAGGGCCGCTGGTGACGCCACTCACTCGAGGGCCGGGGGATAAATAGAAACGTCTGCGGGACGGCAAGATGAAAGGAAGAGCCGGGGCGGGGAAGATGCCCCAGGTGTGACCAGAGGCTGGGAAGAAGGATGCGACGGGGACGTGTGAAAAGGCAGATGCGGAAGGGAGTCGACTCGGCAGCAGACCGGCGAGTTCCTCAGATGAGAAAGGAAGCTGCGCGGGGCGACAGTTAAGTCACCTTTTGATTTTTTTTTTTTTTTAAAAAAACAGCTACAACTTTGATCTGAACCGGATGAGAAGATTTGGAGCCGCACTTCCCAGCTGTGAAAAAGATACACACTCTTGATGCCCCCCACTCCGAATTGTTATTTCTCCTTTTGCAATTTCTCCCATTGCAACCGATTGCAAAAGAAGACGCATTCCAAAATGCCTTAATAAATAATCTGGCTATTTCTTCTGATTAATGTTTTCTTCCCCTTAATCTCAAGATATATTTTCGACCCAGGGAAGTACCCGGTTAAAAACAAAACAGCCCTCTAGAATTACTAGCAAAGGAGACAGATGCATCGATTCTTGACTGTACATTTTCTCCTCACTACCTTCTTATCTTATAATTCCAACGGATCATTTGCTTCAAATGATATTTTATATTTTGTTTTCTTTCCACAGGCAGGACTCCTAACCGAAGTGGCTTTAAAGGATTCTGCTAGTCAGAAATAAGCATGTCGGCTGTATATACAACATTCTTCAAATTTCAGAATAAAACAGGCACGGTTTGATAGGTGCATGTCTACCTGGAATGTCTGTTCATGTACTTATTCATCATCAAAAATATTCTTGATCTTTAACAGTAGTAGTTTTTTAAAAAATGCTTTAGCCTTCACTGGTAACTCGATTACCCTTATTTTCAAGGAATGTCGGTCACGTTGCTTTTACCGACGTCATACCCATAATGTTTTCCATTCTGGTAAAGAATTTATGGGGATTTTTGAGGGTTTGTGCAAGGTACAAAAGGAAGCGAGAATAGCAACACTTATAACGGCAAGTATCCCTCCGATTTTCTAATACCTGCAGGGAGAACGGGAGAAAGATACCTAGTTATGATGGTTAGCAGACCAGCAGAGAAATCCCAGATCCCTTACCAGCGCCAGGATCAACGAGTTACTTCCGAGGAACAGAAACACGTATGTTGTGGAAGTGAACGGACAAATCCATGGTAAGCATAGCCTCTCCCTACTGCTAAGGGGATGTAATTTAATTGTTCTCACAGTAGGACCTAACTATTAGGTAGTGGGGCGCGGTGGTTGGAAAGATGAACGAAGAAATGCGGAACCCAGGTTCGAATGCTCATTCTTTCTTCCAGGGTGACCTTGGGCCAGTCACGCTCAGTTTAACCTACTTGCTGCTGTGATGATAAAAATGGAAGGGGAGAAAAGGATGTTGTCAGTCACTTTGGGTCTCCATTAGGGAGCAAAGCGGGTTATAAATACCTAAAGGGCTAGTTAAAAGGGTGCGATGTATTTCTTCCCAGTTTGGCATTGACAGCAGTGGATGGCGCCTTGCTAAAATCAGAACTCCGTTTCTGTTTAGGATCTTGGCGCCCCCCTAGCTGCAGCCCAGGGGGCCAGCACTCCAATCCTAAACGCGTTGCAGGCCCTGTCCAAACAAAGACTTTTAGGATCGCGGTTTAATGCCAGTGATATGCTTGAAGTGGGCTGTGGATAGGGAATAGTAAAAGAATAATATAAAATATATGCTTGGTTCTTTCAGTGACGGCTGGAAATGTGGATCCATCTGTGACTGCGGTATGAACTCCAAAGCCTCTTTAACGATTAGCACCCCAGTTTCACCCTGACTAGCTCTTTGCAACCGAAGGAATCCTATCCTGTGTATGTCATACATGAGTTTCCACGAAGTGTAATAGGATTTATTTCCTTGTGGCTGTCGCTTGGGATTGACTAAACCGAAAGGGGCAGAGGTCGGAGGGGAGGAGGTTCTTCTTCTTTCGCTTGCTGCTCTCTTAGAGCGACGGTCTTGTTTCCTCCCAGAAGAGGGACCACAGTAGGGCAGAAAGCGAGTAAGAACCTTACCTTCTTTTCTTTCTCCTCCAGACACCTAGGAATCGGATATCTCGAAACCCTCTCCATCCTTCCCACCCATACCCTTCCCTCTTTACGCCCGGCTAACTGTTGGAAGAAGAGGACCATCTGGAGAGAGAGAGAGAGAGAGGAGGAGGAGTTTCTTGTTGGGGGGGGGTCCGCCTCCAGTCATGCGCGGGAGAACCAAAGGAGGAAGTTTACTTGCTGGAGATTGGGGGGATCTGGGGGCTGTTTAAAGCCGTGAGAGGAGGAGGAGGAGGAGGCTGTGGCGGACAGCGACTCTCCTGGTCTCCGAGGCAGAGGGAGGGCAGCTGCGGCAGCTGAAAGGAGGCTGGAGCCGGAGGATTCTCGGGGCTTAGGAGCTCCCTGAAACTGCTGGTCTTAATGCCGAGCCTAATGAATCCCCCCCGGGCCTTGGTAACACCTCCGCGCTCCTTTGTCTGAGGCTGGAGAAAGCGGCGGCGTGGGGGGGGGGGGTGTCTTCTCGCGGTAGGCCTTCCTGGCCAGATCCCGGGCCGGAGCTCCAGCTCCAGAGCGCTCGCAGTGGGCGCCGGGCTGTGAAAGGGAAGCTGCGGTCTTTCACCTCCTGCTCGGGATGCGCCTTAGCGGCAGTCGTTCCGGCTGCAACCAAATACGCAACGCGAAGGTGAGGACTGGTGAATTGGTCTCCAGGGATCCCGGTATTTGTGGATCCGCATATTTGTGGTCCAAGCACTGGAGGAGGGTGACAAAAACGATCCTTCATGAATGGTGATGAAGGGACCTCGAGTAGGCGCCGTGAAATGTGACAGGAGTTCTTTCTGTATAAGCTATACTGGGGATGGGGGTGTTAAAGCAGCCATAGCATCATCAGATAAGAACATTCCCGATTGAAACTAACCTCGGCCGTCCCAGCGCTAGTTGTCTCGTCCTCAGCCGCCTTTTGCGGGCCCTGGCGAGAGGGCAAGTCCCGCCCGCAACTCTGAACCAGGAGTGGCTTCTCTTCTGTTGCCCACCGACTGGTTCACCAGCAAGCGACGGGCGGTCTCCTAAAGCCCCTAGCCAAGTGCTTCTAGGGAAGGAGAGGACGTGTGCGAGGACAGCTCAGATTCCCAAAGTGGTACTCTGGGAGAAGCAGGGGTGGAGGGAGGAGGAGGCAGATCCTGGCCGTATCCCTCTTGCCACGACCTTCTCCGAGCATGATTTTAACCAGGGCTGCTCCCTGACCTCAAGGGCTTTACATTATATAGCGAGATGAAGCGAGGCGATAAGTCTCCAGCCCCCAACCCCTGTCCTGAAGGCCGGTTTCAAGTGTGCGCCGAAATGAAAGTGTCTGGTCACTGCCTATAAAATACCGAAGAAGATCAAACCGCAGCAGAGCTCGCCTTGACCTTTCCCAAAAGCCGAAGTCCAAAAGCTCCTCTCCGACTTGATCTAAGGCTTGAAAGAAAAGCAGGAAGGCGATCCCAAGAGGCTGTTCTTCACTTTGATAGTGATTGCCCCCCTTAAAAAAAAAAAACACCCCCACAAGGCTTATGGTCCCTTTACCACCTTTCTGTAGTCACCGGGGTTCTCCGTTTGCTTTTGACAGCCCAGATTGGGCGGCACCCTAAAGAGAGACATACCCGTTTAAGCCCATTGATTTCAACAGACATAGAAGGGACTGTGTTTAGGATAGGACTATACAGCTAATGGGGCTGATTTTAAAACGCATATCGGAGATGTGTTTGTTTTTGTTGAGTAAGTTTGCGCTCCACCTTTCCTCCGGGATGGGGGTCACCACACCAACCAAGTGAGGTTTCTTAAGGTCAGAGTGGCGATTCACTCAATTTCATTAACTGAATTCACTTCAGGTTTGTTCCAAGGTGCAATCTTCTTCCTCCGCTTTTGAAAATGCACTTCTATGAAGGTTCGCCTGAGGCATTCAGAGCCAAATGTCTTCATTCCTCGCGTCATTGTCGTTGCGTCATGGGAATCCAGGAGGGAAGATGTCTGAGAGAAGCTCTAGGGTCACTCCCAAGGGAAGGACAGACCAATATGAGAACGTCATCATACACGTGACTTACTTTGATAGAGAAAACTACCTAGAAAGGCAACTGTAATGTTAATAACACTCACGGGTTTGTATTATTAGAGGGCTTTTCATTTGTTGGGGTTTTAAAATATTTTGAACTTTGGAAAGGCCACACGAAAATATTTCAAACACAGCCAAATAAAGAAAGATTACTTTTCTGTCTCCCAAGAGTATACACAAAAATGCAAGTCTGAGTAATTTAAAACCTGTAAATCAACCCTTCCTTTTAGTAAAGTGTTCTTTCATGTTTGAACACAATTCATTGGCGCGTGCCTTGGTCTAATGTAGGAATGCTCATTCACCAGATTAACGCATTTACCAAAGGATTCATGACGCTGAACGGTATATTTTATTATCTGAATCAATAACTTGTTTTGGATTTTTCTTCCCTTCCCATCGTTTTCAAAAACAACAAATATAAATAGCAAACCCCAAACAGTACAGCTGAAAACGCTTGATTTCTAAGGCGATTTAAGTTTTTCCTTTTCAACGATTAGCAAAGCAAAAAAGGCTAATTTGTTAATGGATGCTGTTAACTATAAAGATGCAATTATCACTGTTTTATTAAGAGCATTTTGATTACACTGTTGAAGTAAAAACACTGCAATGAAGGAAGTCATCAGAACATTTATTCTTTAATTACGGTATTTAGGAAGTAAATTGTAAAAGTAAGTAAACAGAATAGGAGCTGGTAGTACAGGAGGCAACCCACATTCATGAATGTTTGTTTACATGAATCCAGTTCCCTGCACAGCAGCTATATCACATCAGGATCTTTCAGAATTACTTGACTGCCCCAGAAATAGCTGGTTTTGGACACAACAGGAAAACAGTACTCCTGCCGGGAATCCGACAAATGCTAAATCTGACAAATTTGTACAACATTTACTTTGAGAGATATTGAATGAACATAGAAAGGGGGGGGGGGGAGCCTGGACTGATTTTGTAAATTATCAGATTATGTGATCGGATTACTTCACTCTGACATAGTCAATTTGGATAAAGCAGAGTTCTGCATTTCTGTTTTATATATTTGAAATACAATACCATCTATTATATCTCTTTTAAGCAGTGACCACATTGAAGAACATTAGATGTACCTGTCAGTCTGGGGAAACTGCTGAAAATTATACAGACGCACAAACCAATGTCAAAGAGCTCAAGCGGTGGGATTTAAATCAGATTAATATCACAAAACCAATTGAATAGAACTGGTTTAAACTTCGGTCTAACTCAGTGTGGGGAATAAGCAACATGAGCACAATCTTTGCATTTAAAAATCCCATAGGCCAGTTAGGGGCAGGATGAACTACATCATCCTAAACAGAGCTGCAACCTTCTGAATCCTTTGAAGTCAATGGGTTTAGAAAGGCACTTCTGCTTAGAATTGCACTGTAAATTGATTTAACAGAGGAAGAAGCAGTTAATTTTGGCTGGATTGTGCACTATCACTTTTTAAATGGTAGTGTAAAAGAGATTATTTTCTTCTTCATGACAGTTTATCAGACATATTTTTTTAACAAACATACATCCCTGCATCAAATGGATGCTGGGGGAGGGGGAAGTAAACAATTCTCACATCTTGTCCTTCATTTTTATTTTCCAGTATAAGACAGTCAATTGACCAGCTCCAGTATTCCTTGCTGAAGTTACTCCTTGTTGGTATACTTAAGATGTCTGGTTATGGACAATTATTATGCTAAATTCAGAGAGTTTTAAAAATGAGGCAAATCTTAATAATAGGGAAAAGGAATAATAAGATGATTATAAAAGCAGGTGGTCTGGGCTATAGTTATAAATCACTGCTGTGATGTGCTCTTTATTCTACTTTCAAAGTATTTCAGTGCCTTGGACTTATAGATGTGAACGTTCCCCCCCCCCCCCTGTCATTAAAAAAACTAAACTAGAAGATTCAGTGCATATGATGTTGTTTTAAACAAAGCAAAAGCTCTGACTGTATATCAAAATATCTTAATTCAGGGTCATATTTATTATCTTACAATGTTGACCTAAGAAACCATAGCACTAATAATGCAAGAAGATCTTACCACTCAATAAAATAAGATGGGGAGGAGAGTAATTTACCAGGCTGGAGTGTTTAAAAGCCATCTAGTTTATTCTATGGTTGGTGGAAGCATAAAAACAAGTTCCATAAATTTACATTCTGTTTCTGAAGTCTGTTCATACGCATTTTAATTGCATATCAGGTCTGCACTGGATCATATTTTAAAGGAGATGGATGCCTTTCTAGAAGTGAAAGTACCATGCAATTGTCAGACTACCAATGAGAGAAAGGGGAGGAGGAGAATCCAACACAGACACACACACACATGCTGTACATCATCACATTTATTTTGTTTTCCAGACTGGCTGATTGGTCCAAAACTCCATTGGAACTGGACTGATCCCAACCAGTCTTTGAATTCAACCCTCTTTAGTCCTGAAGAGGCCAATGGGAATTATTCATATTTGGTCTGATTCTTGCTGACACTAAATATGAATGTACCACTGTAGATGTGATTAACTTCTTACATGGGCCATATTTGACACACGGAAGAGGATGCTGCAGGGGCTTAGGCTGAAGTATGTAAATCAGTAAGGCTGATTTATGTAAAGTATGTAAAACTGATTGAAACTGGATTGCTTCAACCTCTTATGGAATACACCTGGGTTAGTTCCAGTGGATTAAGGGATGGACTGTCTTTTGAGCAGCATGTCCTTCTAATGGAGCAATGGAGAAAGGAAAGAAAGAAAGAAAGAAAGAAAGAAAGAAAGAAAGAAAGAAAGAAAGAAAGAAAGAAAGAAAGAAAGAAAGAAAGAAAGAAAGAAAGAAAGATCTCTTTTAGTTGAATTAAATAGCTATGGCTACACTTCAAAATAGATTACCTTCTTGCAGTTAACACAAAATCTCTTTCCTGTTGCTGAGGGTTCCCCTAGATAGGAATAAGACAGTTTATGAAGGTGGTAGCTGCAGGCCAGGGTGTAGTGCTATACCCTTTGCAGGCCATCTGAGGTCAAATCTCTAACACCAGCATGATTTGACTCAAGAGATAAACGATCCCTCATAGTAAGAGCTTCCACTTTGATTTAGGCGGAGGCTGGGCTTGGCCCAATTCCGCCAGACTGCAGAGGGCTTTAAAAACAGACAGGAGCAGATTGTAGGTGGCTCCACAGGGTAATGTGTGATGGGTCCACAAAGGAACAACAAAAAAAAGCTTTTCAAATAAGAGGTCTGTTTCATGTGTCCAGACAGGAACTTGCTCAGTCACTTTCATGTGCTCTTCTCCTCTTGCTGTCTCTTCATTCTACCTGCTCAGGGATAATACTCTAAAGACATGTTTTTGGAAAGCAAGTCCCAATGGCTTCAATGGAGAATTTGCTTTCCAACCATATAAACTCTAACGTGTACAAGTTTAGTCAATGAAAGAGGAACTTCAAGTGGATATATATTCTAAACCTGCTTATTCCACACCCTGTACGTAATATCTAGGACAGGGGTGGGGAACCTTTTTTCTGACAAGGGCCATATAAATATTTATAACATCATTTGCGGGCCATAAAAATTATCAACATGAAAAATAGTGCTCCGCTGAGGGAGAATGATTCAGACCAGCAAAATTAATGCAAATAATTGTTTTTCTATTTGAAGTCATGTGGGGAGAGCCTAATCTGGCATGCACACACACACACCCAGCCTGCCGCCCTAGGCAAATGCCTAGGTCCAGGGCTTTTTTGTAGAAAAAGCCCTGCAGGAACTCCGTAGTATAGTAGACCACATCCCCTAATATTAGCATATTAAGTCACACACTCATTAGCCTATTAAGCCACACCATCTGGGATAATCAAGTGCAAACTGAACTGTGACAGTAACGTTTCCAGACCCTGCAGCAATTCTGGCCGGCCAGCCAGGCCCCAGGGGGGCTGCTGCACAGTACATCTCCCTGCCTGGGCCTGGGGAGGCTGCTGCACCAGCCAGGCCCCAGGAAGGCTGCCACATGGCTCGGTTCAGTCCAGCAATGCCTGAGCACCATACCAAGTGACCTTGAGGGCCATATTCGGCCCTTGGGATGGAGGTTGATCTAAGAGCACCTTAAAGACCAACAACCTTTTATTTATTTTAAAGGAGGCACATAGCTTCTCCACCTTACTAGAGAGGAGATACCAACTACAGCTGAAGAAATGCACTTTAATCCACAAAAGCTTATGCTGGAATGAAATGTTTGTTTCTAAGGAGCCACTACACTCTTGTTTCTTCCTTCTGCAATAGACTAACACAGCCATCTCTCTGACACCATCAATGTTATATTCTGAAACAGTGGGGGCGGGGGGTTGCCATCAAGTCTTAGTTTACTCATGGCGATTCTGTGGGGTTTTCAAAGCAAGAGATGGTCAGAGGTGGTTTGCTACTGCCTGCCTCTACATCATGGCCTCAGGGTTTTTTTTTGAGAACTCCCTTCCAAATACTAGCCAGAACTGACCCTGCTTAACTTCCAAGATTTGATAAGTTCAGGCTAGTAGGAGGCTATCGAGGTCACAACGGTGGTAGTGACTTGCCTGTAAACCTGTTTAGGAGACACTTAAAGTTATAATATTACCCTGACTTAGCTAGCCCAGGCAAGCCTGATCTCAGAAACTTAAGCAGGGTCAACTGTGGTTAGTACTTGGATGGGAGACTGTCCTTGAAATATCCAGTCGAAAGGCAAGGGCAGGCTTTATTCAGCCACCTCCCTGAATATTCTCCAGGCCCCCAGTAGGGGTCAGTCACCAGATGTCAACATGACTTCAGGTACTGACACACACACACATGAAAAATACAAAAAAAGCTATAATATTAATTTCACATAATTAATGTGTTACAATGCAAACAGCATAAACAGCATTATAATATCCAAACCAGTGAAGCCAATAGTCTTAGAAGGGTGTGACTTTGCTTAGGAATTCACTGTAAATATTTTCAGAATGCTGGAATTAGTCTTTCCTCTCATGTTTTTACATAGAGGTAAGCCTCATTGATAGACCCCCGTGGTGCAGAGTGGTAAATATGCAGTACTGCAGTCCAAGCTCTGCTCACAGCCTGAGTTTGATCCCAGTGGAAGCTGGGTTCAGGTAGCTGGCTCAAGGCTGACACAGCCTTCCATCCTTCCGAGGTCGGTAAAATGAGTATCCAGCTTGCTGGGGGGAAAGTATAGATGACTGGGGAAGGCAATGGCAAACCACCCTGCAAAAAGTCTGCCATGAAAACATTGTGAAACAACGTCACCTCAGAGTCAAAAATAACTGGTGCTTGCACAGGGGACTACCTTTACCTTTAAGCCTCATTGATTTAGGACTGCTGTAGGTATGTTATGGGATATATTTTATCAACAGACAGACTCAAAACAGGTGAATGTGGGAATTGTTTCTATTGAGAAAAAATGCTTTGAGTTAGGAGTGATATAAAGGTCCAACAGTAGCGTCTGATTCCTGTTGCCCTGCTGCTTATGCATGCTGCATAGTCATGGGAGTGAATATCACACCTACGGGAACTTGACTCTGCAAATAAACATGATCACAACTAGCCAATGCTACTGAAACATAACATGAAACAACATAGTTAGACAAGAAACAAACTGCAATACTACCAAAAATCAGAAGTGCAGCTAGTCCCTAAACCCCTCTGAATGAAGAAAACTAACAGGACAATTTCTCCGTAGTGTGCTGGATGTTTGTGGGCAGAAAGAATTTTTTAAAAATTGGGAGAATTCAAACCATGAAACAGTCCACCTTTGGCCTGAAGCCATGCTCTCTAGGAGCAGCAGCATCACTCAGTCCTAGTGGCTGTATCAATCAGGCGTTTGAGGGAAGCCAATGGAACAGAACTTTAGTCAGTCATGAAGTCACATGACATCAGAGTCACATAACCAGGAGAGGATGGGCTAGAATATTGACAGTACATATGGCAATGCTCATGACCATAGGCTACAGAACAAGAGAGCGAGGGGCAGGAAACACAAGACATATTGTAATGGCACCTACTACTGTTTCTCAAAATTTCCACAGGCTGGAGAACCCTGCCTTAACATCTTGAATGGCAGGAAATGTAGAGGGAGTCACTACTACAGTAGAATGATTTTAGTATTTTTAATTCATTTTTCTCCCCAGTGGGGACCAATGGTCCCTCTAAGCTGTGGAGTCTTGTGAGCAAAAATTCTACATTGTGAGCTACTGGCATTAAAATTGTGAGCTACAGTTTATTCTGGGGCCATCCTTCCACAGCTAAAACAAAAAAGTGTGAGTTGGAGGTGAAAAAATGGTGAGCTAGCTCACACTAACTCAGCATGGAGGAAACACTGGTGGGAACCCAAAGTGACTTACATTGTTCTCCTCTCCAGAATTTTATCCTCACAACAACCCTGTCAGGTAGGTTAGGCTGAGAGGTTGTGACTGGCCTAAGCAAGCTCCCATGGCATGAGTGGAGATTCGAGTCCAGGTCTCCCAGATACTAATCTGATAATACACTTACATCAAAAAAGTACCTACAAAAGTTTTATAAGGTAGTGGCAGTGGCAGTAGTAGCACCAGCAGCAGTAATAGTAGCAGCAGCAGTGGCAGTAGACACACAAGCAGCAGTAGTAACAGCAGCACCAGTACTTGCAACAATGGTAGCAGCAACAGAAGCCAAAGCAGTAATAGTATCAGCACCATCAGCAGTAGCAGCAGCAAGCTGCTCTAGTAGTAGCAGTTCCAGCAGTAGTTTCAATACTAGTAGCAACCATATTTAGCAGCAGCAGCAATAGTAGCAGCAAATAACAACAATGTTGACCATCATTGAGAATGGAGTTTTACAGAGTGAAAAATAAAAATTCTTGCCCTGGTGAATTTATCACAAACTTTGACAAAAGAAGGTGGATTAGCAGAAGGAGGAAAGCGTTGATTCTGGTTATACATGGTTAGGCTTAATTTCTGTAAAAGAGGGGAAATAGCATCAAAGGCTTCACTGAAAAAAATGAAAAGTGTACTGAGTTCAAGGTGAGACATCCAAGCAGAAATAGCAAACAGGCAATTGAAGAGTTGGGAGTCAATGGGTGAGAAAAGGAGATTCAAGTGATAGATCTGGACATGGTACATATGATATATGGTACATATGGCACTGGACGCCATGGGATCTGAAAACCAGGGGCAATGTATATAGAGAGGAGTAAAAGCCCAAGGATGGAACAATCCCTGGGGGAGCCCAGGAGAGAAAGGCATAGTAAAGAAAGAGCTCCCCCTTATGGAAATTAGGTATTTACGCTGGTTGGAAGAAATCCTTCAGAAGACAGGATCATGGCCACTTAGAAAGTGAAATGAATCAAATAGGACAGTGATGCATCAGAGGCAGTAAAGGAGTGGCAGAAAATGAGGGTAGCGGAGAGATATTTGGACATGGAACTAAGGAGACCATCTAATTCTGAAGAGAACAGTTTCACTGGAATGAAGCTAGACTGTAGTGTTTTGATAAAAGAGTCAGAGAACAGAAACCTGAGACAACAGGAGTATGTAGCATGCTTTAGGAGTTGGAGGCAAAGGAAGGTCCATGGTTGGAAAGAAGAGATGATGTGGAGAATAGCTTTGTTAGAAGATGGAGTGGGACAATGGCATGTTTTAATATATTAGGGAAGGAGCCAGAGAAGGACATCTTGATTATATGGGGGAAAGAAGAGAGAATTCCAAGGAAGGCAGCAACTATGTTTTGGCAGGAGATAGGATCAAGGGATATATGGAGGTCAACTATCCAATTCTCATGACATCAGGGGAACTAGAAAAGAAGGGAAATTATGGTAGAAAGAAGCAGTTCAGAATGGATAGTTTAAATTGTATGACAGAAGAAGGAAATAAAACCTCAAGCAAAAGATGAAAAGGACAGGCCTTAGTAGGGCATTAAAGGTGGAAATAGGGATTGTTACACGCACAAACTGCTCCCAGTTCATGGATACAACCTTCTTACAGAAACATAACTATTTGGGACTTTTAAGCCTTGACATGGGTCATGTTTGATGACATATTTCCCATAAATAGAGAGGCAACAGAATTTAAATCATACACTTTTGTTTTCTGTATCACTTTGCATTCTTAACCACTGCCCACCAGCTATATGTAGTTCTGCTCCCTGTAGCCCATTCCATTGTCTGAAGAAGTATGCATGCATACAAAAGTTTACATTCTGAATAAAACTTTGTTGGTCTTAAAGGTGCTACTGGACTCCTACTTTGTACTTTTGTTTACAGTAAAGGGGATGGTGTAAAAGAAAAGTGGAGAGATAACAGCAAATTCAATACTAAGCAGGTAGTCCAGCTGATAATCTTATATACCCCAAGGAAGCTATCATATGATCTAGTCCTTGGTAAAAGATACCTTGAATAGCCCAGGCTAGCCCAATCTTGTCAAATCGCAGTAGCTAAGCAGGGTCAGCTCTGGCTTGTATCTGGATGTGAGACCTCCAAGGAATGTCAGTGGTGAGACATGGAGGCAGGCAATGGCAAACCACCTCTGAATGTCCCTTGTCTTGAAAACCCTACAAGGTTGCCATAAATTAGCTATCATTGACAGCACTTTCCACCACCAGTAAAGATACCCTAGGGGTAGAGAGTTGTTAATTAAAGGAGAATAAAAGGTAGAATATAAAATATGTTTTGCCTTTCCAGTGAGATGAGAGAAGTGGAGTTAGATTTCTATGGAAGAAGAAGAAGAAGAAGAAGAAGAAGAAGAAGAAGAAGAAGAAGAAGAAGAAGAAGAAGAAGAAGAAGAAGAAGAAGAAGAAGAAGAAGAAGATGATGATGATGATGATGATATTGGATTTATATCCCGCCCTCCACTCTGAAGAGTCTCAGAGCGGCTCACAATCTCCTTTACCTTCCTCCCCCACAACAGACACCCTGTGAGGTGGGTGGGGCTGGAGAGGGCTCTCACAGCAGCTGCCCTTTCAAGGACAACCTCTGCCAGAGCTATGGCTGACCCAAGGCCATGCTAGCAGGTGCAAGTGGAGGAGTGGGGAATCAAACCCGGTTCTCCCAGATAAGAGTCCGCACACTTAACCACTACAACAAACTGGTTCTCCCAGATAAGAGTCCGCACACTTAACCACTACACCAAACTGGGAGGGAGGGAGGAGAAAGTACTTGTGGATAGCATAGGCCACATCAGGTTCCCAATGGTACCTGAATCTGAATTGCTGGGCAAAGAGACCCTTTGATTGCAGTTTGAATGGGGTGCTGGATAACTCCACTTTTAGGTAGAATTACAAAGGGCCACTGAGAAGTTGGAAGGGTATGGGGGACTAGAGTGAGTTCAAAACAAAGACAAAAGACTAGTTGGGCAAGGGCAAGGCAGACATTGTTAATGTCCTGCTTCTCTGGATACCTGCTTTCATTTAGGACGAAACTGATTTGTTTAAAACTGAAAGAAGGGAGTGCAGCATTCACAAGCATTGACTGGGTGGAGTCAAAGTAAATACCAGGCAGCCAAGGCAAGCCCTTGACAGATAGTATCTTGAGGATCCCCAGGACTTGATTGGTATTTTGTTTCTCCTATATGTATGGCTACTTACTTATACCCTGCCTTTCTTCCCAATGGGGATGCAAAGTGGCTTATGTGGTTCTCCTCTCTTACATTGTATCCTCACAACAACAGCCCTGCAAAGTGCGTTAGGCTGAAAGTGTATGACCAGCCCAAGGCCACCCAGTGAGCTTCCATGTCAGAGTGGGGTTTTTAACTTGGCTCTCCCAGATCGTGGTCTGACATTTTAGCCACTACACTATACTTGGTCTCTTTGGACTCTTTTAATATAAAATGGGGGGTGACCCTTGTGGTCCTTTCCCCTTGTCCAATAAGTCTAGGTTACAAAATTCCAAGGGTGGGGGCCATCTGAGTACCTTATCCCTGTGGAGGTGGCTTCAATGCAAAAATTCTGAGGGGGACAACTTCCATGAAACAAATCCTATGTGGGGGTCACCTTCTGGGCAACAGGGTGCTCATCATCCAGCATTTCAGCTCATGTTCTATTTGCCAGTTCTAACTGAAACAGCATAATGTACAACAAACCGTTTTCCTGTCTTTGAACAGTTCATGAAAAAAAAGTTTGCACATTATTTCACTTATACCCAGCCTTTCCCCTCCAAGGGAATCCAAAGCCGTCTTTAAGATGTTAAGAATGGGTGTTGATAAGAGTATGATAGAATGATACGTTAAGGTTTATCATTCGACTTTCGAAAAAGCTATCTATAGTGGAATATGGTTCAAGCTAGCGATCACGTGAGGTGACTTTTACCTTAGAAGCCAACGTTCTTGGTTGGACTCCTTGTGTGTTGTGAGGAAGAAGGAGGTTTTTTGACCCATTGGGACTTGCGAATTTCTTCAGGAGTCAACATATCAGAATGGATTTTTGTGAACTGTATTTTTGTGGGATTTCCTTTGTAATTGATTTTTATTGCATGATTTGAGAACGTTTGATAAATTTGTAAATTTCCTAAGACTTGGTTTTTGTTTTTTCTGGCACAGTTGATTTTTGTCTCATGACCACTGAAGAAGACAATGAGGTCGAAATGCATTCGGTCAGGGTTGCATATGGTCTATGTTTGAGATAAATTGTATGATTTTAATCTGAATTGTGGCTCTTCTGGGGCCTAAAATTGTTTTTATTCATTTTGTAATAAATGAATGCATTTTTGTATATGTGATAAATATTAACATTTTATATTCAGTTATTTAATTACTGGGACCTTAAATCTGGATTCATTTAAACTTTTATGACATTCTTCTTGTCTCCTCCATTTTATCCTCACAACAATTTTGTGTGGTAGGTTAGGCAAAGAGTATGTGACTAGCTCAAGGTCACTCAGTGAGCTTCCATGGTAGAATAGGATTCAAACCTAAGTCTCCCAGATCCTGGGCTAGCACTGTAACCACTACACTACATTGGCCCCATATTTTCATCTTGACCTGGTTGTTAATGGGAAAAACAGAAGAATTCTCTGAATCAGAATCTATTTACCTTTGCACATTCCCCTGCTGAATCATAATTAATGTAGCTTTTTTCCTGACACTACCTCCAATATCTGCATGTTCAGCAAATGTTGGTACTGGAACTGTATTGATTAACAGAATAAGTGTCTCATTGTTCTGTAACTTAATTTTTAATCTGTCTTATTGGGCCATTATACGTGAATGACATGGTTTGTGTTAATAGAAGAGGCAGATGAACTGTTTGTTTAAAAAAGAATAATTGACAAGGGTAATTCTCACACCGATTCACTGGAGAAGTCATCATTGTTCAGAGGAAGAGCCATCTTTCCTTCGGTAACTGTGTGGGTCTTGTTCTGTCATGAGGCAGAACTGCTCTCTTTGACTGCCTTCATGTCCTTCTAGAACAAAGTTGGAGTCCAGTAGCACCTTTAAAATCAACCATCTGTCCCACTTTCTGTTTGTGCTTAGAGCACTCCCAAGATCATCTAGTGATTTTAGATTGCCAGGGAGGTTTGCAAGTGGCAGGGAAACTATCAGGAAAATTCATCTGCCATTACTGATGTTCTCAGTTTGGAACACCAAAGATATTTCCAAGGAATTCCAGGATTCCCTGGAAAGTTGTTTGAATGACTGCCTGGAGCTTTCTAGGAAAAGTGTGATAAACATTTTAAATAAAAAACATACAATATTGACCTAAAATTTGGCTGTGTTGCTGGTGTGAAAGTCATTCCAGTTACATTCCACAAGCTACTTGTTCCAGATCACTGTTAATAAAACCAATGGAAATCTCCCAGGTTAAGTGGCAAGTGGGTAATAGACTCAGAATGCTTAAAGACTAGTAGTTCAGTCCTAAACAGATTTAAACCCTTCTGAGTCCATTGAAAGCAATAGGTTTAACTCTGTTTGGGATTAGAAAAGCATAAGAGTCCAGTAGCAGCTTACTTTCTTCTACTGCTACAGACAGCCTAACACACTACCCATTTTGATCTATCTGTTTAGGATGGCACTGTAGTGGTACTGGGTCTCAGTGCCTTATTTGGGAAATTAGGATAAACTTGCTAGTAGGAATGGAAACAAACCAAACTAAACAATCTTACAAAACTCTTTGCAAGACAAGAATGGCCAGAGAAAAACAAAGGAGATCTGTCAGTTGATATGTGAATTAAAACCTCAGAGAAGGGAAAGTGCCAGTAGAGTTAAATTTATTTAAGTTGATAGAAGATAAGGAAGCTAAGAAATATTCCTTACTTAGCTTGTGGAAATAATTGAGTGATTCAGTTTTATATTGTGGTTTTTGTCTGAAATAACAGAAATACTGCAAGTATTGATCAAGATTTTTGATTTTGTTCTAAATTTTGAGATCTACTCAGTATGTCAGCAAGTATTATTACATGTGAGGGCAGGGCCCTCTCTAGACTGTCTGGCACCTTACGCAAAGCAAACTTCTGGCACCCCACCTCCCCTGCACTGATAATGTCACTGAGGCACATGGGGGATGCCCAATTCAGTGCCCCCAGAAGGCCAGCGCCCTAGGCAATTGCCTAGTTTGCCTAATGGCAGGGCCGGCCCTGTGTGAGGGATAACATGGCAGAAAGAAAAACTGACCAGCATTGCCAGTGGAGAGAAAGTTGAAAACAGGACTGGAAGGCATAGGTTCATTTTTGTCATAGAATCCTTACAGACATCTGTAATAGTGAAATAAATTGAGATTTACTATACAAGTTTGTTGGGTGGTAAACTCATAAAAGATCTATGAATCATCCATTGTTGAATTGCATAGGCCCACAGCAGACAAAAGGAAGGACTTCTTCACCCAGTGCATAACTGAACTGTAGAACTCACTACTACTGCTGTTGTCAGACTTCAGTAAGCCAGGAACCATAATTTTGATTTTTAAAAATTTATGAAATTCCAAGCCCTCCCCTCCACCCTTACCAATGCTCACAGCACCCTAGACAGTTTACTTTAAAATGGACAGCAAGTTCTGCTCACCCCATGGAGGCTTCTGCTGTCTGGAGGCCTTGGGAGGGGGGCAGAGGTGTCAGCAGGGTAATTAATACAGTGACACCTGATTAAACAATGGATAAAGGTTTATTTAGGAATAAACATGCTCAATAGTAAAGAGAAGAGACAGAGACAGAATAATAAAGTTGGAAGGGACCCCCAGGTTTATTTAGTCCAACCCCCGGCCCAATGCAGGAAATTCACAAGCACCTCACCTTAAATGCACGGACAGTGACCCCTCCTCCAAGCCTAGCAGGTGGCAAAAAGGAAGGAAGGAACTCTCTAGGAATCCTTGTAAAACTGGCCTAGAAAAAATTGCTGCATGACCCCCAAGTGGCAAACATCATTTGTCTGGATACGTAAGAAAGAGCCATGAGAATGATGCAACCCTTTCCGCCCTCCTTCTCATGATCTGCCTAGTTCACAGAATCAGCATTGCTGTCAGATGGCCATCTAGCCTCTGCTTAGAAACCTCCAAAGAAGGTAAGCCCACCATCTTCTGAGGACGTCTGTTCCACAGAGGAACTGCTCTGTCAGGATGATAGGTTCCTAACTACACCTCTATCTGAGGAAGTGTGCCCCCACATGAAAACTCACACCTTTGATGCAATTTGAAGATGTATTATGTCAGGGTTATTTAAAACCTAGAGCTGTTCTGCACTTAGCACATTCTACTAGTTTACCATAGTTTGAATATCTTCAGCTTCAAGACTTTTTGACATGCTATAATTTCTGTTCCCCCTTTTAGGGCCCAACTTACTACCTATGAATGTTTTCTTTACTCAAAGTTCCTTTTAAAGGAATGATTGCTAAGGTGTACACCCTGCTTTTACCTACTAATTCTTCATCTTTGCCATCTTATTGTACAGCTTGGCGGAATGAGGATCATTCTCATTGTCAGAGAATCAATGGCAGGATATCTAAATCATTAATTTGCAGGAATTTAAGTTTTTGGCCAGGTGGTACGTAACGCTGGCTCGTCTGGCTCACATGTCTACTATTTCTTCCACATGTTGGAAGGGTTGCAGTCAGGTTGGAACCTATTTGCATAACTGATGGACTTGTCTGGCTGTAAAAACTTTCTGGCAAACAGTTCTGCAGCACATTCAGCAGATTATGGGTATTCAAGTGCCCTGCTTGCCACAAGTTCTTCTACTTAATCTATGGGAAGATCTACAGCTAACCAAGCCTCAAAAGGAGTTGCTCCCAATTATGTCTACAGCAGCTAAACATTCTATTGCTATTAAACTGAAGACACATGATTCACCTTTGATTAAAACATGGCTATTTAAACTATGGGAATATTTCTTGCTAGACAAAATAACTGACAACAAACTTGTTTCTGACTCCTCTCGAGGCCATTCATTTTTTTCTCCGCACGTGGGAACCTTTGCTTTCATGGAATATGGGCTCTCCAGTTCAATGTGGTTTGATATGATCTATGGACTATCTTTCTCTACTAGCATTGCACTGATCTCCTCTGCCATTTCATTTCTATTCCCCTCTCTCCTTAACCCCTCTTCCTCCCTTTCTTTCTCTGTTTAAGGTGTGTTTGTTTGTCTCTTTGGGTTTTTTCTTTTTATGAGTGCACCCAGCACTATTTATTTGGTCACCAGAATTGATAATATTCATTTCATTTGAGATTTTGGAAATGTACTTTGTTCTTACATTTGCCAATGTTTGGTATACAAAGAAATATATGTATATTTTGGTATTGATTCTTTTAATAAAGTTTGAAGAAAGAAAGAAAGAAAGAAAGAAAGAAAGAAAGAAAGAAAGAAAGAAAGAAAGAAAGAAAGAAAGAAAGAAAGAAAGAAAGAGAAAGAAAGAAAGAAAGAAAGAAAGAAAGAAAGAAAGAAAGAAAGAAAGAAAGAAAGAAAGAAAGAAAGAAAGAAAGAAAGAAAGAAAGAAAGAAAGAAAGAAAGAAAGAAAGATGGATGTGTGGAAAAGAGAGAGAAAGAAAGAAATGTGTGCAAAAGAGAGAGAAATAAAGAGAGTGAAAGGTTTTATCTTGCTACAAAAACCTGACTACTGCTTTGCAAGATCTGGCTGAGTTGGGTGCAGAGGAAGAGAGAAAGGAGAAAATGACCTGCAGGCTAGCAATTACTGTAGCAGCTATCAGTGTGCTTCCTTGGTTGCATGATCTCTGAAGCAAGTTTGCTTCATTCATGGAAAAAGGGAAGTCTAACCATTCAGAGACTGTGTTTTGCTATGCTCAGACTTCCCTGTGCTCTTAATGGCTGCAGCCAAAACTGCATTTTAAAAATAAAAGTAAAGACATTTGGCTGGACACAGCATGATACGGGTTTCAAGGGCTCCCTTAAAGAGCTTTCCTCAAGCTGCACTGGAGCCGACCACACACCCCACCCTGCCCTTGGTATGCCACTGGCTATTGGATAAATGCTTAGATGAAAAACTTGAGTTTTTAATTATATGATTACACATGTCATATTGATAGAGCACATTGAGATTATAAATCAATTATTTACATATTTCATAAAGTTTATAATTTTTCTGATTTGTATCATATTTGTTTTGGTTATTTTTGTATAGTATATAGTGTTTTTTTATCCCATGGAATTGTTTTCATGTTGAATACATTTTGTATTTGCTGATATTCCCACTGTCCCAGAGAAAATGCATTAGGCCTGAATTGTGTTTAATTAAACATGAGCCCCATGGCACAGAGTGGTAAATCTGCAGTACTGCAGTCCTACGCTCTGCTCACAACTTGAGTTCGATCCCGGCGGAAGCTGGGTTCAAGTAGCTGGCTCCAGGTTGGCTCAGCCTTCCATCCTTCCGAGGTCGGTAAAATGAGGACCCAGCTTGCTGTGGGAAAAGTGTAGATGACTGGGGAAGGCAATGGCAAACCACGCATAAAAAGTCTGCCATAAAAACACTGTGAAAGCAACGTCACCCCAGAGTCGGAAATGACTGGTGCTTGTACAGGGGACTACCTTTACTAAACTTCTACCACGGGAGGAGAGGGGCGGGAGGAGCTCACACCTTGAATAAACATTTTTTGTGTGTCACTGGACTCAAAGTCAGATCAACATGGCTGCCCACCTGGATCTGTCTTCATGGAAAGCACCACCACATCTCTAGCTGAGAGAGCATAAGACTAAGCAAGAAATTTCCAAGAAAAAGGAGGAAATTCAGGCCTGTAGTTACGAGGGGGCCTGCGGGGGCACAGTCCCCTGACTGCTAGGCACGGCCCCCTGCCTTGGGGCCCCTAACCAGCCTCCAGTGCCTTGGCTGCATCCTTCTCCATTCTGCCGTCGTCATACACCCTTGCTTCTGCTTGCTTAGGGGACTTGATCATACACAGTTGCTTCTGCTTGCTTAGGGGCCGGAAGAATTCTCTGACCCCTCAGCAAGCAGAAACAAGGGGGCACTTTCAGAACCCAGGACTGAAAGTTAAGCTCCACCTTGCTTCTGCTTGCTTAGGGGCTGGAAGAAATCTCTGACCCCACCCCAGCAAGCAGAAACAACGGGCCCAGTTCTGAAAGTTAAACTCCATGTTGGGCTGATGTTGGGATAGAGGGCGCCTGCAAGAGGAGGCCGTTCTGGCCCTCAAGTGGGGCGGCAGAGGTAGGGGGCGGATGGCTCCATTGCAGACAGGGCAGGGTACCCTCGTGCATACAAGTGGAGGTTCCGGCTGCAGTCCGGGGCTGGGGATCAGTGGAGATGTGATGTTCGCCTGCAGGGGTTTTCTGGCCTGGTCTCGCTGGCCATCCGAGCGAGGGTGGGAACTGCGCTTGGGCAGTCTCAGCTCACCCTCCAACAGGAAGAAATCCAAATTGGAGATCTTGTAGCCCCAGAAGTCAGTTTCGACTTGGTGGTGCCTTCCACCACCACCCCCACTTGTCCCACCGGGCTTGCCTAGCTGGATCATGCTACAGGTAAGGGCAGGACACTGTGTGGCACATATCTAAACCTCTGAGTGGCTTCCCACCAGAGCTGCCGGAAGGAGGGTGGAAAGGGATCACCTTGGGGCAGCTGTGGGGAGGGGGGGAGGCTGTATGGCAGTGAGCTGGCAGCTTTCCTCTTCAGTGGTGGTAGGAGAGAAGGCCATGGAGGTTGGGGCCACTATGTGCCCCTGAAAAAAATCAGGGCCCCCCAATTCTTCAAATCCTGGCTATGGGGCTGAGGAAATTGCTTTAGGAGTAGTAATCTGGAGACAGGAAAGGAATGACACTTAACACTATCCTATCTACGTAATAATTGTCTTCTTGCTGCCCTCTTCAGGGTCTTCTTTTTTTATTCTTTGTATACCAGACATTGTCTTTTCCAAAAAGAGGCTTCTATGGAGCATGTGTAACTTCCCAAGTATGACAAGGTATTTTTGATGTTAAAACAAATGGGAAATGTATCTCTTTTGAACACATTAAAAAATAAAACATAGAATAACAATGGAGTGGTGCCAGTTTGTGTTGGAAACCAAGTTTTTAAATAGGAAGTACAGCAATTGTTCTGAATTGTAAAAGGTATGCAGTTTGAGAACAATTTATGCCATTTGTATCAACATGTACAACATGTTCTTAAATGTTACATTTATGTGGGAATATCCAAGACTTCTGGAGGAAGAATGTCACCTCCCTTTCTTGCTCCATTGGCTACTCACTAGCCTGTCTGCCCACCTGCAGTGCCACCACTTCCACCTGCCCACCTCCCAGGGCAGATACAGTTGCTTTTCTGGGGTGGTAGGGGAGCATCAGGTCCTGCTCCTCCTCCCTCACCTGCCCATTTACAGTGCAGCATTGCTGCTGCCGCTCCTCTCTTGGCTCATGTAGAGGCAGGGCATGGAGGTAGAGACTCTCACTCCTCCTTCAGCACTGGCAGGGGAGGCATCAGTAGGTCAGCAGTGACGGCTTCAACTCCTGCCTACCCACTTTCATTGCCAGCAATGGGGGCTTTCTCTACTCCTTGTTCTGCTACCCTCCTGCCTGAGTGGCTGGAGCAGCAGTGGCTCCTGCTCTTCCTTGCCTACCTGGCCCAGCAGGGTCTCCTGCTCCCCCTCCAGACCTGCCTGCCTGGCCAGCAGCCTGGATTAGGTGGTGGTGGTGCCACTCCCTCCTTCACTCACCTTCAGTCTGCAAGGTTGCTCCTGTAGATTGTGCGGGCAGCCACAGAGAATATACTCTCTTTGGGAGGACTGAAAGCCCACTCTTATTAGTTTTTCTCCCATTTTTCTACAATTACAGGGGTCCCAGGTCTCTTGAAAAACACCTCCTTTCTGAACTTGACCCCATTCTCTGGGTTTATCAGTCTGCATAGGGGCCATGTTCAGAGTTAGATAAAGGATAGTACTGAACTCTGGTTGATCAAACGAAATTTATGGGAATGATTCTTATGTATGTTGATTATAAGGACGAATATCAGCAAATTTTGACATATGCGGTTCAGCATCCTATTGTTCATGGTTCCTCATCCTCTTGGAGAGGAGTGACAAGTGGAGTGCCTCAAGGATCTGTTCCTGGGACCTGTTTTGTTCAACATTTTTATAAATGATTTGGATGAAGGAATAGAGGGAATGCTTATTAAATTTGCAGATGATGCTAAATATAAAGTATATAAGTATAATATAAGTATAAACTGGCAATTATTAATATATTTTCTTGTATTTTCATTTGTCTTGTCTTATATATTTTAGTTGTATTTCTATTGGTATTTTGTAAATTATAGTATTTTTGTAATCTCCAGGTTTCCATCTTCTAGTACTGTCAGAACAATACAATATAAACCATATCAGTACTCTTTGAAAAGCAAATTTAAATAAAACATTTATATTATCTATACATAGCCTACAAGGTCAGTCCTCAGAGGGTAGCTGAATTTATAGAGCTGCAGGTAAAAAGGGGTTTCAAACTCTGATTAGTCTCACTCTTTGAAGGAACTTTGTGCTGGAGACAGCAGCACATTTTGTTATTGGTTAATAACGTCTAACTAGAGACCCTGAACACGGATGGGAAGGGCACTAGAAAAACTTTCAAGAGTTGCTCATAGAAATAGAAAAGGACCAGTGTCACATAAAACCTGAGCTTCAGATATTATGTTGAGACCCACCATTGATAGCTATTTTCTATGAATACAGCATGACTGTTTCTATGGTGAAATCCTTTGTGTTGGAAAACAGAGTGAGAAGAAGCGAAATTTAAAGCCTGGGGTGACTATGATGGACTGCATTAGAACTATATTTTCTTCACAGCACCAGACTAATTGCTTTCTAGGGTTGGGCTATTGTATCTTGGCATCCAAACAGCACATTTTCTGAATAGTGCTCTGAAATGATCTGGAAGCTAAGTGGATGCAGATGGTGTTGATGACACTACCAGCTTCTGCCCTTTGAAAAGGGGGAGCTGAGTCAGTCCCTTTCCCTGAGATGGAGGGTCCCTGCCTGAATTCCTAGGAAAGGATGGAGTCTCTGCCTTCATTACTAGCTGGATGGGTGTGAGAAGGACTCACTAAGACTCTGTAGGATTCTCTAGAGAAGGGGTGGGGAACAGTGGCTCTCCAGAGGTTTTTTGCCTACAGCTCCCATCAGCCCCAGCCATTGGCCATGCTGGCTGGGGCTGATGGGAGTTGTAGGTGAAAAACATCTGGAGAGCCACTGTTACCCACCCCTGCTCTAGAGTATGCTCTAGACCAGGGGTGGTCAAATTGTAGCTTGGGAGCCATATGTGGCTTCTTCATGCAAAGCCCCCACCACCCCATTGGCCGGCTTGAAGAAGGCATTTGTCTCTTTAAATCACTTAGCCAAGTCAAACCAGCTGGCAGCTTGGAAAATGCATTTAAAGTTAAAGTTGTTTTCTTTCCACCTCTTCCTTCCCCATCTATTTGCCTGCCTGCCTTCCTTCCTCCCTCCTCTCAAGCATCTGAGGTTCACATCTCATTCTCTCAAACATCTGGCATTTATTTTTGTGGCTCTTACATTAAGCAACTTTGGCCACCCCTGCTCTAGAGCATGCCCCTAGACCACCAACTTGAAAAACATTACACTCCTACTATAAAATCTGTTAACTTTGTGAAAGGGTTGGACAAATTTATAGGGGACAGGTCTAAGTTTACTGATTAGAACCTCCATGTTTTGAAGCTGATAGGCCTCAGGGGTTAAACTACATCAGAGGTGGCCAATGGTAGCTCTCCAGATGTTTTTGCCTACAACTCCCACCAGCCCCAGCCAGCATGGCCAATGGCTGGGGCTGATGGAAGTTGTAGGCAAAAACATCTGGAGAGCTACCACTGGCCACCCCTGAACTACATGAAAGGTTGTCCTCTTGCTGTTTTCCTCTTCCTGCAAATCCTCTACTGAAAAAAAGAATACCAGTCACCCATGAGGGGAAGTGCTTGAGTGTTGTCTCCAGTGCTAAATATCTGATTTGCAGTTTAAATGGATAGAAATCCCTCTACCCATTAGTTCTGGGGCTGAAGGGACTGAAACACCTGAGACTATTCCTATGTTCATTTGGCAAATCTCTTAACATAGAATTATGGGTTAGAAATGCGATGTTTAATGTCAAGTGTGGAACAGTGTGCTCCATAATTATAGATTGCAGAGAATGAAAGTCATTTGGGCTTGTTTAGAGCACTTATTCTGAACCAGCAGCCAGTCAGCCCTGAGATTCCTTCAAGCCAGGAGTCAATTCCAGGATTCCTCATAGTAAGCAACCCTTAGGGGGCTCCCCCACTTCACTTTTGTAGATTGCTAATGGGAAAAGGTGCTTCCAAACTGGTGAAAGGGCTCTGGTCCCAGCTCTGGGTCATCAGGATTAGCCTTCTGCAGACAAGGTTATGGATTCTAGTAATTTTTGACACACACACCCACTATCTCAAGTTGGGATTTTTTAAAAACCGACTGCTTTGACTTCCGGCCAGTTCCCTCTGTGGCAGGCAGCTGGCTTAACCCCAAGGCAGCGCTCCTGCTTCTTCTTGCCCTCTGCTTGGAGGGCTGTTTTAAAGCCAGGCTCATGATTCCCAGTCATCAAAGCCTAGGCTGCTTTTCATAGCCATCACACACAGAGGCTGGAAACCCAAAGCGTGTGGGCGGCAGAGAGCGGGGGAAGAGAAATCCCCTACTTGGAAGCAGAAGCCCAGAAGCTCACCGGAGACTCCCGGAGGCAAAAGAGAAGGGAGGCGGAGCCCTCTGGTTGTTCTTCCCCGGCTGGTAGGTAACCCCTGGACCGCCCCCTCCTTCGGTCTGCCCTGCCCCATCTAGCCATCCATCTGGGCTGCCGTCGCCGCCTTTTCTTCCTCACAAAGGCTGGTCCAAACTGCTGTCTTCTTGCGCCCCCCACTGCCGGCGAGCCGCAGAGATGAAAGGGACCCCGGCGGCCGCAGCAGCCCTCCTCGCCTCCCCCCTCCCATCCTCTCCAGTCCCGCCGCCTCTTTCTCGGCCACTGAGGACTCCGGGCGCTTGCTCTTCGCCGGTCTCTCCGGACGGCGCCCTTTCTCATTGTGCTGCTGCTGCTGCAAAGCGACGTCGGGCCACCTGCCGCGGGAAGAAGCAGGGAGGCGCAACCGCTGGGCCCAGCGCAGGTGGTAGGTCCGTCCGGGACTCCAGGAGGGACAGCGGAGGGGCGGTGGGTGGGCGACCCGGAGACTTGGGGGTTCAAGGAGGCACGGGGAGGGCTTTGTCTGGGTTTTTTTAGTAGCTGCGAATCCCGCACCAAAGGGGAGGAGAGAGATGGGCCATCCTCCCTGGATGCGCGCTTGTCGTCCAAACCCCTTTGTTTGTTCTCCTGAGGCAAGACCAGACTAGATCCGGAACCGCTAACTCATGGCGGTTCTGCTCAGCCTTGAGCGACCCCTTTTGCTTCCAAGAGCACCAGGTGCGTTTCCTTAACCGCCTCTTTCACTTTTGTGTTTCCTCGAGCTTGCTCTGCTTGTCTTCTGAAGAAGGGGTCTGTCTAACGCCGACCCTGGCAGGTTGCTTGGCCCGATCCACACGTCGTGTCGTCGTTGGCTCTGGTTTATATATCAACAGGAATACCTTAGAGCAGATTAGTTACTCTTTAATCTCTTCGGCCAGTCTACCACACTCACCCTCGGGACATCGGGACGTTTACAGCCGAAGAGCCACTTTAAGGATTAGCAGCTCTAGCCCAGGAAAGTTTTCTCTTTAATAAACCGCCTTGACCCCCAAAGGAAAGGCAGGATATACAATAAAGAAAGAAAGCTCTTGATGGTTAGGTGCCCCCAAGAGTTTTGATTGCAACTTTCATGAACGCAGAGGGGAGGATTCCATCCAGAATCTTCCAAGCAGAAGGAGGTTCTAATCCATTTTAGGGAGTGGGGGTAGGGTACCAGGAACTGATAGGTAATAAACAAGGAGTTAAGGGGGCCGGTTGTCGACCCTTATCCTTTAATCAAATCCATTTCCAAATTAGTTGAACTGGCGAATTTGGCTTTACCACTGAAGCCCACTGGGGTCAACTGGGAGGGGTGGTGGGAGGACAGCGGGAGTTTACACGTGATCAGCTCCTATGAGGTCTTTGGCAAAGACTGCTTGCTATGAAAATGGGAATGGTTGCCCTCTATCACGCTCTCAGGATTGTTGCAATGAGTCGGCTAGAAGTTGTCCCTTTAGCAAAAGGGTGAGGGGAATCCATGCGCGCGATTTTCTCAAAAGGAGCCCCGGGTCCACTGATTTCAGTGGCAGCTCCCTTCCGCTGAAATGAATGAGGCTGGAAGCTCTTACATTTGTTCGGTATTATTTGAGTCTTCAGCTGCTTGAAAGAGGAACGCTTGACCTAGGGTGGGAATGGAGCCGACGCATAGTACTTGGATGAGTTTCGTTTACATGGAAACAAAATCTTTCTCTCCTACCCCTATTAATTTTCACATATTTGATCGGAGTTCCTTAAAAAAAATTACAACCTTGTGTGTGTGTGTGTTTACTTTTTAAACTCTCACGACCAATTTTAATCTTTTTTATTGTTTTACTGTTGGTAATTAGGGCAATTTATTAAACAAACCTCGAAAAATAATTGTATATGGCTGTTCCCTTTTACATGAGAGGTGTTTATTCGAAGCTGACTCATTCCTACTTTTCTAGCTGACTTCTGGTTTTTGTGTTCTGATTGAATACATATTATCTCCCTCCTCCTAGGTCCCCAGGGAATAGGTAGTAGGAAGTTATTTCCGCTGGTTGTAGTTGCTACAGAGAATCAGTCCGAAGACTGGATCAAATTTAAAATTTAATTTCCACTTTCTCTTCCAAAGAACCATAGCTGAAACTCATATAACAGAGCTAATAAGATTTATTAATTTATGAACCAGGTTTACACACTGGAGGCCTCCGGTAGCTTTCCCAGATTTGAATCAGATCGTTTCAAGAGTACTAAGTTTGCAAAGCCTCCTAAAGTTCTACACGTTTCTAATGACTTCAGGTGAGAATCGTGGGAGATGCCCACCATGACATGTCTCTTCAGGGGTTCTGTGGCCACTGGGTTTTGCCTAGAAGAGCCTCAAGTCCCCTCACCATCACATTCCAAAATGTATGGGCAGTAATTTTACTTAGTCCTCTCCCCCTCCCCCCCCCCCACCCAAAGATGAGAGAAAGAGTATTGAACAAGGGAAGAGACATGCAGGTAGGCGGAGGAAAAATAGAACTGGAGATTTAAAAAACAGAAAACTTGGAATTTCTGTTCGGATGAAAAGAGACCTGGGCCATCGGAGCTTGAGTGTACCGGGCTGGTTGGAGAACTCGATTCCGGAGCCTTTGAAATCATCAGCCTCGCTTGAATTCCCGAAGGTGGCGACGAGAAGAAGAAACGCCTTCAGCAGAAGGTCGCTTTCCTGGTGTACTCCTCCTATGGTTAAGCTACCTTACCCTTCTAAAGTTCTGCTGGATTTATTATGGCAGAAATTTTCTTTCTCTCTCTCTCTCTCTCTCTCTCTCTTCTTTCTTGACTTTACTTTGGTGGCCTTCCTGTTTCTCTGTTGCTGTTTTTTTTACTTCACCCCCAACCACCACCACACAGAATCGGCCACGTGTAAATTCCACGGAGAAAGAGCAGCCGGTGCTCAATGCCTGAATTTGCTACATTCATCCATTTTTGGCGTTAGACGAAGAATAATTGGGGGAGGGGGGAGTCTCACACACCTTTAAAAAGCAACAGTTGCTCCTGGGGTCTCCCTTCCCTGCAAGGCTGACTGTAAAGTGTTGGAAGAGCGGGAGCGAATTCTCCCCCCTCCCCCCCAAAGCAATGTTGGGCGCGCAATCCCTCTCTGCGCTCTGGTTGCCTGTCCGCCCTGTGCCTCGCTCTGTCCCTGCCTTGTCTCTTCTTGGAGACAGAGACAAGGCGATGGCTTCCGAGGGTCCCGCTCCCCGAGAGCGCGGGGGACGGGGCTGGGGTGGCTCAGCGTTGTGAGGAACCCGGGTGCGATCTTTCTCTGGCTGCAAGCTTCCCTGCAAGCCTTGCCCAAGGGGGGGGGGGAGGTGTCTCGAGCAAGCCCCGGTGAAATCAGTGGGCGTTGTTGGGTGACTGCTTCCTACCGATCTTGTCCTCCGAGAGTCCAGCTGTGGGAATGCAAGAGGCCCGACCAGCCAGCCCAGTCCGGCATAATGGGGGATAAAAGTCCAGGACTGGCAGCCCCTGAGCCGCAGCCCGCCCGACTTCCCGCCACCCCTTTCCCGACATACAGACGACTTCATTCCAGAGACACAGCGGGCCTTCTGCGGTTGGGAATCTGGGCCCTTCTCTCCCTTTGTAAGACAAAGGGGTCACCGGAGTGTTTTGATCTGGGCGGGGTCTGAGGAGGGCTGTATATATTTCTTTCCACCCGATTACCTGGCAGATATTCCCCATCATGGTGAAGCCAGCCCACGCACCCCACCCAGCCTGAGCTTCAGCCAGGCTTTGCTTCCACCCGGAATGTCTACCAGCAGTTTTGCATTCTCCTCAGATGCGCCAGTGGTGTATGTGTAGGTTTCTATATTTTCTCGTTCCCCATTCACTAACCACCACAGGATAAAGGGAGACTGCAGCTGCCCAGACCCTATAGATTTCACCTCCCGTTGCGCCCAGAAGACCTCCCAAGAAAACCACGCCGGTCACAAGTTACGGAGAATCCCTTTGTGGTCGTTTGATTTTCAAGTGAAGGGCTGGGTCGTAATTCAAGAAAGCACATTTGCTACAGCGTTTCTGGAAATTTGCGGGGTGAATCAGCGAGTAAGTGCGACCAATGTACTTATTAGGAGACAAGGTTGCCGGATTGTAGGATTCCCAAAACAAAAGTCGTGTCCTATTTTTCTATTAGGAGCAACCAAAATATCACTAAGCGATCTGCCAGTTAAATATGCAGTAAAAAAGGGGGGGAAAGGGGGGGGCAAAGTTTCAGGAGATAGTCTGGCAAATTTAGGTCTCCTCCTTTTCTTCTTCTTCTCCTTCAAATTAAACTCTAGCTAAAGAGGGTTCACCTCGCCAGGGCACACTCCCTTATTATGAGTTTCATGGGAGTGCCCAGGAAAATACCCATACCTCTAGCAAAGAGAGAAACGCCACTGAGCATGTGCAGTATGGTCGAGGAAACGCCTGGGATTCTGGTCAAAGCAGAAGCGGTGAAACGCGGGCAAGTCTGAGCAGCAGCATCTGTCGTTTCAGAAATCCAGGAGCGGAGGCCTGTCCTGATGCAGTGAAAGGGACTTTATGCCTTCAGAAGCATCACTTTCAGAACTGCCTAAGTGCCGTGAGAACGGGTTTCCCGTCTGCAAATTCCTTCTGCTCACCTTCCTTACAGGCGCACAGCCTTTAATCTGACTTCATTTGTTTGAGAGGAGCCGAAAAAGATGGGTGGTGGAGGCCAACCCCAGTTGGGATCCGGTTGTTTTACTTTAATTCATTCGGGCCCAACAACAGCCAGGTCCCAGTTTAAGCGCTAAAACAGATAAAAGGAGAGACAACAAAAGAATGGAGGAGGAAGAGAGGGGGATGGGGTGCGGAGAAAATGGGCAAATGCCCATGAATTTTACCCTGAGGGCTGAGGGAGAAGTCGAAGGGCATAAAAGAAGGGCGGGGAGGGTTGAGAACAGGGATCTGAAAGAGGGGCCAGCTAGCATCGAGCAGGTGCGCTTTTCAGACCTGGACGGGCCTACTCAGAAGGTCCATTTCTGTTCGAAATCCGGCCAGGTTCTCGTAGCAGCTTGGGAGACAGGCAGGGACTTTCACTTTCCCAGCGCTGGAAAGATTACTAGCTAAGCTGCTTGTTCTTCGACGTTTTTCCCGGAGCAGCGCAGATAGGCAGGCAAGAGATTCATTCACCTTGGCCTTAGGAAAGCCCTTCCTGGTGAGATGGACGGACATGCGTAGAGGGGGACACACACACAAACACACACACACAAATGCAGCTTGTAAAGAAAACAACTTCTGCTGCTGCCTACTCCGAGAGGGGAACTTCCTTCAGTGGAAAATTGTTGCCATCGGAAAGCACCACCCCTGCTGGTCTCCAGGGTCTCTGAAGCACGGATCATAAGCTAAACTACCAAACGCCAAAAGCAGCAAAGAGGAAGTCATTTTTTAAAAAAATCATATATGAATTTCTATATAACTGACGTGTTAACATCGCCGCATATGCTTTGCACAAATCCTCAGTGATTTCACAACTCCCTGTGGCAATATCACCGCAATCTACTCTTAGGACTGCCTCGCTGTTTGAGATTTATAGGTCTCATGTAGCCATTCAAATCTTAACATAAAATGAAGGGGGGGGGGGTTCTTTTAAAAAATCAAGGCAGTCCGGGGTTGCTGTTGCGCTGAAATTGGGTGGGAACCAGGCAGGTGGACATCTAGAGTCTAGACAATCAGGTTATCCCTGGCATTGTTTGGATACCAGGATTTAAGGACCACAAAAATCTCATCTTGTCAGCCTTGTAGAAATGAACCTAAGGGGAAAGAAAGGGGGGGATAGGCTCAGCAGGTGTACAAAATCTATGCCCAGTAATTGCTGTGTCTAAAGCCTTTGAGCTCCAGGAAATTCAGACTTGACTATTTGAACTAGGATGAAATCTAATTAATGAAGGTTGGGAAAAACATTAGGCAGCCACTGTGATTGTTCTACAATCACCACAAGGATGCATAGAAGAGCTATAAATAGCTGGATCCTTTACAGAACAGAAACAAAGTCACATTATTTCACTGGCCATATTCAATGCCTATAGTAGATGAAGTGTTGGATTGGCCCTGGCAAGACCAAGGTTCAGGACCCTATTTGCATTGGTGACCTTTGGTCAACCATTCTGTTTCAGCCTAATCTACTTTACAGGGTTGTTGTAAGGATAAAATGGAGTGGGAAGAACCATGTAGACATCCTTAGAAGAAGAGGGAGGGGGGTGAACATATGTTAAATAAATATATATATTTAGTTTCTAAAAAGACTCATGTGATGGACTGCAGTTTAGAAGCTCAGACATGCTATGTAAACTGGTAACAGACTGTGAAGGGTTAATTCCTCACAGAGCCAGAGATTTGCAAGTTGTAACAAGATATCTGCCTGATTACCATCAGTTGAGCAGAGGAAGACTTCTGAACTGGGTGCTGAGGAGAATTGAGACTGAACTCAGCCCTGACTGAGAGCAGTTTAACACAGACGGAGTACTGGGAGGGTTGGCAAGAATGAATAGGCAGTTAGGTGGACTTCCATTTGGACCAAGAAAGGAGGATAGATCTTCTAGAGAGACAAGGATTTCCCTTCCCAGATAAAACAGGGAGATAGCTCTGAAGCAGGCTCATAGCCCCCCCCCCCCCAAAAAAAAAATCCAGTGGGAGGCTCTGAGGAAAGTGATGGGGTCCAAAAGAAGCCCCAGACATCCACTGACATCATAAAATAAAACAAAAGTAATTTAAAAAAAACCCTCATGAACGCTGGCTGGGCCCTGCCCCAACTGGTCCCTGCCTATCCTTTATTCATCTTTGGGGTCAACAGTATCCCGCATCCTCAGTCTCTATCTAACCTGGTAATGTGCAAGGCACCCAGCACATCAGGGATCTGCTGCAGGAAGATCTTCAGCCACTTCAAGCTGGCTTCTCATTGGGTAGGATCATCTTCTTGCAAATAGTCCAGGAGCAACCAGTCAAGCCACTAATTAAGGTAAGGGAGGGCAGTGGGAGATTGGCTGGGCTGTCTGCACCCTTACTGACCCCACTCCCACAGCAGGGAAGCATTGAAATAACCTGATTTGGGGCTGGGGGTTTGCATGCTCCCTGCTCACAACAATCCGGGAAGTTTTCTTTGCTCTGACACCCCCCAGATCACATCCAGCTTGATTTCATGCACCTAAATGCCCCCTGGTAAGGTCTTCCCAGCAGGCAAAAGAGGCCCCCCTCCCCATCCTGCAGCATTCCTGCAAAAAGGCACATGCTTGCCAGAGCAGGAAGGTAAGCTAATGTCTTCACTGATGGTGCTGAGCAGCAGGTTGGGACTGCTGCCAGAGCCAGCATGGTGGGCACAGAACTGGTACAGCTGCCAGTATTGAGCCCTCACATGGCTATGGCCAGCAGCTCTGCAAAAGCCACCCAGATGAGGAGTGTGTGGCTGGACTTGGTGGCTATCACTGTGAAAGAGCTGAAAGGACCCTCAGTGGTCGGCCTGGGCATGGAGAAGCACGCGGCATTGGGAAGCTCTCCTGGATCATGTGCAGTTGGGATGGGGGGATTGGGAAGTCAGGGGTCTGGGCTGGATGGGAGCCTGGGTGGTAGAGGGGGCCAGGCCCCAAAAGTTCCCACTGTGATTATAGGCCTGCTCTGAAGAGTGGAGAGATTCCTGGTCTGGTGTGGTTAGAGACAGCCTGTAGAAACCAGAAGGGTAAGTAAAGCTCAAGAAGAGTGCTGGTGTGTTTAGTGAAGGAGTTTGGGTACAGGATAAAATATCCCACCCTTCTGGAAACCAAAAGAATCAGTGAATTGTCAAAGAAATTGTACTGGCATGAGGCCTCTCATCAAAGATTCTAAGTCACTATGAAAAGCTTAAGAAACTCTCAGTTGCTTAAAACATGAATTGAAGTCTATGCATGTACAGATTTACCTCAGAGTTCTTTATTGAGTTCACAGAATTTTTACCCCAGATTTCACCTGACCTTTCTCCCTCTAGTTTGAATACAATATTTTTTATTATTTTTGAATTTCAAAAAGGCTCAATTACCATTTCAGTGGGTTAAACTGAAGGGCAATCTTGACCTTCCCTTGGGTTCCTGAGCTTAGCCAGTAGCAAAATATTAGACTGTTGTGGGGTGGGACAGCCATAGTTTCTTCAGAGAATAAGAAAACCGATAGGTAGGCTGGCTTAGTCAGACAGGGAGAGAAAAGGGAGCACTACCAGACACCCCCTTACTCCCTTACACTCTTCTACACTCTCCCCTACACTCCAAAGAGTGCAACGCCAGCTTTTGCCCCTACCCCAGAAAGCTTTTGAGAAGAGGCAAGCCCCAAATTGGATGGGAAAGGTTGTCCCCTAACTTTTTTAAAAGCCCCCCAACTTTTAAAATCATGGCCATACCCCTGAGGGTGGCTACATGGAAGAGAGAGCACCAAGGAAGACTCTGCAGAGGAAGGCAAAGGCAAACCACCTCTGCTTCTCACTTGACTGGAAAGTCCCTTGCTGGTATCACTACAAATCATCTGCAACTTGATGGGATTTTACACACACATGCAGTGTGTTATAAGGGAAGGCAGAGGGAAAAGACAGTCTTGGATGGAATTCTATAACGTTTAGTATATAGGCAGTCAAACCTTTTAGTCTGTGGACCACGATGAGATACAGAAACATTTTCTCACTGTGAATGAAATTGAGTAGGACAATGCTTTAACTATCCCAAAAGTCCAAAGTTGCACAAACAATGTGATTATAAAATCACCATTTAAAAAGAAATGTGCTGAAATGAGGTAAGCTCTTCGTGTTAGAACTCAGTGCTACTCTCCATTTTATTCAGTGCTATGAGACACACTGCTAATGTGACCTATCAAGTACAGAAACTGCCTAGAAGGAACATGTGCAGGAGTCTGTCTTCCGCTAGGAATGCCATCTGCACACCCTTCCTCAAGTGCTGCATTCTAGCTCCACATTATAGTCTATGGGAAAGCGGCTCCAGAGTTCTTCAGTTCAATGAAACCATAATGTACACAACACTAGCAACTTGGAGAAACCTCAGGCCTCCAGATTAGGGCTATAACAAAACAGGCCTCTCAGGTGTCTTTTTCTGGCAGTGGTGTGTGTTTTGTGTATGCTCAATTTAACTACCTGGCCTGGGTTCCAAGCCTCTGGATTCTGCTGAAGTTTCTCTCCAGCTCTACTCCAGATAACCCCAACAGAAATAAGATTCTTTTATCCTGTCAACCTGGCTATCTACTTCAATTTACTCTGGAAGTATAGGCAGACTTGAGAACCTTATTTATTTATTTCTTTGTTTGTTTATTTAAAATAGCTGCCTTTCTTCCTTACTCAAGGCAATTTACAATATAAATAAACTTATAAAACACATAAAAGACAACAGTGTGAAATCTCAGAACCACCTATAAATAAAAATTAAATTAGTCAAATGTAGTTCTAAATAAAATTATCTTCAGCTGCCTCCTGAAGATTAAAAATGAGGGGGGCCAGGCACACCTCCCTGGGGATGTTGTTCCATAATCATGGGGCTGCCACCAAAAAGTCCCTCTCTTGTGTGCCCATCAGGGGAGTTTCTTTGATGGGACTCTCAGTAGGGCCTCTCCCCTGTGATCTTAATTCCCAGACAGGAAGATATGGAAGAAGACAGTCCTTCAGATAATCCAGTTCTAAGGGCTTTAAATTTGAATTGGACTTGGGAGTGGATTGATAGCCAGTATAATTGCTGTAGTATAAGAGTCACATGCTCCCAGTAGCAACAAAAGGGGTAACTTTGCAAAGGACTGTAGACAGCCACCAGCTAACAGTAGTTTTTCTAAGATGCACAGGAATAGCACACAAGCTATAAACAGAGAGGCAATTTTAAAAATCAAAAGCATGATTATTCTAATGCAGCATACAAAGGAAATAGTTTTTTACTAATTGACCAGAAAAGCATTGTTTATGATGATACTGAATCAGAATCAAAAGACAGTAAGAGCACAATCCTACCGGGAGGGGAGTGCTTTGGGAGTAGATGATCCACTACGTTGCAGTAGAGTGAGGTGATCCGGTGCAGGAGGGGGTGGAGTTGGGGGTGCAGCCAGTTTAGGTGACTCCTTAAGGAGTTCGGGCCATGACATGCCCCCCCCCAAGAGGCATAAAGTTACTTCTGCAAAAACAGCAGCGTATCCTATAGGCACTCATCGAAACTGAAAACAAAGGTTGCCCCCGCTGTCTCAGGAGCTTGCAAACCCCTTAGGGAGTGGTGTAATTGCCTCACCAACCTCCTCGTGTCCTGGGCTGATGAGCCCCTCCCCAACAGCCAATCGCCGTTCCTGTTGGGGTTTAGGTATACAATTAGCAGAGTAACATGGAGAGAACCACGAATAACAGCCAGGCACACGGTTTAGCTTAAGAATAAAGTAGTTTACTAATGAGGAAAAGGTATGACTGGGATTTCTAGAAAACAAAGAAGGATTTAATATCCTATCTAGCTTCTAGGCTACATCTTGACTCTCTCAAGTCCTGACTTCAACTGCACGGAGATCTAAGGGCTTAACACAAAGGGCAATAAAACTGACCAAATGGTTTCCCTCAGACCACCACCCAAATATATGGATTAGCCTATTAGGGGTCTCCCTCAATGGTCACTATGCATATTGACACCTAGCCTTGGCGGGAAGTACGTGCAAACATTCTCATTGGCTCTACCTACTCACTGGCTAAACATCAGCATGCATATACAAACACTTCATTAACTCATGACAACAGGAAGTGAAATTGCATCAGAAACCCAACAATCCACTTCTCAAGTTCACGAACTGAAGTCATGAAGTTTCAGCTTCTCTATCAGGTGCTCAAACTTCTTCTTGGTGAGCGGCTTGGTCAGGATGTCAGCAATCATTTCTTCTGAAGGACAAAACTTTACTTCAATCATTCCTTGTTGCTGCAACACCCTCACCTTGTGGTATCGTACAGAAATGTGCTTGGTCTTGTCTTTGACACTTTCACTCTTGATCAAACTTAGGCAAGGTGTGTTATCTTCAGACAGGGTTACTGGAATAGGCTCTTCTATTCCAAAGTCTCTCAGCAGGTGTATGATCAATTCAAGCTCATTGCAGGCACCTGCTGAAGAATCAAACTCAGCTTCCATTGTGGACATAGCTACTATACTCTGCTTGCGACTTGTCCAGTTGATCAGGTTGCTTCCGTAGAAAAACAGATGCCCACTTACTGATTTGCGCTCAGTAGTGTCTTCGGCCCAATCTGCGTCCATGTATCCAACCAATCTTGGATCGTCATCAGCTGTAATCTTCAGTTTCAGATCAGCTGTCCCAATAAGATACTTAACAAGTCTCTTCAACGCATTCTAATCATGGTGATTAGGTGAGCTTGTCTTTCTGCTCAAGATTCCAACAGCTGCACTTATGTCAGGTCGGGTAAGTTGAGCTAGATACAGTAGTTTCCCAATAGTTTCTCTGTACAGACGATTGTCCTTGAGAGGCATTCCATCTTCCAACTTGAGGTAAGATGGGTCAAGGGGGAAACTTGCTCTCTTGATATCTTCCAGGCTCCGTGCCTTAGCAAGATTCAGGATTTTGGTTCTTTGAGTCAGAAAAAACCCTCCATTCTCTGTTCTTTCTATCTGTGTTCCAAGACAGTGGTTCAAAGTCCCAAAACGTTTTACTTCCACTTCTGCACTCAGCTTGTCAACTATCTCTTGCATATCAGATTCACATTGACAGCATAACAACAGTCCATCAGTTGACATCAGTACATATTAGCATTTATCATGCTTCAGTTTGAAGAACAGGCTGGGTTCTATTTTCCCTTGCTGGAACCCTTGCAGAAAAGCAGTTAGCACTTCAGTCCTTTATCAGGTAAGTTTTCCTTGAGGTTTGCCTTTTCAATCTCTAGGTGCTGCACATGCATTCCTTTCTGTGCTGCTATACTCAGTAGGGTTCTGAGAGTGACATACTTTACAATCAGCTCCCTTGGGATTTCCTCATTGTCTGAGGATTCTTCTGCAGTTTGCAGAACATTACAAAGTCCATATCTGGCAGGTGGTATTCCCTTGTTGCTCCTCTGAGATTGCCTCACAGTACTGCCTGTCTCCCCTTCTGGTCCTGCTTGATCTGCCTCCCCTTCTGCTTCTGGGGTGCTTTCTGACCTACCTTGAGGGTCGGCGCTACTGGCAGTCAGCCAATCGACTATTTCAGTAAGGGACATTCCTGCATCAGTTTCTAGAAACTTCTCATTGTGCACTGGCTTTCTCTTGCCATAGGGTGGCGCTGTGCCTTTCCCCTTCACACATACATCACAAGCTTGCAACTCTTGGTCACATCCTGCAAACTTTTCTTCACATGCATTCAGCAAATTCTTAACAGATCTCGCATTCCTGTGTCCAAGCCTTCTATGCCAGCCATAAAGGCATTCCTTATGAGGACACAAACTTGCTGTTGCCTGATAGGCATGACCCATTTCTACAGGGTCCAGATAGTAAGCACCATCAAATCTCACTGCTTCAAAAAGAACATCACTTTCTGGATGGGCAATGGTGCATTGTCTATCTTTAATCAAAAACACATTTCCTTGATCTGTCAATTTCATTACAGAGATTAAATTCTGATCTGCTTGCTCAGAGTAAACACATCCTTCAACAACACATCAATTAGCTCTCCAGCCTTTGAATAAACTGAGATCTTCACAGATCCTACTCCGTCTGTCTGTAAAGTATCCTCATTAGCAAGTTTCAAAGTTTTCCGCTGGCTTTCATCCGAACAAACAAACCATTGGTGAAATCTACATATATGCATACTAGACCCAGAGTCAAGAATAAAAGCCCTCTTAGCATCTACGTCATCAGACCTCAGCATGTAGGAGACTTCACTACGAGGCGTTGCCTTTGTTTGTGAGTTAGCAGCCTCCTGCTGGGACACGGCTCTTTCTCCTTTGTGTGAGGAGCCGGCAATTTTGCCTTTAGGCATGTTCTTCTTTGATCCGCAGAATCTCGCTATATGGCCTGGTTTTAAACATCTATAACAGACTCTGTGGTCTTGCTTCCCTTTTTCTTCCTTTACAGCCAATGCTTGCATTTGGCTTGACAATTTAGAGAATTTGCGTTTAACACTTAAGTCTCTTAAATATACAATTGTAAAATCGATATCAATCTTTTCTCTAGATTCAACAGGGGCTAGAATGCTCTCATAGCTTTCAGGAAACGATGAGACAATCACAGCTTGAAGCTCTTTGGTAGATACCGTGGCTCCAGCCGATCTTTTCGGCGACAAGGGCCAGGATGTTGTCGAGGTGAGCTGAGATATCACCCCCTGGGGCAAGACTGAGGGAGTATAGGCATTTGCGCAAATACTGCCTCTGGAGAAATGTGCACTGGCCATATTTCAAATTAAGGTTATTCCAAATCTCCTTTACGTGAACACGATTAACCACAATGGCCATTTCCTGAGATGAGACTGAACTTAGAATCAGTAGCTTAGCTTTAAGTTCATTTGCATCAAACTTTCCCCTCTGCTCTTGGGACATAGCATCTGGTATATCAAAATCCCACACATATCTTATCCGTTGAACTCCAAGAGTACACTCAATTCCATTTTCCATAAAAGGAAGTTATCCCTGCTCAGCTTAGGGATGCTTAACTTGGGGGAATTTTCCATATTGCCTACGACCTGTTCAGACGATTGCAACGTCATGTTTTCCTCACGGGTTGCAGGCGAAGATGCTATCCCAAAATCAGCAGGCGTTTGCCTCTATGTGAGTCTTCTGGGTTTCTAAGCACATGCTGGGAAAGTGAAAGTAACTGATCTGTCAGGTAGATCATCTAGGTGACAGGAGGTGGCTGCTTGCCAGATTACATCAGCCCAGACAATGTCAGCATGACTCAGCAGCAAGCTGATTGGTCACCTGGGGAGATGAATTGTATAAATGTACAGAGACACTTTACTATGTGTGGGTTATATATGGTGGTGTTGCAGCGGAGCATTCTGTCAGTTTGGAGAGTGGAGGTGTAAATAAATTGTATATAGTAGTTTTACCACTGCTGTGTGCAAGCCTTCATTCTTTGCGTCACTAAAGAACACCCTCAATAAACACTGGTGCATCAACAGCATCAGAGTGACACAGGGGGTCTCCGGGTGGGGGGGTGTCTGTTGGACTTGGTGGTCTGTTCACTCCCAGACACACATTCCAGCCGCTGTCTATGACATCAAACTCCTGCACTTTGTGCTTTCTGTGTGTCTGTGCATGCCTCTGCCTGCCATTCGCAGAGTCTGACAGCGGGAGGGTGTGAGGGGATTGACGGCCTCTCAGGCACAGGCTTTCCACCCCTCTCCCGGTCACATGCAACGGCCTGGCCAATCCCATGGTCCCATGCAACCCTGTCCCTCCTCCACCCCCGCCTCAGGTGTGGCCATGGGTGGAATCACCATAGCGATGGCTTCTCTCTCACTAGTCTGCCCGCACTCCCCCTCCCTGCCCACGCTCCTTCTCCCTAACTTCTCCCCTTTAGAAGCCAACTGCGGCTGCCTATGCTAGTTCTCACTCAAGCGCAGCTATATGGCGATTCTCAAGATTGGGCTGTAAGTGGCTAATATACAGTGGAGCATCTAGTCACAGCACACCCTGAAGAGATGTTTCGATGAACTGAATGAAAGTGAAAATGGAGAAATAAAAATCGATAATGGTGAACGCATGCAGATTCAAAGCATAGGTACTGGCACTTTGTGCTGTAGCTCACCTCACAAAAATTTCCCAAATGAAGTTGGAGATGTCTTGTACATACCTGAATCAAGCTGTAATTTATTGAATGTGTCTGCATTAGATAACAAAAGACTTTGACATATGTTTTGCAAATAAGAAATTTACTATTAACAAAGCCAATTTCATATATGCACAAGTCAATCGAAAGGGTAAATTATATTAAGTCTTGCAGGTGAACGGATACGCCTGGAACATGAAAGGGAAGATAAGAGAGCCTGGAACTGTGGCACACATGCCTAGGACATTGTAATCCAAAGGAAATCCAAGACCTTCAGAAAAAAGAACCTCGCCAAAGCCATTAAGGTAAAGTCATATGACATCAATGACATAAGCAAATGTGCATGTTAAGAATATAGGAAGAACATAAGAGAAGCCATGCTGCATCAGGTCAATGGCCCATCTAGTCCGACACTCTCACTCAGTGGTCAAAAAAGAAAAAACCCAGGTGCCATCGAGATCCACTAGTGGGGCCAGGACACTGGAAGCTCCCCCACTGTTATTTCCCCCAGCACCATAGAATCATAGAATAGAATCATAGAGTTGGAAGGGACCTCTAGGATCATCTAGTCCAACCGCCTGCACAATGCAGGAAACCCACAAATACCTACCCCAAATTCACAGGATCTTTATCGCTGTCAGATGGCCATCTAGCCTCTGTTTAAAAACCTCCAAGGAAGGAGAGCCCACCACCTCCCAAGGAAGCCTGTTCCACTGAGGAATCGCTCTAATGGTCAGGAGGTTCTTCCTCATGTTGAGCCGGAAAATCTTTTGATTTAATTTCAACACACTGGTTCTGGTTCTACCGTCCAAAGCCACCAAGAATACAGAGCATCACTGCCCCAGACAGAGTTCCATTTATACCCTGTGGCTAATAGCCACTGATGGACCTCTGCTCCATATGTTTATCCAATCCCCTCTTGAAGCTGTCTATGCTTGTAGTCACCACCACCTTCTGTGGTAGTGAATTCCATGTGTTAATCACCCTTTGGGTGAAGAAGTATTTCCTTTTATCCATTCTAACCCAACTGCTAACCCGATGTTGTATAAGAGCAAAAGCAGTTAGATCCTTATTTTCACACAGAACTGATGAATGTACTAGCAAGCCATTAAATTCATAGTGATGTCCTTGGACCAGTAGATGTATTATCATATACTGGAAGTAGATATCTTTCAATCTTTCTGGATGATTTCTCAAGGTACTCCGTTGCATATCTGCTGAGGCAAAAGAGTGAAGTTCAAAAAATCCCAAGAAATAACTCCACTATGGTTTCTAACAAATTTGGAAGAAAGCCTCAAATGCTACAGATGGATAATAGTGATGAGTTTATATCACATTAACTACAAACCTTCTTCCTTCTGCACAGGAAGTTGGCAAGCCTTACATCTGAACAGAATGGCACTGCTGAAAAGATACTTTTATCTTTACTGGAGATGAGCAAATGCATGCTCATGGATAAATAGCTAGTGCCTATTGGAAATTTGATCAAGTTGACGTCAAAAAGAAAAATTGAACAGATTGGCTCTTCAAGGAAGCATTGTATGTGAAACATAATACAAGTTGACGGGCACATAAGGGAACATCACCTTTGAAGCCAGGATTTGTAAGGAATTTGGATACCACAAAGGATTGAACAAGAACAGAGTAGGACTGGATATTCTCTGGACATTGAAATACTGTGGATCCTTTCCTTTTGTGAAACTTTTTAATATACTGTGTATTTAGTATTATTGGAAACAAACATAGACAAATAAGAATTACTTTGTATACATTTTTATTGTGTGTTTTGTACACAGTTGTTGTTTTTCCAGTAAATGGAAGAAGGCAGTGCAAGAGGAGACTGATGCTCTCATGGACCCTGATGAAGCTACCACCAGGAAAGAGTCTTATTGGATGGAAGTAGATGTTTAAAGTAAAACAGAATGCAGACAGAAACATGGGACACTATAAAACAAAATTAGTTGCTAAAGGCTTCTCACAAAAATATGGTCAAGAATTTGATAAAGAGGTAAAGAGTTTGGGTGTTTTACTGGAGCCTTCATTATCAATGGAGGCCCAGATAGCAGCCACTGCCAAGTCAGCATTCTTCCATCTGAAGCGGGCAAGGCAGTTGGCCCCCTTCCTGGAACATCGCAACCTCGCAACCGTGATCCATGCAACGGTCACCTCAAGATTGGACTACTGTAATGCCCTCTACTTGGGGCTACCTCTGTGCTGGACCCGGAAGTTGCAGCTGGTGCAGAACGCGTCGGCCAGGCTACTATTGGGGCTCTCGAAATGGGAGCACATACGGCCGGGGCTGTGCGGACTGCACTGGCTGCCAATTACCTACCGAGTCCAGTACAAAGTGTTGGTTATTACCTTTAAAGCCCTATATGGCCGAGGACCAGCCTACCTAAGTGACCGTCTCTCCCCATATGAACCCCAGAGGGCACTGAGGTCAGTGCGTAAAAACAAAATGACCATCCCTGGGCCGAGAGAGGCCAAACTCCAAAACACCAGAGCACGGGCCTTTTCAGTTGCGGCTCCTGCACTGTGGAACCAGCTTCCGGAGGAAGTGCGGGCCCTGCGGAACCTCGACCAGTTCCGCAGGGCCTACAAAACCGCCCTTTTTAGACAAGCCTATAACGATATCGACTGCTGAGTTGCTAGGAACAAAGAACCGCCATCTATAATATTATCTAAACTGGCAGAACCAGCGCCAGAACAGCTTTATTGCTGCCAGATATATATATAATGTAACTTAAACTATGTATTTTAATTTAATTAACTGGTTTTTATATGTTTAATTTTAATTGTTAAATTCAATGTTTTACCTATTTATGTTAATGTTGAATTGTTGTTAGCCGCCCTGAGCCGCCTAGGCGGGGAGGGCAGGATATAAATAAAATCTATTATTATTATTATTATTATAAAACCTTTGCACCAGTGAAACATAGTACAATCAGATTACTTTTGAGCATAGCAGCATTCAAGAAGATGTATGTCAAACATCTAAACGTAAAGGCAGCATTTCTTCCCACAGGAAAATCCAGGAAGATCTGTATATGGAGCAGCAAAAAGATATTTTAGACCCCAAACAACCCAATTTACTCTTCAAACTGCACAAGGGGCTATATGGACTAAAAATAAAATAAAATCTATGAATTGCACTGGGTTTTTAAAAATTGTTTTAAGCTTGCAATGATGTTTTCTTCTGCTTTGCTGGGAAATGGTATTGCTGTCTAGAATAATTTTTGAATACTTTTCTAGGGTTTGTACCTTTAAAAAAATGACTTGCTGTCTGTTTTAACACTTATATTTTGCATTTGTTGGTGGTTGCCATTATGAAAGTACACTGAGCACCTTGAATGTATGATGGCAGAACACTCATCTTTAATTAAATAAATAACAGTCAAAAGTCTGTAATAGTAATCAATAATAGAAACTATTCACAGCTACATCTTTTGGATCTTAAAGGTAGGAATGTCCAAACCCATCCTAAGCACACATCTGAGGTGGCCCTCTGTGGCATGGATAGTTGCCCGTCCCTTTCTAGACCTCTGGTAGATTTTGGTATGCCCACCCATAACCCTTTCCCAAGAAGCCAAAGAGAAGGAAAACAAATTTTTCCACAGGATTTCAGGCACATATTCAACTCTATGGAAGGTTACACTAGTATTCCTGCAGAAAACTGTTCTGGAAGATGTATAAACAAAGTCTACATACTCTTCTCCAACCCACATAATTTCCTGAGGAAATCTTCAGGTGAGCACAGCTGATGTATGGGCGTCTAGCCCACAGCAGAGTGTTTGTATATGTGTCAGGGAGAAAGGAGGGGGGTGAATGTGTCTATGGAAAAGGAAGTAAAGCCAGTACATACCGACACCCTTGCAATTCCTGGCTGCAGTAGTTGCCTGAGGGAAATTTTACCAGCTGGTCTAGATTACAGTATAGAAGATATAAGCTTTAATTTGTTAGGGTCTGAGCTGGTGTGGAATTGGCCACAGCAGCAAAATATCTCAGCTCTTAAACTGCTTTTGCTTCTCCCAATAACCAGGCACCATATGTGGCAATATCCAAGCTGGTCTAAAAGTATACTCCTTTGGACGTGGCAAAAAACATTTCTGACAAAGGTATCAATACACATTCACCACTATGCTAAATAAATATAAATTAGAACATCTCCACCCTTTAAAATAACTCCAAGTTCTTTTTTAAAAAAAGAACCTTTGCAGCCATCCCTGTAACTCCAGTTGTTATAAAGTTTATTGCAAGAGTTCATAGACAACTTTTCTCAAACACCTTACAAAGACTGACCACATCCTGGCTCAGACCAAGTGCTGTGTGATAAAATGTCTGCCAGGAACAAACCACAGCAAATTTCATCGCAAACAGGCTTCTGCTGAAAATAAGTCATTATAGTTAGTGCACTGGGAATAGACAAAACTGGGAATGGGGTATGTTTTGTCAAAAGGTAAGAATATCCAATCCCACTCTGATGATCCAATCCCACTCTGGAGTTTCTATCCAAGTGCTGTGGTTAGGTTAAATGCAGGGTTATGAATGATTATTTGTTTTAGATGTATTTAAATGGTTTAAATGGTTTTATGAATGATTATCTGTTTTAGATGTATTTAAATGGTTTAAATGGTTTTAATGGTTTAAATGGTTTTAGATGTATTTAAATGGTTTATGAATATGTGTGTTTGATGTGTTGGTATGTTTGTGGAAGAGCACCTCATTTCGTTGCTCTCTTTTTGTGGAGAACAATGACAATAAATTTATCTATCTATCTATGATCTTGAAGTCCACATATCTCAGAAGGGCCATCATGTTCCACCTCATGCACACTCTGTCCAATCCATCCAGCACTGCCTTAACATCTCATCCTGTCTCATCCTTGCAGATGTCTTGTGAGTTCTGCAGTTACTGAAATCATAATGACATTTTGTATTTTCTCATTGGTTGTAACTTGCAAGAAAAATGTGTGTTGCACACTACTTGCAACTAGTTTCATATTAGCCAGATTTTCAGTTCTGAAGCTTTTGAAAGCCCTATTTCAAAAGCCTTCTCTTGTTAATTACTAAAGCAAATACTATTCCTGCCACCATCCCTTTTAGGCCAATAAAAAGGAAGCATCAGTGGTGTGTCACTTTCCACCATGGTGCCAGTGTTGCATAATGATTAAAGTGTTACACTAGTGCCCTGAACTGGATAGCTCAGGGAAACCTTATCTCATTAGATCTCAGAAGCAGGCAGGGCAATCCCAAGGGAGAGGGGCTGAAAGCACTCAGGAAGCCAGCTGACCCTTGCATCAGCATATGTTTGAGATATACCAGTGTAAGGGCCAGTTATCAGTGTAAGAGCTCACCCACTAGGCAAATTAGGCAATTGCCTAGGGCACCGGGAGGGCCGTGGCGCTGCATGCATACCTCCTCCACCCACCCACCCACCCATTGCCCACCCACCATTGCCATTGCCGCTGCCAGCCCCTCCTTTCCCTTCCCGTCCCTTCGCCTCCCCTTCCAGCGCTATCACAGCCCGCTGCACCTGGGGCCCAGGCTGTGTAAAGCACCCCCCACACACACACACTGATCAGCTGATTGGTGGGAAAAACTGCCCTGTGCACTCACTCAGCATTCGGGCAGGCCAGCAGCAGCACGAACAAACTGCATCTGGAAAGGGCGCCTCCACTGCTCCCTCCTTTCCACTTCCTTCACATCTAGGAAGTGGGAAGGAGGGAGCGGTGGCAGTGCCCTTTCTGGACGCGGTTTGTTCATGCTGCCACTGGCCTGGCTGGGCGCTGAGTGAGCTGGCAGCACAGTTTCCCCCGCTGATCAGTTGATTGGCAAGGGGGCACCTTTACATAGCCTGGAGCGGCGCTGATCACACTTCCTGACATTGAAATAGACCTGGGGTGGGGAAGGGAGGTTGGAGGAGGCGCAGGGGGGTGTGACACCATGGGGGGAGGCAGGGGGCATGGCATGGGGGACCCTGTGAATGGGGGCGGCAGGTCACCAGTCTGCCTAGGGTGCCATGCACCCTCAGGCTGGTGCTGAAAGTTATGATGGTGCAGGCCCCCTGCACCACTCCATTGCTCTTGGTGGAGGTCCATGGTGGTTGTCTGTGGTTTAACAAAGGAGTTAGTGTGGTTGGGGGGGCATGGTCAGAGTTAGTCACCTTGCTGAGCCCTTCCAGTCTGGGAGTGCCTCCCACCAGGGGTGTAAAGTTATGGCAACAAAAAACATGGCGTAGTACATAAGCACTGATGTAACTGAAAACTCAGGTCATCCACCCACTGCAGCCTCCCCAATTAGGCTCAGAGGAACTCAGGATGCCAACTGTAGGCTCAGCCAATCACCACCCTCCCTGTGGCTGCCAAGCCCCTTCTCAGCACCTAATTGTGCGTCTTCGCCCTGCGTAAACTTCAGCCAGAACATCTTATGACTCAGTAATTAGGGTGTGTGGCATAGGACTTTGTGTTGGAGCTCCTTGCCATGTGGACTTAGAGCAAGTTGCAAGGTACTTTGGTGGTGGGAAGAGCACAGAGAAGGCACTTAGCACTACAGGGTGACCACTTGGTGCTAACATCCAAGGAGGCAAGCAAAGTCCATACTTGGTGGCTGAACTCTTCCATTTCAGAACCTAACTGTTACCCTGTGGTTGGAAGCTCGACACAAAGGGGCAACCATGTACTGACAGGTAAGCAAGGGCAAAGATCCCAAATCTGCTCCCTCTTGCTTGAGGCTGCTTGAGGTGTCTCCTGCACTCGAGTCCAGCATTGAGTTTGTGAAGGGGCAGCAGAAGCCATTGCTACACAGCTCCATGGCCTTCAACTTTCCATGGGAAAAGATCCCTGGAAAGTTTCCCAGGAGATGAGAGGGGAATGCTCTGTCATTTGCCTATTTCCTACCCTTGGCAGAGGACAGGTGTGTCTGTGGTGGGGGTGAGTCTGGCAGCTGATCCTCTGTACATGGTGAGCCAGCTTGCCTTGTAGCCCCTTAACTCATTTCCTTGCAGAATCAGAGCCGTGAGCAGCAGCTGCAGGTGGATGGATGGCCAGCAATCTGTGAGCATTTCAACACAGGACAGGTGAGTGTAATTGGGATGGTACCTTCATGTGCCTCAAGGGGGTTCATGGTGAGCCACCTATTGGGCTGCATTTGCAGATGCTGTCAGGACAATGCATCAGTGCCTGAGTCAACATGGCACTCACACCTGATTCCCATGGCTGGACATCAGGGCTGGCTCACCCACTAGGCAAACTAGGTGGTTGCCTAGGACACTGGCAGGGCAGGGGCACTGAATTCAGCCTTCCCCCCCCCTTCCCTAGGCAAATGTATAGTTTGTCTGCTCCCCAGCCTCCTCCTCCCTCCCCCACCATCGGTGGTGGGGGGCGCACCTTTAGATAGCCAGGGAGAGTGCCGTTTGACTGCAGGTTCCCTGGCATTGAAATAGACATGGGGGGGAGGAGGTGGCGCGGAAGGGAGGGAGGAGGTGGGGGAAGGAGAAGGAGGTGGGATGGAGGTGGCGGAGCGGGGCACTGCAGAGCTGCAGGGGTGGGCTATGTGCCCTTGGGCCGCTCCTGCTGGACAAGGGATGTTTTACTTTCCTATGGATAGAGATTCAACAGGGAGACTTGTGCATGTGGCAAGTCCTGCCCCCAAACTGTAGTCTGCAGTTCCAGCCCTCCTCTTGAGGTGGAGGATTGTACCCCACCAGCCCTTTCAAGTTCCACCTGCAATGCCATCCCACTTAGATGCATTCCATGCTGGGGATCCTCAGTCCTCGTCCCTGTGCTCCAGGGAGGAAGTGAATGGTTTGCAGTGGGCATGGGCACAAACTGGGGAAATGGTGGTTCATTCGATTTTTGAACCAGTTTGTGGTTTATTGGTTCACTAGGTTCAGAAGTTGTAAAACTCACTGGGAGTCTTCAGCAGGCCCTCCTCTACCCTCTCTCCAAGTTTGTCAAATATTAGATTTGGAATGTCCAAGCTATAGCTGCACAAAGCAGGTGCTCTCAGGGAATCTCAGCTTCAGCTCTCTCTTCTCCCTGCTGCAGAATGGGAATTCTGTGATTGGCTCCCAGAGCTGCCAATCAAGCTCTGGATAACTGATATGGGCTTTTCTAGGGCTCGCAGAAATCTGTCTAGGAATTGATTGAATCAGCACCAGGCTTTCTGGGAAAACGAACAGCAAAAACAAAACAAACAAATCACCAAGGTCTGAATCAATTCAGAATGAACCACGAATCGGCCCATTTCATGCACGAATTGCGATTTATGCATCGGTTCATGCCCATGCCTAGTTTGCAGTTCAATAAAGTCTGTGTTGTGTCACAACTGTGTCTCTGTCTGTCTGGTTTAGTTTAGACTACATGACAAGAATTCCAACTTCTCCCTGTCCCAACCATGACTTCCAGGCATGCACGCACATGTGCACACACAAATATTCACCAAAAGTGTCACACTAGCATCTGAATGACCTAGCTTCAAATCACCCACTCTGCTGGGTGACCTTTGACCTGTCACCCTCTGTTATCATAATCTATTTCATAGGGTTGCTGTATTGAGGATAAATGGAGGAGGGGACAACAATGGGTGCTTCCACATAGCAACTGTTTGCAAGTGGATTTTGCTATTCCTACACAGTAAAAATCCAGTTGCAAAGTGTGTTATTTAGTGTGTGTGAATGCACCTAATGCTAAAGTTGCTTTGGATTCCCACTGGAGAGAAAAGCAGAGCCTAAATTCATAATGCGACATGGCATTGGGACATTAGAGTATGTTCAGTATGTTCCTACATCCAGATTTTCTCTCTTTGTCATTCTGTTAACATAAACCTAATATAACCTACAACAAGGGTGTCAAACGTGCTGCCCGAGGGCTGGATCAGGCCCCCAGATGGTTCCTATCAGCAGCATTTTTTGCATGACTTGAAGTGAACCTGTGATTGTATCACTGGTCCCAACACCATACATATGCCTGACAAAGCTCCATTGAGAAACGGCTTTGGATACTGGTTTGCCGTTACACACTTTCCTTCCACTTAGACTTTTGAACTAAGTCTGTTTTTTATTCCATGTGAGCAACAGAAGATAGAGCTTTACTCTTTAGTATTTATGAGCTCTGTCATGGACTTCTGATAATGTTTATATAAATTGTATTGAGGTGTGTTTGTTCAAGTCAGCAATGAGTGAGTTGAAACTGTCAGTGTACAGTGCAATCATGTTTCTGTGACAAGAAATTTCCTATGAGCACTTTATTGAGTATTTTCATAAATATATATTTTGCAGTATTTAGCCGTGAGCTTTGACTTTTGTTCATTTCCTATTTGCATGGCTACCTTTTGTGTAGTGGTTGACCAGCACATGAAGCAACTTACGAACAAAAGCTCACAATGCCCAGCCATTTCATGTTTTCCTCTGGGTCTTAGGCTCAAGGCATTGATCATGAGATTTCTGTAATGAATGTAAATAAATCAAAAGTAGAGTTGCAACTTACAGATTTACACCTGAACAGCATACTCAAGATTGCTGCAGCACAGATATTGTCTCTAGATTTTGATGCAATAATTCAGAGCAAGAGGTGTCAATCATAAAAAAACCTGTTAAATAAACAAAATTTTGCAAGAGTGCTAATCTTTTAAGCATGCTTTATTTTAAGCTTTTAAAAAATCATTGTGTTAGTCTGTGTCCTTTATAAAGTTTATATCTCCACTACCTAGCATAACATTTTATGGTACACATGGCCTGGCCCAACAAGGTCTCATTTATGTCAGATCCAGCCCCTGACCTAAAACCTAATAAGATAATAAATATCACATTATTACTTATAATCATCATTATTTACATTAATATACAATGTGTTTATACGTTATACATGGCATTTCACATGTCCCATAAGCCTCACATTCAGCAGTCCTTACAACATATCTGAAAGGAAGGATGATATTATTACCTACATGTTGCTGATGGGCTGAGGCTGCGACAGCTTGAGTAGAGGCTAACTTTAAGCCACGGAGTGAGTTACTTGATATAAGGGAGATTTTGGACTACAGATCTATGAACTTTTTGCTTTCTTCCTGATATACTTCCTCAGTAAACAAACCCGCCCCCCCCAAAACACAACAGAGTGGACAAGAGCAGGGTTTTTTGCTTTTTAAAAACTCTTTCAGTACATATATATTCATGCAAAACTTGCCAGTCCAGGAGAAACATTCTGTGCTCATCATTTCCAGAAGTTGCTATTTTTGTATGTATGTGAAGTTTATATGGAGATTCCCCCACCCCTGCAACATGAAATGGGTTGTCCTGCAACATGTGATTCTGCTGATGATATTGCTGGACTTTTTAACGATCAGGGGAAATTCTGGTATGTAACTTGTCTGGGGTCAGGAAATTAAACTCATTCTCTTTCTAGTCCCTCCTTATGTGTCACACCTTTATTACTGCGGTGACAGCTTGATGGCTCCATTGAAAGCTCCCTTCCTTTAGAAAGTCCTGTCCAGCCTTCTGTTTCATTCAGTCCATAAATGTGGATGGATGTTGCAAGGATGGATGTAAAACCTTTCAGCTCCCCTCTTTTTTGTCTGTCAAAGTCTTGTAGCTCCTGCATTGGCTGGCATTACTCTTCCTTAGACGTGGAAGAAGTGGTCTCTTGAAGCAAACTCCAGATTCTTCTTGGGCTAAGGCCTCTCCTGAAACCTCTGCACAGAAATCAACAAGTGCCAGAGGGTTAGGGAGCCAGGATTGCCTTGCAGAGCTTGTCCACCTTTAGAAACAAGGCAATGGGAAAATTCAGCATATAAAGCTTCACTTTGTCTGACTTTAGAGACAATGATGGCGAAAACTTCACCTGTTGCATTGCTCTGTGCCTTGTACCTGTAAAAAGAGTTTCTAGACTACTGATTGTCCAAGACCTCTTCTGCTCCATTGAGGAGGGAAGTGAGGCTCTTGGGATACTGCTGCATGCCCCCCACATCTGAGCCCACCCTGGTGGCCCCCTCTTCTGCCCCACCACTATCCGGCTCCACAAAGTATATGTCAATGGCATTTTAGCTCTGCTAGAAGAGAGAGAAAGCCTTACTTGTCATAAGCTAGTCTAAAACTTGTGTGTGTTCTGAATGGTGGAATGTGTCTCTTAGGGTAGGTACTAATGTTGTCTATGACCTCTTTCATCCAGAGTGGTGTGCTGGTCAGACTAGGCTATGGGAAACCTGGATTCAAATCCCCCTTCTGCCATGAACATACATTGAACACATGAAGCTGCCTTATATTAAATCAGACCATTGGTCCATCCAGGTCAGTTTTTTCTACTCAGACTGGAAGCAGCTCTCCAGAGTCTCAGGCTGATCTCATCACCTCCTATCTTTTCTTTTCATCTGGAGAGGCCAGGGAGTGAACCCTGACTTTCTGCATGCAAAGCAAATACTCCAACGCTGAGCTACTGCCCCTCTCCAGTAAGCTTGCTAGGTGACCCTGGATAAAACAGAGTAGGGATGAACAAAGTTGTAAGCCTTTTGGGGACCCCATCGGAGAGAAAAACAAGATTATAAATAAAAATAAAATAAACACCTCTTGGATGAAGAATGCCTCACTGAGGTGTTTGTGTGTGTGTTTGTTTGTTTACAATCCTAAGAGCACTTCTCGAGTAAACCCCACTGAATCAAGTAGGAGTTGCTTCAACGCAGACCTGCTTAAGCTTACACCCTTAATCCTATAAGGCAGCACTACTTCCTCAACATTCTTTCCTCTTCCAAAATCAAAACACATGTGATAAATGATGGCTCTCCGGGTTTAAAACAAAACAAAGGTACACCTCAGTTATCCGCTACAAATTTCCCGGCTACACAATGGCACAAACTGCCGGAATAAGGAGATGACACATCCCTGCCCGGAGGTCTTCCTGTCTGCAAGGGAGAGGGGCCAGGTTTTGAAGGGAAGGAGGGTGGCGATGGGACACGGGTGTACAGAAATCTCTCCTCTCCTGCAAAGAGGATAAAATGCTGCCCAAATGACCTTTTACAGCCGTCTGTAATTGATTTTTGAGAGGCCTTTTGCACTGTTAAAGGCACGCTTGACTATCTGAACTGCTAGGGAGTTCCCTTCAAAGGGGACCCACCAAAGCGGAGTTAAAAGTTTTTTACCGCGACGAAGTTAAACATTAAGAAGGGGGAAAAGAACCCCGATCTGTGGGGTCAGATCTGTTTTGGCTGCCTGTCCCTGGTTTAAATTACCACTGCAGTGAAAGGCGAGTTTACCAGCGTGGTGGTTCTGAGCGCCTACAGCGAAGAGCGAGAAGTTTCAGCCGGAGCGCCTAAAAGCTTTTTCTTTGCATTACGTGAATTTATTACTTGGAAACTAAATATTTGTTCAAAGAACCTCTGGAGGTGTTCGAGTACATAGGCGATCCCTCCTCCTCCCTCAAAGGAGTGGGAGAGAGCTTAGATACGTTTTTCTCATGGGATAGCCACACGAGCCACCCATAGTTTGAAATCCTTCAATAAACAAAGGATTTTTCCTTTCTGTCTAGTTCACTGGCACATTTTCTTGCGGCTAGGATCAATTTTCAAAGTGACTTTTCCAACGCCAATTTCCTGTAGGCAGAAATCATCCTTGCTTTACAGATGTGGAACTGACTCAACTGAGGCTAGTATTATATCATTAGGTACCCAGCTCTAAACAAAGATGAACTGAAAATGACTTTTCCAAGGCCATATAGAAGTCTGTGGCAGAGATGGGATTTGAGATCTCTTGCATAGATCTTTCAAGTTCTATAGTTCCTATGCTTCCGTTAGAAATGCACTGTGAGGTCAGGTCTGTTTCTACCATGGTAAAACTATTTTATTTACACAGAGAGAAAAGTGCCAAAATCTCTCTCTCTCATTCACTCACACACACGCACCATTTTCTTTGTGGAATCTCAGTCACTTTGGCCCGGAAAGCTAATTGTCTATTAAGAAAATCAAAGGCTCCTTCTCTCTATTAGCCCACAGGAGGTCGTTTTCTTGAAGAAATAGTCCCATTTTTAAGGATTCCCACTTCTGCTTTGGAAACAGGATTGCCAACTTTTCCTGGCAGGGAATGGAACAACTCCTTGACTGGAGGAACTTCTTCCTGGTATAGAACTTCAGCGTTGTATGTAGTTATTATTTTTAAAACAAACAAACAAACATTGCTTCTGCAAGTGTTAAATGCTCAGGCGTCTTGGAAACAAAAAAAACCCTCTACCCAACAGAAAGTTGCTTGTAAAGTTGCCAACTTTTCAATAGACGACTGCAGCTCTGCCTTTCATAGCAGCTTGATGTGCTGACACTGCAGGAAAGAGAGTTCCTCTCTCTCTTCTTTGGAAAGCGACACCGGCTGATTTCTCATGGGAAGTACGTCAGACCCTTCCCCCGTGTCAGTTGGCAATCCTAATTTTATTCCATAGTTCAGAACAGAGGGGCAAAACAGACTCTTATGGGCCTTTGGTGGTTAAGAATGCTCCTTAAAAGGGAAAACAAAACAAAAACCACTGCGCCTTCATTTTCTCGCAGTATTGCCCTCTCTGTATCCTTCCTCTTCTGCTATTGCCAGTGTTGGCCCCAGCGTGAGCACCAGCCACCGTCTCCATGAAGGGATTTTGGCTCAGCTACTTTCTTCTCCCTTCCACCCCCCGAATATGAACTCCTCGTTGTTCCGAAGATCATCCCAACCTCTCTCCTTGCCTACAGCGTCTCAGAGCTCCTCCCTCCCTTGCCAAGGCCATCACCAGTCCTACTTGGACACAGATGTGACACCTCCTCCCTGTATTAGTCACTGCCAGGAATTTAATCGGCGACGCGTTTTTGGAGAGCGGCTGCATTTCTGGCAGGAAAAGGCTTCTCCAGTTCTATCGCTGCCGGTCAGCCCAGCGTTCAAGAAACAGTGACCCTGACAGAAAGGAAGGTGTAGGTCTGGTATGCCATCTCTCGGATGCCCTACAAGGGTAATTTTCTGCCAAATGCAGGAAGCCTTTCTCCCGCTGATGACTGAAGAACTTCAGCCAGCTGGTCTGGAAGCCCAGCCAGAAATGTGCGGAAGGTTTTTCGGGCCAGAAGGCGTAGCTTTCCTCCGCCAGAGTGCTTTTAAAGCAGCCTCTCTTCTTAAAGCATTTTCACACACACACTAAATCCACTTTCAATACCCTTTGCCAAGGGATTTTGCAGTGTGAAATGGCAACATCTGCTTGCAAATGGCTGCAGAAGTGGATTGAAGCTGTATTATTTAGCATTAGGAAGCTATTCCGCTGCTAGTGAAGTAATTATTTATAGGCCGGGCCCGGGTGGTGGCCCCAAAATCGAGGGGGTTCGCACTCACGCAGGCATCAGGGTGAGGAAACCATGAAGAGTCTGGGATTTTTCAAGTTTAGAAAAGAGGTGACTATGGGTGGACATGATAGCGGTAGAGGAAGTGGGCAGAGAGAACGTCCCTCCCTCCCAAAACACTAGGAATCAGGGGTGCCCAATTAAATTGATGGGCAGTAGATCCAGGTTGGACAAAAGGAAATACTTCTTATCCAACGTTTAAAATGTGGAATTCGCTGCCCCAGGATGTAGTGATGGCCACAGGCTTAACAGGGGACTAGATGGAATGGAGACTAGGTCTATCAATTAGTAAGCCATGGTGACTTAAGGTTACCATGGCAATAAACATTTGAATCCCAGTGCCAGGAGCCAACATCAGAGGCAGGCCTCAGCTTCTATGCCCTGTTGTTGGTCCTCCGGAGTTGGCTACTGCTAGAGACAGGATACTGGATGAGATGGACCGCTGGTCCGAACCAAAATACACATACCCCACAAAGCGCTGCACACGGGAGCACTTTAATTGTGCATTGCCTACACGCTAAAGATCATAGGGTACTTATGCCTCGGTGCAGCCTACATCTGTTTGTAAGAAAAAGGAAACACCAGTTCATTTTGCAAATGAAACCCTGGATCAGTAGCTGGATAAATGCAGGGCCCTAAGCCAGCAGGGCTTCGCTTTGGGAAGACTGGGTGGGGGTGCGGCAGATTGTTTAGGGGGCACCGCCCCTGTGCCCCCTGCCGGCTACCGCCCTGGGTAAATGTGGGGTGTAATTCATGCGCGGTCGATGCCATATGATAATGAGTCAACACACACACAAATCCAGTGCCCACCCGTCCATTATAACTCCAGAACAGGACCACGCCCTCTACTTACCACGTGAACAGAAGCAGCAAGTGAAGTGGGGGGTGGGGGGTGGAGAGAGGTCTTCAGCCACCAACCAGTTTCATCGGATAATCATCTGAGTCTCTTCACTCTTCTTCCAAGGAGCATTAGAGCGGTCCTGCTGTCTGACTGCTCTATGAGACTCGGGTGCAGCAGGAGACTCTCCGAGCTCTATCCGTTCCACCCTCCATCACAGCCAGGGGGGGGCGCTTCATACTTTTTTGCCATTATACTAATAGAGCAGTGTGAGTGTGTGTTCAAATTCTAATGTGCAGCATTAGGAGAAGTCTTCTGGCCTCTCACCGAATCTTCTCATACTGCCTTCAATTTCAGCAGCTGGCGAAAGATTTATCTTTACAGCAAATTTGGGATAGGGCAGGCAATCGAACAAAGTAGGAGTCCAGTAGCACCTTTAAGACCAACAAAGATTTATTCGGAATGTAAGCTTTCCTATGCATGCAAACTTCATCAGACAATGGAATGGGGTACGGGGAACAGAACTACTTATAGGTAGGCAGTGGTTTAGAATGAAAAGTGGTATAAAGTTAGAATCCAATGGCAAAACAGTGCAATTAACAAACTGACAAACATCCGAACCAAATGTTGTTTCAATTTGTTGGGATAGACAATGTAAGCTCTGTTTTATAAATGATGAAATACCGATGGCTGGTTGTGACGATGCCAATCACACTACGCAGGGATTTGGAAGAATTCTGTTCACTGCTCCTCTCTCTCTGTCCCCCACCCACAAGCTGTCATATTGAAAGCAATTTTTAGCATGAAACCATATTTGCTTCTTGGATATCAGACTGGGGGAGGGGGGTCCGTTATGTGCTTTGCTTTGGTTCCAAAAGCTGCTAGAGCTGAAAGGCAACAGCCACACGTAATTAGCTGGCTAAGTAAAGAGATTTGTTAGGAACTAGATCAAAGCACAATCATTTCTATGCCTTAGCAGCCCAGCTCTTAGTCTGACTTCCCCTCCCCCGACACTCAGGTTGTGTGTGTTTGTGTGTTGCATTGCCACATACTGAAGAAAGCAAACATCTAGGGATAGGGAAGGAGCAACACGCTTTGGAAGGAGACTGTAGAACCTAAAAGCGGACTTGTAAAACTCAAGTTGATCGCATGAAATCTTCAGACAATCCCTCATCAAACCCTTACGCCTTCCTGGTCGCAAACGGTTTCTCCTGACTCTCTGGGCAATAAAAGGCAAGGTTAAAAAAAAAAAATCATGGTTCCAATTAACAAAAGACGAGGCGACGGAGAGATCGAAGAGTGAAAGCAAAACATGTCCAAAGCCTCTTGCTTTGGGTCCAGTGACTTCTGGGTGTGTGGAAGCAAAAAAGAAAAACAAAAAACACAGGGGCGAAGAAATCCTCTTGTACAAGGTCATCCGGACGAGGAAACATTTCCCTGTTGGAAGCTCTCTAATGTATCGCTTCGGCGGTCAGCAAATCAGCCCTGCCGAAAATGTGCATTCCTGAAATGCCGTCCGATCTGATAGATTCTTTCTCTCTCTCTCGCTCTCTCGGGCGGAAGGTATTAGCAACCCTACTTTGCACCCTACTATGGGGAAGGAGGCATGAGAAGCCTGCAAATGTTACATGCAGAAACCTATAGAATCGGTCACCAGTTGTTACACTCTTCACTAGCTGGAAGCTTGCTTTTGTTTGCGATTGACTTTAAGAAGAGGGAATCAAATGGGAGGGGCTTCCCGGGTCTAGGGACATAATCCCTGTTGTATAAAGTGGGATTTACTTCCAGCAAATGGCGCTATAGTGGATTGCGGCCTCGGGAACAACGGAGTCGAAGTTAAGCACATTTAAGACTACCGTTTTAGAAACAGTTGCCATTCCAAATCCCATAGAACTCAATGGATTTACTTCCAAGGGAGTAGACAGGGGTTTGCGCTCGGAGTCCCATTAAAGTCAGTTGGAGAGACAGAAGCATTTAGTAGCAGTGTTGGTAAACCCGGGCTACTAAAGCGTCTCAGCAAAGCTATTCACATTTCAGTAGAAGTTACTTCCGTGGAATGTATTTAGGAAAGGAAGTTATCTTAAAAATCCGTGGGAGCTCTACCCATACGACACTGCCAGTGAAACGTACGACACTGCCAGTGAAGTCCTAAGCAATGTTACGCCTGGCTATAGCCTTTGAGTCAACCCATACGACACTGCCAGTGAAACGTACGACACTGCCAGTGAAGTCCTAAGCAATGTTACGCCTGGCTATAGCCTTTGAGTCAATGAGTTTAGAAGGGTGTAACTCTTTTCAGAATCGTAATGTTACTGGTTTAAACCAGAAATCATGAAGTGCGTTGAAGATCAGTGACACTTCTTTCCAAATGACGGTATCGACCTCAACTAGAGTATTTAAACGACAGTGAGAACAGTGCCCACAAGGAAGGCCCTATCCAGCTTCCAGTAATGGCTGGACAAATGCTTCGGGGAAGCGGGCAAGCACAAGAAATGAGCACTAGCCCTCCTCCGCTATTGGTTTAGGTCACCCTTACCCCAACTAAGGATATCCTGAGGCACTTTCAGACAGAGAGCCCTGTTAGTCTGTGGTAGTAGAACAATATTCAAGTCCGCCAGTACCTTGAAGACCAGCATAATCGCCCAGGATATAAATCAAAGCTCACTTAATCAGATACAAATAGCAAGACAAATATAAAACAATCGTACCCAGGTCAAAAGGTACGAGGGGTGTTACCTTCTTTGAAACGTCCCTCCCACTTTAGGATCTGGCGTATAAGGACTGACAGATCAACCCTGTTATATAGAATGAAGAGAGCTTTGATATATCCTGGGGAAATGGTGTTGGACTTTAAGGAGTTACTGAACTCAGATTTTGTTCCCCTGAAGAGCTGGAGGCCTGACAAGGGAGGGCTTCCAGCAACAGCCAACTCAGAGGTACAGTCAGAGGCGCTTACTACATCATGGCATACAGGTCCTTTGCCCTGTCTTCCTCCCCTGCTTCTCTGTAGCTCCTCGGTGGTGGTTTTTTTCAAAACACATTTTGTTTTAAGTGCGCTAGCTTTGCTTCAGCAGGCCACTTGTTTTTCGCATGATTCCGCGGTAAATTCAAAGCGCTCTCGGGAGAAGAAAATCCGCCAGCCCCAGAAGCCCGTGCGGACTCTGCTGGTGATCGCTCTGGGCCTTTCAGCGTGGTCATAAAGTCGGAGTCTGAAAGAAGAGAGGGAAGGAATCGGAGGCTTAAGCGGTTAACTTCTAGTGTCCTGGCCCCACTGGTGGATCTCCTGATGGCACTTGGGTTTTTTGGCTACTGTGTGACACAGAGTGTTCGACTGGATGGGTCATTGGCCTGATCCAACATGGCTTCTCTTATGTTCTTAACTTTGGTTTAATTGCAGGGAAGGTTTGGGTTAAACTGGACAACAAGTTAAAACCAAGGCCACCTTGTTGTTTGTGATACAACAACAATCGCTGATTTTTTTCAATCGCTTCTGCTGAAGAAATAATGCACGGATTCCGTCAGTGACCTAGAGCCACCAGGCCCCGATTTAAAGCTTTTTGGCCGACAGGCTTCTGGAAGGGAGTCTCTTTAGTAAAGCCAGGCAAGGAAACGCAAAGTAAAAACAATTAGCCTTTGCATTTATCAGGCATTTAGTTTGTCAGTAAAGGACCTCTTTGATATCCTCGCTAATGCACAGATTTAAGGAGCTGGGCTGGGCCCTTCACTGTGATTGACTGAAAGCTGAGGTGGGGCTGGTTGGAGAACGGTTTGCCAGCCTGGCTTGCCCGGCCTCTCGCTCCTTCTGCCTTCATTCCCGGCTTAGCCATCAGAGCTGACAGCCCGAAGAGTCGGAAGCTGCGACAGCCCAGTTCTGAAGACAGGGAGGCTGCTGTTTTTTACTTGTGGGGTGGGGCGGTTAGAGTGTGGCGCTAGGGTTGGGGAGAGCCAGGCCCAGATTCTCACTTCCCACTTAGCTCTTTTCTCGCCCTGAGCTGGATAGCCCAGGCAAGCCCGATCTCCTCAGATCTCGGAAACTAAGCAAGTCGACTCTGACAAGTACTTGGATGGGAGACCCCTTTGCAATACCAGCAGTCGGGAGGAGAGGGGCAGGCTTTATTCAGCCACCTCTCTGCATATTCTCCAGGCCCCCAGTAGGGGTTAGTCATCAGAGGTCGCCATGACATCCAGGCGCACACATGATATATGCACATACAGTTACAACCCGCCCCCCCCCCCAACAGAAACCTCTCTGTCTCTGACTAGCCTACTCCTCAGGGTTGCCGTGATGATAAAACAGGAGTGGCGAGAATCATGTGTGCCTCCCTGAGCTCCTCTGGGGGAAGGGCTGGGTAAAAATGCGCTAATGAGGCCTACTGAGCTTGGTGGAATTTAGTTCCTAATAGAGATTCTGGCTGATAAATTACTTGGACTGCCAAGAATATTACAGATAGCGAGGTACACTCAATATCCTGAGGAAATCTTTGCTGCTTTGAGCTTTAGGTATTATTTATTAAATGAATTAATTCATTACACACTCCTTTCTCCCCCATGGGTGTCCTCAAAGGTAGGTTACATCGTTCACCTCTCCTCCATTTTATCCTCACAACAACCCCGTGAGGTAAGTTAGGCTGAGAGAGTATGACTGGCCCAAGGTCTCCCAGGAAACTTCCTTGGCAAGGGTGGGGATTCGAACCTTGGTCTCCCGGACACTGGACCGAAACTCTTAAACCACCACACCACACTGGCTTTCAGACTTCTTGGAATACAAGCAATGTACATTCCAGCTATTATAGGGTTAACTGTTTGTTTACCTGATAGAGGAAGTGATGTATTGTGACCTAAACCCCATAGTGGGCTGATTCTTATTTTACCCGCGAAAGATGTGATCACAACATTGGTCAGAGAGGATGTTAGGTGTGAAACGCTTTGATCTTGTATGCAAGCTCAGTTGCTCACCTTCCTGCCAAAATGCTTTTTGGGGAGAAAAACAGTTGAGAACAAAGGATGTAGCCATGTAGTCAGACATAGTTAGACTAGCTGGTCAGCTAAATTGTGTTTCTGTTTTATCCCAAGTACCCTATCCTGATGTTTTTTAGTAAACTTTATTTCTTTTGATAAGCTCAAGCCTCGACTCCAATTATTACCATTCCAAAGCCTCAAATTAACATGTATTTCCCAACAAATTGGTAGCAGAGGTGGATGGTTCCAACAAATGGTTGCAATGGTTTATATTGGTTTATATTGGAGCTTGGCATATTGGAAAGTGATTTTTTAAAAGTCAGAACAGGCAGACAGAGAAAAGTATTTTAAAGTGACCAGAAGCTGTTTGAAAAGGGCCGTATTTTTCACTATCGGAATGACCAGAGGAACAAAGGACCCACCAGGAGCCTAATTCCATTGCTCGAGGCCGCTGAGCGAAGATCTGCATTTCAAATAGAAGCTGGAACTACTGCATTCCTTGACACCCTGCCGCTTTCTCCTGCCGACCTGGGAAGCCTGAATTCAACAATGTCTGACACAGAAGGGGAAAATCCCTCAACATCAGCTGATGAAAGGAACGACGCCCAAGGAAACGCAATGGAACGTTTCGTGAGTAATGATGTTATCAAAGTGAAAATTCCATGCTTAAATGCAAGCAATTTTAGATTCTGGTAAATGAAAATGAAACTGCTCCTTCAGTGAGAAAAATTGCTATGAAGCAGTTTTCAATGAAAATAAGGATGAAATCCCAGATTTTGATATTAAAGATAATCGTGCAAAATGATTAATTCTGAGTGCCATATCAGAACAAGATAACATTTTAGTCCTGGACTGTGGCACAAGTGCAGAAATGTTTAAATTCTTAGAAAAGCAATCATTTATGCCTTCTATGACTCAGAAAATATTTCTCAGAGAGAGACTGCACAGTTTTAAGATTAATGAAACAGATTCAATGGCTACCCATCTGAATCAGATAATGGAAGTGGTCTCAGAGCTTAAGAGAATTGGAGCCACGGTGGAAGATGAAGAAGTGATAGCTGCTTTATTTAATTCTCTTCCAAAAAGCTATAAAAGTACTGCATTCTTATTGAGGATGAGAGACAAACAGGAGGTTGATTACATTATGGAATACTTGAAAGATGAGGCCAGGAGGAGGGAACTTTTTGAAACTGAGAATGAGATGTCTGTACTTAGAGTGCATCCTGGGAAAAATGAAATTATTTGTCATTTTTGTGGTTTACGAGGACATTATCAGTATTCTTGTAGAAAGAAATTAAAACAAAATCAAAGTACAAATGCTTCTACTGGAGCAGCGACACCCAATGAGCAAGTGAAGAATAGCAACCAACAAAAATGTGCAAAGCCAGCAAAAACATGCAAAGCCAGCAACCAAGGCTAAGCAAATGTCTGAAAGGAATCCCACATATACAATTACTGAATCAGATGCAAATCTTGAGAATCATTGGATGTTAGATTCTGGAACTTATTTTCATGTCTGTAAAGATAAGAAATCTTTTGTGGAATTGATGAGGACAACTGTCCTAAATTAGAGCAAGCCAATGGACAAATTCTAAAAGTTGAAGGAATTTGGACTGTAATATTAAATCTTATGGATGAAAGTCAAGAAATAAAAAGGTTACACTAACAGAGTGTGCATATGCCCCTGAGTCAGTCAGCAACTTAGTTTCAACAAAGAGAATTATCAGAAGAGATCATGAGATTGTACTCAGAAAAGAAAATGGAAGTATTATTGATCCTGAATCTGGAACTGAACTTATGCTTGATGTAGTTGATGGTCTTCATTATCTAAAACTTGTTGATGATAATGTTGATAATGATGATGATATGCAAAATGATGCTGAAAATATTTCTGATGTAACAAATGTTATTGGGCCAGTGTATAATACAATGCAATCTGTATGTCAGCATAAATCATGTCTTCTTAAATGGCACATAACTATGGGACACCGTAGTGTGCAAAGTGTGCAAAAATTGTTGAAAGAATGTAATATTGATGTTATTGATTGTGATCAAATGCAATCTGGTTGTGATATATGTTTAAAGGCAAAAGGTACCGCCCCAAGATACACAGGCAAAAATACTGTACACAATGAAAAAATTCTAGAGATGGTATTCTCAGATATTGCAGGGCCAATCAAAGAATAGGCTGGTGCAAGCAAGTACTTTTTAACATTTATAGAAGCTAAGTCAAGATATGTCTATGTTTACTTGATTAAAAGCAAAGATCAAGTTTGACAAATTTAAATCCAATGTTGCTGCTGTGAGAAATAAATTTGGCAAAGTTCTAGAAGTATTGTTCACAGACAATGGAACTAAATACAGTAGCAGTGAATTCCAAAGGTTTATGGAACAACAAGGCATTCAACATAAAACTACTACACCCTATTCACCACAGCAGAATGGTGCAGCTGAGAGACTGAACCGAACAATTATGGAAATGGCCAGATCAATGCTAATGCAATTTGGACTGCCAGATTACATGTGGGGTGAAGCTGTAAATACCGCAGTTTATTTGCAGAACAGAATTCCATCCAAAGTGACTAATAAATCACCATTTGAGATTTGGTATGGCAAATGACCTGGATTAAAACATTTAAGACCTTTGGGATGCAAAGCATACGCGTTTGTACCTAAGGAGAAAAGGGGAATATTAGACCCCAGAGGAGAACTTGGTATACTTGTAGGCTATGCCAATGGTGGAAGAAGATACAGAATTCTAGACCCTAATGCACGTACTGTCAAAGAATGCAATGTCGTATATACAGATGGCAACAGTGTTTTGCAAGCTCCTATACAAGCTGAATCCACAGTACAGAATCCTATAGAGGATGTTACCTTCAGTGAATTTGCTATTTGGCAACCTGCAGAGACCACCTGTGAGCAGGCAGGTCCACCTTCACAAGAAAGCACTGGATCAGAAGGGGAAGCAGGAAGTCCAAGAGAAGCAGAGACAACCACAGTTACTGTGAGAAAGTCAGCAAGGAGCAACAAAGGCGTACCACCGCCATGACTTGGAATTTGTGCAACAGTACAACCTATCAAAGAACCCTCAACTTGGAAAGAAATAAATCAGCTACCCGATCCAGAAAGAAAGAAATGGATGGATGCAATGAATGATGAAATGAAGTCTTTGCATGAAAAGCAAGCTTGGACACTTGCAAACTTACCTCCTGAAAGAACAGCTATTGGTTGTAAATGGATACTCAAAGTAAAATACAATCCTGATGGAAGTGTGGATCGATACAGAGCACGTTTAGTAGCAAAAGGATACAAGCAAGAACAAGGAATTGACTATACAGAGACTTTTGCACCTGTCATAAGTCATGTTGCATTCAGAATACTTCTAACAATTGCAGCCTCCAAAGGCATGCAAGTTGAACACGTGGACATTAAAACAGCTTTCCTCAATGGAGACTTAACAGAGGAAATCTACATGGAACAACCTGAAGGATTTGAAGAAGTTGGAAAGGAAAAACTTGTGTGTAAACTTCAAAAGGGAATTTATGGATTAAAACAAGCCACAAGAGGTTGGTCAGATAAACTGACAGAACTACTAAAGAAGCAAGGATTTCAACAAGGGAAATCAGAACCCTGTTTGTTTACAAGACTCAAAAATGGACAATACCAGTACATATTAACTTATGTTGACGATCTGATTTTATGTTGCTACAACAAGGAGGACATCAAAGAAATTGCTGATGAGCTAAATAAAGATGTGGAAGTCAAACAACTGGGAGACATAAAACATTACCTTGGAATACAAATTGAAAGAGCTAAAGATGGAAGTTTTGTGCTGAACCAAAAACACAAAATTATGGACTTTATTGAATCCATGGGAATAAAGAAACATGGAAACATTAGTACACCACTTGATCTATCATACTTAACTTTGCAAGAAGGAAAATTGCTTGAAAACACTCGTGAATATAGAGAAGCAATTGGAAAACTACTGTACTTAAGCAGAATCTCGAGACCAGATATTTCTACTGCTGTTGGAAGCTTGAGTAGAAAGAAGTTCACCATATTACCATGATTGGAATGCCATAAAGAGACTGGCAAGATACCTGTTTAAAACTGCTGATTACAAATTACTAATTTCAGCATGTGACAACCCAAGACTAGTAGTCTACATGGACGCCAGCTTTGGGAGAAATGAAGGAGATGGAAAATCAACAAGTGGAAATGTATTATTCTATGGAGATAGTTTGATTGACTGGAACACTAAGAAACAAAAGATTGTAGCTCAATCTACTGCTGAAACTGAATGTGTGTCTGCTCAAAGGGCATGCAATGAAATGGAATGGATTATTTTTCTTCTTAAGGAATTTGGAATAGAGGAACTCATGTATGAAGACAGCCAAGCATGCATAAGCATATGCAAAGCTGAGAAAATAAAACTAGACAACAAACATTGTCATCAAGTGTTTACTTGTGCAAGAGATGATTAAAGAAGGACTGATTGAATTATAATACTGCCCTATTGAAGAAATGATCGCTGGCATCATGACGAAGCCACTGGACAGACTGAAGTTTGAACGACTAAGTGAAAGTATGAACTTGATTGAAATTGCTAATGACTGAAATGTTGCATAACTTGAGAAGGGGTTTGTTGGAATACAAGCCATGTTCATTCCAGCCATTATAGGGTTAACTGTTTGTTTACCTGATAGAGGAAGTGATGCATTGTGACCTAAACCCCATAGTGGGCTGATTCTTATTTTACCCCCAAAAGATGTGATCACAACATTGGTCAGAGAGGTGTGAAACGCTTTGATCTTGTATGCAAGCTCAATTGCTCACCTTCCTGACGAAATGCTTTTTGGGGAGAAGAACAGTTGAGAACAAAGAATGTAGCCATGTAGTCAGACATAGTTAGACTAGCTGGTCAGCTAAATTGTGTTTCTGTTTTATCCCAAGTACCCTATCCTGATGTTTTCTAGTAAACTTTATTTCTTTTGATAAACTCAAGCCTCGACTCCAATTATTACCATTCCAAAGCCTCAAATTAACATGTATTTCCCAACAAGACTCCATTGGCTTTTCTTTCCTTCCTCACTCCCGGACTCCCAGAATTATATTATTATTGTCTATTATGCATTAACCCCCCGTGTATTCTTTCCTTGTTGGAGGAAGGGCGTCCTTTGGGTGGTTACTTCACTTCGTCTTCCTAGCAATCCTGGAGAAGGGCAGGTTTGGATAAGACGAAACAGGCTGTCAAAGCAAAGAAGGAACCCATCCAGGTATCTCGGTATTTCACAGGGTTGCAGGTAGAGGTTGAAAGGGGGGGGGGTTTGGATACGCCTTCCCCGAGGATCAAGGAAAGATTATTTAAATATGGCCACCTGCTTTGTGGGGAGGACTGAGCATAAGCATGTTTTCCTCATACTTCAGTCCGGCTGTAGGTTCATAGAAACTCTTTGAAACAGAGACTAAACACTGTAAACCGAGAGATGTTGGAGGACAAGGATGTGGCCTGAAATCTCTGAGCCCCAGATGATTTGAATCCTCAGGGGTCCTCCGTACTCCTTAAGAGGTTCCGGGGCTAAGGGCCAGCTGTCAGAATAAGTTTTTTAAAAAATACTCAGAAACAAACAGCTGAAGAACTGCCTGAGAAAAAGGTTTTGCTCATTGCTGAGAAAAGTGCTGCCCGAAAGTACTCTACTTGCTCGTTTGTCTTTTCCGTAGCCAAGTCTCACCATCAATTTCATCTTCAGAGACCACGTTGCCTTCCGCACCTGCTTGTTGACATCGATGCAACTGATTCAGTCTTGACCTGAGAGGACGTATTTGAAGAAACAGCCCCTTGTCGGACTGCTGTATTTTCACGGTCACTTCCTGTTCACCCTTCCTCTTCTTCTGTCTGCTGAACATTCAGATATGCGATTTTTAAATCCAGTGAAAGTTGCCAAGTATTGTGGGCATGACGCCATTCAACTTCTCCAGAGCCTTCTTTGATTGAAAAGCAGACGTGAAGCAGAACAATATCTTGATGCTAAGTACACCTGGAAGACAGTGGGTCGGAGCAATTAGCTTAAAGACAGTTTCATTTTGAGTAAATACCTCCAGGATGGAACGTTTTGCATCCTCCGTTCATTTATCCTTAGCCGGAATTTTATGGACAACAGAACCCTCTGCGCTGTCTCGCTTTTCAGACTAACGATTTAATTACAAGAGTAATCTCTTCCCAGGGTCTTCCCTGGTAGTGCAGATGGTGAATTATTCCCCTAGCACAAACTTCTTGCATCTATTCAGTTCTGAAGAGAGACTTTCTGTCTCCTGATGGCACCCAGATGCCAACTTCTACAAATTAAGGCTTTGTTGCGCCTTTTGGTTTTGAGAATGAACCAAGAAGTTTCCCTTACTCTGCCAAGTTTTTTAAAAAAATTATATTATGGAATGGCCTCTCCAGAGGTAACCTAAACCAGCAAAAAACAGAATACTTCAAAAGTCAAAGAGACTTTGTGAGAGAACACGAGTGTGCAAGAAAATAGCTCTTTGCATCATATCCTGGGGAACCAGAGCAGTGACTGAGGAAGTGTGCACGCACATGAAAGTTTACATTCTGAATAAAATTTTGTTGGTCTTAAAGGTGCTATTGGACTCCAACTTTGGACAATCAGCGGAATTTCCTCCTGAAATTGCTTTTCAGAGACTAAATAAGCATCTAGCAACAGATCAACATAGATGAAAGCAGAACTGCTGCAAATAAATTCTGAAAGACCTTCTGTGTATGACAGTTTATCTGTCACACTTCCCCCCCCCCCTTCAAGGACCGCGAGGTGGCCTCCATGGTTCTTTCTCTCTCCACTGCTTTAAAGGTGTTGACATGGGTGCAATTCCACATTCTAAGCTGGTGTTTACTCTGGGACTTTGCATTTAGAACTCACTGCCTGTTCATCACTAGAGGACTCCAAGGGGAACCTATGTCCCCTCTCCTTCAAAGGCATTGTTAAATGACAAAACCTCTATCTGCGCTGTTCCATTCATGATGGCTGGCGTCACCATCTCGCTGCCGTGCAGTAATGACCTCATTGAACATATGGACATATGAAGCTGCCTTATACTGAACCAGACCCTTGGTCCATCAAAGTCAGTATTGTCTTCTCAGACTGGCAGCGGCTCTCCAGGGTCTCAAGCTGAGGTTTTTCACACCTATTTGCCTGGACCCTTTTTTGGAGATGCCAGGGATTGAACCTGGGACCTTCTGCTTCCCAAGCAGATGCTCTACCACTGAGCCACCGTCCCTCCCATTCCATTCTCCTTACATCCTGTGGGGTTTACGTCACAGATTTCCAGCTGGAGACGTTTTATTCCCTCCTACTTCAGATTCCATAACAGGAAGAAAGAAACCTACATCTTTTCCGCGCTTTGTCAACAGATCTGATAAACAGTTCAGTATTAATATATCTTCACATTTATTCAGGATATAAATTTATTTATTTTATTTGTACATTTTAAAATAAATGTATAACAATTAGATTCACTTGGTGTTCATACAATTTATCCCAAACATAACTGACGGTTTCCTGAAATGTTTCCAGTCAGTTTTGAGCACTTTTAACGTCCTTTGGATGTCCACAATGGAAATTAACATGGTTTAGAAATGCATCCTTTCTAAAACTCAGGAAGGCGACAGGCTTACATGGACATATGCTGCTTCATCCTAACTGCGAAGATGTAGGAACTTGTAAAAAAAAAAAAAGTACCATAGCTGTCCTCTGTGGTGGAAAGTCGAGCTTGGCCTTCTTAGACCAAGCCCATACTGTTAACCAAACTCTCATCATTGTTGTTGTTTTAAAAAACAGACCATTTGTATCTTCTCAGGCCTGCTGAATCAAAGTCAGCTCGTGACCACTTTCTCGGTTCCTCTAAGAAGTTTCAACTCTGTTTGCTGTATTTAAAGCCCAGCCATAATGGACGGAGACACTGGCCTCCGCAGGCTCCACTCAAATGAAATAAGAGAAGGCTGCCTAAGAAGAGAGAAGTTCCGGCGGGCTCTGCCCACAACTTCGAGGCAATCCCAAGAACTGCCCCCCTCCCGGGACCTCCGTTGGCATTCCAGGGTCTCCTGGTGCCGCTGAGCAAAGGAAGGGGGGGGGGTCACAGTCCCTCGAAAGGAATTTAAATCCGTTGTAGCTCCATAAAGATGAAATGGAACGAGTGTGTGGAATTCATAACCTTGCTGAACAACAGTCCCAAAGTTGTTGGGCTCGTTCGCCATAAGGCCTTGTAAAGGTGTAAGGACACCTTCGCAGCACAAGTAGCGTTATGTTCTCGACTCTCCGACTTAATTATTTCCAGATTTCTCTCTCTCTCTTTCCCCCCCGAGAAGCGAGTTTCTGAAGTCAGGGCTGTGTCTGTGTTTCAAACAAACTCGAGCCTTTGCGAACGTTAACTTCGCTAATTGCAAGCGGCAGGCTGGTGGGACACTCCCCTGTCAGCAGCGCTTGGGGTTTCTAGAAGAGCTCCTTGTAAACGGCAGGATAAAGAGCCCCCCACCCCACCCCTCCGCGCGCCCCGCTTCCCGCTCACCTCCAGGCGGGCGGATTAATTAAAGCGGGATTGAAACAATCAGGGCGAACAGAGGAGGGACCCTTCAGCCTCTGGACCAGGGTGGGAAACGAGGCGGACGCCGGACCTGGGAAACCGCCTTGGCTTCAGGCGGCAGCGCTGCTCGTTTGATTTTTGAAATGAGATTCTCCCGCTCCTCCCCCGCCCCGCTTCCCAAGTTTGGATTTTGAATGCAAAGTAAGCAGCCCGCTTCACAATTCGCCTGTGAAGAATCGTTCATCTCTTCCATTGAAATGCAGTGGGGCGAAATACAGCCCAATAATCCCACGTAAATGACTTGCTCGGACTGGTCCTTCAGGATCCAGCAACCGTTAAACACACCGAAGTCCAGCACCTCCTTTACTCTTTCTGTGGAAATCAATGGAAATTAAATGTACTCAACATGGGCTGGATATCACGCCCAACTGGCGATGGTTCCAGAGGGCAGCTACCTTGGTCTGCGCCAGAGCCCTTAGAGCGGAGTTCAGGAGCACCTGAGAGTTTCGCTGCTTTGATTAAGAGAGTTTTTAACTCTCGAAATCTGAGACCTGGAAACGCTGGTTGGTCTCCCAGGTGCCCCTGGACTCGACTTTAAATATTGATGTCGAAGACGGCGATGACTTGTTTCTGCTGCACTTCTCAGCCATCCGCCCAAAGACAAACAGAAAGACATTTGGGCTTTCTCCCAGAGCGCCGGAACCAACGATGGAACTCTTTCTTTCGCGATAGCTTTATGGGGATGGTTTTATTCATCTCTCCGGATGAGATGAATTGCGTGGAAGGAACCGAACGGTGATTGTAAAGAAAGAAAGGAAAAGTGTGGTAACCTTTGCCATCAGATTGTCTTTAAAGGGGAGGGGGAGGCGAAACCTTGGCTGGCTGAAGATGAAGCACACCCGTGAACTTGGGCGCGGCCAAGCCCAGCTTCTGTTGTGCCCCCACAGGCCTGAAAAGGCTGTGCTGGCGGTGCCTTCTGCGGTTATTGCTCCCGTGCGGGGGGCGAGATCCTGAAATGGCTATTTTAGGAGTCAAAACTTTGGGAAGTTAAGCCTCCTATATAATTTTGCCCGGTGCCCTTATGAGAAATACGGCTGTTAACCCGTTCCAGATCCTCAAAATAAAAAAGGGCTTCTTAAATGGTTTAAGTAAAAAGTAAGACAAAAGTAATTAGGCCACAGTAAAACAGATGAATCTTTTTCCTATATAATTTAGAAGAGCTAAAATAATCTAACGGAAATCCAGTCAAGTGGTAAATAAATCATATTCAGCGTCTTTTTGACAATGTGTTTGGACGGCCTGTTTAATGTTTTCTATAATTCGTCGGTGATTCCCTTCCTTATAGTGTTGTATTTGTATACCGCAAAAAAAAAAAATTCCAAAGAAAAGTGGTAGTTCAAGTTGGATAATACTGTAATGACACATAAATATGCATATATAAACACCAGAAAATTTTACATATAATCAAACTACTCAGTGTTTACCTAAATATCCTAGGAAAAAATCTGTCATGCTAAAGAATTGTCGAACTTGAAGAGCTCCTTTTCTTTTGAAATACAAAACAGTGTTCACTAAGCACACATCTATCCACATACTCATTCACAAGTTGAGCGTCATGAATGTCATGTATTTCGGGCAATTCACCACACATTATAATGCTACAAAGCAGCTCATCTGTATATATCTGTATATATCTGTTTAAATAGATATATACATCTGTATATATGCGCTTATCTGTATATATGCGCTACAGCATGCCACAATCCCTCTCCCGAACTTCAGGCACACTTCTAAGATTTTAAATATATCTAAATGTGCATATGGGCATTCATTCATGCGTACATACATTCGCGCATACACAGTCTATTAATATCTGGATATTAAAAACCCTTCTAAAATTGCATTGTGTTATATAACTGAAGGCTAATCTTTCAGATAGGTTTAATCTATCGACTGCGGTTTAGGATGAATATGATTTTATAAGCTATATATTCCTCACCTATATGACGATATAAAATGGTCTCTCTATCCCTGTGTCATGCTAATTGCCCGTCTCTGTGTATCTGCCTTTCTTTACAGTCAGGCTAAAGGTGTCTTAGCAGTCAGTAAACCATTCGGAACTAGCCTCGGTGACTGTTTGTACATCAGCGACTTTCTTAATTAGAAATGTGTTCCCTTCTGAGAGCGATTTCCCTTTTAAGGACGGGAAGGTAGCAACAGGCGGGCGAAAGAAGCCGTGGAGGTGAGTTCCTGTTTGAGGTTTTAAGGACGCGGCGTGTCTCTGAGAGCAAGCTGAACCTTGGACCATATATTGAACCAAAGTAGAAATTGCAAAGTAAACTCATTTACCACCTGGGCGTCCTTGACTTCAGCTGATTAAAGTGCGATCCGGCGTGTGTGCTCAGCTTCCCCTTGTGTTATTTAAACATAATCAAAAGTAATAAAAGTATTCCGATTGCGTGAGTAGGACAGCAACGAGGCAAACGTGGCTGCGACAAAATCCAGCCTGAATATCTGGTCTCAGCTGCAGACATCCTCTTGCGGAGGGGGAGGGGGGGAGAAGGACGTGGGGAAATTATAAAAGGACAAAAGAGACGTTTTTCGTTACCAGATGGAATACTGGACTTCGAGCAGAGGGAGATCCAAAGTTGGAAAGGAAAGAGCCGGGTCACTATAATTAACTGGGAAGACATCTAGTGGGAACATCTTGTAATTGCAGCTCCACCAGAGGGACAAGATGATTCCTGGGAAAGTGTGGGGCACGGACTCTCTCTTCTACTGTCAGTTGCTGATTTACTTCCCATTCTGATCCAGCGCTTTCTGGCGTTAAATGATTCCACCATGCCCTGGAGCGTCTGGAAGATCTATAGGTTCTCATCAGATGACTGAAGACTAGACTGTCCCCTGGACTTCTTAGACCCCTCCCCTCCTCACACGAACAATTCCAAGTGCCAGCACAGCTTTCTCACCCCCACCATCTCAGGAGCTGCCAAGACTTTTAGTCCTTCCCCTGGTCGATTTCAACAAGAGAATAGCAACCTTGACCGTAGGAGTACATTTGCTATTAAGCCACCAACCTTCCCAGCTGAAGCTCTGGATTTAGGAAGAAACATTTCAGCATCTAAATCTGTGTTGACCTTTTCACTGTGCTTAACACAATGCTTGCCTTCTAAGCCCATTGCCTTCAGTGGACATGGATAGGTATTACTCCCCTTAGGATAGCACTTTTAAGGTCCAGAATGCAGGTGGAATCCAGTTTTGCTTCCTTTTATGTAGATTTGATGAAGTAGTTGAACTCTCAGTTTATGTGCTTATCTAACCTATGAACATTATATTATCTTTGTTTATAGGAATGTGGTGGTATCTTTCTTCTCCCCTAGGGACAAAATTCCGAATTGTTTATCCTGGTGCTAATAATGAAGTGAGGAGAAATGATGGGACAGCTGTGGCTATAATCTTTCAAGTGTGACCCCTGAGATGAGAACCTAAGGCCATGTCAGCCTGGCAGGTAGTCTATTCATAGGCCAGAAGTAATAGACCTAGAACTAATCTTAGCAATAGATTTGTTCAGACGGACCTAGAAATGTGCATACAGTCTAAGGGTCAGATGATACATGTTTCTTTTTTCAGTATGCTTGCATCTGTTATATGGGAAAGAAAAAAGGAGTAGCCATTTTGGCCTTGTACAAGAAAGTGACCTCATTGTGGTGTACGTAGTAGTTAAGAAGAGCCAGAAATGAGTTCAGTGAAGCAAACACATGGAATGGTGTTCACCCCCCCCCAAAAAAAAAATCACAATAAAATGTCATACTATGCCCCTTTGAATTGGAGATAGAAACAAGCAGATAACATTCAGGTAAGTCAGAAAGTCCCTAGCTTGAATAGAGACTACCTCGCAGGGTTCATGTAAATAACAAATTCATATAAAGTGATTCAGTGAGTTATTTAAGTGAAATATTGAAGCAGGGAAGTAATTTCAAATATGTTTGGTTCAATTTTTTAACCAGAACATTTAATGTGCAGAAAATACTAGACTTAAATTACTGATACCCATGGCCTGAACATTTTCATTCACTGACACAGAATCATAAATTACATAATCATACGTTACATAATCATGTTACATCAGTGTAGTTGTAGTTACATGTACTATTATGAAGTTCAACAAACTGTAGGATTATTCAGTAAATCTTAGTCTAGAAAGCCTTTAACTTTACCAAAGGTAAACTTTACCAGAGTGCAAGTCAGCTGAGAATCATCAGTATGTTGTATGTTATGCACCCTTTTAAGTGGTATCTGTGTAACCAAGGGGATGCATGTTTTTGTTATTCTTTCTGTTCATACTGAATACAACATTCTCAGGAAAAATATCTCTACGTTTCTTCCGGTTACAGCCAGCAGTAATATTTTTCCCAATGGGAACTAACTTTTTAATATTTTGCCTTGTTCTTCCATGCTTGCTTGCTTTTTTATTTATTTATGCCCACCTTTCTCGCGGAGACTTAAGGCGAATTATGCATTTAATGATTTTCTCTGGGAGTCTATTGTTGTTGATCTCGGACTCTATATACTGCATATCTGTTGGTTCGGTTCTATTTGTACAACGCAGGAGTCAAGTTGCACCTTTAAGACCAACCAAGTTTTATTTAGAACGTAAGCTTTCGTGTGCTCTCTAAGCACACTTCATCAGACGAGGGGATCAGGTATTGTGCTTAGAGAGCACACGAAAGCTTACGTTCTAAATAAAACTTGGTTGGTCTTAAATGTGCACTTGACTCCTGCTTTGTTCAACTGCTTCAGACCAGCGCGGCTGCCCACCTGGATCAGTTCTATTTGTGTAATTAATTCTCTTAGCCGGGGCTTCTCTTCCCCACCTGTCCTTAAAGACAACTTGGGACAGGACCTTCGGAGTTGGATTAGCAACAGACAACCTCTCAAAGGGTTAAAACGTATTCTGTTCCACTTGTTTCCAGTTTCCCATTTGCTCGTGCAACATGAATTAACGTTATTCGGCTATAGTACAGATGGAGACAGCAACAAACAACAATAAAAGAAAAGCAAGGTGAAGACTTTTTTATTTATACCCCCCCTCCCGAATTTCCCAAACTCTTTCTTTTTCAGCTCATGACCGTATTTACTCTTCAGCTCCCTCTTCCATATCAATTGTCTTTCTTTTCCGTCAGGCTTCTACAGGAAGTTTTTGGATTTCAGTTATATCTGATCACTTTCGTATATGAACGTATTATAAAACCAGAACAAATAAATACATCAATACAAAAAAAAAATAGTCAGCAAGCTCATTTTTACACAGGGTGAAAAATCACGAGCTTTCCATACACAAGAACACAACACATTAATGTATATCCAAAACTACATTCGATTTTTTTTTTAAAAAAAAAAAAACAATCTGATTGTGGGAGCTCTCCTCCGGAGCGGACTCTGAGAAAAATAAATGTTTCAGATAAATAAGTAAACAAGTTGTGATCTTGATTCAGGAGTCCAACGATGAAGACAGACAACTGATTCCTAAAGGTATCCCGGCAAAGTATGTGTGTCCTCTGAGCATTCAATATAGTTAGAATCATCCCATCGTTTAGAAGGCAAGTCTATCTTCAGCCTAACTTAAAATCCTTGGTGCCACTCCTGTCCGTAGTATCTTTAGTTTGGATTCAATAGGGATATTACGAAGTCGTGTAAAATAACATAACTGTTTTGTAGTTTGAACTTACTTAGAGCAGAGGGTTTCTTCTACCTACCTTCATTTTGTTTTCTCAAAAAATAATGAGAGAGAGTTTCAGTTCAAGAGAATTTGAAAAGGAATGCCAAATCGAACAAACTGGCCTCAAACTCAATAAATACGTTCCATTAATATCAATGGATCTTACTTCTACTGGGTGCCAACAATCGCTTCAAGAAGTATTTAAATCAAAGCAGGGGAAGGACTGATCTCTTACTGTGACGTCAATGACATCTTTTTTTTTATTTCCTTATCTACGCATTTCTATATTGAGCCATTTCCAGTCTTTCTCACACACTTTTGGGACTGATTCCACACCCCTTTTGCTCTCAACCTAATCAATGAAATAGTACGTGTTAATGACGGGAATCTGATTTTTAAAATGTCAACCGGAATTTTATGTCTTTCCAGAGAAGACCCGTGAGAGACCAGGGGTTAAGCAATATCCTGTTAAATAAATTCGGATGTTGTTTGATCGAACATCAGCACGAACGCAGTCCCTTTTCCGAAACCCTTTACCCCGCTCGCAGTAACGAATTCCATTTTCAAAAATTTCGCCAAAATACATACTTACAGCCGTTACTCAGAGATATTGACATACCAGGTCCTGTTTCTTCCGGCTTAAGTGCGGATCATTCATTGCTGTTGTTTGGCAAGAAGCACCCGAGAGCTCTGCTTCCATATTGAGCAACGAGCATGCCCTCAGGAAGTTGAAATGTAGTGGTCATAGCAAGTCATACTTTCCCAGCATCGTGTATGTGTGTGTGTGTCCACGTTGACTTCTCAGGAACTACCACCCCACCCCCTCTCTCCCTCCCTCTCTCTATTTCTCCGATTTGACCTTTTTTGTCCTCACTCACTCACTCACTCACTCACTCACTCACTCACTCACTCTGTGTGAACGACCTGACCTTTTTTTGTCCTGGATGTTACTTAAGTGGTCAAGTTACATAACTGGTCAGTAGCCACCCCCTCCACATAAGATTTGTTCTACAATTGCCATGTAAAATTTGGGGAGCTGTTTGCTGACCTGCCCATAACTTAAACCAAATCAGCTGATGCTGCCAATTAACTATAATTTTTCTCTGGGTCCCATCATCCTTCCAAAATCTTGTGCAGTGTGACAAATGAGCCATTGTTTTCTATTATATCAATCTATGCCAGGATCAGGCAGTTGCAGATAACTTGACCTACCTCACTACCCCCAGTCTCCAAAGCAGGGGTAACCCTCAAAATACATGGCTTTTTGAAAAGCAGATGAAGGCAAGTATTATCAGCAGACTACCAGGAGCTACCCCACAGTAAGAAATAAACCACGGCTATTCCACTATCTGCAGGGTGGAAGGCTTTTCAGCTGGGTGCCTTGAAACCTTGATTTTTTTTTAAAGAAAGAAATCTTTAGGTATCACAGCTAAGATGTTATTGGCTGTATATAACTCTAGGCTATCCATATATATGTTTGTTTTAATTAATTATTCAGGGATCACAAAGTGGTGGGGAGGAGGGTTTCATGAGATGTTGGCAAGAAAACAACTCCTTTGCACTATTATGCTGAATAAAACTATTGGCAAGGTAGAGAACAGCAGGTCTACTGTTGTAAATTACTCATTCTATCTAAATAATAACTATATGCAGCATTCAGCTACAGGCATGGTTTTTGCTTTCATCTGACCCTGCGGTTTCTGATGAACCTGGTAAGCCAGGAGTTCCTTCATTAAAGCCCTAGAAGGCCTGGAGCTCCAAAGTGAAGGAGACACACTCCCAAGTCTAATCAGTGGGGGAGGTTTCACAGGGCACCCACCTCCATACAGAGTGGGATGGGAGTGCCTATTATGAATTTAAAAAACCCACAAAGCTGAAAATGGCTCCATTAATGAAATAATGTCTGTGCTCCTCCAACACTCCAGCATCTTCATTAACTGACTCTCAGAAGCTTATACCCAGAAACTCTTCTTGGTTTCTAAGGTGCTACTGGACTTTCTAGTGCAGACCAATGAAGTTTCCCTCTGAAACCAGGATCACTAGCTGATCTCACCTTTCCCTGGTACCTAAACTGGATCAGCTCCAGAGATTTGTTTGAGCTTTATACTGCTGGTGAAATGGAATGTTATCACTGACAATCAAAAGTCAGTCTTTTTGTTGTTGCTGTTTTGTTATCGTTTTAAAGCCTTTGTTCTTCTAAATTCTGGCTGGAGACCTGAGTAGTGGTTTCTGCAGATGTATCTCCTGTTGGATTGCTATCTTGTAGAGACTAACAAATGGAAGCTCCAGAACAAAATTAGAGACCAGTGGCACCTTTAAGACTAACAAGGTTTTATCAGGGGATGAGCTTTTGTTTGCAAGCACATGTCATCTTCTTTATCTGAAGAGGTCTCTTTGCATACAAAAGCTCATACCTTGAATAAACATTGGACTCTAGTGTTATTCTGTTGCTGTAAACCAACATGGCTACCCATGCTGATCTATGTAAATAGAAGCTCTGAAATATTTAAATTGTCTTCTAGCTTTCCTCTCTCATTTTAGGAAGTTAGGCTTTGGGGTCAATATGTTGTGCCTCTCTGTCAGGACTGGTGAAGGCCAAAGGGATGTATCTGACCACTCCATCAGGCAACTTCTGAAGCCTTCCTCCAGGTTAAATTGCCTTTCTCCAGGAAGTGTTCTTAGGATGGAGGAAATTGACCAGTATTTATTTATTGCCAGTGTTTCTCACTCAGGGAGGATTAGGCAATGTTAATTAATGCAATACGTGGGATAAGACCCCTAGTAAACAGCGCAACAGGACTAAGATTACAAAACTTTGGAAGAAAAGCAAAAGGTATTGGGCACCATATGCTGAACAACACAGACAATGGCATTACAAAAGTAGGAAACATTACAGTAATAGTAGAATGCTACATACGATAATGCATACTATACATAGTGGTACGGTTCACAGTCCTGTTCCTTGAAAAGCACCTTCTTGAACCATTCCCTTATATTATATTATTAATATATAATCTTATTAGGCCTCCCCTAGGCTCCAGCGTCCCAATTGATTAACTGTAATTGTATCTTTCAAGGTATAAACTATGATTGCTGAATTTCTAGATGTTTCAATGTGGAATTTTAATGTTGTGTTTTTGTTGTTTTATGTATATGATGGAACGCATCGGAAAGGCGGGATATAAATTCAATAAATGCCTCAGAAAAGGTGGGATATAAATTCAATAAAATACAATAAAATATACTCCTAGTACCTTTATCAAAATGGCTTCCTAAATTATTCTGTTTTCCATAGTCTGTGGTGTGGAGTTCCAGGCTGGGTTATTATCAACACGCTGACGACACCCAGCTATACCTGTTGATGAGTGGCTGAGGGATTGCAGGCAGTGGTTGGATGGCTGAAGCAGAGCGAACTGAAACTAAATCCATCGAAGATGGAGGTCCTGCAGCTAGGTCAAGGTGATGCCAAGGTGGGATGCCAACTTCCTACTCCTGATGGTGTGCCTCTAACACTCGTACCAATCATCAAGTGTTTAGGGGTGATCTTGGATGCTTCCATGTCAATAGAGGCACAGATCACCAGTGTAACTAAACTGCCATTTATCCAGGGCTTTTTTTGAGCAGGAATGCAGTTTTGGTTGGCTTGACATCAGGGGGTGTGGCCTGATATGCAAATGAGTTCATGCTGGGCTTTTTCTACAAAAGTCCTATGTGAAACAATGGTGGCATGAGGGGTGTGGCCTGTTATGCAAATGAGTTCATGCTGGGCTTTCCCCCCCCTTTTTTACAAAAAAGCCCTGCAGTTATCCATCTATGTCAGGCTAGACAATTGGTTCTCTACCTGTACCACCAAGATCCAGCCACAGAGATCGATGCAAGGATCACCTCCAGATTGGCGTGCTATAACTTGCTCTGCACAGGGCTACCCTTGAGGCTGACCCAGAAACTCCAGCTGGTCCAGAATGTGGCCATATTGGTCCTTATGGGGACTTTGATTAGAGCACATATTTAACCTGTGCTCCACCAGCTCCCAGCTGAATAGTGGATCAGGTTCAAGATAGACCTAAACAGTCTGGGACCAATGTGTCTGAGGAACCACCTGTATTGGCATGCAGTGTTCTCTCAAAGCTAAGTTAGCAGCATGAGCTAGCTCACAGATTTTTAGCCTCCAAAGCACACATTTTTGTCTTAGCTCAGGAAGGATTACCCCGGAGCACAATAATTTATGCAGTAGCTCACAACTTTAATACCATTAGCTCAAAACGTAGAATTTTTGCTCACAAGACTCAGCAGCTTAGAGGGAACATTGCTGGTATGTCCCCCAAAGGGCACTTTGCTCAGCTAACTTGCTAGTGATCTCCAGCCCAAAGGTCATCTGGTTATCCTTAACCAGGTGAAACACTCTGTCCAGTGAGACCCAGGCTCTGTGAGACTTGAAACAATTTTGCAGAGCCTGTAATATGGAGTTGTCCCACTAAGCACATGGTCAAAGATGAATGGATCAATTCTGGATTTGCTCTATTGTGCCATCTGACATGGAACTGTTAACCCTGGGACTGTTGATTTTAATTTAAATTGTATTCAATTGTATGCCAAATGTAAATATTGGGACCTGCCTTGAATCTTACTGCATAAGGGAGGAAGAGGAGGATGGAGGAGTTTGCAAGTTACTTATATTTCAGTCACTATAGAGTTAACTGTTGTTAGGGGGGGTTTTGTAGCAGGAACTCCTTTGCATATTAGGCCACACACCCCTGATGTAGCCAGTCCTCCTGAAGCTTACAGCAGGCCCTGTGCTAAGAGCCCTGTAAGCTCTTGGAGGACTGGCGACATCAGGGGTGTGAGTCCTAATGTGCAAAGGAGTTCCTGCTACAAAAAAACCCCCTGGTTAGCAGAATGTTACATTGTCTGACCTATAGCCTGTAGAAGTATTATTTTAATCAATTTGGGGAACTCTGAGGTGTTACTTAGTAAAATGTGTTGACCTGATCTTGCATGCAACTGTTTACTGGTTTTATTGCTAATCTTCCAGTGTGTGTTCTGAGCGAGAAGAAGGAGAGGAGTAGCCATTATCTTTTTTTACCCATGTAACAGGGTGCAAGTGTAGAAGCTAAGATGCATTCTTTATTTCTTTTATCCAAAGTTCCCTTCCCTATTGTTTTTCAGTAAACTTATATGTTTCTTTATAAAATTAAGCATGGAGTCTGGCTCTTGTCTTTGTACTACTGCCTGTATTTAAAGGCAAAATCCCAACAGGTGGTGGTGGTGAGGATGATAAAAACTATGGGAACCTTCCTGACCTCTCCAGGCAGATCATTCTGTGAGGTGGGGACCACAGCAGCCAATGCACTGTTGTGGGATCTTGATGATACAGGACTAGAGTTTTCACTTACCCATGGCACTTTTGTCAGCGGAAGATAATGTTCCTGTTTCCTCCCTCTCCCTCTAACCCCCACCTGATCTCACCCAACTGCTGCTTCAAGAGGACACGGGATCTTCAGGAACAGCAAGAGAGGCAAGTGGGGGGGGGGGGAGGGAATTCGTGGAAATGACCTCACCCCTTCTATTAGCAGAAAACGGAGTCTGCCACATCCATCTCTTAGAGTGGAAGCTCCCAAGGCAATAGGAAGTGTGTGTTCCACTCCAGGCGCTGTAGGAGACGTTGATTATTGGAACGAGTACTTAGACATAATTATTTATTTACAAAGATACATTAATAAAGGCAAGCAGGTGTTGGGCACAAATGCAACTATATAGTAAGTAACTCTCCACCCACCCACTCGTGGGCTTATCCATCTCAAATTAACAACGTTGGGTAAAATATTACGGCGTTGGCTTCCAGGGATCTGATCCAGAATGACTGCCTGAAGTCTGCTTAGCTTAAACTGCTTAAGGCCCAATGGAGTGAAAGGAATTTCAACAGCCCAACTGGGCACTGCATCCAAGGTTCTTACATGGAAGAAAACGATTAAACTTTAGGGCACAAACTCAGCTGTACTTGGGCAAGTATTTCGTGTGCCTTTTCACATATCTAAATTGTTCCCATAGCGCATTAATTAAACAGTCTCCCTCCTCTCCAGTTGTTACAGTCTTTATAACATTTACATGAGAGGACCGCCGAACACCAGAGTCATGTGAGAATTAGCATATTCGCCAGAATGAATGTTGTGTCTCAAGGCAATTTTGACACGTTTATTGTTGCTTTAAAGCATTCCACAAGAAGATTAGGTTACTTCGCTTTTTGTCATCTTTGATAGAGTTGCTGCAATATTCCTCGTGAACTGCTAGACGCCCTCGGTCATCAAAATAACAGAACGAACAGATAAAATGTCAGCACTCCTGAAATCTCACCATCCCAAAGCTTTTATAGCAATATGGTCGGTGCCTGCAGCAAGTTGCTACACCAGAACATCCCGGTTGTTTTTTGTTTGTAAAATCCTGTTTATTAAAGCAGTCTGAAGAACACTTTTCTTTACGACCAGTTGGGAGGGGGAATTCCCCTAAAGACATAATTGTCAGACGGTCAAGGGCACAACACTCAAGATGAGCTTGACTGCATCCGTCTTGCTGTTTCCAAAACCATCTCTAAAGCGCACGGTAATTCCACTGATCTTATTTAGAGACAATTTGATTTTCTTCCAGGGAAACATATCTAAGAGCAGGTCACTTACTCCGAAGCAGTTTAAAAAAAATCTGTATTGAATAGGGTAAGTCTATCACTATGTCAGTGTCAGTATCAAAATATTCACGTTCAATAGGTAACCACTTTGAGATGATTGAATCTAGAAACTTCGCTTTACTTCATTTATTTATTTATACCCGGCCTCTTCTTGTGGTTCAAGGTGGCTTACAATAATACTTTAAAACATTTTCAGTTAAAACCGAAATAAAATAGCAAACCCCAAATCTCTCCCTGTGTAAACTACTCCTTTGTAAATCCTGCTAAAATTAATGGATTGTATTCCATGGTGGACTTTCAGCCTCTTTGAGACTTCAGAGACTCCGGAGATAGGTGGAGCGAAAAGGCTGCAGTCACACACACTAAAGAATGCACTTTCAATCTACTTTCAATGCATTTCCAAGTTGGATTTCACTGTGTGAACTAGCAAAATCCAGTTGGAAAGTGCATGGAAAGTGGATTGAAAGTACATTGTTTTGTGTGTGTGTGATTGCAGCCAGAGGTGACTCATGCAGACTCTCAGTGTACCTTACTTCCAAGTAAAAGTGTTTTAATTCCTGCATTAATTTACTTGTGCTTCTGATCTGGAGTCAGTCTATCTGGTGTGACACGAACAGGGCCAGGAAAATCAGGTGGGTGTAATGTAACCAACCAAAGACGCTTGAACCCAGCTTCCGAAGTCCCTCAAAATATGACTGGACTCAGCTCCACTCATTAATAATTTCTATCAGGGTAAACAAGTAATTAATAGCAATTATTTAATTCTGCTCCACGACTGCCCTATGAGGTACGTTTCACGGGGGAAACTGAGCACGAGAGACTTGTTAAGGATTTTCCGAGAGTTTTTTCTTTAAGGAGAGGCAGGTCCAAAACTATCAGTTTACCTTAGTGAGTTGTCCTTTGTTCAACTTATCCGTAGCATCATTCAAGTCTCTTTGAACGTTTGCTCATGAATACCCCCGTGCCAACACATTTGACGATTTTGGGGGGACTAGAACTAGTGGTCAAGTTCTGCCTTGTAATACCAAATCCAGTGGAGGAGACGAGTAAAAATGGATCACCATAGAAAGGCAAGATGAAAGATACAGGGAAACACTAGTTTGGGAAACTAAAGTTTTAGGGGCCCACACTGTCCTTGGAAAAGAATCAGTGGCCTCGGGCCAAATATTACTGTCCCTCAGCCTCTGGTACCGTAGCCAGACAGAGGTCACATCTCATTCTTGAGGGAGGGATACAGCCCCCTGCTGCCAGGTCCGGAAAACCCCAGGCTGGGTGGAAACAGGAGCAAACCTGGCCTCGGTGAGCAATTCGTGGATTTATTTCAGGCACAAGAACTGTACAGGGTGATTCAGGGCGACTCAGCACTCTTATAGCAACAGCCACAGGGCATCTCCGGGTCTTGAAGAATCACGAATTAAAGATCTATATGTGGGGTGCGTTTGGGGAATTAGTTCTACCCAGACACCTAGTTTCAACGTATCCAAAACGGATATGGGACAGGATTATTACTAGTAAATAGTATATCTTCAACCAACTCAAGCTTGGTAGATAAACTATGGCAGTTGTTTCACATTTCCTAAGCCTGCAGTAAAGCTGGTAGGTTTAGCTATGTTCTCACATATCTCCAAAAAGGAATTATCTTCCTTCCTCCAGTGGCTCGTATCCTTTGTCTTAGGGGAGGAGGGACCACTTTTCAGTGCAGAAAGTCTTTGTGTGTATGTGTGGGAGGGTGGGTGGGTAATTCTTAAAGGTTGTTGTTTGGTGGGAATGCTGAGTGCAGCCCCTTCCAGCCCCTCCCTGAGTGCAGCCCTCTGAGTAGACCTGAGAAGGATTTCTGCTTAGACCTGCTTCGGAGTTGTCTCTGATCGTGCAAACCTAAAAACAGTCTGCTGGGCAATAAAACTGCAATCCTAAAGACACTTTCCTGGGAGCTCCGTAATAACGCTCCCCTTTTACTGAAATCACATATGACAAGGAAACATATCCGGACAAGGAAACATATCCTGCTGAAATGGGGTTATAGAAAAAATGCTCTCACGCTTTTGATTTTTAAAAAAATACAACCAAAGAAAGCCCACATCATCCGACTCTCTCTTTTATTATTTATTTCATTTACTCTTCTCTCCCCACCCCCCCCCAAAAAGGGGATCCAATGGAGTTGTGGGGACTGTGATAGGTTTTACTGTGAGTAAAATGTTGTGGCTTATGGCTTCAAGAATTTCTGCCTCTGTTCAAGTAAGTGAAGATTTTGGTTTCGGAATCAGCTAAAGACCATATAAATTTATTCATTCACTAATTAAGTCTCCTCCTGTTTCTTACCACGCAATCCAAATAAGACGTTCTGTAAATTCAGTTCTACTGAAGGAATGTGGCACTGAATTATTTTAAAGGTTTAGAGGACCCAGTTCTCTCCTCATGCTTTGTGAAGGGATTGGCGAGGGGGACCTAAATTCTGGTCTTTTTTCCTGAAATGGACTTAGGTGTGATAATAGGCTGGGAGCTCAGGAAGAACTTACTCATAGTGTTTCAGAGAAATGCTTAATTTTTATACGTCTGTAACAATGGGAACTTGTAATCATGTGGTAGCAATTAATCTAAGCTCCCGCAGAAGTGAAAAGATACCAGCAAGAGATCACTGTATTCTGCCCCCCACCCCCCAAAAAAACTGTGGCAAACTAGCAAAAATAATTAGATATTATTATTCTATTACACTTCTTGCTAGAATCTAATAACCGAGAGTAGCAATCGGTCTGTTTAAAAACAAACTATTAATCATGGCTTGTAAAAAAAGTTATTAAAATCCTTTTCAAAAGTATTTATTTAATAAGGCGATGCTGACTGGCTCAATTCTATAAAATAATTTCTCCTTTTTTAATGGAGGCAATCCCAACTTCAGACATAAAATGGCACATCCCTTCTGTTTTATCTTCAGAATATCCACACTGTGATTTTATAAAATCTGTCTCTCCTAATAACTTTTCACACGCTGTTGTTGTTTTAGCACAGTCACACACACACACACACACACATATATATATATATACACACACACACACATCTGATGTCTAGGAGACAATTTTCACCTACGTAAATAACAAGCTGTAGTATATATTTGTTTTTTTTCTCCTTCCCCTGCCCCCCAAACTATTTTTGAATTAGTAAACTCTTGAGAGGATCCATTCGAAATTTTGCAAACGCGATAAAAGACAAGAGAGAAGGGTACACTGTAAATATATACTGTACTCACACAATAGGCTCTGAGTCATCTCTAGCCTGACTTTGATTCATTTTATGTTTCCTGGCTCTTTTGAATATCTCTGGTGTCCTAATAGAGGATCGGGGGTGGGGTGGAGGTGGTTGATTGGCTTTTAACCATTGAGCAAAAAGTAAATGACAGAAACTCATGCACAGGTTTTACATTGGAGTGTATGTGTCCTATTATCCACCTTTGTATTCCAGAGGAAAGCACTTCGAGAGTATTTAATCTCTGCATTAGTCTTCCAAAACTGAGGCCTCTTTAGCATTTACTGATGGAAAAAAAATCCTTATTTTTTAATTATCTTTAAAAAAAAAAAAACAGCACTCAGTGGGAGGGAGAGAGTTAGGATGTCCAGCAAACGCTGATCGTAAAGCTGCTTAGTTACATTAGAAACACATGAATATCCTGAAATGCAAAGTGTCCTTAAAGTGGGCAGAGGAATGTAAATGGGGGGGGGGAGGGGGAGATGATGGAAGAAGCAGGCCTTGACAGCCCTCCTCCAAATTAATGTGTTGGAGGGGGAATTAAATTTGCTCATGAAAATCAAATCCGATTAAAGGGCTGCTTCTACTACCTCCTTGGGTCTTTTTGACTCTTAGAAAACGGACAACTTTCCAAAGATTAATTGTGGCCAGTGGTGGCAGAATAGTTTTTTGCTGTTTTTTCCAACAACAACAACAAATTAATGTTACCATATTTTGTGTTGTGTTTGGGGGGAGCAGAAGAGGCGCCGTGGGATTGTGGACAATGGCTAGTGAGGACTCAGGACATTTACAACGACCTTATTCCAATTAGAAAAACATTATCGTCTGCAGGCCGGATTTATTTACAGGCCCGTTTTATGCAAATTTACACAGAAGTAAATAACACTGATTTCATAGGATAGGATCGCAACCTTGGACCACTGGAACCAATAGATCGTCAGTTAATCAGACTTAAGTCGTACTGGTTGCAATGGGATTTATTGAGGAATAAATATTTTCTGGATCGAGGCTTTAAATCCATAGATATTTAGGTGGGGTTTAGGCGAGGCCTACTAGGCTCTGCACACGTCTGTAATTTCTCTTATAGATTTTTTTTCCAAAAGGCATTTGCTCACTCTTGATCTGCTTTAGTTTTATGAGAAATTAAAGAGTTGTAAGTATGCATTTAAGTTTCAGTACCTGCGGACTGGCGAAAAGTGGGGATTTTTCTTTTCTTCCTAGGACTTGTCTCCACTCACAGTCTGCCTTGTCTACAGCGTCTTTGAAATATTTTGTCTTGGGAAACTACTAAAAAGCCACAGGGACAAGATGGTTCCCACCTTCCCTGGATTATATAGGCGGTTGCTGCAAATTTGTTTCCCTCAACATTTTAGAGCTCCTCAGGTTCCTCCAGAGAAGCACAGAAGACTGAAGACTCCAAAAAGGCATCGCTTCCCTTTATTAATCTCCTCCATCAAGTATCTGCCTTTATTTAGCCGTCGAATCCACTGAGCACAGTTAGATTTTCGCTTGAATGGAGAATCAGACAGGATTTATGAATAAGGAGTCCAGTTTTCACTTTTGTTGGACAGAGAGAATCCGGATTTATTCTATAATTCGAGAATCCTTGCGAACATTAGCAGTTACCTTGCACATTGGAAAGGGTTGGGCCGCATGGATGGAAGAGCTGGGGGCTTTGCTGCCTTGCCTGCTTTGCTGAGAGGTGAAAGAGGTGAGAAACCTCCACGTACTTTAACAGTGCAATCCTACGAAGAGTTACACCCTTCGAAGTCCACTGAAGTGCAACTCTGCTTAGGATAGCACTGTAAAAAAGTAAATTAAACCCAATTTTATTCATCCCATGACATTAACATTTTTCTCATAAATAAATATAATAACCAAAATATTAATTCTCTCTCTTTCTCTGCAGACGGTCTGGACCTCATAACTTGTGCCTTTCTTCATAGTATCACATGCAAATCCCATGATGGAAGGAGAGGGAGCGAGTTTCTGGACATTATATATGGACTATACATAGATAGGCAATATATAGATAGGCAATGCAGAGAAACTAGTCATTGCGACTTTAGGTGCAAACAGATGACAACAGATGACTTTAGGTGCAGCAGATGACTCCTGTAGATCTAGTTCTAGACCTAGTGCAAGAACAGACACACACACACACACGCCCATTCCATTAATATCTTCGTTGTGGGTAGCTGGGCCAGACCCTTTATTCACAATTTGCCTTAGGAGAGCAAACACGTTGTCCAGCTGTTGGGTGGGTGTTTGTGTAGCACAGAGCAGTTTAATATTCTCAAAGGGCAAAAGAAAAAACTTCGAGCTTACTACGCTCACATCTCCTGCAACCCCCATAGTTTTCCTGTTCAAGCTGTGCTGTTCATGCCCCAGAAAGCTAAGACCATCCAAAGAGTCGCAACAGGCTGCAGAAATCCTCTTAGCCAGTGATGTTCGTCGCTTTGTTTGCTGCCTTTCATCACAAGGTTTGGAAGATTTTCGAGCCTTTCTGATCAGTGCTCCCAAATAACTAACCCAGCTGCAGCCCTAGCGAAAGTGCACATTGACCAGCAATAACTAAACTCACACGTTCTAGCCCGTTACTGCCATTTGCCTCCTCTTACGCAAAACTGAACCTATTAGTTATGCGAATGTTTTATATGCATAACAAATCTGAGAGGCGTTTGCAGAAAGGGGCTTCTTTTTCTGTTTCAGGTCTCCCCCAACCAAGCCTTTGGAGAAGGAAGAGGGATCGATCCCCTCCCCCCCCCCTTCCTTATCCCCCCCCCTAAAATTGGAACCAAGCCAAACAAGTAAACACAAACAGCATACCGGATGCCCACACCATCCCCACTAGCTGGGATTGTGACTCGAAAGCCACAATTTCACACAGCTTCTCCATAACTTCAGGGCAGTTTCCTTGCCTGGAAACCGGAGTCAGAGAAGTAGGAGAGAGGGAGGGGGGGAGGAAGGAGAACACGAAGTTAGGAAAAGGGCGATTAACTTTCTCTCGGCTGCTCCTTTTTAGCAAATCAGACAAGCTCCTCGGGCTCTGAATTACACTTCCAGTATTGGCTAGACTGCAACTTTCAACTTGACCTTGGCCTCTAGTCCTGTCTAACCCGTATGTAAAACAGAGCTGCTCATTTAGCCCTTTGGGGGTGGGTGCATGGCCGGGCTGGAGGAGCTGTGTGTGGGGGGGGGGGGCGTACTTTGGCTTCGCTGCAGTGAGGTTTCGAAGAACGAGGTTCCTAAATGGAAATATTCCCTCGCTCCCTCCTCTCAAGATGCAAAGATTTCCCTAAACTCTAAAGCCAGGGAAGGATTTTTTAAAAAATGAAAATATGCTAGAAATAAATATTTGTCTTTGGTTATTAGAAAGAATGCGGAAAAGATCGTCCAGGAGGAGGCTGCGGAAGGGGGGATGGAGAGGAAGGGAGTTCTTTATTGGCTGCAATTAAGAGAATTTGCTGAAATATTGGTCGGTGACAAGAGTCCCCTGTCCCGCATACCATTCTCAGCAAAGAGCCGGACTGGCGGACAGGCGAACTGACAGATCTGTTCCTTCCTTGACATACAAGGAAAAGAGAGTCCTCAAACAATGCACGATTTAGAATTCCATCCGTGTAGCAATGCAGAGAAAACAATGTTGCAATGCCTATAGCTAACACAATAGCGCATAAATACCTGTCACATGTACATCCATAGGGCACGCAAGAGAAAAAGAGACTTTCCTCTGCTTTTCCTGCTGATCAATAAATTCCACTGTTTTTGTGGTGCTATTGTATTTAAAACATTTATGTTTTGCATTAATTCAGTGAGCATCCGTAAACAATAGTATCCGCATGACAATCGCTATGGAACACGGGGGTCCTAGGTAACCTTTTAAAATGGTCAAAGCAAGTTTCTTTTGAAAATCACCTAGCCACGCGAAATCCTAGTGTATAGATTTGCGTTGACGCAATTCTGAGAAATTCGGTGAAAGGGATTTTTAATAAAAATTATTAATAGGGGAGTTCCTGAGATCGCTCACGGACATTAAAAACATCCCACGCAATATTATTATAGTCCGGGATGATTCATGCAAAAACTGCAGGCTGCATTTTTTTTGTTGTTGCAATAACAAATAATGTAGTGTGGTTTGTTTTGAGTTCTACTTAACCCCTTCGGAACCGCATCTCAAGGATAAATTTGGTGTACATCGTGCCTGAAAGCGAAAGATCTTGCTGAAGCCTTGTTCAAAAGTAGATCAAAACTTAAAAAAAAAAATTTAAATGCATTTTTTCCGGTTCAGGAGAAGATGAGTAATGTCAGGTGTTGACAAACATTCTCAAATGCTTGTGGGTTCTGGAAAGAGGTGTTGTGGTCTGCTTATGGAATATTGGTCGCTTAAAAAAAACAATAAAGTCCTAGGCTTTGGCAGTCATGTTGCATGAGAAAATACAAGTATAAGTCTGGTATGTGAGAAATGGGAGGAGGTGGTAGGACGGCCTTTTAGGGGGAGAAAAAAAAAGAGCCACCGGTTGACCAGCAAGACAAATACGGGAAGTCAGAAGGGTTTGAAATTAAGTGATATTGACGAGACCGTGGAGATGGAGTCGAAAGGATTTCCTATAGACAATGTACTGCAGGAAAGGAGGGAGGATCCCGCTCTGGAGGGTGGGGTGGGGGGTGGGTGAAAAAATACCTGCTCTTCTTTGGCACCCCTGTCCGGGTCTGGCTTGTCACACAGAGTCGTGAGGGGAAGGGGGCCGCCGCGCGCCAGTCCCGTCCGCTGCTGGAATTCCAGCCCCTGCGCGATTAGGACATTATTTAATTATCTGCACTTTATTCCTTCAGATGTTTATCAGCTGCTTTGCATATCACGTGGGGGCGGGCGGGCCAATGAGCGCCATCCTGGCGCGACACTGGCGCGTCAGCCCTGGTCAAGTCTGGGAGATTTAGTATCTCTTTTTTCAGTCTTTGGGGCTTTTAAAAAAGAGCCACTGGTCTCAATGCGGATCGGGCTATGACAGCCTCCGTGCTCCTCCATCCCCGCTGGATCGAGCCCGTCATGTTCCTCTACGACAACAGCCTGGAGGAGATCAACAAGAACATGGAAGCGGCCGCCGGCTTCCACGCGGCGGCGGCGGCGGCCACCAACTTCGCGGCGGCCAACCAGTGCCGCAACCTGATGGCCCATCCCGCCTCCCTGGCCGCCCCGGGCAGCGCCGCCGCCTACACCTCCAGCGAGGCGCCCGCCGGCCCGCCCGGCATGGCCGAGCCCGCCGCCGCCGCCGTCAAGCAGTGCAGCCCCTGCTCCGCCGCAGTGCAGAGCTCCGCCGGCCCCGCCGCCGCCCTGCCTTACGGCTACTTCGGCAGCGGCTACTACCCGTGCCGCGTGGGCCACCACAACGCCGCCCTCAAGTCCTGCGCCCAGCCCGCCGCCGCCGCCTCCTTCGCAGACAAGTACATGGACACCTCCGCCGGCGAGGACTTCACCTCCCGCGCCAAGGAGTTCGCCTTCTACCAAGGCTACGCCGCCGGACCCTACCAGCCCGTGCCCGGCTACCTGGACATGCCCGTCGTGCCCACCATCGCCGGCCCCGCCGAGCCCCGCGGCCACGACTCCATGCTGCCCATGGACGGCTACCAGCCCTGGGGCATCCCCAACGGCTGGAACGGGCAGGTCTACTGCCCCAAGGAGCAGAACCAGCCGCCCCACCTCTGGAAGTCCTCGCTGCCGGGTAATGCACCTGCACGGGAGGCCCGGCCTGCCCTGGACGATGCCCGCCCGTCCGCCCCCTTCAGACTACCAGCTGCCCCCTCCGCCCTCGGGCGCAGAAACCCCTGAGAGGGAGCCTCGGTCGGGGAACGCGGCACTCCGGCACCCGCCGCCTCAGCCCCAGCCCTTCCTCCGAGATGCTCCCCCCAGCAGCCATCGCCTTTGGGAAGGGCTGCGGGGCTGGCCAGGTGTCGCTTCCACCAGGCGCTTCCCCTCGGGGACATTTGGTGCAGCCCGGCAGGGTCCTGACCTGTGAACGCGGCCCACTGAAAAGCAGTGGGACTGACCTACGTGGGGTTCGTGCTCCGCTGTCAAACTTCACGTTTCCCTCCATCATAACCTTTGCCGAATTGTTTCTTTTAGTGGGGTCTTTTTATTGCCTTTTTAAACCAGATCATCTCCAGTAGGAACAATGTTCTCTTAGTATTGGCGTTCCGACTTTAGGTTCTCTCGCTATGCGCTAGCTCCTGCCTTCCCGAAGTTGGTGTAGCTTGCGGCTCTATCAGCCATCTTAGTTTGAATAGCGCTCCTGGTTTTGGTCTTAAAATTAAACTTGGTTAAGGCGGCACTCCTTTTCTGGCTCTCTTAGGCATATAGTCGTTAGCGATGCATTTACGGGTGTTACTGCAGCATCAAGTCCCTTCAAGATACTCTTCCGCTAAGCGAAGCTCTTGTGATACCCAAGTTACTACCTCTCTGGACTGTACTATCAGCCCTCTTCCTCCTGCTCGCTGGCGTGTACATTCCGCTCGTTTTGCTACTATAGAATTCTTTCCCTCCCCACTCCACCCTCTTCTAAACCTCGGTAGGGGTATCGTCGTAGGAATGAATATAGGAAATATGCATGATCAAATTATGATGTAGTCTAGGAGGGAAACAGATTGAAGAAGTCTGCTGCCAGGTATTAAGTATTCCCGGTTAGCAAGAATTTTCCACTAATGCCTCAGCTCGCATACTTCATAGCTGACTGAAACGGCGTATAATTTTCCTAAAGCTCTCTAAATTCGAGCGTAAGGCGTTTCTGCGAAGTGCTGCGATGCACAGGGGAACATGTTCCAAACCGAGGTTTAATCTCAGTCCCGTTTTGAAGGAGTAAGAAATGCTTTGATCGATCATTATTCGATGATAGAGTTCTTAATAGTGCCTTCCTGTTTGTTTTGTTTGCCTCCTTTAGACGTGGTCTCCCATCCCTCAGATGCCAACTCCTACAGGCGTGGGAGAAAGAAACGAGTGCCTTACACGAAAGTCCAATTAAAAGAACTCGAAAGGGAATATGCTACAAATAAATTTATCACCAAAGACAAGCGGAGAAGGATATCGGCTACTACGAATCTCTCAGAGAGGCAGGTCACAATCTGGTTCCAAAACAGAAGAGTGAAAGAGAAAAAAGTCATCAACAAATTGAAGACGACAAGTTAATGGGTTAAATGGAAAGGCAGCGTGCTCAGAGCTTTAAGAACTATATTTTTGGTCCATATTAAGATAATAATAATAATAATTAAAAAGACAAGACAATGAACCTTTTCTTTCACAAAAACTGTGTCTCTGGAACTATGACTTTTGAAAAAGTATAGGAGAAATTTTTTTAAAGACTGAAAATTCCCCAAAATCCGCCAAGAGGCCATTTCAATGACTGACTATTGAGCCTGAACGCCCCTAAAGCAGGAAAAGATTCAGTCTCAGTTAAGAAAGATACACATTTGTCCAATATCGTGTAAGTATTACTGTGACTATTCTAGGGCACTATTTAGGACTATAATCTGGTAAATGGTTGAAAAGGCAGTGTGTGGAGGCAACACACACACATAGAAGCATGCTGACTGGTTGCTCAGGTAAAACTTGTGCAAAATGTACAATTACTGTATGTTTAAGCAATGCATTCTGTGTTTTCTTTTTTAAATGAAAGGTACTGAATGAAGATTCCAAAAAGATTAATAATGAAGGGAACTCTCTGGAGAACTAATATTGAGAGGCAACAAAAGGCAGCATAGATTTATTGGGATGAAAATGGAATGACCCTAGATCATTTTTCAGCAGATGATTTCTTGATATTCTGCTAAGCGGTCTACTGTTCCTGTACAGGGATGCTGCAGTGTTTACGCATCCACAGCATTCATCAATGTTCAAACAGTGTAAACCGAAGAAACTGGCGTATTTGCTTGGATGCAAACAGCCACATGCAGGTTATCATTGTGATGTGGGGGAAGACCGTTTTCTGGGGCGGGGGGAACAATCTCAAAGTAACCCATAATGGGGGAAAACATTTTGTTTCCCTGAGATATTTTGATTTTAATGCTATATTTTGATTTATGAATAATTAGTGGGTTTTTCCTTCTTCTTTATTTCCTATGAGATCGCATTAGAAAGTGTAGGAATACATTTTACAGCACTTTTTTTGAAACAATCAGTTATTTCAACCAGCACATTTTATCCTGTTCACTAGAAGATACTATCTTGTAAATAATTTTTAAAAATCAGCACACTGTGAAAATGTATTTGTGCACCCTTTTTTATATTTTTACTGAAAATGAAAATCTAAGAGCTGTAGATAGATATTAGTGTTAATACTGTTAATAAAATAGTCACTGTAATAAAACCTGATTAAACCCTCCTTTATTCTCCCTCTATATTTACATGCACCTCATGAAGAATGTACTTCTCTTGTATTCCTAATAAGTTCTTCTCTTAAATTACTGATATAGCCCATATTTTGCCCATAAATTATAGTGCATAGGGAATGAACGCATGATAACTAGCTTTGCTGAACTATAAATGTTTCAGTAAGGTTAAAGAGTCAGGTATTTTGAGCAGGGAAAAGAAGATATAAAAGTAGGGCCGGAGCTCCTCTAGGAAAATGAGAAACAGTTGTTAGGCCACAAATGTAGAATGAGCGCCGCATTTAAGGTTTATTGGCAGGACTGGTTAAGAGTTGGCGGAAAGGGTTGGTATTTGTTGAAATGACAGGACTAGGAAGGCCTTAAACCTTGACCTTGATTTATAAAAAAAACAGAATTTGTGACCTTGACTTTGACAGCTCATGAATGGCCTTCTCCTGGATTAGTAGATCAAGGGCGCCACCTTGTGTTTTCACTTCAACTTTGTCTCCACCGAAACTAAAGATGGAAGTAAAAGAAGGGTGGTCACCCAGCATCTGTTTCACAAGGCAGTCATCAGCAGAGTTCATCAGGGCAGTGAAAAATGCCTAGGTCTGCGTACATTCTAATCTATGGCACAAGTCACAAGTACACCTATTAAGTAAGTTGTTATGATCATGGACTGACCAGACACAGCACTGTTCAAGGCCCTTCCTTCATGTTGTCTCTGAGAACAGTTCAGCAATTATGGTGTGGGAAGGGGCTGTCAAAGGGAGGAAAAAATCCTCAGGAACTCTTCACTTCCTGTCTTTGCAGGTGGTCTACTGCTCTAATTAGAACTACTGGACAACTTTGAAAACCAGTTGCTTTCTTCCTTTTTCTTTCCTTTTTCTCTCTTTTTAAAGCAACACAGGGTGTTCTACAGTACTGGTTCCACACAGTACCACACAGAATTTCAGGCCTTGGTCAATATAAATACCAGGGGGTTACATGGTGGGAGATTACCTGGGCTGGTGGGAAAGGTGAGAAAACCACACTTTTAGAAAAATGATCTCCTAGAGAGCAAACTGACTCCTGGAATTCTTTGGTAAGGGTATTGTACTGCTGTGTGAAGTATGACGTGAATCAATTGAAAAACTGTGTTAGTGTATTTGACAAACAGCCTGTCAAGTCAGTTAAAAAAACATAAGATGTTTATTTTATAAAAATTTCCTCTACACTCCCAGCCACTGAATAACTTGATTGAAATCAATTTATTCCCATAAATATCCACTTGCATTAGTTAACAGGAGATGGACCAAGCTAAAACTCTCAAATACTATACTGTAAGCACTTGAGATAAATTTTGGCTACCTTCAATATTTAGAATTTATTTAAAGGTTAGGAACTTATTGTGTCACTGACACATTAATAATAGGACTACTTAGAAAATCTGATTGCTTAGGTAGACACAGTTCTTTCAGAGGATGCAATATATTTAAATGGTATAATTGTGGAAATAAAGGAAATTTAGTGTTATTGGGAGCTTTTGAGGTTTTATTCACTGTTTTATTACATTTAGGTATATTCTATTTTCATGGGATTCAAAATGAGGGACCTATTGTTTCCATGATCATATGATCACTTACTCTCAGTAAATGCTGGTTTGTGTGCCTGCCTTTTATAAACTGAACCAGATTAATCACATAATAAACAAAGTAAAGTTTTAAGGAAACTCAGCTTCTAAAACTGTTGGGGAAGTCCAAGAGAAATGAAGGAGCTTAAAACTTTGCTTCTCAAAACCTGCACAGCAATTATTTCCTAGCTAAAATTGCATGATAAGGACATACACTCTCAGGAAGAGGACATGGCTTTCAGTTTTCCAGCTGTACTTCAAAGCACATCTTCCCAGAGCAATGTAAACTGTGTGCTCTGAGATCTTTGGAAGTGGATGGCCAGATTTAGTGTTCACCTGTTCCAAATGTTCTTGTTCTTTTTATTGCCCACATCTACCTGCAAGGAGGCCATTTCAGGTGATGGAATGATGCATGACAGCATTTTGTGGACAGCAGAAAAATGCAAAGCGTTGTGCTTTTGCATAACTTTCTGTTGATTTCATGATGACCTCTGCTAATTAATGGATGATCTAAGTTGCTTTGTTTGGATTTTGAAACTGAGTTCCATTGACCCTTTCTACTGTTCAACCAGAATAATTGATAGCAAAATCAATTGTGTGTCATTTGGAAGTGGGGGGGGGGGGGTTAAGACAGCAAAATGCCATTTACCTTCTGTAATTTTCAAAGCTTCAGTGAACGATGAAAAGACTGTGATACTGTAGTGCTAGTCGGGGTTTAATACTTGGAGGTGGAACTTTTCAAGAGCAAAAACAGTGGACAAAACAAGCTAAACACATACACCTGCCTGTGTCTAAAGTAGCCATAGCCAGACATATATGCTAGGGCATATTCTGTGTGTGTTCATGCAGCTTAACTGCTTAAAATATGTATTGAGAAAGTTTGTTGAGTACTGTTGAGCCTTGACTGGGGAGATCTGAGTTCCAAACCTCACAACTATTAAGCCCTCTTGGTGACTCACAGTCTAACCTACTGCACAGAATTTTTGCCAGGATAATATGGTGGAGGGGTGGAAGTATTTATGCTCCCCTGAACTCCCTCCAGGAAAGGCCAGATAATCAAATGGTTGATACAGCAAGTAGTGGGTTACCAGAGAGTCATGTAAATTCTGTAACTAGTGAACCAATATATGTATGTTTCACATAATGCATAGCTTGCCTATGCTATATATGGAAATATATACTTATGTAAACAAAGTTTATTTGAGATGCAGAAATATATGCTCATATAGCAGGAAGAAAATGTGGTCTGCCGCCAGAGATCTGGTTCTGTTGGCATTTCTACTTAAGCTCATTTTGGATAACTGGTCTGGGATTCAGAATGCCAATATTGTGGCAGTTTAACCCCCTGATGTGCAGCTCCTTCCAGTGGAAATCTGTAAAGCTTCCTTTTTGAGAACGTATTGTATTTAAGGGATAGGTGAGATGTAGATATTAGATATGTGTAAACGCAGAGATGAAGAAAAATATATTCCCTCCCCTCCATACTGCAGATAGGTACAATTTACTGCAAATATTTGCCAGTGCTGATGGACGAAACATGTATTATCGCTTTCCCCCTCTTTAATTTAAAACACGCACAAGTGGATAGAACACATAAAATTTAAAAAGGAACTTTTGAACTCAAGTTTTATGGATTAAGAAGTCTATGGACAGAGGAAGACTCATTTTAAAAGAAAATTCATAATTACATTTTAATTTCCACTGATGTATATATGTATGTATGTATATAATGTATATGTTCTAAGAGAGGATTCCTTCAGCCTTAATTCTAATTATGTGGCTATGAAACAACAGTGAGGCTAGTAGCAGCATCAGGCAGGCGACAGCAACCAATGGGGGAGGGGGTAGCAGTCATGGTGGATGAGAGGTACTTTGGCTCTTCGTTTACAGAACTGAAAATTTCATTTTGGTTGCAGTGAGGGTTGTATTTAACATACTTCTCTTTCCCTGAAGGAAAAGAAGCTTTTAAAACAACCCCAAATAATTTACTATTACTGGTTCTGTAAGGAGGGTGTTATAAAATGCCTCCTTGGTTTACATAGCAGGATGAATTCTGTTGTGTGTGAAGCCCATTCAGTCAGTTGGTTTGTTCTTCAAAATATTTTCTCAGACGACTATTTCTGTTGACCCTCTAGGAATATACTTATGAGCCAGAGCCAGAAGTTTTTGATTTCATAGACTTAAGGATGATCTTAAGATAATTTCTTCACGCACTGTACGTCGGGTCTGCTTAATTCCAGTGTTGTTAATGGAACTCTCGTCAGCGACTTCAACTGAATCAGAAGGTTCCCTGGATTTTGAAAGTGACCTCTCCAACAAGTTAAAAAACAAACAAACTCAACCTTCTTCCTTTTTGGGTTCTGAACCTACAAAAAAGGCATGGACAGAACATTAATGCGCGTTCATCCCAATACTAAAATCGTTAACTACGGAGAAAGTAGTTTCAATCGGATTTACTTTTCACGGGAATCTATTTAGGATTGCAGGGATCTTGCAGGGAGCTTCCAGGAGTTTTCTCGCTTGATTAAAATAGCTCACATGGCTTCCGATTACAGGGATGGATTTTATTGGCGCGTTAACTTAACATTTCATGAGCTTATTTGCTTAAGGAGGAAACAGGCTTCTATGTATGGTTAAGATTTCTTGAATGGGTGGGGGACCACGAAATGTATGCAATAGTTCCTTTAACGTAAATCCACAACTCGTTTAAAGAGTCGAGTCGATTAAACTCAAAGGTACAGCATCGTTTTCTTACACGCATTTACTTGGGAGAAATCCCAAACTATTGAAAAAATAAGGATTGCTCCAATGTTGATTTATTTTAAAATGGCAGATTTAGGCTGTGGATCGGGTCCACTATGCCCTTCTCCGCCCCAATCCTGATCTCGCATTCCTCTGCCTCATACAATTTATAGTAGAATATATCCTAAGCGTTAGCTTAAACATGTCTTCTGGAAAGCCAGACAGGCTGAATTTCTTCTCGGAGAGATTGCATCTCTTAATTCCAAATTAAGGATCAGGATAGGAAATTGTGCTTGACCAACGGGTTACATTTTCTCCTCAGTCTCGCCTTCCGTGAGTTCACCGTCTTCTGCTTCGATAATAGAAATGCCTAGAAGAGCTTGTAGGTGTCTCGTGCAGGGGGTGTGCCTATTATTTATGGCCTTCATTTACCCTTAAACTGTTGGCACATATATTTCCCAGTACAAATTGCTTCTCTTGTATCGCTGCTTTCCCCTCTCCCCCATCTGCCGCCTGCCTTCTTAAAATATATGCCTAATATCGACATTATAAGAACATCGATCAAAAAAAACCCGAAATCCGCCCCAGCGAGGCAGGGGTTCTGCCTCAGAGGCCCTGCCTGACTAGGAATGACCCAGCAGGGTGGAAGCTGGATCTTACCTCGGTGTTCTTTAATAGCTCTATTAGAAACACTCGGATTTTATTCTCTCCCCAACGCATTTTTAAAAACACACACACACAGAGGGAGAGAAATAGCAAGAACGTAATAAATCGAATAGATTTTAATAATAATTCTGTTTTGTATCGCAGGTTGCATGGAGACATATACCCACAATCTTGGGTGGTGGTGGTGGTTGTTTTTTAAGAACAAAAGCATGCCATAATCCCTCCAGTCCACACACCCCCATTCAAAAAAATTTTCCCCTTGGGATGGAAAAATATTAATCCCGGGGAAACAAACCTGGCGCGCTGTAGCATTCCGTGGCAGTGTCTGTGGGTTTCCCAGGGCAGGACGAATGCCCTGCCAGCTCAAGGAATAACGGCAATTCTTGCAGCTCATCTCGTCGCCTTCAGCAGCAAGCTTATCCTTCTTGTAAATTTCCTTTTAGAATTCTTAAAAAGCAGAAAGGACCGAAATGATGATCGCAAGGGACAGGTACATTTTAAAAAAAACCCCACCAGGCAACAACAGAGGTGTTTTGCAACAGGAAATAACATTTGACAGCAGTTTATGTCCGAAAAGGAATTCAAGGGTAGCTGCGAATCAGTATCTCACCCACTGCCTCTCCCCACGCCCCACACTGCCGTTGAAAAATACCCAGAGCCTTTGTGCCTGCTGTCATAATGGTTGGAATACAAAGTAGATCACGCTTTCCAGGAAATTACTTGGTTTGCTTGGGGTGGGGGAAGCAACCGGCAATGATTTCAACTTCAGAGCGGTGCCTGTAGGGTGTTGTTGTTTGGAAATGGCCCTGACTGGAGTCAGGTACCTTTTCAACACTCAAATGGGCAATCTCGCTGCTGAGGGTAGTAGAGCATGTTTCATGCGCAGAAGGCATGCATTCACGAGGCCCAATGATGGTGGATCAGTGTCAATCTGAAACATGACCGTTCTTGGAAAGTGGTAAAGAAAATACCTACGTAGAGAGGAGAAAGGCGCTACCACAGCAACGCATCTCCCCTCTCATTCCGAAGAAACCAAGGCCCACCCCACGGTCTGAAAGGCATCCTCTGTGTGCCCCTGATCCCAGTTTCACTTTGTCGTCTCCCCCCCGCCTCACTCTCCCCGCCCCGATCCTCTTCGTTTCCTTCTCTTGCGAGAGGGAGGGAGGCGGGGAGGGGAGTCGCGAAGCAACCAGCACGAAAATGGACGGAGAGTCTATAATCAATGGCCGACCAGTTTGTTTGTTTTTTTACAGAAGGCTCCTTTCTTTCGTTAGGATTGCTCTGAATAAAGATCTCCAGGCACTGGGGGGGGGGGGGCCGGAGGGGGGGGGGACGTTCCTTTCATGCGTTGGTGGAATAGACCAAATATGGCGTGCAGGAAAACCCAGGGGCCTTTGCCGCTCCTGTCTCCGATTTCCGATTCAAGATCCCCAAAGAGAGCATCTTGTCCTCCGCCCGCCTCCCTGGCGCTCTGTCTGTCTGTCTCTCCCCCTCCCTCCCTCCCTCCCTCGCTCCCGCCTCATCTCATGCAGCGCGAAAGAAAGCGCCCTCTTCTACGTCGTAAAGGTCAAGTCCTACAACGCACAATCCACGGTCATTACTGTACTGTGACCCATGGTGAATTGGGGAGGGAGCGTCAGGGTGTTCCGTAATCAAAAACATTTGGACTTTCCCTATAAGTCAGATGGGGGGGAGAGAGAGGAATAGCGCGGGATTACGCGGCACTTGAGTCCGGTTTCCCTCACCTTGTTCTGCCTGATAAATCGCCATCGGGACTTTAATCTGCAGGATTTGGGAGGAAGAAGCGATTATTAGCGGGAGATGTTGGGGCACGTTCGGCTGGAGACCTTTGCGAGGAGAGGGGGGGAGGGCTCGGCTTTGCCTCTCGTCCTCCTCAGGGGAGTCTAACCGCCGGTGGTTCGCGATTAACCGACTTGGACAGGGCTTTATCGATCGAGGGGTCTCTCCCCTCCCCGCCCCCTCCCCTTGGAAGTGATCTGGAGCTTCGGAGGCCAGCCGGGAGAGTTGCTCGCCAGCCTTCCCTTCCCTTTTTCTGCGCCAGCAGACCGGACCTCGGAGACTGGGGTAAGCCTATTCCATAACTTCGACGCCTCTGGTTGAAAGGGCAAAGATAGTCCCACGGCTTTGAACTTCCTTTCTATCAGCTTCTGAGACCCCCTCTCGCCCGCACACACACGCACAAACACTTCCCTTTCCTTACCCCAGGCATACTGAGTTCATATATACATATGATTATTACATGAGGAATCGGGATTCTTTTTTAATCTGGATCGTGGCCATCAGACATTTTATCAAAAGCCTCAAAACTTGTTTTCCAGAAGCCCAACTGTCCTCTCCCCAAAGGCAAATGTTGTTGGCATCAGCACGAAATAGTGTTGGTATCAGCCAAAGCAAAAGGCTAAAAGTTTGGAAGCTTTAATTTTTCTTGGGATTTGGTTACAGTGGGTTTTTTAAGTGCTTAAAGGGGGAGGGATATCTATATAACGGGTGGAAGGTGTTGCTATATCATTGCTATAATTCGAGATACACTCTAGATTTCTGTGGGGTAACTGAATTCTTCTCCTCTCCCCGCCCATTTCAAATTACTGTCAAATAGAAGAAGTGGGGTTGCGTCGGCGTTCATTGTGTTCTTCCCCCCAAGCCTGGTTCCTTTACCTCTTTTCAAAGCAGCGTGGCAATTCCGACCTCAAAAGATGAGTGAAGCCTTCATAATATACGAACGAATTCTCTAGTACGGTTGCCGACAACTCAGCGTTCGCAGGAGAAACTAGGAGACCCCTCCCCCTCACAAATTTAGCTAAATCGACTTCCTTTTGTTAATTTAGAATATCCAGAATTGTCTAAAGGCTCCACGTGGTGGTATACACGCCATGTTTTGTTTTGTTTTTTAACCAGGGTTCTGCCTTCAGAATGCTTTTGGGTTTGTGCAGTTTTGCGCTTCAAATATTGTTTGAAGGTGTAGCCTAACAATTTGGCTAGATGTGAATACGATTAATAATTTCGCCGCCCCCCCCCCCAAAAAAATCTGGAGAATACCTAAACGGAGGCAGCCTGAGGGCAAGTATTCCCTTTTAGCCTGATAATTATTCATCTGGTCTTATTGATGCAAACGACGCCGAGGATGTCCATCCAACATGCAGAATTCCATTTCGGGCGCAGATCAGGCCGGCCGGCCCACAGGGCTGGAGTAATGTCAGCCATATTCTGCAGAAGGTATTCATTCCCTTCCCTCATTGTCATTCCCTTCCCTGAGCCGCCAGGCCCGCAAGATATTTACTTCTAACCGGAAACCATTGGCAGGCCGATCCTAAGCGTTTTTACTCAAGAGTAAGAGGCCACTGATTACCTTCAAGTAAATGCGCATAGGAAAGCAATAAGAGGGCAATTCTAAGCGCCTCTACTCGAAAAGAACTCCCGTTATGATCACTGGGGGTTACTCCCTCTCAAATGTGCCCAGAATTACGGCCTCAATTCTTCGTCGCTGTTTTGGTTTTTCTATTTTGTCTGGAGTAATTGAGTGACATTGGGCGCGCGGGTCTTTAAGGTCTTCTAACGTGAGTTTTAATGTATTGGTGTTTGTGCCTTTGCTCGGTGACTTAAATGAAGGGGGGCATGCCTTCAGAACAGGTGGTACAATTGTATAGATGTCTAAGTGTTTCCATAATGGCCAATCTTGTTTCGGTGCTAGCACTCTAATACAGGCTTTTGCAGCCAGCGGACAAACCGACAGCCAGAAGTGCATGAATAAGGGAAAGTGGGGTGCGGCACAATCATTTTAGTGGAAGGTTTTGCTTCCCCTTCGTCGATTAAGAAACTTAAGGTCAAGTTCAAGGCATCACCTGAGACAACGCACTTCTAAATATGTCATACCAGGAATGTTGGTGTGTGGTTGGTTTTGCTGTTTGTAGACAAAGGGAGATCAAGCAAGGGAGCAAGCAGACAAGGCAGAGCACTTAACAACACCGCCACCTCCAGAAATCGTATCTGGGCTTCTCATTGGGATGTCCCCAGTACATCCTGCTGAGAAGAATCCTGATGGTTTCTTTTACATTTTCCGGTCTAGTGTATGGCTTTTTGAAGCAGCAAGCCGCTAAAGCAGTTCTGGAGAGAGAGGCGGGAGCGTTCTTGAAAGGAACAAAAATCTCCTTTCAGCGGCGTAAAAGGCCAGGAGAATGGTCTTGCTCTAATGATGAGAATCCACTGGTGCTGGTGGTGGGCCGTGACAATGAACGTGGGAGAAATCCAGCGAATATGAGCGTGGTTCATTTGAATGGAGATCTTGACTCCTCTTCTTTCCTGCTAAACCAGCTGGCCTAGACACCGTAGTGTCTTCCTCTTGCATCTGTATTTGGATAGATTAAAAAAAAGTGTGCATATTTCCCATATTTTCATAGGAGGGCAACGGTGAAGAGGGAATGGAACAGATAATGGAGGAAGTATGTGCAATAGCAAATCCCGGTTAATCAGATGTAGAAAAATGTCCAGATTCACAGGACTTGCTTCTTTGCTTCCTATTTCTTTGCAAATGGCTCCCAAGTGCAAATGATCAGACATTATTAAAGGGTTTGCCAGTGTGAAGGTTTTCTGCCAAAACTCTAAAGCTGTTGGGAATAGTTGTGATGGTGACAAATGTGTATAGCTGAGCTTGGAGAGCAGTATACAGAAAAACACTCCAGTGGTCATGACCTGACAAAGGTATCTTGGCTTTTAAAAATATTTATTTTTATTTTGTTACACAGATGGAAATATTCAGGTGTACTAAAGTGCCACAAGTACAAAGAATGTCAGCAATGATCCCCTCGTCTGAAAAAGTGTGCTTTTAGCACACGAAAGCTTATGTTCTGAATAAAACATATTGGTTGGTCTTAAAAGTGCAACCTGACCCCTGCTTTGTTCATCAAATAACAACAGTTTCTCAAAGGGGGGAGAGAAAGAATGAAAAAGAAAAAAGAGGTTACTTGGATGTAAACGTTCAAAGCTATGGGACTTCTAAAACTGAGAAGAGTAACTAATAATATTGCAGGATGTGAGAGGATTAATTATAAATCTCTAATCCGCAAGCTTTAGGAAAAGGGACAAGGTAGACAAAAGAGGACAAGGATTTCATAAAATAACGTGCCTTCCTTATGTGAATGAAAAATTACAGCGTTTTTAATTACTCTTGTTTCTTGATAAATAAGGGTATGGAATTAAAACGAAAGTCTCTTAACATTCTAAAAACATAATTGGAATAAAACGTCCACATAAATTTAAGCACGTTTAAGTCCCATTCGTTTCCATGATTGTGTGCCTAAATTTGTTCTAGTTGAAACCAGGGGTACCTAAGAGAGCGTAACCTTGCCAGAATCATGGTCACTGATTTTCAAGGTGCGTTCTTCTCCTCTTGTTACGATTGGCATTAGACTAAATATTTAATTGAATATTTAACCTTTATTAGCTGCTTGCTTCCAGATAAATAAGAAGATTTGCTTTCAGGATAAATTACTGCAGAAAGCAGCAAAAAGACAACATTATCTATTATTTGTTTGCACTTCGGGGTTAAACAGGCTCACTTTTCGAATCTAAATGTAACGGGCAACCAATATCAGTCGTAATTACTTACTAGGGAAATAGGGAAGTAGACACTATTTTAAGTATATTTCGAATAGATAAGAACTCTGGAAATGTGAGTTAATGGCCTTCGAACACCATAGACTGAGATGGGATCACAAGCGGAAACCCGACCTACTGGAATTAGTGGGATTCAAAAGTGTTTCACTTGGCAGGAGCCCCACAGAGTTTTATTCGTAGGTTTATATAAACAGGCTCCCCCCCCCCGCCTTTAAAAATGTATTTTAGAACAATAATAAAACAGCACAGCAAAAATAGTGGAGGAAGGAATAGCTTGAGGACGTTTGTATTAAAATCTGCATTTGACAAGCTGTGTTTCAATAGCACAAGATTGCTTTCATTCCCAAAGAAAAGCCATGGATTTATAAAATAACTCATTTCTAATTTGGAAGCTTTCAATAAATTGCATTTGACATACACAGGCAATCTAAACACAGTATGTTGCAGAAAAAAATGCAGCAATACAAGATACCAATACAAGATATCAGACATATCTCACCATAAAACAACCTCAGCACACACACATACACACAGAACATATTGCACAGATTATCATCACAAATCCCTTAAACCCAAATTGAAAGTAATTTCCCTGGAATTCCTTTCCTTCCATTTAGGATAAGGGGTGGGGGGTGGGGAGATTACATTTCTGTTAGATATTTGTGTGTGACATGCACCCAATAGCAAAGCAGTGCTATAATCGGGGGGGGGGGGGGCACCGCACAAACACGTTGCACAAACACCGCACAAACACGTTGCATCGTATACACATCTTCCAGAACACATTGTAGGTTAAAAAAAATAATAAGAGGCAGTTGCATATTATGGAGCGGAGATCATTCGGAACAAAGGAAACGTTTTGAACTGTGCATTTTTTCCTATTAAAAATCAATATTCTTCCCCTATATAATCCTTGATCCTTTTGTGTGTGTGTAAACGTCTCCCCCAAACGTTCATGGCAAGGTTCTCCATAAACAGAGATGGCTCCTACTAAAGCCTTGTCTCTGTTCTCCCCCTCCCCCTCCTTCCATGCCGCCACAGTTCTGAATGGTCTCCCCGAACTTCGCCGCCTGCTGCTCTTAGCACCAGCCTCTCCAAGGTAAGCGGGGAGGGCGCCAGGCTGGAGATGCTCCCGCTTCTCCGCCTCCTCCCACCAGCCCCCACCCCGCTCAAGCCAGGAAGTCGCAAATATTGCATTACAGCAGCATTTGGAGGAGAAAGCATACAAAAAGCCTGCTTATGGCGTTCAAAAATAGCAACCTAGCAGCAGGCTCGCGGTCATTATCCACTGCTTTGGAGACTTCGGTGCACTTTAGCTGCCTTTCACTTAATAGAGAGGATAAAGCGAAGAATTGTGCCTTGGGTGCCCCCCCTCCCGCTTCCCAGACGAACGGCACCCTTAGGTCCTTTTAATAATGCTCTGGAATGGCTCCGCAAATGCAAAATACCCGGTATCCCCCCCCCCGGTTCGTTAGAATGCGGGTTTCTAAAACCCCCAGGCACCTCTGGAAAGCCATAACCTGCAATCCACGCGAGGCAGGAGGAGGCTGAGGCTGCAGCCACCCCCAGCGCCCTGGTCCCTTCCTCCCTGGTCTTCGTCTCCCTCCCTCCCAACCCAGCCTTAATTTTCTTCTTTGTCTGAAAGGATTAATCAGGCAAGGCTGGGAGGGAAACTGCCAGCCAAAGGGCTCCAGAGCCCGGCCCTACAAGCCTTCTCTCAAACCTGCCTCCCCCTTACTGTAGGATGCCCAGGGCTCCTGCAGATTTCTTGAGGGCAAGGAGGGAATCCACGTAGGTGGCGTCTCCTGTCCTGCCTCGGTCAGCTCTGCCGTTGTCTGCTCCGAGACAGGCTGAAGTTGACTGCCAAAAGTGCCATAAACCCCCTCCCCCCACCCCGGCCAGTCTAGAACGGTTTTCGGTTCTCCTTGACGCGCCGGGTTCAATTAGAGCTTGAAAAAGCCCCCCCACCCCACCCCCCGCCACCATCACAAGTGCAAGAAAGTTGTTTGCCGGGGCAGAAGAGGCGGGGTTAGACTGTGCAATGGTGGCGCCTTTGTTATGGGGGGGGGGCGGGGAGAGAAAACGGAAAGGAAGAGGATGGATCCATTTCTCCTACCAAGGACTGGAGCTAGGAAAGGGTGGGCAAGGAAGCCGTTCACGGGAACCTTTTCTTTAATGTATATATATATAAAATCAGGGCAGAGGGAAAATAAAAGCAAAAGGCTCTCGTTAAAACCAATTGGCAAGCATCAGTGTCGCATATTTCTGCTCCTTCCCTCTAACCTCCCCCCCCCGCAAAGAAAAGAAATAAAACCATTTTATAGTCCCACACAGACCCTAGCAATCTGTAAATAGTCCTTTGATGACACGCTTATCTCCTGTTTTCATCCACTCTCTTGGCAAATAGGACAAGCAGAGGAGATTAATTAATAATTTCAAGTTCAGCTCACAAACGATGAAGGCCCATAAAAGTTCTTGCAGCGATCCAAAATAAAGAGTTCATTAAAGGGATATGTCCAAAGCCTTTGATTTGTGATTGGTAGCCCTTGTAAAAGAGAGCGAGAGAGAGAGAAAGAAAGAACGAAAGTGGGGGGAGGGAGGTAAAAGGCATATAAACATGCTAATACATTCGTTTACTCCACTACAAAGTAATTACTGAATAATATTGATATTTACAGTTTAGTATAGTTAAATTGAACATAAGGAAAATACATAATGAGAAGGGTTTTTTTTCCCTCCAAGATCCAACATGATTAGATTTGTTAGTGAGTAGTTGGGATAAGCTCAGCAATAAATAAACAAATCGATCCTGACATTTAAATCCCGAGGATCTCCTCCAGTATGTACAGTAGGGCTGTTACTCGCCGGTATATAAATACAGGATTACATCTCAGGGAACAACAGGGTGTGTTTTTAAAGTGAGATTCTCCCCCCACCCCATCCCATCCCTTCTTTCCTCTTGAAAAGTCCACTCCCTCCCACCTCCCGGAAAGATAGGAAATCTGCTCGGTTCCCAGACTGCACCAACCCCAGAATCCGTTGTTTTGTGGCCTTTCCCCTTGTAATAATTAGATCCAGCTAAGCAACCTTTCTTCCCTTAAATAAAGCATCCAAATAGTACATCGGTGCAGAAAAGGGGGGGCGGCTTCCTGTAGGTGCTGTGTTGTTTGGCCCCGCTTCTCTGCTTTCTTTGGCTCTCCCTTGGTTGCGGGGGTGCTTCTTTTTACTGACAGCCCAAGGCTTTCTTGTGCAGCGAGACCCTATGCAGGTTTACTCAGAAGCAAATGCCACAGAGTTCAGCGGGTGCAATCTCAAGTTTAGGCTCTTGTTCTCTAAATCTGCCCTTTCCTCGGCCGAAGCGCTGGTCAAATTCTCTCTGCAGCTTTGCTAGGCAGGGCGAAGCATCTCTCAGATCCTGCTCTCTTCTGTTTCACAAGCACCTTTCGCTTTTGGACCCGCGTTCTAAGAAAGGAGAGTCTACTGCTTGCAGGGAACCCAGTGCAATCAGTGGGACTTACTTCCGAGGAATACGGTTTCAGGATCGATGTGACGTGTGGATCGTTAAACCCATCCTTGGTCTCTCAAGCATTCAGCTGCACTGCGCTCGACTAATGCTCCTTTTCCCCTAAACCTGGTGGACTGCAGTTCAAAAGATTCACAGGCATTGCAAAGAACAATAAAATCCAAATCACTGGCTTTCACGCATGTGGGAGTGGAGAGAGTGGAAAGGCTGGCTGGGGGAGAATCAAGTATCGCCATATACCTGCAGCAGAGCTGTGATGCAGCCGCCCAGGCTATCTGAGGTTAACATGTACGAAAGAGAAGGCAGGCACTAAAGCGCTTCGGAAATGAACGTGAAGGCGAGTCATGTCATCCATTCACCATGAAAATCGGTACAGACTTGACCCCGGACATTCTTCCCGACCATGTCTTCAGCAAAAGCCTGCGGGGCTGGGTGAGTGTCTTTGTCACAAGGACCCGGGGCTGTCGGAGCCAGGCTTCCCAAAAGTCAGATCTGGGCAGAATTATAAGATTACCCGGCACCTCGCCGAAGCCGTTCAACAAGCTTTGGAAAGGAGGGGGGAGGGGGAATCCGCGTGCGTTTCTAATTGCATCCCCTGCTTAATGGGCTCGCGATCTCCTGATACAGAAAGTGGGGGTGGGGTGGGGGAGCTGGAGAGAAAAGGGAGAGAAAGGAAAATGCTTTGAGAAAGCCACAGAAAGAAAGAGGGGCCACGCGTCTCCCCCTCTAATCATCCAGGAGGCCCGCCTGAGTTACATTTAAGATTTCTCGACTTTGGCCAAAAGACCCAAGTGACGATCTGTTGCTTCCCATGAGATGGTTACAAAGAAGGGGAAGGAGGGGGGGGGGAGAGAGAGAGGGCCCATACTCGCAGCTTGTCAATTTCAACATTTGGTCACATGACCAGCGCCTCCCTGCTAAGGATGGGGATAGATTTCCACGTCAGCTTACGTCTCCAAATTTCTTACTTCACGGATCTGCTTCAAAGAGGCAGCTGCATTAGAGAATCATGTTAAGCTCGGCTAATGCGGAGAGCCCGAGGTAGCCTAATGATGGATTTTGATGAGCGTGTTCCTTGTTCCTCTAACATGTATTTGCCAAGTTGTACTTACTACGTTTCGGGTCCTGATTTCTCCAGCCTCCCTTCCTTCCTGCCCCAGACCCCGTCTTCTCGCCCCGTGACATACTCCTACTCCTCCAACCTCCCCCAGGTCCAACCGGTGCGAGAAGTCACCTTCCGGGAGTATGCCATTGATCCGGCCAGTAAGTGGCACCCCCGGAACAATCTCCCCCACTGCTACTCCGCCGAGGAGATCATGCACAGAGACTGCCTGCCGGCCACCAACGCGGCGGCGGCGGCGGCGGCGGCCAGCATGGGCGAGATGTTCGGCAAAACGCCGGCCAGCGTCTACCACCACCCCGCGGCTGCCGCGGCCGCCACCACCACCAACAGCGTCTCCTCCAGTTTCTATAACACTGTGGGAAGGAACGGGGTGCTGCCCCAGGCTTTCGACCAGTTCTTCGAGACCGCCTACGGCACGGCCGAGAACCACCACGCGGACTACGCCGGAGACAAGAACGGCGACAAAGCCCCGGGCGCCGCAGCAGCAGCAGCAACTTCAAGTTCGGACGGCGGCAGCGGCGGCTGCGGTAGGGAGGCGGCGGCGGCAGCTGCAGCCACGGCGGCGGCGGCGGCGGCGGCAGAGGAGAAGGAGAGGCGCAGGCGGCTGGAGAGCAGCAGCAGCCCGGGCTCGTCTTCCGGCAACAATGAGGAGAAATCCAGCAGCTCCAGTACGTATAAAGGCAGCGCCCTAGCGCTTTTATGAAAGGGACTTGGAAATCTTAGCGCACCGCCGCTGTTAAATTTTTATATGCTGTTTTATAAGCATATAAGGTTTATGAAGGGCCTTTAGATTTCCCCCAACAAAACTTTGTTATAAAAGGCGAGATCACGTGGCAAGGACTGAAATTGGCCGTGAAATACCCACCGGCCAATGGATGCCTTTTTTCCCCCCAAGAAAAAAAGTTTTCCCCCCTTAAATCATAAAAAAGAAGGATAAAGAGAGGAAGGGGGGGGGGGGGAGAGAGAGTTTTTGTAGTCAAAGTCTCGAAAATATAATAACGCACGTTTTGCGCCTGTAAAATTCGGCCAAAAGGGGATTTCAGATTCCTTTGATATCCATGTAATCCTATGATTTTTTTTCCCTTTCTTTCTTTTTTTTTTATAAAAGCCATGTGTTGCCCCAGAAGTCTAGTTAGAGGGTTGGATTCAAAGCCATCCCTGTTTTTAACGATTGCACAAGAACAGTGTTGAACAGATAAAGTAGCCGCCTGCACTGTAGCAATATATTAAAAGCAACAAATTAACCTAAAGCTGGCCCTTTTTTGTCTAAAAGGGAGTCATTTTCCTAAGGCACTGTGGCAATTATGTGTCGCCGTCTGTCCAACAGTTTGTTGTTCCTTGCGATTGTTATTCAATCTGTCACAGCCGGTTTGGGTTTTTTGTTTTTTAATGTGGCATTTTTCTCTCTGCACCCCACCCCAAAAGTTAAGAGCAGAAAAATACCCTCGCAACCCAGATGTGCTAGAAAAGGGAGCGTTGTTGTTGTTAAAAAAATAGAAGGTAGCACTAATATTTAATGTAAAATGCCTTGAGAAAGTGCCTTGGAGGGGGAGCAAGGAAATGGGCTTCAGAAGAGATTAATTTTGCTTTAAAAACACAACAGCCACTGGGGCAAGACTGAGACACAGCAAAGGGAGGAAATTAGGGGGGTGGGCGCTTCAGAACAAAACAGCAGGGCCCGCTATACTGTGGACTTAACTACTGGTGGTCATATGCAGAGGGATGGGCGTTTTCTAAGACAAGAAAAGGAGGCGCAGAAAAGCTACAACAGAAGTTTAAGATTAAAAGCATCCTCAGTAAGCAGGGAACCATACGGAATGTCACCCACTTCGAAGGCATTATTGGACGGTTCCTAAGCAGGTCCACTGGAAAATGAGACCCATGTCATTTTATGGGTTCACTCCAGAAAAGTGTTTTTAGGATGGCAGCCCATGACTGCTGAATTTAAAATTTCAGTAGGTTCCTTTGATTGCAGAACACGGTTGAAGGTGCCATCTTGAGTGACCTATCTTTAACTATAACCTTTCCAGATTCCTTACGCACGCCCTGGTCTGGGTAGAATTCTGCTTTCAGCATTTGTTCCAGCTGGTGCCTCTAGGTATTGTGTCTGCGGGGGCAGTGTTCATCCCGAGAAGCAATCCTGTGCACCCTTACTTACCTATGGCGCTCAGGAACATTTGCTTTGATGAAGCGTGCACAGGATGATCCTGCGGATCTGTTTGAAGTGGATGACCCGTGTCATTATCTTTCCTTGTGACATGCACATACAGAGATTGTAATATATGCATAAATGCTGAGTAGGAGAGAACTAGCCAGGTAGTAAGCCAAAGGCTTGTTTCCTCGTCCCCTGATTAAATATGAACCGCAACCCCTCCCTCATTCATATGACTCCAGACTCACTGGCTTTTGCCTTTATCTTTTCATTCCACAGGTGGACAGCGTACCCGTAAAAAGAGATGCCCATACACCAAATATCAGATTAGAGAATTAGAAAGGGAATTCTTCTTCAGTGTCTATATAAACAAAGAGAAACGCCTCCAGCTCTCCCGAATGCTCAACTTGACCGACCGTCAAGTAAAAATATGGTTTCAAAACAGAAGAATGAAAGAGAAAAAAATTAACAGGGACCGATTACAATATTACTCAGCTAATCCACTACTTTAAAACTTGTAGCATTTTCCAGAACGAGATTAAATTCAGATCCCCCCTTTGACAAGGTCAAGCCACAAGGTTACCTATGAGAAGGAATTTTGTAAGATGAGGGAGGACTCTGGAAAACTAGGTGTCCCTCCATGTTTTTTTTTTAAAGCGAAAGTACAGATTTTTCTTTTCTTTTTGAAGTTCTTCTTGATGTATCAACTGGAATCAGTTTGGAGCCAAATATCTTATGGTCCGCGTGCAGTTTCCACTTCTTACCTTCAGACTGCACAGTTATGTTAGGGGTCCACGGGGAGAGAAGTATTGGCTTCAGATTGCATTTAAACTATATTAATTTGGTTTACTGTGGAACATTGCTTGGAAGGATACACACGACGGCACCCGAGTTTGAGGATCAATGAAAAAAAAATCAAGCCAAAAGAGAAAGTCTTCATATGCCCCCCTTTTGCTATAGATGCACAACCCCTATCCCGCATTACCCTTTCCTCCTTCGTCTCCCGCAAGAAGGTTTACCTTCTTCACCCATTAAAGACTAAAATGCTTTTTAAAAATGCTTAATTCCTTGCAAAGCCAATCATAAATGTCTGTTGAGAACCAACGCTGAATATAACTGTGCTGTGAGGGAGATATGACCTGTAAGACTTAAAGAACTCCTTTTGAAGCTATTTCAGGTACCACTTTGCCATATATGGTAAAGAAACAATCACTGACGAGGCGAATTCCTAGCAATTCGAATTCGCTTTCCTTTTAATGAGTAACAACTGCCGAAATGTGGCCACCTTTTCTGAGACAAATCATGATGTTCGTATTTATATGCTTAAACAGTGGGAAGAGGTGGAGAGAGGGACACAGAAAGACTAATCTAATACTTGCAAAAGGGTAAATCGGTTTAAGGAAGCTTCTGGCTTCTGTCTCACGATCTTTCTTCAGGAAATACCTGTGGATAATAACAGTTTGGCAAAGACCGTGCAACACTTAATTTGACTTTGGATATATCCAGTGCACTGAGATCAGACCATTAAACCAAGAATGGTTTTCTTAGAAGGCCCAGCAGCCAGACCTTAAAGCAAAAAGCCAACGATGTAAATAGGATGGATTCATTTTCAGACCTTGCTGTCCACTGTTGATGTTGTAAGTTCTACTTGGTCGTTCCGGCGGCAGAATCAAAGAATTGAGAGTTCCTTGGAGTTATTTTAAATATATATAAAGAAATATATTTCCCAGCAGGAACCAAAGTGAGAGAGAAAGAGAGAGAACCGTGATAAAAAAAAAGAGAGAACTATTTAAAATTCTATATCAGTTTACAAAGAATATGTGTTTTATTGTAAAGGTCATTTGCTGTTGAGAATATCTGAATGTATATTTCATACAAGAATGGTGTTTTTTCAAGACTTGTACATTTTAAAAATGACGTTTCTGTTGGTATACTTTTTAAAAGGTGTTGGGTTTGTTCTTTTTTAAAATATGTGAAACATAAGGTGATGTTGTTTTTTAAAATCACCAGCTTCCAAGATGGTTTTCTTTACACAGTTCACAAAATGCAATACATTTATAGCTCATCACTGTTTGAAATATGTATCGTCATATTTGTATATACAGTTTTCTCTTTAATATGCGAACGTCTTTGGCTGCATGTATACAGTGGAACAGTGCACAACTAAAATAAATATGTGGGAAATTTATATTTTTATCCTTTGTGTTACATTCATGGAGCTTCTTTTATCTGGTCTGAGGTTTTGAATCAGGCAGGCTGAGATGCTTGGGCGAAAATTCCACTCACCGGCTATTGTTTCTAGTCATTCAGGCCGGGCCTGAGCAAAGATGTCTGGTATTCATGAATGCGTAGGCAGAGTCCAGCTAGAATGAGGCCAGGTTTTACTGGTTGGGGGGGGGGGGTAAGTCCTTCAAAATAATGGCAAATTACAGACTTTGGGGAAATGTTTGCTAAAGAAGCTCTTGTGTTAGCTGGCTTCAAGGTGCGCTTGGTTATTTCAGACACCCTTTGTCGAAACGCGCTGTTAGAAAGTGTTTGCACTGTTTGTGGAGGAATTCGCTCTGCAAAATGGCATTTGTAGCTGTCCTGGAGATGGCTGTGAATGACTCCTAGGAAAACATGTTTCTCTGAAGGGCAACAGGCATGTGATTGGAACCGAAATGCTTTGCAGAGATCTATGAGTGGGGGGGCGGGGGCTGAAAAAACCCAGAGACATTCGTGAGGAGGTGACATGAGGTTGATCATTCTTCCCTTTTATTCTTAATCAGGAAAGAAAGCACATACCGTTTTTCCTATTGTTTATTGGCTTTGAACTTCTGTATTGCTTTGGACATCACCCATAACCTTGAGGTGAAGGGCTAACTGGCTCGGGGCTTTTGCTGACAACCCCCACCAAGCCAGACAGCGTCTGGTCAAAGGAAATGTACAAAGATGAAGGGAGGGGGGCGAAGAGGAAACTTGTTTGTTTGTTTATTTGGCTAGCATGCTACAAAGGAATGCAGCTCTTTAAAGCGGGAGATAGAAAGAGAGATGGAGAAAGAGAGACAGACCCGCAGAGGGATAGACGGATGGCCATAAAATGTTCGACCAGCCACTTCCTTTCCTAGTTAAAAATTAACTGGTTATTCATGGCTAGGCTGAGTCATGGGGTTTCTCTAGACTGTGGTGGAGATGGCGGTGGTGATTTCCTGGTCCACTACTTGTCGCAGTTTTTTTGTGTTGGTGGAGTGTTGTTGTTGTTTTAGCACATCCCGTGCGTTCCTGGGCAGTCATAAAAGTGCCCATGACTTGCCGGTTTGCATCTTTAGAAAGCGGGCCTATAAACGAGGGCGAAGATTCGCAGCAATCTCACAGCTGCAGAGGTTGGATCTGAGCAGGGCGATTGTCTGGAGTGGTAATAGCTGTTTGTTAAGGAGAGCATTAGGGGGAACTGGTTGCTAGGTCAGCTCTGCTTTGGAACAGGATCGCCACAAGATGGCGATCTTCAGATCAATGTCAAAGCCGCAGTGGGAGAAGGGGGGGGGGAGATTCTTGGCCTTTGTTCCCTTTGCATTCTAGGAGTTGCACATTATATTATTTCACGTTCCACGGTCAGATTTGCTAAGGTAAGCCGAAGGCCGTTGAACAGTCTTTCAAGGAGAGTAAAGCGAGAGGTCAGAAGTTATTTCCAAGGGCCGACTTCCTCGGGCTGCGAGCGCGCCAGAGCCGTGAGTATTTCCTTCGAGTCTCAGCTTGGAAAGAGGAAGAAGGATCTTTTACCAAGGTACAGCCAGAGTAACCTTTATATCTGCTTAAGCCTGTTTGGAAGGGAAAGGCCACGGGTGTGGATGTGTTTTCCCTTAGGTGTTTAAAAGACTATTTTTAAAAAAGGCTTCCTAGGTCTGGAGATGGAATCTTTGGAAAGTGGGAAGCTGGAGAAAGGTTTTAAGTAGAACTCAAATGCGCAGGCCGCGTGGCGGTAAAACAAACCTAGGCCGGAACGGTGAAATTCTTATAAAAACTGCGCCCCTGGAAATATTATGAATCTTGACGTTTATGTGCAGAGCTAGAGGTGCTTTCTATCAACTAGATCTATAGCAGCGAAGACGGAAAATGGCAGATTATTTTGATGGCCTTATTGAATCTGAGCTGTAGGTTACTCATTCCGGTTTGGCAAAGATCATCAGTGTGTGGTTAACAGCAACATTTATTAAAAGCTTTTTTTCTTCTGAGGCCAGCGTCACTTTTCCTCCCCCTCCCCCATTTCTAAGCGAAGGGTGGAAATCGATATCCTTGGACTACAAAGCGAAAGTCCCTTTGGCGCAACAAGAAATGGTCGATTGCAGTCCTTGCTTGGATAGAGGCTGAAATTCCAAACATCTCTATCGATCTCTAGTTTGTTTATGTGAAAGTATTTTGAGAGTGACACCAGGTGAAAGGCAACTTAACAGCTTGGTCTTTGGCTGAGGACAGGCCTAGATCTCGCCAGTATTTCGTAGGACTTGTACCGTGACCTGAATTCTTAAAGCTGTAGGCCGAAGCTCGCATACAGCGGGGTTCAGACCCTACGGAACCCAATTTACTGAACTTTTAGGTTTCTGTTACACCTCCCTCCTCTCTCCCCCCCCTCCATGAGAGGAAAGATCAGTGTCCATTTTTTTGGGTTGACTTGCCTGTGAAATTCTTAGGATAAGGATGCCAAATGCAGAGAACAATCCTGTGACCGATGCCTGGAAGGGACATTCCTGATTTCCGAAGGGAAGCAGTGGACTGACCTTGTGATATGGCCCCTCTGCAGAGTCACGCAGAGAGAATAGATGCAGACTAGCGCCTTCCCCGGAGTTCCCAACTTCTTTGGGAAGTCCTCTGTTTGTTTGTTTGTTAACTTGTATTAATTCTGCACTTTTATTTTTTCCCAATTTCCATGTTACATTAGACGCTTCCTTTCTTCTGAAGGTCTATTTAAAACAAGGTCGCTAAAGTATGTGTTGAAATTTTATTATGGAGGGGCTCTTGGAACTTGCGATCAGTGTTTCCTGTGGGAAAGAAACCGATTCTTTATTTGTGTGGGACTGCAGTGGTCGGACTTCCAACAATGAATGTGTATTTGTTTCATAGTTTAATTTCGGGACATTGAACCACAGCGTGGATTGTAATCAGTGATGGGCGGTGCTTGAAAAGTACTAGGTTTAAGAGATTGATGCTCCAATAACCATCTGTTGGGGGGGGGGATATGGAGGACCCCTCTCAATTGCAAGAACACCCCCCAAAAAAGGTGTGGTGTGGTCGATATATTTTTCGATGTCCTCTCCCTCTTTCAGAATGTAAACGTCTAGCCAGCACCGGCTATAAAGTAGTTGCTTACATAGGCCTCAGTCAGAAAGAGGCTTTTGCGGCTGCTGCTGTTGTTAAAGAAAGCGCATATTTCTTAGGATTTCTCTCCCCCAACCCCCGACTTCTCCTAAATTAGGATGCAGAGAATGTCAAACTGCTGGCCATTTTATTTCTCGTGACTCTTCTCTGGGGCCACGCTGCAATCCTATGGGGCTTAGTCCCCGGTGGAAAAAAAAATGGAGCTTGCTTATGAGCAAATCGGCCTGAGTGGAGAACCGCCCAGCCCAGAACAGACTCTTTCTTTTTGACATTATGTTGCAGTCGGTGTAACAGGAGCGCTGTTGAAAGCCAACGTTATTTTCCGTTCGGAAGTTGTTGCACGGGGCGAGATTGTCTTTCCAGAAAGAAGAGTTCAGAATTCGCAGCCTGAAAGATCATGTTTTGATGAGCGGCGGATGTCTCAGCATCTGAACGCAGTAGCGCGTCGCCAGACGGCGTTGGGAGCAAAAGAAGAGCTAGGAGTAGGCGCGTGTTTTGTTTTGTTTAAAAGTGCAACCTCTGGTTTTCTGTGCTTCGCAGTCGACTCGAGTGAATTGATATACAGATCAATACAGTCTGCAAATTTCACTCATAGGCTTAGTTCTGGGTTGCCGTACTTAATGGCCTACTTCTGCATTAAGAACCACCCGGAGAGGGGGAAGGAAGGCGCTCCACGGGAATCCATTTTCCGAAGGGGCAGCGTGTAAACAATGCAATCCTAAACCGTCCTTCGAAATCCATTGAAGTCAATGGCCTTAGAAAGGTATGATTTGCTTTAGGATTGGACTGTTAAGTTTAGAGTTTTGCGGCACCTGAAAGAGGAGCAGATTTTCTTTCTAAGGAAGTCAAATAAAGTTTATGCTGCTTTAAAACAACAACAACTTTATTCTTTAAGCTGCGGCGAGCACTGTGCCTGCAGGAGTTCAAAGCGGCTTTCACAGTGTCCAGGAGCTGGGAGTTCAGAGACTTGGCCAGGCCTCAGCGCTCTCTTGCACGCTTTCTGGACAGAGGTGCCCTTGACTTCAAACTGAATTTACGTCCAAGTAAATGGACATGAACGACCCCAAGGCTGTGGGGAAAGAGGTTGCCGTCTGAATTCCTGCCACATCAACCTCCTCAGCATCCTGAAGCCCGGCTGGCAGCGATCTTGCCCTGGTTTCCCGCACGTAAATCCCATCCATATCAATGGGAAGCTAACTCACCAGGAACGGTGCGCAGGAATCCAGCCAGACCAGAATTCAAGCTGCCAGAGGCATTGGGGTTTAAGACGCAAAGGCAGTCTGGATTTGAAAGGGAATAAATCTCTCCAAACTCGACTGTAGGTCATTCTGTTTTTCCTCTCTCTCTCTCTTTTCTTCTCTTCCCCTTTTTACCACGAAAGAATTTCGAAGTGAAGATAAAAATTACTGGGATAGCCATTTGTCACCTTTCTTGGCACGGAGATGCAGTTCTTTAAACTGCCTGATGGAAAGCCGCCTGTTTGGGAATTTATCCAGAGGGAAAACGGGCTTGGCACGCGGTCGCATTCTTGACAAGTGACAAGTCCAATATTAAAGAAGTACTCATTGATTGCATTAATTTGGGTTAGGCTTTACAAAAGGCGATCTGCCGCCGTAGACTGCAGGGCGGGCAACCGTCACAGCCCCACCATGGTAAACTTCGATACCCCCTTCCTTTCTCCTAAGCCCCCCTCCCATTTTAGCCCTCCCCACCAAACCTCAATTTGCCCATGTCAGAAATATAAAGCTCGTCTTAATTAGCATGCAAGCAGAACGACCCTCCCTTGATTAACACAGCGATCGACCTCTGGGTTCCTCGTGGAAATAATAAATGAGTAAATCGCTCTTCAGAAAAGAAAGAAATCCTTACTTTAAACAAGCTCTGGATTGAGATCTGGTGCCTTATTTATCTCTTCCGGTTTGTTTGTTTCTTTGGGGGGGGGGCTGGGTTATTTAGTTCAAATTCATAAAACGGCTTAACGACTCTATTAATATAGCCATTAGATTTCTCATGGATCAATAAAGTTTTATTTGGGTGGATGATTCGGCCACCGATTCTAAAAGCCGTGTTTGCTATCAAAACATATTCTCCGGTGGCACCAGGCTGCTTTCTCAGTGCTTCGGCGCAACGTGGTTGTGGGAGGGGCCTCTTACTTTATCGCCTCTCCCCCCCCCTCCCCAGTCGAGTTTGTTGGCAGGGGCCAAATGAAAAAGCAGCCATCCTTCATCCTGTGCCCAGCATAATAGTCTCAAGAAATGCTATAAAGCTCTGCTTAATGTCCGAGGCACATTGTTAAGTGTTTAAAATGTGGCCGCTGCACACAATGCATGCCAAAGTAGTTTAGTTGCTTCAGGATTGACCATTATCTTTTATAGTTAAGAATCAAGTGCACGTTATTAGTTTAACTTCACTGCCTTTGATGAGGCGAGTTGCCGCTAGCCTCGCCTTGGCCTTGTTAGCGATTAAAGAAAGCGCCGGGCCGAGTTCAGGAGCTCCGAAACCGGCCCAAAAACGCCTCCCACTCCACGCGAGTCTCCTGACCACTGACCTCGCCGGGCTCTGAGTCAGGCCCGAAGTGCCTTGACCGTCCTCAGAGCCAGGCGCTGGGCTCCCATAAACGCAACAATAAAAATGCCCTGTAAGATGTGAGTGGCCGGTCGCTTCTTGCCCTGTTCTTCGGGTTGAAAGAACCGACGGCGCCCATAAAAGCAGTCCCCTGATGGTAGAGGTAGGTCTATATCTTGAGCTGCAGCTTCCTCTAAGGAAAGGGAGAAGATTCAAGAGAGTCAGCGCAAAACTCCCCGCTCAGACTCCGCTGCTTCTTCCACCTCCCAACAAGACCTCTCCTGAAGTGCAGCCTTGCAGGATCGGTCCTGCGGGCCCAGCACTTTCTGTGTAAACCCCATGCGGAGTCACACCGGTCCAAGCCTATCGATCCGAATGGGTTTAGATTGGAGTTACTCCGCAAAGGACTGGCCAGGCATCCGAGGTGTGTATCTGGGGATTTCCATTCCTTAAAAATGTGACTCCTGGACATTGATAGACCCATCCGTCGCCTCTCTTGTCTCCCCTTCTGCACTCACTCTTTTTAAAGGCCTTCCCAACAGAGTCTATAAATTCGCCATCGTTTTATTTAGACTGGGAAGGATTTTACAGACGTTTACAGCCTTTCCCTTCACCTCCCTCTCTTCAGCCCAATAGGCCCCTCCTTTTACCAAGGTAGCCGGGGTAAGAGTTGGGTTTTCTTAAGCATTATTTTAATAACTTGGAAAGGATTTCCGTAAAGGTTTTTAAAGCTTGAGACTCATTTCTATTTTATCTGGCAAATGGAAAACTGTTGAGGGAAACAAACACGCCGGGCCAAGAAATGGGCTTTTCCCAGGGCGAATGGTGTTTTTTAATATTCCGGATGCGAGGCAAGAAAAGCCTTTGGAAGGTGAGGGCGAAACTGGGCCGAGGGCGGGTCCGATTTCATTATATTTAGATCTGTATTTGCAACGCTAAGCCTATTGATAATAGGGCTCCCATCTACTAGCCAATAAAACAGTTCCTTATATGGCATCCATTTTGTTAGCAGTTGATACGGCCCTCCTAGGAATCTGATAAGGGCCTGTTCGCTACACATTAACACATTGTATGGTAAATCGAGCTTGGGGACATACAAACAATATTACCACAAGGAGGGGGCGCGAGGGGGAAGAAAAAGATGGAGATTGTTTCTACAGGCTACTGGGTTGCTGTTTCTGGTGGGCTTGGATGGCTGCGTTCTGCTGGAGGCCTTTAGACGCTGAAGGCGGTGAAATAATTCTTGGCGGGTTAGCAGTGGCGGAGAGGGGAGGAAGGGGTCCAAGTTTAAGGGAGAGGCTTTGCTTTTCCATAAAGGACTTTACGAGGCCGGCAAAAGTTGCCACAAGCTCCACCAGGCTTCCGGCCGACCACTGCAGAACCTCAAGAGGGCCTCTCCTCCATTTTGCCTTGCCTGGAGAAACTCCCTTTTGCGCCCTGTTGTCTTGCGTGCCGCTTGAGAATAGCCAGCCTCTGTGGGGAGAAGGGCAACCGGCGGGGGGGGGGGGGGTGGAGGTCGGGTCCCGACTGTAGGCAAAGCAAAAGCAACCTTAAGCTTGACAGATGGTTTGTGTTGCTGCTGCTGGTGAGGCAGGGATGGCATTTGGCGATCCCACAGGGGCCCTGGCTGCATGGTCTGAACGCCAAGGGTAAGCGCCGTGGGAGAGAGGAGAAGGTCTGGAAGCCATTGCCCATCCGCGGTGAGGCTGGGGCAGAAGCCGGCTTCCCCGATCCCCCTGGCATCCTTAGCGCTTCGGAAGGCTTTAATGGCTGGAGAACAGGGTGCCAAAACGGAACCCGGAGGAAGATTTATTGAACAATATTGAATTGATCAAAAGAATATTCTTACTCGCTTGGGAGCAGACGCGGACCATCATTTAAGTCCGACCAGCTGGGGCGGTTTGGAGCAGGAACACGCCAAGCACGAATCTGTAGTCTTCCCGCGTGAAAAGGGGAGGGAGGGAGGATACTTTCATATACATGCATGTCTGTAATATGTATATAAGGCGTTACTGTCCCTGGACAGTTTATACGATTTCAGAACAGCACCAGGATTGCATCCCCTCTTTCGCTTCTCCTGCAGAAAAATCCATCTGCCTGTCTGTCGGCTTCCCAGGCTGTCTGCTGGCTGTCTGGTGTCTTCGCCACAAATACAGACAGGGCACCCTCTAGCAGTGCTTCTTAGACTGTTACGGATAGGCAGAGATTTGCAAAGGAGAACAGAGTACACTAAATTGTCCAAACGAGGACACGGAAGGAAAATTTGCAGGCGATCAACTCTTTAATTATCTCCCTCTCTGTGTGTATAGAAGTGATATCATATTAGATTCTATTTGTACTCAAAAGGGCTTATGAAATGCCCGGGTCCCATTCTTAATGTTCCTGCTGCGACCCCAGACAGAATGGTTTCATTGCTGCTCAACATTTTGGAATCAAAAGACACTTCACCTCCGAGACCACGAGCCTATGCACACTTAGGGGGCAAGTAACACCCCCCGCCTCCCGCGCCGCTACTGAACATAGTGAGACCTGCGTTTGTATAATGCAGGCATAAGGACTCCGGTGCAAGTCCGCCTCAAAAAGCATGAGCTTTCTCTCCGTTACAGTAGCTGACATTTGGAGGAGTCATTCAGTGCCTTTATAATGTCCGTAACCCTTCAGTGCTCTTGAGGAGGCCAGGTTGGTTCAGAACCCTTGGGGGCCCGCGATGCAGAATCCACCCCAGCGCCATCCCTCAAAAACTAAAGTAGGTAAGCAAAGGCATGTCCCAGACCCTAGCCCCATATACTGGGGCTTGGTGGCTTTATTAATCCCATCAAAGGCAGACCCTGACCAAGACCAAGAAGAATTCTGGAAAGGTAAGGAACAGAAACGATACAAACTTCAGGTACAGAAGACTATAACTGTCCTGCTCTTTCGCATTATGACATTAGCACGTATGCTGATAGGTGCTTCCTAAATTATGGGTCCCATTAAAATCAAGCAAATTGTTTTCGAATCCCCCCCCCCCCCACACACACACACACCCTGTCCCGGCTGGGTTTGCAGCTGCAGGCTCCGGGCTTCGTCCCTTCTCTGGAGGCAGGCTCCTGCAACCGTGCGGGGACATCGATTACACAGAATATATCTGTATTTATACCTACATAATACACAGATATAGATATATTGGAAATTCAGAAGTCGCCCTGAGGAGCAGCTCAGTGCCTACGAAACCAAACTGGGAGGGGTTGGTGGTGGAGGCCGGTTTTCCATTGGCTGCACGCACTTGCCGTGGCGCGGGGGTATCTCTAATCATATTCAGCATGTTTTGCACAAGAAATGTCAGCCAGAAAGGGCTATCTGCTCTCTTCGCCAAATTATTCCCCGACAATGGCATGCTCGGAAAGCCCGGCTGCAAACTCTTTTTTGGTGGACTCCTTGATCAGCTCAGCCTCAGGCAGAGGGGAAGGAGGAGGAGGAGGTGGTGGTGGTGGTGGTGGAGGAGGAGGAGGAGGCGGCGGCGGTGGCGGTGGAGTTGGAGTTGGAGGAGGCGGAGGCAGCGGCGGCGGCTACTATCCCAACAACAGTAGTGTCTACCTGCCACAGACGTCCGATCTGTCCTATGGGTTGCAAAGCTACGGACTTTTCCCCGTGCTGGGCAAACGCAATGAAGGTCCTCCTCAAAGCATTGTCCCACCTTCTCACTCCTACATGTCAGGGATGGAAGTCTGGCTAGATCCCCCAAGATCTTGCCGCATGGAAGAGCCGGAAAGCCCGCAGGCGACCTCCTGCTCTTTAGCTCCCAGCATTAAAGAGGAGAACTCCTACTGCCTCTATGACTCCGACAAAGGCCCCAAAGAGGCGGCGGCCACCGACCTGTCGACTTTCCCCAGGCTAAACTCGGAGGTCTGCTCCATGAACAACGTGACCGCCGCCGGGGTGCCCGTGCCAGGCTACTTCCGCCTGTCTCAAGCCTATGGCACCGTGGCCAAGAGCGGCGGGGGCGGCGGCTACAACAGTCACCACCACCATCAACACCCACACCACCAGCAGCAGCCGCCGCAGCATCTCCAGCACCCGGGACACTTGGTCGCTTCCCAGTTCGCCCCGCAGCCCCCTGTGCGCTTTGAGACGCCTCCGGCAGTCCCGCAGCCAGAAACCCCGAGGAAAGAGAGCGAAGAGTCCTCCCCACCCGCCACTTTGGCTTGTGTCTCCCAAAGGGGGGAGGACGAAGGGCCGGCGTCCTCCTCGGCCGCAGAAGAACTCTCCCCGGCTCCTTCGGAGAGCAGCAAACCCTCCCCGGAGAAGGAAAGCCTAGGTAAGCAAAACTAAAAACCCGCACTCCGGAGCCAGACAGGATCAGCCGTGGAACTAGCGCTGGACCGGCGCTTGGCAGACAAAGCCCCTCAAATTGACCTCCTGAACCGCCCGTGCCTGTCTGGGAGCTGAGAGGCAATGTAGATATTGAGGCCATGCTTCTGTGCTGCTGATGCCCTGCCTTCCAGTGCCTGAACAGCAATGCCCTGGGCCGGAGGCGAAATCAGGGCGCAGCAAAACCGGGTGGGGGTGGGAAGCGCCCCTCCTCGGCCCCTGTGAGGCTGAGGGGCCTGAAGAGATAACATGGATGTTTGTAGAGCGTCCAAAGTAAGCAAGAGGCCGGTGCCAATAAATAAACCCATTAACAGGCTAAGTTCTAGTTTACGATCCTGAATGCCTCTTTGAAAAGAAAGCAGCTGGGCTGAAATCCTCCTTCTATGAAGTGCTATCAAATCAGGCGGGGCGAATGTCCTTCAACGCAGAACAAGGGCTGCTGTTATGAATATAGGCTGGGGGCAACGTATTTGGGACCTTCTGCTCCAGGGCCAGAGGGAGCTGTGCACGAGCCTCCCCCCCTCCGGGATCCTGTTCAGTACCCATCCAGTTCTGTGGGGCTGGGGCCGGAAAAGATTTCCGGTGCATTATTCCCCCTCCCCTTCTTGAAAAGAAATCTAAAAACTGTCTTCAGAGAGGGTATTCTGCTTATTGGTCACTCGCGATTCTGAGGCTGTAATTACTGAGATGTACGGTAAGTTAGGTGTAAAAACATACTGAAATCTTATGGTACCTTAAAAGCGAGGTTATTACGTTCTTAATTTAAACAAAAAATATTTCCATTTATCGCCTTTAGGGTGCCACAACATGTCTGCTCTCTGATGTGACCTGGGTAGCCGTTGGGTATCTATAGAAAGATGGGAGCTATTTTTTGTCTCCCACATAGAAGTACAAACAGAGAGATTTCACTGCTGGATGATGGAAACTAACTGTCCTACACTAAATGCCCCAGAAGTCATAACACAGACAAAGGGAATTTATAGTCCGACAGCAGGTATGTCCTGCTGAATGAAACTGGTTTCACGCCCGAGTAAGTCAGGGTACCTGAAATTCCAGCTTTAATTGATTGGACTGGCGTTGGTCAGACTTCGATTATCAGCGGAGCGGTTTTTGATTTAGTAGCGCCTCCGAGTTGATAAATATCCAGATATTCCGGCTTTTTGCCTTGAATCAAGCGCCTGAGGAGCGAAGCCTTCAGCTGAAAGGAAAATCGGGGACCGGCAGGACGCCACTGCCAAAGGCACTGGCCAGGATCGGCGTCAACTCCAAAAACGAGCTTTTTCAGGCCAGCGAAGGGGAACCAAGTCCTTAGGCGGGGATGTTCTGGCTGCGGTCTAGGGAGGCTAGAGGGACCCCGAAGGGGCCATTAGAAGCGGGAACTGGTGCCCACAGAAGAAGACCCGCTTTCACTGAACCCCCCTTAGAGGCACTGGGCCCTCGTGGGTCCCTACCTCTCCCTCTTTCCTGGCGTCTCTTGGTAACGTCCCTCTCTTATTTTCCTCAAAACTAGGCAATTCCAAAGGAGAGAATGCAGCCAACTGGCTCACTGCAAAAAGTGGCCGAAAGAAACGGTGCCCTTATACCAAGCACCAGACCCTGGAGCTGGAGAAGGAGTTTCTCTTCAATATGTACCTGACTCGTGAGCGTCGCCTAGAGATCAGCCGCACAGTCCACCTCACAGACAGACAAGTGAAGATCTGGTTTCAGAACCGCCGGATGAAACTGAAGAAAATGAACAGAGAGAATAGGATCCGGGAGCTCACAGCCAACTTTAATTTCTCTTGATGAACCGACAAGCGCCCCTCCACGGGTTCAAGAGCCAGAAACGTTGTGGTTTGGGGTTTTTGTTTTGTTTTGTTTTGTTTTGTTTGCCTCTAGGCTTTAGCTAACTCGCACCTGTATGGATTTGAACGTTTCGATGACATTTGGTTTTGTTTTGGTTTTTTCCCCTCAGCCCCTCCGTAGCCTCTTGGTCATTGCTTTTGTTGGGATAAAGCCATAATGATGCACATCGCCTCCCCCCCCCCTCTCTTGTATCGCCCTTGTTTCATTCTTGGGTCTTGAAAACTCTGAGGCTGAGAAACAGCATTTCCAGAACCCTAGGTACTGCTTTCCTTCCTTTAGAAAACTGAGCCAAACGGGAAGGCAATTTGTATTCCCACCCCCTCCAATAATAAGATGAATCTGTGGATTGGGTTGAGGGTAGGTTTCGATCATTAAAATTTGGTCACACCGCTGCTTTAGTGTGGGGGGGGGGGGGGGCGGTTGTCGCCGCTTATATTGAGCGCACGTTTAGCTGACCACTTCGGGTTTCCAACTTCCACAAAAGGGAGACCCTAAAACGCTCCTCCCCAATGAAAGATAGGGAAAAGTTTGTCTTTTTTATTTGTCTGAATAAACACATTCTGGCTATAGGTAAAGACTTCTTTATTCTGAATAGATTGGGTGATCCCTAGTTATGCGGAACAAGCACATACAGAAATGTAAAAGACTCGTCTTCCACGTCTTGGAGGAAAACGACACGAAATCGCTTTCTTCTGTCTGTGAAGCGGTGTGTTTTGGTATACATATTCTGCTATATATATTCCATCAGAACCATTTTCGGCCAGAGAGCGAGGGGGAAGGCTGCCCAATTTTCTTTGATACTGTGAAGTTACATGCGTTGAGAAGGTCAAGCGTGTAGTGCAAAAAAGAGAGAAGAAAATATCTATAAATACAGATATGTATAAATGTCTATTAATATTAATATTATTAATATTATTAAAATGCCGAGACTGTTGGAAGCAAATGCATTCTATATCGTTATTCTAAATGTTAGCTACGGCTCTTTCTCGTTCTTACTTTAAATCGGAAATAAATTAATATTGTAATCCTGCTGTGCGTGGAACTAAAATCACAATTACAACAAAAATATGGAGATGCTGTTTTATGTTCTCTTAGAAAAATAAAAAGAAGTGGAATCACCCCCCCCCCTTTTTGAAGAAAAAAAAAACTCGTTTTGTGACTGTTTATTCTCAGGTTCTTACGTTAGATCTCCAAGAACTTTTACAACAGGAATACTTTGCCCGAGTCCCCTGCAATTACTTTAGGAATCTATTTAAATATTACCTAGACGGTCGTAATTTGTCTGGGCCATATAGCAATGGTGCTGTAAGGTTTGTCGGCTTTTGTTCAGTTTTATGACTTGCTAGTATATCTGGATTGTGGCTGTCTTGGACGAGGGGTTTCAGTTGAGTGAGAAGCTGCTGCACAGGCGGAGGAAGCCCAGAGCCATTGCTTTGAGTGTAGGGGATTGGCTTCCCAGTTTGTTTTATTTACTCTTTGCCCCCCAATTATTTCTCGAGAATGAGCTTAGACTATCCCAGCATAGGGGCTGAGCTATCTTACATTTTCCAAGGAAAGCCTAGAGGGCTCAAAAAGAAATCGGAAAAGGTGAGCACGGGGGAACGAAGATCTAGCTCTTCTCCTTGTCGTCCAGCTGGTCCGCCATGTTTGTCCGTCTCCTACCTGGCTGCATGCGGATGCGCTTGGCTTAGGCAAGAATAGTTGCCTCGAGGGCCTGCAGGATCACCGCCTGTCTGCTAAGGACCCGGCACAAAGGCGAGCGGATGAGAGAGAGAACGAGTGAGTGAGCGCGCGAGAGAGAGCGAGGGAAGCGTCAATGGCCAAGCCAATTGTTTCTTCCAGGCAAGAAATAGACTTTGAACCCGGCCATCTTTCTTGAGAGTCTTTGACTGCTTTTACAATCACTGTTAGAGTCCACCGCTCCTGCCTTTTTAATCCTTTTTAAGTTACACGAGGATTTTTCAAAAAAAAAAAAAAAAAGGATTTAACGCCAGGGATATTTCTGCTGAAACAGTAAATGAAAAGCAAAAAGAAAACCGAGAAGGCAGAGGGGGGCTGCAGAGGGGGATGGCGACTGCTGGGGTGGGGGAGGAGCGGGAAGCGGGGGACTGTTGGAGTCACGTTGCTGGTTTGTATTTATTTTGTTGTTTTTTATAGCGGGATCCTTTTGCCTAAGGAAGGCGGCTATGGGGAGCCCTCTTAATTAGGCGGCTGAGAACTGGTCGGTGATTTAGGTAGTTTCATGTTGTTGGGGCTGGAGCTCTCTCTCTCTCTACAGCACGAAACTGCCTTAATTACTTCAGTTTGTACTCATCAAGCGGGTCTAATAAACGCGGGAGTAAAACAAAAACAAAACCAAAAAACCCTGCCTTAAAGCTCCGAAGAGATCTGGCAAACCGGCTCTCTCCTCCAGGCGTCAAGGTCCAACGCCATTGTTTCCTTCAACCCTTGATCAGATTAACCTTCCAGCCGAAGCGGAGTAGGGAATAAGAGAAGGAGCAGGAGAGTCTGCCAGCGCTAGCTAGGAAGGCACAGGACTGGATTCTCGGGTGTTACATGAGGATTTCCTTCAAGGTCAGGGCCGCTTTGCATTACAGGAATCTCCTCACTCTCTGCACGCGAGATGATGCCTTCTCTCTCTTTTTTAATACGACAGCGAAGAGGGATATTACTCTACCTTTCCACTCTGCCCTGAAATCTTCTTCCACTGTGCAAAGGCCTCTATTCACAGCTGGGTAAAGAGACAATCTGGTGGCGCGCTTGTTGGCTTGCTACAGCCTCTCTCTCGCTCTCATTATATTTTATTGAGCTATTTTGTCTTCTGAGGTCACACACACACACACACAGAGCGCTTCTTCTCCCTCCCCCAACCCACCCCCTTTGCCGACAGTGGCGGCATTCAGGATTTCCCTCTTGGCTGCCCCCTCTTCTCGCTCCAAACGCAGCCGGCTTCTCCAATGTTGTGGCAGCGAGGGTGGGGGGAGAGAATGAGGAATCTATGGGGCCAAGGGGAGCCCAGAGAGAGATAAAATTGGGCGAAAGGCCCGGGCTCACTCCGGCTCACAAGGCCTCGGTTATGACCATGAGTGGAACGAGGCCGGGCGCCCGCATTCCAAGGAGGCGGCCTCAGCCAGAGCAACCTCGCCGGGGCTGGGCATGGGCCCTCTCCTGTCTTGGGCCACAGTCTCCCGCGCAGGAGCTGCAGCGTTTTGGTTGCAACGGAGTCGCACTGTTTACCTCTCGTGTGAATGAACAAGACCTGTCCTTGGGGAGAGGGGTCGGGCCGGGGGATAGCCTTTCTCGGCTTCCCCACCCCGGGAATCTGTTTGGGAGGTTTCGCAATTGCCTATATCATTACAGCGGGGGCGGGGGCTGTGTGTGCGAGGAGACTGGGAACTGGAGAGTTGCTCTGGGCTCTTTTGGGTGGGGGCGGGAGGGTCAGGGCTTTCCCCCTGTCTTCAGCCTTGCAGTGGGAGCCTCACAAGAAACACGGCGCAGGACAGCCTTGGCCTATATATCGTGTGATGTTTGTCTGCCTGCCTGCCTTCCTGTACCTGTTTGTTCCTCAATATCTAATCCAAGGCTTGGATTAAGAAGACATACTCGTTTAGGCCGCGGGAAGGCGTGCAGAGGACCCGGCCAGGCCTGGAAGGGTTCTGCTTGTCCGACTTCCCTCCGAATTGTTCCGAGGAAAATCCTGATTCCTTGATCACCTCCAAATTTAATTCCTCTTCTCAAACAGGCTCGTGGGGGTGGGGGATGCTGGGGATGTGGAACTTGAATGCCACAAGATAATGAGCCAGATATGAAACACCGATTTGCCTCATATGCATAAAGATGTGTGTGTGTGTGTATATGTGTGTGTGTGTGTGTATTAAACAAGTATTTTGATGTGTATTTCTATTGAATTGGGACATTTCCAATCGAATGCGACTGGGAATGGTCTTATCCGTCAAGATCTGCGAAAAAGGAAAGAAAAAAGCAGCACTTGAAAACGTCGGTTGTGGCTTTTCTTTCTTCGCGTCGTTGCCAGGGATGGTTTAAAGTGTTCGATGGACACATTATGCAATATAATGTATTATTTGGAAGGAAAACTGAGGTGGACTCGGTGGATCCAGGTCAGCACTTGAATGAAAGCCTTGCCGAATTTGTTGATTATATGCAAAGGCTGAAATCCTCACCGCCCATTCCTTGAAAATAAATCCCAAGCATTTGGGTTCAGGGTGAGGGCCAAAATCCAGACAGCCGAATCCCTGAACTCCCAGAGCCGAAGCGTATTTACTTGGAAGCAATTCACATGGGCCGGGATGGGTTTTCCTTTCAAGACGCCAGAGCAAAGCCGCACCTTCCTCTCGAGCCGCGGCGTATTTTACCCTTACGGTGGTTGTTTTATGAAATTGCCTACCTGAATTACGAAGCCTACTGATAAGGAAATCCTGCAAGTTAACGGCGGACCGAGAAACGCGAAAAAAGCGAGGAGGGCAGGGGCAGCACACACCCGCGCGTTGCAGCTCTTCGGTGCCTTCATTTCCCAGACAGTCTGTTTCAGACAAGGGAGGCTCTTTCATAGCCATTGTTTCCCACCTAGGATTTAAAAAAAATAAAATAAAAATAAATGCCAGTTTGCTCTTCTAGCGTAAACAGCCTTTTTTCTGCTGCTGCTGTTTTCAGGGGCGGCTGTTCAGAAATGGGACCCCCGCAGCAGCTCCCAACCCGAAATGTAATAAAGGAAAACAGTCTGGGATCCTGCTGTTCAGATTATTTTTCTCCTTCAAGGAGGAAGGAAGTTCTGCCAACATATTTCACAACAGCTGACTCTCGATTTTAAACAAAAATGACGTCAGGCTTCCCTCTCTCCAGGAAATGAACAGTCTCGAGAAAAGGCGACTTTTCTTCTGCCGCCCTGAAGTCAGGATTTGGCCAGAATTCCCTCGACAAGACCAGGGTCTGCATTTTGATATAACTTAAGGGGTGGGGGGGAGATGGGCGCCTCGCCTTCCGCTTGCGACGCTCTTCGGGATCGTCCCCGTCTCGATCCGGGAAGCATTAATTGTTGCTGGGAATGTGCAGGAAGACCTCGGCCTAATGAGAACAGAAACTGTCTGGGAATGTGAGCGCTTCCCCGACACTCTCGGCGTTCCGGTCTCGGGGAGATGCGAAAGAAGCCGCAAGGGCTGCAGCCGTGTACAAATAATGAGAAACATGCTTCTTTGCGTGCCGTGTCTTCACACATGCATTTCATTAGCCCGGCGGTTTCCCTACTCTTTGGCAGCCTCTAGTTCGAATCAGACCAACAAGGAAAAAATAAAAGAAAAAAAGAATTGTGGGAATAATTCCCTTCTCCCTCCCCCGTCGCCCAGTGTTGGCTCTCAGTGCTTTGAAAATCCAGAAAAAGAAGCAACGGCGGCCAAGGGATCCGCCGGGGAAGGGCATGAATTCAAACGTCAGATACAACCCACATGGAACCATTACTTGGATTCACAGCACTGGACTTGATCTGAGGGCCGCATCACCTTTGGGGCTATTCCCCCCCCCCCTCTGTAACCTTCCGCTCAGTTCCACTGCTCCAGTGTTATGCAGAGAAGGCGCCGGAAAGTAAATAACTATTTACACATTTTCTTTCCGATCCGGTTGCTGGGGAAAAAAATTACGCGGCAGACCCCGAATTAAACCCTGCCGGGGCCAATGGCGCCTCTCCAGCAAGGGGCAAAGACGGGCTGTTCCTTCTATTCGCTTTCACGCAGACTTGGGAACTAATCGCCATGCCAAAGAAAGAAAGAAAACTCTCCCTCCTCTGCTAATATACAGTCCGCCACGGCTGTTCTTTATGCCTTCCCGATCGGATGCGTAGTTACACTTCACCGGGGAGTCACAGCGGGGAGGGGGGCCGAAGGGAAGGCGGCAGCGCCCGGCACGGATCCGCCTCGCAGTCAACTTGATCGAGGGGCCTCATCCAACTTTACGCGTCCTGCAAGAGTCCACGTCTCTTCCTTGCTTGCTTTTTGGAGGGAGGCTTGTCCACGTGCACGAGAGTCCTCCTTCCCAGGCGTTACGGATCCCAGGGCGGATCGCTAGTCATTTTTTAGAGGTGACCTGTCACCTCCCCCAAACGACCTCCAATAAGGGCAGGTGAAGAAGGGGACACGGGTGGCAAGGACGGGAAGGTGGCACTGCAGCCCTGCCTGGGGATCTGCTTGCTGCTGCTGCGGAAGTTATTTCGGGGGGGGGGGGAGGGGGAGGGGGCACAGACTGAGATCCCGGGAGGGCCCGGCGGAGGTGGGCTGGGCGGCGGGGACTCTCTCTCTGATCGCCAGCCGTGGCTTTGGAAGCTCTTGGATCCGAGGGGCCCATCAAGGCGCAAAGGTCGGGATCGATGGGCGACCCAGCTCCCTTAGCCTCCTCTGCGGGGCTGGGGCTTCTTGCGCGAGGGGGAGGAGGGAGAGGAGGAGGGAGGCGCGTTCCCCTTCGGAAGGAGCGGCGGGTTGGATTTGACTTTTCCTCGCCAGCCCGGTTTAGCTCTGAACTACGCGGCGCACCGTTATTTACAGTGAGCTCCCAAACGAAACACAATAGTATAATTTAACCTTTCCAGGCACTCGTAAATTTTTACTGCTGCGCAACACAGCGATGCAAATGAATGGGCTCGTCGCGGCGGCGCTAATAACAACCCCGTGGCTCCCGAAACAATAACTCCTTATGAAATATAATAAATATATATTTAAATACAGTAGGCCGCCAGTGTTATTTTCCTTTTTTTTATTGCTTCAATTATTGTATAATTTTATGTGAAGGTCTCCGATCAAAGGCGGACGGACTGCCTGTTTGTGCGCTGGCGGGTGTGCGCCAGGACCACGGACCACGGAGAGAGGATGATTAATTATGATATAAAATAGTCCGCTCCCAATGTGCCACACCCCCCCTCCCTCGGCCAAGACACACACTAAAAAAAAAAAAAAAAGATCCTGATCTTTTAATCCGGTTGGGCCACAATTAAAGCAAACTTTGCCGCACCGCTCGCCTCTCCCTTTGCATAAAAACATATGGGCTTTGCTATAAAAAATGATGACTGGAAAACACTGACCCATTAATAGCCTGCGGACTGATTTATACTTTATTGTTCTGCTGCCCGGCCACGTGACACCCGGCAGCCAATGAGCGGACAGGCAGCCTTCAACTTATTAGGTGACTGTACTTCTTCGCCAGGACCAAGTTGTTACATGAAATCTGCAGTTTCATAATTTCCCCGGGTCGTGCCTGTCTCCGCGGAGCCCACCGGGCCGGGCTGGGCCGGGCCGGCCGGCATGGCCATGTCTTCCTCCGGCACGCTGAGCAACTACTACGTGGACTCCTTCCTGCTGCACGAGAACGAGGAGCTGGTGCCTTCCCGCTACGGCTCGGCTCCTCTGGGCCAGGCGGGCCGGCAGGCGGGCCTGGGCGAGCACCCGGACTTCGCCCCCTGCAGCTTCCAGTCCAAGGCGGCCGTCTTCAGTGCCTCCTGGAACGCCGTGCACCCGCCCAGCGCCGGCAATGTGCCCGCCGCCGCCGCCGCCGTGTACCACCCGTACGTGCACCCGCAGGCCCCCCTGGCAGCAGCGCCCGACGGCAGGTACATGCGTTCGTGGCTGGAGCCCATTCCGGGCTCCCTCTCTTTCCCCGGCTTGCCCGCCAGCAGGCATTACGGCATTAAACCGGAACCGCTCCCGGCCCGGCGGGGTGACTGTACCACCTTTGACACGCACGCACTCTCCCTGACTGACTTTGCTTGTGGTTCTCCTCCAGCTGATAGGGATAAGCAAGCCAACGACGGGCCCTTCTCGGAAAACAATGGGGACAGCGAGGCCAACGGAGACAAACCCCAGCTCGACCCAAGTAAGTCCCGTCCGCCGCCTGGCAGCCGGCGCCCCGGCACCGGGAGAGGCGGCTTGGGCAGAGGCCGCTTGGCCGGCCAGCGTGGGGGGGGGGGTGCTGTTGGAGCCCTGCAGGGGCCAGAAAGTGCTTTCACCGGGCCGCGGGGGGGGGGGGCGAGAGTGGCACCTGAGGGGCACTGACGTGGGCCGGGCGGAACCGGGGGTATGAGCGCCCCGCGCGTCCTTGGCGCGCTTGGCTGCCTGGCTGGCTGGCAGGGTCCCGGCTTTAGCAGCTGAAAAGCTAGAGGGGGGAGAGCGGGGCGGGGGGAGGAGAGAGGGGCGCCTCCAGAAGGCCACTTTCCTTAGAGAGATGCGGGTGGGGGTGGAGTGGGGAGAGAAAATCCTCTCTGCCAAAACAGAGCGCTGGATGTGAATCTGATCCTTTTGTGACGAATGACTTACCTAGGAAGAAACCTAAGCAAAATTGAGCGGGAGTGGGGGTGGGGAGAGAGATCTTTTTGCTTCCACCCCCCTCCCCTTCTTTCGGTCTGCCTTGTGTTGGACTGAACAGCCAGGCCAGGGCGAAGGCGGCGGCGGCGCAAAAGACAAGGGCCCTGCAGGCTGCGGGTCAGGTTCCTAAGGCGGCCCGAGCTGGGCTGGGCTGGGGGTCTGTGCCTGTCTCGCGTGGAGTGGCGTGGAGGGCTCCCAGGGGTGGGCGATACAGGACAGGAGAAGGTCAGCGTGGAGAACGGACACATTCCCAATGCCATGCGCTTCTCTTGGGGATGGGGGGTGGCGGGGCGGAATCAGGGGCTCGGCGGGGAGGAGGGACAGGAGGAGGAAAGCCGGGCTTGAAAAGTACAGTCTAGATAAACAATATGAAGGCGAGAGGGGGAGGGGGAGGAGGAGGCCGGTGGCGTTTTAGTGCAAGTAATTCTATGTGGCCTCTCCGAGTGGCTGTTTCGTCTATTGTGTCTGACCCACCGTGTATGTCTGTCCCAATGAAAGGGACGTCGTAAACCGCCAATATCAGGGCACCTACCGGTTTCAAAAGGAAGGGGGGGCGTGGGAAGGAGGGAGGGCGCGCCAAGGGGAGGCCACAATTGCGGGCTGTTTTGGAGGGGCTTCTTGTCTCCCCTAACCTCTGGGCGTCGTTTCCCTCCAGATAACCCCTCTGCGAACTGGTTGCACGCGAGATCCACCCGGAAAAAGCGCTGCCCTTACACCAAGCACCAAACGCTGGAGCTGGAGAAAGAATTCCTCTTCAACATGTATCTCACCAGGGACCGACGGTACGAAGTGGCCCGGCTGCTGAATCTAACCGAGAGACAAGTGAAAATCTGGTTTCAGAACCGGAGGATGAAAATGAAGAAAATCAACAAGGACCGAGCAAAGGACGAATGAGGCCCGGGGTGCGGGTTCCCCCCTCCAGCTGCAGAATTCTCCTCCTCCAACGCAACACAACCACAATCCCCATCAAACACCCCCCCCCCCTGCAGGCCTCGACGTTGATTTTTGTCCTTGCCAATTCAGCTCTTGAATGTACCTCGCCAGCGTAGGGTTGATGGCTGGACCCCGGTGCTATTCAGGAGGTACCATGATTTCCCCATTGTCTGATCATAGGAAATAAAACGGGGCATTATTAACGCGCAAAGCTAATTTGTTGGCTTCTTTAAATCTACCTGTAAGAAAGAAAGAAAGAAAGAAAGAAAGAAAGAAAGAAAGAAAGAAAGAAAGAAAGAAAGAAAGAAAGAAAGAAAGAAAGAAAGAAAGAAAGAAAGAAAGAAAGAAAGAAAGAAAGAAAGAAAGAAACTACCTTTTTAATGCACAACTCTTTACGGACTGTATAGGTTAGTCGAAGTAGTTAATTTTATTTGCTCTTTGCGTGGCAGAGAGAAGTCTGCTCGAATACTTGAACACTGTGTTTTATCGTGGCAATTATATTTGTGACTCAATTGTTGTGCTTGGGTGCTGTACCAGACGTGATTGTGAAAGCTAGAATTCAATTTGAACTCAGGTTGTTTATTATAAAAGTTGCATAGAGTATAGCTCTGTAGTGTAAGAAGTCTTTTTTTCTGTATTGTTAGACAGTTAACCTTGGATTGTATGGGAAAGAATATTCTTTCTCCCCCTCTCTCACCCCCCCAGGTTTTTAAAAACAAAGAGGGGGGAATAATTTGAGCTTTAAAAGAGACCAGGAGCTCTTCCTTCCTCTAAAGCGAGTCATCTTAGTATGCACAGAAAACAATGATCTATATATCTATATATATAGCACCGTCTTCGTCAGTTGTATATAATAATCTATATATTAAAGATTAAACCCTTAATAATCAGATTAGCTTGAATATTGTTTTTGCACCCGTGAGCGGTTTTCAGCTATCGGAGCTATACATATATGTGAAAAGGTAACTACCTATGGTTTACGTTTTTAAGTTTAATCAAATAATTTGATTCTTGTTGTAATGAAATTTAATTTTATTGATAATAAATTATACGCTCTAAAACCTACCTTTGGTTATTGTAGATTTGTACCAATTATTAAAAAAAAGAAAACAACCTTAAATCCTGGAAGTTTTGTTTATGCAGAAGCTACACTGTATATTTTGCAATAGTTACCTCATGGCCTACTGACCAAATAGTTGTGTCCAAATGATATTTAACTTTTTTTGCAAAATAAAGTATATATTGATTCTTTTTTATATATATATATATTTTGTGATGTTTTAAGATTATTAAGAGGGCGCTAGTCCTCCAATAGGTAGATATGAAGTCATGGAGATGTGAGTTAACCTCAGATCCTCCACACCGCTCCTCAAAAGGAAGTCCTGCTCCTTTTCTTGGAACTAACTTCTGGCGATTCTGCTGCCCTTCAGACAGAGATCGGAGGGGGGGTTTACCCTAGAAGGTGGTGGGCTGCTTCCTTTTACGCACCGTAAAGGGTACTTCTCTGAGAACATCCGAAAATCTCACAAAGCCCAATTTTGAGACCGGGAATAGCAGGTATTCTGCATGCCTTAAAGTGAAAGGCAAGAGAAAGTTTGAGGGGTGCGGGGATTGCCTTTTCCCCAATCAGGAGTTTAAAAGTATCCAGCCGAAATATTCACAAACACAACCGAGCAGGTTCCAGAAAAGGCAAACAGTCGATTGACCAAAGCCACCGGTATGAAATTTCATCCTTCTGTTCACCCAGAAAGCTCTCCCCTGGCAAATAAAATAAAATAGAATAGAATAAAAAAATAAAGTTAGCTACTCTCGCCTTCTCCCTGGCGAAATACTAACATAAGATTTGAAATCTAGCGGAAGAGGGTTGCCTTCAGACAACACTCGTGGTGATTTTGTTTGCGATTGTTTTAATTTCGAGGAGAAGCTGAGGTTCTTTTAACAATGGATTGGGCCGGGAGGGGTTGTGGGAGAAAACGGCGTTCGGGGCTTTGAGCGCTGCGCTTCAGCGGCTCGTTGGGTTGAGTGGGCAGCGGCTCCTGGGCCAGGCTCCCGGTCTGGCTTGGCGGCGGCGGCGGCCCCAGAACGCCACCCGGAGCAGAACCGTCCAGGAGAACAAGCAGAAATTCTTTTGCAGCCTGAATGGCCCGGTCTCTTTCTAAAGCCAAAACAAGTCCGCACACTTCCCGCTAACAAGCCTTGGCTCAAGACGCTGCTAGGAAAATGCAGAGCCTGCACAGCCATAAAAGAAAATGACGGCTGTAACTGTTTATGGGGTGTAAAATGCTTCAGGGGTAAAGAGGAGAAATTTCAGAATCTCAAAACTTTGCAAAAGTTCGAATGTTCAGGCGTTTCTTCTTTGGCCTCCGCTCTCTTTGGTTGTTGTTTTTCTTAAAAAGGATTTTTCTGGTGATATGTGTTTAATTAGCAAAAAGCGAAACAGTTCTTGTGTAGCTAAGGGGGGAAAGTCGCTAATTGATGCCTGTTCCGATGGTTTGGGATGCTGGGACGCCCTCTGTTGTTGCAGACAGTGGAGGACTTCAAAGAATCAGCGCTAGAAGCGCGTAATAAATGGCGGGTCTGCAAACTGTCTGGAATTCGGCCCTTAATGAGTTTACAACTGTCCAGCCACAATTAAGATTTTCTACAAAAGCCCTTTCATTTTGTTTTGTCTGGCTGTTTCAGATAAAGCGGCTGTGCGGAAATAGCCCGCTTTTATGATCCCCTTTTCCTCTTAAATGTAGGCTGGACTTTATCTGTAATGAATTTGCAGCTGGGATTTTTTCTGTAATTGCTCCTTCATCGCACAAGCAGATTATTAACCAGTTGCAGTGGCAGATACCGAGCAAGTTTGCAGTTTTGAAAGATTCCTGAGCCGATTTTATTGCTTGTAATGACCAAGATAGAACAGCAGATGGCACTGTTGTTCCACGAAAACAAGGACTAATCCACCATGAAACCGACAGAAAGCTTCTAAAATGTCGACTTCTCGGAGCATGTGCGGATTTGGAACTACTGATTTGATTTTAAAACAAAGACAAGAGTCTTCAGTATATGTATATGAATGCCACATATATTTGTTTCTTAAATGTCATTTCGTTGACATTAAATTCAGCGAATAAGAACTCCGAGATATCCTTATCATGCTTATTTTAAAAGAAATTAACTCTGAACATTTTTCATTAATTAATCCCCCGCCAAGCAAATGAACAAACCCTGCTTCTCTTGTTTGCCCTTTCATACATGTATGCATGTAGATCTATAGTGCGAAAATGTGATATGTCCATAACTTCTTTACAAACATTCAACGGTTGTATATTGTTGTTTATATGTTTTTATGGTCAGCCAGCCCATTTTTCTTAGCCTTGGACTGGATTACTATAAAACAATATGTGCAACTGTGTGTATATAGTGTACATATTTACTGAGTTTATGGGGTATGAGTGTAAAATACAAGGAAACAGAAGTACGTTGTCTCTAGTAAAAAAAACACACGTGCCATTTAATACATAGGTACAACAATATGGAAATGTAAAGTATATGCCTGTCGATAGCTATCTACATATATCCACGAAATTTAATCACATATATTAACCCCTTCGTGGTCAAGTAAACCTTTACAGTGATTGCTTGAGCAATAAGTAAACTGTTTACCCTTTACTTGAACAATGTTATAACTGAGAATCTGGATACCAACCGGGCTTCGAATAGCCATGCTGTTGATTCTACAAGCAATTCCTATCTGGTTCGGAACCAGGTGGCCGGGTTACCCGCTGTAACAAAATTCCCAGTCGGTAAGAATAATATTTTGTTGGACCATCTACAACGCAGTAGGCAACATACCCCCATGGAAAGAACCCGCATTACCGAAATTACTCTCTCTCTTTAAAGGCTCCGTCGTTAGTGCATGAATCTTTTGAAGCTATTTAATCCTGCAACGAGTCAAATCATTCTGTAAAAAAACCTACAAAGAAGTGCTGAAAAAAGTGGCCAGGTTGCAAATTTTAATTTGAAAATTATTTACCGGCCACTGAAATTCTTCAGCAGATGTTAGCGATGCAGTTAAGGGCGCCGCTGGTTTCCCAAGTAATTTCGCCTCTGTGGGACCCGTTTTAATTATATCCTGCAGATGCCGGCAGTCTGATACACCCCAGGAACAACCACATGCCTCCGCAAAAGCATTCTGGAAAGGTCCCTGCTATTTCTTTACAATTTCTCTCATAAAAAGAAGAAAAACACCGCTTCTGGGTTTGTTGGCTCGGTTATTGTTACCCATACTGGGTATCTAACCGCATTACCAGGGTAGATTAAGAGAACTGGTATTTGTCAGAAAGCGGACACTTAAGGGGCACAACTGTGGATGTAGGAGAGAAATGCTGGAAATTATTGTGGGGGCGGGGAAGTCACAAGATTATGCAAGGAAACCATGTCAACAAAAGGAGCGCTCTGAGGTCCCCTGAAGGTAAAATAGATTGGTTTTTTTTCACCAAAAAATATTATTTATTTATTTATTTATTTCTGTAGCAGGGATGGAAACGGACAAAAAGATTTTATTCTAAAAGCCGGGGAGAAGTGTTGAGCCTACGTCTCCAGTAGCAAAGGGCAAGGGGATTTTCTCACAATAGGGTCCGAATATATTTCTCGCTAACGAAGGGGTGCTTTCATAGCGGCTTGGTGATGTCACCCACACCGAATTCGTCTGCCCTGAAATCAAAACCCGAAGGTTCCCTTTTTGTTGCATAGTCCCGAATAAGCCAGAGAAAAACGGCCTAATGAGACGCCGGAGGATCCCAAGTTCCTAAAGAGAGCGGCGTGGTCTGGCAGGAGTCGCCCCGTCCCCTGCAAGGTTAGCGAAGAGGAAGCAGCACCCACAGACTTCGGGCCTGCAAAGCCGGAGGTTAAAGAAATCTGCCGCAAACCGGGCGGGCGGGCTTGAAGGGAGCCACCTCTTGCTCACTGAAGGGCACATTCCCGGGAAAGCTTCGCCTGGATCGAGTCCCGTTTGCGAATATGCGGGGATCCCCCCGGGGAAGGGAATTCCTGAAGGGATTCTTCTCGTGCATTTCCTCGGAGCCTCCTTCGTACAGCAGTGTGTGTGTGTGTGTGTGTGTGTGTGTGTGAAATACCCCTAACCTGTCCAAGAGAGGGATTAAGAGCAACGTAACCAGGAGCCGGGATGGGGTGGGAACTAATGCGGTTAACGAACAGGTTTGGGGACCGCGGTGTGTCCTGAACCTTCGGCCTAGGCCGGCGTTTGCACTTCACGGTGCCCTTTCGAGAAGACTCATCTATAAAATTCTGTCCTGCCTTATCAATACCCAAGTCTAGACTGGCGGTTCTGTTTTCTGCTGCTCCCTCCTGGCATCTGGCTCTGGTGTCACCCCAGGAGCAATTTATGGGTCTGATGCCGGCTCATTCCGCCGCTTTGATCTCGGGGGCTCGGCAGGTTTTCGCTTCCTTTTAAAGCTCTCTCTGTCGTTTCTCTCAGGAGATCTACCCCCCCCACCCCTCCCGCTCTTTTTTAAAAATAGGATTATTGGGGAGGGAATCCCTACCACCACCTCCAGCAGCAGCAGCAGCATCTCGGGTTGTTCCTGCCTGCCTTGGGGTGCTGAGAGGGATCCCTGCGCCTTTGTCAGTCCCGCAGAAAGAGAGGGAGCCTGGAGGGGTCCTTCCCTGCCCGCCTGTGTGCCAGAAACAGCCCTTCTCGCAGACTCCCGGGCAGACTTTCAGCAACGCCCTTCAATAGCCGGGAGGGACCTGAGACAATCTCTGTCCCACCTTTATGGTGCAATAGCCGGATTATCATCCCCTGGCAAGGTGGGCCGCCGGACAGCCCCCTCGCTGTGGGTCCAGCAGGTCCCCTCGCCCAGCCTCTCTCAACGGGTCACCAAACTGTACCTTCTCAAAGGTCCCTGCGAAATATCTCCAGGGACTATTTTAACTGGTGAGAACTTCTTTGTGCACTCACGACACACCAAACTCCGTACTTTAAGAGGGAGAATTTCCGGAGCAATCGCATTGTCCTCCTTCCAGTTTATGATGTGCAATATAGCAGGGGCAGTAAAAGCGGCCTTTACCAAACTCTCCGTCTGAAGGAAGGAAACTGCTTTTACGATCCGTTTAAAGGAAGGGTCGGATGCAACATCCTCAGTGGGAAGCAGCCTCATTGTGGGTTGTTGTTTTTTTTTGGGGGGGGGGGGGGGGTTGAAAATTTTTAGAAATTTAGGAGCCTGAGTGGGCGCGGGGAAAGGGAGGGTCTTCCCTGCTAGCACAGAGGTACTTTGGGTTAGCGGGGACCAAAACCGGACCGCCAGTCCCTTTCCAGTCTCCTTTGTAAAGGTGCTGAAAATCCCTTTGTTATTTGCCTTCTTTTTAAACCTCTCTCTCTCCCTGGGTACGCGCGCTGGTGCAGAGATGGAATTATGCTGCTGCAGGAGACAGCAAAGGCGCCCAGGTTCACCAGCTGCATCCCTGTCATATTTCCAACCAACCCAATTCCCTCTCCGGGTTCCTGCCGGAGATAGCAGGAATGGGCCAAAGAGAGCCTTCGCTCTGTTTGGGGGGAGGTGTTGAAAGATGCCAGTCGTGGGGGAACCGCTCATCGTCCTCGTCTCCCCTGGCTTTGAGGCAGTGCAGTCTGCAAACAGACAAGCAGAGAGAGAGACGAAAAGGCTTTCCTAAAGCTTCATTCATCCCGCCCGAAGAGATTAGCCGAATGCATTATGTCAGTATCTTAATAAATCTGTTAGCAAATTAAGAAACCTCCCGTATAAATATTTCACTATTTCCTTTCCCGCAGGAGGAAAAAAAAAGTGATGCATGATTTACGGGATCGTTTTTGCTGCCGCCTTAAAAAAAAAAAAGTATATCCCATGGTTTTAGTTGACTGCACCGGAATATGTTTATGGGCAAGAGAGGGATTTTCTTTTTTTTTCTTTTTTTGGGGGGGGGGGGAAGGGTCTCACATTTTCTTTCCTCTCCCTTCCCTGTTTTCAAGCAGCAACCAGAAGAAATAAGGACAAGAAGGGGGAGGGGGGGAGCAGAGGCTGGAAGGCAGCCGGAGCTGCAGGCTTGGGGCGGTGGTTTCACCTGAACTGTGCAGGCGACATCACTGCAGACCGAGAGAGCAGCAGAGGAGCGGCCCCCCCGCCCCCCCCCCCGACTCCGGGACCCGCAGGCAGAACAAGGCAATTGCGAAGCGCCACCCGGCTTCCGTTGCATAGCAGAGGAGCCAAGAAGGCGAATCTGGATTCCGGCCGGCGGTGTCTCGGCGGCCATGCAAGGGCAACTCTCCCCACCCCCCCGGCCCGGTCCCCCCTCGCGCCTCCTGGGGATGTGGCAGCCCTTCGATCCGCTCCTCTCGCCCGTCCATTATAGGGTCCTCGCGAGCCACCCTGATCTATCCCACCTGTGATGCAGGAGGAGATTGGAGGACGGGGTCATATGACTGGTCACGTGGTGGAGGCAGCTCAGTCCAAAAGAAAATGGGGTTTGGTGTAAATCTGGGGGTGTAATGTTATCATATATCACGCTACCTCGTAAAACCGACACCGAAGCCTACCGGACAACAAATCACAGGTCAAAATTATGAGTTCTTCGTATTATGTGAACGCTCTTTTTAGCAAATATACGACGGGGGCTGCTTCTCTCTTCCAAAATGCAGAGCCTACGTCTTGCTCCTTTGCTACCAACTCCCAGCGAGGCGGCTATGGACCAGGCGCTAGCGCCTTCAGCTCCTCCATGCCCGGCTTGTACAATGTGAACAGTACCATATATCAGAGCCCGTTCTCGTCCGGATACAGCCTGGGCTCAGATGCCTACAACCTTCACTGTGCCTCTTTTGATCAGAACATTCCCGTCCTCTGCAATGACTTAACCAAAGCCAGCTGTGAGAAAGCGGAGGAAGGCAACCTGCACAGCCAGGCTGAGAGTAATTTCCGGATATACCCCTGGATGAGGTCTTCAGGTATGGGGAAGGACGGGAAGGGGGGCGGAGGGGAGGGGGCCAACGCGCCGGCAGTCGGCGAGCGGGCGGATCAATGCGGAGCACGCAAACTTCCTCGCAAGGAGCGCGCCTGCCTTGCTGCTTTTAATTAGAGCAGAGGCGCCATTGCGCGGGGAGCCTGTGGCATTGTATGGAAATGAGTCTCATAAAACTTTTTATTGCCCCATTAATGGGTTCTAGCCTCGTAAATTTATCTAACTCCGGTTGGGCGATGGCACCGGAGCGCTGGGCTGGCTCGGGCGGTTCGGCAGCGCAGGCTCTTGGGGAAGGGGCCCGGAGACAAACGTGAGGCTGGGGCGCAAAGCAGACACGGGAGAGGCGGGCGGGGGTGGGAAGCTGTCCATTCTGGGACTGGGCAGAAAAGAGAGAGAGAGAGGCGGTTGTCTTCTTTCCCTCCCCCATTTCCTTTTTCTTTCCCAGAAATTTATGATCCGTTATAAACCCGGTCCTGGAAAGGAGAAAGGGGTCTGGGAGCGATGCGACCCGTCCTTGTTTGTGTAGGACAGGAAACAAACAAGCTGTCTGAAGCGGTGGGGAGGGAAGCCCAGAGTTCTAGACAGGGTTGGGTTGGCGTCCTCCTTAATTCGGGGGTAGTCTGACTGCAGTCTTCCTCGCGGTCCACCTTCCTTCTCCACCTGGCTTTTAAAGAGATGTCTAGTTATGGGCTGAGAAGCGACCTTCTGTCTTCTCCCCCCCACCTCCCCTTCCCCTGTCGCCGCCTTTAGTTGGGGCATTTCAGACAAGTTATGGCCGCAGTCTGTAGCGCAGTCTGCCAGGAAGACGGCTGGGGGCGATCCGCCGGGCTCCCCTCCCAGTCGACCCGCTCCAAAACGTGCCGCAAAGGACTGCTTCTGATCTGGCTGTTCGCCGGGATGGAAATGCCTTTGTTAGGAATTGGCGAGGGAAACGGTGGAGTCCCTTTTCCTCCCGAGCTGTCCGCAAAAATCCCATGCCGCCGCAGCCGCCTCCTCCTTCCCACCGGCTTCTGAGTCTCTTAACTTTCCCCTTCTGCCTCCCTTCCCCTCCTTCCCTCCCCCCCCCCCCGTGTCCTTTCAGGTCCGGATCGGAAGCGAGGGCGGCAGACCTACACCCGCTACCAGACGCTGGAACTGGAGAAGGAGTTCCACTTCAACCGCTATCTGACCCGCAGGCGGAGGATAGAGATCGCCCATGCTCTGTGCCTCACCGAGCGACAGATCAAAATCTGGTTCCAGAACAGACGCATGAAATGGAAGAAGGAGCATAAAGAGGAGAGCACCGGGGCCGGGGCTGGGGCCGGGGCTGGCGCCGCCACCGCCAACGACGAGACCTCCACCACGGCCTCGGTGGAGAAAGTGGAGGAAGACGAGGAAGACGAGGAGTAGCTGCCCCCGGGCCGGCTTCTTCGTGGGCGGATTCTGTCTGCACGTGGCGGTTGTAAACGCTCCCTTGGAAAACAAACAAACGAACAGAAATATAATAATCATAAAAGAAGACCCTTGTAATGGCCATTCAGAGTTCAACTATCTACAACTGGTCTTCCGCATCCCTAGAACGCCCTAGATTACTCCTGTGTAAACTAGGAGTAACTACTCGCAGCGCAACCCGGACCACTTTGGCCTGGGTTGTCCAGGCCTCTATTTAAAATGTTGCATTTTCAATACAAATGTTATTGATGTTGCTGACTGAAAAAAAAAAAATTGGTTACTTGCACATGGGGAGGAGGAAATCCCTCAACCTCCACACACAAAAGTTAAGGCTTCCAAATAAAACTACCTGACTGTATTGGTCCCAATCAGTCCCTAAGGGGCGGGAGTGCATTAGGATCAGTTGCAAACTACCTAATTTTAGAGGGAAGGTCGACGTCCTTCCATGTTACTGTGGGGTGGGAGTTTTTGTTTGTGGTTAAAATAACCCGGGTGGGAATCGAAGGGGGGGGGGAATCCTTGAAAAACAATGACTGAACCACTAGACTCAACAGCAGTAATTTGTACTACCTATTTTCAAAACTACCTATTAACTAGCTCCGCCTACCTATCTTCAAAGCCCTACTGTATTTTATTAAGGAAAGGAAAGAGATCCATGTTAGTGTTCCTTGCCTGCAGGACCTGAAGGGACAGAGAAGAAGGCATCGAAAGGGGGGAGGGAAAGAAATGTGAGGCCTTCGTAGCTCTGATAGAGAGTTTTGGGCCGAGTATTGCTGAGTATAATTTAAAAAATAAGTAAAAAAATAATATATTTATTCCAAGTCTGTTATTAAGTGATATGCTGCAACATAAAACTTTCTGCTCGTGTCTTCTCCAGTCCGAAATTCTCGTAAAGGTTGTATAAAGCGGTTTCATCTCCCGTATTTCATTTTGTATTGCGCTCTGGGCGGCCGATTAGATGTTTGGGTTTAAATAATTCATTCTGCTTAATGCAGCAACGCGAGGGGGGGGGGCCCTCTTGTGAATCTAGGCAGTGGCCACATACCTGCTTTCCTCGTCACCTGTCCCCGAGTCGTCCTGACGACCAGAATGGGATACACATGAAACTGCGTGAACAATTCACACATCTTGTATGTTGGCGGGCAACTTCGGCCCTCTCTGTTGTCTTGGACTTCCCATCACGCCGTAAGCTGAGAAATCTGTACTGAATTGGGGTAACTTTGTAGCATGATATCATGTTAATAAGCTCTGTATAAATAAATTGCGCCTGGAAAAGTTTTGGCTAAACTTTATTCATAAATTGTATGTTACAATGTGCTTTTCGATGTGTTCATTGTGAACATTGAGGTATTCTGTGTTTTAAAAGAAAAAACGGGGTGGGGAGTTGAATGTGTGTGAATTCTCTTTGGAAGTGCTTTCGTGTATTCAGTGTGTTTTATGTTACACAGAAATAAAAAATGCTTGTTGACAATGGATCATCTTTCTTTGTTGGGTGTGCATATACACACACACACTGCTGTACACAAACACACAAATGCCACTGATGCAGACGGGGGAAATTGTTCCTTAGGAATACCCCAAAACATTCCGCACTCGGTCCCAGTACTTCGACGCAAGCTTTACTCTAAGTGCAAAATCTACTCCCGTGTATATGCCCAGAATCTGAGCGAAAATAGTGGTCTAACTGGCATTTTTTTTGGGGGGGTGGCACATTCTAAGTGTTTTACAGATGTGTATTTATCCCCTAAATTCTAAGCGGGATAAATGCACATCTGTAAAACACTTAGAGAGAAAACTGAAATATTAATTAAAAACCTTTGTTCATGTGAATGGCATAGACAAGGAATTCGTCGACTCACGAGCACACCTGTCCCAAAGATTTTCCGCAGTCAAAAACACTCAGTTCTGTGATAATTCCTTCTGAGTAAATAGGCATAAGGTTAAGATCTCCATTTAGCCTTCGAAATATAAGAAGACTTTCGATCTGGGGGGGTTAACAGTCATTTTCTGTGGCATAAACGAGAATCCGCATCTGGGCCCGTGGCAAAGCGAAATTCCTGGTATAAAATATATGAATACGGGTGGGTTAAAAAGCCGTGTGCGGGGTGCGCGGTAACCCTCAGCCCAGAAAATTGTGTGTGTGTGTGCAGGCGTATACGTATATATGTGTGTGTGTGTGTGTGTGTGCATATATATACACACACATATACAAATATACACACACATATATACATATATAAGGCAGAAACAAACAAAAAAGCTCATATTGCCAAATATTTTCCGTACGAGCAATTATTTTCTTTTAATGAGCCAAATCGACTTTAAAAATCAGCAGGATTAGCAGCGAAATTATGAAGAAAAATGCGTGCAAGTGCCGGGCGAAGAGGGAAGGCGAAGAGAGCGGTCATGGCAGGCTCGGGTATTCTCAATGCATTCCGCGCAATTTTCCTGATAATGATGAAAAGGGAATCCAAACGGTGGGTCCTTTAAAAATCTAGGTCTGCCTCTCTGGTAAAATGGCGCCTCTCTAAGTCCTGCCTCTTTCTTAGTGATGAGGAAAAGGCCATAAATCCGTTGTTGTTTATGAAAATTTACAACTTTGCAATACAACTTTATGAGTGGTTCGGTTTCTCCATTGGTCGCCGACGGTCATGTGGATGGTAACCGTGAACATGAACTTTTTTATAATTTCCCTGGCGAGAATAGAGCTGCATTCTTTTGCTCAGCTCTGTCCTGCTTCGGATCTCTCTGGCTTTCCATTCCCCCCGCCCCACCCCCGGTTATCCGGAGTCCTTTGTAAGTCAATGGGGAGCCGGGCAGTATGGAGGTTCGGCTTCAGCAGCCGCCCAGAACGCGGGTCTTGGAGGGCAATTTCCAGCTCCTCCGCCGGAAGGTGTGGCATATTGGATTCCGAGCGCTGGAGTGGCAGATTTTCAGCTCGCAACCTGGCTAATTTCCTGCTTCTTCTGGCACCAAAAGGAGGGCGATTCGTCTCCGGTGCAGCCAACACGACAGCTGTCAAAGTCGAAGGGGGCTCCTGCCGGCCAGAACCTAAAGGTGAGAAATGCAGAGAAATGAGCAAGCGGACCTGCTCCACGTTATACAGCCTGCAATATTATCCTCTCTTTTTGTATACTGATTATTATTATGATTATGTATTAGAGGCAGGATGTTTATCAAGCGAGGAATAAACTGCACCAGGGGAGACTCAGTCTGCTGGAGCTGGGCTGAGCGCAGAAAGGGAACGGATACCAATGAGCGGGGCTCGGTGTCATTTTAACCATGTCAATCAGGCATTTTGTTTACTAATAATAGGTTATATTGGTGGGTTTGAGAAAGCCATCTAATTAAATGGTACATTCTCAGAGTCACACAGTGCTCCTTTCAACAACCAACAAACCTGTTTGGTGTTTTTTTTACCCTTTTCGCGTTGAATTTTTGTTTGCTGTTTATAAGCCCCCCCCCCCCCCTTTTTAAGGTGGTTATATAATATTATCGACATCAAGAGAATCTCGATAGATGCTTCTTTTTAGGTGGAGATCTGTTCCGCTAACACCGAGAATCTATTCATAGTTGGGTTATTTTATTTTTAAATCAGTAACGGTGCACAATATTTGTGATGTCTCTCAAACAGTTTGAAACCTGGGTTGTATTATGGACTTTTTCAAAGTCTAGAAATGTGGTTTCTTCGCTAATGGTAATGAAGGCTGAATGAAGGGGACCATATTCCAGATCCTCACAATGTCATTTTCGGGAGAGGGATACAAGGTGAATGAAATGAGAGGACATTCCCTTTAAAATTCTGGAGGGATGTGTTAATACAGCTGGACATAAAATTTCCTGAGGATTCATAACGCGCGGTTCGCCCATTTTGTGTTGCTGTTCAACTCGTTTTAGAGGCGGAAAATATTTCTGATTGGGCGGTCTTCAGTTAATCGCTACTGTTGTTAAGAATGAGCACCGAGCGTCTCTGATGTCTAAAACGAAATGTTTCTTCTGTTTTCTCCTGGCTGGCGAGAATTACGTGCGTATTGCATTGCAGTATCTGCTCGACTGCAACTGCAGTGAATGTCGGATTATTTATCGCCGAGAGACTTGTACTCAGTGCTGCCACGGTGTGGCCGACGTAGGTACTAGGCGGGAAGAGAGCCAAAGGCAAACGATTGTTTTTTAAAAAAAGCAAAACACCCAAACCCTAGCTGATTGCCTACCCTTGGCAACTCCCGTTTGTTTTGTTTATATTTTTAATCGGTTTTCAGTGCTTCATCTGACCTTATCTACTTAAAGGGTATTTTTCTACAGGTGATTTAAAAGTGAAGTGTGTAGGTGAGGGGGGGGCACCCTTGAATTATGTTCTTGAGCTGAGTGTTTGGCACGGCGAACGCGGAGGGTGACTAACACACGTCCAACCTAAACAATGGCTGGGGATTGTGAGATCTGTTTGGATTAGCGGCTATTAGCTAAAAGTTGCTTTCTGTTACCTCTCGGAACATGAGACGGATTTGTAAGTGGATTTGTACCTTAAAAGAAAAGGGGCTTTTAAGCTTAAGAGGGTAACTGCCCCCCCTTCCTCCCCGAACACCTGTATACTAACTTTTGTTTGACTTATGGCTTCGATGGAATGAAAGGCCAGGGGGCGGGGAGACCTCTCCTGGTGTTAAAGTGGTAATCATCCTTAAAAAAAAAAATGCATTCTGCTATATTTAAAGAGTTTGAGGGGTGGGGTTGGAAATGTTTTGCTTCGAATGGCTGTCTGTCTTGGGTCTGTTCGCCTCCTTCCATTCCGCGCTGGGGCCGGCAGACGTGCCCTCTCTTCCTCTACGAAGATGCCGTCTTCGACAGCGCTGCTGTTGAGCAGATGTGGGGGTCGGGGGCTCTGCTGGCGGTGGGAGAGCTTGAAATGGTTGTTATTCCTTCATTGGAATGAACCCAAGATATCGGGGAGGGGGGATATTCATTTATTGGACAACCTACTTTCATCACACTTGCCCGCTGCTCTTTCCCTTCGCAGAGATGTTTTCTTCGATTATTCTGATCAATTTCGCCGCTGTCTGAGTCAAAATAAATCCGAGGAGGGCTTCCGCTTCTCCCCTTGATGTAGCCGTCCGTTTCCTATCATGGCTGTGTTTACAAGCCCCTCATTCAGGCTTCGTACTGGGGGAGGGATCTTTCGCGGTCAAGAGAAGAAATGAAAACCTAGCTGTGCTAAAACTTCCCCTGAAAGTGGAGAGGAGGAAGAGACCGGTGCTGCAGTTGGGTTGTGGGGATCCTTTTCCTTCCCTTTTCTGTTCTTTCTCCGCCGAATCCTATGTTAACTTCACTAAAAAACAGTTATTTTTGTTCTGATCGCGTCCTAAAAAAAATGTGTGTATATATACATGAAAGGCAATTTATTTTTACTTTCAATCGTGGTTGTTTTCCTGTTTCTAAATCGATGCAGTTCTCCCTACCCCCGCGTTTCCAATTGCACTTATGGGTTGCCTTTTAGTTGTCGCTTGTTGTTTAGAATGGGGAAAGTCCTTTGAAAAAAACATTATTGGAGGCAATCGAGAGCTCTCTGTGAAACCCCGGTTGAGGGCACAAACAATGCCCACGATTGTGGCCGTGGGAGGGAAGGAGGGAGGGGGGCTGTTTTAACTTACTGCTGTTTTATAGATACCGTAATCGGACTCCGGAAATGAAACAATCCAATCCAAGCCTCCGAAGCAACAAACCCCCACGGGCCCCAAAGCCAATTGAGGGCCGCTGATTACAGAGCCCATTCAAACCGCCGCGCCGGTGAAAAGCAGAAAGTTTGGGCAAGTGTGAAAACCACGTCAACTGGCACCCAGGGAGGAGGCGGGGGGTGAGCTGCGGGTGGAGCTGGGACCGAATGCGAAAAGGGCCGACTCTCTCTTTACAGCTCCCCTCGAACAGCAGGCCCGAATGGAAGGTTTCCGTTAAGGGAGCCAGAAATTATTTGCCGCGGTGGAGACGAGGAAATGCCGAGTCAGAGGCTGGCTGGCAAGTCCAAAAATGAAAAACAACCCAGTTTAATGAAATGTCCAGAAGTCCCAGCCAAAGGAAGCCCTTTTTGAAGCAACTACTGGATTGAGGCTGGGGGGGGGGGCGGAGAGGCAGGAAAAAGAGCCGGCCCTCGTGCTCTGTTTTCAGGCCGCATTCAGACGACAACAAACTGATTTTAAAAACAAACAAACAGATCTAGGATTGTCTTTACTGTGATCCTTCCTCTCTTCGGAAGAGAGGATCGCCGGTTCAGTTACTTCGGAGAGGGTTTTCTGTAAACACCTTTTCCTTGACGGGTTCCAGCTGCGCTTCGAAATTGTCGGTGCTGATTAAAGCGGAAAGCTTTGGGGCCCGCGGGGCCGACGCAGAGCCATCGAGCGCTTCCTTTAGGGTCCCTCCGTGAGGAGGGCAGGGAGGGAGTCAGGACGGAACGTCTGCATTGAAGGTCCCTTCCTGGCTGAGCCTCCTCCGGGCGCTACTTCTGGTTTGCGGATTATTTAGAGCCGTCGGGTTAAAAATAAATAAATAAACAAACAGAGGGACGTCTTTTAATCGACTGCACGCCGACTTGCTTTCATCTGGGGGGGGGGGGGAGGCACAGCAATAAAAGAGGGGGCGGGGGGGGCTTTCCTAGCTGCTCCCTGACCTGCCTTCAGTCGCTACACCCTAACTTTGTGCTGTTCACCCACGAATTCCACCGGCCAGGCGCCCCCGAGATCCTCAGCCCCCCCCGTCACTTCCTTGGGGTATCCTGTGGCTGTCCTGCCCCCCCCCCAGTCCCTGTGTCTGCCCTCACTCTCCCCGCCCCCTCCGAGTCCCCTCCGACTGCAGCCCGACCCCCTCCCTCCCTCCTCCCCGGGTCCTTCGGAAGGTGGCTGCGGACGCGTTGCCATCCATCTGCCGGGCGGCGGCGGCGGGGGTGGGGGGCGGGGGGGGCTGTTGTTTGTAACTTTGCAGGCTCGGTGGCGGCGGGTCCCAGGGGAGAAGGCCCTCCGCCGCTCGCTCATTGGCCGCCCCGCCGTCAGCTGGTGCTATTTGCTGCTGTCGCTTTTGGCGCTCGGCCATCCAGAAACAAACCCCTCGGATGACTCCTAATAGTTATCGCCAGATGTACTAATACACAACAAATCACGGCGCGGGGTCCGGGGAGCGCCCATGAGTTCCTATTTCGTGAATCCCTCCTTTGCGGGGAGCTTGCCCAGCGGGCAGGAGTCCTTCCTCGGGCAGCTGCCCCTCTACCCGGCCGGCTACGAGGCGCTCAGGCACTTCCCCGCCTCTTATGGGGCCGCCGCCAGCCTGCCGGACAAGCCCTACGCCACCTCACCTGCCTTCTACCCACAGTCCACCAACACCGTCCTCGCCTGCAACCGGCCCGCCGCCTATGACTACGGGGGCGCCTGCTTCTACGCCGACAAGGACCTGGGCGCCGCCGCCACCTCCTCCTCGCCCTCGGGCAGCGGAAAGGCACGGGCCGGCCACCCGGGGGGGGACTTTCTGCCCTGCTTCGCTGCGGACCCGCAGCACTACAAGCCCGAGGGCGGCCCGGCCAAAGCCCTCCATGACGAAGGCAGCGACCGGAAGTACAGCAGCCCTGTTTACCCCTGGATGCAAAGGATGAACTCCTGCGCTGGTAAGCCGGGGGGGGGAGGGGTGGGCAAGGGGGTGGGGGAGGGGGCCAGAAGGGCTGGTGGAGGGTTTCTTTTCCCTTGGAGGGAGATCATTTTGGGAATAGATATCCTCTTTATTCGGGCTGTCTCTGAAGAGCAATGACACCTACAAGCCAATGGGTAACCTGAGACCCTTCCCCACGTTCTTTCCCAACCTGATACCTTGAGCTACCTTGAACAAACACGGTTTTCTTTTTTCCCCCCTTATTTTTTTAATGCCACCAGCTTAGGTACATAAATGAAGACTGCATTCCTAAATACACTTACATGAATGCTAGATCCATTAAGCTGAATATGATTGACTTCCAAGCGATTAACTCAATCCTAGATAGTAACAGTCCTAGCAATCATGACAACACAAAGAGCCCTCCTTCTATGAGACTCAAAGAGTGATGCTAAAGAGGGTACTCTCTCTATCGACCACTCCATATATTTGCAAGACCCTGTCTCTTCCCCCTCCCTTCACTCAGTCATTAGGGTGTAAGTATTAGCTATCGAATCCACGTTTTCTATCATATGTGCGCGCACACACAAATCACTTTGGGGGGGTGGGGGGGAGAATGGCACTGGAGAAAGAAATCTGATCAATGACAAAATTCCCATTGATTTCACTAGATCAGGATTTCATCCTTTGCCATCCTTTGTATGTGGCAGTTTAAAATGGGTAGCAAAAGGAGAGACCTACAAGGAAAAATCTAAGCTTCAGAGGCATTGTTTACAACTCTCCCATAAAGTGAGTTTACAACTCTCCCCTAAACAAATAGCACAGGAGACGCTACATTCCTTTCAGAATACACAACACCGTCAATTTTAGCCGTGTAGTAATTTTGGAATAGATTTCTTAATTTAATAATACATTGCCAAATCCCCCCCCCCCCCGCAAACCTAATTAATCTGTAGAACTGCTTCGAAGTAGCCCTTACTGCAGTCAAGAAAACTTGCAACGTATTTAGGATCTGGCTGTCAGTGTGCTGAAATTCCATTAATAAAAAGGGTCACGATCCCCTCAGAGTTCAAGTCACCGCGGATTTGATTAGGAGAGGGTTAAATCCAGGCACTTGTTTGGATCTCCCACTAAAACCAGCGGGGCTTGAAGGGGCTTCATTTGGGGCTGGATCTTGCCCAAGTATTCTTTTTGGTGTTTGGAGTTCCCCCACAGAGAGAGCCGGATATAATGTAACACACAAGGCCACAACAGTAACATGTGCAATCAGCTCTGTGGGAAATGTAGCCTTCCCTTAAGCTGGTTCCCAAAAATCTGCCCCTAAATTATGAAGTGAAGGAGATTTATAAATATTAATCCCAGTAAAGTCGAGAAGCTCATGAGCTTTCCTTCTACTATGGAGTCTGCAGGGAGAGAAGTTCCCAGAACTGAAAGCCGCTTCTTGATCCTGAGGAGGCGAGAGCCTGAGGCCCCGCTCGACTGAGTCCTTCCTGTCTTTCCTTCCACAGGTACAGTCTATGGGACGCATGGGAGACGGGGCAGGCAAACCTACACCAGATACCAGACCTTAGAGTTAGAGAAGGAATTCCATTATAACAGATACTTAACCAGGAGGCGACGGATTGAGATTGCCAACGCTCTCTGCCTTACAGAACGACAAATTAAAATCTGGTTTCAAAACAGACGCATGAAGTGGAAAAAGGAAAGCAAACTGATCAATTCCACACAGCCCGGCAGCGAAGAGACAGAGGAGAAGCCAGGGGAGTAAGACCATGCTTAATTTAAGCAACATTCACAGACCTTGCCTTGGTATCTTCCTCTTCTCCCCTCCTTCCTTTCCCGAGTCTGTTCTTCTCTCCACTAAATTCCCTCCTCCCCCACCCCGGCTTTTTTTAGTGTCTTTTTTTTTAAAGTCTGGTGATTCTGAATGGCTTGATTAAAATATATACATATTTATATAGAGATATATTTACAATTAACTGTGAATTTCTTGATCCATAGAATTATTGAATGTAGAAGTGATGGAGTGCGTGGTCAGGTCCCCCGCAGTAGAGGCGGTTGTGTTTCAAGGTCTGAGCACGATCCCTTTTTAAAACACACGCAGAGGCACGTTTTTTGAAAGAAGGGGCACCTGGCTGGTCGAGCTGGCAGCCCAAACCTGGCGCTTGTACACGTGGAGGCCTCCAGCCTCCAGAATGGCCAGGCGTCTTGACGGGCTTTGCTGCTAGACCCATACAAGGTGTTGCTCTCTCGTTGTTTTGCTCCCTTCCGCTTCATCCCTGAACCCCCTTATTCGGAAACGAGACCCCTTGATTCCAACGGGCCCGTCATGCATCTGGAGGGCTCTAGAACGTTAAGAAGACCAGTTTCTTTGTGCAATTCAATTAGGACAAAAGATGCGGGGTGAAAGATAATATTCAAGAATAATTTTTTTCTTTCAAAATATATATTTTAAAAGTCGGTGATTCTCCAGCTACATTTCCAAAACAGTCGAGGTTTTTTAAAAATACTCAAAATCCTACATTTTTTTTTTGTTTTAAAAAAGGCAGCACTATAATCAAAACTGGATAATTGTTGGAGGAGAAACTCTCCAAGGAAGCACATTCCTGGAGTTCTTATTAGAACTAAAGAAAAGGTGTTTATTGCCCACCCGGAGAACTCCCCCGTCCCATTTTGGGGTGCACTGGATGGAGTTTGTAACATGATCTGGCAAATGGCTAGAATATCGAACGGTGTGTTTTATCCCTTCCCCCTTCGTGTTTTGTTTCATACCATGATAATAATAGCAGTGATAATAGTAATAAATTAGAATATAATAATCTAGAAACGCAACTTCGATCATATGAGTTCATATTGATTGTAATTAATAGCGGGAGGAGAAGGCTCAGTTTCCTTCCCACACCAGGGCGAGGGAAACAGAGCTTGCTTCGTGTATATATATGCATGTGTGTTTGGAGTTCAATATATACATTTATATACAGAAACATGAGGATCTTTTTTGATATGCAGAGTGCTCCATCTGGGTGCCGACTACGACTATTTTCTGAAAGCGAACTCACACACCATGTCTTTTTGCCAAAAGATGCATTATATGTATGCAAAAAGAAAATAGGAGGGGGAGTCGATTCACCGGAGCTGGTGGTTAGATTCCATTAGATTTTTCCGCCCTTTGTATACGTATACCATGCCACACTTCTGCTGAAGTCGAACTGCTGTTTCAAATCTGTTGTAAAATACAGCTCCATCGATTCCGCCCCCCTCCTCTCCCCATTTTTAAGCATTGCCTCAGCAATTGGTGCGGGAATGCTGAGGTTTATTCTCCCCCCCCCTCCCCCGGGCCCCCTGAAAAAAATCCTTAAGGTTTTTTTTTTTAAGCTAAAGTTATTTTGCTTGGAATTTACAATCTGTAGCAGACTAGAAATGACCAAAAAAAAAAAAAAAGCAGCATGAAAGGTTTAGGAAGAAATCGTATTGAAAACAAAGGATGGATATATTCCCCCCTTCGCTTCTGCATTCTTGCCGGTTTTGTGATCTGGAGCCGATAGCCCTTAACAATTGGTACATACTAATGGAACTGTGCGAGAGATGCCATAATTTTGCTATAATGGTCTGTAACCTCGATTCGACCCCAGCCCTGCTGCAGCCTCTGGCTGGGAAGGGTGAAGATCTAGCTTGTCTCCAGAGGGTGGCGCACGAGGCCGACTGACACTCCGGAGCTGGCGGCGGGTTCGCGCAGCGGGCACGCGCCCCGGCGCTCCAGCATCCACCCAACTCCCCCATTTAGTGCACGAGTTTACCTCTAGAGGTCATCAGGCAGGATTTACGACTGGACAACAAAAGCACGTGACATGAAGTCGTACCCCATATTTGGGTGCCTACGTAGGAGGGAACCAAGTACATGTCCCAGTCATTTCCATAATTCATCATAAATTGTGCAAGGGTGCTATAGACGCACCAAAAAACGAAGCAAAGAGCCACAAATCAAGCCCCCCGATCAAAAAACAAATGAGCTCTTATTTTGTAAACTCATTTTGCGGTCGCTATCCAAATGGCCCGGACTACCCGTTACATAATTATGGAGATCCTAGTGCCGTGAGCGAGCAATTCCGAGAACCCGCCAGCAGCATGCATTCGGGCAGGTACGGCTACGGCTACAATGGCATGGATCTCAGCGTTGGCCGCTCGGCTGGCAGCCACTTCGCGGCAGGAGGGGGCACGGAGAGGGCGCGCACCAGCTACCCCTCCAACAGCACCTCCGCCGCCCCCGAGGCCAGGTACGCCAACCGGGCGGCGGCCGCGGCCACGTCGACTCACTCGCCGCCGCCTGACCCTCTGCCCTGCGCCGCCGTGGCCACCTCGCCTGTCAGCGACGACGCTCACCACGGCGGCGTGAAAAACTCCGCCGCCAACTCAGCCAGCAGCACTTCGTCCGCTTCCAGCAGCAGCAGCAACAGCAGCAGCAGCAGCAACCCCACCACCACCACCGGCAGCAGCTCTGGCAACACCCACCTAGGCAGAGACGGGCTCAGCACGTCGCCTGGCACCGAAGACGACGCCCCGGCCGGCAGCGAGCAGGCGAACCCCCAGCAGAACGACCAAAGCACCGCCCAGCAGCCTCCACAGCCCCAGATCTACCCCTGGATGAGGAAACTGCACATAAGCCATGGTAAAAGCACGCCCGGATCCTGTCTCGGCGGCGGAGGGGGTGGGGGGGGGGTGGCTTGCGAAGGGGAAACTGGGTTCGGCTGGAGAGCTGCCTGCAAAGCTCCTGGCCGGCGGGCTGGGAATAGGAGGGGGGGTTGGGGCGGCCGGGTGGTCTCTGGGTGGGGGGGGATTCGATCTGGGGCGACCCACTGGTGCCTCCTGGAAAGAGCTGCGCTGTCCAAGGCAGGGCGAGCCAGCCCCTTCTGAAAACTCCTCCAAGACTCCAGGGCTGTAAGAGGTGCCCTTGAAATGGTGGGGCGAGAGAAAGAGGGACCTGAATAGTGAGTGTCAGCCGTCTATAATTTATGAAGAGGACGGTCCAGTGAAAAACAGCGTTACTAATTATATCAAAAAAGAAGTTGAGCAAATACAGAGAGTGAGTGTGTGTGCGTGCGTGTGTGTGTTGGGGGTGGATTTCTCTGGGAGGAAAGGAAGTCGAAGAAGGAAACTTCAACAGAGACAGCTGAGGTGCGGGGGAGGGGAAAAGCTCTGCAGTCCCCACGAATTTGGAAGTCACTCTCACCGATTTTGACTTCCGCCCAAAGTCTGCCTTCGCTTTGGGCTTGGGAATGGTGCTTGGGGGTGTGTGTGTTTGTGTGTGTGTGTGTGTGAGAGAGAGAGAGAGAGAGATTTCCTTTTGTGACCTGGTCTAATATGCAGTCAAGAAACCTCAGGTCCAAAAAATCCGCACACTGTCAGGAAAGCAGTCCCTCGAAATTATAGGGCTCTTACTCTCCAGTAGCCATGTCTAAAGGGTTTGAGGAAGGAAGCTCTGCCTGCTCTTTGCCTTAGTTGCCTCTCTGGACTGAAATCCAGCAGCACATGATGCCGGGGGTGGGGGTGGGGGGAAGTTTCAGCTTCACGATGCTGAATATTATTTCAGGAAAGAAAAGGGGGCTGGGACGGCTGGGGGGGGGGGGAAGGGAGGTACTTGTTGAGCATTTCTCCAAGTAAACGCAAATAAAACACACCAGAGAAGGAAGAGGGGAAGGGAGGGGAGTGGGGGAGAGAGCCAAGGAAAGGAGCAGGTCCCTGTCGCCAAAACTCTCACCCGCTTCCCTTTTCTGTTGCAGACAACATAGGGGGGCCCGAAGGGAAACGGGCTCGGACTGCTTACACCCGCTACCAGACCCTGGAGCTGGAGAAGGAGTTTCACTTCAATAGATACCTGACCCGCAGGAGGAGAATTGAAATCGCACACGCGCTTTGCCTCTCAGAGAGACAAATCAAGATCTGGTTCCAAAACAGGCGCATGAAATGGAAAAAGGATAACAAGCTGAAGAGCATGAGCATGGCAGCGGCAGGAGGAGCCTTCCGCCCCTGAGAGCCACCCCAGCCCGGCTGCTTCCTCCCCGGAAAGGGAGGCAGGACGGGTGGAAGCCAAGTACTGAGCAGTATTATTACACGAGCTGACCCTGCGTGGAATGGCAGGAGTCGATCTCTCTCTCTCTCTCTCTTTCCCTTTTACGTTGACTTGCCCCCAACTTCCCCGGAAGGCTTCGGCCGAAGAGAGCTCCCCGTCATCTTTTAATCATGAGCCTGTTTAATTGAGCCTCCCTAGCGCGCGTTACCAGTAGATCTGCTTCCCCCGTGCATTTCTTTGTCTTGAATGGCTTTGTCTTGGGGAAAAAATGTAGATGTTTTAACTTATTTATATGAAGCGAGTCGTGTTACTTGAAGTAACTGTAAAAGGGGGGGGGGGGCTACACACACATACAGAAAATGGGCCAGGAGAGAGATCTCCTTCCCACCCTTCTCTTACCCCCCCCCGTCCTGTTTAGCCCCCATGTTCCCCCTCTGTGTTGCACTCGCTTGTGCTTAACTGTGCATGTGTGTTCAAAAAGTGTCAGTGTCTGTATAGCTCCAAGCTGTGGCCAAGATTTCCAATCCAAAACTACCTAAATTCCTGTGTCATTAATGGCTGTTGTAGAGGTGAAATGATGAAATACAACTGAACGTGTCCTAACGTGTAGTGAATAGTGAATCTGTGGCGAAAACTGTGATTCCAGACAGTATGTCCTTGCTGTGCCTTTGTATATGACTCTTTGCACGAACTCTTAGAGGTGACTTTGATTCAGCTCAGCTCCAGTAACGTCTAGTTCTTTTTTTGGTTTGGTTTTGTTTCTTTTTGTGAACGAAGTTAAAAATAGAGTCACAGTCTGGCTGTTTGAGCAAAAATGTGATCGGCTTTTTTTTAAACAACATGTTTGGGTTTGTTTTTTTTAAGTACTGACTGGACAAATAAACTTTCTATTGTAAGTTTCCCCCACCTTTCTTTCTCCCGGCCCCCCGCCCTTTGCGCCTACTCTAGTCTGTGACTCCTCAGTTTTATCTATCCCAACAGAGCGAAGCTGGAAAAGAAACTCTCTCATGCAAATCAACCCAGCGCAGTGGCCCAACATACCGCTGGAGCTATTTAGTTCCTCTTCTGATGGAACACGACATTACGTGTCCACATTCGTGGCTAGAGGGAAACTGGCTGAATGCCGGCTCATTTGTTGTTGGGGAAAAGACATCCAGCCTTGCTCGGTATCTCTAGATCCTCTTTGTCTCCTCACACATCTACCCTTGTGCCTATAGACTTAGGATACCAGCACTCCAAACCTTCCCCAGTCTTTAAGCACAGTCCAGTTACTGCAACACCCACCCACTCTCACAATCGTCCCACTTTTCTCCTTGAAACGCTTTGGGGTGGCTTTACTCTTCTTATTACATGTCACTACAGCTAGTTTTACTAGAAATGTAATGTTACTTACCCCCACCAGGGCTTGAATGGTTAACTCTTCTGAGCTTCTAAGAGCAACTAAAGATTTGCACATTTACTGACGGGGTACATTGATGTCTTCCTTTAGAAGTTATAAAACAATAAACTTTGTAAGCCCCAGTTCCGGCTATATGACATTTGGTGCCAAATGAATAGGGTTTTGTCTATGAATTAGATCGTAAAATCATCCATAGTGCAGACAGATAGGCTCACTGGCTATAAAAAGTCACGTGGTGCCATTAAAGTAAGTTTTATGGTTTTGGGGAGTTGTCATCCAACATTATATGCCACATAACATATAATCTCACTGACGCTGGACTTCATTTGACTCTTTTGCAGGCTACGGGTGCCTCCTGGTCATTCCAATTGTCAGGTTTAGGTACAGAAGTATCTATTGCCCAAGTTCTCAATATCTTTATGAAAAAATGGCTCCTGGCAAGTTAAGGTAAGTTTTGTGCACAAGTTCCTTGAGTTTATTTGTACGGTGGAGAACTTGGTTTCCCCGCCTGGGATTCTTGAATGATCACAGTGATGTCTTAAGGTTCTCTTTTAAAGACGGCAGGTTTATACCGAGGGAGGGAGAAGGATTTCCCTTCGCTCTTCTTTAATTCTTCAAGCTCAGCAGTTAGTTAACTCAATATTTTATCTATCAAATCCAAGTAATCCACAATAAGTGACTTTGTCAGAGATGGATTTTGAGGCCTAACTTTAATTACTTTTACTACAGCAAATGATAATGACTTCCTTTGCTTCACGGACTTCCCAGTTTCCAATGATTTTGTTTATCAAGGAACAGAGAACCTCAGGCGACTGTTTAAAAAGGAAAAAGGCTACAGCAAGCTATCTGTAAAACCAGCATCCCTCTCTTGGTGGATGTTTTAGAACTGGAGAAACTTTTTGTTTCTTAGGACATTGGAGTTGCGCCTGGTGCTGTTGATTTTGTGTTTGGATTATTTTGGATTTCTCTGTGTTCAGGGGCTCAGCTGTACCTCTATGCGTGTGTCTCCATATACAATGTACACAGCTGCTGTCGATTCCTCGCCATGTCCGCGTATTTTCACCAGTTTCTCTCTTCCGGAAGGACCAAATTGACTGTAACTTTAACAGGAGCTTCTACATTCCATTAGAGTACTTGAAATTATGAAAGACAGTCGAATTTTATGGGCGATTGTAAATAACCCCCCCATTTATATAGATATCTTTATTTTTTTACTGGCTGGCAATTGCAGGGTAGGCCCCAGCTGCCTGTTTATTATCAACATTCTTTTTATTTAAGTAGACTCTTCTCACCAGAGTGTGATTACTCAGCAATAAACTTTATGGCCGGATTTAACTTTAGGTCTTTGAATTCGCAGGGTTGAAAGAAAGCAGGAAACAGCATCTCTTTTCCCCCCGCTGCGCTTCTTCCCTTCTTTTCTTTCTCCGTTGGTAACATCAGGGTCAGATCCTGGAAACCCTTGCTCATTCCAGCCCTAGGCAGGCCAGTAATGTCTTTGCCATTCCTAGCAATTACATTCTATGCAGGTGAATTAAGATCTGGTATAGCCCCAACGTAATTGTTAGAAAAGAAAGGATATGTGGACTGATAAGATTCTCTAGTTTGTAAAGTGTTGTGATTGGGCTGCCGAGATAGTGGGGGTTTAAAATGGAGGTTCCTCTCTTCCTTGATAAGAACTTGGTTGTGAAGTAGTATTCTGGTTTTACTAGATTCATTCCTATTGGTAAACAGTCCATCTGGATTCTAGAAGAACAGTCTTCTTCCGGTGGCAAGAACTAGCAGCCAAACTTTGGTCAAAAGAAAGTCCGTGGCCCTGGGATTTGCTTCCCTAAAGCTTGCGAAATCTTTCAACCAAAGATGGTCCCGTCCCCCCCACTCCCCGCGCACCCAGTTTCCTCCTGTATATTTTTTCTTACCTCATGTAAGGCCTGAAGGGTGTCTGACAACCTAACGGAGGCTTACTCTGTTTTTGAAATGTCCTCTGCGCCAAGAGATACCCGAATTTAAATGAATCCCTTTGTTTTATGCATCGTCTCCTAAACACTTTGGAAGGTTAAGGAAGTTCCTTGCATTATTTCTAGAGAGTCTCATAATAAGTGAATTGTCATTTTTACAGCCCCCAACCCCGCCTTTCCTGGGTTTTTAGTGTCTTTCCCTGAACATCGAAGAGAGTGCTGATGTATGCTTAGCAAATCAGCGAGGGCAATTTAAGTGCATTGCATATTAGCTTCAGCTCTGTATTGTAGAACTAACCCATACAACCTGATCTTAAGCATATTTGTGGCTTTCTTGGCACCTGCTTTCCCAAAGTTCCTATAGCACCAATGCCAATAAACCTGTTTGAAAGGAGTGGCTGGAGCTGTATATGGCACAATCCAGAGTGACAGAAGTCTACCAAGTACTGAATGCTGCTGCTGTGGCGGCGGCTGGCATGGTGGGGTTCCCAAGCAATGCAAAGCCAATCCGCTCTTCAAGTCTGACACCTTAATGCACAGTCCAGTTCATTTAAAAAAAAAAAACAACAACCCAACAACTTGGATTTTAATATATCTCATTCCATTACCATCAATGGCGGGTCTGGGTTCCTAAAGCGCTTACTTGAAAATGTGTGGCCTGGGAACCCAGGGGATATACCTCCAAGTGAAATGGGCTTTGTTAGAACTGCAAATCTACTTCAGTTTAAAGGAGCGGGAATCCAGCTTATTCCTTATCCAAATTGGCACTGTGGGGCTTGGATTAAAGTAAGGTGAGCCCGTTGTTCAGGAAAGGAGTGGTTTAAAACTGCAACCCCGCACTTCTGTGGAAGTTCCTTGTTAAATCAGTTGGGTTCACTTCCAAACAAATGTTTAGGAGATTGATACAGGGCTACTGCACATTGTAGGACCGAGCAACATTTTACCCAACTGAAATTCCACTTCGTTGTGCAATAGGGAAACGCAATTATTTGACTAGAAATTTTTGTTACTTATCCAGTCTATCTAGCTGCCTATCTATTTATAGCATTCTGTTCCATTCATTTACCTGAATGTATAGTTGGTGGATGGTTGAATGGAGAGATGGAATCCGCAGAACAATTCGGTGTAGTCGCTGAAATGGTGGCATACTCGCTTGTACACCCCCCCCCCAGCCCTGCGGCTCCCCCCCCCCAAAAAAAAACCTATGGAAAACCAACACTATATATCTGCGTAATTTTCTATATCATATCAACTTTCTCTTTCTCGTAAAAACACAGACAATTAATAAATCACACAAAAATCGAAATACTAAATTTCTTCAGAAAGAGCATTTGAAAAATAATGTATATATTTATGCTATGAACAACGTTGTTTTGTGAGGATGACTGCCCTTTTCATTATATTGTCTGTAAACTGACTGAGGTCCGATTTATTTTACTTAAATAATTGTCACTGAGCTTCTGAATATCAGATATAGGTCAGTGGCCCAGACATAAGAACCAGACCAGTTATAAGTTAGACAAGCATTTGTGTTTACAGCCAGGAAGTTAGAGAGCTCCAGTTTCTTTAAAGTGTAAAATGGCTTTTGAAAGTCACATGATAGGCAGGTTTTCTAGTGCCCTTCTTAACAAAGCCTCATGGGAAAATTTCTACTCCCCCTACCTTCCTTATCTAAAAAGATAGCACTACAGGCTCTTTTTACCACCTATAAGGTAAGATTAGCTTTCCATAATACGGTATCGCGTTTTTATATATTATACGGCTTGTTGGGCCAATCATCCTAAGGGATTACGCAGCTATTCTGTCCTCCCCTTTACCTCAAGCACACCGCCACAACTGAAAGAGAAAGGCTGCTTTTTCAGGAAATACACTGCAGATTCGGTTTTCTACTAACATTGATCATACAGAATTCACAAGACTGGCGTTTATTGTGGCGCATATACGGAATCTCCCAAATTCAAGTGGTCTTCCTTCAGCCGTCCCTCCAGCTTCATCTGACAAACCCACCAACTCGCACAAGACTATGTCTTTGTTGCTTACGTGGATGCAACCAATGCCGTATAGCTACAGAGAGAAGATGCCACATTTTGCAATGGGGACCCTTTCCCGGGAACAGAAGGAATCTTCCTCCCTTTTCGCCCAGCCCACCCTTCCCTTCCGAAATAGCTTTTCAATAATAATATTTGTTATGAAGGTTATTGGGTAATTATTGCAATTTTGTGAAACAGTCCTTGCTCGAGGTGAAGTCTGTCTCTAGATAATAAATGGCAGCCCTTGCAGTTCATTGCCAGGTTAAGTAAATGCAGAAACGAAGATAAATCTGCACCCTCTAAGACTCACCAGCAGAGCTCGCTTTAGACCAAGTTCACAGCCAGCTCTCCTCTCCCTAGCCAGGGCTTCGCAAGCCCCTCAGATCTCTTGCTTAACTTAAGAAACAAAAAACACTGAGGGATGAGCAAACTCTCACGAGTACCTAGATGGATAAAAGACCACAAGCGCAGTGCCTACCTTCGCATCCAGAACTTACCCACCTGCCACGGGAACCTTAGCGCTCCTTTGCGTTTAAAGCTACCTTCTCCAGCGCTGGTTCGCTGGATTTTGGCGAACTGATTTTACAGAGAGCGGGATTTTTTGAAAAAGGAAGAAAATAAACAAAGATCTACATTTTAAAAAATAACAAACATCTTAGAAAATTCAGGGGAAAAGGAAACACCAAGGCCATGGACACAAACAAGAGCGCCGGCCTCTTCTCAAAGAAGCTTGCATGGCTTTTGTGTATCTTTGTGGTTAGGGCGTAACAACTTCGGGTCAAAAAGTTGAGGGTCAAAAGTTTACGTTTTGCACCACTCTTCGTCATGCGCCCAGACAGAGTTTGATGTCAATGTTATAGCCAAGATCTTGACTATCAACACAAAAGATAAAATAGCTTTGAGTGAGGCGTGCATCACAGTATGGACTCCAGGTGAACTCGAGGGGCTGAATGACCTCAATTACCGAGAGAAGGAGAGAAAAATCCCTCTTTTCAACATTAATACGCGCTGTATTTCATCTTGAACGGTCAGCCACATTTCCCCCCCTGAATATGCATCAGGTGAACTCGCGTGTCACACAACCACCCTCCCTTTCCTTTACACACAGGGCACAAATAATTTTTTACAAGTGCAAGGAGCATCGATGCAAAATCCTCCCAGGGATTTTAATACATCTGAACGCGGTCTTCAATGAATTTTCAGTTGCATTCTAAATTCCTTCCCTGATAACAAAAAGCTCCCAACCAATTCATAATAACATTTGCTTCCGTGGGCGGACCGCGCTGCCTGTTCCCCTTTTGAGTAGAGCACAAGGATAAAACACAGTCACCACAAAACCAAACCAGTCTAAGGGTGAGTCTCTTCTGATTCGAATTTCGGAAACGATCTCACCGGATCCTATGCAGACCACGCTACTGACAGCAATTTGCTGTCGCTGAAGAAAGACTCTGGGACCAACTGAACAGTTGTTTTGGTATCTGGAGAATCCGTTTGTTCAAAGAAATAGGAATGTCTTATTAAGTTGAAAGGATCGGTAGGGTTTCCTAACAGAGTTGCTTCCGAATTCTAGAGGCGAATTTTCTTTCAACATGCGCAGCCACTGTTCCACCTTACGTTGTAAGAAATACAAAACAGAGAAATTGGGTGCAATTGCTAAGCTAACATATCCACAGGGTCGTTCGAATCAAAAGTGTCAGTGATCATAAAATGTAGAAGATGGCCTGAAAGCACTTTTTAAAAAACTGTATGTATTATTTATGGGCATGTGTACTTTAAAGTGCCAGAATATATAGAAAAGCTGTTGACTCTTTTATCTCTTCATTATATAACACAGCCTCGGACTATCCAGATTTCTCTCCTATATTTGCACTGGAGTTAAATAAATAAATCTAGCTAGACAATGGGGAGATGATACTCACAACACATGGTGATAACATAGGTTGCTTGTGTATCGAATGTAAAATTTATGTCTGCCCGGCCACACATGTACAATCACACGTGAAACCTTAATTATATGAATCATTAAATAACATGGTGAAATGTGTTGCTAAATATCAATTTATAGATACAGAAATAGGAAGACCTCTGAGCAGATCATATTCCTTTGTGTCTGTTCGGAAGCGAACTTGCCTGTTTAGCACTGGTCTGTGTAAAAGCGACAGAAGAGAAATTTGGCCTCACCCTCCTGGCTCAAGAACCTTTTCAAGAGCCATCTCAAGAAGTATTGCCTTCTCTTTAACAAGTTTACATTTATCAACATTAGAAAAACCCACAGTCTGGGCTTGTGTTACCTTCTGCGGAAGCATTAGTGTGTTTCTTCTAAGAATCGTTGTTGGTATATTAAGATAAGGTCCTTCAAAAGATCACCCAATCCAGCTTCTAACTCAAATGCCCTTCTGTCTTCACACCCACCTACCCACCCCCTTCTTCAGATATGTGTTTATTTATAGTCCTGGACAACCAGACCCCTCTGAATGGCTACGTGTTAAAGGGAAAAATAATCATACAGTACTTAGGAAGCTGGAGTCATAAGAAAAAGAAATAGCAAATTCGGAGAGAGGGAGATTCCATAGTTTCATTTTAGGGTCTTTTATGATTCCAGGGAAGTCAGAGAGAGACCCATGCCTTCCATTTAAAACCCTTTACATTCTCTCTCCCCCAACACTATTTCTCCGTTTTCCTTTTCGAATAAATGACCTGAGCAAAGACACTCTCCCCCTCCCCATCTTTTAAAAGACACTTTTTAAGACCTCGCAGGGAGGGGGGAAAAACTAAGTCCAAGGCCGAGGTGAACTTCAGGTCAGCGCGTCTAACAAATATGAAAATGTCGCTTGCTGAAGGGCACGCCTTGTTATTTAACAAAGACTGTCAATGTGTAAGATTAATAAGAAACAAAATGCGCCCGGTGTCACTTTTCGGTCACTTTGAAACTTGGGGCAGGGTTGCATTCAAGAGGGAAAGCTGGGTTAACTATATTCAAAATGCTGCAAATCAAATTCAAGCCAGGCTGCCGGGGGTCTCTCCCCCCCCCCCCCCCCCCCCCGCAACTCAACTCTTCCCATCTCGCCATCCGCGTCTCTCTCTCCCTCTCTGTGGCCCAGACGCGTGGACAAGTTGAAAAGTTTAAATGAATCCCATATCTATACCCACACAAACGCACAGATCTGTACATCGATTTTATTTGTTCAGAGGGAGTTCACAGTAAAGGCGTGGGGGTGGGAGGGACTGTTTCTGCACGCAGTTTGGCTGTGTGTCCGAGATTAAATCGGCGTCTGGTTTACAGGTTGCCTTTTGGTGAATCTCCGGACCTGCTACGAAACTTTGGCGCCTTTTTGGCAAAAAAAGAGAAAGAAAAGTCCCTTTTTGCTGAAATGTGGACCTTTGTGTGTTTTTGTAAAAGGTGTGTCAGGCTCTGACGTTTGGCGAGGCCAGATTTCGGTGCAGGTTCGTTCGGAGGTTGCTCGACGAAGTCATAAATCTCTGGAGAGAGGAGGTGGGGTGGGGGAGAAAAAACCCTGGTCCAGGCCGCTGGCGAGATAACACTTGGTGGTCTTGGCTGAGCTCTTGTTTATGAGATGTAAACGCCGCAGACAAGGAACAGGCCCATCTCTGCAGCCGGAGAGAACCCCCTGAAACACACAGGCTGCCGCAGAGCCGCCGAGGTCACCTTGGAGATTTACAGCCCTGTAAGCCCAGAGCCGGTATTCATTCTGTCCAACTGAGCCAAGGATACACCCCGTGGAAGGCAGTCCAGGGAAGCAGGCGTAGCTCGGAGATGTAATCAGGAGCGCTAATATTAAACAGCCCCTGGGAGGCTCTCCGAAGGTAATAAGCAGCAGACACACACACACACGAAAGGTACTCTCTCTCTCTTTCCTTGCTTTTTTTTCCTTTTTAAAAAACGGTGTTATTTTTGGTTTTTTGGACGCCCCCTTGTCCTCTTTTATTTACTATAGCCTTCAGATCCAAGGGCGCCCTTTAGCTCAGCAGAGATGGGTGCAGTTTATGTGTTTTAAGAACATGGCGCAAGTGGGGATGCTCCGTTATACACTGGCGTGGATAATCTGTGCCGGGGGTGGCGGGGCGGGGTGAGGGAAACAGCGATGCTTGACGTTAACCTTTTAAACCCATCTTGGGCTATTGTTGTTCTCGGTAGTGAGCAAAGTCGTGTGTGTGTGTGTGTGTGTGCAGGTGACACCTTACAGTGGGATCCCTGCTCTGTTTAAGCCGTAAAGCAGGTCTGAAGCCGATCTGTGATTTCACAGGAGTCAAGGGTCGGCTCTCCCCAGTGTTGGATGGCCGGCCTTGGCACCAAGTGTCACCGTCTGTGCTTTCCCTGCAAAGTCCGCGAGAAAGGAGCAAAGAAAAGGAGGCTGGTGCCCTTTTAGGACGGAAGGGTGTCCAATATTCCCCAATGTGATATATATCCGTGGGCAGCCGTGTTGGTCTGAAGTAGTAGAACAAAATAGAAGTCAAGTTGCACCTTTAAGACCAACTTTATTTATAAATAAATAAAATGTATTAAAAATGTATTATTAACTTTAAGACCACATGAAAGCTTACGTTCTGAATAAAACTAAGTTGGTCTTAAAGGTGCAACTTGACTCATATATATATAATACGACGAGCAGAGTGACAGATGTGTGTAAGTGGGTTAAATGGGTATTTAATAGAGACGTAAATTTTATCTATATGTGCCTAGTATGAGTTCGAGGTCATTACAACAGTCAAACAAACCACCTTGGGAGCAAAATAAACATGTTGAAAATGAGTGACCATATTACATGGATTTTTAAAATGGTAGTTTGGGAGAAGGAAGCAGATTTAATCAGAGCAGATTTCGAGCTTCCTCATTCGAGTCCCTGGCCATTTTGATGCATGTGTCCTTTAAAGTTTCAGATATTAAAATAGCAGGCAGAAGTTCAATAGATGCACCAGAAGACTAAATTAATATGTACTTTTTTTAAGGGCTAGTTTTAACCTTCAGATTTTAATTACCCTAGGCCAGGCAGTCGCTTTCATTTCCTTCCTGCGCGGCTAGCTAGCAGATCAATTTTGTGGAATTGTAGCAGAAGTCAAATAGATTATTCGCAACTGCAATATTTACTGTGCTTATGAAGGGCAATAAATGCCCTTCTTTTAAAACAACGAACATTCAGAATATGGAAAAATTAAGCTTTCCTTCAAGAGGAATATTCTCACTTGATGCTGGACACCACAAAGAGTTATTTGTTTATTCATTCATTCACTCATGGAATGTGGATAACCTAACTGCTTCTCTGATCTACTGCAATGTTCAAATATCTATCTAGGTGGAGTTGTTTTTAATTTCCTTTTATAGCGGCTTCTCTATCTAATTACATGCCACCATCGCTTCCAAATTTGCCAAGGGATGGAGGATTTTAAAATAATTAAATGACCATAAAAGAGCAACATTTAAAAGCCCTGGAGAGGTATCAGAGAGAAACAAATAGCAGGCAGCAATTAGGTGCCCCGCGTTTCATAGGATCGAATCATCGCATTGATGGCGCTGACACCGTCCAATCACTCATTCATAGCCTTCCATCCAGCGGCTGCAGCAGGGCGCAATCTTGTCATGCGCAAGAAAACACAAAGTTGTTGCTAATTCTTGCAGTAGCCCTGCAAAGCCTCAAAAAGTCTGTGGGGGAAGGGAGGTGAGAGAAGGGATAAAACTTACGTTGTGTTGGCTGATCTATTTTAGATATATCAATCAGAACTCTCTTTCTCCTTGCTTACTTTTTGGCAAGCCAGTTCCAGAGAACGTGGTTTGATGGCAATCGTCAGAATCCCACGTGCGCGAGATCGCTGTCTGTCCTTCGGTGTCCTTTAACCAGGAATAAGGACTCCCTCCCCTCTCCCGGTTCTCTTCTAGCAATTGCAAAACAAGGATTAAAATGTCCACTCGGTCCATAGACAGGTATGGGGGGAGGGTACCTAAACCAACCTGATTAAGATATGGTGGGAGAGGGGACGGGGAGGGAGGTAACTGGTTTGTGTGTTTGTAGCTGGATGATCTCACAAGTCAAGTACGCATCTTTGGCTCTTTTCACCGAGCGTGGGGCGGGATGGGGGGGGGGGGGGGGTGGAGAAACAAGGTCAACCAAGCAGCCCGACAGAACAGGGCCGATCTCAGCGCTCCGTCGCCTCCGAGCTCTTCTTTTCTTGCCCCCGTGTTTTTTGACCGCCCTGTCCTCCAATGTGGGGCTCCGGTTGACCTGGGGGGCCTCTGGGGTGCCCTGAAGGGGATCTCCTCGGGCCGGGATTGTCCCTCCATTTCCTGATCCGGGCTCTGACACCCGCGCCGCAATTGGCCCTGCCGGTCAGGTGGGTGGGTGGGTGGGGGTGGCACCGGGCGGGGGGGTGCGCCTCGCGGTCTCGGGGTGGGAACTGCAGCGGGGGGGGGGGAGGGGAGGAGGCCCAAACTTTGGCAGGCTGCGCTTGACAACAGCAGCAGCAAGGAGAAGGGGAGGGGGAAGGAGGGGAGGAAGGAGGCAGGGAGGGGAGGAAGGAAGGGGGAGGAGGGGAGGGGCCTCGGCGAGCCCAGAAAAACGACAACGCGAGAAAAATTAGTATTTTTGCACTTCACAAATTAATGACCATGAGTTCGTTTTTGATAAACTCCAACTACATCGAGCCCAAATTCCCTCCTTGCGAGGAATATTCGCAGCACGGCGGGGGCAGCAACTACCACCCGCATCACCCCTCGCACCAGCACCACCAGCACCCCCCGCCGCCGCCACAACAGCAGCAGCACCTGCGCCAGCAGCAGCCGCAGCACCCGGGCCCGCCGCTCCGCGAGTACTACCCGCGGCCGAGCAGGGAGCCCGGATACCAGCCGCCGCCGCCGCCTCCGCCTCCGCCGCCTCCCCCTCCTCCTCCTCCTGAGGCTCTCTACCCCGCGCAGCCACCCCACTACCCCGAGTCGCCGTACAGCTACAGCAGCCTGGGCGCCCCCGCGGGCCAGGAACAGCCTCCGCTTGGGAGCTCCCCGCCACCCCCGAACCCTCCTCCTCCTCCTCCTCCAGCGCCCGCGCCTCCTGCGCTGAAAGGCCACCGCATCCAGGCGCAGCCCCTGCTCCAAGGCCACGTCCCTCAGCACCCGCACCAGCCCCCCCAGCGCCACTGCGCAGCGGCCCCGGTGGCCGGCAGCCCCGCTTGCCCCCTCTTGCCGGACAAGAGCCTCCCCGGCCTCAAAGGGAAGGAGCCCGTGGTCTACCCCTGGATGAAGAAGATCCACGTGAGCACGGGTGAGTTGACCTTCTCCAAGGGGAGCTGGGGGGCTGGGGAGGTGCCTGCCTGCTCCTCTTTTGTGAGTGACTCTGTGTGTGTGTGTGAGAGAGAGAGAGAGAGAGAGAGTGAAAGCGAAGGTATTCCCCCAGAAAAAGAAAACGTGAGAAACCTTTTGTGGGCAAGGCCCTTTATCGAGAGATTTACGAGGCACCAAAGCGATAGGGCAGCAATTACAGCCCCCATAAATTTCATTGCCCTGGCAGTGGCTCTGGCCCGCGCGTCTTTGAAGCTTTTCTTGAACCCAAACGCCCATCACCATTTTTTATGGCTCCCCAATTGTCCTCTATTGTCCACAGGCGCTGAACCATCCCTCCCTCCCCCCCCCCCCCCAGCTAAACCCCACTGTCGAGTTATTACGTGATAATGATGGTGTCCCGTTGCCTTCTTCTCCTTCTCGGTGTGCCTCCCGCCCGGGTCCGTTCAGTCAACCCCAACTACAACGGAGGGGAGCCCAAAAGATCCCGAACTGCCTACACCAGACAGCAAGTCCTGGAGCTGGAGAAGGAGTTCCATTTCAACCGCTACCTGACCAGGAGGCGACGCATCGAGATCGCCCACACGCTCTGCCTCTCCGAGCGCCAGGTCAAGATCTGGTTTCAGAATCGGAGGATGAAATGGAAGAAGGACCACAAACTGCCCAACACTAAGATGCGCTCCTCCAACCCCTCCGGTCTCAACCAGCAAGCCAAAGCGCCGGCACAACAGCAGCAGCAGCAACCCCGGGGGAGGTTGACCCCCAGCTCAACAGCGCTATGATGGCCCTTCATAGGCAGGGGACCCCTGATCATCCCTACCCACGCCTAGTTTCGTTTAGCACGGGGACCAAACGACTGTGTTGAATTGGGGGGCAAAGGAAGAGTCGGTGCCCGTCCAAAGGGTGTTCCAAACCAAAAAAACTGAACGATGCGCTTATGATGATCTGTAATTATGTTCTATTCCCTCCATGTTTGTTTGTTTCTTTAATTTATGGAATATACTGCCTACCTGCAGCATTAAAAGATTGTGGATGGATCTTGTACCTAAGAAGGACCCTTTGTGACTGTATATGCCTTCAGGCGTCAACAATGTTTTTAAGTGACCTTGTGAGAGGTGTGTGTGAGTGTGAACCATATGCCCGTGTTATTCCGTGGAATGTTTGTGGACTCTCAAGTATAGACAGAAATAAGCCAATCATTTTATGGAAGCCTTTGAAACCTTATGGGGTCGGGAAAACACCCCAAGACCACGCCCCCCTAAGGACAGAGAAAAGAGGTTTCCTATGTGCCAAGAACAATTTAACTTTTTAAAAGTGTAGTCCTTGCTGTAATTGTGCTTCCTTAGTGTGTGTCTCCCCTCCACGCTTCCCCTTGCACTTATTTAAAGGAAAGACAAAAAGTAGGCCAATATTAAGGGTTGTTCTCTCTTCTTATCCTGCCACCGTCAAAGTCTGTGTACAATTCGTGGATTCTGTGTGTATACATTTGTGAATGTGTGATGTATATAAATCCAGTGCTGGAAATAAATATTCTGTACAGGAAAAAAAATTAAAAGCACGAGAGGCACCATGAGAAGCATGCAGTTGCGCTTTTTGACTATCAGGTTGCCCTCTATGATGTGAAAAAGGGAAAACTCACTTGAATGGAATATTGCCGGTAGACACACAAACACACACACAGGCCAGGCCATTCCTGGGACAAGCCTGGAGAACTTGGGCCGAAACCAGAACTAACCTCTGGTGAGGCCAGGCTTCTAAGATGTCATACTGATCCCAATTGAACCGATTTTCACATAGAAGTGAAGCCCAACTTTGAAAGCAGGCAGATAGCGAATACCTACTCTTGAAATAAATCAGTGAGTACAATCTGCGCCTTATTCGCTTCAACCCAGGTGTGGATGGGCCTGGCCATCCTGCTTTTACCTCCTTTTTATTGCTTCAATGCTTTATTGTGTAAGATCTCAGAAGGATGTTTTTGTTTGTTTGTATTGCCAGCGATCACACTTTCGTGCACACATAACAAATTCCAGCCCTCTGTGGACAGAAACAGAGGTCTTCCAATGAGTCCAATAAACCAGAGTGCTTGTTATTCTTGTGGTGGTGATTATTATTTTGTGTGACCCATAAACTGCAACTTCTGTAGTGCATCTTCCTTTTTGTTGTTGTTGCTGTTCCTTAGACAATGGTCACAACTTTTGGAAGAGGAAAGATGGCCAAACTGGAATGGCACACCCCTCTAATAAATCAGGAAGGGCCTGTTAAGGAACTCTGTGGGATCTAGAAGAATGCTTTAACTTGGGCCCATTATCTGAAGTCTTCTGAAATGTGTATCAAAACTTTGCAATAAGCACTGACTGTGAAAATAATCGTTTGGAGTTCTTCTTGATATTGAAGGGATACTAGGGCCTTATATGCATTTATAAAGGTAATTCGATGCTCTTGATCTGCGCTCTCGAAAGAAATGGCTACGTTCAGTCGAGTACCTTGTAAGCAGTAAGCAGCTCCATGATCATTATTACTCAGCAAGCACAGCCCAGTCCCCCAATGGTTCCGATGTATGTCGATGTTATTGGACTGGGCGTGAAGACACTGCCATTAGAACTCTGCAGTTCCCAAGAGCGTTTGCCAGGGGGGGAAATCTAGCATCTAGTCCCCCTTTGGTCAACCCCAGGAGGCCTTCCTCACTTGAGTTCCCTTACCTCACTATCCTGTCTCCAGGTTGAACCACTAAAGGGGTTTCCTTTCACGTGTTTACGAATCTTTAAAAGCCCCATTTTGTTAGAATTCTGTTTAGAAATGAAGGAGAATAGATTGGGAAAAGAGATCCCTCCCCTGTCAGCCCCTTCTAGAGTAGACTTCTTTGTCTACAGCCTTTGTTAGGCTTAGCGTAGAGAATCTTCTTTTTCTGATTTACTGAAACTCCAAAATTAACAAGAACGCTCAAGATGCTAAATCAACTATTTAAACAGAGCGTTGAGGTTCTTCTTTGACTTCCGCAGTCTTACGCTTGAAACTCCCCTTCTTCCCCCCCTTCCCATTGTAAAAAAAAAAAGCGAAAGGAAATCACGCTGAAAATAGCAATTTTACTGGGAATCATTAATCACTTCCTCCAATAAATACTTCTTTGTAATTCAACAGCGATTCTGAAAGGCATTCTCTTGGAAAAGGTCTGAGGAGACGCGAAGGATTTTCCTGGGGAAAATGTGTTCATGTATAAAGACACAGTCGCTGGGCTGTGCGATGAAAATGTATACTTTCTGGGTGGAGAATGGAGCGCGCATTGAAAAATACATATCGCAGATTGTCATCATTCAAGGTAATGTTTTCTTTTTTCACCCCCCCCCTCTCTCAGTAGAGTTTGCTATGATGTGTGCGTGTCGGTGCTAGCTTGCCATAATCAATGTTACAATAAGTTGGAAATCTACACAGTGGAGTATAAACCCCACCATTGTCCCTTCTCTGCTAGGGGAACCAAGAGAGTTCACCGAAAGGACACAGTTTCTATCCCATTAATTGTTTTTTTAAGAGAAGGCGACTGACCCATCAAACCCTTGACCTTTAAAGACAGTATTCTTTTGAATCTGGCTCTCAGACCTCAATATTCCCCTCACACACACCACTTTCTTTTCTCTCTTTCTCTCTCTCACACAAAATCTCACAGGTCTCTCTCACTCACTCTCTCTCACACAGATAGATCCCAGTAGGCAGCCGTGTTGGTCTGAAGCAACAGAACAAAGCAGTAGACAAGTTGGTCTTAAAGGTGCACTTGTCTATTGCTTTGTTCTCTCTCTCTCACACACGCACATACTCGACCACACAATCTCCCTTCCATATACATACACTTTCTACCTCTTAAACACACAGGAGCAGGATCTATGCTATTGGATTCTAAAGGTTTTTAACATTTTCGATAAAGGCCAAAGGAAAGGCAGTCCTGGCGCCTCAGTTCTCATGATCAGTAAATACAAGTCCAGGTTTGTTTTTGTATTATTGGACTGTGAATGCCATTCTGGTCTGTTGCATGAAGGGGGGGGGGTGGAAAGGGCCACAGAAATCTGTAACTGGATTGGTTTCCTAACCATTGCGTGTTGCTTATATTTGCTTGCAAGAGAGCCTTCAGCTTTGTAAACAGGAATCGGGGCTGTGGGTTGAGAAGATTGTGGCCTTCCTTGCATGGCACCCCAGCCTCCCTCCCTTCTTCCTTTCAGGCCCTATTTTCAACCACTGACCATTTCTCAGCCATTGACTGGTCTCTTCAGACATTTCTACTCTCCTTGCCCTCAGAGGCCCCCGACCTGGCAGGAGTCAAGACTGCCTTCCTCCTCCTCTAAAGCACCCCCACCTTTGCTTAGTTTGATCACTACAGAAATATACAGGGGAGATCAATATCTCGGTGACACCATTCCACGGGGCAACCTTAGAGTGAACCTACTCGAAGACCAATAAACAAGAATTGTAGAGTTTTCCCAGTGATTTATGGTGTGCAGAGAAGAACCATCTCCCCCTCCCCAGTTCCGGGTATGTCAGCAAGCCTTGCCTTTTCTTTACATTTCCGTTACAAGAGACATAGAGACAAGGCTAGATCTGGGCGCTCTAGTCCCTCAGCAAAGAAAGTTCCTCGAGGTGAGAGCGGGCAGTGCTTCTGAGCTAGGTGTGCGAGCTCCGGGTTCATGGTGATGATCCCATGGCGAGCTCAGCTGGTTTGGTCACAGTGTAAACCTGTAGTTTTGCAGCGGGAGATCCAACCAATGGAGCAAGGCTGTAGGTTTCATCACCTTTCCCGGACCTGAGGCGAAGCACCCCATGCGAAATAGCCCTAGGACTATTTGTTGTTTGTCGTTGGAAGTTCTTTAGATGCAAGAAGAACAAATCCAAAGAACGACATTGGTTCTCTCCCCGCACCCCCAGAGAACTTGCTTCAACGTGCCATATTTGCCCTCTGCCTTTCGCCAAGGTGGGAAATCTTTAGCCCTTGAAAGGGATGGTCACACACACACACACCCGCCAGCTGACCCAAGCAGAAGCAGGACCAGGGATTATGAAGCGCGGCCTGAGCTGCCTCTCCGAAGTCTCCAAGGCCGCACCTTTTATCAGGAGCGATGGCCAAAGGCCCGGGTGAGTCCCTGTTCCGCGGGCTGGCCCGACCTCCTGCTGCTGGCGAGCCATAAAAACTGGAATCCAAATGAGGGCTGGGGGGCTGGACCTCTGCCCTGCGCCAGGGCCTGCCAGACTCGCGTTCTTGATGGGCAGACGATCTCCCTTGCAACGGGGAGGTTGTCAAAATCCGCCGAGATTCTGAGGCCTAAATAAGGAAGGCGAGAAACGCTGCCAGGGCAGATAAAGGTGTTGCCTGTCTGTTCTCGGCAAGATATTGAAATTTTAATCTGGAAGGGGAAAAGAGGGGGGGGGCGGGTCACGTGACTTGTTAAATAATTAATGCGGCTCGTCACGAATGGATCGGTGGCCGTCAGTTCTCACTAGGAGGAGTGATTCTTTCCGACGTGAAAGGGGACTTCCTCTTTTTCGACTTTCCCCAAAACAAAAGCCAACCTCTACCTGATTTATTATTTTTCCCCCCTGCAAGAGCCCCTAAAACTTCTTTAAACAAGCAATAGAGGCTGGTGAGTATGCAAAGGCCCGTCGTGTGCCTTGATTGCTTTTCCTTGTTCGCACGTGCTTTGCTGGGACTCTTTGCCCGGCGAGGGGGAAGATTTACGAAATGCCACATCTCGGCTGCGAGTTGCCTTTCGGGTGGTGAAGCCTCCGAGCCGGGCGCAGCTATTTGAGAGCGTCCTGGTGCTCATGCACACGGTGGAAGTTGCCTGCCACAGTGCGGGAGTCCCTTTTTCTCTCTCGCCCCCCCCCGCCCTTTCCCAATTTGCCTGGCCTCCATAAATCACCGGTACTTGAGCACGGCCGAGGCAGAAACCCGAGAGGCAGCGGCCAGCATCGTGAATGGGGCTGGAGGGGGGAAGAGGAAGGAGGCGACAAAAAGAGGAGAGTCGCAGGCAAAATGCCTCTCGATGACTCATCATTAAAGTCGAGAGATTTAGGACCAAGTTAAAGCCCCGCAATTAATATCGGGACCGGCCTTTCCCAAATGCCTGTGACGTTTGCCTGCTCGGTGGCTGCTTAGCAGCTATGGGAAGGGGAAGAATGATCGTGTTTGTTTCTTCGTTTGTTTGTTTCATACACCCCCCCATCCCCCACTGCTCTGGCATTTTAATCTATTGCGTCGCGTGGCTTAATCGCTTCCGAATACGCCGGCGAAAGTTTCTGGTAGGGCAGAATGCTGATCTACAACACTAAATAAATAATGGGGAGGCAGCCCCTTCAAGCCGCTCACGATCGACTGTAAGGTCGCGGGGTTTAGTTTCCCACGTAGGGGAAGTGGGGGGGCTTGAGCGTTACCCACCAGAGGAGTTGCCCGAGCTGGAGAGCTGCCTGGCCCAGAGCAGAGAGGGGGGCAGGATTCATCTCCTCGCCTCGCTTGAGAAGTAGCTGCCTGGCAAGACCTCGCTGCCCGCCTGGGCCATCCGAGCTCTCCACAAGCAATAAACACCCCTGTAAAAACGATTATGATGCCTAATAATTATTTCTCTTCCTTTCGCGCGAGATGGTTATTTCGCTCTAAATTTAAAATTATGATCGCAATTATCGAACGAGCCAATTACAACCACCAAATTTTTATCATGGAAAGCTCTCCCAAGATGGATTTTAGGCTTTGCAAGACTCTGGCGACATTCTTCCAAGAAATTGCACTTAGCATTATTAGCAGTCGCTCTTTACTAGTCCCGTTAAGACGAATCGAAAGGGATTTAAAAAAAAAAAAATTAAAAGCCTAAATAGAATTCGTGAAAAGAATCGAGAAGAGCCGGGAAGAAGAAGGCTTATTGTTACTTTCGATGACAGATATATTGGGGAGGGGGTGTTACTGTGTGGAGCACAAGAACAGGCTCAGATGCAGTCCCTTTCCTAACTCCTCGGTTATTATATATATTATAATATTATATATTATATATATATATTTAACTGACCTGAGTCACTGGGAGAGACCAGTCAGCGATCAGGCCCAAAGATTCAAACCTGCGTCCAGTCCCGGCCTTTTTGCATTGAAACTAAAGATCCATTTGCCATCCCACAAAGATGACCCTCGCCGGGTTGCATTTAAGAGTTTTATTTGACTAAATGATGCTAAACAAAGGTTTCCCCAGAGGAGTATCAAGCCTGCCTTTGATATAAAAGGCAAATACATGTCTTAAAGAAGCGGCCCTGCATACATTAAAAGGGGGGATTCACATTTCATACACGATTGCAAAAGACAATAAATAGTATTGCATGTTTATGACACGAATCAACAGCTTCGTTGTAGCAATGCCATACCCTGCCTAGGATAACTCAGCAGTTGACCCCTGCCTGGGTTCTAAACTAAAACCCCTCTTCTTTCCCCTTTCTTTACTCAGCTCTAGCCTATTCTTTGTTTACAGCTCTCCGGTGCACCGAAAAACGCGCTCTGGAGAAGCCGAAGAGCTGGAAAGGATCCCGTTGGGTGGCTGCTGGGAGCACGAGGAGGTAAGAACCCCGTGGGTGGAAAAAAGACATAGAAATGTGTTGCCGGAGGGTGTTCAAATAGTTGTCGTGTTGCAGTTACGGGTTTTGCGGGCGCTTGTTACAAAGGTTGCCGGAGATTCGGGTTTGATCAATCGCTGGATCGGCTGGTATTTTTCCCCCCAGAGCTGCGTCGCCTCGTCTTCCTTGCCCAGAGAATGCGCGTCTTATCGAACAAAGAAATACACAGGACCCTAAGTAAGAGTCAGGTCTTTAAGAGCCATTCAACTTTGGGAAGAGGGTACAGGGGCGCGGGGGGGGGGGCGCAGAGAGGCTGAGGAAGTCTTGTGCGAAAAGTTCAGTTGTCTTTTAAAATCGAGATCTCAGACTAGGTTGGCGGTTTCGTTTCTGGACTCTCGGGCTGGTGTGTTGCTTTCTGTAGCTCTCCAAGGTCCTCTGAAATGTTCACCACGTTTACTGTGCGTATCCGGAAAAATAAGAACCACCGTTAGAATTTAGACTATTTAAGGGAGCCGGGCGGAGGAGCTGCAGGCACATCTCAGGAACATCCCATCCCTACCTGTCCGATGCACTGGGTTTTAAACTCCTTTCCGTGGACTGGGCGCCCCATTGGAGGCGGCTGAACATGACCCTTGATTTTAATATCCTTGCCTCCCCCCCCCCCCATTTTAATCCTTAAAATCAATGAAAACTTTAAAGCTCCACCATATGGATGATTAAAACAGCAGCAGTAGCGGTAGACTACTAAAGGCTAAGCAGAGCTGTTTGAATTTCTTGCTAGAATTACCTGCTTTTACGAGGCTGAAGTACAATTAGTTTCGTTTACTACCTTTTAAAGGCAGGCATAAATTACCAGGCGAGAGAGGCTTGTTGTGTTGATTTAGCTGCTGGCTGAAATCCTTCCTGCTAAAAAGGGTCTCCAAACGGCCTCCTTTAAGCCGGTTCAAGACAAAACGTTGATTTAATATTAACAGCATTCTAAAGGGGAGATAATGATTTATTTTCCAGCACCTTTGGGGGAGATTCCACAATAACATCCCATAAACAGCCTCGTTATTTGCTAACTTGATTCTTCGCAATCTTCCTCCAATGCGTGATCGTTTGGAGGGAAAACACTCGAAGAATCTTGTGCTGTCTCCGATAGAGAGGTGAGCAAACCTCCTGGCTGAGGGGGTGCCTAGACAAGAATCCATATAATGCAATGTGGTGTCTTCCCTTGACTGAAACAAAAGGTACCCTACAACTAAATTAAGCAAACATACGGAAAATCACCTCACTTCTAAAGAAGAAACAATTCTACGCCCAGCTGTCTGTTAAAGTCTGGGTAAAAGCTGCATCTCTAGGCATACATACTTGGGGAGTAAGCCCCATTTATCTATGCGGGACTTTCTTCCAAGTAAACGTAGATAGAATTGAGCTGGAAGTGTTTTCCACAGGAGGTCACTCCATAGACCGGATGGCTTTATCTGTGCTTCAGGCTTAACTGTGGACAGAAAGTCAGCAGCCAGAGCCAGAGAGTTTATAATCTGAAATATTTTAAGAGTCTCAGAGAGAATATATGGCTGGATGGGTATCTGATAGAGCAGGACTAGGAAGCCCGAAGTAAAATGCCAGTCTTTACTTTCAATAGCTTGAGGTTTGTATCAGGCACCCCAAGCCTGTGCTGGGAAATGAGGCCCACTGACTGCCCAGGCTGCAGCAGACGGTCCCTCTGAAATCACGAGGACTTACCTCTGAGTGAATAGGGCTAAGACCAGTTTTCAAGCTTTGCAGACACTTCCCAGCTCAGCGGACAACTGCATGCCCCAAGCATTTTTAAATGCCCACTAAGCCCCCCACCCACCTTCTCTTTTCTTCTCAACCAGAGTTCCGACTAGGATCTCAGCCCCAGGTCTGTTCTTGTTTCTTCACCATGAATCCCAAAATGGACTGTCCCGTGCATAAAGCAGAGGGGGAGGAGAACACCTTCCTTCGTTCCTAAATAAAATGTAACATTTTTGAGCCTTCCCGAAGTTTACAGACGTTCCTGTCCTCGAGACATCAAATAAAGGCATGGAGGATTTCCCTGAATGAAGCAAAATGGGTGGCGATGCAAATTGAAGAGCTGCTACTTTGAAGTCAATTCGCATTTGTACCGAAAGGAATAATCCCTGAAGTTCTATCCAAGCAAATGAATTCCAGAACCATGTTTTGTTTAAGAGCAATATTCAGCCAAGACCCAAGACTCCATAGCAGTCAAAGCGAAGTAACTTCTTCCTGGCCTCACAGTGAAGAAATAGGTCATCACCCAACGTTTGACTTTTCTTCAAAACTGGTTCATTCCCCTTACAATATACCATGTTAATAGTTAAACTGCAGTTTTAACATTAACTTGATCGTTAGTGCTAAAAAAAGAAAGAGCACTATTGGGGGAGGAACATTTTAAAAGGGGACCCTTCAGTACTACATAGCGTTAAGGCAAATAAGCTGAACCCCAGATTTATGAGTGTGAGGTATTGCTTTTGTAATTTCTGTTTGCTAAAGGCATCTCTTTGCTTTTGGCTCAAAGCAGTTGACAAAGTTTTTTCTTGAGGCTCAGGAAAGCTTGATGTGCCTTTTCCTAGGTCGGCTCCATTATCCATTAATTTCAGCTGCATTGTTGCTGAAGAACTTCGGGCCTCTTTGACTGGCCTGAGGACACATTGGTTTCAGTCTGGCGAATCCAGTTTTTATTCCCCTGCTTGCGTTTAGCGCTTGTCAATGAAACTGTTCACAGGTAATGCTGATTGACCTGTAGATGGCTATTGTGCTAAGGAAGAGTTTTCAAAAGTATTGCGCCCAAGTTGTTCGTGAGGGAAGGTCGTTAGGTGTTCTGTTACAGTCCAATGCTGTGATTCTCCGCACAGTTATTTGGAAGGAAATCCAGGCTAGTAAAAGTTCGCCACAGCTGTTTGCAAGTAAGGGTCTTTGCCAGGGATTGTAGTATGGCTTTGGCTGTAGAGACAGTGGCAAATTCTCTTTTAGGATCTTATAAGCTTGTTACAATACTTATTGATGCATTTTTTAAAAATAATAATAATCATCATCATCATCCTGGCCCTTATCTCAGTGGAGTAGTAGAATTAGAATTATGACAAGGGGAAGGTCCCAGAACTTCGACATAACAAGACTGTGGATCGGGAAGATTAGACTGGTTATAGTCCTATAGAGGCGTGAAGTCAAATGGGCAAGACTGCTTACACTTTGACAATAAGGCAGGCGAAGGATAACATTTCATCTGCTCACACACTGGGTTAAAGAAAAGTCTAGGGCAAGTGTTGAAAGAAGCATAATAGAGTAAAACTTCCTTTGGCGTGGGGTGGTGGGGGTAGTGGAGGAGAACAGCTGAAGGAAATTATGTGCTCTAAAATGCAAAGATGGGATAAAGCACTCGGGACCCAAACAGCGAAAGTGGGCCTATATACTGCATATGGGAATGAAGGAGTTCCTCTAGCTGCCTTTATAAAACAGGGACATAACCTTCTCCAAAACATTATGTAGGTTGAGAGAAGTGCAGGGCAGAAACAGAAGAGCTCTTAGATCTGCGAGTCGAGATCAATTCTTTTCTTAGAGTCACTCGAGGGACTTGCATGAGTTTCTTTTCTTTCTTTCTCTCTCTCTCCCCCCCCCCTATTAAAAAAAGATCCTCCCTTTCTGGACTGCTGATCATTCTTGCCCCCTAAATATTTCATAGTTCGAGAACCCTATAATTTTGTACATCACTCAAGTACTTGCATAGGAAATGCGTAAGCGCAGGTTGAACGAGAAGGTCCCAAAAGAGTTTGCAAAATTCAGATCCACCACAAAGCAGGATGACGCTTCCCTCCTCCTCCGCCGCCTCCTCCGCCTCCTCCTCCTCCTAGGGTGCTGCGAGGACAGAAGTCCGGCAGTCTCTACCAGAGGCTCCTTTCCCTTTTGTCAGGTAATTACAGGTCTTTGGGGTTCCTACAACTGCTCTGATGTAACATGTGGGTGTTCAGCAAGCTCCGTTCAATAGAAGGACAGAGGAGACCGTGGGCTGTAGGGTGATCCTCCTCGTGTCTTGAGCGAAGGGGCTTCGTGAAGGCGAGCGCAGTGGCCGAAGTGCTCCTCGGATGGCGCCGCCTGCCCCCTTCCACCCTTCGGGTCACCGGAGAGTTGCCTGCAGAAGGGCCACTTGACCAGTCTCAAAGTTCAGTGTAATCGCATCCTATGAAAATCAGAATTATTTCCTTTCCGTCTGCATTTTGTGTACGGAAATATTAATGTGAAAGAAGGAAAAGGGGGGAAATAATCTTCATTACTTGATTGTTCTCTTCTTTAATTCACTTGCGTGAAGGTTTAAAAAAAAACAAAAACCACCACCAAAAACCAAACCCCGAGGCTCGCGTCTCGAACCCTTGTTCCTTCAGTGATTCCCTATTTCAAATAAAAGGATTTAAGTTGACGTATGACCACGTGAGCACATAATACAGCGCATTATTGTGGCATTTGGAGTGGAGACCCGGACTGGCTTCGCCTGTGATTACGCTTTTCCAGTTTCTGTTCAGAGCAAGAACTGCTTTCTATTATCCACCCCCCCCCAACCCCCTGCAAGCGACCAACCCGCTCACCCCTCGGAGAGCTTCCAGTCGGGCTACGGCGCTCGGTCCTTATGGAAAGGTTATTGCCGGGCTGTTAGGACGCGATGCTTCGTTAAAAAGGATGGATTTTATTTTAAGGTATTTCCGTTGATTGTTCATTTACGTGTGTGACTTATTGCTTGCCGAGGCAAAGGTCAGGAGAAAAGGCTTAAGGGTGCATATGGATCCCAGTCAAGCCTCGTTTCCCCCTTTGTTTCAGTGTGCTGGATGGGGGGGGGGGGCTTGCAATAATGGAATAGCTGCCTCTTCCCCCCCCCCCCTTTCCTCATACCGCTTTCACGTTTCTGCGTGTTGTTCTCCTGCCTGCCTTTCTGCCTGAATGCTGCATGCTCCTTCTTTCTTTATCACCCTACTGGGGAGGGTCATCATCGTCGCTTTTTATTGTTTAATATATTCCTCAAATGCTGAACGAAAGGCATTTTGAGAAACGTCACGGGATCGGGGTTCTTTCTTTCTTTCTTTCTTTCTTTCTTTCTTTCTTTCTTTCTTTCTTTCTTTCTTTCTTTCTTTCTTTCTTTCTTTCTTTCTCTCTCTCTCTCTCTCTCTCTCTCTCTTTCTCTCTTTCTCTCTCTCTCTCTCTCTGATTCAGAAGAGCCAAATCGATGAGTATGCATTTCTGCTGCCATTTTATTTATGATGCTTAGTGGTATATGGGGGGGGGGGTTACGTGCGCCGCCAACACCTTGACAATTTCGGTGGAGAAACTGCCCCTTCTGCCTATTTCTGCTAGCTAAAATCCAATGTTGTTTCGGAGACTGGATTAAAAGGGCCCACTCCAAGCCTCCGAATAACCCAGGAGATACTGGGGTATGTGTGTGTGTTGTTTGTACAGTCAGAGATCTGGAAAGGAAAAGGGGCGCATTCATCTGTCTCCCCCTCCCTTTACATAAAGGTTTACATTTCTCCTTAGATTGCCTATACTGATCACCGTGTCTTAACCTCTTATTTCTTCAGCTTTATGGAGGGAAATGTGCACTAAATAACCGGGGGAGGGGGAAATAATGAAAGCCCTGCTTGTGTTATACAAGGAGACAAATGTTATATAAAATTACATCCACCACTGAGTCCCAGCATTGCGAAAGGTCAGAGTGCTGATTTTTGATTTATGTGGCCAGTGGGCTGGGGCTGAGCTCTCGCCTACGCGCCGATATGCCTGGGGTTTTGTTGTTTTTTCCCCTCTTCCCAAATTGCAATTGTTCAGTTTTGGGATAGATTTCTGGAGGAAAAGGTTGGAACTCTTAGAAATAAAACTTTCCTTGCCGAGAATGTTATGGCAATTCAATCCTTCCTGATAGCGCCTCTAATGCCGCGACGCAAAAGGAACCTTCCCCCGCCCCCTTCCCTAATCAGACGGCAAAATAAAACAGCAATTTAAAAACATCACTTGCCTCTTTTCTAAAATTTGCAATTAAATATAGTTAAGTAGGGCTTCAAAACATCCTTTTGGAGGGGAAATCCCAGATTTCCACTAGGCCGACCTGGGCTTGGAAACAAATACAATACAGTGTAAGCTTTAATTGCTGCTCAATTACTGTGTCATCGTTCCTTATGATTTATGACCCAGTTCTGGAGTATTTTGACCCAGTTAAAACAGCCATAAACGAGAGTGTCCTGATCCTTTCCTCTCCTAAGCCTAGAAAGGTGGGGGGGGGGGGGCGAAGGCTCGGTGAGGGAAAGTGAAGAGGGAATCGTCTGTAAACCCTCAGTATACGCTGAGTAAATCAGAAAACCGAGTGCCATCGGCGACTATGTGGGTACCTGTAAACTAATCCGTGATCGGGACAAAAACCGTTTTCTTCCAGCGAGCTATAGTTCTGGGACAGCGAACCTGAAGACACCTACTGAGAAATAAGCGCCTCACTGAATTCAGTGGCACTTACTTCCGAGTAAACAAGGCATGCTTCTCCCTATGAGGCGTTTGGGACTGGCAGTCTATTCAAAATCTCAGCCAATCTCATGGCTCCTCTCCCTGTAAGGATACCAGCTCTGGACAATTTCCCCACCGCCGACTTCTCTCCCAGTTACTTGGAACCGTTTCCTCCATTTTCGGCACCCAAAGTCCCGTCAGTGTTTGCGGAGATCAGTGGGGTTTGAAGGGTTTCAGTCCAGAAAAGAATTGATGGGGTTAATCTTCATTATTGAATCAAAACGTGGGATGGGGTGGTGGTGCTGATAGAGCAGCCTCCTGCCCCAGGTTGCAAAAGGGTGTTTGGAAGGGGTCGCTTCAGAAAAGAATATCAAATCCCCCCTTCCAGGAAGCCCTCTTAGATCTATGGAGTTCTGCTTCCAGCCGCCACAGTCCAATTACCGTAGTCACTTCGAGGGGCAGAAACGCGGAGGCGCCTTCCGTTAAAATCCAACGACATCCATATTTGTTAAAGAGTCAAAAGGGTTAAGAAAAGAGACCAAGCCCTCATATTGCGCCCCAGAAGTATTAAAACTAAACGGGAAGAGAGAGAGAGGGGGGAGAAGAGCACCCCTCCGGTATTATTGCAAGAGACCCTCGCATTTCAGACCCGGGGCCTTACAACTGCCTGTTCCTGAAAGCGACAAATTGTCTACCTTCCTTTGCTCGGAGGGTGAAATCAAACCTTATCTGAGCATCAGAACATGAGACGTACTCAGAACAAAAACATCTCGGAGTCCTTGGAAAGCTCGCCACGGCCGGCTGGAATCCCCTGCGTTTGTGGTCCGGGGGCTGTGGGGGACTGGAAGGCGCAACCCTCTCTCGGATGTGGCTCAGGAGAGGGACCCCACCCCTCCTTTCACTGCTGCTGAACCGGCTCCGGGCTCCTTCTTCTTCTTCTTTTTTTTAAGGGGGGGGGGGAGTGTCAAAAAACGAAGAAAGTCACATCAGCAGTTTCCAGAAGAAAGAAAGTGCGGGGTTGATTATTGACAAAAGGGGCGTTTTCATCCCGCGCAACTTTCAAGGGGTCGTTTGTAGCGAAAAATGCCTACCAGTGGATTTTGGCCCCTTCTTCCCCCGCCCCGCCCTCCTACGCTGCTTTGCTTCTCTTTTCATGTTGAGACACCGCAATGTGCTACGAGGAGCAAGTGTTTCTGTTGTGGCGCTCTGTTTACAGCTTGGCTGCGTGAAGTCATAAATCTTGCCGAGCCATAAATGACAAAAAAAAAAAAGCCTTGGTATGCATAAGAGGCCACCCTGGCCTTAGAGTGCTTGTGGGTTCCTTTTTTAAAAAAAAGTCCCCTCCCCCCTTTGGGTTTGTTTTGGCTTTAAGGTGACATTGCGGTTGCCAGCGGCGCTTTGTACTTTTAACACCTTCGGGTAACGAAGTCCTGTCAATTTCACACCTAGGCATTATCCGGAGGTTCCTTTGAACGTGCTGCGCGCCAAGCGGCTTCTTTTGTGTGGCTTTTGGAGCATCCCCCCTCCTCTGTGGCCCGGCTTTCTTGGGACCCAGAGGCATTCCGCTGGCCGCCGTTAGGTGAACTCGGGTTGAAGGATGGACTGGATTGGGGCGGGTGGGGGAGAGGTGAACGAAAAGAAACGGGAAAGAAGAGAAGGAGCACGGAAAGGCGAGAGCGTCGAGGTCCGCCAAACCAAAACGTTCACACCAGCGACATGCACACACAATATCCCATATGTCTCTGTGAGTATATTTAAGAATGCCTGCAGACGTATTGTCTCTCGGTGTAAAGAAATCTGCGGACTTGTCTAGCTGTCGAGGGGTCTTGGCCAACCCCAACCACAATCCTTCCAAGTCTGGATGGTTGTGAAGGTCCATCGGTTTCCAGCAGAATTGTCTTCTGTTGTGTTGTGTTTAGGTTTTACTCACAAGCAGCCCCCCTCTAGATCCCTGACCAGATTTACGTTTCAAGATATTAGGGAGGGTCGTTCCCGGCGTCCCTTTGCTCTGGAGACAAAAGGCAGGCCATTCGCTTTAGCTGGGTCTGACAGTTGTTAAATGCCTCCTGCATTCGTTTCTAGGAACGCAATGCAAAGCGAACGCCTCCCTTTGACCTTAGAGCTTGGCACTGTGCATGTCGGCTGATCATGTGTGTGGTGTGCCTGGGTATGCATGCGCGGGTTAACTGTCCGGGGAAAGGTGCTGAGAGCCGGTGGACCCTTACATGGGCATCTGGCCGTGGGTACCTCTCGTGCGCCAGTTCCTCATCCCGAAATGCCCTCATTCAATCCTTGGAGAGGAGGGTCCCGATTGGCAGAGTGCCAGGAAGACCAGAGTTCTTTATGAAACATGGGGAGGGGGTGTCCCAGTCCTGAACACCCTCCTCTTAGCCCTCAGCCCTGCCCAGAAGAACCCATCTCCACCAAGCAAGAGCTCAGCCAACATTATGGTCAGATTAATAAAACCAAAACCGCGAGGTCCGGGCAGAGTGACCCTTTTGTGAGGACCCTTGGTCTTCATTAGCATAATCCGCTCGGCCTCCGGTGCCGCCCCGGCGGTCCCCTCGTCCTCTTTCTTCTCCCTCCCTCCCCTTCCCCCACCCCCGCTCCGCCGGCTGGACTGCTTCCCCCGGACTTCCCGAGGCAGCTGCCTTCCCCCAACGGACGCCCCCTTGGGCGTGCAAGGCTTTAGAAGAAGCATTCTCTGCTTTCTCGAAGAGCGGCGTTAGGAGGGACCTTGCTCCTTGAGTCGGGGTGTGTGTGTTGGGGGGGGTGTCTCTCTGATCGCGGCTGGCCTGAGGGGAGGGGAAGTGGAGGTAGGGGCTGGAGCGAGGTAAGGAAGAAGGGAGGGGGTCTGTCGGTCCGAGACGAGCTGGAGAAAGATCCCCTCGCGTGTCCTCTTCCTCTCCCTCCTCCTCCTCCGGATTGAGGCAGGGCTCCTCCTGTCTTGGCTGCTGGTGGGGATGCGTTGAGCCGGTCCCCATCCCGGAGGAGCTGAGGGGCTTGGGCGGGGGGCGGGGGGCAGTGGAGGGGGGCAGAGTCCTGCCCCCAGGGCCGGCCGGGAGCGAGCGACAGTCGCCGAGCCTCCACAGAGCAAATGCTGGCTTCCCCCTCAGTCGTCAGAAGTTAAGGTAAGCAGGCCACAAAATCCGCTGCTATCAGTGGTGAATGGCGGAGTTTATGTCCTGGTGATTTATGACCAGAGACTTAAATCTCGGTTCAAGAAGAGTTCACAGGCTGGAGCTTCCTTCCAGGCAGTGACGGATAGACCCTTTCCACTTCGAGTTCAGGCCGGTGGCCCCTGGCCCCTCCACTTGCCTGACTCCAGCAGGAAATCTTGCGGGGAGAGGCGAGGGCTGGCGGGGGTGGGGGGTGGAGGCGAGTGTGGGGTGGCGACTGGGAAAGGGGTGCTCTCGCGCTTAACCTCTTTAGAGTGTGTGGGGGGGGGGAGGGGGTGTCAGCAAAAACGCTCGGGGTTAGTGTTAGTCTGAGGTCTGGTCCACGGGCCAACGGAGGCGAGGGAATGGGCCCTGAAACTTTGGAGCTCCGGTCCACGAACCAAGGGAGGCGACGGGCTGGGCCCTAGAACTTTTAGGCCCCTTCAAGCTCCCCTCTTCCCCGGGAACTAAATCGACACAAGTCCAAACATTTGGTCTGTGTCCTGGGATATGGGTCCGGACGGAACAGTGGGAGAAAGGGCGGGGTTGTTTGGGAGGCTGAAGGAACGAACTGCTTTGCCTTAATCCAGCCAAACTCTCCCACCCAACCCCCCATCCCTTTCAAGCGGCTTATTAAAAAAGCACTTCGGAACCTTTCTTTGAAAGGACCGATGTAGTCCTTACTCACCCCGAGGCACCCACAAGGCATTAAGCCATTCTATGAGCACTGGCTAGGAATCCCTTCAAGCTCTATGGGACTTACTTCAGAGTAAACACGCACAGGATCGGGCTACCTTGCACCAGACGGAATCTCTTTTTTTGATAAAAACATCAAGAGTTTCCAGAAGAGGTTGTGTCTGCCAAACCAAATTAATTTGGGGCCTCTTTTTGCAGATATCAAGCCCCCTCCCCCTTTCCCCTCTGTAGTTGTAGACTGGCTGTGCTGTATCTGCAAGAGGCGAGTTATCAGGAGGAAATGTTAACCTTGGGAGGTGCAGTTGCATGTAGGGTCTAATCCACAGCCATGCTAGGAGTTTTGCCGCTGACTTTAGCGGAAGCTGGCTTGCTGGTCTCCTTCCCTAGTTGTCTGAACGCCTTAGAACTTTGGGAGGAAAGTGTCGGCTGTTGAGAATGGGAATAACCCTACCTTACTCCCTGAAACTCTTTAGCGTTATTCTCTCCCCCCCCCTCCCCCAGTTATGATTGGTGAGGGCCAAGTCGTGAGATCTAGGAGAGTATTAAGCGGCCTAGGAGGGGAAAGGAGGTTCTAGAAATCGTCACCGGTTTTATATTTTATAGTTGTGTTGCAGAAAAGTCAATAGGCCAGACTCACGCATACAAAATGCAACCCCCTCAAAGCCCGGAAATATGAAGGAACAGAAAGCAACAATAGGCTCTGCCATCCAGTTAAAAGTAAAGTAAAGTCGATTTACTTTCCGACTGGACCAATCGAATTCAGTCCGTGCAGCATCCGCGATCTGGGGTTGTCTCTACCTGCTTACATATTCACATCTTGACTAATAACCACCGAAGGACTTGGTTACTGGGGTTTTTTCTCTCTCTTTTTAATGGAATCAAAGGGCAGCAGGCAAATGTAAAAGAGTGATTAAATAATTCGTCCCCATAAAGTGCCTTAATTTCGATTCAAAGGTTCTAAATTGAAACTCAAGCCCGTACAATTAATTTGAAACAGAGAGAGAGAGAGAGAGAGAATATGATATTGTGTAACTTCCCCTCCAGCGATGAGCCTTGGCAGAGAAGTGTTTTGCTCTGAATGGTGAAGGGACGGTGCAAGCGGGAAGACTAGAGGCGAGGGAAGGTGTGGAGAAATGCGTTTAATTTCTGGCGCTGGAGAGTCTATAAAAAGTTCTTAGATGCTAGATAAGATTTCCATGAATGGGAGCCCATCTCTAGCTGGCAATGCTCAGACAGGTAAACATTGTTGAGTGAGCAGAAAAGATTCGCCTGGGCCGGAGGAGCCTTCTGCGGTTTTGTGTGTCCATTCGCTTCTCTGCAGCCAAATGACCCCCATACATCAAATTACATAGCAGTTCCAAAGACAGAACCTATTATCGTTGAGTTGGTAGGAAAGTTCAAGCCGTGGTCATGGAGATGAACGCTGGTTTTTCAGGTTCCTGGTGTTTGTGTATGTGTGTGTGTGCTTTCCCCCCAATCCATCATGTTTGAACAGGTAGAATTCGAGGGATCTTACTTGGGGGAGGGGAAGGAGATTTCGAAGAACATTTAAAAAGTGCTTATGGTTTTGATGGACTCCCTAAGAATTTATTTCACTTCCCTCAGAATGTAATCTAAGTATAGGCCCCAAAGTACAGAAAGAAACTTCCACACAGAATGGAGGTTTGGAAGACTTGGCTTCATGTGGAGGCTGTTTTGATCCTAGTGTCCAGATTTGTGTCGCTGGTAGGGTCGCAGCATTTAAGCTTAATTTATGCTCAGGAAGTTGGCTGGTTATTACATAGGGAAGTAAGGAGATATCCCTAGTCGATCAGCAGTTTCATTACACGAGTGCCATTATGTGTTACAACGTCGCTTCCTATCAAATATTTTACGAGCTGGAATCCCTCGACGGCAAGAATGTGGGGTTGCCCATGAATTGTGAAATAAATTGTATTCAGAATTGCAGCTATGCTTCCATCACTTTTTTGAAGGGAAGCAAAATTACGACCTCTAAGTTTGTAGCAGGAAAGATCTACCGATTAACCCGATGGTAATAATGGGGGGAGGGGGGAATCTCCCTTAACTGGAACTGTTGGATTCACATGAGCTAGGAGTTCCTTTCTGTGAGAAAACCATAAAATATTTTCAGTACGCGTGTGGGGGGGGGGGGGAGGGGGAGTTCGGAAATCCTAGAAAGCTGGTCTCTCCGAGAGCAGTAAACCACACGGTCCTGGCTGCCAGTAAATCCAAGCAGTTTTTCTGTCGCAACACACTCCGCGCCTCAGGCCAAGTCATGCTGCTAAATATTGCTGACCACTTTTTCTGTTATGGCTTTCATGTCACTTAGCTATTGAAAGTAAGATGGATTTGTACTATTTCTTCACTCTCCTGTGCTTTCCCTACTCCCTAGGTCTACCAGGAGGGGCCATTGGAGGAAAAACGTCACGTGACAGAGGGGTGCCAATGTTATTCTTTAAGGGTGTCAAGACCCTGTCAGTTTGTGAAATAAATATTGGGAAACAACGAAATGCAAAAAGCGACCTACTACGACAGCTCTGCGATCTATGGCGGCTATCCTTACCAAGGAGCAAATGGTTTCGCTTACAATGCTAGTCAGCAGCAATATCCTCCACCTCCTTCTTCGTCGCTGGTGGAAACAGAGTACCATCGACCTGCCTGCTCGTTACAGTCCCCCGGCGCCGGCGGCAGCGCCGTCTCCCACCACAAGGCCAATGAAATCAATGAGAGTTGCATGAGGACCATCTCCGGCCAATCCCTCCAGCCCCCGGTCCTTCCAGAGCCACCCCAACAGCAGCAGCAGCCTCCCAGCCAACAGGCCCCGCCGCAGCCACCTCCACCCCCTTCTGTGTCCCCACCTCAGAATGCCAGCACCAATGCAACCCCAGCCAACGCCACCAAGAGCTCCGTCATGAACTCGCCGACCATGTCCAAACAAATATTCCCCTGGATGAAAGAGTCTCGACAAAACACAAAGCAGAAGAACAGCGGTTCCAGTTCAGGTATGGAAGAAGGAAGGGGAGGGGGAGAAGAGATCGATTGCTATCGAACAAGGGAAGTACTTACACAGACAGACAGCTCCACCACCCAGTTCTTTGGATCCTTCACTCCTAGGTATCTCATTGTGGCAAGACAGGTTTGGAACGTCCCCCAAATATTTCACATGGGAACTGAAACTTAAAGCCTCTTGAGATCCCAAGGATTCTCTTGTTTAAAACATACTTAAAAAAAACACAAAACCCTACCAAACACACCCATCTCACAAGAAAGGAGTGAGAAGGGAAACTTCAGGAGGTTTTACATTACTTATTCCACAATGTGAAGTTTACTAGCTTCCCAGCTCTTCTCCTTGCAGACTATGAGATGACCCTAACAGCCATCTCTGAGTCTTCAACATTCCATAGACAAGCCCATCCCTCCCCTTTCAGCTGGCTTAAAACTATGTCAAGATACAAAGGTCTAGACCTGCCTTCAACCAGCAGCAGGATCTGTGTGCTTGGGGGGGGGGGGCAGGGAGGGCTCTGCACTTACAGTCACAAGACAGTGACCTATCCTAGCTGAAGTGTAATGGAGTAATATAGCTCATCATTATCTGCAGTCAGGATCAATGCTTGGTTTGATATTCATAACTTCTTTTGATTATAGCTCACAGACTGGCTGCTGCCTTAGAAGAGTAGTAAACAAAGCTTAGGGTCCTTTAGCACTTTGTAGGCAGGTCCATAAATACATTATGGGAGGATTATGGTGTTTATCAACAATGCTATTACATAAGAAAACTCAAATCGATGAGAAAAGTATTAGCCTCAGCCTCCCCAGGCATTTGGCTTCTGTTTACCACTTACTTCCTCAATTTATCTTCTGCTGAGAAAATAGATTCTAATTTTTTTGCAAATGTTTTCTTCAATGCATTTCTAATGCTGTTATAGTGGAAAATCAACACTGACATATTTTATTATTTAATATATACAGTGCTCTAAACTATGTGTTTTGAGCATTGCCCCTCCCTTCATAACCCAGTTCCATCTAAATAATAATGGTGGCAGCCCAGTCCTAAACATGTCAAATTGGAAGTAAATCCCAGTTTTCTGGGTCATGGCAACTGAAGTGCAATCAGAGACAGTTGTTCCATTGAATTCTGTGCAACATATACATACAGCTTGATAATAAACCTGCAAAAAAACAAAACCATGGATTCCAGTGGAATTTACTTCCAAAGGAGTTTAGGATACCTGGGACTGAGTGGGCCTTTTAGGCATTTTTAGCTTTCTCTGAGGGGTGCACAAAGCCAAGGCCAAAAATAGTTGTGTGTGTGTGTGGAACCTAAGCAGTGCCTCCTTCTCATGAAAAAAAAATACGCTAAGGCTGTGATCATACACATGAAATGATGCACTTTCAATCCATTTTCAGTTCACTTTTAAACTGGATTTTACTGTGAGAACTGGCAAAATTCAGTTGGAAAGTGCATTGAAATTGGATTGAAAGTATGTTATTTAGTATTGTCATTGCAACCTAAATGATCCAAAATACCCTATTTTAATATGACATCCTAAAATTTGCCTCCAGAGAAAACTTATGGTAGACCAGGCCCTGTGTGTAGATTAATCCCATGGGCCACAGTTATCTTTAACTCACCTGTTCTCTGTTACTGGTTTGTGGAACTGGCAGTTGGAAGCCACAGAGGAAAGAAATCTTTGGAGGATGGCTTTTACCACTGAATTTTACATTTACATTTTCAGTGTATATGTGAGAAATGAAAGTAAAGTGTCCAGAACCCACAGAGGTCAATGAGACCTTTGCATGTGATTCAAAAAAGGGGGGGGGTGTCAAGTATTTTTCTCCCTAAAATCTCCTAAGCAACAAAACAATTCAGCCTACAGACTTCAAAAGGACTTTCATTCAATTACTTGGAAGAAATCCAATTACTGTAGCAAACAACTCTTGATTTGGTGGTTTGGGGACTGACAGTGTGTAACCCCAAAATCTATACCTTTATATCCCACTGCATTTATCTTTTAAATAGAAGTATCTATAGACCTGCATTTCCATTGGTTTTCAATGGTTATATCTCAGGCCCTAAAACGACACCTACAATGTGTATACATTTCTTAAGTGAGTTACTGTAACCTGAGCATTTGGTAGACACAGCAGACCATCTGACTCATGAAACAGTCATTTTTACCACTAGGCCCTGCAATATGTTGGTGCTAGTAGGACAGAGGTTGATTCTTTGTTGCGTGTCCAGGTGCCTCCATACTCACTTTGTTCTTTGTTATGATTTGCATAGGTGAGAGTTGTGCTGGTGATAAAAGCCCCCCTGGGCAAGCTTCATCTAAGAGAGCCCGCACGGCTTACACAAGTGCTCAGCTCGTAGAACTGGAAAAGGAATTTCACTTCAATAGATACCTTTGCAGGCCAAGAAGGGTAGAGATGGCTAACTTGCTAAATCTCACAGAAAGACAGATCAAAATATGGTTTCAAAACCGCAGGATGAAATACAAAAAGGATCAGAAGGGGAAAGGTATGATGACCTCTTCTGGAGGACAATCCCCAAGCAGAAGTCCTGTCCCACCAGCGGCTGGAGGATATCTGAACTCTATGCATTCACTAGTAAACAGTGTTCCCTACGAGCCCCAGTCACCTCCATCCTTCAGCAAGCCTCATCAGAATGCCTATGGCATCCCTACGTCATATCCGGCTCCTCTCAATAGCTGCCCGCCTGCTCAAAAGAGATATACCGGAACTGCAGCAGTGACTCCTGAATATGACCCTCATCCTCTCCAAGGCAATGGTTATGGCAATCCGCATATACAGGGAAGCCCCGTCTATGTTGGGGGCAATTATGTGGATACCATGGCAAATTCTGGTCCTTCCATCTTTGGTCTGACTCACCTCCCTCATCCTTCTTCCACCAATATGGACTACAGTGGGCCAATGGGCAACAATCATCACCATGGACCTTGCGAGCCACACCCGACCTACACTGATCTTACTTCTCACCATCCTTCTCAGGGAAGAATTCAGGAAGCTCCCAAACTTACCCATCTGTAATATATCATCATCAGTTACTACGTGAATCATAAAAAAAAAATTCCCTCTAACGTGTTTTTTTAAGAAAAGAAAAGAAAAGAAAATACTTTAGCCCCCCCCCCTCTATTTTACTTTGTTGTTTTCTTTTCTTTTGGTAAAAAGCGTTTTTCTAGTTTATGTGACGTAGCAATATTTGTTGCTTGAATCGCTCTCTAGTTTCAGTAGTGAATATTTATCTCCTTGAACTCTTGCCTCGTGTCCTCCTTTGAGAGTATGCGGAGGCTTTGTACTTTCACTTCGACTCTTTTATCAAAACAGGGTATATGAACAAATTTTTTCTATCCAAACGGTTCTTAAATGTGAATTTGTTCGTACAGAATTGATCCCAACTGGGGAAGCATTTTTATTTTAATTGCACTTCTTTTAAATAGCGAGAGAGAAATCAAAGGCGCTTGAACAGGGGCTCCCTGGGTGAAAATATTAATACGTGTACGTCTTTCAACGTGTGTATGCTGGTGAACATTCAGATTTATTTATATTTTTTGCAAACTTTGAATAATCTAAGTGTTTAAATTTTTTATTTATCCCCATCTGTTCATATTTATATATATAAAGATATTAAAAAAAAAAACTGTACCCTGAATATTCAGGAGATATTTACCTGACTGTATGTTAGATAGCATACGTAGGGTATATCATTTGAAAAGGAAAAGAGAACTCCTTTATTTAAAAAAAGAAAATGCAATAAAATCTGGAAAGCAAACAACTAGCTGCCATAGGAACAAAAAAACCGGATGTCTGTAACATCAAACTAAACGGGAAATGTGTAAACATGAACAAGAAAAAAAACACCTAAATTTGTTTTGAAAATTATACATTCCTTGCTGCTCACATTCTGAAAAAATAATAATAAAGTTTTTATTCTGAATAATACAGAGTTCAGATACGATCCTTTGCCTTTAAAAGAGGAGGTTGCAGAAGAGAGAGCAGAAGGCAGCGGCCGATCCTGTCAGTTCAGCTTCTGAATACGTAACCCTCCCCCCCACCCCCCGCCCCGGTAGCGGTCCTTCAGTTCTTCCCAGTTGCTTTGGTTGGGCTCCCAAGCCTTAAATAAGCACTCGTCTGTTGCAAACAACAGGCCACTGGAAATATCCAAGATGCGTCGGCCCTTTGCGACCATAGCTGAGGATTTACAGAGTTCTAATATGTATATAGATATTTATTTTTAAAAAGATCCAGCTACAGGCAGTGCAGCGTTTTCTTCTTGTCCTTTTTGGGCCCTGCAGCTTTCACCAAGAATCGGTGGTACAGCCGGTATCTGGAGCTCAGGTGCAGCCGCTTTGGCGAGGGAGTCTCCTCTGGAGGCCTCCGCTTTGGCTGGGTCTCGCTTGCAGGCTGTTCTCCTCTCCCTTCGCCATGTTGGGCTCTTTCTGCTGCTGGGAAAGGGCAGCCGTTCCCTGGAAGCAGCTTCTTCTCGCCTCCGCGCTGAAGACCTTGGGAAAAGGCCCGGCGCCTTCTTACACCCACACTTTTCCTCCTGGGGTCAAAGTGGACAATTCAGTCACTGTTTACAAGGATAGATTTTTTTTTAAGGCAGAAATGCAAGAAAAAGGCGGCAGAACAAAGAATAACAGTGAGACCGGTGTAGACTCATATTTGGGATGGCACGCATTCAGGACGCCTTTGCTCCCAAGCAGAATGCAATCTGTCATCTCCAGATTGAAGGAAGACCTTCAGGAGTCATAAATCAGGCCTGTGCGCCAGGCGAGCAGGCCCTCCCCGGGGGTGAAGAAGAGACCGGGGTTGCTCCCGGTCCTTTTCTCCACAGACTGCGCTGCTTTCATCTACTGTTTCAGAAACCGAGATTTTAAAAAGAAAATAATAATAAGTTTGCACATTTTGCTTATATAATTCGCAGCCCACTCCCCCACCCACCCCTTCGAGATTGGGTGGGGGAGGGGAGATAAGAGAACTCCTTCTTCACTTAGAGACAGAGATTTGGGGGTGGGTTTTTTCCCTTCTTTTTTTTTTTTTGAAAGAAAACAGCTACTTTGCTTATAGCTTTGGTTATATCTCTAGAAAAATTGTTCCCAGAAGGACCCCCGGGGTCCGATCTGCCTTAAGGAAACCTTCCAACAAAGATAATTTTTAGGGCTTGGAAAAAAGATTGGTTGGTTTGTTCCCCACAGATAGAAAAGAGACCTTAAGATTTGAAGATTATTTCTTAATTTCGATTGATTTTGGAATTCTGGGACTTGAGGATGTTCAATGCTACTTTCCTAGATGTTTTACTTTTTAAAAAATTTTGTCTCAAGAAAAATGTCGCCATATTGGTTTCCTTTTTTGAAATATGATCTGTCCTCTTTTCCCTCCGTCTAAGAATCGTCCTGGTTTCATGTTCCAATAATATCGCCCCCAATAAATGAAACCGAGTTCTAATGTTCAAATACACATTTTTTCGGCATTCTTTGGCATTCTATACATACCTTCCTGCTTCCACCGAGGAAGCTCCGTTCATATCTACTGCTGCGCGCTGCCAAACGAGCACGGGTTGCCCGAAACCTTTTTAAAACGTGATCATATTTAAAAGAGGCTTATGATGGAAAAATCAATGTGAAGCTCCGAGATGTCGCTTTTGGAGAAAGATGAAGTGAAAGCGGATGATGGAGGATATTTCCCTCGTCAAAACCAATGCCAAAGAGGATGCCTTCTAGCAGGCATCAGGGGCGAGTAAGCAGCTGGTCTGGGCACAGGAAGCCCACCTTCCAAAGAGGACCGACAAGGAAAAGGCAGCGGCGTCCTCCTTTCTGTCTTCTTGCAAAGGCACCTCTTCAGGCCTTTCCCTTCCTGCAGCAAATATTTCATCCGCCTCTGATTTTTTTTTTTAAACAGCAAAAGATTTCTCCACGCAGCCCTGCAGGCAGGTATACTCTTGTTTATGTCTCAGAATGTATTTTTGCATGATTTTTTTTGTTTGGTTTGGTTGAGCACCCCAATAGAAAAAAAATTCTTTGTTCCAGGTGTTTTTTCTATTAGACAGCCCACCACAAAATGCTCGGAATAGCCCTCCCACACGGATTTGACTTACAAAGGCTTTCTGAACTGAACCCCCCCTTTCCCACTTGCCTTTCCTCCTTTTGGGTTACCTCCCCCGCCTCTAGTCCATTTCACTTTCAGCCCTCATAGTCTAGGCAGAAATAAAGAGGGGAGGGGGGAATCTAGGATGGTCGCTGTTTTAGGGCCATCCGAAAGAGCTGAGGTCCCCATCCTGAATACTAAAATCCCTTTTAGGGAGGAGGAAAAGAAGAAACAGCTCTTGTTTACTTGCGTTTCTTGCTCTTTCTCTCTCTTTCCCCCCTTCTTTTCTCAGCCACATTTGATGCAGGAAAGAGCAAGAAGCCTGAAATGTGTTCTTAAGGGCCAGAAGCTGTCAAAGCGTTTGGCCAGGAAGATTGATCGCGCCCAGGCTTCAGCGGAGCTTTGTTTGGAGTAAAAGCAAGAAAATTAAAACCCCTCTAACATCTCCAACAGCATGTATATTTGTAAGGCATCCTCCCTCCCTCCCCCTTCCACAGCTCTTAAAGAAGTATTAAATGACCCCCACCTCCCCATCTACATTTTAGGTTACAAATATTACAATATTCTAGCCCCTCCCCCACCTGTGATCCCTATGAGGAGGTGTTATTTGCTTAAAACTAAAACGATGGGTGCTTTTTTTGGGGGGGGGGGGGGTCAGTTTCACTTAAGCTAGCTGTATAATGACCAGTTTATTATCTTAACCACTTGCCAGCCATTCTCACGATTCATCTCGGCAGTCTAAATAGACTCAAAGGTAGCGGATGCACTTTTGGCTTCATTGGAATACATAAATATAAAAATAGAGCCACCTCGTTTTCTTTCTCTCTCCCCCTCCCCTTCCAGAATGCTCTCTCCCCCAAATCATAGGACTGCTGGCCTCTGCCTTGGAGAAGAGGAAGCCGGTCTGGTTTCCATCGCCGCCTTATGATTCTTCTCCTCGCCTCCAGGTCTCTCCACCTTTCTGTCCTTACCTTTTTCTTTTTTGGGGGGGGGGCTATTGTAAAGATATTTTCCCCTAAATCGTGGGCAGGTTAAACTAGCAAATGAGAGGGTCGTGTGCCCCTAATAATATGGGTGGAACAAAAAGGGTTAGTCGGCTTTCAGCCGTTTGCAGCATTTTTTTTAATAAAAGAAAAAGGCATTGGCTTTTGACATATTTTATTGGTATCGAAAATACCCCGGCCAGCTTTGCTGAGGCTACTTAACCACAATGTGTCAGCAGATTCCAGTGATCTAGTTAATGCTTTAGATGTTGTTTTGTGATCCCCCCCCCCTCCTGGAACCCCTCTTTACAGTCCCCGGGTCGAGTGGAAATATCTCTGTTTGGATCGTCCACCTCTGTCAAGCCGACTGCAGGGGAAAGTCTCCAGCCGCCGGGCTGCGTTCTGTTCCTCTTCCCATTGGAGCCCAAAGGCTGTGGAAGGAATTCCTTCGACACAATAGCTGGATGCAGGGACCGGCGGTCAATTGTTTTCCCTACTGTACACCCAGTTGACCGGGAAGGGAGGTGGTGGCGTCCAGATCCCAGGTTGGGAGCAAGTAAAAGGGGTGGGGGAAGAACCCCACTCCTATTTCTAAAAGGAAGTGGTTATTCCTGATTTGGTGGGGGGGGGGCGTTAAAAGCAAATCCAGGCTAGCCCCACTGTTTGGCATCGCTGACCGGGTGCAACTTCCAGCGTGTCTGAGATGTGGGGGCCGGTGGTGTCAAAACTTTGAAGAGTAATGGATTACTTTGTTAATGACTCAAGGCGTCAGATTGAGGTGCTTAAATGATTTGTGAGGTGCAAAGCGCTTGCCTGACAGTCCCAAACAATGAGAGAGGAGCGTGCTTGGAGGAGAAGGGGCAGGAAGGAGCCCACCCGACGGAGGAGCTCGGCGGCGGCGGCAGCAGCAGCACACAACTACCACAAGGCAACCACAAACACACACTCGCACCCAGATATCCGTCCAGATTAGGAGGCGAGAGGGGAGAGAGAGAGAGAAAGAACTGGGCAGATAGCCGCCTCCCCACCCACCCCCCTTTAAAAAGTGTAAATAATGGCTTTCTGGCCCCCAATGAGGCGTTCCTTCTCGACTTTTTTGGATCAATCAAACAGACAGTGGCTTCTTTTGATTAAAGCCCAAATTGTCATTGGGCAGAGGCAATCATGTGACAGCCAATTCGGTCCAATTTCAACCTTGTCTCCATGAATTCAATAGTTTAATAGTAGCACGGTCCCCATACGGCTGTAATCAGTGAATTAGAAAAAAAACACCCCACCAGCGATCTTCTATGATATTTTTTTTCCTTTTCTCTCTCTCTCCCTCTTCCTTTCTCTCCCTCTCTCGCTCCCCCCCCCCCTTTCCTGGGCCTTGCTCCCCCCTCCCCCTCCCAGAAGCGCTAAATAAGAGGGAACTTTTTCTCCAAGGGGGCTGCGAGTTGAAGGCCATGAATTTCGAATTTGAGCGAGAGATTGGTTTTATCAATAGCCAGCCATCGCTCGCTGAGTGCCTGACATCTTTTCCCCCTGTCGGTGATACATTTCAAAGTTCATCAATCAAGAACTCGACGCTTTCACACTCGACACTGATTCCTCCTCCTTTTGAGCAGACCATCCCCAGCCTGAACCCAGGCAACCACCCTCGCCACAGCAGCAGCGGCCGCCCCAAGCACAGCCCCAATGGCAGCAGCGGCAGCCCTGTGCCAGCCGGCGCTCTCCAGCCTCCGGAGTACCCCTGGATGAAGGAGAAAAAAGCCTCCAAGAAATCTGCCCTGCCGCCGCCGTCTTCGGCCTCCGCCACTGGACCAGCTTGCCTGAGCCACAAAGGTCAGTTGAAAGACTTTGCCGCACATTCAGCCTTCCAAGGGGCTTCCCATTTCACCCCCCCCCCTCCCCGCCACGCCGGTCCTCGGCTTCCCAACTTAAGAGATTTGAACTGGGTTTCTGGAGGAAGAGCAAACCGGTGGGGTCCACAGCCAGAGAAATCAGAATAGCCCCCCAACCCTACCGCCAGCCCACCCCCCAGCAAAGTTTCTTTCCCCTAACTTGTTTAGCGTGGGATGATTTATTTGAGTTGGAGGTGACCTCCTCTTGTCTCCCTGTCCCAGAGTTGGGATATTTGACAGTAATGAAGAGTGATAGATTGCTCTTGCTCAGCTAAGCAGCTGATGCATTAATTATAAATTGTTGTATGGCTAATATCAAAGTTTGCTCGGGGATGGGTAGGTTGGGAGATGGAGGTAAAGCGTTGCCTTGAGCTCAGGAGAAAGGGGGTCCAAGGGACCGGGCGCACAAGAGTGCAAAACAATGGATTTACTGCATTCAAGGGCGGCCATTTTGTTGCAGTTGAGATTTTTATGCTTTACAGAGAAAGAGAGAGGGTTTGAGTTGTCCCCCCCCTCCTTTTCTCCTACCATCCCTTCCTCAACATGTCTGGAGATTTCCAAATCTCCGATTTCGCTTTTTGATGTCTACATGATTGTTGTTGTTTTTTACACAGAATCTCTTGAAATCCCTGATAATGGTAACGGTGGTTCTAGGAGGCTGAGGACTGCTTACACTAACACGCAGCTTTTGGAGCTGGAAAAGGAATTTCATTTCAACAAGTACCTCTGCAGACCAAGAAGGGTGGAGATAGCCGCCCTCCTGGATCTGACCGAGAGGCAAGTCAAAGTCTGGTTTCAAAACCGAAGGATGAAGCACAAGAGACAGACCCAATGCAAGGAGAACCAGAACGTGGACGGGAAATTCAAAGGTTTAGAGGACTCGGAGAAAGCCGAAGAAGAAGAGGAGGAGGAGGAGGAGGAAGAGGAGGAGGAGAAATCCCTCTTCGAGCAAGCCCTCAACAATGTCTCAGGCGCTCTTCTGGAAAGGGAAGGCTACACTTTTCAACAGAACGCCCTGGCACAGCAGCAGGTTCCGTCTGTCCACAATGGAGACTCCCAAAGTTTCCCAGTTTCGCCTTTAACCAGCAATGAGAAAAATTTGAAACATTTTCAGCACCAGTCACCCACTGTTCCCAACTGCCTGTCAACAATGGCCCAGAACTGTGCAGCCGGCCTGAACAATGACAGCCCAGAGGCCCTGGACGTCCCTTCTTTGCAGGACTTCAGCGTTTTCTCCGCAGATTCCTGCCTACAGCTCTCCGATGCCGTCTCCCCCAGTCTGCCAGGATCCCTCGACAGTCCTGTAGATATTTCAGCTGACAGCTTTGACTTTTTTACAGATACACTCACCACAATTGACTTGCAGCATCTGAATTACTGAGAAAGGACAGACCTGCGCTCGCCAAGGGTTATGCTATCTTTCTTTCCTTTCTTTCCCCCCTCTTTTTGGGGGGAGGGGAAAAAGAGCGAGGGAAAAGATGGTTCGATTTAATATCTTTCCCTTTTCCTGGTCAGTATTTTCTTTTTTATTCTTTCCCTTTTTGATATATAATGTGTTGGAGAGCCATTTTTGCCGTTTTTCTATGACTTCCCTTTTTTTTTTAGTTGTGTTCAATATAACCTAGTCACATTCTAGGTCCTCCTGTGAAAGCAATATATAAGGCCTGCAAGAAAGTGATCGTATCGAACTCTCTCTTCACTTTCTTTTTATTTTTGTATGACATTAGGATGCGTTGTCATAAGTATTTTTGGTAGAATAAATTCTTGTTTGCTACAAGCACTTTCCTTATCTCTCTCTCTCTCTCTTTATGCACAAGGGATTCTCCCCCCCCCCCACAAGCCTAAATTCCGCAATAAAACCAAACAATTCGGTCACCAGCTCTGCCCTTTTTCATTAGAAATATATTTATTACAGGGTAAGCACCTGCAAATATTTTATTTTCAAAGTTCTCAACAGAAAAACAAAAATGCCCCCCAAGGGTCCACCCTCTCAACTTACACATTAGAATCTAAGATCGGAAACAAGTTAAGATCTTTATAGGCTGTAACTTATGTGCTTGTGAGTTCCTGAGGGTTTGGGGTTTTTACTAATGTTTGGCGAGAAGCCGACTAGTCTGCCTTGCAAGTTACAGGCGCTTGCATCTACAGGCTGCGCCAAACAACCAGCAATTTAATGCGCACATGTCTTTTCCCATTATTGAAAGCTTCTATCTATTCCTTTTGCCATGTCTCTGGAGGGAGGGAAGTTGCAGGGAGCCAGCATTTAAATGCCCACAAAGATTTCCCAGACGTCCAAAGATCCAGAAACAAGAAACCTAAGAGAGAGGAAATCAGGAAAAAAGTATTATTATTATTATTAGTAGTAGTAGTATCATTATTTGTACAATGCACGAAAAATTTACATATTTTCAATTATCTGTTCCTTACAAAAGGGTTAGAGAACGAAAGCTGGTGGTTGTAGGAAAGGGGACTCAAGGACGGAGAAGGGGAAACTGGGCTAACAAGTTCACCTTTCAGGAGACCAGAACAAGGGATCCAATTATAACAACAACCGAGAGTTCCCTGCTATTAACTGGGGCTGCGTGCCTGTTCTCGAACCCGCTTTCAGATGTCCAAATGCGGTTTACTTTGTGTGCCTCAGCCCCTCTGTGTGCTGCGGGTGCCAGCAGGCAACATCTTCCCCGCGCCTGAATGTCTAGATGCCCAGAGAAGAAGACGGCTGTAGAGCCTCCGCCAGGGCTCTGCATGCACCGGTTTCCCTACTTCCCTTTGTGTTTATTTTGATCGTGGTTTGCTTCCCTGCTTTGCACCCCATCTAAGTGGGGTGGCGCTGAGCTGCGTGGGTAATAGCTGGAAGGATTGGATGCAATTCTTCCTAAACTCATAAATCAAACGCGTTCTGTGAATGAGAATGTCATCAAAGAGATCAATTGCAGGAACACATGCACAAATAAAAACCCTCTTACGTATTTGCTCGGGCTGGGGATCCCCGTCTAAAACCATTAAGTAGAAGGCGGTTAGTCATAATTCATTTTTATTGCTCTGTTAAAACAACAGCTTGGCTAAGCTTCAGGTGCGGCAGGGAATCCCGGGCCTCTGCTCTCCCCCGCCCGCCCCACTTGATGCTTTGCCTGCTTTCAAGCTAGAGGTAGAGTTGCATGGGGGGAGAGGGCAGTGGGGGCGCTTTTTCGTTTCCAGAGGAGGCAGCGTGGGAAGGGGGGTTGTATTCAAAGAGCAAGAGACAAACACTCACCCCGCACCCTTATCCCAGTCGATTTCCTCTCGGTATTGAAACAAGCTCTAGAGTTTTCTTGTCTTTCAACAGCAAAAAGCCTAACCCTTCTTTCTCAGTTTAAAGGCCTGAGGAGGAAGATTTGGGTTTTTTCCCTGATGTCCTGTGACGGGGTGGGGTGGGGGGCTACATCGCTGGCTTCTCCCGGTTCAGAAAAAACGAGATGAACCGATACAACAAAGGCGGGTGTAGGGGAGGGTGGGGGAGGGGAAAGCGAGGAGCAGGCCTGGCTGTTTGGGAAACACCGGGCAGGGCAGGGGGACTGCGGGCTCTGTGCGGGTGGATGGAAACTTCGGGTGGTTCGACATCGGAGGCAACATTTCGATCTCTGCCCCAGTCCTTGCCCCCACCCAATTCTGTAAATTCTTGCTATTCTAGAAACCCGAGGGATTGTATTGGCCTCAGAATGCAAAGCATTAGGCAAGAGACAATATAACAAAAGGGGAGCAATGCAACAAAAGGGGCGGAACAATGGCGGAGAAACGGAGGAAGGGAAACGTTTAAGAAAGGAGGGGAGGCGATCAGGGAAGAGAGAACTCATGCAGGAAAGGGATGGATGGAGATAGATAGATAGATAGATAGATAGATAGATAGATAGATAGATAGATAGATAGATAGATAGATAGATAGATAGATAGATAGATAGATAGATAATCATCTAGGCCCACATTAATTTATCATTTTTTCTGGTTAATACGTGAAAGAGTTAACTCTTAACTATATTTATATAATATTGTCCTAGGCAATATACAACCATTCGTCTGGAATAGGGATATAGAAACATTCAGTCTATAGGTGAGTTTAATCGTATAAATAGCAATTTATTATCTTATCCTAAGGCTGTTGAATTTGTGATGACTCCATTCACATCTATGGGATTTAGGCCCAAGCAGTCGTGCATGAAAATCAACTTGGTCAGTGGTGACATACTTATGTTTCCCCTATATTCATTTACCTTTTTATACTCCTACCAATACGTAGAAATATAAGGACGAGGAAGCTAAGAGGGAATGTACACGACTCAGTCAAAGCTAACTTTTTTTCAAAGTCCCATTGGGTTAGGTGAATTTTATAGACTGAACATATTTCAGTGGGGATTTTTACCCAATTAGCGCTCACAGAATTGCAGTTTTAATGCTTAACTGACTGAATTGTTGTGGCTGTTGATCCCTTTGTAGGACAAGAGGACCCAGGAAGTTGAGAGCAACTCAGGAGGCAGCCTGATCTAAATTGGTAGCATTTTAGGAAATAATAAAACCAACATTCTAGTTTAATGGACAATTGTACAGTTTGGGCTTCCTTTATTGATCTACTGAGATCACGAAAAAAAAAAAGGCATGAGTATAATAGAGCTACAGTCTTTCATGGAGGAAATAATGCTGGATAGGTGAGAGTAGAAATCAGCCTATGTACACACGAAGTTCAGTCGCCTTAACAGAAAGTTCACATTCCTCATTCTTGTCTTTTCTGTTTTATGCCCACTACTGTGCAGTTTATCTTCTCTGCCAGTCTCGTGTTTCTGTACAGATTTAAACTTCTATCCAATTGCCAAGTTCTCTGCGGGCTGACCCCTGTTAGATCCTATGTTCCAGCTGTAAGCCCAATAAGATCCTGGGTGACTCTCTGGGGTGTAGGGGATGAGAACCGGGCTAACGGGCTTTATATCCTGGGACAAAAGAGACTGGAGGAGCCAAGAGAAACTAGAGGAAGCGGCTTCCTCCCACCGCCAGCCGGGTCTCTCATTCACCCCCCCCCCCCGCGGCTGGGAACCAGAGCAGCACCCCAATGACCAAGAAGCAGGCTGTGGCCCCCTCGCCCCTCTGCTCAGTCCCCGCCCCTTAACCGCCGGCCGTGGCATCCAGTTTGACGCACATCCCCCTAGATCGCCTGTTTTGAAACAGAGCGGAGGATCCAAGGGTGGGGAAAGGGAGGGGGTGGTGGAGGAGAGGCCGCTGAAACAAGCAAAGGTTGTAAAGGAGGGAGGGGGAGAGGGAGAAAGTGAAGGGGAGGGAGAGGCCGGCGGGGGTTTGCACAGGCGCTCTGCGGGCTTGGCAGAAGAAGCGCTGGCGAGAACCCGGGCAAGCTTCCTTGGCCACCTTGGCCAGCGCTGCCACGGATCTCGCGGGAAGGCCGGAGTGGCCCCGGCTGCGGCGGCAGGCGAGGCAGTGGCCGAGTCCCCTCTGCTTTCTCCTGGAGCCCCTTCTCGCCATTCCCGGGAGGCATTCCTACCGCCGGACAGCAGCCCCCCCTGCCCCAGCAGCCCGCCGCTGCAACAATGGCGCTGCAGCCTCGCCGAGAGCCTCATTGCCATGCAAATCGCTGCTGCCGCGAGAGGCTGACCCAAGCAGCGCCTTTAACTCTTGCGGGGTCGCCAGCCCGCATCGGCCACTGCAGCTCCCCCCGCCCCTGCCCCAAACCCTCCTGTGACACGGGGGAAGGGAGCAAGTCCAAGCCCGCGGGGGCTGGGGTTGGAGTCCCGGGAGCGAGGCGCCCTCGCAGCCGCCGGAGCTGCCCACGTCCGCTCGCTTACCTGCTGGCCCTCCATCCGCCCAGGGGCAGCCCCCTCCGGTGGCGGCTCTGTGCCTGCCGCCGCTGCCGCTGCCGCTGGTGGTGCTGGCGGAGGCTGAGCGCCGGGGCTCCCACACGCTGCCTCTCTGGCTGGGCTCTGCAGCCCCCGCGCGCTGTTGACGGTCGGCAGGGGGAGGGAGGGAGGGAGGGAGGGGAGGTGGCGGCGCGTCACCTTGATGGAGGAGCGCTCGGAATTTAAATGCCACCGCCCGGGTGATCCATCACCAGGAAGGCACAGGGCAACTTGGGCAGGAGGCGCTGCCATTGGCTGCCGCCCTCACGTGGCCGCCGCCTCACTGTACATTCATATCATTTTTCTTCTGGCCCCCATGGAGGAAGTGGGGAAGTTGGCACGGTCACCCAGGACTCCGAAGAGCCGGTCAATCGGTGATAGATGGACACGGCGAGGATGAATTCCTTCCTCGAGTATCCGCCGGTCCTCAACGGCGGCGGCGACTCTGCCACTTGCTCGTCCCGTGCCTATCACCACCACCACCATCACCACCACCACCCCGACCATGGGATTACAACCACTTTCCAGTCTTGCGCTGTCAGTGCCAACAGCTGCAGCGGGGACGAGCGCTTCCTGGTGGGCAGGGGGGTCCAGATAAGCCCCCACCCGCACCATCCCCACCACCAGACTGGGGCTTACCAGCCTCACCCCAGCCTGGGGATGTCCTATTCGCACCCCAGTTGTGGGCCAAGCTACGGCGCGCAAAACTTCGGCGCCGGGGGCTACAGCCATTACCCTCTCGGCCAAGAGGCAGAGATTAATGGGGGCTACCCCCAGTGCGCCCCTGCGCTCTACTCGGGAAACGTCTCCTCCCCACTGGTTCAGCACCCTCAGAGCTATTCCGGGGGTGCAGTGAGTTCGGCTCAGTACCTCCCCCACGCTTATGGAGACGAGCAACAGAACTTGCCCCTCACGAGTTACAGCCACCCCTTGTCCCCTCTGCACTCAAGCCATCAGGAGACCTGTGGCTCACCTTCTTCGGAGACCTCCCCTCCAGCCCAGACCTTTGACTGGATGAAAGTGAAGAGGAATCCGCCTAAAACAGGTTAGTCCTCGCCTCCCACACTTCGAAAAGTTTTCCCCCTCTCCTTTGCTTGTAGGCAGATGCCCGTGCCCTTCAACCTGATGGAGCAGACGTCAGAAGAAGCGATTTGCTCTGGATCCTGAATGCTAACTGAACATAGCATGGTGTCATTGGGGGAGGGTGGGTTTTAAATAATAATAATAATAATAAAATTGGGTGCTCCTTCTGGGCTTACTTTGAGTCGTACATTCCCCTTTCCCAGTTCCCCTTTCACCTTAGCGGGAGTGTCGAATCTTGATTATCAGTGCTGCGCATTTGCGAGAAATGCATGTGATTTGCTTCGGAATCCACCTGTTTACGACTGGGCCACCAGGGTCTCGACCGCTGCTCTCGATCGCTGTACCTGTGCGCGCGTCCCTATTGATTCATGCGACCTACAAATCCTTGCTGCTGCTTAATGAATCCTATTTGCGTGTTTGCAGGCAAAGCTGGCGAGTACGGCTATGTCGGCCAGCCGAACACGGTCCGAACCAACTTCACCACCAAGCAACTGACGGAACTGGAGAAAGAATTCCACTTCAACAAATACCTGACCAGGGCCCGCAGGGTGGAGATCGCGGCTTCATTGCAGCTGAACGAAACCCAGGTCAAGATCTGGTTCCAGAACCGCAGAATGAAGCAGAAGAAGAGGGAGAAGGAGGGCTTGTTGCCCATCTCCCCCGCCACCCCGACCGGAAGTGAAGAGAAAGCAGAGGAGTCCTCAGAAAAGTCCAGCTCGTCTCCCTGTACCCCGTCACCAGCTTCCTCTACCTCAAACACTCTGACTACCTCGAATTGAACGCTGCTGCTCCGTCTGTCGCAGTCTTTCAGGCATAACACAATCCCACGCACTGTTTGATTTGTGTTCAAAATAGCTTTTTAAAAATGTCTCGGCAGATCCCCCTCCCCCACGAGTTTCCTGTTGGTTTCCAGAGACTTTATACTCCGAAGCTTACTCAACTGAAGTCACCCCCATATGTATCTGGGTTTCAATGGAATTGACTTCTAAATTAAGAAAGGCAATCCAGCCTCAGCTAGCCAGGCCTCAGCCGTAAGCAATGGAGTGGGGGGGATGCAGTGCAACCATTTGCACCTAGGAAGCAAGTTGATTTCTTTGGGGCTTTGTTCCCTGGTTAAAATATAGAGGATTGGTGCATTTAAACCTCGTTTAATTTCATGGAGTTTAGCTACTGCTAGCCTCGGCTGGATTATGCCCTGTGCGTTTAGGATCTTAAGCATTTAGTAGGTTCTATTTAACATACTGATATTGTCCTATATTCAGTATTACTCTTCCACCTCAAGCCCCATGGACCAGGATCTATGTCTCTATTCATCTCTAGACCATTTGTGGGAACAATCATAAGTATCTGATAACTCGGAATAAAGTTACCATGGAAGGCAACCTAGAAGGAAGCAAAGACAAGCGACGTGGAAAGCATACAAAAAATAATAATAAAGTCCATGAAGAGATGCACTATTGAAAGCGTTTACACGAATTCTATCACCCTCTAATTTAAAGTCTCCCTTTTTTCCTTGTGTGTTTGTTTGTTGGTTGTAAATACTTTTGTCCAAGAGATTTATCTTTTTACGGATTTTCTAGAAACGTTTAGATAGATTATGAGCTTAAACAGGGTGGATGCATTCTCAACTTGCTTCGATTTTATACCGAATAAAGTGAGGATGCTACGAACCAAAAGTGTTCAACTTAATCAGATACCTCAAAAGAAAAATCATAGACTACTATTATTTCTTCGAAGGAGCTAGAAAAATAAAGTCGAAATTGCACTAGGTTTTTCTAAACCTTGTTTGATGTCTGCCCCCCTTTACCCTTCCCCCTCCCAAATCTGTGCTGGGTGATTCATGCCCTATTAATATTATTTTTGAAAAATTAAAACCCCACCTCCCTGCCTATTTTCTCATTCACCTTTCCTGAAACGTCGTCTTTCCAGACTAATTCCCAAATGTGATGAATGGCCAAACGAATGTATTTTTTTTCTTTCTTTCCAGTGATTCGTGTGTGGAATTTTGCATGATGCACAAAGCTTTGATGTACTAAGTTAACACTGAGTTCTATCAGTTGTCATTTGTGATGGAATACCTTTCTGATTTTTTATGTACAATCATTCATGGTTCTGAGATTCTGTGTGTGTGGGGGGGGAAGAAGCTGGAATCCAGAGCAGAATTTTACGGGTCCTACAAATCTCTGTAATAAATATATTAATATCTCAAGTTCTTGGCTTCGGTCTGTTTGGGTCCGCGCTCTCCTGTACTCTGCCCACCTCGAATTCTTGGCTCCTTTTGAGAGACCTGTATATAGAACCCCGAGAGCCGGCAAAGCAGGAAAATTAATCAAGAGAAGGAGAGGTCCTTGTTTATCCTTCGCTGTGCGAGAAGGAGGGCAGGAGAACCCGAGCTATTTTTGAATAACCCTTGCGGGAACTTCCTGGGTCAAGTGCTAACCTTTTCACCCCGAACTGAATATTGACCTATGTGTAAACAGAGTCCTCTTCAAAAGCAGAAGCTGTCTTCAGCCAGTCTTTCCTCACATCGCGAGCCCTCAGTTAAGAGAGTCACGATTCATTATCCTCAGATATAAAGCTGTCCAAGTAACCCAACGTCACTCCGTCCCTTCTAAATCGTCACTGACATCTTCAAGGGACAAAGCATCGTAAAGAGAGAGAGGGAGAGAGAGAGAGAGAGATCCTGTTTGCACAGCTCTGCTTCCCGCTCTCCTTCCCAGGTGTGCACCCGCGGTTGTTCTTTCAACCCGAACCAATTTCTTCCTGATATGTAAAACAAGTTCAGGCAGGTGCATTTCAAGAACCTTCTGAAAAACCTTGAGAACAAGTTAATAGATCTGTAAGGAAAGGCAGGCGCAACGGAAACTGTCCCCCTCTCCTCCCCACACCCTTTCTGGCCAGCCTGCAAAGACGTGTTCTAGTCATCCTCGAAACACCCGAGTGTTCTCTTTTGCAACTGACCCCTGCCAATTCCAAACGTGCCGACAATTTCCTTCGGCTTTAAAAAGCAGCCTGTCTTCCCAGCGGCTCCAGAAAGCGGTGGGCCTGGAAGGCGCCTCCACTCACTGCCTTCTCTGCGGCTGGCGCGTCAGGGCAATCCTTGGCAGCCGGGCGCATCGGCCATATCAAGAGAGCCCGGCCAGGCCTGGGCAGTGGCGCAGGGCTGTCTCCAAAGGGCTCCCCGGGCTGCCTGGCCACTTCAAAGAGGGAGCTTTCATTTCATCCTGTTGCTTTCTTTCCATCCTCCCCCCCCCTCCCCGGGGTCGGTCCCATCTTCTACTTTTTACCTTTTGTTGATCAGGGAGAGCCAAACAGATGGCCTCCCGCCAGAGACTTTCAAGTCAGCCAAGTGGCATCTGCATGCCAGTGGGGCTGATCGGAATCTCGGAGAATTTGCTTTAACCAAACACATCTGACCGCGCTGCGCTTTATTCTCGCCGGCTGATGGTGGAACCGGCAGGAGAAGCCACAAAAGAGAAAGCCCCTGAACTCCGCGACCTGGGTCTTTGGCCACCCATCCAGGAAGGCCGCCCTCAGCCAGCGCCCTCGCAGGTGTTAGGAGAGACAAGAGCAAGCACCACGGTCCTGATGTAATACTTGAGAAGAGGTTATTGGGGGAAACGGCTCTCGTGAACCTGTGAAGGGCAGGCACCTGCCCCGACACTATGCTTCCATTAATACTTCTCTTAATAAGGAAAAGAAGAGTTCGACTCACAAACAAATCCTGTCCCGGGTTTACTTCCCAAGAAACAAGCGTTAGACTGCAGCCTTGCGCGCCTCTCTCTCTCTCCTGGCCCCCTTAAAAGGAATATGTGTCTTCAGTCACACAATGCAATGCTAAACCGAGCTACACTCTTTTAAAGATACCGAAGTCAGTGGGTTTGTTCATACTGTTTAGGATTGCCCTGAAATTTACTAGGAGGGAGGCTTCAAGCGAAGCCAGTTCTGGAGCCATTCGAGGAATTGCTAGAGAAAACCGTCCTTTCCAGAAGAAACCAGACCCTTCGCGTTTTTTGTTTTTGTTTTTAAGTACAGATTACGGATCCGAGGGGGTCGACAGCCGATTAAAACACTTGACACCAACCCCAACCCCCCCCCCAAAAAAACCCACTAACTAGAACTCCTGTTCACTTCCACGGGGTTTAGTTCCAGAAAAGTGGCGCGAGGTCGGGTGTTAGCAGAGGGGACCTCTCATCCATTAACAGCGCTCCTGTGGAGACTGCAGGAGGATCTCGAGGGTGAGCTCAAGGGCATCTCCCTGGATTAAAGAAAGCGGGGGGGCACTCTCGGATGGAAGCAAAATGATATCCTGGACATGCCTTGTCTGAGATAAGATGAGGCAGTTCTGACTGCAGATGGTTTCTTTTAAGGAATCCGCATTTCTTTTCTGGGCAAGTGAATGGCTCAATCGATGAATCACGACCATGAATCAATGACGGCGTCACATCCTCTTTATTAGATATGGAAATGTGGAAGAAGCTCTCCCCCCTCCCTTTCTCTCCTCACTGTGCCAAAGGGAGGTGGAGTAATAATAATAATAATAATAATAATAATAATAATAATAATAATAATAATAATAATAATAATAATAATAATAATACCACCCTCCACATGTCCCGACTCGCTAGGTTCATTTTTAATTCCAGCCTCTTGAAAGCGTTTTTCCCCCTGCCACTCTAATGTCAAATGAGGCTCCACTCCCACCCCCCGAGTTTATGTCTCACTTTTGATGTTCAACTTTAAAGTTTACTTTTGGAGGCAACATTGAAATGCTTGGTTGGTGTTTTCCTCTGGGGCAATCAGATTGAAAGCGATCAATATTTACTCAGTCTGAAAAGGGTTGTTGAAAAGGCAGCTAACAACAAACTGTTTAGCTGCTCACCCCGGTTTAATCTCAGGTTCACCGAAAGTTCAAGCAGAAATGAATTCAGTGATGGGTCACTTTAGAATGAGTCCCAGCGGTTTATCGCGGCTCTCTGCTAAAGGCAACAATTATTTACACGCACGCGCGCTCCTCCCCCGCCCCCCAAGCCTATTATTCTAATGCTAAGCTTGGCCTTCTTAGATAAAACTGAACTAAGACTTTCTTCATGTGTTAAGTTAAACTCTTCTTTTCCTCCTTTCCTTAGTTCTCTGTCAGTCATTGATAAGAATCAAACTTAAAACCAGCTTTACCCCCCCACACACACACACACCACACACACACAAAGAGCAATGGGGATTCTATTTTAACGCTACTTTAAACATAAGATCCAAGACATCTGGAGGAAAAACCTAGCTCATTTCGGCTCAGTTTGCTTTTTAAGTACATGCTTCTTAGAATGAAGCTTATTCAGACTAATCTGCAACCCGATGAAATTGGAAGGTGTTAAGCCAGATCCTTCGGCCGGGGCCATTGGAAACGTGCCATCTTTAATCCTATTGCTTCTACATAATGGGGTTGAAGACTGCTGGGAAGGCATCTTTCAAAACCAGAAGAGTCGCAAGAGAGACGCTGACCTTCCATCCTGCCTCAGACCTTGCTTCAAGTAGGAGCGCCCAGAACCCACACCCTAATAATCATAATAATCCTCCCTCCCTGCCTTGTCATATTTCTCCGGGGACACTTCGGAAGAATCGTGCCTCTTTCACATGTGTTTGGGTAACGCACCCGGGACGCTTTCGGAAAGCACTGGGAAAGGGGCTGCGGGATCCCGCAAAAACCAAGCAATTGAATTTGGGGCACGTTGTGGCTAATTGCAACAACTCTCCAGAGGTCAGAGTTCACCCAATCGCTGCATAAATGCATTCCTAATAGGAATTTATTAGCTTCTTTCGGTGGCAGATCACGTTCGAGGCAGAGTCTAATTTTCATTAGCTTGTTGGTTAGCAGAAATTATCGCCCATATAAACCCAGCTTATTTGCATATCTGAGATACTGGGTATATTTCTTGTTAATTCTTTCCTTCTCCGAGTAAGGACGCACCCGTAGGACCGAAGGAATCCACACACACCGGCGCAAGGTCATAAGAGCAGGCAGGGAGACTGACAGATGCACCCGAGCCTTTCTCTCTGGGAAGCAAATTCCACTCAACTTCCAAGCTCCAGTGCGAGTCCAATTTTGGGATATCCCATGGAAATCTGAAGGATTAATCCCAGAAGAACTGCTTCCAGGGTCACAGTTTTAAGATGCTTTCAGATGATCAGAAAAAAATTGCGGACTCAGTGTCTTTAAAAGCGGGGGGCTCTTTATTAATGCAGCTAAGCGGCGGCTCCCCCCACCCTGCCTTCCAGCCCCCCTGCAGCATTCCAGCCGTCTCTGGGCCTGTTTCTGAACCGCCTTTCACGGCTGAAATCCTTTTTTCCTTATGGCAAGTGAGTCGTAAACTATTCCAGGGTTCTTTCTGCCCTTGCCCCAAGCTCCGGATTGCCTGGAGCAAAGCAAACCCCTGCAGGTTGGGAAGGCAGTGGGGGAAAGAAGGGGCTTGACACCACCGTCAGGGGCCCACCCACCACCCGACTTGATGGCGTTGGTTCCGACCCGTGTGAAGGGGCACAGAGAAGTGAGGGCCACTCGGTCGCTTTTCTCCAGGTCGCGCTGGTGACGCCTGGGACTGGCAGAGGGGGGGGGGGCTCTGGAGCCCTCTTCTTGATGTCCCGGGAACAACCAGGCTGGAGGGATCGCGGTGGGATGCTCAGAGATAACTCGTCGGTCGGTCGCTCTGAAAGGCCACCCGCACCGGCTTCGAGGGACAGCCCCAGCCCCAGGCTGGCGGGCATCTGCTAGTTGCCGGGAGAGGTCAATGCAGAAAACAGGCAGAGCGCGCGGGGAGGGGGAGGAAGGATCCAGCTGCAGGATGAGAGGAAAAAGCCCCCGATGCTCCAGAAGGGTTTCCTCGAAGACCCCTGCTCCCCGGGCAACCCTGCGACAGGATCTCTCGTCCCCGGCATTGGGGGTTTCAGCCCCTGTCTGCGGGAATTCGCTGGAACGGAAACGGACCCGCTCCTGTCTTCAGCCCCCCTCCCTTGCTGGTGGGTCAAAAGCAGGGGCATCTAGACAGAGGCTGGCCCGAGGTGGGACCCGCGAGGACACCGAGGGGCGACGTGGGCAAGGGCGACGGCGCCCAGCCTTTAGCGGTGGCTTCCCTCCAGCCATTCCTAAGGCTAGGCTTTGAGCAGCCTCCACAGAGCGCGCGCGCGGGGGGGGGGGGGGATTGAAGTCAAATGCAGAGGTTGCTTATGTCAATAAAGCCACCTCGCAAGATAAAAGCACCGGGACAGGCTAGATTGTCTTCCTTTCAGCCAGATTTTCGCCTGAACGATGTAAAAGCGTTACTGTTTTTATTACTACTACTGGGGTTTCCTAAATCCCATCTAAAATTAAAAATACGACACAGATCGCTATTCATATTTAACATTCGATTTTCAAAATCAATGATGAAAATAGTAAAATAAAATCGTTTCAGAAAATTCAAAAAATACACGCACATGAGCTCAGATATGGATCTTTCTTTCTTTCTTTCTTTCTTTCTTTCTTTCTTTCTTTCTTTCTTTCTTTCTTTCTTTCTTTCTTTCTTTCTTTCTTTCTCTCTTTCCCGAAAACTACCTGCAACTCCCCAGAAAGGTTCCCTGTCTCGTTTTTTAATGCAACTATTTAGTTGGGGGGCAATTAAACTTTCTAAAATGGGGGGCAAGAGGATTCCGGAGGATATGAAGCACCCTTCTTGAGAACCAGTGCTGCCCAACCGACAGTCATTCGCATTCCCGGCCACGTGAGTGCTATTTGCACATGGCACCGGTGTGCACGGTCACCTGCCCTCAGCCAACCCCGTCACTTCAACACCATGGGCTTTAAACTGGGCTTGTTACCCTGGAGGGCAAGTCTCCAAGCCCCTCAACTGGACCGAGCTGCCCAGTCAAGAGGGCGAGCAAGGAAGAAACACGCCCCCATGGGTAATCCAGGCAAACCGAAGAGCTGCTTGAATGTTGCAAGACTTTGAAAGAGAACCACGTAGGGAAGACTTCCCGACAAGGCAACCCCTCCCCATCCAGAGGGACTCGGAATCTATTGACTTCACTCCCGGCTATGAAGCCCCGATACAGTTTTATAGCTTCACTTCGGGGTGTGTGTGTGTGGGGGGGGGGGGGAATCAGTCAGAACTTTCTTAAGATTTTTGTTTTCAGTCTTAGCCACGAGGACAACATTTTAAACTGCATCAAGAATTTTATCCTCATTTTATGCCTGGAGAACCCAGGCATTACAATGAATTCGTGATAGCATGAGTTCAAAGCAAAGGCTATTTCAGAAAGCATGGTCCCATCACAGCAGACTAGATGATGAACTATCTTATTTATATTTGAAGTAGGTCTTGTACTTTCATTGTAATATTTTGTAATCCTCCTTGAGTCTCACTGAGAAAGGCAGCATAAATGAATCTGTGTCACCTCTCCATATGAAAGAGGGAGGAGAGAGAGGGAGATGAGTCGGCTGGTACCAGATCCTTTTCACTTCCCAACAGCCATCCTTGCCATTTGCAAACCAGTTAACACCTCTGTATAAACCAATTTCTTTACAAAATCTCAGTAAGATTATATTATTTTAAAGATTCGCTTAGTCTGACTGGCAAATAAGGGATGTAGGTGCTTCAATTAACATAAATTGAGATTATGGATGAATGAAAAGGCCAAACATAAAACAGGGTAATTTAGAAGGCAAAACTGACTTCAGCTAAGTGAAAACCAGGAGGAATGGCTGAACAGCGCAACCAATAGAAAAGTTAAGGGAATTTGGAGGGAATTTTCACACCATCCCTTTGCTGCTGGAACTACTGATTGCCTACTTCTGTATGCTTAATGCCTGGTGGTTTGGAGTTAAATTGCTGCAATTTCCCTCTAGGCTGCTTTACAAGAGACCCAGTGGAAACAGTTCCAGGATGGAACTACTGACTCCCTGGGCAGAAACAGTTGGTAGATTGTCCATCCCACAAGGCATAAAGCACCCTTACTCTGTAACTCGGTGCAAAACAAGCCACTTTTCTTTTCAACCTGGAAACAGAAGAGAGGAACCCAGACTGAAATGTTAGTGCAATAGGAGAAGAAATGAAACTAATGCAAAAGTACTGTTGCTTCAAAAGCACCATATAGTCGCAAAGGTAACCTGCACAATTTGTGAACTCATTTTAGTTTTCCGCAGAGCTACCAAATCTTGGCAGTTTCATAAAATTCCCAGCTTGGTTACTCCTTGTCCTATTTCCTTATTCCATTAGTATACTTATTAGAAAAAGTGAGTTTCTCTTCCCCACTTCTACCACTGCCTCAGCCAACAGTACCTTGTGATTAGGTAGGCCCTTCAGGGGTTCCTCGGTGACAGATGCTGGCATTTGGAGACTGCTTGGTAAACAGGCTTGGACTGGACATTTTCATAGCCCCAGATGTTTTTCATTTCCCATCAAGCCAAGACCAAAGGAAAATGCATCTCTCCTCACATTGTTCATCTTCCCATATTTCCAGCCATCATCTAGCTCTGATGACATGAACCTAAGAGCAGAGAAAACACAGGAGACCAGGCTCTTCAGCTGGGTTCAAGCCAGGTGGAGAAATGCAGCAAGTTCATCTGAAATATTTCCTGTAGGAAAAGGTCAAACCTATAAAATAAAAGAGGGAAGAAATCCAGGTTGTTAAAGTATTATTTAACACTGTTCTCCCCCTCCCTTATTGGCTATATTGTGGGTTCTAGTAGGGGTCAGGGGACTCAATGGTTGAATGCACACTATATTCAATAGGATTGCATTGTTCACTAATGTATGAATGGACAATTGATCTGAAGTTAAGACCTCAAGGTTTAACCAGTTTCAGTGGAGACAGTAGATTATAAGGTATGCTTATTGTGCATAAAATTCAGCATAATGACCTTAGCAGGCCTTTATATTTGAACACTATTCTTATATACGTATATAGACCAAGTCGTAATAATCACCCATTTTTCCCTTATGTATAGGTAATGTAAACTGAATATGTAACAAAAACTCTTCCTAAAGGTGATGGCCATAATGTAGGGCTGCTTCTATATAGAGTGTTTGCATCTAAATTAGAACAGATTTTTGTTCTTTGCAGCATCCACACAACATTGTCCCCTTTCCATGTTTCCGGATGTCCTAGTGGCCTTTCCCAAACCAGATTTGGTATAACCTTTTAGGAAAGATCCAGGTCAAAGCATCATTGCATGTTGTGTGGATGGAAAGGTGGGCATTTTTGCAGATCCTTTGGCATCAGCACCATTTCACATGTTTCAGTCCTCTGCAGCCACTATTTTCCCCACAATCATGAGATGGCTTTTTCAGGCTTTTAAAAAGAATGGTAATTGACATTTCATTTTAAATGACAGCTTTAAGTTTTAAATTACCATGATATGTCATTACCAATTTTAAATTAAATCAGTATGTCAGTTTCCAAATAAATCTGCAGTTGCCTTAATCCCACAAAGTACCTAAGAATGTGTGTATACTTCTAAAATATCAAATGATTGTACATACACTTACAGCTTCATCTTAAAAAGAGTTACATCCTTCTAAACGTACTGAGGTCCATGGACCTAGAATAATTTTACTCTCTTTAGGATTGCATGGCTGATGTTATGAACAAGTCCAGCATATGCTACAAATAACTCTTGGTGACCACAGAGCCACAGGGTTTTCAAGATGAGAGATGTTCCAGAGGTTGTTTGCCATTGCCTTGCTCCAGCTAGCAACTCAGGTCTTCTTTGGTGGTTTTCTCTCCAAGTACTAACTGCAGCCAGCCCTGCTTAGCTTTCATACTCTGGTGAGATTAGGATAGGCTGCGCTATCTGGTTGCTCTTCATGGCACTACTAGTTGGTTGGTCTAGGGAAAATTATTTTACAAACTGAAGCTTGTAATGGTAAAAGAACAGTAACCAGCCTTCTGGCTCCAGCGTGGCCTTATTTCTAAAGGGTCTGAGGCAACTGTTCAGGGTTCAAGGTCGCTCTGTGAGGAAGCTGGTGAGTATTTTCACCTAGAATGACAAAATGTTAAAGATTGGCTCTGCTTTTATGTTGCAGTGAATTTGTTTACAGAAAAAAACAGGATTCTTGTACAGGTGGGTAGCTGTGTTGGTCTGAAGCAGCAGAACAAAGTTTGAGTCCAAACTTGAGTCCTTCAAAACCAAGAGGTATGAGAGTTTATATCTTGAATAAAATTTTGTTGGTCTTAAAGATATCATGGTGCATTGGACTCAAACAGTATTCATATACATTCATATACATTTTTCTAATATTAGTGGGGAAAGCTATGCTTAAAAATGTTCACTCTATAGAACAATGGAGAAAAACTCTTCATTCTGCCTGGCTCCAAAAACGTAACTGGGAAGTATGTGGACAATTACATATTTTTTTGTGTATGTGCGAAGCTAATCCCTCAGTCCCTGAGCAGATTTACTTGATATCATTAGAACTGACTTTCAAGTATGTCTGCTTAGGATCACAGCCATGGGAAAAACAAAGTGATTTTTCATCTGTTTCAGATATGTATAGAACTACTACACATTGCCAAGATATGATTTTCCATAATGTTAAAAGGTCTGTGGTGCAGTCTAGAGTCCACTATAGTCAGTGATAAGCCTCCTGTTTACTTCCAAAGCTTAGAATTGTACTCTCTGCCAACATTTCAGCCCTCCATAAATTAGGAATTGTCTGGAAAGTCTACATACAGCAGCCTCACTACGTAACTAATCATAACCATCTATGACTAGGAAGTCTCTTTGTGTAAATATATGTGTACCTCAGGGAAGGCCAGCCAATAAAGAATTAATAGATCTGGACATGGATCCACAATTCTTCCACCCCCTTTTCCAGGGCATGACACCTTGATTTGTCTCCAGGGAAACTATATGCTCTGTACCTTTAGGAGTTCAGTATGAAAAAGAAACCATTCTTAAGCATGTTAACCAATTACAGGGCTTTATATCTGTTTGGGTCACAAATCCTAGAGACACATTTGTGCTGTCAGAGGTCAAGACACAAGTATACTGATGCTAATGATGGAATGAGAACGGACAGGTTTCTGCAAAAAGATCAGGATGATGGGCTAAAAATTAGTAGGCAAACTTAAGAAAGTCTTTTCTTCTGTTCATTAGAAGGTTACACCATTCACTGGATTCTGATTCTTTGTGCCATTAAATAATCCTAAGGCAGCTTGCATGTTTTCAGATGCACTTGTGCTCTCCTCAAAAAATATCTTCTTGTTTTAGACGAACAGTTATACTTGTGGTTTTGGAGTCATGATTTTGAGAAATAGTTATTACCATACCAGCTTGCTATTAGGCTGGTAAACTGAAAAGGCATCCTAAAAGAAATAGGGCACCATAGATCTGTAAGAGAGCTCTGAGTGATGTACTAGCTTCTCAGATCACAAGACTATAAAGAACAGTCTTGGGCAGGTGGCAATATTCCAATCTGAAGTCATTATTTCCAAAATGTGAGGAGTAATAATGTAAATGTTAAGACCTCCTTCTTATATGACATTTTGCCCTCAACACAGAAGCAGTCACCTGTAGGGAATACCTGTACAAGAGAAATTACTCTGTTCAAATGTTACAAATACCTCTGGGCCTTACTTACAACATGGAGTCATGCAGTGCAGGATTTTTTTGGGACAGACACACAGGTCAATATATGTAGCTACTGAGAGCCAGATACAGGTATATTGTGTATACATATCTGGGTATTCTATGATTGTTCATATAGCAGTGAATGGACCCTGGAAACTCCATTTTTATGATATCATCTTAATATAGACAGGAATGCAATAGCACTTTGTACCCTGTTCTACCTGAAGTACTCTGTGATGGTAATGAAGTATGTGCATGTTGGAGCAAGAATCTACATAAACCCAGTCTGACAGCCACAGTATGACAGCTGGTGATCTAGCTGCCAGGCTAGGTCACAGTGACCTGATCAGCAGACCGGCTTGAGCCGGCAGAAGCCAAGTGATGCAATCTGCTGAGTCAGCATGGCCAGGATTGGCTGCTTGGACTATATATGATCTGTGTGTGCATCACACAGGTCTCTCCCTGTGAGATGGTGGTTAGGCGAAGCACTTTGTCCGTGGAGGTGATATTGTATAGACTGCACAAGAGAGCACTTGTCGTGTATATATGTTAATACACCTTTTGGCACTAGTTGCACGTGTCTGCCTGATTTTCTTTCCTGAAGCCCTGTGTCGGGCAAGTCATCTCCCTCACTCTGCTACTCCCGCTCCGACAGGGTTATGGGCCCAGGGCGGCTCCGCTGCGCGGAGGAGAGAGTTGCGAGTTGAGCTGACTGTGAGTTTGGAAAGAGCCGGAGGCGAGGAACGCCGGCGAAGGACACAGAAGCACCACCGTTCTCTGTTTGAGAGCCAGAGGGACGTCGGCAGCCAGCTGTGAGGAGGAGTCGGCACGATGGCTCAGCAACAGCTTGGAGTAGCCGTTGAGAAGCTCACCTCAGCCAACTACGCGGTGTGGAGCCTGAGAATGCAACACTACCTCGAGCGTGAAGGGCAATGGCTGTTCGTGAGTAACCCCCCTGCTGACTTATCTCCTGCCGAGACTGTGTTATCGGATAAGGCACTGGCCAACATAGTGCTATCTATAGGAGATGACCAGCTGGTTTATGTGCGAGGGAAGGACACTCCCAAGGCTGCCTGGGACGCGTTGAGTGCGGTGCATGTTAGCACCACTGCTGGTTCCCTCATGGCCTTGACAAGGAGGATGTTCCGCACCGTTATGCCGGCTGGAGGGTGTGTGAAAGATCACATCAAACGGCTAACGGACTGTTTCGTTGAGCTGGAGGCAAGAGGCAAGACTGTAGCTCCAGACGACAGAGTGTACATTTTGCTGTCGTCGTTGCCACCTGAGTACACTCCCCTGATAACTTCTCTGGAGACGGTGGACGTAGCGACCCTGACCATGGAATACGTCTGTGCCCACCTGCTTGACTTCCAAGAGAGAATTGCGGCCGTGAGCTGTCCGGGGGTGTCGGCCGGGCAGCGTGCTGTTATCGGTGTGTCCGGGAAGACAGCCAAGAATGAGCCAGCTTTTGCTGCTGGCAGGCGTCCGAAGGTGGAGGAAGTGGAGCCGACTGCGTTTGCAGTCCGTCGCTGCTATGGATGCGGGTCGTCGCAGCACCTGCTCCGAGCTTGCCCTGAGAGGGAGAAGAGGCGGGGGCGTGTGCGGCGAGAGCGGAGGACCGCCAGCCCGTGTGAGGAAGCAACCCGGCTGGTCACGTCTGCAGTAGAGAGCACAGGGTCTGCTTGGATTTTAGACTCCGGGGCAACGAGCCATCTCTGCTGCGAGAAGGAGTTGTTGAAAAACATTGACAGTCCTGAGCATAAGTATGTGAGATTGGCTGATGGGACCACTGCCAATTCTGTTTGCTCAGGCAATGTGGAATTTCCTGCACTGAAATGTATGTTGCAAAATGTGTTGTATGTACCCTCACTGCAGTCTAACCTGTTGAGTGTTAGCACACTGTTTGACCAGGGATACCAGGTGAGATTTGAGAAAACCTGCTGCAAAATCCTGGGAGGTGGGGGAAAGTTGCTTGTGACAGGAAAGAGGGAAGGTAAACTGTATGTGGTCCAGAGTGATTGTGCCCAGGTGGCTCAGGTGTCGAATGAGCCTGTGCACAATAATTGTATACATTTGCTCCATAGGAGACTTGGGCACTGCGGATTTAGGGCGTTAAAGAAAACCCTGGAGCTCGTGCCTAGTTTGAAAGTAAATCCTTGCAAATGTTACTTGGATTGCCAGGTCTGCAAGAAGACCAAAAGCAAGGCGTGTGCTGTTGCTAAAGAAAGCTCAAGGGAAAGCACACGAGCCCTGGAACTAGTCCATTTAGACGTTATTGGCCCATTGCCAAAGAGTCTGTCGGGGAGGAGATACTGCTTGGTGGCCACCGACGACCACACGAGGTACGCGTGGGTTTTCACCATGGTGCATAAGTCTGAGGTGTATAAGACATTCACCAAGTGGGTCAAAGCAGTGGAGAGACAATTAGGGGTTAATCTCCTAGCTGTACAAACCGACAGAGGGGGGGAATTCTTATCTAACCAGATGAAACGTTGGCTGGAGAACAAGGGCATCGCCCACCGTCTGACGAACCCGGCAACGCCCCGAGAAAATGGGCATGGGGCTGTATTGCAGAATGTGATGTATTGCATGTTAGAGGATGCACAACTGCCAATGTCCTATTGGGCAGAAACCATACATGCAGCTGTTTTTTTGCAAAATAGGGTTTGGTGTAATACTGTGAAAAATGTGCCTTACAGGTTACTGTTGAACAAGACCCCAGATTTGAGTTCTTTAAAAGTCTTTGGGTCACGGGCTCGGGTTGGCATCCACTCCACGAGTAGCGGGGAGGGGGATGTCCGGGCAGAGAGCCTAATTTTTCTGGGCTACAAGCCAAGGGCCAGGTGTTATCGTTTCTGCAATAGCAAAAGCAAGATAACACTTAGTCAGAGTGCCCAGTTCAATGAAGAAAGCAGCTGGCCAAGGTTGCACTCCTTGCAGAAACAATTTGTCCTGCTGCCAAGTAGCGATAACGATGTTGGAGCGCAGCCCAGAACTCCAGCCCAGGAGGTGGCACCCAGTGGGGCTGGAGAAGGTGAGCCGAATGCTGGCACAGAGCCTGACGAGCAGAGTCAGGAGGCAGAGCCTCAAATGCAGGAACTGGAGGTAAAGTGTGAGAGTCAGGAGGTTCAACACCCAATTACAGGGGCAGAGCAACCAGCCCAGGAGGTGGGAACAGAGCAACCCGAAGAAGACAAAGCTGGTCCAAGCACAGGGCCACGGGTGTCTGCCAGGTCCACCAAAGGCCAACGTCCCGCTAGGTACAAGTGTCCCTACGTCACTCTGACTGTCAATCCAGACCCACCCGGATTAGAGGAAATGTTAAAAGAAAAGGCTAAGAAATGGAAAGCCTGGGTGGCAGAGTGCGAGGCAAGGGAGAAGGAGGCTGAAGCCAAGCGTCTGAAAGAGCTGGCTGAACAGGAACACGATGATGTGTTTTACAATCATGATGAGTTCCTGAACGAATTCCGGAAAGGGTTCCGAGCTACGTAAATATGAACTGTAATGTTGCTGGTGGACATGTATGTAAACTGTGTAAAGTGTTTTGGTGCACTGGGTTTAAATAGATTAGGAGGTGTGTTGGAGCAAGAATCTACATAAACCCAGTCTGACAGCCACAGTATGACAGCTGGTGATCTAGCTGCCAGGCTAGGTCACAGTGACCTGATCAGCAGACCGGCTTGAGCCGGCAGAAGCCAAGTGATGCAATCTGCTGAGTCAGCATGGCCAGGATTGGCTGCTTGGACTATATATGATCTGTGTGTGCATCACACAGGTCTCTCCCTGTGAGATGGTGGTTAGGCGAAGCACTTTGTCCGTGGAGGTGATATTGTATAGACTGCACAAGAGAGCACTTGTCGTGTATATATGTTAATACACCTTTTGGCACTAGTTGCACGTGTCTGCCTGATTTTCTTTCCTGAAGCCCTGTGTCGGGCAAGTCATCTCCCTCACTCTGCTACTCCCGCTCCGACAGTGCAATCTCTGCAACTGAGTTATTCTGATCTTTTTCACACAGCCTACGTATTCCGGTATGGCAGCTGGTCAGTTACTGAACAGTAACGGGTTTCTGTTGGCATTTCAGACAGACCCGATTCAGTCCCGCAGCTGTCCCGGTAGTGAGGCATGCCTGAGTCGTTACTAACAAAGAGCAGCTTCTTCCACTTTTCAACTCCTCCTTCCGGGTTGAAATCGCTATGGGGCGCTGTGTGAAATGTCCAGTATCTAACCCGGGAGCAGTTTTCGCGCCCTTTTTCGCCCACTGGCACGCGATCTCCGTTTTTTTTTTTTGAACGTCGGCTAAAATCACTATAGCGCTATAGTGACATATCACAACAGCATCACCATAGATTGCCACCGCTGAAACTTGGTAACTTATCTCAATGGAGCCTAGCCATCTCTATGGTGGTGCTGTTGTGATACGATGCTATAGCACTATAGCGCTATAGTGATCTTTGCCCGACGTTCCAAAAAAAAAAAAAAATAAGCCGGAGATCGCGCGCCGGCAGGCGAAAACGGCTGGCGCTGGTGGAAGCAAGATAAAAGCAGAACAGTGTGAAATGGCTTGCTTCAATCATGGAACCCTACCGGGAAAAAAACATGTGTCTGAAAACTCCCATCCCTGTCTCGGATTACTGCAAGGCGGCACAATTCCGACTCCCTTCCGGCTTCCACCGGTAAGTGTGAAAAGGGCCATATGCAATGACTTTGGCCAAGATTTGAGACAGAATATGACTATCCAGGACTTTAAGATGAGACCTCTGGTGCCACAGCAAACCATTACTTGCCTCTCCCAGCTTCACTTTCATACACCTGTATTTTGGAAAACGGTGAAATGGCAGGGAGGGAGAGGACACAGCTCTCCAGTGTCCTTTGATATTATGCTCTCTGAGAATTTGGGGTGCGTGAGTTTAATTTATTTATTTATTAATGTTATTTATAATTCACCATTCTCACAGGAACTCAAGGCAAATTACACATAGCAAGTCAGTATAACTAACAGCATGGGACATTCAATAACAATGTATTAACAAAGTGTAGAAGTCTGGAACCAACTAGAAAAAACTGAAACACAGCGTAAGTATTAATGTGACACATTAAGCAATGCAAAAATTATATAATAGGATCCTATTTACTGTAAATTATACACAGTATTATATACCACAGTCTGTAACCATTTATTCAAGTAAGTTTGTGAATAAATTTATAGAGTGCAACCCTATTACCTGTGCAGAAAAGCTTTCTTGAATAATTACATTTTGTTTAGTTTGCAGAAAGCCAAGAGATGGGGGAGAGTGTGTTTCTGACTTTCTCAGGCAGACCATTAAGTAAGGTGGGAGCCGTAGTGTTTTTTCCCCTGTGAATTCTTTAAGAAAGCTCTAGAAGACTGAGTGATTACTTATATCATAGGGTGGTTTTATGATCACTACATAAAGTAGGCAATGGCCAGAAACGGAAGGAAATATTGGGCAGATATGTGGAATTGAAGAAAAAAAAAGAGAGGAACGGAAACAAGGAGGAGGTAGAATTGAAGCAAAATAGGGATATGGGGTTATCAAGGAAGGAAGGAAGGACTGGAAGGCTAAGGTTCATAAACTAGAGAGCTGATGGAGGCATACAATTGCTAATCAGGCAGGATTTTCAAAATACGTGTGGGTGTCTTATTGTTATTACAACGTCAGCATCATGATCTGGCAAGCCTAACTGGCAAGTATGAGCAAAATACAAGGGGTTCATGGGAGGGGCGAATTTCACTTATTGATTTGAACTAACCATCCATTTCTTCTGCAGCAGACTTCTAGTATATTGTAATGTGACTAGTCTAAAAAGCGCGGCCAGAATCTATGTTATAGTCATGTGTCAAATAAATGTAGCTAACTGAAATGACAGGCCAGATAAATGCCTTTTGTGCCAATAAAGACTGTGCAAATTTACAATTAAGGCCTGCTCTTCTGCTACGCCAGTGAAAAACATGGAAAAGTTGGATAGGCACATGCTTCTAAAGAGAGCATTTATCACAATAAAAACACCAGGTGACACTGTTTTAGGATTATAATGCCTTCTGTTGCCATTACTCTTCCCTCTACATACGTTTGTCTGAATAATAATTAGCTTCCCACTTTAAAAGATGGATCCCACTCATTGTTCCCTCTTAAAACCATCTTTACCATTTGTAATATAGCTGGAAACCTTAATGGTCCCTTTGGCATATTGCATATACTGTAGCTGTTTTGTTAATGATATAGAGGCTTATATTATCATGGCTTTACCCTAACACTAGCTAGACTGAACTTTGCATAAACATACACTAGGATAGGTTTTCAGTGGTTTCACAAAATGTTTCCCTTAAACTGCATCTTAATGTTATGGTTATGGCTACAGCCATTGCTGGAAAGCATCAATGTTTTAAGTGAGATAAAGGTGATTTAGAGTGCATTTGTGACTCCTGCAATGAGCTGACAGCCATCTTTAACCAGCCTGACCTGGGAATGACCCTGAGCTCAGCTGGTTGTGAGATAGTTTGGTCTATTATGGGACAAAGTATCATATGTCTGACAGGAGGCAGAGAACACATTATAAGATCACAGCTGAGTAACACTCCAAGACAGAACGTAGTCTCATTTGACAAGCTAACGATACACAAATTTTAGAACATTTTTAAAACAAATATTGTTTGCCCCAAATGTAAAGAAATCCTCATCTGTTAACTTCTTGTTTTTATCCTGAGGCTAAAACAAATGATCTGGGCCCCAGAACATATATAAGCAAGTTAATGCACAGTGATAAATTAAAATGGACATACATCTTTCCTTCCCTTGTGGCTTTTGACTAGTTTCTGCACCTATTAAGGCCAACATTCCTAGTAGTTTTGTCCAAAATAGCATATATTATTTTTGTCTTGCATAATAGCTTTGGGAAGTAGCATAAAGGTGATATCTCAAAAACTCTGATTTTAGCAAAAATACTATCTGATGTCTGCCTCTTGCCAAGTCAAATTTGATCTGGGAAAGTTGCCACTAATTTTTTTTTTTAACTTTACTGTGTATTTATAAAAATTTCTTACAGACAGGTCACATGCAGATTTAATTGGAAACAAATCCAGCTGCATTAAGGCACATGTGCATAAGATTGCAGCCACAGTCACCTTGTCTAATGCAGAGCAAATAAGAACAGTAATAGTAGGTACAAAATATCACAGCCATTAAAAATTACAGGAAGCAGTAGACCACAACATACAGCCATAAAGGTGCAGTATACCAAGTATTTATAGGAACCATATTCCAAATGATTGATGGCACGAGAGAAAAGGTTCTACTCCATGAACTAGTCAGCCTAACAATACCTTGATGTCACTCAGAGCAGAGCTTTCCTCAGTTGATTCCCATGCATGGGGTTATGTACATGGGAGAAGGCACTGTCTGAGACACACTAGATGCGAGTTGTTAGATCTTTAGAGATAAATAATTACCTCACCTTTCAAATTATTTCAAAGAATGGTAGGGATTATGTCAATTGTTTTGCAGTTTCACATCAGCTAAACATCTCTGAAGATCATAATTTCTCGTACAAACAATTTTGTTCTAGAATGACATTGTAAAAACTTGCTTGCAGACATCATATCCTGGCACAATCTATTTACAAATACATGAAGATAGGTTTCATTCAGGAAGCAGATGATCCTAATTATTGGAATGTTACAGAGATTATTGGAATTAAACAATTATTGGAATTGTTGAAATGATACATGGCCTTTGCACAAGGATGACACAGAGATCCTAATTATCATTCCGTAATTGATTTTCTCACCCTGCTTTAATAAGGCTAAACCATGCTAAGCCATTAGATAGACATTTGGGATTTATCAAAAATGTTTTTAAAGGTTTACTTTTTCTATGCGGGTCTTGTCTAAGAGATTCCCTCATCCTTGGAATCCCATCACAATTTCCTACAGATAGTTTGTATCCCAGTATTGTCCATTTTTCATGTTCAGACAACAGGACTCATAAGGCATTCTTGGAGGTTGCCCCAAGTTGTAGAACTCTCTTTATTTTGAGACTTAGCACAGGTCAACATCTTTCATATTTTGTACATCTTTTACTTCAGCTCAGTTTGTGTGACTGCAGATGATTCCCGCCCCCCCCCCAGCAAATCAATTCCCCCAAAGCCTTTCTCACCTGAAAAAAGTCATCAACACAGCAGGCTCCATATTCAAAGTACTACACATATTTCTGGTTCCCCTCCACTGGGGACACTGGAGCTCGGTTGTGAATGAAGTATAGTGTCATCCTAAACAGAGTTACAGAGTTCTAAGCTCATTGACTGTAATGAATGTTAAAGGGTGTAACTCAGTTTAGACTTACTGTAGTAACCAGATAAATCTTGAGAGTCATGTCAGTAGAAGTACATAGACTTCCACTGTAAGTCGAATTCCAACCCCATGTTAATTGTTTCTGGAGATGGTCTTGCTGCAGTGATTAAATACACGAACGCTCTCACTTATTGTTATTTACCATAAGCTTTTAGATTGAGGCTATACATTTAAATATTTTTAAATATCACAATGCTCTTATGGTGAGTGAAAATACACGTTAATTAATCCAGTCTGGATTTATGCTGTTAGGCCCTTGTAACAGAAGTCCTATACGCTGGGACCTTTTTATATATTGCTGGTTTTGGTTTGGTCAGGTTGCCTCCAAAGGGAAAATGACAAGATGTGAATCAGTGTGACCTCATTAAGTGGTCTCATGCTGTTAAATGAATGAGAGCAATTAGGATGGCTCTGAGTAGCCACACTTCTATCATATAACCTGTGGGTAATATCATAACCTTGCTGTAACCTGCTGCAAAGATTTATCCACTGTGCTAACTTGCATACTGCAACTGCCCTCAGTCTTATAAATATTGACTCACATGCCAGAAACAACAGCTTGGTACAGGAGGACTTCATCTTCTATCCAGGCAATATATCTTTGCAGGTCAGTGGATTGCATCAGGAAAATAGAGCTCCAGAGAGTTTTATGATTTTAAAAATATACTTTATAAATGGATCTAAAATATAGTCTGATATCAGCAAAAGCATCATTTCAGTGACAAGGGGATTATATTTTGCCATCCAGTTTTTCATAGACATGCCTTCTCTTGATCTTTCTGGTCTCTGAGAAATTGTAAAGAAACTGTGCAGTTTTATATCCTAGGGTTTTTTTGGGGAGGGGGGCAGAAATAATTGGATACATTGCTGGTATATTAAATAGACATTTGGAACTTATTTTTTTGAGTTATAGTTCACCCTCCCCTGCAAGTGGGCTTAGGGCAGCTCACAATACATCAATACAATACACAAAGTACATAGAATTAAAATATTAAAAATACAAATTAACAGCAAACAATAGATTACTCATCAGATCCAAGATGGCTGGACTTCTGGGACTATTATGGGACTTCAGTGCCTCCTGAGGAAGCTGTTCTATTGCCTGGTGATGCTTGCAGATCTTGTAAGCAGGGCTGTTCGGCATGGGCACTATAGCACTGCAGCAGCATAGACCATGCAGGTAGTAAGGGCAGGGGAGGCTGAGATGGATTGGACATCTGCTGCCTCATCCAAAGGGCTACTGGAACAGCTCTGTTTTATAGGCCCTGCAGAACTGTAAAGTCCCACAGGATCTCCAGTGGGAGCATGTTCAACCAGGCCAGAGGCAGGACAGAAAAAGCCTTGGCCCTTATCGAGGCTAAATAGAAGTCTTTTGAGCCAGGGAGTACCAGAAGGTGTTATTTGGCTGAGCATAAAGTTCTTTGGGGTGCATATAGGAAGAGTTGATCCCATAGGTATGTCAGTCCCTGACCATGTAGGGCTTTAAAGGTCATTACCATAACCTTGAGCTGGATCCAGTACTCAATTGGTAGCCAATGCAATTGACGCAACACTGGATGAATGCATGCCCACATGGATGTCGCAGCTCACAGGTGTGTCACTGCATTTTGCACTAGCTGCAGTTTCTGGGTCAGGTTCAAGGGCAGCCTCGCAAAGAGCAAGTTACAGTAATCTAACCTCCATGGATCAATGTTGCCAAGTCCCTGGAGGTGAGATAGGGAACCAATTGCCTGACCACCCACAGATGATAAAGACCTGATCTGGCAGCAGTGGGGACCATGGTCCCCCATGGAATGTGAGGTGTCCAAGATCACCCCTAAACTTCTCACCCTCTGTGCTGGTGTTAGTGATTCCTCACCAAGAGTTGGGAGATGGATTTATAAAAATGGTTTTTAAAGGTTTACTTTATTCAATTATTTCACCCTACCCAACTTCTGCATTACACCTTGCTGGTCAAAATTCTTTTGCAGACATTCCAATATATAAATTTATTCCTGCACTATAGTATCCTGACCAATCAGTCATACAGTCTTCAGTGTTCTACTGGGTAACTTTTGTTGTTTTGCAAGCTGTAGCTGAGTCTATTAGTTCTTCCATTTCCCCTACTTGAGTTTGCAGTGCAGGGCTGTAGCCACAGGGGACTGGGGTGTGGGTGGGGCTGATCAGGAATGCTTCAGCAGCATTCCAAGATTATTCCCTGAATTTTCAGCTTCCATTTTTGTTTTCAAAAATTAAATTGTAAGAGAAAATGTGCGTGTAGCATTCTGATCAATAGTGTGGTAAGAACCAACCTTGGATATATGGGTCCCTCAGGTGGCAATCCTCTTTCCAAATGCTGTTTAACAGCTGGTACAGAGTTTTGGGCTGGGTTGTCATCAGTGCACAGATGACACCCAACTGTATCTGGGTTATTTTGTGTGTGTGTGTGTGCTGGCTCCAGGTTGAATACCAGGTTGAATACCAGATCAGGTTCAAAGTTCTGGTACTATCGGTAACTTTCAAGGCCCTAAATGGTCTGGGACAAAGTATTTATGGGACTGCCTCTCCAGGTATACCCCCCCCCCCCACAAAGAGTGTTACACTCAGGAGAGAAGAGTTTACTGGTGATCCCTGGCCTGAAAAGCATCCAACTGCTGGATGAGATCCATGCCCTTCAGTTCCACATGGCCTGTAAGACAGAGATGTTCCACCAGGTTGTGGTTGAGGACAACTATTGATTTTCATCTAGCCTGGCTCTTCCCTTCCTTCCCCTCTGTGGGCTAAGGACACAAATTGGTGTGCCTCTATGTATTGTCTGCAAACCATAAAATGTCACTGATTTTTTAAGGAATTTTAAATTGTTTTAATCAGATTGCAGTGTTGCCTAACTTGGAAATGTTTTCCCCACTCTGATCCTTGTTGCCCAGGGGAGAGTGGGTTACAAGTTGAAATAAATAAATAAATAAAATGCTCCCAGCTTCCAGAGTTCTGACTACTGAATAAAAAGGCATCTGTAGACTGACAGATATTAATCATTTATTTTAAATGTAACACAGTCTGATATTATTTTATCAACATTTAATACAGTTAAAGTTCTTCAAGCAGAGATTAGACTTCTTGTTGCTTTGTTCTGGCTTTTCTGCACTGATTTCACAAGAACCACAACCTTCATGTACCCTTGTACCTTTAGTTCCCCTTTCCTCAAAGAGTTTCTGGTTATGAGCCCATTGTGCTGCAGTGTAAGACGCTGTTCCAAAATGATGCTAAGTTCTTTTGCACATTGATGCAGCTTCATTGATGCAGCTATGCTGTGCATTGCAGTTAAAGGAAAGGATTCCTGGGGTAATGGAAAAGAGGAAATATTGGTAGTAAGTAAGCACTGCTGAGTTTATGCAGGCTTGTATCAGGGCAATGTGTTTGTCATTCCGAAGTGATTAAGGCAGCCATGTGGGAGACTACTTAAAGGGCTTCTGTGTGCAGCATCTGCTCCACATTGCAAATAAAACATACAAAGACTGCTCACCACATTGATCTCCCACATCACATGAAGCCTGAAAGCGGTACAGAGAATTGCCATTCATTGTGTGTGATCTGCATAGTGAGAACCTCTGGGATATTAAAATATCCATGTAGAGCAATCAGCTAGAGTTGAAACTTCCTCAGCATTTCCTCTTTATTTTTATTGTGCTCTCACAGGTCACCTGAAAGCAGGTGACACAGTGTGTTGGTGGTTGAGATAACGTCTCAGTATTGCAGGACTTCAAGGGAAATGAGAGAGAGAGAGAGAGAGAGAGGAATGCAATGCAGAGTTTCAGAAGAGATTAAAAGACCTGATACTAGAGTGCCATCAACAGCCCTACTAAGTTTTGTTTACTACAGCAACATAGCAAGTACAATATGATCATCATAATTTACAAATTACTCAGTGAGAAATGGTATGAGGTTCCATTTAGGTATATAGAACCATTCACAGTAACAGGCAGCTCACACAGCTGAAGGATATGAGTAGAGAGTTGTAATGCAGAATGTTGTACATGGGGAACTAGTTGCATAATTTGTTTACCATTCTTGACCCATCCTGCAGTAAAAACTGCTTCTATCAGTGGCTTTGAAGTGGTGTTGAAACATGGATTGATTTGTGAGTTGGACATATTCTGAACCTATCCCATCATCACTTCACTACATGCGGGGCACAACCTGGATCCATACCATTCACATTTGCCTTTTTGATCTTGCAAACCTAACCTAAATACTAGCAACAGCTTAAATGAAAAGAGGAGTATTAGACTGATTCAATTGTATTGTGTGTATTTCAAGGGTCCAGCCAGCTTTTCAATACTAAATTTGGCCTAATTGCCATGCTGTGTGACCATAAATCTATATCAAACTGCAGTCATTAAAATGATTTGTTTTTATTGCTGCTTAAATTCTGCGACTGATATGCTGAAGTTATGTTATATGGAGATCATTCTGCTTTATGACTTTTTAAAAATATATTACTCCAGTATCTGCACAAGTAAACCACTTTTTGCATAAAGCTGCTGTCAGTATTAAACTATAGACATAAAAAACCTCAAATCTGATCTGCACCATGTGAGAACAATGATACAATAAACCCCCACAAAAGGGCTTACTATAACATCAGGGTATAATGCTTTTTTAAGTAAAGATTTCATTTCAGCGGGTGCTTAAAATGGGTTTTCTTTTAGTGCCTTTATCTTAATAATATAGGCACACATTTCTAACTGGCAAATAATGATAATCCCTATTGAGAGTAATATGCCCATTGTTGTCATAATGGATCTCCATTCACACATTTAACAGCTTGAAGGTACACATTTTAGGCACCATAACTTACCATAATTAATCTTTATTACAACATTACTGCCATGTACTCATAAAACGCAGAACCCATGTAGGAATTTATCACTTATATTAATGAACATGCCAAAGTGTTGCTAAAATTGCAGTTGAACTTGTTTTTAGAGATGCCACGCACAAACAGTGATCCAGGGAAGTCAGCTATGTGTCTACTGCTCTGTTATAGCAATATGCATCTATGTAATAAGCTTACATGAAAAGCTTCTGTCTTTGTTTTAAAATTCATTAGCTTCCTAATAAGACAATATTAGATCTGCCAGTCACATGAAGATCTTGGAAACCTAGAGTTTCATTACTCTTCAGTCAAATATCTTTTTTACTAATAACCATCATATTTGTTAGGTTGACCAACCTCTTAATTATGTCTCAGGAATAATAAATCTCTTACAACAGCAAGAAAAGATTTGCAGGGATATTCAACTACTAGTGCATAGATCTTCAGGTCACAAACATTCACTGGAACTGATAGAATTTGGTCCAGTTGAACCGAAAATCCTAGATCATAGTCAAAGAAGAAAAGAAAGCAAAGAAACAGACATGGAACTAAACAGAAAAGGCAAGGGATGACCACCAATGAACGTGTGTGTGTGTGGGGAGGAGATTGCTCCCAATATATTCCTACCTAATGTTTTATCTTTTTGTGATAGAGCTAAGCACTACTACTACATTCATCTAGTGAGGTATCTGCTTGCATCTTGCCCATTCTGTAAGGTAATGACATTAATTAATGAGTTATACAGTCAGAAATCAGCTCTAGAGCAGTACACCACATATACAATCAAATGTATTGTAGGTTTCTGGTTAGATAGGTCTTCACAGAAATCTAGACTCAGAAATGAACATGTGCCACCGAGGTCTAGTTCCCAATATATGACAGTTAGCCTGTCCCATCTTGGGCTTTGTGAAAAACACTCTCAAAATGAAGATATTGGTATGGCAAAAACCCCCCAAAACCTTTGTAGTTTAGGGTTGCCAGGTCCAATTCAAGAAATATCTGGTGACTTTGTGGGTGGAGCCATGAGACATTGGGGTGGAGCCAGGAGCAAGGTTGTAAAACAAGCATAATTGAACTCCAAAGGAAGTTCTGGCCATCACATTTAAAGGGACCTCACACCTTTTAAATGCCTTCCCTCCATTGGAAATAATGGATAGAAGCTCATGGAATTGGACCCCCCTGGTCCAATCTTTTTGAAACTTGGAGAATCTTTTGAGGAGATGAATCAGATGCTGTGCTGTGCTGAAAATTTGGTGCCTCTACCTCAAAAAACAGCTCCCCAGGCCAGAGCCCCAAATACCAGTGGATCAATTCTCCATTATACCCCAAGGGAATCCATTTCCATAGGGAATAATGGAGTGCCCAACAGACATTTTCCCCTCCCCCTGCTTTCTGATGACCCTGAAGTAGGGAGAGGGCCTCCACATGGGGATTGGCAACCCTATTGTAGCTGCTTGTCTTCAGGTCTTTTTTTTAAAGCAGTAACTCCTTTGCATATTAGGCCACACACCCCTGATGTAACCAATCCTCCTAGGCCCTGTACTAAGAGCCCTGTAAGCTCTTGGAGGACTGGCTACATCAGGGATGTGTGCCTAATGTGCAAATGAGTTCCTGCTACAAAAAAAGCCCTGTGTTGTGAACCTTTGGATGAAATTAAAGAAGCAGAAACGTTTATATGTGTTTTGCTGGTATTTTTCTCAGTCTTGTCTAAACTGGTTGCTTGTTATTCATCTTTAACTGTGTGTCTGTAGTTTGTATATTTTTATGCAAGCATTATAGCAGTGGAAAAACTAGGTGAGTGTTTTCCAGCTTCAGAAGTACAAATTGGACTTCTTTTTTATATAATCTAGGAACAATTTTAAAAAGAGTGCTGTAAAAAGTAGCGTCTATGGGATGGATTAAATAATTGTCCTCTGCTAAGTCAGGAGTATTTCTCCAGCTTGGAGTATTTCTTTAGCTTGGAGAAACGTCGACTGTGGGGTGACATGATAGAGGTTTACAAGATAATGCATGGGATGGAGAAATCAGAGAAAGAGGTACTTTTCTCCCTTTCTCACAATACAAGAACTCGGTGGGCATTCGATTAAATTGCTGAGCAGACAGGTTAAAACGGATAAAAGGAAGTACTTCTTCACCCAAAGGGTGATTAACATGTGGAATTCACTGCCACAGGAGGTGGTGGCAGCCACAAGCATGGCCATCTTCAAGAGGGGTTTAGATATATAAAATTTTGGCCACTGCGTAACACAGAGTGTTGGACTGGATGGGCCATTGGCCTGATCCAACATGGTTTTTCTTATGTTCTTGTGTTCTCCAATAGAAGGAGTCTTCCTTTGGTGGAGGAAGCCTTCCTCTATCAGGGGGAAGTGTTTACTTAGTGAAAGGCAGTCCTTGTATCCAGCTCTTTATCTTTTAAAACCTCAACATGGTAGCTTTTAAATTGAATGTACAACAAAATTACTATGTATCTAAGGGCAGGTTTTTAAAAAGTCCATTTGACAGAGAAGCTATAGCTTAATTTAACTAAGGCAGTGTTTAATTTCTTTTTAAAAGGTATGCATATTCAGTATAACAATGGATTAAATTGTAATGTATTATAACCATCAGCCTATTAACCAATCCAAAGATTCCATGATTTCTCATAGTAACATTAGGACTTTTTTTGAGTGGGAACACAGTTCCGGCTGGCTTGGCATCAGGGGATGTGGCCTAATAGACAAATGAGTTCTTGCTGGGCTTTTTCTACCAAAAAGCCTTGTGTGAAACAATGGTGACATCAGGGGGTGTGACCTAATATGCCAATGAGTTCCTGCTGGGCCTTTTCTACAAAAAAAGCCCTGGTTAACGAATTTCAACATGTGCTGTGTTTTGAGCTACCAAAAGGAAGATGTAAATTGTTTAAAACTTAAGAAACAAGGGCATTGTAAGACAGAAAAGCCTCCTTTCATATGTTGTATTTTCTTTTAATAGTACAGTGACACAAAATCCAAAACAGTTTAAAGCCATTTTAGACTTGATCTCAACAATTAGAACTGGTCCCCATCAAAGAGTCATGATTCAATTAAACTACAGCTTTAGTAGACTGATCTATAAATTTAAACTATTTAACAGTTTTTTCCAGTCTAAGCCTGTGCGTTTCAAAAGGACAAATCCACACAGGATTTTACTGAAAAGGTTTCAGTTCTAGTTATTGTCATATTTTAAGAAAGATATCTAGGCCTGTTTCTTCATGCCGCAGACAGCTTTCTTTCTTTGCTTTTCAAATGAAAATCAAATAAAGATGACTGGGATCTGATTTTTCAGTGAAGATTTGCGTAACATACTTTCTCAATATTTGATATTGTATTCACTGAAGAAGCATCATTGTTGTGGTTTTTTACAAATAACTACAATTGAAAGCCATCGTAGGTAGGATTGCTAGCCTCCAGGGGGGGCCTGGAGGTCTCCAGCTTTTACAACTGATCTCCAGCTGGCAGAGGTCAGCTCCCCTGGAGAAAATGGCTGCTTTGAAGGGTGGACTCTACGGCATTGTACCATGCTGAGGCCCACCCCCAAACCCCACTCTCTCCTGGCTCCACCCCCAAAGTCTCCAGGTATTTTCCAACACAGACTTGGCAACCCTAGTAGAAAGTAAATGCATTATGGATTAGACCCTATCAGACTGCCATATGGCTAGTAGTGGAATCTGACTGAGGGATGGTGGCTCAGAGCATCTGCTTGGTAAGCAGAAGGACACAGGTTCAATCCCCAGCATCTCCAACTAAAAAGGGTCCAGGCAAATAGGTGTGAAAAATCTCAGTTTGAGACCCCGGAGAGCTGCTGCCAGTCTGAGTAGACAATACTGCCTTTGATGGATTGAGGGCCTGATTCAGTATAAAGCAGCTTCATATGTATTCATATGACACATGTCTATGCAGAAGTCCCATTTTAGTCAATGATACTAACTCCCATGTAAATTTAGGACTGCAATCTAAGAACTGAGCTACAAAGCAGTCATGTCCTGACTAAAGCCTAATCTCTGTCATGAATTCATTAGTTGGCCTTAGCAAGCTATTTTCCTCAGCATTCTACTAGCAACACAGGAAAAAAATATTGCCATACCTGATAGGATTATTATAAGGATTGCTGCACAATAATATAACAAAGTTTGAGTTTGGTCTTAAAGTTGTCACTGGACTCAAACTTTATTCTGATGCTACAGACCAATATGGCTGCCCACCTGAATCTAGCACAATAATGCGTGTGACATATTTTGAACATTCAAAACCACTATATAAATGTTAAGGACGATGATGATGGAAAGATCATGTCTAAATGTAAAGTGTTGTTGTTCTGAATATGCATTCTGTAATCTACAAACAATATACATCCAGTCATTAGGATTGCTATTAGGGCTGATAATAAGATATAATTGTAAACACAGTTTCTATGGAATTTAGAACAAAAAATACACTATATAGAAACACATTTCAAAATCATTTTGCCCTCCCTCTGTTGCTTTTTCTTCCTTCTATGGGTTCTATGGGCAAAGAACCATCATTGGACGTTTTCTATTATTGGCCATTTAATCTGAAGGAACAATGGACATTCCTACTTACCAAAAGCTTTGACTTGTAGTGGGGTTGTAATATAATTCATTTATGTATTCACAGGTTCATGATATATTTAAAGATCAGGAACAAAACAGCATTGTATTTTTGTTTGGGGCTAGATTACATCAAATTATTTGGAAGCAATCTTGAACATGCATTTTATAGTGAAATGATACACACATCATAGCGTCTCCCGCTTGATGAAACCACAGTGCCTTTACAAAATAAAACAGTACAAATTGGTAATTTACCAGCATGCCACAAGTAAAAATTCAGCTTCCCCTGCTGCATATCAAACCTACAGCTTCGCATCTTAATCAGGTTTTTATTTAAATAGTTTTCACCATAGCACAATAGACAAAATAGACAAGCTGTTCTCCAGTAATGAGACACATTGTCACCATGTCATAATTTCTCAAAATGATGAACCATAATATGAACACAGAACACATGTTGTGAAATGTGAAAGAGAGAGAAATGTGGAGAGAATGAAAACTGTCCTTCCATACATCTCTTTCTGCCGCTTCTGATTTGGTGACTTTGAAGCCAGCCCCTCTTTTGGAGCAAAAATGCTGTCACGCAGCTCTTCCAAAAAATGTTTTCTACAATGCCATAACCCTAAGTCAGGTTCATGTTAGTTCTTGAACAAGAACTTACTTCTCCCCTCTCTTCTGCTTAGTATAAGGGCTTGTGAATGTGGCCAGGGAATGAGACTGTGTGTACACGATACATGTTTTTTGTAACATTAATTGGGCAGATACAAAGAGTTTTGAAATTATGCACATGCACAAAAGAATTGTGAGGTGGCAGCTCCTGTGCAATTTCTTGTATGTGTGTACTCTGATACACTGTTAATTTAAAGAATTTCCCACCTTAATTGAAGGGAACTGCAGAAGTTCTCTTTCCCAGGGCTGCTTAATGCAGCCCTGAGATTATTTTTCCTTGGGGATGTGCTGTTCATGTTACATTTATCAAGAGCCATTTCCATCTTTGTAAAATATGCGCAAATGTAATGTGTGGATGTAACTGGCTCTGTGAGACATGAAATGCTGATCAACAGCTCAAAGCAGTATTCATAGTAAGATGGGAGATATATTTTTTTAATAAAATCAAATGCATAGAACATTAATAAAGGTGCAGGAGTGGCTTGTAAAGAACCTCCTTTAGAATGCAATATTAGAGGAGAGCTTCGTTATCTTTTATCTTTTTGCTTGGGGTACTCAGGAAATAGTAATATTACAGTGTTTCAGTAAAACCTCTTAACCAGTCCTACTTAAAGGCTGGGATTTATTCCCCCTCATGAGATGTTAATTTCCTTGAATTCTGAAATCTGAAAGTGAAAAAAGAGATGGTTTGCTTCCTATTTCTCAACTCCAGTCTTAATTTGTGTTAAAAAAAAAAAAAAGGACAGGGAGGGGTATCTATGCTGTTTTCTTCTTATTCTTTTATAGGATCTTTTGCCCATGGGGTTGCCAGCTCCCAGTTGAGAAATTCCTGGAGATTTGGGGGTGGAGCCCACCCTCCACAGCAGCCATGTTTTCCAGGGGAACTGATCTCCATAGTGTAATTCCTAGAGATCTCCAAACCATTCCTTCTGTCAGGCAAGGAGGCCTTATGAAGCTAAGCAGGCCACAGCCTTTGCACTTGCTGTGGTCCAGCCGGACTCCAATTAACCTGCATTATACTCTTTTAATTCCAAACAAGGTTGGATGCGGATTTTTTTTTTTTTACTGTTAGCTTTCATTATAGGATGTGGTGCTGCCCTTGCTCTCAACAGTGAGAAGACAGCCCCTAAGATACTAATGAAAAGAGCCAGAGAGTCTTCAGCAACACACGCAGAATTATCACTTGTGTTACTTTCCATCTTAAAATTCTGGCTATATTCTTCAATAGAAAGGTAGTTTTAAAATTTATGTGAACATTATTTGTGACAAATCCCTGAATGGTGTAATAAGACATTTTATATGATGGGATGGTACCAGATTGCCATTACTTAGTAGCATGTCTTGTCATGTCTTATTGTTTTTGCTACAAGCTGAAGTTTCTTGAGAAAAGTAAGTGGCAGACAATTGCTGGGACTGTATGTGCTTCAAGGAGCAAATGAACCTTACAAGCATGCTCAGGTATCCTGTGCCTTTCAGCTGCTTATTTTGCTTAAGGCCAGATAATTTTGATATTCTCAGTGCTGTGGTCAACTCCCTCAAGACCAAGTAAACACACACACACACCCCTCCCCTTCCCTGGAATGTTAATGGAACCTTTTTGCAATGCCTTAAAGAGACTATGTTCTCATCAGAGGGGCAAGATTGGAGACCTGTCAATAGTTGTCAAGCTCTTTTCATGGCAGTTCATAGTCACAAATAGTTTTATAAATATTGCCATGTGGATTCTGCTCAAGAACCATTTTATTTTTTAAAAAAGGCACATCAGATGTTATTTTTGCAGTGGGTGCATGCTGTAAGGATCTGCACATATGCAATGTGATCCAGTGCATATTTTTACAGAAGTAAATCACACTTTACTTACTTACTTATTTGTTTACTTATTTATTTATTTATTTGTTTGTTTGTTTATTTATTTATTTATATCCCACCCTCCCTTTATGGGCTCAGGGCAGCTAACAACATTTTAAAACAAGAATTCAGCTTAAAAACAAGACAATATATTAAAACAACAATATAACAATTTACAAAACTATAAACTGATAATCCAAGATTCATTTACCATCACTGCTATTATTGCTTTGGCGCTCACATATTGCTGACATTATTACCACTGTTATGTTGGTGCTCGGATGTTATTATCATAGTGCCAGTTGGGTTCTCAGATCTATGATGTAAATATTATAATGTAGCGGTTGCCTGCCTCAGGTGTTAAATGCAAGCCAAAAGAATTTGGTCTTGCAGGCCCTACAGAACCGTACCAGGTCCTGCAGAGTTCTAATTTCTTCTGAAAGGATATTCCACCATGTGGGGGCCACCACAGAAAAAGCCCTGGCCCTGGTGGTGGCCAATCATACTTCTTTTTGCCCAGGGATTGTTAAAAGATTTTGAGAGCCTGAGCATAGTGCCCGCTGGGGTACATATGAGAAAGGCAGTCTTGAAGATAAGCAGGCCCCAAGCCATATGGGGCTTTAAAGGTTAAAACCAGCACCTTGAAGTGAACCCAGAACACCACAGGCAAGCAGTGCAGTGTTTGCAGTGCAGGTTGAATGTGCACCTGTACAGGCAGCTCCAATAACAACCTGGCTGCTACATTCTGCACTAGTTGCAGCTTTGGGATTTGAGTCAAGGGCAGCCCCATGTAGAGGGCATTATAGTAATCTATTCTCGATGTGACGGTCACATGGATCACTGTTGCCAAGTCACTACACTTGAGGAATGGAACCAACTGCCTTTTCCACCGAAGATGGTAGAATGCTGATTTAGCAGTGGCCTCTACCTGGGCCTCCATTGTCAATGAAAGGTCCATGAGCAACCCCAGGCTCTTGACTCAAGATGCTGGGACCAGAGGTGCCCCATCGAAGGCCGGCAGGGAGATCTCTCTTCCTAGTCTGCTGCGACTTAGATGCAGGACCTCCGTCTTCGTAGGGTTCAATTTCAATCGACTTAATCTGTGGGGCCCTACCTGCTTCCCTTGGGGGGGAGCTTGCACTATGCCAACTTGCTCCCCCCTTTGGAGCTAAATTCCAGAGGCCTCAGAATGGGAGGGAAGGGGGTTGCATCACCTGGTTACTTCTCATTGTGGCTTGACTCAACTCCCTCACAGCCTGGAGTTGTCAGCCACTATTTTCCTCCCTGGCCTGTTTCTGGGAACTTCCTTTTATTCCCCTGTCCATGCCCTGCCCACTTCCCTCACCTGTTCTTCAACCATCTGCCCTGGTTTCCAGTGGCCATTGTGCCCTTTTGTGGGGCTATTTTCCCACTGGCTACTTAGCCTGTGCCCTCCACAACCAACCACCCCTTCCCTGCGTTGCCCAAGCCCATCCACCTCCCTCCAGAATCTTCGCCAGGAATCTCTTTGGGCAGCCTGAGATCAGAGGGCCTCCCAGGCAGCAGTGTAGCCATGGCACTGGATGCTGTCTCTGACCAGCTTCCCCAGCCTGGCTGTTGCAGTGCTGGCCTTGATCGGGTTAGAAGACTAAAGTAACAAACAAACAAACAAACAAACATTTTCACCATAACATTATATCATAAGCTAGGCTGCAATATTTGATCGTCCAATATCTATAATTGCGTTGCAGCTCTTCACTATGGAGATACCTAGGGATCCAAAAGCATTGCCTTAAGAAGAATCTATGGATGGTCTACACAGATATTCCACCACCAGGTCTACATACTGATACCGGATACATAGCTTAGAAAAGGATGAAACTCTTCAGAAATTATTTAATGTTCATAAAAATAATAATTGACCATTGTAGAGAATATTTTTGTTTCCTTGAGACCAAACTTCCAGAGGCCCTGGAGGGTCAGTTATTCATTTCCAATATATGTATGCCACTTTGCAAATTGTACCTATGCTAGTAAGACTATTAATATAAGGAGGTTTAACAAAGCCTTTCCCAATTTGATTTTGATATCAATTAAGGTCCCATTGGGCTAAGCAAATTCTAGGCTGGAGAGTGTGAGCTATCTGAGTTTCAGGGCTGCCTTTTTGTCTCTCTTAGCAGGCCTAACTGCCTCTAGCCAATTGTCTCCAGTTTCTGCTCTCTCACCTTTTCTCACACTCTCCTACTGCTGCCTTGTGTTCAGCCTGCCTTTTATCATTAGTGTCTGTCAATTCAAAAACAAACAGAGATTGCACAAGCCTGAATTCTCCAAGGGTTTGCCCTGGATGCTCATTGCAATTGCTGTTAAATGAGAGCTTGAAGAACAGATCTGTCCCTGATGGATTCCGTCATTGGCCTGGGTCCCTTATCACTGAAAATGAAACAGGGGTGTAGAGGCAGGGTCACTGTAAGGCAGGCACATCAGGGGCAGATTCAAGGCATATGAACAACTTTTGTTCTTCATTTTCAGATGGGTTTGTTTTAGTTTCAAAATTTCTTAATGTTTTTCTTTGCTATAGTCATGTTCATTTACTTTGTTATATATGGGGTTTGTTTCAACTGGATTCAATGGGAAACACATTTCTGGCTCAAGCCCAATCCTGGTGGGATGAAATTTTTAGGGGCTTCATGCCTAATCCAAGGACTCCTCTGTCAAATTTCAGGCAACTAGGACATGCCTCCCCCCATTCTGTAGGCCAAAAAAAGCTATATTATACACAAATAACACAGAAAGGCAAGACTCGTTAAAAAATATGATTTAGCTCCCCTCAGCTATGTGCTTCATTTTGTTTAAAAATAGCCCCCAGTCCCCTCTGCCCCCATTTCTTTATACGTGAATATGAGGTTGCCTGTCTTTACTAGGGTTGCCAGGTCTGCGTTGGAAAATACCTGGAGACTAGGGTTGCCAAGTCCAATTTACGAAATATCTGGGGACTTTGGGGGTGGAGCCAGGAGACATTAGGGGTGGAGCCAAGATCAAGCCTGTGACAAGCATCATTGAACTCCAAAGGGAGTTCTGGCCATCACATTTAAAGGGACGGCACACCTTTTCAATGCCTTTCTTCCATAGGAAATAATGAAGGATAGGGGCACCTTCTTTTGGGGCTCATAGAATTGCACCCCCTGGTCCAATCTTTTTGAAACTCGGGGGGTATTTTGGGGAGAGGCACTAGATGCTATACTGAAAATGTGGTGCCTCTACCTCAAAAAACAGGCCCCCCCAGAGCCCCAGATACCCACGGATCAATTCTCTATTATTTTCTATGGGAATAAATCTCCATAGGGAATAACAGAGTTCCCAGCAGACATTTCCCTCCCCTCCCCCCGTTTTCTGACGACTCTGAAGTGGGGGGAGGGTCTCCAAACCGGGGGATCCCCTACCCCCACCTGGGGATTGGCAACTCTACTGGAGACTTTGAGGGCGAAGCTGGGAGAGGATGGGGTTTGGGGAGGTGAGGGGCCTCAGCATGGTACAATGCCCTAGAGTCTACCCTTCAAAGCAGCCATTTTCTCAAGGGGGAGATGATCTCTGCCAGCTGGAGATCAGTTGCAAAAGCAGGAGATCTCTAGGCCCCACCTGGAGGCTGGCAACCCTAGCTATCCCTTCTGAGGTTATAATATAGTGGGTTCAACACATGAAGGAGGCATGGTTGTAGTGAACATAACTCTCTTTATTCAGTACAGAATGGTAGCAGCTGAACTCTAAGACTGAAGGTCTGGGCCCACAGGGTCAACTATATACAGTTCAAGGTTCCCCCACTAGAACACCATTGGGTAATTTTAAGCAGCAGGGGGCCTGTGATTGGACCAGGGCAGCAGAGATTTTGATCCCACTGCCCATTGTTCTGAGTCCCCCAGGCTCAGTCCACACGGCTCCAATGAGCCAGGCAGAAACACTGGTAAAACACATTGCGTGAGTCCACATACATAACAGAGGTGGATAGTAGCTATGCATTTGTCTTGTGAGAGGGTTCTCTCAGGGAAGTGGTGGTTGCTTTAAAACTATGTTGCAGATTCAGATTCATTTCTTATTACAGATCTTTCCCATTCAATTTGGTTTATTTACTTAACTTCTGTCTACTTTTCTCACAAAAATACTCTACACAGATTACTAACATTCCCAGGCAGCAAGTTCCTAGAGTTCTCTGTCTCTGCCCACCACCAGGCACTCATATCCTCCTTTCCTCCCACTCACCTGCTTTCCTCTCACCCACTTGTGTATCTTTCCCTTGTCTGCTTGCTAGTACTCTTATTGCCCATGCTCACTACTGCTTGTGGAACTTTCCCCAGTGGCACTGGGCAGTGTGTTCATCAAGGAGCACGTGAGATGGAGCACTGGCAAGTTAGAGGGAAAGGAATGCTGGTAGCAGTGAGCCCTGCAAGAAATACTGAGCTCCAGAGTCTGCTCCACCTCAGGGTATACTGACAAAGCCCTGACTGGTACAAATTACGCTTTGGATATCCTGACCTATCAGCCCAGGTCTCTGTGTTCTGCTGACTAAAACCAAGCCTGTGCTTAACATACCCTGCCAAGCTGTCTTCAGTTTGGAGACAGACTGAGTAAGATTTAATAGTATATCCCTAGCAGATTCTGACCACCACTATCACAGAGTGGCAAGTAATTCCTAGCAGATTCTCACCACTATTAATGTACTTGTATTTTTTGTTTGTTTGAGGCATCAAAACGGACCCGTTCTAGAATGGAAGTGCGGAATATATAGGATCTGAGGTCCCCCCTCTGGCTACCAGTGGGCAACAGGAGTAGGGCTGCCAACTCCAGGATGGCGAACACCTTGAGATTTGGAGGTGGAACCTGGAGAGGACAGGGATCTCGATTGGGTACAATGCCATAGAGTGCACCATCCCAAGCATTCCTTTTCTTCAAGGAAATTGGTCTTTGTAGTCCGGAGCTTTAATTCTAGGGGGTCCCCAGGTACCAAACGGATGCTGACATCCCTAGAAACAAAACTTATATAATTTTGAATTTAAATGATGGGAAAGATACTGGATTCATTCGTAGGACCAAACACAACATTCAGGATACTTCATCTGTGTTAATTTATTTATATATGTATAATCTGCTTGTCCTCCAAGAAGCTCAGAACCACAAACAAAGATTACCATGGGGATTGCAATATACTGAATAGGCCTAGTGTTGCTTCATAGCTGGTTCATAGCTGGAATAACACAGGCATCTTTGAGCCAGAATCTAGCAACACATGAAGCTGCATAATACAAGTCACAGCATTGGTCCATTTAGCTCAGAACTGTTTATTCTGATTTGCAATGGCTCTCCAGGGTCTCAGAGTCTTTCCCAACACCTGTTACCAGGGCTTGTTTTGTAGCAGGAACTCCTTTGCATATTAAGCTGCACCTTCCCACCCACCCCACCCCCCGATGTAGCCAGTCCTCCTGGAGCTTACAGTAGGCCCTATACTAAGAGCTCTATAAGCTCTTGGAGGATTGGCTCCATCAGGGGTGTGTGGGCTAATATGCAAAGGAGTTCCTGCTACAAAAAAAAGCCCTGCCTGTTACCTAAGTTGTTTTTTTTACTGACATATGTCAGGGGTGGAAGCTACAACCTTCAGAGAATATGCTTTACCACTGCAGCACTGCCCTTCCCATAGAAGACCCCCATATGTTTGAATGACAAAATTTCTTCTTCAACATGGATTTTAACACAATGGCATCCATAACCCCCCCTTCCCAAGTTATTATAAAATCATTGTCAGTTTCATTGTTTTCATGCTCAGGGAACTCATATATCCTTGTCCCTCTAAAACAGGGGTGTCAAACATGGGGCCGTGGGCCGGATCTGTCCCACAGAGGACTCCAATCAGGCCCTCCAGCAACTGACTGTTGTCTGCTTCATTGTCCCTTGCCTGCTGTGTTCGGTCTCCATTTTGTGTTTCTCCCCAGTGATCAGTTGGCCAGCAAAGCAGCCTTTCTTGGCTCCTTTTCTCTCCCCCTCCCTTTTTCCAAAGATAGGAGGAGAGAGGAGGAGCCTTAGCCAATGAAAGAGCCTGGCTTTATAGCTCTGCTGGGTGATTAAGTTTGCCAGACTCAATTAATCACCCTGCAGAGCTACTGAGCCAAGCCCCTCTTCCTTCCTGGCTGAGGGTCCTCCCTCTCCTTGTGCTCTGGGGGAAGGAAGGAAAGAGCCAGAGCTGCCTTTACCCAGTCCTCACCATCAGGAGAAATACAAAAAGCACTTTTAAGACTAGTGATGTTTTATTGAAGGTATGAGCTTTTTGCCTTGAGAGAGAGAGAGAGAGGGAGAGAGAGAGGGAGGGAGAGAGGGAGAGAGGGAGAGGGAGAGGGAGGGAGAGAGGGAGGGAGATTTGTTGGGCTTGTTATGGGTGCAGCTTAGTTCCTCTCATCTTTTTCACTGTATTCATGCCCTCCAGTCTTTCTCAATAGGAAAGTATGTGAACTATTTAAAAGAGAAATAACAAGCTAGCATTAGGCTGAGTGTGTGTGTGTCTAGCCCAGGTTTACCCAGGATATGTCGATTGATTTTTCTTTCACATTTTCCTTTGATTGGGGATCTTGAATTTAGACTTCCCAGATAGAAGGCTGATACTAATCATTGTACGTGGCTGTCTCTGTTGTTGTACTGCCACATAGGAGTTGTAGTTATTTTTCTGGAGAAGACTATAGTTTTGCAAACAAGCACATAGCCCTCAGTCTGTGCCATGGTGCCTTCACATAATCTTGACCTGCACATGAAGCAACATGTACAAAAGCTCACAATGCCTAGCTTTTTTCCTCTGGGTCTGAGACTCGAATCATTTTTCCTCTGGGTCTGAGACTCGAAGCATTGAGTATGAGATCTTTGTAATGAATGTCAATAAATCAAAAGTAGGTTTGCAACGTATAGATGTGCAACGTATAGATGTGCAAACAAACTTGAACAGCATATTTAAGACTGGTACAGCACAGACATTGTCTGCAATAATTCATAGCAAGAGATGACATTTATCAGACTATAAAACAAAATATTGCAAGAGTGCTAATGTTTTAAGTAAAAAAAATTGTGTTTGTGTGCGCCCCCTTTATACAGTTTATATGTCCTCTACCTGGCGTTACATTTTATGACACACATGGCCTGGCCCAACAAGGTCTTATTTATGTTAAATCCGGCCCTCATAACAAATGAGTTCGACTTCCCTGCTCTAAAATTTTACGCCTGGCTGCCATGGGAGAGTGTTGTGGCTGCTGAGCCATGCTAATTCAGTGACTTTTATGTGATAGACTTTGAAAACTTCTCATTTAATTGCAGAAACTTCATTTCATGAAAGTTCATTACCAGCAGGTTCTGAGTAAACTGTAGATTGAGGGTGCCTCTGCTGTCAAGATTTCTAACAACTTCAAATTTTTGCTGTGTGGTTATGCCGAGTCTTTTTTCACATCTGGAGTGCTGGAGGGTCACTCTTTAGGCTACTTCTGATGTATCTGGAAAGAGATGGAAAATGTCTCAGTCTTGCTTGCAACACTAATAACATTCCTTAGCTTGGTTTACAGTAAATACTCAGGAGTGAGGACAGATTGACAGCTACTGTACTGTGTGAGCTGCCCAAAGGTAGAGTCTGTTAATACAGAAGTTAGACAGTATGACAGATAGATGTGAGATAAGCAGTCCGGTATTATCCCAAGGTAAAGACATTTCAACATACTGCCGCTCACTCCCATGTGTTTTCTGAAATAAGGCAAAAAAAAGTGTTCAGCTGAGATGCTTTGCCTTCTAAATCTTTGTGTTAAACTCTGTCACTTTATCAAAGAGAAAAACGAAAGATCTGTCTTCGTAGTGTGAGCAAATGCCAAATAAGAAACTTGGATAAAGGATTAAAGTCTCATAAAAATATGACACAACTGCTATTGTGAGCAAACTCCTTAAGCAATCAAACTGATCGCTAGGCAGATAGTGAGGACTGAAGTTTGGAATTTTTCATCAAGGTCTAGAGAACTTAACCACAGAAATGCTAAAACTAAAGCACCTGGTGAACAGTATTTATATACTCCTGAGCACAACTGACTCTGGTCTGTGGTAAAAGTGACCATGTAACTCACATTCAGTCCTCAAATTGTGGTGACAGAGAACTTTGCAAATAGGAGGGTGGGTGTTCTTTTTGCAGGAATAATAAATCTAATTTTAGCTTACTACTGCTTTCTGAATTGCAGTATTTATTTGCTTCATTTGTAGTCCTCTTTTCTCATTGAGATTCAAGGAAGATTGGAGTTGCTTTCCTTGCCCACAGGCAGAGAATATGACTGATTGTTGGGGAAAACATTAAGGGGCTGGGAAATCTGGAGTCCCAAGCAGGGTTGCCAGGTCCGTGCTGGAAAATACCTGTAGACTTTGGGGGTGGATCTGGGAGAGGGTGGGGTTTGGGGATGGGCCTCAGTATGGTACAATGCCTTAGAGTCAAAGCAGCCATTTTCTCCAGGGAAGCTGATCTCTGCCAGCTAGAGATGTTGAAAAAGTGGGAGATCTCCAGGTCCCATCTGGAGGCTGGCAACTCTAGCCCCAAGTCCCCTCTCCCAAGTTCAGATTTGGTGGGTAGGGCTGACTGGGCACTTCCTTCACACACACACACACACGCGTGCACGCACGCACGCAGAATGGAGCTTCATTCTAAATTCAGTTTATTATGTTCTCAGTAGATATTAAAAAGAATACAGAATACAAAAATCCACAGTGTACACCCAGACAAATAAGAAATATATTCCAGTTGCACATCAAGACTTCTTGGCATTTATGAATAGCTCTGACCATTAGTAAACCAAAAGATATGTATCTTTATTGGACCTATAGCTGCTAATGTACCTACTGATATAGCTGCAGTAAATGTGACACAGGACAAAATGGAACTGACCAGAACTCAAATCCCTCCCCTTCTTTCTGTCTCTGGAGTCAAGAAACTCTCAGAAAGTAAAGGAAGCCCGCTTCTGATACCTTATCTATTTAAACTTTGATAGTGGTATCACTCTCTTGGACAGTATAAGCATCCTTTAAGGCAAAAATCATGTACAGAGTTATCGGTTCCAGAAGGCCACAGCACCAGCAGAGTCTGGTAGCCTTCTGGGAAATGGAACCAAAAATTCAACTATGGAGGCTAATTTACTATAGAAATTAAAGTAACAGGTTTAGCAGAGTACTGAAGTTCAATCCAGGCCCTAATTCCATGACACTAACAAATGTAATAAATATAAGACATTTTTGAGACATCTTTTTCAGTCTTAAAGAAAGACCAGAAAGGGCTGCTTTAAGAACTCTGGTCTGGGAAAAGCTCACCCTCCCCTGGTGATGTTGACATCTATTGTAGAGTTTCCTCAGCAGTTACCATTGGAGGAGGAACTAGAGCCACCAAGCTCACTGCCTCCCTCCAGAGAGAGTATGAGGACCATCTGAGTTCTGGGGTGTCTTGAAACCTTTGTTCCTAGGATTGCCAATCCCCAGGTGGGGGCAGGGGATCTCCCAGTTTGGAGACCCTCCCCCTGCTTCAAGGTTGTCAGAAAGCGGGGGGAGGGGAGGGAAATGTCTGCTGGGAACTCTATTATTCCCTATGGAGATTTATTCCCATAGAAAATCATGGAGAATTGATCTGCGGGTATCTGGGGCTCTGGGGGGGGCTATTTTGGGGGGGTAGAGGCACCAAATTTTTAGTATAGCATCTAGTGCCTTTCCCCAAAATACCCCCCAAGTTTCAAAAAGATTGGACCAGGGGGTCCAATTCTACGAGCCCCAAAAGAAGGTGCCCCTATCCTTCATTATTTCCTTTGGAAGGAAGGAATTGAAAAGGTGTGCCGTCCCTTTAAATATGATGGCCAGAACTCCCTTTGGAGTTCAATTATGCTTGTCATAGCCTTGATATTGGCTCCACCCATAATGTCTCCTGGCTCCACCCCCAAAGTATCCTGGCTCCGCCCCCAAAGTCCCCAGATATTTCTTGAATTGGACTTGGCAATCCTATTTGTTCCTCACCTTCCCCTCAAAACCCTTCAGCAGAAAAAATGCAGATTAACTGCAGCCTCATTTTGGTTAATGTAGAAAACCTATAATTCTTTGTGCATAAGCACTTTCATAAAAAAATAAAATTAAAAATAAGAAATTATAGAAATAGTTGACCCCTTTTCTGTTTCAGAACTTTCTTTTATTTCCTCTTTACTAAGCTTTTTGCAAAAAGTTCATATATATACAAGTCTTTCAGATAGCTTTTGAAATATATTTCTGGGGCGCAAGAAGGCTTATCTCACTGTAAGGAGTCTTGTCTTTGCCTTAAAGGAAATCTCTTTTGGTCTACGAAGTAATTGTTTCCATACATCCTTAAGAAATGACAGTGGCCAGGCTTAGTGTCCATATAAAGGCTACATCACATCTGTGAGCATGAATGGAATCCCAGGACTCCAGGTCCCTCAGCTCAGGAGCTGGCTGCAGAAACCTACAAGGAGCAGCTGGTGGGAGTGCAAATGGGTTATCTCATGATCTTCCTTTGATCCAGGAAGATTTTGCTGGCTTGAATCCTCCTCCCTGCCAGTGTTTTTGACTGCAATGTTTCTTTGCTTCTTCAGTGATGTCACCCTGCCATGACTCTTCAATGGAAGCTCAGAAAACACTGAATTCTTTAGTTTGCTTTAAAGTGTTTCATGGGTTTGTGAGTCACGTTGGGTACTAGTATGAGTAGCAAACTGGGGTATCAGTGTTACTGATAAATGAATGGAACATCCTGGTCACCAGGGCTGGCTGTGCCTCTAGGGAAACTAGGCAATTGCCTAGGGTGCCAGCCTTCTGGGGGCACCAAATTGGGTGCCCCCCATGTGACTCGACGTTATCAGTGCAGAGGGGATGCCAGAAGTTAGCCTTACCTAGAGTGCCAGACAGTCAAGGGGCAGCCCTGCTGGTCACTGAGATGTATCAGAAAATATTTTTGTTGCCTTACTTGGCCATTCAGCTGATGAAAATCTATTTTTCTCCCTCCTAAACAGTTTTATCTGAGTTTTGCATTATTTCAGTGTTCTTTTAAAAGAACTTTTGTTTTGCTTGTATCCTTTTCTTTTGCTGATATTGGATTTTCATAAGTGGCTTTCAGTACTGATTTTCTATGGAAATACAATGAATACATTATTATTTTCTGTTTGCCATATAAAACTTCAAAGGTTAGTTCACACTGGAAGTTACAGAGCTCAGAAATTAAAATCTAATTCTGGCTTTAGATAACATTATAGTTTTACAAACAAAGACATTGATTCTCATAAAGAGAGAAGCACAGATGTTATTACACCATAACTTGTGCCCGGAGGCGAGTGCACAGACAACTCTTCATTTTTCATTTCCCTCCTATGTTCAAAACAGCATAGTCATGTGATATTCTTGGCCCTGTCTTGCATTCATATCAGGGGTTATTTTATGTGTGGCTGATTGGCTGAAATGATGTTACGTGTACTTTGCCCAACATGTAGATTTGGAATAGCCCAAGACCCTTAGGAGATGGTTAGATTACTTTGTCAATCAACTATATATAGCAATCAGAAACCCCTATTTTTACCCCTATAATTAACTATGTTTAAACAGCAGTGTTTACATATGTGCTTCTTCAAGTCTTTGTTGTTGATTTACCCTCTGGCTCCTATGCTGTTGTGCAGCTGGGATTCTGATGTTTCATTGACCTAACAGTGGAATGTTGTATTATATCTGCACAAGACAACCACCTAAAATTCACCTGGCCCATTAAAGAGAGGAGGAAAGAAGTTTGGCAAGTCTGTGCAATGAAGCATGGCCCCTCTGACAGATGTGAATTAGGCAGAGGTTTTTACAAGCCCAAATAGAATTTCAGCTTTTTTCTCTGAACAAAATCCTGAACTGTGGCACATAGTTACCTAAGTAGATATCACATACTATTTTTTCCAACCTTAAATAAAATAGCTGTCCCTTGATTATTTTATTTGTAGGTCCCACAAAGGCATCTCTCATGGCTTTGTTTATGATGATCCAGCCATCCAGCCAACAACAGATAACAGATAACATATCAAATTGAGTAGTGCTGATTCATGGAAAGTCAACAGAACTCATTCACCTGTAGGAACAAGTTCTACATAAAGCTTGCTTGCTATATTTTAACATACCCAAGTTAGATTTGCCTTGGATGTCCATTGAGCTTCTACAGTACACCTGGGATCAGTACCACTGATGCAGCCATAACAAGACCCCATGCTTGATAGGATACTCAAATACATATCAAAATGTGCTTCTCCAGTTTCTGCTTGAGGATTGAAAGTGCCAAAATAAAAGCATGATAAGCTGCAATGCAGATTCTCCCCAACAGTTTCAATAGCCCAGTTAGGTTCTGATCTTTATTTATTTATTTAATCAAATTTATATCCCGACCTCCCCTAACATGCTCAGGATGGCTAACAGCAGTTAAAACCCACACAGAATATACAATAAAATCAATCCACACATTTTAACCATAAAATCCAAGATGCACGTCAATGTTTCTGAATATCTATATTTGTCCAGTGGAATTGTCAGTGCTGTGGGACATTTGCTACCTCTCCTTAACTATTGAAAGCAAGCTTAAATAGTTTGATCTTACAGGCCCGGCGGAACTATGGCAGGTCCCGCAGGGCCCTGATGTTTTGGGGGAGGGCATTCCACAGAGCAGGGGCTATTGTCAAAAATCCTCTGGCTCTAGTGGTGGACAATCAAACTTCTTTCAGTCCAGCAATCTGAAGAAGATTTTGGGACCCTGGATATAGTACTCTCTGGGGCACATATGGGAGAGGCGGTCCCGAAGGTAGACAGGTCCCAGGCTTTCAAGCTAATGCCTGAATGTGAAGCTTATTGAAGCCATGGTACCTGTCAGTGGGTTTCCTGATGTGCCACCAGTAGTAGGATGCAAAATCAGGGGAAGGTCTTGGCCTCTATGCTCTGTTTGTTAGTTCCTCAGGGCAACCGGTTGGCCAGTGTGTGAAGCAGGATGTTAGACTAGATGGACCCCAGGTCTGATCCAGCAGGGCTCTTTTATGTTCTGTTCCCATTTGCTTCTTAGCCAAACAATGAACAAAACCTGGCTTTCCTCAATCTTACTGCAGCAAGATGTGCTTCAGAATAACCCAGGAGGCAGGGCTGGCACATCTTAATAGACCAGGTAGGTGGCTGCCTAGGGCACTACCTGGCCTAAGGGTCAGCTTGCAGACACCCCTCCCCCTCCATGTGCACACTCCGCCATCCCCTTCTCCACCACAGTAGTATTCTCCCTTACTGCCCACCTCTCTGCCACCCTCCTCCACCTTGCTGCCTACCTGCAGGCAGGCAGGTGGTGGTGAGGAAAGGGTACCGGGGGTGGCAGGGCAACAGGTGCGCTTGGAGATGGTCAGAGCCAGGCTCCAAGTGCCTTCAAGAGCACACACCACCTCGCCAACCCCACTCAGCCTTCCTAGATCTGTGCTTCCAGGTTCAACCCTTGGTATCGCCAGTTAAAAATATCAGGTAGTAGGTATGTGAAAGACCTCTCCCTGAGACCCTGAAAAGCTGCAGCTGATAGCTGGTCAAAGTAGATCTTACTGACTTTGATAGCCCAAAGATCTGATTAGCATTGCCAGTCTCCAGACATTGGCTGGGGATCTCCCAGAATTACAGCTGATCTCCAGGTGAAACATATCAGTTCATCTGGAGAAAGTGGCAACTTTGGAAGATGGACTCTATGGCATCAGATCTCCCCCCCCTCCCCATACCCTGCCCTCCTCAGGCTTCATCCCCAAAATCTCCAGGTATTTCCCAGCCCAGAGCTGACAACCCCAGGTTTGTCTTGGTAAAAGACATCTTTATATGTTGAATTATTGACAGTGCTTATCATTTTAGCCTCAGAACACCTTTATGAAGTCAGTTAGGCTAAAAGATAGCAGGGTTGCTACCTTCTTATGGACAAAAGGTCTAATCCAACCTGTTATGCAGCAGCTAGATGCAAGTAATTAATATCTATATCTCCATACTAGGAAAAGATTTATGCCCGTTATGCATCCATGAAAGGCACCAAAAGGTTGGCAATCATAAGAGACACTGATTGAAGAACCCAGAAAAGTGCATAGCTGAGCAGGAACTTGAACCCTGGTTGCTTCCTTCTGTGCTATAGTCTCCCACAGATTAAAAACTGACTGTAACTGAAATATAGATGTTATTTGCATTATTTCTATATCTACCACCACTTTCCTCTGTGAATTACTCCAGTGAATTTTGAGTTCATTTCCCATTCAGAACACTTAGCAGATATGGCACAAGATCTGCCGATATAGAAATTCTCTGCGAGAAGAGCTTCTGCCAATATAGAAATTCTCAAGGGGGGGATATAGGAACTTGGAAACACTTTCTTCTACCAGCCTTCCATTCTGCTCCTCAGACCCATAAATGTTTAAAATGTGGGCTGGGACGGGGATGGGGGGTGGGATGGAGAGGTTAGAAACTATTAATTTGAAAGTGCCATTGAGCACAATCCATGATACTGGTAAATGCATTTAATACCTATATTAGAGTCTATTCAATGGGGCTAAGGAATGTTCAAGCCAAAAATGTGTCAGAGTGAGAGTGCAATCTTTATTTATTCTAGTTGTCTTATCCCATTAGATCAATAGAAACAATGATAGTACTCTAATGGTATTTTAACAACATATTTGAAAGTAGCAGACCCAAAGGAGCATTAAAAGTACAATTCACATAGGAAGAAAAATGTTTTGCAAATGGGATCACTAGAATCGAAGTCCAAGTATTTGGAAAGTCTTGGAAGTAGCACTCACTTAATCTCAGCACAATCTTATACATATTTACTGAGAAATAGGTCCCATCAAGTTCCATGGCTTTTAGGCCCAGAGGGCTGCAGCTTCTGGATATGTGTCTCATATAGGTTATAAAAATTGAAGCTAGAGATACAGATGGATTTGGAAGAACACTTCATGCAAGATGTCAAAAATGACTGATTCATTTCTATTATATCTTGAACACCATCTCCTTTTCAGCTATGGTTACAGGAGCACCTTATATGTCATTTGTCAGCAAGAGCGCACTATAGCAGGTAGCTCCTAACCAAGGAATAGCTTTTCTGTCTCCACTTTCTGATAAGAAGGCAAGATGCTTCCAGACAATTGTATAGTTTTAGTAAGGTTTATTATCCTATTGCCTTTGTCATACCTTGATTTAACTTTTTTTTGCATGTCATTTAATAACCATTAAAATCTTCTATTATTATATGTAGCAGACATGCAGACAAGACCAGATTCAGGTCGGTAGCAGTAGCACCTTGCTGGAAAAGCCTGCAATTCGTTCTAAATATAGGAATTGACTTCCCTGTTTCCCCATTAATTTCTGTGGAGGAGGAAGCACCATATATTTAAAGGAATGTGATTTTTTAAAGCGAGGAAACTCAGTGCAAGAATTCCACAACACCATTACAGCATAAATAATATTCCAAATCAATACAATGTATTTAATGAAATGAATGATAAGGTGATAGCTACATTTCTGATGGGCAGCAACAGGGCCCCATGCCCCATCCAACCTTACCAGCTGCCACAATTCATTTCCCCATTTCTCAGGACAACCCTCTTGTGCCACCAGCCAGGTGTAGCCAGGATTTTTTAGGTTGGGAGCTTTAAATTTTTTGGGGGGATAGTCAATTTTTTTTAAAGCCCCCAACCTAAAAAACCCTGGCTATGCCCCTAAGAAGCCCACTGCCTCTCACTCTCCCATCCTTCTTGAATGAGCAGGAGGGGGTGAGAAAGGCAGGGCTAGCAGGCCAAGTATTCCTGCTTCGCACAGCCAGCTGGCTGCGAGAAGCAAAAAAGACCCACCAGCTCTTGCTCTCCCATCCTGTTTCCAAGCAAAAGGGAGAGAGAGGCAGGGCCAGGAGGGGCCTCGATGGAATTGGGAGATTGAGTTGGGGGGCCTAGATAGGAAGCTGGGGGTGGGGCCTCCAAAGGCCTCCCCCTATAGCAATAGACTTGGCACCAGCCTATCCTCACTTGGGTAGGAGTGAGGCAGGCCTGGCACTAGTCATCTGGGCTACAGTGCAACCAGGAAGGGATCCCCAGGGATAGGCTGCAGAGATACCTCCTGAGGAAAGAAGCAACCTATTGACCAAGAAGTCGGGCAAAGGCTAATAGAGTTTTGTCAAGAGAACAAACTGGTCATAGTGAACATCGTCTTCCAACAACCTAAAAGGCGACTCTACACGTGGACATCACCTGATGGGCAACACAGAAATCAGATTGATTATATACTCTGCAGTCGAAGATGGAGAAGCTCCTTATAGTCAGCAAAAACAAGACCTGGAGCTGACTGCGGCTCAGACCATGAGTTACTCATCACAAAATTCAGGCTTAAACTGAAGAAAACTGGGGAAACCATTAGGCCATTCAGGTTTGACCTTGATCGCATCTCGTGAATATATAGTGGAGGTGAAGAATAGGTTTAAGGAACTAGAGTTGATAGACAGAGTGCCTGAAGAACTATGGACGGAGGTTCGTGACATTGTACAGAAGGCAACAATCAGCACCATCCCAAAGAAAAAGAAATGCAAGAAAGCAAAGTGGCTGTCTGATGAGGCTTTACAAATAGCTGAGGAAAGAAATAAAGTGAAAGGCAAAGGTGAAAAGGAAAGATTCACCCAACTGAAAGCAGATTTCCAGAGAACAGCAAGGAGAGATAACGAGGCCTTTGTGAAGGAACAATGCAAAGCAATAAAGGAAAATAATAGAATGGGAAGGACAAGAGATCTATTCAAGAAAATAGGAGAAATCAAGGGAACGTTTTTGTGCAAAAATGGCCACAATAAAGGACAAAAATGGTAGGGACCTAACAGAAGCAGAAGAAATCAGGAAGAGGTGGCAAGAATACACAGGAGAATTATACAAGAAGGATCTCTATGTCCTGGACAACCACGACAGTGAAATCGATGACCTTGAGCCAGACATCTTGGAGAGTGAAGTCAAATGGGCTTTAGAAAGCAATACTAACAACAAGTGAGCAGAGATGATGGTATCCCAGTTGAGCTATTCAAAGTCCTAGAAGATGATGCTGTTAAAGTGATGCACACATTATGTCAACAAATGTGGAAAACACAACAGTGGCATATATTCCAATCCCAAAGAAGGGTAATGCCAAGGAATGTTCAAACTATTGCACCATTGCACTCATTTCACATGCCAGCAAGGTCATGTTAAAGATCCTACAAGCTAGGCTTCAGCAGTATGTAGATCGGGAACTACCAGAAGTTCAAGCTGGGTTTCGGAGAGGTAGAGGAACTAGAGATCAAATTGCCAGCATTCGATGGATTATGGAGAAAGCACGGAAGTATCAGGAAAACGTCTATTTCTGCTTCATTGACTATGCTAAACCCTTTGATTGTGTGGATCACAAAAAAGTGTGGCAAGTCCTTAAAGAGATGGGAGTGCCAGACCATCTCACATGTCTCCTGAGAAACCAGTATAAGGGTCAAGAAGCAACTGCCAGAATGGGATATGGAACAACTGATTGGTTTAGAATAGGAAAAGGAGTTCGACAAGGATGTATATTGTCACACTGCTTATTTAATTTATATGCAGAGTACATCATGCGGAATGCTGGCCTGGATGAAGCACAAGCAGGAATTAAGATTGCCAGGAAAAACTTCAACAACTTCAGATATGCAGATGACACTACTCTAATGGCGGAAAGTGAAGAGGACCTAAAGAACCTTTTGTTGAGGATGAAAGAGGAGAGCACAAAAGTAGGCTTGAAATTTAACATCAAAAAAACTAAGATCATGGCATCTGGCCCCATCACACCTTGGCAAATAGAAGGGGAAGACATGGAAGTAGTGACAGACTTCACATTTCTGGGATCCAAGATCACTGCAGATGGTGACTGTAGCTATGAAATTAAAAGACATTTGCTCCTTGGGAGGACAGCTATGGCGAACCTGGGCAATATAATAAAAAGTAGAGACATAAGGAAGGCCGAGTACAGAAGAATAGCTGCTTTTGAGATGTGGTGCTGGAGAAGACTCTTGAGAGTCCCTTGGACTGCAAGAAGATCAAATCAATCAGTCCTAAGGAAATCAACCCAGACTGTTCCCTGGAAGGTCAGATGCTGAAGCTGAAGCTCATATACTTTGGCCACCAAATACTTTGGCCACCAAATGAGAAGGGAGGACTCCCTGGAGAAGATCCTGATGCTAGGAAAGACAGAAGGCAAAAGAAGAAGTGGATGGCAAAAGGTGAGATGGCTGGACAGTGTTACTGATGTAACAAACACGAATTTGAGCAGACTTTGGAGGATGGTGGAAGACAGGAGGGCTTGGCGTGACTTTTTCCATAGGGTTGTAAAGAGTCGGACTCAACTGTGCAACTGAACAACAACAAAATGTCTGCAAACAGCAGGTGGGGCTGGCTTCTGAAGTAGGAGGCAGTTCTACAGACTAGTGGTAGGGAAAGGCATTTTGCACAATGCCAGATGGATGGGGCTGGGAGGTTCCTGCTCAGACCATGAGAGCTTTCCTCCAGTCCCTGGTATTTTCATATCACATGGTAGAAATGTCTAAGAGGGTGTGGCATCCCACTGATTTGCAGAGGGCCTAGAAACAGGGCAGGGATGCTGTAACAATCATGCTCTAGAGTTGCCAACCTGGAAGTGGTGGCTGGAGATCTGCTATTACTGCTAATCTCTAGGCAACAGAGATCAGTTCACATGGAGAAAACAGCCACTGTGAAAGGTGGACTGTATGACATTATATGCCATTACAGTCTGTCCCCTCCCCAAACCCTGCCCTCCCCAAGTTCTATTCCCAAAATCTCCAGGTATTTCCCAACCTGGAGCTGGCAGTCCTGTTGTGCTCAGAGCAGTGGGAAGCAGAAGTCAGTAGAGATGAGGAGAATCTTAGTGTTCATTCCCTTCACTCCTTTTCTCACTGTGCCCTAGTGGACTCTGTATCAGTAAGAGTAGCTGTGATAGAGGGATAAGAGGGCCAGGGGTAGGAGCCTCACAATTCCCTGTAACAAAGGGGAAATTTGGAAAAATATTTGACCTCTTCCCTCTGGAATATTTGTGTTATTCCAGCACCTTTTGATACGAAATGTTTCTTTTATTCCTATTGATTACAGCAAAACTGCCTTTCAGCCACAACAGTCTTACAATAATGTGTAGCATTTTCATTGAAATCTCAGATTTAAAATAGGAGACTCTACAGATGGGGATTATTTGGCTAGTACTGCATGCAACAGCTGTCTTTTATGGTTCTGTTTCTGTTGATTTATCAGAATGCAAACTCTGGGGTAACAATGGACCATCCATCAGAGTGAAAAAAACATTGAATTCTCAACTATACATGAGCAAAATTGTGCAATTGTGCAATACAACTATTTTAGCAACCTTTAAAAGGTACATAGCCTTAAATCAACATAAATTGTTGCACTGATGACTTTATCGAGTTGCAGTTTCCTAGGACTAAACCAACAGTTGTCTTTTTGAAACTTTATATTTGCAACTTGGTCTCTTATTTACAGCAGGAGCTTCAGAACTAGATCTTTTCTCCCTGCAAGGCATAGCAAAACCCAACTGCTGAGAACTGCTTACTGAGGCTGATGAACCCACAGCAAGGAATAAACTGCAAAGCCCATCAGTGTGTCAGGGCTTGTGTTATTGATGCTGATGGGAGAGACTTGTAATCCTAACCCCTGCTGCTCCTTTAGAAACCCAGTGGATTGTTAACATGGTTAAGAAGAGTTCGTGAACTCTTCTCTGTAGGAATGCAAAGTATCTGGAACATTGATATGGAAGTGGAGACTCTCAACACTTTTGTTCCCATTCATGTTCCTTCAAATAATATTTTAATGATTAAAGGGCACATTGTTTTCCCTGAGACCCTTGACTTGGATGAATTTGCTTAAAACTAACCAAGGGGCAATGAGTGATCTTATAGTGAAATGATGAAGTTGGCCATTTGGTAGCTTATAATGTTTTTTTCATGGCAATCCCCCGGGCACACTTTTTTGTGCTATAATTGAATAATAGCAAATCTCCACATGCAGAAGGACAGAGACACTTTGTTAGGTCAAAGAAAGGGTGTATCTACAACTGGATCCTTTCTAATTACTGATGATTCTGTCCAGATCCATTTTCCTCCCAGCAAGTTAGTCCTTGTACAACTGCATGCAACCATTCACATCATTATTTCATGTACATATTGTGAACCAACAGTGAGGAAGGGGACATTTTTGCTAACTACAACTCTTTCTGCTACGACAGTTCTGTAATGAAAACGCTGTATTTGGGTGAAAATTTCCGTTCTATTCTCAGACTTCTTGTTACCTGAACCCTAAATATGAATCAGGATGCGAAGGACAACATAATATTTTTGAAGGCCAATGTACCTCTAAGCAGCCTGTAGCAAAACAAGGTACAGCAGCTACACACCAGAATGCAACCCCTTAGGAGTACTGAAATCATGGCATGGTTTGCAATTCACAGAGAGCTAAGAGGAAATTAAAAAGGAACAGAAGTAGGATTCAGTGGGAGATTTACAGTTAGTTTATCTGGGATAAATACATGCACATTATGTGTACAGTTTATATTATTTTACCTCAGGGTTTTGATCACTGGAATCTAAGTTTAGCTGCTGATTAAATCACAATTTAGCTTTTTTGATGTCAGGTTACATCACTAACATTTCAGAGGCTGTAAAATCTGTTTGAAAACAACATGATCCTCAGATATTAACTAGATTGAGTTCTAGAATGAGGGGTTTTTTTAAATAAGGGTTTCACTCTTATAGGTTGGTGTTTTATTTATATAATAGATTTTAAAGGGGGTATCAAGATTCAGTTATGTCCTACCCCAGTCCTCCAATGTTACAGCTGAAGAAGGATTTTGTTTAGGTATGTGCTATGATTAGATCAGAATGTTCCAATAAAATTGCACTAAAGCCTAAGGTACCTTGAAAATTCTTTATTATGGGAAGACTAGCTGTAGACAAGAGACCACTTCATCCATACATGAAGAGAACACAATAGATGATGAATAAACACACAAATCCAGCTGGAGGAACTTAACTAATTATATATCATTGGTAGACAGACCCTGCAACCAACTGAGATTCCAAAAGTGAAACCACAGATTTTCACTAATATACATGGGTTACCAAAGAGGAAGGTACTGAGAAGCTTCATTGAAGGACCTGGTACATTCCTCGGGGATCAGCCTTCTCATTTTTAGGACCACACAGTGACTGGAATAACTGAACTCCCAAAGGAAACTTTGAGAACCAAACTGAATTTTGGTTGAGTGACTGTCTATAGTAGAACATGGAGAATTAACTCACTAGAACTTTTCCTAACTATATTGAGTCCCATTGATATTCTTATTGTTTAATTTTATTTATTTTCTAACCTGCTCTCCCAGAACTGTTTCCTTAAGAATACCTAACCAGGAATAACTAACCCCCTTTTTTGTACAGCTTTGGAAAGCAGGATAGTGTTCAGAAAAGGTTCCAGTCTGAACCAATTTAGAATTAATTCAGAATGCTTCTGTGATACTCTGGTTTACATTAGAATTCGGTATTATGAAATGGCATTTCCTATAAATCTCTATAAACTATTTGAGCAGATGAATCCCTCATATCCATTTTGTTTCTACCTATATTAACTAATGGTTGTGACAGAAAGTATTTTTCTTATTGTCTAATTTTCAATAAGGATGTACCTCTCAATGAAACTCACTGTGGCTGCATAAACATAATTGCATTAAACACAAAACCCCAACAATTCTTAAACATTTTTCAAATGTATTTAAATTGAGATCTGATTATAGAAAAATTACTCTTGCTTTTAAGGACAATGTTCTCCCCCCTCCCTTTATAATAGTATTGTCTAAGCTGTACTAAACTGACCTAAGAATGACCTAGGTGGACAGGGAGTCTATGTCACTGATGGCCATATTGATCTGGAGATGATGGCTGAGGGCAGTGTGCACTGATGACATGACAGTCAGCTGAGGTGATGATAACCATCCTGGATACCTTTGTAGCTGTCTTGACATTTTATTGTCCTTTCTAGAAACACAACCCCTGGGCAAAAGTAAACCTAATTCTGAAAAGTTCATTCCAGGGTCAGAAAAAAATACATCAGAGTTTACGCTATCTTTCCTAAAAATTCCTTTTTATTATTTTCATTGAATTTTTGATATGCCAAGTACTTACTTACTTCTATCAAACTTGCAATGTATATTCTACAGTTATCTGGTTATAACTGTTCCTTTATTTCACTCAAAATATAATGTCTGCCAGTTACCCACATGCCACTTTCCATTGAAATTTTCCATTATTTCACTGAAATGTGTAGGTTCAGTTACCCCATGAAGCACTCTTTTTGATATGGAAAATTTCTGTGCTGTGATGGAAGCTACTTTACACCATTAGTATTGCAATTTTAAGGAGGTCTACTCAGAATTTTACAATTCAATGGGGCTTACGCTCAGGAACGTACTCATAGGATTGCATGGTAGGGATTCTCGACATCTGTGAAATTCTCAATTTGAGATACAGTACTACATATTATAGCAAGGGAGAAGGAAATCATGTAAAAGTGCAAAGATGCTTTTGACTAAATCAGACCAATGGCCCATCTTGTTCAGCATACCTACTATGAGTGAGAGCCTGTTCTAACACTAGCTACCTGAGGTCCTTTAATTAGCAATGCCCAGGGATTAGATTGGACCTGAGACCTTTTGCATGCAGATCATATGCTCTAACATTGAGCTACACATATCCTACCACTGGGAGGACTTCAGTAGAAACTGTTTTAATCAAACAGCAGCTCAAATGTGATGTGAATGGGACTCAGAGGATCAGAGGGGGGCTCAGACAGAAAAGGGTTTTGTCTGAGGATCCACAATGCTCTCTGCGGCCTGGCTGACATCTCATTGTCATCTTTATGGCAAATTGTAGACTGTAAGTTCCTTGGAGGAGGAATCTGTTTTCTAAACTATTCAGATCAAGTAACATCTAGGTCAGCCCTTAACTTTCTAGTATGTTTATTATTCACAATTTCCACAACTTTCACTTGACCCCAAGTGTGATGCAAACAATCATTCAACTCAAAATGCAAAATATTAAGAAACATTTCAAACAATAGAGCTAGAATGTTTTCCCATGAGTTCAGAAGCTTTTTTATTATGTAGAAATACATTACTTCTTCTACAAAGAAGCATGAGTGAAAGTGGATCATTCTGAAGTTTGTTTGTTTTTTAAGTAGCTAGGAGTCCTGGTTTATTGTGGTGATGTGGTAAATGTAAGCATGAGAAAAGGCTGGAGTATGCATGTTTATTTGGCATAGGAAAGACATGTCCTTTGTTTAGTTTGAAGTGTCTGTCACTGATGCTTCAATCTAGTGGAATTATTGGTGAAACTATGACTAATAAAATTGGTTGTGAACCAAAATTCAATAATCACAAAGTTAATTACAGGTTTGCAAGAGAATAAACTTACAGTTTGATCAATATGCAAATTCTGACCTTCAATGGTCTTTTCAGCTTTCTTTTAAGCCTGTAGTCTTGCAAAGATTAACTTAACTGCCTGAAACTTCCTTTTATGTTGCAGAGCTATAACAATAACATGTCTCTCTTGTACTTCACATGAATATTATATATTCCTAATTTATCAAAAATCTGTGGGTATCTCTTCCATTTTTTCAAGCTTTCTAAATGTATTAGAACAACAATAAAACCAGATCTAGTTACTGTTATAATAGAACAAGATGCTAATAGCATCCCTCATAATACAATTGCAGGCCTGTAAAATTAAACTCTAGTGCTATTGCTTCTGATCATCCTAGCTGTGAACTGTTGGCATTCCTATCTGATTGCCATTCCTATCTGAGACAATCACACACACACAGAGATATTTGCCTCATTTACTCAAGAAGATGCCTCCACTAAAAAAAGTTGATTATTGTATGTACTTGTAGTTTATGCAAAGTATTGCATGTATTTGTACAGAATGTAAGCTTTCGTGTGCACTCTAAGCACACTGCATCAGACGAAAGCTTACATTCCGAATAAAACTTGGCTGGTCTTAAAGATGCGCTTGACTCCTGCTTTGTTCAACTACTTCAGACCAACACGGCTGCCCACTTGGATCTATCTGCATGTATTTGTAGTTAATATGCAAATCTGAAACATCCCTTCCCCATTTTTCTTGATAACACTTGTTAGAAAACAATTAGTTTTTCTTTAATTATGGTGTTTGCTTCTGTTAACTAAGTCTTTCTCCTGATCATAACACTAATGTTAATGGTCTGGTGGACTATTAGAAAGGAGCCAGAGTAATTGCATTGAATGCATCTAAGAACCTCCTTTTGTTAGTTCCTTAGTTTAGTTAAGGATAATTAGAGCAGCATGATTTCAGACAAAGAAGAATCTCCTGACTCATTATCATTATCTGTGCCCTCCCTCATTCAAATTAGATATTCCCAACTGAAGACTGGATGTCCAGTTGATTTGTGCAGTTACAGAGCAATTTATACCTACTGTTTTGTCCTGAACATGAACAGTACTTTAAAGGAAGGACTTGTAGGATGCAGGGCCATCTGATATATTGCAGCAAACAAAGGAAAGATGATGTTCTTGCAGGCATTCATCTTTTTAACGGAATTAGTATGTTTGCTTGGGTGGTTTTGTGTGTTGTGTTAATAGCTGTGGCTTCAGTGGGGAATTGTCAATAGCTCAAAAGGGAAGTGCAGAAGGATCATATATCTGGAATAAAGTATACCCCAAAGTACACTTCAAGGTTTATTTTTCTTTAACAGTCTTGGTGACGTTGTAAACCACAGGAGTGAAGCAAATGAGCTATCAGAAAGTTGTTTAGATTGAATGGCTTGTAGAAGGTAACATCTGGATACCTGTTCATGTCCCAGGCACTCAAATGGATAACTGGTGATGATGAAGAGAAGGAAAGCAAAATAAAAAGAATTAACTTTTTAAAAAATGATGTTGAGGACTTCACCTCAAGGGTAAAAATCTTTTTATTGCTCCCCAGTGGCCATTTAATATTTCAAATTGAAGACAATGAAGAGAATTATAAAAGCAAGCAGGAATATTCTACTTCCCACCAGAAGGGTTCCCTAAGTAGCAATACTTCATGGAGACATTTGAAACTACAAAGGGTTCCCTAAGTAGCAATACTTCATGGAGACATTTGAAACTACCAAGGTTACAAAACTGTGGTAAATGTATAGCATTAATACTTTTAGAGTTTCAGTTTCAACAGCTTTGCCATCTCTGGATTACTGAAAATTCTAGAACATTCAGGGCCAATTTTTACATCAGTTTTAGTGAATACAGATAGTCATTTATCACATAGATCTTTATACTCATGGGCATATAGCTATAAAGGAAGCCAATCAACTTTTATGTCTGCCAAGATATTTCTTTATCTGCCAAGATAGTGAAAATCTTTTCCCCTGCCTTTGCAGACTTTCCCAAATTTTTGATCTGATTTAGCTATATGATAACATTGCATCAGCATGAAATGGGTAATCACAGGCAGTGTAGTTTTATGCTGTGAGAATGATTTCTTTGTTCACAATAAGGTCATTGTGAAATAATTGAACAGTACCAGCTTTACACAGTATTTCTTGTGAATATATTTTCATGGTGGCAGCTGGTATTTGTCCTTTCAAGGTATTTGTGAGTTTCCTGCATTGTGCAATGGGTTGGACTAGATGACCCTGAAAGTCCCTTCCAACTCTATGATTCTGTTATTCTTGGGATAAGCTTGGGAATTAGAAAGAAGAAGAAGATGATATTGGATTTATATCCCGCCCTCCACTCCAAATCTCAGAGCAGCTCACAATCTCCTTTATCTCCCCCCCTCCCCACAGCAGACACCTTGTGAGGTGGGTGGGGCTGAGAGTGCTTTCCCAGCAGCTGCTCTTTCAAGGACAACCAGAGTTATGGCTGACCCAAGGCCATTCCAGCAGGTGCAAGTGGAGGAGTGGGGAATCGAACCCAGTTCTCCCAGACCCTGACATTGTATGCAGCACATCAAACTGATGAATGTAGTCTTACAATGCTTTTAATGTTTTTTCACAGTGAGAATGTAAGTTTCAAGAATCTGATTGTGTCTTTCTAATCCAGTTTTGGACTCTGGAAGGAATACAGTCATCTATCCCAATGCAGGTCCTTTCAGCTGGTCATGGCATCCCATCACTTCTATCTTATGAAAAGATCTCTTTTGGATCCTTTCCTCCTGGCAGTCACTAGCCACAAAGCATCACATAGCTATGTACAGTAATGTCCCACAGAAACCAATGTCAAGCATGCATCACTTTGTGCCAGATTGTGGTCACTGTATAGGCTCCAGTGAAAAACCATTCCTAAACTGTAAGAGTTTTTTTGATAAGCCATGGCACAAAGCATTTTCTGAGGTCTGTCAATAATTAATATTTTGGGGTAATGAAAATTAGCAGGATGGATTTTTAAAGGGAGAATCATGGGCTTCTCCCATTCAGAAACTAGATATGCCCAGCAGGAGTGTACACATGAATTCTGCTAGCTGAGCTAGATGAGAATGTAAATCAAATAATCACCGCCATTATTCTAAGGAAATCAAAATCACCAGGGCTTTTGACAAGTCAGTATATGAAATATGTTTGTCACATCCTTGGTTATAAAATCATCCAGAGCTTATTTTGGCACAACAATCTTCCTAATGCATTATGTGCAAATGTGCTTAAAGTGCAGAACCACTGTTGCTGCTGAAAATGTCTTGATCCCCAGTCCCTCTTTTATTTTTGTGCAATAGTATTCCTCTGCTTTAAGGTGGCAGAATGAAAGGGGATGTTTCCTATGAGACTGCACAGAGTTCATAAAATTTTCTATTTTATTTTCCATGCTATTGATTGTAATGGAAAGAATTATAGGATACATCAGCACTAAGTGCCAGCTATGACAGATATGTAATACTTTTCGCTTTGGGGAAGTTCAAGAGTTCAGCATTGCTTAAATTGAGATCATTTTTCTTTAGTGAAAAATATGGACATAGAATGGACCTTAATTAAGTATAAGAGATTTTACACTTTTGATTCATAGGATTTCCTTAGGCTGTGATTGTCTAGCCTCTTACACAGAGTAGTCCCCACACTTAAAACAGTTTGAGGTTTGGACTTAAATTTAGTCCAATGGCATCAAAGTAAAAACAAAAAGATTCAATTATGAGCTCCATGGTCGATTTTTAACCAATTCTTCAAGCACTGACTTAATCTAACTAGGAATGTCGGGTTTGGAACGTTTTAGCCTTATCTTGTCATCCTCACATTTTATAAAGGCTGTGCTCCTACAGAAAGAATGCCTGAAAGTTGCCAACAAATCTCAGCACAGTTCTGAAGATCAACAGATCATTCACTCCATTCCCAAGGGGCCAAACATCAACATTCAACCTTTAAAATGGGATTTCTTCTAATAACTCTAAACCATTCAATAGCTTGTTTATTTTTTAAAAGATTCTAGGGGACTGTGATCTCTCTGTGTTTAATGTCTCTCCTTCCCCCCACATCATCATCCACAAACCCAAAAGCACACTTGCTTTAGCTGGCTTGGGCTTTTTGCCTCATTCTTACAGCAATATGTCATTAGGAAATTGGGCCATTACTGTAGAGAACTATGACCATTCATTCCATGCTAGTGGCTGTTTCAGAAACTATAAAGTGTGTTGTACAACATTAGAATGCTATGCACCTTGTAGAAGACCAATCCATAACCACACTGTCAGCTTATTCCAGGACATCAAAAGATGCTCTTTAGAAATCATGCACTTGATCAAAAATGGTAGCAAGCATTGATTCGAACAGAAACTTATCAGAGGCAAACCATACTCCACAGAACTGATACAATATGGACTATATAGAGACACACATGCACATTTACTGTTACAAGTTCTCATATATGCAGTGTTTCTACTCTATCAATGGCAAATGTTGTGAATTGTGGATAATGTGGCTTATTGTCCTCTTTGGTGGTCCTCTTTATTGTCCTCACAATAAAAGAAGACGATGCTAATGCTCACCAAAACCAAGCCTAGTGAGAATTTCATGGTCACAGAAATCTAAAAGTCAGGAAGGTTTCGATCTTTGGACTTACCTATAATTTGTGCACCATAAATGTAGACTGAAGTCGTTAGGGACTTTGTAATGACAGTGCTGTCTATAACAGTATCATCGAGCAAGACATTGGCATAAATCATTGGCACTTTGCAAAGTGTCACTTCTGTCAACATCCCTGTGATGTGATCTTTAGTCTTTCAAATCTATAGACTGGCATTTGGATCAGCTAAGCATCCCACAACCTGCCTTGCATATTAACTTTGCTTTAGCCAATATTTACATGCTGAAGTGGTGCTGGTTTCAAAATATTTTTAAACAATTTGCATAATATAATCCTGAGACTTTCAAGCTTTTCTTTTGGGCATTACTGTACAACCTGAATCTGCAACGAGCTTAATCAATAAAAAGAGACCTTGCTATTAATTTAAGCAAGGAACATAGTGAAATGACTAAACACTTGCTAATTAAAATCAGATACAAAGTAATCACAGTTAAAAATAACACTTTAATGAAATTTTACGCAAACTTTGGTACTGTTTTTTTTGTTGCTGCTTATATTCGATCAAGACTTCTTACAGAGATTATGCATCATTTTATTAAACTGAGTCTAGACTTTATTAATCTTTTTTTAAAAATACACCAAGAAAACAGTATGAATGTGTTCATGCCTAACTAGAAGGGAATTAATCAGTTTATTTGTGTAGCAATCTGCTTTTTGGAAGCTGTAGTGGGAGGTCAAAATCAAATATTTTTAAGGATGCTACTTGAATAGATGCAGCCTTCTTAACTTGAATTTAGATTCTGTAAATTTCATGGTTTACTATCATAGCCATACTTGATAATACACTTGTGTCACCACTGGCATTAGATAGCCACACAGATAAGACACTCCACGTGGCTCTAGTAAGCAGCTAAACTATAACTGTTGATTGTAGCCTCAAACAAAGGGGTCAGCAATAAAAAGGAAACTGTATAAAATCCTCTTGATAGTTAAGTGAAATTCTTCTGTGAGCTTGAACTTCCATTAAAACCATCAGTACTGTAGATGACTGCTCTGAAATGAAAAGTGAGCATGCCAGCTTGTGGGGGAAACGCTATCAAGGTCTAACACTGAAATTGAGGAGAAGGACTGACTTTCGACCAGGGAATATATATGTGTTCTCTGTTTTGAGGCACAAATTATAATGCAAAAGTCATGAGAACTCTGAGCTCTTGTAAGTCCACTGAAATGGATGAGCTTAAAATTTATTAATTTATTATCTGTCTTTCTCACTGAGACTCAAGACAGACTACAATTTTAGTTTAACAAATGCAATAAACCAGTATAATATATGCATTAAACAATGCAATAAAATGGCCTCTTTTTTGAGACATTAAAATTATAGTCCTATTCCCATTGTGAAAATGCCAGCTGACTTTATTTGCTGTCAAGTCACAGCTGACTTATGGCAACCCCATAGGGTTTTCAAGGCAAGAGATATTCATAGGTGGTTTGCCATTGTCTGTCTCTGCTTAGCAACTCTGGACTTCTTTGGTGGTCTTGCATCCAGATACTAACGAGGACTGATGCTGCTTAGTTTTTGAGATCTGATGAGATCAGGCTAGCCTGGACTATCCAGGTCAGTTCCTTAGAAATGTTTGGTCTTATAGATACTTAATTTTATTTTGGATTGCACCTTACAAAAAAACCCCAAAACATAATCACCTGCTTGTATTTCCCTAAAATGGTGCAGCAGTTAAAAGCTCCTTACCATGTCCTGTTTGGGATCATTAGTTTATTATATGTGTGGCTATTTGTGCCTTAAATATTTACTACTATTATTTAAGGCAGGGGTGTCAAATTTACAGCCTACAGGCCACAACTGGCTCACCCAGGGCTTTAATCAGGCCCACAGCTCTTTTATCTGCCTTCCTCACCCTTTGAAGCTCCAAGGCTGCTAAACCTCCCAGCTTCTTCTGCCTTGTCTTTGCTAGCTGCAGCAGAAAGCTCTCCTGGGCTTCCAAAGCTGCAAAGAAAATGTGGAATGAAATCTCTGGAAGTAGTCTATCTGTGCCAAGAGACCTTAATGGAAAATCCATTCCATGTTTTCTTTGCAACTTTGTGCTGCAGTGGAGTAGAGCTCAAGTAGTTTCACTTTCCACATTCCTATGGTCAGTTGAAGTTTTGCTTCATGGAGTTGTCTCCTTGCAAATAAAGGATTGATGCTTTGAGCCAACTTGTCTCTGCTGAATGGACCTGAGAACTAGTGCCTAGTGAATACTCTAACCTGGGAAACCACAGCCAAAGATATTACATTGGAAAGCCATTGCCAATCTGAGTAGACCAGGTGTGAGGGCGGAGAAACTTGCAATGCCCAGCCATTTCATGTTTTTCTAGGCTCAGATAATTTTATATTTTTAGTTTATATTTTTCGTTTCTACTGTAATACTTGAACTTTTTCTTCATGCTTTATTTTAAAAATTGCATTGCCAAATCCCACTATTCCCCCACCGTTTCATTTTAAACAAGAGCTTTAAGAATGTTTGTATTTTAAGTAAAAATAATATCTTTGTGTTTGTCTATATCCTTTATAAAGTTTATATCTCTGCTACCTGGCATTACATTTTATGACATGCTTGGCCCAGCCCCACAAAGTCCCATTTATGTTAGATCCCACACTCATAACCAATGAGTTAAACTCCCCTGGTTTAAGGAGTTCCTGATTGGTGGATTCTCTAATTCCTCTGAAGACATCATCCAAATCAGAGCAGCAGTTGTGATGGGCCTTAAAAATTCATTCTCCTAAAAACTCATTCTCTGGGGCTTGTCTCTCCAATATTGATTGACTAGGAGTGTTCCTAGTCCCTTGCAAGGATCCAGCTGGAAGGGAGAAATACCACTGCCTGTGAAATCTGTAGAAGCAGAAGTAGAACAAGAAAGTAGTAGAAGAAATCAAAGTAGATGGGTTGTGGATTATTGGAAACATTCTTAGAAATTTGTCCCAATTAGTGATACTGGGTACTTCTGAAAAAATTAGCCTCATGACCCTTCCTTTTCATCATTTTCTTTAACTTGAACAAAATATAATACATACAGTCATATGCAGTTTTCAGTTATGTCAATGGATTCAAATGGTTCTGCTTAAATTATACCTGAAAACATAAATGCTATCCACAGTGTAGTTTTATATGAGGCTGCCAGACATTCTTTGCTTAAGTAAAACGCCTGTTGAACCCTATGGGATTTGTCACGTTGCCTTTTTCATGAATTTGAGCCATAGTGTTGTCAGCAATGGTATGCTGATCAAAGTACTGTAACAGCTATAATTTGAGGGGAAATGAGAACAGATGGAGATTTTAGAATAAAGCATCTCACAATGGCACTTTCCTCTGCTTGTGTGTGTGTGGTGTGTGCGCCCCTGTGCTATACTTCTTGAAACATCACTACAAATCCCTTATAATGAAGGAAATTGAGCCTGCAATCTTTCTCATTGTAGAAAATAACCCTTGAAAATCTCTATATAGCAAGGAATGGAGGTGAGAAGCCATGGCAGGATGTTGTATTTTTTCCCCTCACATGGCTGAACAAAAGGTTCAAATTTCCTTCTGTTTGATCACGGGCACCTCAAAGACTCTCAGTCTCGGCAGGCTCTGTCAGCCGGCTGTTTTACATGCCGTCAGGAATGCTCTCGAGGCCATTCGTGCAGGGAGAAAAGGAGGGAGGCTGAAATGCAAATGCAAACAAAACCACCAAAGCTTTTGATCTACTGAGGGACTTGATGAAATCTCTTGAGCAAATTGAAGGATTACATGCAATACCAAAATCACATACAAGGATAACAAATTAATCGTTCACTGTCACGTGAAACCAAAAAACGGAAGTCAGAGGTATTTTTTTCCTTGTGAAAATATGTGAGGTGAATCCTTTTGCCAGATCTAAGTTACTTTAAGGGGGGAAATGATAAATTACCATTGACGAGATGATACATTCATTCATATGCAAAAAGCCCTCTGCTTTGGAGGTGCCTTTTCTTTAATCTCCCCCTGTCTTGATTTTAGCACATCCTTCTAACCTAGATGCATTAGAACAAACCATGGAATTCATTCTGCTACTCCCCCAAGGATTTTCTACTTAAATAAAAGCCACCAGGGAGATGGTTTCCTAATGGTCTTTTGTTGGTGCCCATGTAAAGAACACAAGAGAGCAGGCATTCTCCCTTCAGTACAGGAAGAGTTTTGCATGGAAAGACAAAAACATTTTGAAAGACTTGTGAGATTACCATAGCTTCCATGTACTAATTGTCATTCTAAGAGGTGACCTATGAATTTCCCTCAGCTGCTGAAGAGGGGTGGAGTGATGACCAGGTCAATCCAGGTTCAAGTGTCATTGATTGGATGATGATGGACAAGGAAGAGTCCTTTGCAAGACATGAATCTGCTTGACATTTCGCTTAGCAATGCATTTTTATATTTCATTTTCTGATTCCAGACTTTTCTTCCAGTTTAGTAATGACAGCAGCACGTATGGGCACATTTCTCAGTCTGCATCTGGTAGTAAATGAGGGGGGAGACCCAGGGTTCTATATATAGTTTTTACATTCCACAGCTATTAAATATGCTGGCTGAGTTACAGCCTACAGCTGAAAGGGAAACACCAACCGACTACTGTAATTAAGTACTTCAAAGAGAAAGAAGTGGGGAGTGTTTCTTTTACAACATTGCCAATTGTCTTATCACTCCACTGAGAATAGCTGTGTGCAGAAGTACAGAGAGAAAATAACCATTGTTACAATATGTTAAATGTATAACGAATATAACAGAAACACCCTCAAAATGGCCCTGCTGATAGCTGTACAATGCATTTACAGTGCACTCATAAACAGAGTTACACCCAGTGGGCTTAGGAAGGTGTAACTCTGCTCAGGAATGCCTTGTTAATGTAGAAATCTTACAATGAATGAAGTTGATAACTAAATCAAACTACCTCCATACATTTAATTCTGTATCATTTGGTCAATGTTCTTGAGGTTCTCAGCAGTGACCAGATCTCGAAAACTGCGAGTTTATGGCCGCAGTCCAATGCACAGTTATTCAAGAGTAAGCTCTGTTGGATCCAATGGCACATATGTTTTACGTAAACATGCAGAGGACTGGATTGCACATCTCTACACACTAGGTTTTACCTTGAACAGTGCAGAAGGACAAGAAATGAACCAGACTTGAACATCATGAAGCCCTGAAACATTTTCTTTATCAGACTCTGACCTATTTCAGGGATCCAAACCCTGTGAAGTACACAGACTTTTTAGTTGCTTGCTATCATCAAAAAGACAGGTTTATCTCCAAACTCACCCCCACCCCTTTATTAGAAGAGATAGCAAGACATTTTAGCCACTGTCTTCCCAACGTAAATCTTACTTTGAAATCAGAATGTGCTGTTTATAAAATACATAGAGTTATAGGATCTCCTCTGTTTTCATTACAAGTGGAAGGGATGAGTAGCTGATAAAAAAGGTTTTTCACTTTCCAGAATGGAACAGACTGAAAGATGGAGGATGATGAGGCTACATAAACTCAAGGAGCAGCCAGGATGTAAACAATAGTGGCAGAGCTCTAAGCTCACTGAAGAAATGTTAATGGGCTTAGAAAAGCTTAGAATAGCTCTGCTTAGGATTGTGCTGCACATAAAGAATCCTTCTGGATCAGTCTAGAGGTCCATGTAGTCCAGCACCCATTTCACACAGCTAACCAGGCGCCCTGGAGGGCCAACAAATGAAACATAGAGACTAATGCCTTCCCCTGATGTCACCTCTTAGCATTGGCATCTAGCAGTTCTCTGAGGTTCTCTTTTGTCACTGTGGCTAGTAGTCAGTCACTGTCTTCTGAGAATCAGTCTAGTTTCCTTTTAAAGCCATCTATGCTTGTGGCAGGATGTTGAATGGTATAGTATAGCCGGATCCTGTCAGATTTTGGAATCTTGAATGGGGGACTGCCAAGGGAAACTGCAGAGGAAGGCAATGCTGCTCACTTTCCATGAAAGCCTCCTGCTGAGGTTGCCATAAACTGCTGCAATTTGAAAGCACACACATATGTGCATATGCTTGTGGCCATAACTACAACCATTGGCAGTATATCCCACAATTTAATTACTTAGTGGTTTTTGAAGTATTTTCTTTGTTCTTCTTGAATCTACTGCCAATCAACTTCATTAGGTGCCCCCAAGTTCTAATGTGATGGAAGAGAGAGGAAAAGTTCTCCCTAGCCACTTTCCCAACCCACACATAATTTATACACCTCTATCATGGCGTCTTAAATTGGTTCCCCCCCTTCCCCCCTAAACTGAAAAGTCCCAGGCACCTTAGCTTTTCTTCATAGAAAGGGTGCTCCAACTCCTTAATTATTTTGATTGCCCTCCACTGCATGTTTTCCAACTCTACAATGTCTGTTTTTAAATATGGTAACCCAAAATGTACACAGTAATCCAAATGAGGCTGCAGCATAGATCTATATAGCAATCCATAGATCTATAATATTGGCTGCTTTATTTTCAGTCTCTTCCCAAATAATTCCCAGCATGGAGTTTGGCTTTTTCACCACTGCTGCATACTAAGTCAATATTTTCACTGAGGCATTTCATTACAACGCCAAAGTCTCTTTCCCTCTCTGATGTGTAGCTGGAAAATACATATGGTGCCTAGTATACCATCTCCGTTTAGTGGCAAAGTTCACTGAAGGGTGTGGAAGAGTCAGAAAAGGAGAAAGCAAGGACTTTGAAGGTAGGGTTGCCAACCAGATGAGACCAGGAGTTCTCCCAGAATTATAACTGAACTCCAGAGAACTGAGATAGTTTCTTTGGAGGAAATGGCAGCTTTGGAAAGTAGACTTTATGGCATCACACCCTTGCTGAGCTCCCTACCTTCCCCAGACATCATTCCCCAAATCTCCAGGAATTTCCCAAGCAGGAATTCGCAACCCTACAAATTAGATAAGTTGTGATCTACTGTTGGCTGTGGATATTAGAATCTGGCAGGACTAGTGTGTATGTTGCAAGGCAGGATTAATGGGAAAGGAAAACGAACTCTAGGACAAAAAGTTGTGTCATTAAATTTAATATTTTAAAGAACACGTAAATGATTTTTTAAATTTGTTACTTTTGTTTTAGGTCTGTTGGACCTTACCATCTTTGTTTTCTAGCATAAAAGGGGGGAAATGCCATTCCTGATACCCCCCCCCCAAAGGGTATGTTGGTTATCCAGGGGCTTGTTCAGACAAAAAATCATGCAGGGTGGGAGCTGCAAGACAAAGTGGAATCAGAAAGGATGGTGACAGAAGAGGATAGTGAATCAAGAGTTGTAAAAACAACTTTCCTCTCAGTGTTCTCTCATGGTTTTTCCCCTGTATTACAAATAGCATGCCAAATAGAATTATTTCACAGCATATTACCATGGAGATCTTCCTACACCAACCTGCTTTATCCATTGATAAAGTTACAGGGAAGCTTATGGAAACTAATGCCGATTCCCCACTAGCCTTGTCCCAGTCTCACACTCCTCTTCTCTGAGGCACTTCTGCTTGATTTCGCACAAGCTGCCATGGAGCTGCAACTTGCCCTGCCTCTTTCCCGCGGCTAACAGAAACTGGTTTTCAGAGGATCTTGCTTGCCACAGGAAAGAGGCGGGATGAGTTGCAGCTCCTCGACAGCTTGTGCAAAATCAGATGGAAGCACCGCAGAGAAGAAGTACATGAGCCGGGACAAGGCTAGTGGGGAATCAGTCTAAGATTCCTGACTGCCCTTAGAGAGGTATCCATTTTTCCATTGCTTTTAATATTATCTTAAATATCCCTAGAGATAGGAAAGGCAGTCAAAGGAAAGGTGTATTTTCTTCAGCCATAATTCAAATGCATAATTCAAATTCATATGCAACATTCAGGCAGGACCAGTTCTCTCACTAAACAACCAAGGCAGCTTCTGAAGCACTGGCAGCAACAGAGGGGATGGCACCACAGGGAGCATGGCAGAAGGCAACAGCAAGGCTGGAACCCATCATTGTCCCACAAGATCCACACAGCCACCTGCCCAGTCTGAGGAAAGTCTTTGTGTTGATTCTAGTACTGGAGCTCAGATTGTTGCCGGTGGATCTGGCTTCCCACTCCTTGCCAATGCAATTGCATTTCCTTAAGCCAAAAATATTTCCTGCTTTTGGAGTGAAAGCAAAAATCTCTGTGTTAGCACTTAAGGCATATCTCTACCACAGACTGATTTAACAGTCACTTCCTTTTCCCAGCAACCTCTGGCAATTGTGTAGCTGTGAGGAGCTGTGGAGCTGAAACAGAAGTCTCAGCAACTCTCCCACCCCCACCCAAAAAACAGTTTCCAATATTATTTGGAGGAAGCCATAACAATAGGAATAAAAACTTTATATATTTCTAGTGTAGACTGACTGTTAAGAATAATAGCTCCCTACTTCACACAGCTCTGTTATTTGGAAACACTAATCCAGACCCAAAGAGAAAAGATCTAAAGGTTCCTGCCTCATTCACAGAATTTCATATAACCCTGCTAAGGGTAGCAGATGTCCTACCATGAAAATAAAACAGCAATATAGTAATGCTTTTATATTAATCTATGGTGTGGCCCCCTTTTGGAACACTGTAGTCTGGCTCCTCTCCATTTCAAAAAAGATATAATGACAGAACTAGCAAAGAGGCAGAAAAGATATTGGAGCACCTTTCCTTTGAGGACAAACTTAAACATTTTAGGATTTTCAGTTCATGAAAACAAGGCTACACAGAACATTAGAGGATATTAAAGTAAAATTCTTTGTGGTGTGTAGAAAATTGAGTCCTCAGTTTCAAACTATTTTATTAATAACATATGGTAATAAATTTCAATTTCTTACATCATTAATAATTACTTTTTTATCTATCCCATATATTACTTTCTACCCACCCCTCCCCCCCGTTACTTGACCCCCCACTGGTGTTATATACTTAAAATCTTAATATTAAAGGTACCCTTAATTAATAAGAACCAAAATTAATATCCTCCTCCCTTTTGTACTTAGTCATTATCAAAAATTGTCCAATGTCCTTTTATTTTCCACTCTTTTTCTACGTATCTTCTGAACTTTTTCCACTTCATCTTAAATACTTTTAAATCATAGTCTCTTAAGGTTCTTGTTAACTTGTCCATTTCACTCCATGTTATAACTTTTACAATCCAATCCCATTTCTCTGGTATTTTTTCTTGCTTCCACAACTGCGCGTACAATGTCCTAGCAGCTGAGAGCAAGTACCAGATTAAAGTTCTATCTTCTTTTGGAAATTTTTCCATTTGTAATCCCAACAGAAAAGTCTCTGCAACTTTGTTAAATTCGTATCCCAAGATCTTAGAAATCTCTTGTTGAATCATCCACCAATACTTTTTCACTCTTTCACAAGTCCACCACGTATGGTAGAAAGAACCTTCATGTTTTTTACATTTCCAACATCTATCTGGCATCTTATTGTTCATCTTTGCCAACTTTTTAGGAGTCATATACCATCAGTACATCATCTTAAAACAATTTTCTTTAATACTCTGACATGTTGAGAGTTTCATAGAGTTCTTCCACAAATATTCCCATGTGTCCATCTGTATTTCTTTATTTACATTAATTGCCCACTTAATCATTTGAGATTTCACTACTTCATCTTCCATAGACCATTTTAAAAGTAACTTATAGATTTTCGAAATTAATTTTTCATTATCTTCAAGCAGAACTTTTCCCATTTCTGTTTGTTCTCGTCTTATTCCTTCAGTTTTAACATCGCTTTCCACCAAACTTTTTATGTATTGCATTTGAAACCAATCATATTTATTATTCAACTCTTCAGCAGTTTTCAATTCTATTTTACCACTTTGTATTTTTAGTAATTGATTATATGACATCCCTTTATCCTCTCCTGTCTCAGCTGTTATTCTTATTACTTCTGCTGGCACTATCCATAGTGGTTTTTTCTCATCATCATATTTCTTGTACTTCATCCAAATATTTAGTAGATTATTTCTTATATAATGGTGAGGGGAAAAAAATCCAACTTTTTCTTTTCATAGTACATTTAAGCGTGTCAGCTGAATTTATTTCCATGACCTTCCAACGCTGAAAGTTTTTTATTCAACAGCATCACCAAATCTTTTATCCACACTAGACAAACTGCTTCATGATATAATCTTAAATCTGGTAGTTAAAATCCTCTTCTTTCTTTAGCATCTGTTAAAACTGTCATTTTAATCCTTGGTTTTTTCCCGGCCTATACAAATTCTGAAATCTTTCTTTGCCATTTATTAAATTGTTTACTGTCTTTCACAATCGGAATAGTTTGAAACAAATACATTATTCTCGGCAAAATGTTCATCTTAATTGCAGCTGTTCTACCAAGCAATGACAAATTAAGCTTGTTCCATTTTATCATATCTTTGTCCATTTTACGCCATAACTTTTCATAATTGTTTTTAAACAGATCAATATTCTTCATTGTTATTTCCACGCCCAAATATTTTACTTTAGGGGTAACTTCACATCCCGTTAATCTCTGCAATTCCTTTTGTTTACTTACTTGCATATTTTTAGACAAAACTTTTGACTTTTCTTTATTAACATAAAGTCCCGCCAATTCTCCAAAATCTTGTATTTTGGTTAACAACAAAGGTGTTACTTGCATAGGATTTTCATTTATAAACATTATATCATCTGCAAATGCTCTATATTTATAGGAAAATCCTTTAATTCTCGTTCCTTCAATTTCTTCATCTTCTTGTATTTGCAACAATAATATTTCAAGAGTCATTATAAACAACAATGGTGAAAGCGGACAACGTTGCCTTGTACCTTTGCTGATTGTCATTTCTTCTGTAAGATCTGCACTCATATGTAACCTTGCACATTGTTCAGTATAAATTGCTTTTATCGGTCTTATAAAGTTTTTCCCCAACTTTATTTTCTCCATTACTGCAAACATAAAGTCCCAATTCAAATTATCAAAAGCTTTCTCTGAGTCCACAAAGAATAATGCAACTTCCTTCTCTGGATGTCTTTCATAGTATTCTACAATATTTACAACAGTTCTAATATTGTCTCTTATTTGCCTTTTAGGGAGAAAACCCACTTGGTCTTCCTTTATAAAGTTTATTAGATATTGTTTAAGCCGTTCTGCTAAGATTCTTGTGTATATCTTATAATCATCATTTAGTAATGAGATTGGTCTATAGTTCTTTACATTAGTGACATCTCTATCTTCCTTTGGAATCAACGAAATTACTGCTTCCTTCAATGTATTTGATATTTTCCCATTTATTCTTATCACATTAATTAATTTTTGAAGTTTTGGTATTAATTCTACTTTAAACTTTTTAAATTTTTTTGCCATAAATCCATCTGGTCTAGGTGCCTTTCCAATTTTCATTGCATTAATCGCTACTTCAATTTCTATTTTTTCAACTGGATCATTCAAAACTTTTTCCATATAATCAGTTAAGGGTGCTATGTTAATCTTCTGCAAATACACTTCCATCTTTTCTTTCTTTACTTTAACACCTTTAAATAGTTTAGCATAATATTTAAAAAATTCTCTCTTTATTCCTTCTTGATCTACCATCTCTCTTCCATCAGCCACAATTTTATTAATAATTTTACTTTCTCTCTTTTTCTTCAATTTCCAGGCCAAATATTTTCCAGGTTTATTCGCTCCCTCGCTTAAAATTCTATTCCAATTCTTTATTTAACAGATGTCTCATTTGTGCTTGCAATATTGTAATCTCCCTTATAATTTTCTTTTCCCCTGGCCTTTTCCTTAATTCACCTTCTTTTTTCTTAATTTCATTTTGAATGTCCAACATCTGTTTATCTTTTGCTCTCTTGTCTTTATTATTCAATGTTATTAGTAATCCTCTCATTACGGCCTTGTAGGCATCCCATACCATCTGAAATTCTATATCTTCTCTGTCATTTACTTGGAAGTATGCTTTGGTTTCATTTTCTAGAGATGTCACTATTTCTTTATTTTGTAGTAAATCTTCATTTAATCTCCATCTTCTTTACTTTTTCGACAGTTTTGTAATCCATATTATTGGGTTATGATCAGCTCCTATTTTAGGTAATATCTCTATTTTCTTTGTTATAAGTCCCAAATCTTTAGTACCCCACAACATTTCAATTCTAGAGAAAGAGCTATGTCTAGCTGAAAAGAAGGTATAGTCCCGTACTTCGGGATTAAACTTCCTCCATATATCTTCCAAACTCTCCTGTTTAACCAATTCAAAAAAAGACTTTGGCAATTTCCCTTCTTTATCATTTTTTTTCTTCCCAGATCTATCTATCGTGTTCTGAATTGTTCTGTTAAAGTCCCTCATCAATAAAATTTGCTCATAGGTCACTTCATCAAGATGTTGTGTAATATTTTTAAAGAAAATGTCTTTAGCACCATATGGAGCATAAAGTCCCAACAACAACGTTTTTTTGGCATTCAAAGTAATTTCTACCACTATATACCTTCCATCTTTATCTTTAAATACCAATTTTGGGTCTAATTCTTGTTTAATATAAAAGACTACTCCTCTCTTCTTCTGTTCAGCCAATATAAAAAATTCTAGTCCCAATTGTTTATTCCACAGAAATTTATAATCCTTTTGTCTAATACGCATTTCTTGTAAACATACTATATTACAATTTTGTTTTTTTATCCAATGAAATGTTGCCTTTCTTTTTTGTGGTGAATTTAGCCCATTTACATTCCAAGATATCAATTTGTAATCCATTATGGTGCAAATTCTTTATTTTCTTCATAAAATCTACGCAGTTCCTGTGTATTTGTGATTGTAATCCTTTTCCCTTGAAGTTCAAAGCTCAAACCTTCAGGTATTATCCATCTGTACCTCATTCCATTGTCACGTAATTTTTCTGTCAATTTTTTATATGCCTTTCTATCAGTTAGCACTTGTCTTGGCAGTTCTTTCATAATTCTTACTCTACTGCCTCCCACTATCAATGACTTTTCAAAGTTTTTATTCATGATCTTTCCCAACATTTCTTTTGTCATAAATCTTATGACCACATCTCTTGGCAGATTGTTCTTTTTTGCATAGTGAATTTACTCTATACATATAGTCATACATATTTCTATTCCCTTCAGGATCTTCCTCCAAAAATTCTGCAATTATTTTTATTATGTATTCTTTCAGGTCTGATTCTCCATCTTCAGGTACACTTCTTAGACGGATCTGAGTTTCCATCAGTTTGCAGTCATGAATTGTCACTTTTTCTTGTAATTTTAACAAGGTGGAGTCATGCGTTTTCACTCTTTCTTCCACTTCTTGTAATTTCTTTGTTATTACCACAGTGTCATTTCTGAGATTCTCTATTTCTTTTTCAATTTTTTTTTGAGTCCTCAATATCCTTTCTTATTTCTTATTTTAGAGGCAGTTATCATTTCTTTCACCCCCTTCATTATCCGAGCTTCCATTGCATCTAATTGGGCTTGCATTTTCTCTATTGAAGCAGACCTAGCACGAGTTTGTTTCGGGTCTGACATGTAAAAAAAGATCAAAAATTTTGATCTCACCAAATTAAATTTGAACCATCAGGTTTGATAAAGTGAAGCTTGCCCTTTCCAATGCACCCAATTTCGCTGTCCTCTGAGCCTCCCAGGCTCAGATATTAATGTTTAAAGCTTTTATTTCTACCAAAATGGCAGTCGCAACTTTTGCTTCACTTTAATTTTTTTTCTTTTTTCCCTTTTACCAGTTCAAGTCTTTTTATCTACTCTCCAACAGTAGTAATTTTTTAATTGCCAAATCTGTTAACTCCAGCAATTTTTAATGTCCCAGTCACTTTAAAAACGATGTTAAAACTTAGTCCTCCCAACAACAATGGCCACCGATGTTTCTCTCTGGTATTATAATCCTAGAGTAGGCTGTTTACTTCGTTAACTTCCTTCTTCTTCCTCCAATACTTCCTGCTTTTCTTGCCTTCAAATCTCGTTTCACTGGTAGAGAAATCTCACGATATCTGATGTATTTCCTGTGTTGACTGTGAACGCTGCAGATCTGTAATGATGGGGCTACCTCCTCGACCACAGATAGACTAAGCAATAAATTTCTTTCTTCTTTTAACACTGTCTTTTAAGTTTACAAAGTTCAAATTTAGCCCCTTATCTTCTTCGCCTTTCAGGCTTTCAGTATTTCCAAATCCCACCTTTTACTTTTGTTTTGTTTAATTTTAATTAGTCCCAGAATGAAGAGATAGCAATCAGTACCTTTTTTCCATAGTTTATCCAAATCAACACCAGTCCTTTGTAGATTAGATGTTTAAAATTGTAAAAGAAGGTTTGGATCCTGTCGAGCTTATGCCAAATTGATGACTCTGGAAACCTCTGCAGACGATGAATATGCAACTTCTCTCTGGAGATCCCTCAAAGCCTCAAAGGAGCCCCCCCAGGACTCCCTTTCAACCAAGGTAGGTCTCCTCAAAGTATCTGTGCATATCTTGGACAATTCTCTAGCTGAGAAATGTAGGCAGAAGGCATTAATTTGCCTTTTACTACCCTGAACAGAAGTGCCAGCCTGCCTCCATTAGGGAAAGCAACTCAACTCGCCATTTTCCAACCCCGGAAGTCCTAGAAAATTGAGTCCTAAATAAATTGTATCCTTGTGCTTTCTGGAAGAACTTCTGATGTACTCCTAAAACTTCTGCCAATCATATAAGAGAAAACATGAAAGGCTGTTGCTTGGTCTCCCAAGATGGGAACATATACGGCCGGGACTACGCGAACTGCACTGGCTACCGATTGTATACCGGGTCCAGTACAAAGTGCTGGTTATTACCTTTAAAGCCCTATATGGCTGAGGATCGACCTACCTGAGGGACCGTCTCTCCCTGTACGAGCCCCAGAGAGCACTGAGGTCGATGGGAAAAAACAGATTGACTACCCCTGGGCCAAAAGAAATTAAACTCCAGAATACCCGCACACGGGCCTTTTCTTCTGCGGCCCCATATCTTTGGAACCAGCTCCCAGAGGAGGTGCGGGCCCTGCGGAACCTTGATCAGTTCCGCAGGGCCTGCAAGACCGTCCTCTTTAAACTGGCATTCATGAACAGCTGAACTACAAGTGCATAACAAAGAAACATCCGCCGCCAATATCAACTGTTAGATTTAACTTAATGTTATCAGATTAGTAATTGTTTAATTAATGTATTAAGTGGTTTTAAGGTTAATTTAACGCTTATTAATGTAATGTTTTATTAATGTATTGTTATTTCTCTTGTTGTTAGCCGCCCTGAGCCTGCTTTGGCGGGGGAGGGCGGGATACAAATAAAATTTTACTTTACTTACTTTACTTTACTTTACTTTACCAGTGAGATGTTATGAGACAGGAGATGGGCAATGTTCAAATAAAGGGAAAAAGAGGATTCAGGAAACTACAAGTCTAACCTCCATACCAGGGAAGATAACAGAACGGATTATAAAGTGATCTGTTTATAAGCATATTGAAAACAATGCAGTGATTAGATCCAAGCGGGCAGCCATGTTGGTCTGAAGTATTTGAACAAAGCAGGAGTCAAGTTGCACCTTTAAGACCAACCAAGTTTTATTCAGAACGTAAGCTTTCATGTGCTCTCTAAGCACACTTCATCAGACGAGGGGATCAGGTATTGTGGGCCCACAATACCTGATCCCCTCGTCTGATGAAGTGTGCTTAGAGAGCACACGAAAGCTTATGTTCTGAATAAAACTTGGTCGGTTTTAAGGGTGCTGCTTGACTGATGCTTTGTTCAAATGCAGTGATTAGTATAAGGCAGCATGAATTTGTCAACAATAAATGCTGTCAGACAAAAATTCATTGACCTTTTTAATCTGATTACTAGCCTATTGGATTGTGGGAATGTCATAGATATAATATGCCTTGATTTCAACACAGCCTTTGATAAAGTTCCCTATTCTCTCCCCAGTTTCAGAAGCAAACACAGTGAGAAACTGCTGTAAAATGCCACAACCATCTGTACAAGCTCCCATGAGAATGTGAAGGAATTCGATGGAAGACAGCCAATACAATCGTGTCATCAGTTAGTAAAGGTAAGCGTTGCTGACTTCTTGTGTGATCAAGAAGGTGCAGGATTCTGGCTAATGTGTGCACCAGCATCAGCAGTAAGAATAGAGTAACCAAAGCTGCATTCTGTTTTAGGGTTATCTACAATGTGTAGTATCTGGTAGTCTTTGTGGCTTATCATACACATCAAACACCACTGTCTGAAATAAATATTCTTTTTTACCCCGTGTACAAAAGATATCTATTTTATGTACTCTATGTCTTTATCACTAATTGTTTTGTACTGTACTTCCTTTTGTTACAGTTTAGACTTGTTTTGTTAAGAGCAGTGTGAGAATAGCATTTCTCTTCATAACCTTGAGCTGATTCAGGGCCACCAGGGCCATTGATCAAAGAGAGCAAATCAAGTTAATCAAGTGACCTTTTCTTTTCACAAAGGAGAGAAATACTTGAAACCCATTTGTCTGGTCAACTGCATAGGATACAATGGACTCCTTGGGGAGATAGATTCAGGGACCACAGATAACAGTCAGAGTCTAAAGATATAGGCTGGTTTATGCAAGACCATACTAGTAGGTTCCATGCCACTTTAAAAATAAACAGACAGACAAAAACAATCTCCTACTGCAGCTTCCCCACTTCAAAATGTTATTCTTGAAGCATTTCAAGAGATTGTCTGGTAGAACATCCAGTGAGCACAAGCAGATACAATCAGCAAGGGAAACAACAGAAGCTTCTGAGTATGTACAGAAATAAGTGACATTTGGTTCCCATCTATATGTTTGAATGGTCTGTGTTGAGTGCTAGCTAGAGAACTGGGCAGGAGAATCTTGGGAGATCCTGTGAAAAAGCAGAATCTTAATAGATTCTGTGAATTAAACAACATTTTTAAAAAGTTGGAAATTTGGCCTTCCTTTCTGCAGCTCCCATGCTTCGTGGCAATACCTTTTCAGGGTTTGCAAAGGGCTGCTATAGAGAGAGAAACATGAGGAAAATCTGCTAATGTGAGTGCAACTACAGAACTCTTCATTGAAGAGAATCCCAAATAGTTGGATATGTATTGAATATCTGGCCAAATCCAAGGCCACCTTTTCATTAGCTGCCTCCAATCTTCTTTCGCTGCACAATACCAGAACAGTTCAGCTTCAAAGTTTCACGGCTAATTGGATACTCCTACTTTCTTGGGATAATATATTATCTTTGGCTCTGGTGACTATTATCAGGAAGGTTTTTTGGGTAAAATCTAACTAATGGCAGGGCACAGGCAATCCTGTTTCATATGGATTTGCATAAAACCCTTCTATTGTTCTTTGAAAGACATGTTCTGTGTGCCTGTGAAATGTATAATGGGAAATGTCATGAATAGTACAATTTGATGTGATGTATTCCCATCATGATAATTAGGAACTATTTTCACAGAGCTATTTTCTTAGTGGCAGTAGTTTCATGATACAAAAATATGAATTATCTGCCGAAGAAAACAATTTGTTTTTTTTTATTTTGAGTTTTAAAAAACAAACATTCTCATTAGATTGGAAATGCCAGTAAACTGAATGGATCAGTTCTCATTTGCATCCTCTGTCCCATCTCTTGACTAAAGCTGAAGGTACAGTCAATTAAATATCCAATAAACCAGGCCCCAGCTGAAAATCTGACATTCTGCACTTGTCATAAAAATATCAAAGCTACTATTCACTAGATACTAAAAAGAAGCCAGATAGGTATTCATATATTACTATGATTAGAATAGCTTTATTGACTGTTTATTGGTCTCTATAGAATTTCAGCTTTTAATGACTCCCTCAACAAGTCAGCAATTCAAAACATTTTCCTAACAAGGTTCTCCACTTTTCAGACTTGTGCGTGGCAGAATGCCCCGTGGTTTAGTTTTTCTTCAGATAATTAGCCCTTCCCCAATTACCATCTACTTGTCACCCTAGATGGGGGAGGGGATATGTCTGCTTCCCTCCTGTTGCACTTAGCTGCAAATTGTAGTTGCCACCACATTTGATTCTCAGTCTAGTTAGTGCACTCCTCATGTAGTGTTCAGCAACACTGCTGAATGATATTTATGTACCATGTACCCTTTTATTACAATAGATAAGACTCCCTTCATTCCTCTGTGCTCCTGCAATTTTAGATTGGCTTTTAGTTTGAGGAGAGGAAGTATGCTTGTATACTTCAAAACTCCTACAACTCATCCTGAACCCGTGGAATAAATGAATACTTTTAAATGTTTTTATATCTCTTCTCTTGTACAAATGCACTAATGCAATAACTCTTTTCTTTAAAACATTAGATTGTATATCTATCTATCCTTTTTAAAGGATTCTGTGTGCATGTGTGTGTGTATGCATTATGATCAGTTTTTATGTACACATGTAGAAAGCAACTTGTAGCATAATAACATTTCTCTGCAGTCAGCCTGCATTTCCAATCTACTCATGAGAAGGATTCCTCCATATTAAATGACAATCTCCCCTGATGCAGGCTTTCCAAAGTGGTATAGTGGTGTATTGGACTTTGGCCATAGAGACTTGAGTTCAAATCCTCACTCAGCCATCAAACTCTTTTGGTACCTTAGACTAGTGACTCTTTCAGCCTAACCTACCTCACAAGATTATTGAGAAGATCAAAGGAAGAAAAGGTCATGAATGCTCCCCTTAGTTCTTTAGGGGGAGGATGGGATAGAATTAGAACAGAGATTCTAGCTAGGCACTCTTGCTATGCACCAAGGCTCATGTAGCACCAGCCTGGTAGACCAGCTAGCATCTCCTTTCCAAACAGGCTGCAGGACTTGATGGGACTAGACTTCAGACTTGACTGTTTCTCCAGGGATCAGAAGAAGAAACTCCTACTAACTTTGATGGCAGTTTTCTCAAAACATTCGGAAAAACAACCACCATGCAGATTTGGGTACTGTGTGCTTCAGTGGGTTTACTGAATACATCTGATTATGCCCACCTGTCGCCTTTTTGAGCCTGGGGACACTTTTGGTGTTCTGACACAGAGTGGTGGGTGCATCTACACCCAGAGCGGGCAGATCCAATCACAAAATAGCTGGGAGTTCTGTTCTAATTCTATCCCATCCTCAAGGTCATGCATAACTCTAATAGTAACTCTTCAACTAGGCAGGCACTATAAGAACTGCAGATCTCACAACAGCCAGAACTGAAAGCATGCCACTGGTTGTCAGATTCTGGGGGTGACTGCAGGGCCCTTGGCAGCTGGCCCCTCTCTTTCATGAGTCCTTCAGCAAATCCCAGGTTCTGATGGTAGCTTCTGCTATTGAACCTTCTGGGCTTCTGGTCTGGTAGCCATAGAGGGCCGAGGAAGCTCAGAGTCTGTCATGGTTTTGTCCTCCATGGGATCTACCACCATGGGGGCCTAATCCTCAAGGATTTTTCAGGTCAATCTCAATTTGAGAGATTATGCCTGTGGAGCTGGTGTACCAGGCAGGGAAATGAACATCTGAGGCAGCCTCCCAGGAATGCTGTTAAGGTCCATAACCTCTTCCAATTTAATAGGGTACTGTAATGACCTAAGTGGATGCAAGAGGTTAGTATATGAGCTACTTCATACTCCTGCTCCCCACCAACTGTTATTGGAAGTGGTGATGGTGGCTGAGGGAGCTGGGCCAGATGGTGCAGCAAAGCTGGAATCAGGAGGGCATGGTGCAATGTGGGGTGGATACACAGGTTTATGGGTAGCTGCAACCTCTAGGCCAGAGTTTCCGAAACTTTTCTTACCTGTGGCCTGGTTATTTTTACACTTCTCCTTCGTGGCCCACTAAAATTTGGGGGTGGAGCCAAGAGACTCTGGGGGTGAAGCCGGGAGATAGGAATTATGTCATTTCCTGTAGTGTCAAGGGCCAAGTGATGTCACTTCCAGGGCACTCCCCCAAACCTGCCTCTTCTTTTGAAGTAACTTCATTTTCAGAAAAATCTCTTTGAAACTCATGCTGAGCCAAAATGGGGGTGGAAAGTGGGCTGTCCTCTCTTTCCACTCCCACACCTACATGCACCTATCTGTTTGTGTGTTCTTCTCCAGCTTGCAAGCACTCCCAATGCCCATGTTCAATTGCCTGCACCACCTACACATCCCTTCCTCAACAGCACTGGCCAGTGTATGCAATTGGGAGTGCTGTTGCCATTGTCATCAGGAATGACAGCACTGTGTATCACCCACACTGGGCCCTGACAACTGCTCTACCTCAAAATATGCTGAAACATTCAGTAGGCCCTTCCTTCAGCTGCTACTACTTGAACCCTGACTCAAGCTATAACCAAGCTTGCTTGGTTTCAAGAAAATCTTTTGACAGCTATTTTTCATACTTTTCTTTGGCTGAAACACTGGGAAATTGCTGTGAAAGGTAGCAGAGAATTGAATTGCAATTAATGAATTAATTTCAAGTTATATGAAGTTCATACAAGCTTTTCTGCAGTTATCCCAAAAAGGTATTTATGAGGGGCTTGCAGCTTTTTACTGGCTGTGTTTCCCATGCCTTTAAAAGCAACCTGTTTTGTAGATATTTAGCCAGTGAACTTCTTTCATCCTTTTTAATATCTACAAGAGGAGTTTAATTTTGGTGTCAGATGGCTGTTAAAAGCAGGACCAGTAAAATGGTGCCAAATTCATAGTACTATCACTTCCAGTGCTGTTGAGATATACTGCAGTAATTTCCAATACTCTCTTTCTGCCCTACACCTCTCATTCATTCACACAGAAATCTCACAGAAAGGCCCGCTGGCTACAACTGGGGATGCCAACTTTTTATTGGCAGAGCTCCTATGTCTGCAACAACAGTATGATGAACAGAAAAGTTTCATCCAGTAAAAATAGAAGAAAAGAAAAAGGGAAAGAATGAAATGGAAGGAGAGGAAAAGAAAGACATGGAAAGAAAGAACATAAGAGGAGCTATGTTGGATTAGGTCAGTGGACTATCCAGTCCAAAATTCTCTCATACAATGCTCAAAAAGCACCAGAATGTCCACCAGTGGGGCCAGGGCACTAGAAGCCCTCCCACTATTGCTTCCCCTCCTCCCAGCACCAAGAATACAGACAGAGCATCACTTGCAGGGAAAGAAAGAATGAAGGGGGGGGGGAGGAGAAAAAAGCATTTCTCACCATCAGATGACCCCAGCCAGCAACAATTCTGCCCAGGGATCGTTTGGTTAAAAAAAATAGCTACTGGAATGCCCACTCCCCGCCCCTCCCGGCTGAAAAAAACCACACACCCTTCTTTGCCGCCCAGGCCTCCCGGGGAAATCTCCCCAAAAGAGCATACTGCAAGGCACATGAAAGCTCATACCTTGAAGAACACTTCATGGGTCTGAAGTGCCAGTGGACTCCAGCTTTTCTCTCAAACACTGGGAGGGAGGGAGAAGGAAGAAGAGGCAACCCAGCTCCTCTCTGCACAACACAGAGATGGGGGAAGGAAGGAAGCCAAACTGAGCTCAGGCTTTGCAGCCTGTGTCAGTCTTCAAGGCTAGCTTTTCTCTGCACAACAGAGAGATGGGGGAAGGTCACGACCCTGCAAATAGGAAACACTGCTCTAGGCCATAGGGTTCATTTGTTCCAGGAAAGGGTCAGTTTGCAGGATGGCCAATGCTGATGAAGGTGCTGGGTGGACAGCCACACCAGATATACTGTCTTGATCAGATGTTCTGGTTGCTGCTTCTGGTCAGTAGTTGCATTGTAGAACTGTTTTGCCTAGTCTAGCTCTTCCTGTAACTCATTGTTTATAGCCTGCAATTTCTGAAGCATTTCATCCACATCAGGAACTCGTGAGGGATCCATTACTTGTGGGAAGAAATGGGGGTTTTATTCAATGCTCCCTTTAAGATGTGGAGTCTTCTGAGCAAGAATTCTACTCCATAGGCTACTGGCATTAATGTTGTGAGCTATTGAATAAATTAGCTTGCTCTGGGGCCATTTTTCCTGAGCTGAGACAAAAGTGTGTGAGCAAGAGGCTAAAAAACTGTGAGCTAGCTCACACTAACTCAGCTTAGAGGGAACACTGGTTGTATCATAATTAACCAAGAAGGGGATCTGCTGGGTGGAAGAGTCAAGGGCACTGTTATATGTGAACTCAGCAAGGGGCAGCAGGGACACCAAGTCATCTTGCTGGTAGTACATAAAATAGCAGATATTGTTGAAGGAAGCTATTCCCATCAGACTGTGTATGATAAGCCACAAAAAGGTGGACATGAGTTCCCAGGAGTTTACAAAGCATGCCAGAACAGGAATTGAGCTGGGGTCTTCAATCAATCAGTTATCAGGAGGTCTGGAAATTTGTGAAGCCGGAAGATCTGCTGGAGAAACAGCCATGCTGTTTCTTTTTCTTTTGGAACTTCTAGACAAGTGCCAAAATGAGCCATTTGGTTAACAGATTGACAATGACAAGAATGGTATTCCAGTCCATGGAAGTAGGGAGCTCATCTATGAATATGTCCATGGACACAGCCCTCTAAGGACCCAGTGGTGTGGGCAGAGGTGATAGCAGCCCTGCGTCTTGCCCTGGTGCTTGGCTTGACAGTGGTCCTCACACAATGTCACATATTGAAACACATTCTTTCGTGCCTTAGGCCACCAGGACTCTCAGTTAAGGAGATGTAATGTCTTATAAAGGCCAAAATGACCAATCATGGCACAAACACAATTTGAAGAGTAGAAGCCTTGGGGGTGTGCAGATCCAGCCAAGGTGGACCAGTTTTAGTGGACAGGAAAGGAGAAGTATGATTCCTGGGCAAGATCCTGGAGTGCCTTTAAGTAAGTCTTGGCAAAGTCATCACGTTGTTGGTAACTTCACATATGCTCCTGCAATGATACTTCTTGGTGGAAACCTGCAAAGTTTTCAGAGAATTAGTAGTAAGTAAGGGGTTCCTTAGTCAGTGTCTGCTTTCCAAGATAGACCATCAGTACTACAGGTTTGGGAGCTAGGGATGTAAGACACTTGAAAAATAAAATAAGAGAACAATTATACAATTATTTGTGCTGTGGCAACTGCTGAAGAAACAATTTAAAAATCTGCAAAGGCAATCAGATCTCCAATGACCAATCAAAAGCCCTGCTGGGGAAAAGTCCCATCTGGACTTGCCCACTTTCTATAGACACTTGGAAGGCACCGGGAAAGGTGTCAGTGGGCATCATAGTGCCCATGGATGCCTCACTGGGGACCTCTGGATTATACACACATCATAAATGTTTATATTGCCAGCCTGGAGCTCATACTGCAAAATTTACAGAGTTCAGTTGATTGCAGTCTGCATTGTTGAAGACTGCCCGCACACCATTTAGTATGTCTTTCCATTATATGATGAAATAGGAGGACAAAGTTCCTGAGCTGGGATATGCCCAAGTAACAGCAATGTTTCTACATGTACAGAACTCTAAAGAATTCTCCTGTAAGCCGGTGGTAATAGGTATGAACCACCACTCTGCTGTGGAAGCTCACTGGGTGATGTTGGACCAGGTTCTCAACCTAATCAACCTCACAGGGTTGTAAGGATAAAATGGAGAAGAGAATAATATAAGCTGCCTTAGGTCCTTATTGTGAAGACAGGCAGGGTATAGGGATTTCAGACCCTAGGCAGAACTGGGGTTCCCCCCAGAATTACAGCTCACCTCCAGACTACAGAGATCAGTTATCATGAAGAAACTGATGCTTTGGAGGGTGAACTCTATGGCATTGTACCCCAATGAGGTCCCTGTCTTCCCCAGGCTCAATCTACACATCTCTAGGAATTTCCCCACTTGAATCAGGCAACTGCATCACCCCCACCCCCTGCCAGAGGCCAGGGAGGACATGACAACCCTAGTGGGATATAAATGAAGTAATAAATATAACAGATGATGAATGGCAGATAAAAGGTAGGTAGCTTGATTGGTGAATTGGAAAGAGAAAAGGACACAGGAAAGTGGGCAGGCTATAAGAACTTTCAGGAAAGGGAAAGAAGAAACAGTGGGGGAGGAGGAAATGAGTCCTTGTAGGTCCCCTGCTTGTTCCCAAGGCCTTCCATACACTTCAGGCAGCTTTGACAATGCTATGAAATTTCAGCCTTCTAAAATCATGTTAGTGTGTTTAAAGGATACATACCTTCATTTCCCCCCCAAATATATTGATTGAAGGGTCCTGTGGGGGTTCTTGATAGATGCTCTGAGGGCTTATGTTCAGACACAAGGCATTTTTAAGCCATTAAAGTAATCATAGAAGTACCAGTTTGTCCATAGGCCTATGTCATATTTCACTCACCACTGAGACTGAAGTAGAAGCAAAGTGATGATGACCAAGATTCAGAAACAAATAAAAATATGTCTAATCTCTTTGAAGAAAAATATAACATTGTTCAGTCTATTTTTATTTGACAAGTTAGCCCTGAATATTTCTTGAAGTCCATAAAGAAAAAGCAAAATGCGCCATACTTCAATACAAGTTGATTCCGGAAGCATTGCCAGTGTTAAAGAAAAAGAGCCAAATCCATCTCAAAAGACTTCTACAGACTTGGCTCAAGAGCCAACTATACTGAGATAATTTGCTCTATTACCTATTTACATTATAAACTGTTAGCTGCTTATTTGATCTGGCACATGCCGTTCGTGTGATATATCACTTTACATGAATGTTTGATACCAGAAACAACAGCCTTATCACAATGTACACAACAGTGTAAACACCTTCCAACTATATCTTATCTCTTAAGTAGAAATAACAATATTGTATGTTAGAGGGAAGTGTGTCGATATAGTGTCCTTGTAGATCCCCTGTTTGTTCCCAAGGCCTTCCATACACTTCAGGCAGCTTGAATTGAGGTTGCATACAGGCATCATTGAAATAAATACCGTTTGCACTCCCACAATAGCTGATACAAGTGTCTCTAGCCAACTTTTCTTTCAATGGAATGTATGATACATTTTCTATTGACTTCAGTGATGGATCAGGGACAAGAGAAAGAAGGTGCTCACTACTGACAAATCAAAATGTACCTTTTAAATTTCTCTGAATAAGAAGGCTGAGAATAATTTCAATCTCAATTATGCTTGCACAGAATTGATTGCCATTTTCTCTACAGCACAGGGGTCTTTGGGGAATCTTGCAAGATAAAATATGGAAAAGAGCATCCATTGCCTCAAATCTGCTAGAGGATGCTGGAGCTCTCAGATTTAGCATAAAATATTAATCTCTTTGTGTTCTTGATAATGAAAAGAACTTTATACTAAAATAGAAAGACAAGGAAGGAAGGAAGGAAGGAAGGAAGGAAGGAAGGAAGGAAGGAAGGAAGGAAGGAAGGAAGGAAGGAAGGGAGGGAGGGAGGGAGGGAGAGAGGAAGGGAGGGATGGAGGAAGGAAGGAAGGAAGGAAGGGAGGGAGGAAGAAAGGGAGGAAGGGAGGGAGAGAGGAAGGGAGGGAGGGAGGGAGGGAGGGAGGAAGGAAGGAAGGAAGGAAGGAAGGAAGGAAGGAAGGAAGGAAGGAAGGAAGGAAGGAAGGAAGGAAGGAAGGAAGGAAGGAAGGAAGGAAGGAAGGAAGGAAGGAAGGAACTAACTTTTGGGATGAAGAGCTACTTTGAAATATATAGATGGTTAGAAACCTTTCTGTCTTGCACATCATGTTTCCTGAAATGTCTGTGCATTTATACTCATTGAACCTTTTTTCCTTATTCTTCAGTTTCTTCCTTTAGTGAATTCTTTGCTCATCCCCTATATATGTCTTGCAAATTGCTATCAGAAAGTCACTTTTATCAAGTCAAAAGAAAAGCTAAGATTGTATCCCGGAGAGAGCAGCAAGGCTCTCCTTTATTGCATTAAATGTAATAATCGAGACTTACATGAAACACACATAGAATATGTTTTTTTTAAAATAGGAAGTGGTAAGAGGAAAAAAGGAAATACTTTATGCCTACTAGATGCATAGTATTGCTGAAGCAAATGCCAGAGAAGTGTTCTATCACAATATACACAATGTACTTTCAAGCTCTGTTTTTATATGCTTTTATGCTTTGAGATTTTATTGGCATTTTATGATTTTATGATGTGAACCACCTCAAGCAGGTCTGTGAAGACAGAGCTGCTGAGAGGTGAGGAAGATGGGGGGGGGGGCAAAATTCCCTTGGCCCAAATCAGGTGGAGGGCTCCTGAAGGCAGGGTCATGCTGCTTTCAGAATGCATCCGGTTTATTTTCTTCTAATGCCATTCTGCATTGCAGCCACTAGGAGCACACAGAAGGCAGAACATAGTAAGCAAAGTTTACTACAAGAAGGCAAACACTTGCACATCCTGCAAAACCCATCAACCAAGCCAGCATTGGAGCAAGCCAAGATGAGCAAGCTTACCTACCCTCCAAGTTTGGTGAGGATTGGATTTGCAAGGTCTGAGTTGTAGCCCCCCAAACAAGGTGCTCTCAGGAAATTGCTTCCTGGGAAAATGACAGGTGCAGATTCAGGAGGTTTAGGATTGTACAGAACAGACCCTGTGTAAGCCAGAGACTTCAAATTTGTAGGGGACTTCACCTTGCCCAAGTCATGTGCAGACTGGACTTAGGGGGTCCAAGTTATGACCCCCCCAAGAAGATGCTGTTAGGGGAAATTACTTTTAGGGGAAAGTACTTTTAGGGGAAATATAAGGTACAGGCTCACAAGTTCGAACTACACACACCAAATCTCTCTCTCGGCTTGGCTTCGCGAACGAAGATTTAAGAAGGGTGCAATAGTCCACGTTTGCTGCAGGCTCGCTGGTGGCTGACAAGACCAATGTGGGACAGGCAGGTCCGGCCACAGCGGCTGCAGGGAAGAGTCGGATTTAGGGTTGGTCCTGTAGCAGTGCGATTCTTCCTCAATCTCCTTTTGTCCTCAAGACCAGCTATGCGTGTGTTCTCAAAGGAAGAGACAGCCTGGTGGATGGTGTGCCTCCATGCTTTGCGATCTGAGGCTAGGTCAGACCACTGGTGATGGTTGATGTGACAGGTGCTAAGGGATTTCTTCAAGGAGTCCTTGTACCTCTTCTTTGGTGCCCCTCTATTTCGATGGCCGGTGGAGAGTTCGCCATACAGGGCAATCTTGGGAAGGCGATGGTTTTCCATCCTAGAAATATGCCCTGCCCAGCGCAGCTGCGCCTTCAACAGCAGTGCCTCGATGCTGGTAACCTCTGCCCGCTTGAGGACTTCAGTGTTGGTCACAAAGTCACTCCAGTGGATGTTGAGGATGGTGCGAAGGCAGCGCTGATGAAAGCGCTCAAGGAGTCGCAGGTGATGACGGTATAAAACCCACGATTCGGAGCCATAGATGAGGGTTGTCATCACAACCGCTTTGTAAACATTGATCTTTATGCCTTTTTTCAGATGCTTGTTGCTCCACACTCTTTTGTGCAGTCGGCCAAAGGCACGGTTTGCCTTTGCCAGCCTGTTGTCAATCTCCTTGTCAATCTTGGCATCTGAGGAGATGATGCACCCCAGGTAGCTGAACTGCTGCACTGTCTTCAGAACTGATTCACCCACAGTGATGCAGGGAGGGTGATAATCTTCCTGGGGTGCAGGCTGGTGGAGAACTTCTGTCTTCTTCAGACTAACTTCTAGGCCGAATAGCTTGGCAGCCTCTGCAAAGCAGGACGTCATATGCTGCAGAGCTGATACCGAGTGGGAGACGAGTGCAGCATCATCAGCAAACAGTAGCTCTCGGATGAGTTTTTCCATTGTCTTGGAGTGTGCCTTTAGTCGCCTCAGGTTGAACAGGCTGCCATCGGTGCGATAGCGGATGTAGACACCATCGTCCTCATCTAGATCTACTGCGGCTCTTTGAAGCATCATGCTAAAGAAGATCGTAAAGAGAGTTGGCGCGAGAACGCAGCCTTGCTTTACACCTGTGCCTATTGGGAAGGGCTCCGAGAGGTCGTTGCAGTGTCTGACTTGGCCTCGCTGGTCTTCGTGTAGCTGGATGATCATGCTGAGGAACCTTGGGGGACATCCTAAACGTTCCAAGATTTGCCACAGGCCTTTCCTGCTAACGGTATCGAAAGCTTTGGTAAGGTCGACAAAAGTCACATACAGACCCTTGTTCTGTTCCCTGCATTTCTCTTGGAGCTGCCTGAGAACAAATACCATGTCGGTGGTGCTCCTGTTAGCTCTGAAGCCGCACTGGCTCTCTGGGAGGAGTTCTTCTGCAATGGTGGGCACCAGTCTGTTCAGGAGTATTCTGGCAAGGATTTTGCCTGCGATGGAGAGCAGGGTTATCCCCCGGTAGTTGGAGCAGTCTGACTTTTCCCCTTTGTTCTTGTATAGGGTGATGATGATTGCATCGCGAAAGTCCTGTGGTAATTTGCCTTGTTCCCACACCAAATACACAGAGTACCTATTGCTTAGAAGTTGATCTGAGAAGTTGGTAAACGTTTTGATTGAGCAGAGACAGTCTGTCTGGAAATGTATGCATTCATGAACCCACTTGAAGGTTTGTGGAAAGTTCATGTCAAGTGACCTGCCATGAACTTCAGTTCATGAACCATGAACTGTCAAAAATTAATCGTGAACTTTAGTTTATAAGCCAGTGTGTGCCCATCCCTATTGGCAACTCCTTCACCTCCCTGGCTGGCCATTTAGAATGGTAGTATAGCCACAAACCCTTGTTAATATTATACACAAAAACTGGAGTGAGGAGTGAATGTTCTCCCACAATCTGTCAAACTAGTAAAAGGATATCCCCCCCTTACATGCATGGTAATGGAATATTAATCTGTTTTAGCAGGCCTTTTTTTGTAGAAAAGTCCATCAGGAACTCATTTGCATATTAGGCCATGCCCCCTGACACCAAGGAATTGCGTTCCTGTGCATTCCTGCTAAAAAAAAAAAGCCCTGGGTCTTAGTGGAACAGAAGTTAGAACACACATGGAACAGAAGTTAGAACTCCTCCCCCCTTAGTTAGATTTAATTACATTTAAAACAGTTTATAGGTAGTGGGTTGTTGTATTGGTGGGACATCTAATATCCCTTTGAAATGCTGTTTTGATACTGTGGACATTTTCATGTTATATAGCGCTAAATAATAAAATGTAACATCGACATACATCTTGGACCTTGTTGATTGTAAATTGTTTATTTATGGCTTTTATTGTATATTCTGTTTTTTAAATTTATATGTTATTTTTACTTGTTGTTAGCCACCCTGAGCCGGTCAAAGGAGGATGGGATATAAAGGTGATTAAATAAATAAATAAATAAATAAATAAATAAATAAATAAATAAATAAAATACAAGACAAGACAAATGACACAATCTTTTTAGAAAATGTAAGCAAAACCAATCTACTCCCAGTGATACCAGTACTGCTCATCCAGTAAGAACATAAGAGAAGCCATGTTGGATCAGGCCAATGGCCCAACACTCTGTGTCACACAGTGGCCAAAAAATGTATACACACACACACACACACACACACACACACTGAGGCTAATAGCCACTGATGGACCTCTGCTACATATTTTTATCTAAACCCCTCTTGAAGGTGGCCATGCTTGTGGCCGCCACCACCTCCTGTGGCAGTGAATTCCACATGTTAATCACCCTTTGGGTGAAGAAGTACTTCCTTTTATCCGTTTTAACCTGTCTGCTCAGCATTTTCATCGAATGCCCACAAGTTCTTGTATTGTGAGAAAGGGAGAAAAGTACCTCTTTTTCTACTTTCTCCATCCCATGCATTATCTTGTAAACCTCTATCATGTCACCCCGCAGTCTACCTTTCTCTAAGCTAAAGAGTCCCAAGCGTTTCAACCTTTCTTCATAGGGAAAGTGTTCCAGCCCTTTAATCATTCTAGTTGCTTTTTTCTGGACTTTCTCCAATGCTATAATATCCTTTTTGAGGTGCGGCGACCAGAACTGCACACAGTACTCCAAATGAGACCGCACCATCGATTTATACAGGGGCATTATGATACTGGCTGATTTGTTTTCAATTCCATTCCTAATAATTTCCAGCATGGCGTTGGCCTTTTTTATTGCAAACACACACTGTCTTGACATTTTCAGTGAGTTATCTACCACGACCCCAAGAACTTTCTCTTGGTCAGTGTCTGCCAGTTCACACCCCATCAACTTGTATTTGTAGCTGGGATTCTTGGCCCCAATGTGCATTACTTTGCACTTGGCCACACTGAACTGTATCTGCCACGGTGATGCCCACTCACCCAGCCTCAACAGGTCCCTTTGGAATTCCTCACAATCCTCTCTGGTTCTCACTACCCTGAACAATTTAGTGTCATCCGCAAACTTGGCCACTTCACTGCTCACTCCCAACTCTAAATCATTTATGAACAAGTTAAAGAGCATGGGACCCAGTACCGAGCCCTGCGGCACCCCACTGCTTACCGTCCTCCACTGCGAAGACTTCCCATTTATACTCACTCTCTACTTCCTATTACTCAGCCAGTTTTTGATCCACAAGAGGACCTGTCCTTTTACTCCATGACTCTCAAGCTTTCTAAGGAGCCTTTGATGAGGAACTTTATCAAAAGCTTTCTGGAAGTCAAGGTAAACAACATCTATCGGGTCTCCTTTGTCCACATGTTTGTTCACCCCCTCAAAGAAATGTAACAGGTTAGTGAGGCAAGATCTTCCCTTACAGAACCTATGCTGAGTCTTCCTCAATAACCCGTGTTCATCAATGTGCCTACTCATTCTGTCCTTGACAATGCTTTCTACCAACTTTCCCGGTATTGAAGTCAGACTGACTGGCCCGTAGTTACCCGGATCTCCTCTGGAACCCTTTTTAAAGATGGGGGTGACATTTGGTACCTTCCAGTCCTCAGAAACGGAGGCAGATTTCAATGAAAGATTACAGATTTTTGTCAAAAGATCCACAAGTTCAACTTTGAGTTCTTTCAGAACACTCGGATGTATGCCATCTGGACCCGGTGACTTATTAGTTTTTAATTTGTCTATCAGTTGTGGGACCTCCTCTTTTGTCACCTCAATCTGACACAGGTCTTTCAACACCCCTTCCAAAATTAGTGGTTCTGGGGCGGGCAAAAAGTTCTCATCTTCCACAGTGTAGATGGAGACAAAAAATGCATTTAGCTTCTCAGCCATTTCCCTATCCTCCTTCAGTAATCCTTTTACCCCATGGTTATCCAAGGGCCCCAGTGCCTCCCTGGCTGGTTTCCTACTTCTAATATATTTGAAGAAATTTTTATTGTTGGTCTTTATGTTTTTTGCAATATGCTCCTTATGGTCCCTTTTTGCCTGCCTGATCACAGTCTTACATTTGATTTGCCACAGCCTGTGTTCCCTTTTACTAATCTCACTTGGACTGGTTTTCCACTGCTTAACGGAGTCCTTCTTACCTTTTACAGCTTCCATTACTTTGTTTGTTAACCATGCAGGCCTTTTCTTATGCCTGTTTGTGCCTTTCCTAACTTGTGGTATGTATTTTATCTGAGCTTCTAGGATTATAGTTTTAAATAGTCTCCAAGCTTCCCCAAAGGTTTTGACTGTATTTACCTTTCCTTTCCGTTTCCTCCTCACATGCCTCCTCATCTCAGAGAATTTACCCCTTTTAAAGTTAAACGTGGTTGTGGCGGTCTTTTTGGGCAACTCCCTATTTATACAAACGGTGAAATCAATAACATTATGGTCATTGCTCCCAAGCGGCGCAATCACTTTTACATCTCTCACCAAGTCTTGGGCATTACTTAGGACCAAATCCAGGATCGCCCCACCCCTGGTAGGTTCTGAGACCATCTGCTCCATAGCACAGTCATTGAGAGCATCAAGAAACTCAATCTCTTTCTCTCGACCAGAACACATATTGACCCAATCAATCTGCGGGTAGTTAAAATCACCTATTACGACACAGTTTTTACATTTAGCCGCTATCTTTAAGCCTTCCATCATATTATAATTGTCCTCTCTCTTTTGATTTGGTGGGCGATAACAAACTCCCATAGTTAAATTTCCTTTTGGGCCCTCTATTTCAACTCAAAGCATTTCTAAAAGGGAATCTAATTATCTGACCTCAGTTTTACTGGATTGTATATCCTCTCTGACATACAGAGCCACTACTACATAACTACTACATAAACAGTACTACTACATAACTCAATTTGCCCAGGCTTTTGTGCTATAAGGAACAAGTGTGAACTGAAATAAATATCTCACTGTTGTACTTACTAAAGATTGAGTTAAAGTTTTTGTGAACTACAGCCCACCTTTCAGATGTGTCTTATATTGCTGCACATAAAATTACAAAATTAACATATGGTTTGGATCAGGGTCATACGGGGAGCGCCAGGTGGAATCTTTGTCCAGTAACCCATGGAGGCTCTTGGGGGCCCTGTCTGAAGAGGTGTCATACAAATGTTTAAATAAATATACTATTTTTTAAAATCCACAGTAAACAAGGAGTTCATGGCACCTCAGAATAACAGATTTATTATGGCTTTTTAAAAATGACAGGCCTATGGCCATTGTTTTTACATAGTGACTGAGCTCTAGTCCGCAGAAGCACAGTCTTGGCATCCAGCGGAGTATGAGCAGGTGAAGCCCTTGATGGCATGGATGAGGTCATGGTGTCAGGCTCTGGAATTGTGTTGCCTGAATGGATATGCGGAGACCTGTCCTCTGGCCTTGATCTCTGTTAGGTGGGCTGCTATTGCTCATGAGTAGCTGTTTTAGATTAGGGGACTATCTATGATGGACAGTCCTATCAAGCAAGACCTGTGTGAGAGAAGCTGCATTGTCTAGGATGGAGAAAACAAGGTTTTAATGAGGTGCAGGTTATGTATTTTAAATGCTACACATTTTAAAATAGATAATTTTCTCTTTAGTATTCTCAGCCGATTCTCAATATGCAAGCCTTTTGTAAACAAAGAAAGTCAGAAAGAGAGAGAAAGGCCCCCATTTCATTACTGGCAACAGCAATGAAATTTTGTACATATTAATGTTGCTTACTGTTCTCAGTTTATTCAAATTAATCTCAGTCCGTGTCTTACACTGCAGATTTTGGTAACCGATGAACTTTCACTTCTATAGTAATGACAATCAGATATAACTATGGGAAGGGAAAAGAAAAAAGAGAAAAGTCTTTGGTGTTAACAAAAAAAGGCAGCTTAGTTAACATGAATAGCTGTCAATCCAACTACAGGAAGACTGGCGTCCAAAATTGTATTGTTTTATCAAAATTTGAGGTTTATTTTGAAGCATAATAAAACAGTTGGCGCTGATACTTCCTGGATAGCTTTGGACAAATCTCTCAGTCAAACCTGAAATGGTTATTATGGTAAAACATTTGGCTCACGGAAGTAAGCTGTAGATAGTGCAACTGTTTAAAGACTTGTTTACATACTCTAAAAATAGGAATGAAGCTTAAGAGGTGTATCTTCCACTGAATATTGCTAGCATACTATTCTGCTATAATTGACCAGATGGCATGTTAGCACACCCATGTCTTTTCTTAAATAGCAAAATTTGCTGTCTCAACACTCAATGAGTCACCTTAAATCAAAAATATGTTCCATATAATGACATTGTCTGAAACATGGGCCCGATAATCAGTTTCCAGCTCCCAAGGTCACTTGGTCAGCTTGTGATTACAGCAGCAGGTTTAGTGCTGCTTATTGTCCTACATCTGTGGCAGGTCAATGGAAAAATGTGCTTTAAACACCAGAAGCATCTGATTGTGCAATTCCTAAATCAGCATCATTGATTATTCACACTGCTGGGCCGCTCAAAGCTGGGGAAGTAATTAGGGCTTTTTGTGTGGATTATCCAGTGAGAAAAGGTCAAATAACTACAAACAGTGCCAGAAAACAGGAGCCACCAAGGACCTTAGCATCCATGATCGTTTAAGAAATGCTCAAGCAGGGGCTTGATAATGATGTGCTTGTGCCAGGTTCTACAGAATTTGATCATTCTGTCATAGAAATCCAATGAAGCATGAATGATGGTTACTTTCCCCCCGGAAGCTCGCTTCAGGTCCCCGATGCCCATCAGACAAGTTTGTCACACCAACTTGACTGAGAAGAATTTAAAAGGCAGTTTTTGTTCCAAAGGGAAATGCACATATATTTCCATGTGTGAATTAAAGTAATTCATTGCCAGGCAATGCTCAACAAATAATTTCTCATTTCCCTTCCTCATTTTCCCAACTTGCCAACAGCTTTTAGCCATCTCCGTTTTCTCTTTTTGGAGTCTTTCTTTTTGCCATTCTCTGTTGTTTGAGCGGAGCTTTAATCCAAATATCTATTTCAAAATAAACTCTCAGTAAAAAGGATCAGTGTCTGCAATTTTCTTTTTACTAGCTACTGAAAGCAACACAAGCCATACAAATATATAAGGGTACCTCAAGCATTTTTGAATGTTTAAGTGGAATTAGAATATATACGCAAATGTATTTTGGCCCCATAGGTGCCAAATAGCAACATTTGACATAGAGATCCTACTGTTTAGCTATTTTCACTGTCTCTTGCTCTGAGCTATACTGACAGACTAAACAGGACTGAAGGAATGCTTTTCTACTTTCTACTGATGGTTCAAATAAGGAATGATCTTTTAAAATAAAAATCCAAAATATTTTCCCTAGGGACGAAATATTTCAACAGGATGGTATTTATTTCAGGGACCTAACACCTAAGGGAAAGCATAGCAAATAATGATCTTTGTTAAGCTTTGGCACAGTTTAAAGGCAGGGCACTCATGAAAGCAGACCTATCTTCTCTCACAATGCTCAGTGGTTTTTGGGGGGTGGGGTGGGGTTAGGTAGAAGGACTCAAAGTGGCACATATGGTTCTTTCTTATCCTCGCATCAACCCTGTGAGATAGGTTAGTCCAAAAAAGGCACAGTTGAATGTGAATGTTGAGCCCAGATCTTCCCAGTCCTAGTATGACATTCTAACCGCTATACCACATTGGTTATGAACTCATTTCAGATCATGCCCATCCAAATCGGAAACTGGAAGGGAAAATGAAGGAAAACCTGCTTCATAAGAACCTACCAATTGTTAAGATCTTTTGTAGAAGTCCAGTTCCAGATGTCTCTGACAATCAAAGTGGATGGCTATAAGGAACAGGGCTTTTTTGGTGGTGGTACATCAACTGCAGAATTCCTGTGCCTTCACCATGGTCTTCCCATGCTATCATTACAATTCAGATTACCAATTCATTTTTATGTAACATTGTTTTTTTTTCTGTAAATTAATAGTGTATCCTAAACAAAATCACATCCTTCTAAATCAACTTCCAATTGATTTAGAAAGATGCAACTTTGTTTAAGATTACATTGTCAATTACCTTTAAAAAAACACCCTTATACAAATCATTGTTATACTGTTTACTACCATGTTGCATACTTAGTGTTCTAAGTATTTAGTGTGGGTTAGTGCTACTGTTGCAACTCAGTCTAACAGCAGTGTTTAAAATGACTGACTACAAACTTCTGACCTACCACCTTGCTGATGCAGGGATCCAGGGAACTGCCTTGCAGTGACTGTCTTCCTTTCTCAATGGTTGGGGACAGAGGGTGATGCCTGGGGAGAGGGTTTCACCACATTACCCTATTGTATGTGGCATACCACAAGGGGCAATCCTCTTCCCAATATTATTTAACATCTACATGTGCCCCCTTGCCCAGTTAATCCAGGGGTTTGGGCTGGCTTGTCGCCAGTATGCTGATGACACGCAGCTGCTGAAGGCTGGCTGGCTGGGCTCTGCCCCACATTTCTTGGCCAGGGCTTTAGGGACTGTGGTTGACTGGTTACAGCAGAGCCAGTTGAAATTTAATCCAGCTAAAACAGAGGTCTTGTTCCTGAGTTGTGGGAGGATGGGTGCAGGAATCATACTCCCAACCCTTGGTGGGGTGCCACTGATGCCAGTGCCAACTGTGAGGAGTTTGAGAGTGATCCTGGGTGCCTCCTTTTCCATTGAGGCCCACATCACTAATGTTGCCAGATCAGCTTTTTACTGTCTATGGCTGATCAGGCAGCTGGCCTCCTACCTTTCTTCCCATGACCTAGCAGCAGTGATTCATGCAATAGTCACTTCCAGGCTAGATTACTGCAAGTCGCTCTACAGCGGCCTCCCCTTAAACCTAATCTGGAAGCTTCAGCTGGTACAAAATGCAGTTGTGTGCCTGCTGACTGAGACATCTGTGTGGGTGAACATTCAAAAAGTGCTGCACCAACTGCATTGGTTGCAGGATGAGTACCAAGTCAGGTTTAAGGTTATGGTATAAACCTTTAAGGCTGTATGTAGCCAGGGACCAGCATATCTGCAGGATTGTCTCTCCCCATATGTGCCCCAAAAGCCTTGCACTCTTCAGACCAGCACCGTTTACCAGGGGCGTTGAACTCATTTGTTATGAGGGCTGAATCTCAATAAATGAGACCTTGTTGGGCCGAGCCGTGTTGGGTTGGGCCAGGCCATGTGTGTACCTATTTATGATTAGGTAGCAGAGATATACACTTTCTAAAGTACACAGACAAACAACGTTTTTTTTTTTTAAAGGTGCTTTCTTTGTATTTCTCCCATGGGATCCAGGGAACTGGGCAAAGGAAGCTCTGGCTCCTTCCTTCTTTCCCCAGGAGACCAGGAGGGGGAGGATCCTCAGTCAATAGAAAGAAGAGGGACTTGGCTCAGTAGCTCTGTTGTGCAATTGAGAGAGCCTGGCAAAGCAAGCAGAAGAAGCAAGAGAGAGGGGAAGGAAGCATATGACAGCCAGTTGTTTGGGGACATGTTTGACACTCCTGGTTTAGGTAGTCCTTGGCCCAAAAGACCTGCCTTGTCTCAACCAGGGCCAGGGCCTTTTCAGCCCTGGCCTTGGCCTTGTGGAACACGCAGTTCCACAGGGCCTGTAAAATGGAGCTGTTCCACCAGACCTTTGTTTGAGGCAGTGGATGTCAAATAAACAAATAAAGTTGCACCATTGAGATTCTATCTGATTGTTTTATTGTTTTAATACTGCTTGCTAATGTTGCCTTTGTTTATTTTTATCCTGTTAGCTGCCCTGAGTCTTTTGTAGAATGGGCGGGACCTACTTACCTAACTAACTAAATAAATAAATAAATACGTTGGCCTCCCCTGCTTCAAGAGTTCCATGGCACCACTTATATCATGGGCAACAGGTGCAGTTGATTTAATCAATAAGAGTGATCTGCTGCGCCTTGTTGGCATGAGCTTGGCATACACTGGGATGGAACTAATCACCAAGCTGCTATTAAGTATATTTTAAATTAATCATCTAAAATTTTAATCCTGTTGCAATTAATAGTTTAATGTACATATATGAACATATGAAGCTGCCTTATACTGAATCAGATCCTTGGTCCATCAAAGTCAGTATTGTCTACTCATACTGGCAGCGGCTCTCCAGGGTCTCAAGCTGAGGTTTTTCACACCTATTTGCCTGGACCCTTTTTGGAGATGCCAGGGATTGAACCTGGGACCTTCTGCTTACGAAGCAGATGCTCTACCACTGAGTCACCATCCCTCCCCATAGAATGTAGAACTGTTTATTGCTCTATGATACGGAAAAGTTTCTAACCTAGTTTTGCACCTGCTATACTAATTTTCCACTTCAAATAATCATTAACATTGGGAAGCTCTGAAAAATATAATACCTTGCCTGCCTTCTGCAGTGGTACAATCCATTCTCCTACCTCAGCACTCTGCCTTCTCATCTCATGGTCATCTCATTTTGCTGAATGGTGCAGACCAGGCCTGAGTCTTCCACCAACATGTCTCCTTTTTTGCTTTGGTTTTTTCCTTTGTAATGCTATAAAATGCAGTAAAAATGCAAATATTATTTCTAAAGGAAATTATTCAATTACAGTAGAGTGATTCCTTGTCATGACTGATCTGTTCAAACACTGATTTTACAGTACACTTTTTAGAACTTATATACAAACCTGCAATTTGCTATTATTGTGTAGTAAGCGTTCTTTCCATAGATGGCCAAGGTGAAAGCAAGGGGAGGGCATCCTATATCAACACATTCTTTTAAAAAACATAAAGCAACAATATATTCAATTAGACTGGAAATAAAACTTCTTGGCTTCTTACCATAAATCTTTTAGTAACCCTTTTACATCACATGTTCATGGAGGAAATAATACATGTCATTCAGAGTAAGGGGTTATTGTAGATTGCTGAGGGAAACATGAAATTCTGGAGGTTTCAGCAGTCCATTGAAATCTCTGTACAGAGCAAGCGTACAAATTAGAAAAGGATGTAATATGGGACTAATGATACCTCCAGGGACACCTTTGGAGCTTATATTTACTGTTACAATCATGAGGCCCATTTAAGCTGCAGGAGTTGAAAAGAAATGCCCACGTCAAATGAAAGCACCTCTCGGTTCATTAGATGTGGCTGTAATTTAAGCTCCAAATGCATTTTCTTTTCTGTCATTTCTCATATTTCTGGAATTCTGGTGCTTAAGCGTCTAATAAAAGCAGTATATATCACAAGGGCATAATCAACAAATCCTGTAAAACACATTTACACTTCACCATCTGTAGAAGTGCCCAGAGTCTGAACAGCAACTTAATTCACCCCAGATGGCATTTTATATGGAACCTGAAAAGGGGGCACCACTGCCACACCATCCAAACTCAATGAGCAACAAGAATCAGAAAACCAAAACATCCTTTTAGGTGTAATTTAGATGTCAATGAAACAACTGAAACTTAAACTACTCCCATTTAAGCCCAGTGTTACTTTAGATTTAAATAAGCTTTTGCTGGATTGTTCTGCTGAATTGTCAATGATGGATATATTGGTTTGGATCCATTGGCTCCCCTCTACTAACTAAGAGGTCTTTCTCCTTCAGAGGAAATATTCTTTTGTGAAGCAAGTATCCCTTTTGCTGGAGCAAAGAACCCTCCACCAGAAGACAATTTCTTGCACAGCAGAAAGGACTGATCAGATCCAATCTATTTGACTGTCCATGGGTAAGCAGCCAAGACCCCAATGCACTGGGACACAAGATCTGTTCAGGGTCAAGGCTGCCCACAGCATTTCAAGAGCAGGTATGTGAAAGAGAGAAGAATTCCCTCTTCCTTTGAGGGAATGAATTTAGAAAGGAAAAGCATGACAAATATGTCCTTAATTGTGCTATCCTAAAGGCAGAGCGCAGAAAAATAGATGCTTTCAAGTTGTGGTGCTGGAGAAGACTCTTTAGAGTCCCTTGGACTGCAAGAAGATCAAATCAGTCAGTCCTAAGAGAAATCAACCCTGACTGTTCCCTGGAAAGTCAGATGCTGAAGCTCAAATGCTTTGGCCACCAAATGAGAAGGGAGCACTCACTGGAGAAGACCCTGATGCTGGGAAAGACAGAAGGCAAAAGAAGAAGGGGATGGCAAAAGGTGAGATGGCTGGGCAGCATTACTGATGTAACTAACATGAATTTGAACAGACTTTGGAGTATGGAAGGCAGGAGGGCCTGGTGTGACTTGGTCCATGGGGTCACCAAGAGTCAAAGTTGATTGTGCGACTGAATAACAACAAAAAAGTAGGTATCTGACCTGCTCATGCTATAGAGGCAGCTGTGAGCAAGTGTCATCATGATGGCTGACACTTTGGGTGTGTTTTGCTGCTGGAATAATATATATGCCTGAAATTTTAAAAAAGTCTCCATCTAAGAGGTCTAACCAATATCGTAATCTAGAAATCACTGTTTCCATTAACCACCTTGTCCTATCCATTTGCTGCATTTTAGCAAAAGAGTCTCTACGGTTGCCCAAATCATAGAGATTCTGGAGTCTATGTAGAATGCCAGATCACAGAACAGTACTTCCACATAATCCTAGCTGGGCTATGAGCTCCTTGGGGTACCATATGTTCCTAAAGGTGATTGTGTTTGGAAAGTATGGGACCCACTGTGAAACTGCCAGCAAGTTAGCCCAGAGAACAATTGCAGAAGTGTCTTACAATTGCAGAAGAGCCAGCAGAAAATATAAAGGTTATTGTGACAGGTACAGCAGGATGCAGGCTACAAAATGTGAAGTCACTCTTTGAGTTTATTATCAATAACAGAGCTTAATTCTACCTGTATTAAGGATTATTTGAATGATGGCTCCTTTCTCTCCATTGATAGGGATACTTGTACTATAGCTTGGCCTTATGAATCCAACCAGGGAGAACAGAATCTCGTAAAAATAAGATTTATAGGTGTGTGTTGTCTTTTATGCAGTTTACAGCTTAACACATTGCCTGCCTCTTAGCATTTTGGGATGGTAGAGAGCTCAGCAGTTGTTGTACAGAAGAAAATACAGACCTATTTATGGGACAATCTGTGATCTTGTCCTACCTGGGTTGACCTGGCCCTGCTCAAGAATAGGATCATGCTGTAAAAGTTTAACAAAAAAAGTATGCACTAATGCAATGTGCAAATGTTTGGTAAAGAAAAGGCTCAGGATTTTTATCCTAACTTTTAACTTGCCCATATTTTCTATGTCATATGCCTTTATTAGGGTCATAATCATTTATTTGGTGCTTGCATATTACGTTGACTGGGATCATAGAAGTGCTAGATTAATATTCATTGCCACAGTAACATTGTAATGCCCTTCCTCAGGTAAGCATATGCAATTCATAAGCTATAATATTATAAATATATTTTATGGACAACTCACAATGCCAGCAGTAGCACTTTTATTTCCTAAGTTGTATTTTTAAGATGGTCACTAGGCTACACATCTGCATTCTGAAGTCCCCATTAAAGTTTAAAAAGTTAACAATATAAATATACAAATAGAGGTTTCAAGTTCTGTCTTCCACAGAACTTCAGTTAATAACTTCCATATATCTCCTTTTCCCTGTGTTTATTCTGAAACACTTGCACACATACTTAAAAGATTTTGTAAAGATTTTTACAACTTGTGAACAAGTTTTAGAGTGTCTTTTCATATTTGCAGTAAATTTTCCTGATGCTTCAGAATCATAAATGTGCCTTTTGGTGCAGTATTGATATGTATTAATTTCCAAATGCCCTTTGAATGCTAAATGACTGAGCATCTTCAGTAGGGGTGCTGAAATTATTGGGGATTGTGAGCAGTGTTGTGTGTACTGGGGGAAACGAATTTAAGGCTGAGACCAGTCCAGAAGTGATTCTGTGAATAATCCATAGATTTCTGCAAGTGCTATTTATTTATTTTATCCTTTATATGGGAGGAGGGGCCTTTATGGTGGCTTACAATTGTTAATAAACCATGTGTGTGTGTGTGTGTGTGTGTGTGAATCAATAGAATAAAAACAGTAAAATGGTGTATGTTATAGAGTTGTCAACAATACTCCTTCTAAGCTGTGGAGTCTTGTGAACAAAAATTCTACTGCATGAGCTACTGACATTTAAGCTGCGAGTGATTTAGCTACTTAGGGCTTTTTTGTAGAAAAAGCCCAGCAGGAACTCATTTGCATATTAGGCCACATCCCTGACACCACTGTTGTTTCACACAGGGCTTTTTTTGTAGAAAAAGCCCAGCAGGAACTCATTTGCATATTAGGCCACACCCTGTGATGCCAAGTCAGCCAGAACTGCATTCCTGTAATATGGTACCATCTTCCCAATTTATGAAGACCTCTGAGAATGTTCTTAAAAAAAAAAAATAAGTGGTCCCCAGCCCTAGAAAGGGAGTTTTCTTCCCTCTTTGGCTCTGAAGCACTGTGCAGATTAAGGGATTCAATCATAAATGCTGATTCTGATTATACAATCCTTTCAGGATTCTCATTATTAATTGATTACTGTAGTGCTAAAGCTAAACCCATGATGTTGCATATGTCCAATTTCTCCATTTCCCAGATTTTCTAATTTGTTGATGAGAGGGGATATCAGTGAATCAAATTAATCAAGAAAATATTATTATGCATTAATTTAACATAGGATTGGGATGATCACTCAGCACAGATGGATCCAATGAGTCCCTGCCAATAATAGAAAGTCCCTTCCTTTGACAGAAAAAAGACTTCATCCACTGAAGAAAAACTTCTCTGACAGAAACTCTTTTCCCATTGAAGGCTTACTGGATGAGAATGGCTAGCTCCAGCAGTGGCTCCAGATGGGAGGATGAATCCAACCCATATTGTTTCTTGCCAGCCACTTGATGTAGTTCATAAAACAACACAGTTGATTGTTAAAAATGTTTTGTAGCAATATTATGACTGATGTCATTTATGTCTGTTGCTATTATTTATTTATAAAAGGTCATCAGTATATATAATACTTTTTGGATGAAGGTAAACAAAAAGGCAGAACAGATCCCTATATATGAGGAATGAACAATCTAAATTTTGATAATTGGGAAGACAATAGAGGGAGAGAAGGGTTAGCAGGAGTGGGGAGAAATGTAGTAATGCAATTATATGCAGAGGCAGCAGGATCCTATGTACTCAGACCAATGAAATTCAGTGGGTCTTACTCCCAAGTAAGTGTGCTGCAGTTCAGTGCCTACTTGCCTGAGGCTAAATTCCTTCCATTGAAGGCACTAGGACTAGTTGCATTTCAGTGGGAAGTAATGTCAAAGGCTTCACTGAAGTGGTGAATTTTGAGAAGGTAAAAGTCAAGAAATGTGGAAAAACCAGATTTATAAACATTAAAACGGAAGCACGCTTAGCAAAAATTAAGAAAACCAAATTAGCTTTCTTGACTGAGTTTAAATAAACACAGTCTCAGCTAATGAATCCTAGACTTGGTGGTAACAGCTGCATGTTCTTTTGTAAAATAACAGTTTGCTCTTTGAATTTTGTAGTATAATATTGTGCCTTAGTGCTGTGGACTTGATGGGCTATAACCTGCAGAGGGAGGGCAGAGGCAAGAAGAGAATGTGCTGGGAGATGGAGCTGATGGAGCAGTTTCTCCCCATGACAATCATGCTCATTCATAAATATTTTACAAGTGCAGCTTTCAGACTACTAAATTTTACTGCCACATTAATGTGACTTGCAAATTTACTACTTGGGCATTTGTGGGTTGTGAACGTCGACAATATGAGAATGATGCCAGTAAAAATTTTATGTTTTGAAGTGGTTTCCCTCGTACAGTGCACCCTCACTGTAGGGCTGTGTATAATATATATACCAGCTTTGTTTCTTGAATAATGCTACAATTCATCAGGTCCTAATTCAATTGAAGAGTCCTATAAATATCTCCTCTACAATTCATGCCATGATGTTAGACAATATTTTCACATCTGAGAATCACAAAGAAGTAGCATAAAAGACTGTCCTAGAATGCAGTGCGTCTCCTTAGACCTGCTATATTTTGTTGCTACAATTTCTAGAACTTTAAATTGGGAGCTGTAACAATTAAAATTCTCTAGAGATGCTACTTCACATGTATAAGAGAAACTTTGATAAAGCAGTGGGGAAAACAATGTCACACTTTCATTCATGAGTAAGTGCAATAATATAGGGACTTAATGGCTATACAAGGCCAAATAGTAGGTAGTGCTCAACCAACATAGCACAAAAAACAAGGACTACAATATAGGTAGATTGGCCTAGATGATCTATTAGTCTTTGCTGATAATGGGGACCCTTGCTGGAAATATGGGGGTGGGATCTGAAACAACCTCAGTACTTTGCCCTCTTTCTTCCTTCTACTGGGCAAAGTACTAGTGCTCTGCCTACAGTGAAAGAGATGCAAACAGTGGTAAATTGATTTAAAGTTTAGTAGGGCATAACTCAGTAGGAAAGACAAAGGCCTTAACATAGGAATATAAGTAGAGCATGCTAGATCAAACGAGTAGTCCACCAAGTACAGCATCCTGTTTCATACAATGGCCAACCAGTTGCCCTGGAGGGCTTACAGAGTCCAAGGCCTTCTCCTGATGCTGCCTCCAAGCACTGGCATTTACAAGTTTGCTGCCACAGATTGGGAGCACAGCAGAGCTGGCAAAAGTCTAGTGGTCCTGGTGATTATGGAGCATTTGAGAACTGGGCTAGATGCAACTTGCCCCACTGTCAATTTCATTGGTAGGAATAAATGGAAAGTGATGTCACAAAATCCAGGCACTAAATAGCCATTTTCCTTCCATGCTCTCCACCCTGGAACAACCGTAGTGGGAAATTGGTCTACGAGTATCTGGAACTCTGTGGGGGGCTGTTTTTTTAGGTAAAGGCACCAAATTTTCAGCATAGCATCTGGTGCCTCTCCTAACCCCCCCCCCCCTTTCAAAAAGATTGGACCAAGTGGTCCAATTCTATGAGCTCCAAACGAAGGTGCCCCCATCCTCTATTATTTCCATTGAAGGGAAGGTATTTAAAAGGACCATGTCCCTTTAAATGTGATGGCCAGAACTCCCTTTGGAGTTCAATCATGCTTGCCATAATCTTGCTTCTGACTCCACTCCCAAAGTATCCTGGCTCAACCCCCAAAGTCCCTAGATATTTCCTCAGTGAAGGCAAGTTGTCCCATCTTCCTCTTTTCCAAGAAATTCCAAGTAGATCCCTTGGAGATCTTCTGCCAACAATTGAGGGAGGGGACCATCCTAACCAAAATGCACCAAAGCACAGGGGCCTGTCTTGAGGAAGGGAAATCAGGCAAAATTTCTTTTGTCTTTCACAGGTCTGTTAGTGGAAGAGAGAGATGGAGGCAGTTTTGCCAGGTGACCCATCCTCTGATGCAGTGGACTTTTGTAGGTCACAGGAGGCTTCTGGGAAGAGAAGAAATAGCAAAGATCCACCTCTGTGAGCTGCTTCTGTATGAATTTCTGTAGGATCTTACCTATAGCTACATGGTAATTATATGTACAAATAATTATGTATGAAAACACACTTTTATTGTATTAATTATTCTTTCCATTCATTTATGTTATTACATATGTTTTTCTTTTCTATGATTTCACTAGGAACCATGTCTGGTGTAAAATCTTTGTTTTCTATGCAAACTGGATTAAATATTCAGAGATTGTATCTCTTCAAATAATGGTTCCCAGCCAAATTTCAGACAAATAAGGGAATTAGTCCAAGTTTTATAGGCAAATATATATTTCCAAATATAACTTCCCTATTCCAATTTTGATAAAAACTTCCAGGGATTGTACCTAATAGCCAAGAGAAGCTCTATGTAAAGTGCTAGGAGAAAGGTTCCAATTTCATTGGCAATTAAAGGCAATACTCAGGGAAAATGAACAAAACATCCCCTTCTTCTTTGTTTCTCCAACAATTATAGCAAATCGAATCATCAATGGCGATTTGACAGAGGAGATAAAAATATGTAAAGGCACGAGACAGGGATGTCCACTCTCGCCACTACTTTTTATTCTGTCCCTAGAGGTATTAAATTCCTCTACAAGAGGTAATACTAAAATTCAAGGACTCAATATTAAAAATGAATCTTATAAGGTATTGTCCTACGCGGACGATATGGTCCTGATTTCACAAAATAATATGGATTCTGTAGATGCGATCCTAAAGGAATTGGCTGATTATGGATCGGTGGCTGGATTAAGAATTAATAAGCAGAAATCTAAAATGCTTACTAAAAATATCTCCCCACATGGGATTAAAGAACTGGAAATAAAAACAGGCTTCAGTAATCAATCCAAAGTTAAGTGTCTGGGGATAGAGATCACAAGTAGATGTAGCAACTTATACGATAATAACTGTGTACCGTTATTAAAAGAGATCGATTCCATGCTAAAGAATTGGGCCAATTTGAAACTCTCCTTTATGGGCAGAATAGCACTTGTTAAAATGAACATCTTACCTAAAGTTATGTTTTTGTTTCAAACAATTAATTTTGCGATTAAGAAACCTTTTTTTGCCAAATTAGATCAATTAACTAAAGCGTTTATTTGGCAAGGGAAAAAACCTAGAGTGAAGTGGAAAATATTAAAAGATAGAAAGTGTCACGGCTGGGGCCGGGTCAGGCAAAGTCCAGAGGCAGTCCGAGGTCTGTAGCCAGTAAGCAGGAGGGTCCGAGGTGCCAAATCCAAATCACTGTAGAAGTATCGCAGGTCTGAGGTCCAGAAGCCGAGGTCAGGGAGTCCAGAAGTCCAAAGCCAAAGTCAGGGAGTCAGGAACCAAAGTCAAGCCGGAGTGGATGCTAGAATGTCAGGGAGATGACTAGTTGCTTCCACAAAGCTTCCTCCCAAAGCCCACAGCTATATAGCCCTCTGCTGGCTGTTGCCCGTTTGGGCTAATTGCTGGCTCAGGGAGGCAGCCAGGATCCTGTTACCACTCAAGCATCCTTGCTCTTAGAAGGGCCAGAATCCTCTCAGAACTCAGGGCTCAGGGAGCGTCTTGCTTGTGAGCGTGCCGCCCTCCTCCGATCCCTGAGGTCCTGCCGGAGGCGGTCACGCACACGAGCCACTCGAGAGGGCGAGGCAGGGGGGCTGGGATCTTCTCCAGCAGGAGGCAGGGGCACTGGTGCAGGTGGCAGGGGCACAGTTTCCTCATCAGACTCAACTTCCTCTGAAGGGTCCCCAGCACCCATGACACTATCCCCCCCCCCAGGGCCCCCCTCCGTCGAGGGACCTGGAAGGTCGGGGTGGTCGTTGTGGAACTGGTGCACCAAGTCCGGGGCATGAAGATTGTCCTCGGGCTCCCAAGACCGGTCTTCTGGGCCGTATCCCTCCCAGTCCACCAGGTACTGGAGGCCTCCACGATGGTACCGGGAGTCCAGGATCTGGCGCACCTCATATTCTTCCTCGTCATCCACCAACACTGGTGGTGGCGGCGGTGGGGAAGGAGTCCGAGCTGGGTCAGGGGGTGCAGCCGGAACAAGGAGGGAGCGATGAAACACGGGGTGAATGCGGAGGTGGGGTGGCAACTGGAGCCTGAAGGCGACGGGGTTTATTTGTTCAACGACGGGGTAGGGTCCAATGAACCGTGCATCCAGCTTGTGAGACCGACCAGGCCGGCGCAGGTAGCGAGTTGAGAGCCACACCTGATCCCCCGGCTGCACTGGAGGGCCTTCTTGCCTCTTTCGGTCCGCAGCCCGTTTATATGCCTCCTTGGCTTGCTGTAGCTGCTCTCGGAGCAAGTCTTGGCTGGCACGGAGTTCTTGCAGGTAGGCATCGACGGCGGGGACATTCGTGGGTGGTAGGATCGCTGGGAAGAACCGAGGGTGGTACCCGTAGGTTGCAGCAAACGGGGTCATTTGGGTGGATGAATGGACCGCGTTGTTGTATGCAAACTCCGCTAGGGGCAATAGAGTGGTCCAGTCATCCTGCTGGTAACAGGTGTAGCAGCGGAGATATTGCTCTAGCGTGGCATTGGTGCGCTCTGTCTGGCCATCTGTCTGTGGGTGGTAGGCCGAGGACAGGTGCACTCGAGTACCCAGGCTGGAATGGAGGGCTTGCCAGAACCGAGAGGAGAACTGAGGGCCCCGATCGGAGATCAGATGGGCTGGGAGTCCATGCAGACGAAAGATGTGTTGCAGGTAAAGCTGGGCCGTCTCCTGAGCTGTGGGGAGTTTCGGGCACGGAACAAAGTGGGCCATCTTGGTAAATAGGTCGACGACCACCCAGATACAAGTCTGACCCTTGGAGCGTGGAAGTTCCGTGATGAAGTCCATCGAGATGGTATCCCAGGGTCCTGAAGATGTGGGCAAGGGCTGCAGCAACCCTGAGGGTTTGGCTGGGATGTCTTTGGCCCGTCGGCAGACGTCACAGGAGCTGACATAGCGGGCAACATCAGCGCGAACTCGTGGCCACCAGAATTCCCTTGTCAGCAAGTGGGTGGTCTTATGCTGTCCAAAGTGCCCGGCGGGTAACGAGTCGTGGGTCAGGCGTAGCACTTCTGCCCGCATGGGCCCGGGCGGCACATAGAGGCGTTCGCGGTGTAGCAAGAGGCCGCCTCGAGTCGTGAACTCCCCTGTTGGGTCATCTTGGAGAGCCTGGAGGTGTTGCTGGACCCAGGGATCATTGGCCTGGCTAGCCCGAATGTCCTCCACGAGTGCTGGTGAAGTGGAGGTGGCTGCAAATACTGAGGGCGGCAGGATTGGAGCAGCGGGCGCGGTCTCAGTTGAGGCAGGGGCGTATTCCGGTTTCCGGGAGAGCGCGTCTGCTTTCCGGTTCTGGGTATGGGGGATGTAGGAGATCCGGAAGTCGAAGCGAGAGAAGAATAGGGACCACCGGATCTGGCGCTGGTTGAGACGGCGGGTGGTCTGGAGGTGTTCCAAGTTCCGGTGATCGGTGAGCACTTGAACAGGGTGGCGAGCCCCTTCGAGGTAATGTCGCCAAACCTCAAACGCCGCCTTGATCGCGAGCAACTCCCTCTCCCAGATGGTATAGTTCCTCTCTGCAGCAGTGAGCTGCCGCGAGTAATAGGCGCAGGGCTGTAGTGGCTGGGACGGCTCCTCGCGCTGGGACAGCACTGCTCCCAGGGCCACGTTGGAGGCATCAGCTTCCACCGTAAAGGGAAGCTGGGGGTCGGGGTATCTCAGGAGTGGCCCGGTGGCAAAGCGAGTCTTCAGGGTGGAGAAGGCGTTATCGGCCTCTGGGGACCAGTGGAAGGGTTCTTTGGGGCGGAGTAGTTGAGTCAGGGGTGTGGTCAGGGATGCGTAGGCCGGGATGAATTGCCGATAGTAGTTGGCAAAACCGAGGAACCGCTGCAGGTCTTTGCGATTCTGAGGAGCCTGCCAGGTCAGGACCGCTTCTACTTTTTTCGGGTCCATGAGGATCCCCTGCGGTGACACGATGTGCCCAAGGAACTCGACGGAGCGCAGGTCGAAGTCGCACTTCTCCAGCTTGGCGTAGAGACCATGGGCTCATAGGCGCTGCAGGACCTGGCGGACGTGCTCGGCGTGCTGGGCAGGATTGCGGGAGTAAATTAGGGTATCATCCAGGTATATGATCGCGAAGCGGTCGAGCAGGTCCCGGAATATGTCATTCATGAACCTCTGGAAGACAGCGGGGGCATTGGTCAGTCCGAAGGGCATTACCAGGTGCTCGTACTGCCCGTATCGGGTCCCAAACGCGGTCTTCCATTCGTCTCCGGGCCGTATGCGCACCAAATTGTACGCTCCACGGAGGTCCAGCTTGGTGTAGATTTGGGCCCCCTTTAGGCGATCCAAGAGTTCAGGGATCAGTGGTAGAGGGTACCGGTCGCGGATGGTGATCTTGTTCAGGGCCCGGTAGTCATTGCACAGCCGGAGCTCCCCACTTTTCTTCTTCACGAAGAGCACTGGAGCAGATAGGGGAGAGGTTGAGGGTCGGATGAATCCGCGTTTCAGGTTCTTGTCCAGGAAGTCTCGCAGAGCTGCCAACTCCGGCTCCGACATTGGGTACAGACGCCCCACCGGGAGTGGTGCCCCAGGTACCAAATCAATGGCACAGTCGTAGGGCCGGTGAGGGGGAAGCTGATCAGCTCCTGTCTCTTCGAAGACATCAGCAAAGTCCACATACTTCTGAGGGAGCTGAGGACCACCACTCGGGATGCCAGCTGCTAGAGTGGTGGGAGGAGTCAGATGGGGGCATGGGTCTCGGAAGCGTAGTTCCTGCTGGGCCCAGTCCACGATGGGGTTGTGCAGCTTCAGCCAGGAAAGGCCTAGAATCAGCGGGAAGCGAGGCATGCGGGCGACATCAAACCGCAGCTGTTCTTGGTGCTGCTGGACGTGGAAGGTGATGGGACAGGTCTCCTGGGTGACAGGGCCAGAACGGAGGAGGCGCCCGTCAATAGCCTCCACCAGCGACGGAATCCCTTTTGTCTGCACAGGGATCTGGTGTTGCTTCACAAAGGCGGCATCTATAAAACAGTGGGCCGCTCCCGAGTCCAGCATGGCATACACGAACAGCCAGCGTTCGTCAGGCAGACGGAGTTTGACTGGTAGCAGGAATGGCCCTGGGGTATCAGCCCGCTGTTCGGAGGACCCAGCTAGTCGCCCCAGGCTGGGGGGTCCACTTACGCCTGGGGCTGCCCTTTTGGCGGCGGTGGCAGCGAAGGTCCAGGTATCCGATGCTTAGCAGGGCAGCCAGAGGCATAGTGGCCTGCCGTGCCGCAGTAGAGGCACAGATTCTGCGTGCGGCGTCTGGTCTTTTCCTCTGGGGTCAGGCGGGGTCGAGCAGCTCCAAGCTGCATAGGCTCATCCTTGGTGCTGGTACTAGCTGGGGACGGGCGAGGAGCCAGGTAGCACGGCGCAGGGAGCTGGCGCCCTCTGGTCTTGGCTTGGCGGCGACTTTCCAGGCGGCCATCGATGCGGAGGCAGAGGGTGATAAGTTCTTGGAGCGTGGGTGGCTGCTCCACCCTGGCCAGTTCATCCAGGACCTCCTCTGCCAACCCCTCAGTAAACTGGTCCATCTGGGCAGCCTCATTCCACGCCAAGTCCTGGGTCAGGAGCTTGAATTCAGTGGCATATTGAGCCACCGAGGAGTTGCCTTGTTTCAGTGCCCTGATCTTCCGGTTGGCTGTGGCTGCTTGGACTGGGTTTGAGAAAGCAGCAGACAGGTGGGCCTCAAACCCCTGGTAATCAGTCAGTAGGGGAGAGGACGCGACCAGTAAGGGTGTGGCCCATTTGGCCGCCTGCCCCTTTAACAGACTGATGACGAAACACACCTTGGTTTTGTCATTGAGGAAGTCCCGTGCTCTCAGTTCAAAGTACAGCCGACACTGTGCTAGGAAGGCAGGAAATTCTTCCACGGCACCCCCAAATCTGTCAGGTGGGGGAACTGGGCACTTGGCTGGAGCACTGGCCGCAGGTTGTTGCTGCAAGTGCACTACTGCCTGTGTTAGCTGCTGTACCTGGGCTTGGAGCGCAGCCAGTAGTTCTGTGGTTTCACTTGCTTCAGCATCCATCCTGTGGAGTGGGTGTTTGTGGGTGGAAGCAATCTGTCACGGCTGGGGCCGGGTCAGGCAAAGTCCAGAGGCAGTCCGAGGTCTGTAGCCAGTAAGCAGGAGGGTCCGAGGCGCCAAATCCAAATCACTGTAGAAGTATCGCAGGTCTGAGGTCCAGAAGCCGAGGTCAGGGAGTCCAGAAGTCCAAAGCCAAAGTCAGGGAGTCAGGAACCAAAGTCAAGCCGGAGTGGATGCTAGAATGTCAGGGAGATGACTAGTTGCTTCCACAAAGCTTCCTCCCAAAGCCCACAGCTATATAGCCCTCTGCTGGCTGTTGCCCGTTTGGGCTAATTGCTGGCTCAGGGAGGCAGCCAGGATCCTGTTACCACTCAAGCATCCTTGCTCTTAGAAGGGCCAGAATCCTCTCAGAACTCAGGGCTCAGGGAGCGTCTTGCTTGTGAGCGTGCCGCCCTCCTCCGATCCCTGAGGTCCTGCCGGAGGCGGTCACGCACACGAGCCACCCGAGAGGGCGAGGCAGGGGGGCTGGGATCTTCTCCAGCAGGAGGCAGGGGCACTGGTGCAGGTGGCAGGGGCACAGTTTCCTCATCAGACTCAACTTCCTCTGAAGGGTCCCCAGCACCCATGACAGAAAGGAGAATGGCGGTGTAGGGCTCCCGGATTGGGAAACATACCACTCGGCGTGTGTTATACTTTGGCTCAAGGATTGGATTTTGTTAGAGAATAATCGAATCTTAGCTCTTGAAGGCTTTAATCTCCAAGCAGGTTGGCATGCGAACCTATGGTATGTTAGTAAGGGACAGAGTTACTTTAAGAATCACTTAATACGCAAAACTATATATGAAGTCTGGTTAAAGGTGAGGAGAATGATTTACGTTAAGACTCCGAGATGGCTCTCCCCTGAAGAAGCCTCAACTCTGCCTCAGCTATGGAGTCCTAATAGGAAGACTAGATACCTAGACCTATTAGATGAGAAAGACAACCTTAGAAGGAAGGAAGATCTTGAATCCAGGGGGATAAAATTTGATTAGTGGACGAGGAACCAAGTAATAGAGAAATATAATGCTGATAAGTCTAAGGGTTTCACTAAAGAAAATTTTGATTTTGACAAGCTCTTATTGAGAGAGGACGATAAAGTAATTTAAAAAGTATATAATTACTTGATGCAAATTAAACTGGAGGACGAGTCAGTAAAGGAATCAATGATAAAGTGGTCTCAAAACCTGCAGAGGACGGTAGATCTAGAACAATGGGCTTCCTTCTGGAGACTGAACTATAAGCATATCAAACCAATCAATTTTAGAGAAAGTTTTTTTAAAATATTTCATAGATGGTATATTACCCCCCTGCAACTAGCTAAAATAAATAAATCTGTGTCACCCAAGTGTTGGAAATGCGGCTTTGCAATAGGTTCTTTTTTTCATATTTGGTGGAACTGTAAGGTGACTAAAAAATTCTGGATAAAGATATATGAGCTTCTAAAGACAATATTGCAAATAGATATACAATTTAAACCAGAACTGATGCTGTTGTCATTTGTCAGAAAAGAAGTACCCACTGAGGATATACATATGACAGTGTATATTCTCACCTCCGCAAGAATAGTCTTTGCCAAATACTGGCGACAAGGGAACTGTCCTGATATAAACGAGGTGGTTGATAAAATCCTTAATGCAGCAGAAATGGATATACTTTCGAATATGTTAAAAGGAGACCCTAAACCTGAGGCTAGTAGGAAATGGGATAAATTTTATAGATGGTATGAGGAAAAATGGCACAAATCTGTTTAGAAGACATCATAGGAATGATGATGTATGGAAATTTTTGTAAACAATGTATTATATACTAAAATGTCTAGAGGCAAATCATGTAACTGTATTTTTCGTTTTCTTTCTTGTGGAAACATGCCGGTTGTTGACTTAAAACCACAGACGATCCTCCTTAAGGTTATAACATGTCAAGAGTTTCATTTGTTCTTTTTCTTTTTTTTTCTTTTCTCTGTTTCTTGATATGCTGTGAAAAGCTTTGTAATAACTTTCAATAAATAATTTAAACTTAAAAAAAAAAACAATTATAGCAAATCGGATTTGGGGTTTGTTTTTTCATCAATTTGGAAACAAACATGCATGCCTAAAATCTGTACATGGTAATCAAAGCCAGTTTGGAACTTATTCAGTCTTCATCAGATATGCATTGTGATAGCTCCTCAGTTTCTTATGCAAATGGTTATTAATCATAATAATTATGTGCAGATACATATTTATTTTTTCTAATGGTTCCCAATGTTCAATTTGGTGCACTGGCTAGGCAAAACCATTGTGAGATGCTTAGATGATGCTCCATTTTTTCCTGTCATTTCCATCTTAATACTGCAACCTGCTTCCTCCATGTTTTGTGTTTAAAATGAGCAAGTCTCTGGTCAACCCAGAACAAAAGGCAAGACTGAAGGAACTAAGCAGGCCCATACTTGCATGAATAGACAGTCTCTGGGCAATCCTGGGAGAGAAAGGCTTCATCCAGAAACAGCTTTCAGATCAGTAATGAAGGACTAACAATCTCTTCAGTGATCCTTTTGCCTCAACAGACTGTCATTACTGCCATGTCCAATTGCATCACACAAATACATCATCCTCACTCAGATATGCATTTGAATGTGTATCTGAGCACATTATCTATTCATGTAGATATCTGTAGCTATCTCTGCCTATCTCCATATTCACACATACATATACATGTATATATATGGCATGTATTATGTGTTTCATTCAAAGCAATAGATCCCAGTAGGCAGCTGTGTTGGTCTGAAGCAATAGAACAAAGCAGTAGACAAGTGCACCTTTAAGACCAACTAAGTTTTGTTTAGAATGTAAGCTTTCGTATGCTCTTAAGCAGACTTCATCATATGAAAGCTTATATTCTAAATAAAACTTAGTTGGTCTTAAAGGTGCACTTGTCTACTGCTTCATTCAAAGCAATGTATTCTAGACAGACCACTCTTACTGGCATGTGCACCCTTGCAAGAACTATGTATTCCCCCCAAATAGGTCTCCACATCTCAATAAATGTTCAGCTATCCAAACAAAATGCTGTATGTTGCATAACTTGTAAATGAAGCATTGCTGAATTGGGGATTGGATGACACAACAATGTTGCTTGGGCCTGAGAAAAATAACAAGTGGTTAAGAGAGAGCATTTAGCTTAAGTACATAGAGCCTTAAATCAGTCAAATGGAATTATTTACTTATCTCATAAATCTATAATGATAGCACCATTATACATAATGGTCTGTGGTCTCCTTTGGTCAGCAATGGAAGTAAATAAGCAGATGTGTACAAAGTAAATATTCCCCGCATACATTTTCCTAGGTCTTGTAAACATAGATGTAAATAACAATCTGGTATCTTTAAAACTGTAGCATTATTTGATAAGTGGTTTCTAAGTATAAACAAAACATTAACTCAAAAATATAAATATCTTCTGTGGTGTATTGTATTTTATTATTTAACCTCTCTAACATTTTATAGTGTCATTATCTCATTTATCTTAACAACTGTGCTCCAGTCCAAAGCATGACATTAATATCCAGCTACCTTATACTAAGCAAGGCCATTGGTCTACAAGGCCAGCATTGTCAGCTCTGACTTGCAGCAACTCTCCAGGGTCTCATGCAGAGATAAGAACATAAGAGAAGCCATGTTGGATCAGGCCAATGGCCCATCCGGTCCAACACTCTGTATCACACAGTGGCCAATACACACACACACACACATGCACAGTGGCTAATATGGACCTCTGCTCCATATTTTTATCCAATCCCCTCTTGAAGCTGGCTATGCTTGTAGCCGCCACAACCTCCTGTGGCAGTGAATTCCACATGTTAATCACCCTTTGGGTGAAGAAGTACTTCCTTTTATCCGTTCTAACCTGACTGCTCAGCAATTTCATTGAATACCCACGAGTTCTTGTATTGTGAGAAAGGGAGAAAAGGACTTCTTTCTCTACTTTCTCCATCCCATGCATAATCTTGTAAACCTCTATCATGTCACCCCGCAGTCGACATTTCTCCAAGCTAAAGAGCCCCAAGCATTTTAACCTTTCTTCATAGGGAAAGTGTTCCAAACCTTTAATCATTCTAGTTGCCCTTTTCTGCACTTTTTCCAATGCTATAATATCCTTTTTGAGGTGTGGTGACCAGAATTGCACACAGTACGCCAAATGAGACCACACCATCGATTTATACAGGGGCATTATGATACTGGCTGATTTGTTTTCAATTGCCTTCCTAATAATTCCCAGCATGGCGTTGGCCTTTTTTATTGCAATCGCACACTGTCTTGACATTTTCAGTGAGTTATCTACCATGACCCCAAGATCTCTCTCTTGGTCAGTCTCTGCCAGTTCACACCCCATCAACTTGTATTTGTAGCTGGGATTCTTGGCCTCAATGTGCATTGCTTTGCACTTGGTCACAATGAACCTCATCTGCCACGGTGACACCCACTCACCCAGTCTCAACAGATCCCTTTGGAGTGCCTCACAATCCTCTCTGGTTCTCACCACCCTGAACAATTTAGTGTCATCTGCAAACTTGCCCACTTCACTGCTTACTCCCAACTCCAGATCATTGTGTTCATCAATGTGCCTACTCATTCTGTCCTTGATAATGGTTTCTACCAACTTTCCCGGCATTGAAGTCAGACTGACTGGCCTGTAATTTCCCGGATCTCCTCTGGAACCCTTGTTAAAGATGAGGGTGACATTTGCTACCTTCCAGTCCTCAGGAACGGAGGCAGATTTCAATGAAATATTACATATTTTTGTTAGGAGATCCACAATTTCAACTTTGAGTACTTTCAGAACTCTTGGATGTATGCCATCCGGACCTGGTGACTTATTAGTTTTTAATTTGTCAATCAGTTGTAGAACCTCCTCTCTTTTCACCTCAGTCTGACTCAGGTCTTTCAACACCCCTTCCAAAATTAGTGGTTCTGGAGTGGGCAAACACTTCTTCCATAGTGAAGACAGAGGCAAAAAATGCATTCAGCTTCTCAGCCATTTCCCTATCCTCCTTCAGTAATCCTTTGACCCCTTGGTCATCCAAGGGCCCCAGTGCCTCCCTGGCTGGTTTCCTGCTTCTAATATATTTGAAGAAATTTTTATTGTTGGTCTTTATGTTTTTTGCAATATGCTCCTCATAGTCCCTTTTTGCCTGCCTGATCACAGTCTTGCATTTGATTTGCCACAGCCTGTGTTCCCTTTTATTAATCTCATTTGGACTAGCTTTCCACTGCTTAAAGGAGTCCTTCTTACCTTTTACAGCTTCTATGACTTTGTTTGTTAACCATGCAGGCCTTCTCTTATACCTGTTTGTGCCTTTCCTAAATTGTGGTATATATTTTATCTGAGCTTCTAGGATTGTAGTTTTAAATAGCCTCCAAGCTTCCCCAAGGGTTTTGACCGTATTTACCTTTCCTTTCAGTTTCCTCTTCACATGCCTCCTCATCTCAGAGAATTTACCCCTTTTAAAGTTAAATGTGGTTGTGCTGGTCTTTTGGGGCAACTCCTTATTTATACAGCTGGTGAAATCAATAACATTATGGTCACTGCTCCCAAGTGGTGCGATCACTTTTATATCTCTCACCAAGTCTTGGGCATTACTTAGGACCAAATCCAGGATCGCCCCACCCCTGGTAGGTTCTGTGACCATCTGCTCCATAGCATAGTCTAGAGCCTCTAGAAACTCAATCTCTTTCTTTCGACCAGAACACATATTGACCCAATCAATCTGCGGGTAGTTAAAATCACCTATTACAACACAGTTTTTACGTTTAGCCACTATCTTTAATCCTTCCATCATATTATAATCATCCTCTATCTTTTTATTTGGTGGGTGATAACAAACTCCCATAGTTAAATTTCATTTTGGGCCCTCTATTTCGACCCAAAGCATTTCTAGAAGGGAATCTAATTCTTTGGCCTCAGTCTTACTGGACTGTATACCCTCTCTGACATACAGAGCCACCCCACCTCCAACCCTTCCCTCCCTATCCTTCCGATATAACTTACATCCAGGAATCACTGTGTCCCACTGATTCTCCTCATTCCACCAAGTTTCTGAAATTCCCACAATGTCTGTGTTTTCCCCCAACACTAAACATCCCACCTCACCAATTTTACTTCGAACACTTCTAGCATTTGTATACAAACATCTATAATTTCCCAGGCAAGTTAGGCCCTCAACCTTCCTCCTGCTGCCTCGAGACTTTGGCAGGCAGCCCATACCTTTTGTCACCTTCTCAGTGGACAACTCTGATCCATTACCCTGTAGAAAAGTAGCAGCTAACCCTTCATCTCTTTGAGATGAGTCCTCCCGAACCAGAGACATTTCATCTCCTGTTGGCTTTCCCCCAAGATTTAGCTTAAAAACTGCTCTGCCATCTTTTTGATTTTAAGTGCCAGCAGCTTGGTTCCATCTGGGGACAAGTGGAGACCGTCTCTTTTGCACAGCTCCTGTTTGTTCCAGAAAGCATCCCAGTGCCTAACAAACTTAAACCCTTCCTCCCACATCATCGTCTCATCCACACATTGAGACTTCTAATTTGTGCCCGTCTCTCCAGCCCTGCATGTGGAACAGGTAGCACTTCTGAGAAGGCTACCTTGGAGGTCCTGGCCTTGTCTCCTGCCTAGCAGCCTAAATTTTTCCTCCAGGACCTCACAACTGCATTTCCCCACATCGTTGGTGCCAACATGCACCACGACCACTGGCTCCTCCCCAGCACTTTCTATCAGCCTATCTACAACACATGTAATGCCCGCTACCTTCGCACCAGGCAGGCAAGTCACCATACGATCAGTATGCGGTTTTGCCACCCAGCGGTCTACTTGCCTAAGGATCAAATCACCAACTACCAAGACCCCCCTCTCTCCCTGACCAGGTTCCTTGGGGTGAAAAGATACCCGCTCACCAACTGAAGAAGAGGTCCCTACTGAGGGCGCATTTCCCTTATCCTCAGCCCGGTGCCCTGTTCCCTCTCGACCATCATGCTCCCTGGCAGCAACGGGGCTGCCACGTTCAGAGTGGGGCTCATCTAATATGTCTCCGAGAGTCTTCCCCAAGTGCCTAACTGACTGTATCTGCTTCTCCAGGTCAGTCATCTCGGCCTCAAGGGTACAAACTCGTTCCTTGAGGACCAGGAGCTCCTTGCATCGAGCACACACCCAAGACTTCTGTCCTGTGGGCAGATAGTGATACATGTGACATTCAGTGCAAAACACTGGAAAGCCCCCACCCCGCTGCTGGCATTCTACCTTCATGATAGCTTTTTTCAAAAATATACAGTCCCCTTTTAAATCCTGTTTGTTTATGTGGCTCTCCTTCTGGATGGTCTACTTACCTTATTGAGAACACAAGGAAAAAGGGATCTGGGTTCCTGGTCCTTACAGAGCCCCCAGCCTAAGAGCCACAGGCCAAGAGCCCTTTAGCTCTCGCCCTTCTTTTATGTTTTTTTTCAGCTGCACAGGGTTGAACCTGGGACTTTCTGCACATAAAGCACAAAAAGCAGATGCCTTCTCACAATTATTGCACTGATTTATATCCTGACAAATAGAATCTGCCTTCTGAGACTGAGTTAGATAGGCTTCCCAATCCCCAGGTCCCAGTGGGGGATCCCCCAGTTTTACAGGCTTCCCCCACCCCCATCCAGCTGACCAGCAGGGGAAGTGCCACCCCCACAGCCACCATGCAGCTCTAGATCTCCAGCAGGTTTAGAAACATGCAAACAGGTCAATTTCAAAATGTGTGTGTGTCTGTGAGCCTTTAAAGTTGAGCAGGAAGTACTTAATGGGAAGGGTCAGCAACGCTGTTCCTCGGTTTGTTTTGCTTTCGTTTCAGAGGAACTAAGTATGTGTGTGTGTGTGTGTGTGTGTGTGTGTGTGAGAGAGAGAGAGAGAGAGAGAGAGAAGAGTAGCCTTCATTCTTTTCAGATGTCTTTGTGGAGGAAGCAAACAGTAAGTATGTGTGTGTGTAAGAGAGAGAGAGGGTTGCCAATCCCCATGTTTGGAGGCCCTCCCCCCCATGACTTAGGGTCATCAGAAAGCGGCGGGCGGGGTGGGGGAATGTTTACTGGGCAATTATTCCCTATGGAGAATGATTCCCATAGGGAATAATGGGGATTTGATCCATGGGTATTGGGGGCTCTGGGAGGGCTGTTTTTTGAGGTAGAGGCACTAAATTTTCAGTATAGCATCTAGTACCTCTCCCCTAAATGCCCCCAAGTTTCAAAACGATTGGACCAGGGGGTCTAATTCTATGAGCCCCAAAAGAAGGAGCCCCTATCCTTCATTATTTCCTATGGAAGGAAGGCATTTAAAAAGGTGTGCTGTCCCTTTAAATGTGATGGCCAGAACTCCCTTGGAGTTCAATTAGGCTTGTCACACCCTTGCTCCTGGCTCTGCCCCCAATGTCTCTTGGCTCCACCCCCAAAGACTCCTGGCTTGTTTTCCCCCAACACTATGTGAGTGTGTGTGTAAGAGAGAGAGATCCGAGTTCCTCTTCTTGCTTTGGTTTCAGACATCTTTGTATAGGAACCAGAGCCAGTAAGTGTGTGTGTGTGAAAGAGAGAGGGAGGGAGAGAGAGAGCACAATCTCTGTGCTTGTTTTGGATTCATTTCAAACGTCTTTGTATAGAAACCTATTTATGAACTTGTCCAGAAAACAAGCAAACAAAAAAGACATAGGTGTGATTTCTTGAGAAAATTGTGAATATTCAAAAGTTTCCCTTGAGTATTATCTTGGGATGTAGCAAATGGGATTTTAGCTAAATGGTCCGCAGCTATGTCAGTGATCAACCTCATGCCTCTTTCCCCCTTCACTACAACTACAGCAAAAATTCCAAACCCAAGCAGAAGCTAGGTAGCGAGTGTGTTGCTCTAGCCACACTCTATGATAGGGGCGGTGACGGTGGCTCTGAGCTGGAAGCACACTTTCAGAGGGTGGGAAGGTGTAAGTGCACATGCACATCACTTGAACACAAGGAAATGGAAGCATGTCACAGTTTCTCACATGCACAAAAAGTGGAAGGAAGTTGAATTGGGTACTGGGTGGGAAGGACCCCAGAAGTGGAGCTGTTGGGTTACATACAAAAAAGTAAACCTAATACAGAAGATGTTTGTTAGAGCCGCCCTCAGTGATGTGCTCCCAATAGCTCAAGTGTGCCTGAATCTCTTTTATACCTTATAGATCATGGGTCCCCAACCCCAGTCCATGGACTGGTACCGGTCTGTGGCCTGTTAGCAACCAGGCTGTGGAGTGAGGCAGAGACTTTTGCCTACTCCTCATTTAAAGACCCCCATGGGGAGCAGGGTTGGGGTGTGAACATGGGGGCAGCCCGGGGCAACCAAAACCCCAGCACCCCCCTGGTCCGTGGAAAAATTGTCTTCCACAAAACCAGTCCCTGGTGCCAAAAAGGTTTTGGGCCTTTCTTTCCTTCACCTAGCCTCCCCCTTTCCATCCTCTCCTGGGAGATTGAGATTTCCCCCTTCCCTCTTTGTTTTGAATATTTCTCTGAGCTGCCTTCTTGTATCACCTGTTCAGCCTAGGGGTTGGTTCCGTTGAGCAATGTGTCACTGCTCTTACCGATTACAAAGCTGCTGAATGTGGTCTAGAAAAGCTGCAGCCCTACATAATTAAGGACCGTAGCTCTTCTTTCCCCTTTGAATGACTGCAATTCTTTTAAACCATACCTTGATTAGAATCTAGTAGTATACTGGAGTACAAATTTTGGCTACATCAGATTGAAAGTTCTGCTTTGGACAACAGCTTGATTTGCTTTTGTTCTTATTCCTTAGATAGTAAGTAATTATTAATCCATAACAGCCTGGTAATTATTAATCCATAACAGCAGTGCAAGGATCAACTGTAGTAGTTTCCTATGTCATTGAATTAGGGAATATAGGCAGTATAGAAGAACTTGCAATGGGCTTTCCAATGTGAAGAAATTCTCTGTTCCTGTGCCCTTACTATCTGTCATAGCTTTGTGGTCAGAAATAGATGACCCTGGAGGTCCCTTCCATCTCTGTGATTCTACTATGATATGAAAAGATTCAAAAGAATATTTCTTATGTCCAAAATAAACCCCAGGAGCCAGCTACATGCCTGTATATCCTATGAATTTGCATCAAGGTGGTGGTGGTGATAAAGTTTGCTACTAATTTTGAGCATCAGGACCATCAACTCTTAGTGAATCATGCAAAGCAGTAGGTTAGAGAACTAGCTTCATATTGGTCCAGCCAAGTTAAATTACCTTTTAAAAGCTGGTGGAAAAGTAAATAGGAAATAATGTTATGAATCTTGATTCTTGTGAACGTGCCTATCATTATGGCTTCACTGCACAAACTCATGCTAGGGATATCTACATAATGTTGATGTTCCCCTCCATTGGTGTTTTTCTTTCCTTTGCCTTTGGAATGTGACACAAATCAGATAAACCTTCTGAAGGGCTAGGAAGTCTGAAATGTAAGAGAAATGATGAAGGCCAGACTACACTAGATGTTTTTTAACAAGTTGGTTCCAGGGAGTTCGTACCCAACTCACATTTTGTGCAACCACACACCGCAGCTGCAGGGAAGGTTCATTTGAAACTCTGCAGGTGCCTGATTTAGGCTTGGGACCATGGTGTGGGGGGCGTTATTTGCCCCTTTTTGAAGATGCCCATGTAGTATTTCATGAACATGCATCTGCAAAAAGGATGAAATACCTCCACCTGGGTTGTTTCATCTTGAGGAAATGGAGGCAGAGGCAGGAGCTCTTCCTCCCTTTACACTCTTGTTGAATTGGGCCCCATAGAGTTTTAAAGGGACATTCCCAGCAGCTTCTATGTGGCTGTAGGGAATGGAAATTGGGTCTGAGTAATCTAAAGCCAATTTGTTTTTAAAATCCCTGGTGTGATTTGGCCTGGGGAGGGAGGAGGGGCCCAAGTGATTGATTTGGAGGGAATCTGATATAAGACTAGCTATTTTGCTGCCTGCTGTAAAAGTTTAGTGCTTCCAATATACTCTGCTTGTGTAAATAAAACAAACATCACAAAGATACCATAAGTTTCCAATGGCTTCTCATCCAAAGGAAACTAAATTCTATCCTGGTCTTCTCTTCACTTGTGGGAGTGGAAAGCATTTGGCAATAGCTTAATAAAATTAAACATTCAAATAGGATAGTGAAACTAGAAAACAAAAGCTGCTTATTCCTACACTTTTATTTCCTATTTCAAAGCTGGTCAAACAATAACCAAAGAGTGAGACCATTATCATATTTCATATTCACAATTTTCAAAATAAATCTGAGGCACGGCAAAAACATGGCAAAATTTTAGTTTTGGCACATGTTTGCTTTCCTTTAGTATTTTTATGTTAAATGTGTTTGAAAACCTTTAGCCTTGTAGCCTATAGCTTATGGACATTGCACCAGAAATTCATGCTGATTAAAGCTCTTTTATTAATGGAACAGTCTCACTGTAAACCATGTGACAACCCAGAAGACTTATAAATGCAACTAAATTTGCATAGAGAGTTTTGCCAAGCTTCCCTGTTCAGAAAGTAATAATTTGTAATTTAGGGGGATCTCTTTTGTGGCGAGACCCGATCATACAGTATTTAGATAAAACAAAAATGGATTAAATGACAATTGGAAGGAGAAAGGATACCCACTATTCCTCGTAGTATTTTATATAGCTATGCATCATTCAGAAGCAGGCTGATGATATTATATCCCTTATAGACGATATTATTAGGGCACAAGCATAAACATTTCTCTCGCTTTGAGCAAGATTCTAAAAGGACTTTCATTTACATGTTCCCAGTAACAGCAACAGAAGCTAGATAGTTTGAATGCCTGCTTCATTTGAATTTTTATGATGGCTTCATGATCTGCCACTGCTAACAGTAAGCATATTAGAGCAGGAAATAAGAGAGAGAGAGATGAGGCAATGAAAAAATGCTACTAAACCCAAATAAAGGAAGCCTTTTCAGTCTTCAAAATCATAAAATCATAAAAATGGATTAGTTGGGAGGGGATGGAGGTGGCCAGGGGCAGAGAGTCTAACAGTGTTGTTACCCACGTCTTTTTGCTTGACTGGCACATACTTGTGGGATTTCTTTTGAGAATGATTGAATGTCTTTTGACAGTATCCAAACTCTGCAATTCAAATTTTATTAACAATTTAGTGGATAGGTCTCAAATGGAGAGTTTGAGTGGTATGCATCAGGAAAAGACAGCCATGCTTCTGCTTTAAAATAGTTTTCTGTATTTATGCAACCCTGTGGGTTCATTTCCAGTTGAAAAACAAGAATGTAACATTTCCTAACAAAGTGGTGATTTGATTACTGCTTCTAAAACAGGATACTTATGAAAAGATGAGGCTAAAGGGTAGCAGTGTTATGCATTTACAGCTTCCTTTAAATTACAGCATACAGTGTTGCTCAAAGTGCTAAGTTGGTGTCTGATACAGCAGGACAATGACAAATCCTCTGTATCAATCAAATTTGCAATACATAGCAGACTTATTGTGAAATTGGTTCAGAGGGGGTAGATTTATTTTAAATGAATATTTGAGTTTTGAAGATTTTATTTGGACAGTTTTACTTCTTTGTTAACAAATGTATTTCTTTGACAAAGAGAGCTAGCAAGTAATGGCTAAAACTTAAGAAGTTGGTGGAGGGCAGCGGGAAGATCCATTCCTGGAAGAACTGGCTGTCATGAGTTTGCAAGCCATTTCCCTAGAACCGTAGTGATGTCATCATGCCAGTGATGCTGCTGGGATTTTTAAATTTTTCACCAGAAACTTTATGGTATAACTGACAATTCCTACAGCTACCCCCTCAGCACTTTCAGAGTGCACTTGGATCCCATGGGAAGGAAGCAGGGAGGAGGCAGAGGTGGCTCTTTCGGCAGCTTGCTCGTCCTTCCTGCTGCTGCTGCAGTGACAGTGATCGAGCCAGTGGGCCTGCATAGGATGTTGCTGCAGTTAATGTTGAAAGAAGCTGATATTAAAGCTCTTACTTTGACAAATATTTTTGCAGTTGAGACTTGTGTAGTTGTAGAGTGGAACATTTCATTAAGCCTTGCATTAATGCAACACGACCTATTCATTTTTTAACTTGTGGTTATATTTGAATGGTGGTCAGGGAAATTGACAAATATTGGTCAGGGAAATGAAAAATAAAATTTTAGTGGCAACCCTGAATCTACTAACAATGGTCATAAAAAAGACAATAAGTGAATACTTAGAGGTTATATTGAACCTTCATGTTCAGAACCTCTGAATACCAGTTGCTCAGAGAGAGGATGAGTGGCAGGCTTTGTTTTCAAGATTTACTTTCTCACAATGACTCAAAACAGATTAAAACAATGTAATCCGACAGCATGAGGCAGCTACAAGCAATTAGGACTAGGATACAGATTAGAAACAATGCAAAAAAATGACAAATATATATCAAACAATGGAAATACAAAAGTAGAAAACAATGTAGCAAGAACAAGAGAATATATATGTTAAATATGTAATGCATACCATGAATGGTGACCCATAGGCTATAGTCCTGTTTCTTCCTAAATTATTATGTTATACTATAGCCTTATTTCTTTTACAAGAATACCCTCTGAACAATTCTGCTTTGAAAGGTTTGTGGAATAGCAGGAATGTAATCTACCTGTGGGCCTTCTGGAGCATTTGGTTGTCCACTGTGGGGAAAGAGGATGCTGGGCTAGATGGACCAATGATTCTTCTATGTTTGCCTCCCTTCCCTGAGTTGAATTCTACATTGTCAAGTCTTTGGGACATAGACTTGTCTTTTTGTACACGGAAGTGCTATGCACATTGGCAGCACATTATTATTATTAGCAAAAGTCCCAGTAATAATCTCTCATAAACTGAAGAATTGCTGCTGAGCACAACTATATACAAGAGTGAAAATACTATATTATTCACCGATCAAGACAATATTCTGACATGATGGTACAGTGTCATAGTTTTTCCTCCTGGTCAAAATACCTGCAGGCCACAAAGGGTAGGTGACAGAGAAAGACTTGTGAGAAGAATATGCTCTGAATGAAGAACCCGCAGAGCGAACACCAATCCATCACAGAACACAGGGTGCCAGATGGGAATGGGACGCTTATTAGCTTCCACTGGTTGAAATGCTAGTGCAGCAGGAGCTCTTTGGAGGCCCCTTCGGCTGTCAAACTAATCCACAAGCAAGTTAAAAAAGATTTAATGAACTTCAGACAATCTGGCTTCATGAACTACAATGAGACTACATTGATTTAAGTTATAGCATTTTCACTTAACTGTACTGTTGTTGTTGCTATTACGCTGTGATCCACAAAGCATTTCAGAGTGTGCAGTTGCTGTTTTACTGGAGTGTTTTCCATTGACTTCAGATCACCTTCTTTCATGCCGCTAGCAGTTATAATAATGTCAACAGGGAGAGTAATTTCAGTGTAAATAGTATTTGTTAGTTCAAGTGACATCCTAAATTGGCTTTTGAGGAGAAGACTGAACAGTAAATTAAACTAAGAAGAATAAAGTGGGATTAAGATTAGCCCCAAAGGTCAAAATTTGATGCTATTTCCTGGTTAACCTATTATGTACATATAGAATGTTTCCACAGTCTTTTGACTAAAATGTGTAACCTAAACTAAGCATTAATAGCCATTATAACAACTGGAGAGAGACACAAACACAATATAAATTTCCCTAGATAGAGACAAAAGAGGCATTTATTAACAATTAAGACAAATATAAAATCACTATAACCCACAGCTACCATTATTGTATGACATTATACGGGCCAGTTACTTAACTGCTTGAATGTTGGCTAAGCCAGCAATAAAACGGATAATAAAATAGTGCTGCTGTCTAAAATGAGTTTTTCTGCCTAATTAAAGATAAAAAGTGGATTAGATACCAAGACATAGCTCATGAAATGGAGAGCCAGTGTAGTGTAGTAATTAGTGTCAGGTTAGGATATAAATGCCAACCTCCAGGTGGGGCCTGGAGAATTCCCAGAATTACAGTAGAAATGGCTGCTTTGAAAGGTGGACTCTATGGCATTATACCCTGATGAGATATGTAGCCTCTGCAAACTCCACCTTCCCCAGGCTCCACCCCCAAAATCTTTAGAAATTTTCCAACCTAGGATTGGCAACCCTAGACTAGGATCTGAAAGACTTGGATTCAGATCCCTTCTCTGCCATGGAAGCAGTCCTTCAGTCAATTGCCTTCTCGCCTACTTCCTAGAATTATATGGAGGGTAGACTGATATCAGTTATGGCAACTGTGGTGGAATCTGCCTGCTTTTCCTTGCAGACCCAGTTTGGCCCCTCCCTCAGTTGGGTTGCCAACTCCTGGAAGGAGTTATTCGCTTTGCTGCCACTAGAGTAGGGTTGCCAATCCCCAAGTGGGGGTAGGGGATCCCTCAGTTTGGAGGCTCTTCCCCTGCTTCAGGGTCATCAGAAAGTGGGGGTGGGGGAGGAAAATGTCTGCTGCAAACTCCATTATATCCTATGGAGACTGATTCCTACAGGGTATAATGGAGAATTGATCTGCGGGTATCTGGGGCTCTGGGGCAGGGCCGGCTCTAGGGGGGGCAGAGGGGGGTGCATGCCCTGGGCGCTGATAGGCGCCAAATTGGGTATGGAGTCCATTGTATTCTATGGGATAATAAGATAGAATGGGCCCATAAGGGGGTGTCATTTTTTAATTTTGCCCCCCCCAAAAAAAACATGTAGATCCAGTCCTGCTCTGGTGTGTGTGTGGTTTTTTAGGTAGAGGCACCAAATTCGCAGCATAGCATCCGATGCCTCTCCTCAAAAGACCCTCCAAGTTTCAAAAAGATTGGATGGCAGGGTGCAGTTCTATGAGCTCCAAAAGAAGGTGCCACCTATCTTTCATTATTTCCAATAGAGGGAAGGAATTTAAAGGTCCCTTTAAATGTGATGGCCAGAACTCCCTTTGGAGTTCAGTTGTGCTTGTCATAACCTTGCTCCTGGCTCCACCCCCAAAGTCTCCTGGCTCCACACCAAAGTCCCCAGATATTTCTTGAATTGGACTTGGCAACCTTACACTAGGGTGTGCTGCTACCACCTGCTCAATTTAGGTGCCCTGACTTAGATGAACAGGACTCTTAGGTGCCCTGACTTAGATGAACAGTCCCCCTTTCCAGTTCTGAGGTTTGGCCTCAAGATCCTCTGCTACTCAGCATCTGATAATCATAGAGACCAGTGTCCTTCGGAGCGTCTGATTATCATAGAGACCAGTATCCTTCAGGCTCCCTCCTGGAGGGTTGGCAACAGGTGCCTTTCACCACTTCCCTCCCAATCTGGAGCCTCCTTTGGCAAATAAATAGCATGTCCAAGTAGCTGAAGAACTAGATGGCTCAGAGAACACTGCCAGATTTAAAAAAAACCCAGCATGTAGGGGGGGGGGGGAGTCTGTATTTACACATCTAACCCAGCACCAGATCAGCAGAATGGAAACAAAATAAATTTTAACTAAACACATTCCTCCTTTCCCTCCTCTAGCACATACTTTCAGCTAGTTGTTTCAAGCAAAGTAGGTCCAATAAGTCTTAAAAGGTTGCCAGTTTGGCCTGTGGTCCTTCACATCACCAGAGAGATCTGCAGCTTCCCCACAGGCTAAACGGTCTCTCTCTCTCAAAATGGCCATCATGCGGCACAACCCTGCCAGAGGTCTGCTTTCCTTGGGGGCTCAACACTCTCCACTCTTCTTTCTCCCTCAGTGGGGAATATCTCCCTCAACTCTCCTTTCCGCCCAGGAACTGGTCACCTTTTTTCTAGAGCACTCTGGAAAGAAACGTTTTAAAGCACATCTGGAACTTCCTGTCTTCATCTTGCTTCTCTAGCGGATAATTCCCTCCTCTGTGGTTAAGAAGGGGAGGAGGAGAGACAGCTGTCTGCTGCCTTTGAGATTACTCCCTCTCACAAAAAAATAATAATATAATCTTTAAAAAGTAAATTCCAACAAGGAAAGCATTTCCTCACAGCAACTGTTGAGACCCTTAGCATGCAGTAGTTTAAATTACGTAATACAGGACCTGTATACACCACCCCATGTGGAGGATGGGAGATGAGAATAGGGAGAAGGGTGTTGATTATAATATGACCAGCATTTTTTGCCATGTGAGAAGAAACCATTGTCATAACTAAACTGTATTAAGTGATGCTTAGCATGCAGTAGTTCAGACTACTGACAGACCTTCTACCCATTTCTGGAGTCAAATTTTTCATAGATCATTTTCCTAATAACCAGGGCTTTTTTGTAGAAAAAGCCCAGCAGGAATTTATTTGCATATTAGGTCACATCCCTGATGTCACCATTGTTTCACACAGGGCTTTTTTAATATAGAAAAAGCCCAGCAGGAACTCATTTGCATATCAGGACACACCCTGACACCAAACCAGCTGGAATTGCATTCCTGTGCATTCCTGCTAAAAAAAAAAGCCCTGCTAATAACTAATTAATAAATCAAGTTCTAGTAAATGGCTTTATTCTGTGTGGATGCCTTTTTGATATTGAATGCAATCTCATTTATATTTGAATATGTGAAAGTCTTCTAATCATTATCAGTAGACAGGTCATCTTTAATATGTTCTTTTCATTGCCTGTTGGACACCTGTTCAGCTCCACCAGTTACTCTATCAATCTAAGTTCTCATTTTCACAAACAATACTTTAAGAGCTCATGAGCCTCTCACATGTCACTATTCCCCTGTGTACTTTAAAGAAAGAATCCAGTGGGGAATTGCTTTATTAGCTTTAAGAAATTTAACATCCACTCTTCACTAAGACTTAACAAGAAGCTAGCATTTCTCATTTCTGTCTTGTGCATCTGCTAATATCACTATAGATACTAATATTAAGAAATACTACCCACCTCAAAATGTATACTTTTCTAACTGAATCTGTATGTCACATTTTGTTTTTACTGTCAAGTAACAGCTGTCTTAGGGAGCCCTGTGGCGCACAGTGGTAAGCTGCAGTACTACAGTCCAAGATCTGCTAACAGCCTGAGTTTGATCCTGGCAGAAGCTGGGTTCAGGTAGCTGACTCAAGGTTGACTCAGCCTTACAACGTCAGTAAAATGAGTACCCAGCTTGCTGGGGGGGAAATGTAGATGACTGCTGAAGGCAATGGCAAACCACCCCATAAAAAGTCTGCCAAGAAAACATCATGATGTGACATCACTCCATGGGTCGGTATTAAATGACTCTGTGCTTGCACAGGGGGCTACTTTTACCTTTAACAGCTATCTCATGGCAACCTGGTAGGGTTTTCAAGGCAATAGATGATCAGAGGTGGTTTGCCCATTGCCTACCTCTGTGTCACAACCCTAGTATTCCTTGGTGGTCTCCCAAACACTAGCCCACTAGCTTCTAAGGTTGACAAATCTGGGCTAGCCTTGGCTATCCAGGTCAGAGCATCTTGTAATGAGGCATCAGAATAAAGACGCACTATAAGTTTTAAACAGAACTAGAGTTTAATATGTCTGGTTCTTTCTATGCAGTAACAACCACCACCTCCCCCGCCCCCTCCGTTACTGTTTACATTAAGTGCTGGAGTGGAGAGGTGATGAAAAGCACTGTCAAGTTGCAGCTTGCAGCTGCCTTAAAGCCACACACTGTAGATTTTCAAGGCAAGAGACAGATGCGGTTTGCCATTGCCTTCCTCTGCACAGCAAATCGGTACTTTCTTGTTGGTTTGTCTCCCATCTAATACTAACCAGCGTCGACTCTGCTTGGCTTCTGAAATCAGGCTAGGACAGCCTAAAATACTGGCCTAGATTAAAGGAACAGAGTTATCGCAAATGTTAATCCTACTTTGCCTATCTATGGACAATTAGAAGTGGTCTTCCACTCTTTTGATCGGAAAATTTTAAAAATTGGTCGGTCTCCCTTGTTCTCTGCATTTTTTCAATACATCCGCCTCGCGGTCGAACCCTTCACGCCTCAGAAGTGTGTTCTAACGCAGGATAGCGTATACGGGAAAAAAGCTTTCTAAAAAGACTGTAAGGTGTCTCGGGACTCCTTGCCGTATTCATACGCGTGCATGTTAATTCAGGAAGAAAAGGACCCTAAAAACAATCTAAACCAACGTATTGCTTTAATTCACACAATCTGAATACAATCTTTTTACTGTCACGTTCAAATGCCCTGAGCACAGAATTACAGAAAAGGAACAAGAAAGAAAAACAACCCTGCATCGGGAACAAAAAACAAAGGAAACCGAGAGCCTTCCAGCGCAGCCTTCCCTGCCTCCCCCATCCTCTTTCCCCCCCGCCCCGCTTCGTTCTCAGCCCAAAGGAAGCGTCATCTGATTGGCTGCCTTTTAAAACCGTAGCCTGCTGTTGCGAAGATGGCTACGATTGGTGGTAACCAAGGATGTGAAAAGCATAGCAACAAAAACACAACAAAGGCTGTGCAGCCCATCAAAGCATTCCACACATTACGATTCAAATCCGATTCTATCCAATGAGGGAATCCTTCGCACCGGAACAACTGTGTTTCTTGCAACACCATCTTTGATATTGGAATGTATGCCTGAGATCAATTCACTGGTAAGAAATGTTATGCCCTCGTTAAATATGGCGTCAGCTTAGGGGGAGTCGTCACGTGCCAGGGAAGAACGTTACCGCCCAGCGTAGCCAAGGGAAACCCGGCTAGTCAGTCCCATAAAACAGCACACAGCGTTGCACGGTGAGTGCGCATGCGTAGTTCGGTTTAATGGGCGGGGCGATCTAAAGGGAGTGGAGCCTCGTAGCCCCGCCTCCTGCTGTAGGTTTCCTCACTGACTTCCCGGAGCCGGGCAGAAGGGGGCGGGGTTTAGTGGTTTCCTCCCTCTGCCCGAGAGCTGCCCCGGCGAGACCACCTGGCTCGATATGCACAGCTCCCCCGTCATCCCCGAGGAGGTCGCCAGTCTCCTGGCAGGTAGGGATTCCCTGCGCGCTTAGGGTTGCGGGTGTGGCTAGCGCGGCAGGCTCCGGGGAGGAAGTGGGGGCGGGCGAGGAAACCTCGGGGGTCTCACAGAAGGCAGGGGTGGGTCTCTGATGAAGCGGGGAGGGGCGGGGAAGAACGGCGCTCGGGGTTCCCGGGAAGCTCGGGCGGGGAATACAAACTTAGAAGCTGAGTTTTCTAAGGTGCCGCTGATACGGATGCAAAGCTTCGCTGTCGAAGGCTGAAAGGCGAAGTCTGCAGTAGCGAAAAGAATCTCCGGCGGAAAGAACCCCCTTTTACTTTCAAGGGATAATTTTAACTACTCATTATTCGTATTCTCCGAGATACTAGCTTTTCACGCTTCACTCTTTAATGCCTTCTGTCGGCTTTGAGTCCACCACAGGAAAAAAGACAGGTTAAAGTTGTCTTGAATGCATGTTTAGGTCTGCTTCTTCAGTGGAGTGTATTTGCCAGGGTCCCAGTTGGCGACACAATTCTAAATTGGCTTACGTTTTTATATCTCTGAAAAAGTGGAAAGGCACTTGCATTTCCTGTATCACGTAGTACTTTTTTTTGGTGAAATCTATTTGCATGAATTATCATTGCAAACTATATTCCTTTTGTACCTTACGGACAACTTCCTCTTATTTTAATGGCTTTGCAGAAGCTCTTTAATGGAATGTTGAAATTCTGGGTCCCGCCCCCTCCCTCCCTTTCCTGCCAATAGTTCTTTTCTGAACAAAGTTAGGTTTATAGACGAGGCTGGCAGCTGCTTGTTCATGTGCATTCTCTGAGGTGGCTCCCACCTTGCGCAATGGCCTCTTGAAGTGGTCAGGAAGGATTCCACACTTCTGTCGTTTTGCAGAATGTGCAAACCAGAAATGTTCAGAAGGGGATATTTACAAAGGGTTTAGGTAGAATTGTAATGGGACAGTCAGGAGGATTTTTTTTTGGGGGGGGTGTATTTATTTGTGCATGTGTGTGTATATGTGGCACTGGTAAGTCCTGGTGACAGACCCCTATTGGGGCATGGGGGATATTCAAAGAGGTGACTGAATAAAACCTGCCCCTGTCTCCAATCTCTAGTAATCAAGGAGGTCTCCCAACTAAGTACTTGCCTGAGTTCACCCTGCTTAGCTTCCAAGATCTGACAAGATCAGGCTTGCCTGGGCTATCCAGCTCAGGGCCAGGAGGATGTTTTTATAATGGACTAGGATTGTAGCTTGCTAGGTGTTTATTGTATGCAGTGTTGTATATGTTTGTAATCCACATTCCGCATTGTTAATTGTATATCATATCTTGAACAGCTTTTTGTTTGCACTGTTTTCTAATTCTGTAAACCTGGTCCTATTGCATTGTTGATTGGTGTCTAATGCTGTTTGATTGCATTGGTTTTTTATATTTTGTGAATGGGTATGAGTCTCAGGGAGAAGGGCGGGCTGTGAGTAAATGTGTGGCTGCTTTGTTATTTACTTAATGTGAAAACATAATAAAAGTCTTACACAATGGAACTGTGCTTCATACGGTCAGGAGCTTCATCCTGTTGGGGGCTAGTATCAGTTGGTTCTGAGACCCTTTAGAGCCTGTTTCATCATTCCAGACAGAGTAAGTTTGGTAGAGTATCCTTGTTTTTATTCATTTCAGAGGAGTAGAGTGTAGGCTGATTGGAGTGTAGGCAGTTAGGGCGGAATTGGGTGTAAGTTCTTCTAGAGGAAGTGCCTTATGCCATGAAACATACTGTAAAAACAGTTCTGTTCCAGTGGGTAAAAATGATAGATGTAAAAAGCTTTATGTAGCATGAGTTTTATACGCTCTAAAAAGGATTCATATACTCTTTAAAAAGGATTCAACTTGTTTAAACACATCCCAACAATTTTTCCTGAAAAATAATATACTAAATAATCCTATAGCTCCTGGGAGAAAACCCCCCTCTGTTTTGATGGTACAGGCTGCGTAACCAAGAGTTATTTCACCAGATGCTTGAAGTAGCCACTGAAATAGTTGGATACTTGTATGTACCTACACCTGGGAGAGGAGAAATCTGTACTACAAAGGACAAATAAAAGATAAAGGATGGTACCTCTTTTACTCTCAACTGTTAAAATAAACTCTGAGACTGTAGTTCTGAAGAATAAATGTTGAAAGCTTTTTATTTATTTATTTATTTATTTTTATTTTAGTAGATTTATAGTCCACTCTTCCGGTTACCCATTGAATCAACTTGGTTATGTATTTTATACTATTATATTCCTGTGTGTAATCCTGTCATACAATCAATAATAAAAAATAATAATGTCCAATTAAAATACTTACTATTAGCTGTTCTTCAGCCAGTGGAAGTCTGCTTGAGTAAAATGAACTCTTATTTGCCAGCTTTCATAACCTTAGGACAACCATCAAGGATATCTCTCCATATTCACATTTGCAGATTTGATGAAGAAACTGAAGTGGTCCAGAGGTGCTATCAGTTGATCTTCAGATCATGTTTGGGATCACAGGAATCCAGTGTTCCTGATGTACTATGTGCTGTCTAGCTTAGGCAAATGAAGTATTATACTTTATTTCCTTAGGATTTCTGGTTTCTTGCATGCTGAGGTAGCTTGGTGCTGGTTGAGTGAAGTAAGGAAGAGTTATGTCTCTCCTGAAACAGCCTTAAGGTCATGGGCAGACTTTTGGCTGTTGACTGGTCTTATTTGCATGATCAATTATCCTGATGTACAATTGCAAACCAGTGAACCACTTGCTGTAGCTTAATAATAAAAAAATTATTTAGTTAATCAGAAAGAAATGAAGAGGCAGAGCAGATTTTGAGTCCAGTGGCACCTTTAAGACCAATAGAAGTTTATTCAAAGTGTGCGTGCACATGAAAGCTCATTGCTCTTAAAGGTGCCACTGGACTCAAAATATGTTCTGCTGCTTCAGACCAACATGGCTGCCCACCTGGATCTATCAAATGAAGAGGTATTAGAGGAAAGTGACTAGAAACAAACTTTTTGAGGACCTCTGATAGGATTCAGTAATTTTTTAAAAAAGTAGAGATGCCATTAACTAGCTAAAGCAGATTTCTCCAGACATGACAGGTACAACTTAATATTGTAGCGTCAGTGTACAGGATATGCTCCTAGATGGATTTTAACCAAAAACAGGTATGAAAGAAGTGAAGGGGAGATGTTTAGACTAGTAAAGATAGAGGAAAGAAATCTAGCAAGAAAGTATGAGGTGATAGTGGCTCAGTGGAGACTTTGCAGGAAAAAGATGAAAAAATGACTAAGAGTAGATGTGAAAGAGAAGACTCTTGTAGTGCAACAACAGGTGCAAGGGCAGGAATGGGCAAAATGGCACTTATTGGTTCTAGGGTGATCAGTTCACTAATAGAATGGGTGACTGCCTATCTCTCTCACTCTGGCACATAGTTTCTGTGGAAACTTGTTTGGAATAATTGGTTCCATAAAGTATTTGCGTGGCCCTAGAGCATGTCACTATTTCTTTAGCATGCTTTCCCCTGGCTGTCCATTGACACTAGCCCTTGAGGTTTCCAGCCAAGATGATCTACCAGACATCTGAGTACTGAGATAACTGAAAGACCTTTTGATTGGTTATGCCTAACAGCTCCTCAGATTAATTTCCCTTCAGTACAGATTTTTGAAAATACTTCCATAGGTCTCATCTAGGTATATAGTGCTGCTGAAGAAACAGTTCAGTTTTGCAGAGACCATAAATTCATTGTCTTCTCTAGAGACTTTAAAAGACCTTAGTGGTTCTGGTATAATAACCCTTGAGTTTAAACACATTTGATATAATTGAATTCTGTAGGTTGGAATGGATCTTATTAGGGTCTTCTAGTGCAGGGGGGGGGGCCAACGGTAGCTCTCCAGATGTTTTTTGCCTACAGCTCCCATCAGCCCCAGCCATTGGCTATGCTGGTTGGGGCTGATGGGAGTTGTAGGCAAAAAACATCTGGAGAGCTACCGTTGGCCACCCCGTGTGAATTTATGTTTGTCTTTACCCTGAGAACTCAGCTGCTTGAATTAACTACTTAAAATTCGTTATTAAATCTTTTAAATTCACAAGCATGTGAAACTGTGAATTGGAATATTTAAAAATAGATAAGCAGTTTCAGTTCCATTGATCTCTGTAATGAGGGTTATGCTTATTTCTCTCGTTAAAGCTTGCTAAAGTTTGGCTGAACCATGTCCATAGACAAGGGTAACAATCTAATGTAGAGTTAAATGTCCATTGATATTATTGAACTCTGTTGGATTCTGGCCAATAAATACAGTCTAAATATACTCCTGTGCTCTTAGGCTGTCACTGATATCCAGCTTCTGTTTTCCCAGACACCAGTCACATCTAGGGATGGACAAGAGTCTTTCTGGAAATAAATTCAGAAAGTGAAGGTTAGTGAGATAAATCCATAAATATGGATTGATGTTCTAATCCTGCCCTAGCTACTGCCCTGGAAGAAGTGCCCTTTTTAGTCAGGCAGCAAACTTCTCTTTACCACATTTTCAATTAATAGAGTTTAGCTAGGATCTAAGATTTTCTACTATTAATTCTTTTGCATAAAAATCTAATTGTTCTAGTGCTTCATTTCCAGAATGAACATTACTAAAATGAATGGTGATCACCGTAGATTTCTGGATAACTAAATGAGACATAATCATTCTGTGGATATCATTTAGGCAGATTACCTTTGCAATTATCATCTATTAAAACAATGCTGAAATGACGCCAGATACATTGAAGTTTTAAAAAAAAAATGAAAAGAGAAGTGGCTGACATTCTTGAAATATCCTGCAATATTTGAAACATAGTTCAATTGTCTTTGCTATAAATTTGAAAATAAGTGTCACATCAGTAATAAAATGAGCATAGGCTATTTTTATATACTTGCTGCTCAATTAGTTTTTTTAATTAACAATTTAGTGATCTTCCATCTTGACTTCTGTTCCAGTTATCTGTCAGGAAACAATGCAAGGTAGAATAGAAGATAAAATTGAGGGGTTTTTATCTTTTATTTTAAAGCACAGTGTGAGAGACTGTGTACTCTGTAGTGGTTAGAGTTGAATCTGAGAGACCTGAGTTCAGGACCCCACTTTGCTGTGAAGGTTTACTGGGTAGTTGTGGGCCAGTCAGATACCCTCAGACTAACCCACCTCACAGGGTTGCCGTGAAGATAAAATGGAGGAGAGGAGAATGTTGTAAACCACTTTGGGTCTCCACTGGGGAAAAAGGTGGGGTATAAATCACATAAATAAACGGAATAGTGTATGTTGGCCAGTTTTTCTCCCATTACAGTTCTATATATATATTTCAACTATTGTTCTCTGAATTTAAATATTGCAGTTTCTTTTATTGGTCTGTTCTTTTTTTAAAAAAGGGGCAGTTTAGATGAAAAAGTCCCAACTGATATTGCCAGTCACCCAGCCTGAATCCATAGTTATTTTTCAAATAGTGTAAAAATTTCTAGATGTCACAGCTGTATGATGAAAAGCTATTTTCATGTTAAATCCAAGCACTTAACAGTACCATCGTTGCTCAAGAGAGGTTGTCTGTTATCATTCAGTGATTTTTAGCCGCACCCTTTAAGTTTCTCGTTTCTACAATTATGCATTACTGCTTGCCCGGTTGTTCAAAATGTGCTGATCTTCAGTACTGGCAGCTGGATATTCAGATGTCCTTTGGAATTTTTCCACTCAGGTTCGAGTAGGGCTGTGGCAACTTCTGCTCTTGATAACAGAGCCCTAAAGGTGAACTCACATGGGTGGGACGTGGCCCTACTATGTAGTGCTTTCTGTGGCAAAGATAAATTGGCATAAGGAAACTGTACTGTAATTTTTATTTTCAGATTGTTTTATTTGGTGTATTGTATGCTTTGAATTTTAAGTGTAAATGTGTTATATGATTGGTCAGGTAGAAACCCGCCCAGCAGGAACTCATTTGCATATTAGGCCACACCTCATGATATCACCAGTTTCACGCAGGGTTTTTTAATTAAAAAGGCCCAGCAGGAACTCATTTGCACATTAGGCCACACTCCCTGACACCAAACCAGCTGGAAATGTGTTCCTGTGCATTCCTGCTCAAAAAAAGCCCTGTGATTGGTCAAATGACTGTAATAAAGAATAAATGAATGAATGGCATAGGGCACTTCCTTTTGAAGAACTTATATCCAAGCCCCCCACTCCACCCCACAGACCACCCTTTTTTGCCATCAAGTCATAGCTGACTTACGGTGACTACATGGGGTTTTCATGGTAAGAGATGAACTGGGATACTTTTTCATTGTTTGCCTCTGTGTGGCAACCCTGATATTCCTTGGTGGTTTGTCTCCTATCCAAGTACTAATCAAAGCCAACCCGGTTTATCTTCTGAGATCTGATGAGATCAGGCTAGCCTGAGCTATACAGGTCTGGTGCACACCTCTACTTCATCCCATTAAATTGTTCCACCTTCCTCTGTGGGCATGAGTGTGATGGCAGCTGCAGCAGAAGGAAAGTTTGCTTCTACAAGCACAAGTTCACTTGCATTAAGTAGGGCCCCTGCCATTGAGTATTGCAGTGGGCCACATAGTGAATCTCTCCTTCTGTCATTGTCTTCTACCAGCTGGTAAAGGCTTTTCTGTTTTGGCTGGTGTTCCCCACTGATTCTTCCTTCTCATGTGTTTATAGGTTTTGTTTTAATTGCTTCATGTATAACTATTTTAATAATTGTAATGTTTTTATTGTTTGCATCCTTGAGAATCCTGAGTTGGGTGAAAAGGAGGCTTAGAGAGGTTTAAAATTAGTAAAAATAAGTTTCAGCCTGCAATTAAACAAATGCTTGCCTCATCACAGGCTGGAAGTCTACTCCAATTTTAAACTAACAGCTTTCCCTCCATCCTGTGGTAGTAAATTCCATGCATTGTGGGAACAGTGTGCTTCCTCATATCTGAATTTATTTATTTTATTCAATTTATTGCCCGCCCTTCCTGCAGAGCAGAATCAATTTGATTTCATTATGTGATTTGCTACTGGCTGCTTAAAGGAGGGTGACTTTGTCTTCCCTTTTCTCTTTAGTGATCCTCAGCTGCTCCCAATGTGTTGGTCCTCAAGGAATTTTTCTTTCTCTTTTGGCTAATTTACAAAGCCATATTTATTTCTGCACAGCTGGGGAGTCCTCTACATGCATATATATATGTATATGTGTATGTATATGCAGTTGCATTGTGTCTGTGGTTCCCCCCTCCCTTTGTTTTTGCAGCTTTCATCATCTGCATGGGGGCAGTCAGTTTACGATTAGATCTAGTGATTATCGTTTATTATTTGGCCTTATCTTGCAAATGTTAAGTGTAATGGTAGTGTGTTAACAGTGTGGTGTTGTTGATTGACCACCTTACTATAGAGATGGGACTCGCATGCTTTGGACTTTGAGCTGTTCATAGGAAGATGTCATAAGTTTGGTCACTTCTGAAAATGTGATTTTGTTAATGAAAGTGCCAAACTATGTTTGATTTTATAGCAATGGTATGTGCATAAAGCAGTTTATTGTCTTCTAGCTTTTATTCCTCAAGTAATAGGGTATATATTTATTTCACGTAGTTTGACAGTTTATTAAAACTTGTTGGATTTTTTTTTCATTTAATGATGGCAAATGTCAAGCAGCATTTGCTGTGCTAAGCATAAGCCCAGCAGTGAACAAATCTATCCAATTTAGAGTTTGAAATATCTTTCAATTATACTATGCCTGGAACTGATAAAGTAACTCCATTAGATAGTTTAGATATTACTGCCGTATATACATACATACACATACATAATGGGAGTATTTATCTTCTGAAAATTACTATTTCTCCTCTTGACTTGTATCTCTTTTTATCCTTTTCTTTCATGATTTAGATGTTGACTCATTTATATCAGATATCCTAAAAGGAGAAAATTTATCCAAAAGAGCAAAGGAAAAGAGGGATGCTCTGATTAAGAAGATAAAAGACATCAAGTCCAAGTAAGCTATTTGAACTCTGTATTTTTAATCAAGTATGCTATTTGACTCTCTGTTTTTAATCTGTATACAATGCATTTACTAAAGTGAGTTATCCTTCCAATGTGGCTATGTCATAGGTCAATTATTAGTATTCCTATTTCACAAACAAAGAACTGAAGCCAAGGCCTCTCTCCATGGTGAAAAGGGATTTTAAAAGTCCAGGCCTCAACAGAGTTATATACTTCTAGGACCACTAATATCAGTGGAGTTAGAAGGATGTAACTGCTCCAGATCTCGTGTACTTGAGCTAAGGTGAAAGGTGAGGTATAAATATTGCAGTAAATAATAAAAGAAATCTCTGTGGGTTGAACTACTAAACCATTGTGAAACAGGCCATATGGTCAGTTTGCTGTACTTGCTTCTGGTGGTACAGTTCTCACATTTTCCCACAAGTTTGCATTTGCTTGTGAAGACATGAGTGCTTCTTCATGATAGCAGTTTGCTGTTATTGTGGCTGTTGTGTTGAATGCACTGGTACCTCATTATTGTTGTTATGTTCATTGGCAACAACTTACACAGACCCTCTTCCTGTCTTTCCACCCATTCTTGCTCCATTTTACTAACCTGTAAATTTACTGTGATACAGCTTCTCAGGAACTAAAAGAGTATGCTTCCTTTCCCGTTATGCACAGGTGTTTTCTCCTTCTTCCTCTCTTTGTCCCTCATAAGGACAAAATATGGCTTTATTTTCAATATGAAACAGATGATCAGGAAGAGTAGCTAAAATGCAGTTGGATCATTTTTAGATAAACTGTACAGGAAGGCCTGATGTTGCTGTATGGTAATGTTCAGTATTAATTAGTAATTAGCTATACTTCTGTAAAAAATCCATCTACTTGAAAGAGAGGAACTTCTGTTCCTGTTTCCTTCTTCTGTTTTGATGTGTTATATGGATTTTAGTTGCTTTGGATCATTTTGCAAATGCTTGGACTAGTATAAGAGGTAACCAACTTTCATTAGAGCTGCCTCTGAGTAACAAAAAATACCTCAAGCTCCCCCCACAATGTTATCAAGTTTTGTTCCATCCTAGAAACAGAACATGGGCTACAAAGAGCACCAGAAATGGAGCTGTCAGCAAAGCAATACAGAGAAAAATGCTATGAAATCAGAAGTGTTTAAAAAAGCTTAGAAGAAACTTGTTTACGGGTTTGTTCTTTTTGTAGTTTTTAGAGGGGATGCCACCTTGAACTATGAGGAAAGGCAAGTTATAAATATTTAAATAAATAAATAAATGTGCAAGCCTACTCTGCAGTTACCTGTTGGAGATCCCTTTTTAAAGCATAAGAACATAAGAGGCGCTATGGCTCAGTGGTATGCTTGGCATGCAGAAGGTCTCAAGTTCAAACTCCAGCATCTCTGGCTTAAAAGCCCAGATCATAGGTGGTGTGAAAGACCTTTCCTGGCTCTGGGATTCAGAAGTTTAGTTCCCCTCAGTTACCACAGGTAATAGCCACTGATAGACCTATTCATGAATCTATCTAATCTCCAAAGCTAAACGTTTAAATCATCAGATCCAGAAATAGGTAGTGGTTGGCAAACTGATAGATGCAATTTTTTGAAGATTTCAGAGCATGGGGCTCTGTTAGAATTCAGATAGCTTTGAGACTTCTTTTCCTTGGTTTACTGAGGGGAAATATGAAAACACAATGTGTCTCCTGTACTAGAAGACAGATGGAAAGAAACTGAAAATGTTAATGTTGTGGTGGTTTTCTAAGGGTCCACCTTCTTGCATTTCCCGTTCAGTGCTTCTCCCCTTCTCAGGACCTCCCATGTTCAAGCAGTCTGGGTTGCATAGCCTGGCCTGGTCCTGTGCCAGCGCTTGTCAGCTGTATGGACCTCTAGAGACTAACACAGACTAAATCATCCAGGACATCTGGGATGTGCAGACTGGAATTGCTGAATTGCACAGATCCCTGAAATTAGGAATGCCAGAGTTCTCCACTGATCTGAGCTAGATGGATTGTTTGCCTTCTGAGAGCGGTCATGGCATTCTGCCCAATCTGTGAAGATTGTTGCCTGAACAATGAAGCATTGTAGAAGAATAGAGTAAAATTTCTGGGGCTTTTATATAAACAAACCTGTAATTGGGGTTGGAAGGAAATTTTGCTTTGTGCAGAAGTTAATCTGCTTCTTACTAGTTTCTGTGGCCCAGTTCACATAAACAAAACTTTCTCAGAGGATTATTCTATGTAGGTCTAGGGAGCAAAAGTGCCATGGTATAACCCAGTTTCATCAGGTCTTGGAAGCGAAGCAGGGTTGGTGGTGTTTATAGTCCACCTATGGTATGGTATAACCCAGTCTTGGTTAGATCTCAGAAGCTAAGCAGGGTTGATACTTATATGGAGACCACCAAGGAAGACTCAGTAAAGAAAGGCAATGGCAAATCGCCTCTTGCTTAATCACTTGCCTTGAATGCCCTTTGCAGGGGTCACCATAAATCAGTTGTGGCACTTAGGTACACACATAGGGTTGCATGAAGAAATAATGAGGGTAGTTTGTATGTTGTTTCCATTATTTACATTTTATCTTAACAACAGTCCTGTGAAGTAGGTTAGACTGGCCCAAGATTACTTGGTAACTTTATGACAGAGTGGGGATTTGAGTCTATGGAAGAAGTGTGCATACACACGAAAGCTTATACCTTGAATAAAACTTCGTTGGTCCTAAAGGTGCCACTGGGCTTAAACTTTGTTCTGCTGCTCATGACCAACATCCATCTGAATCTATATTTACAAAGAAAATGTTCTGACTCATGTTTAAGTTTATTTGCAAATTTTAGATATTTAGAACTGAAGCACAGTGACCTCTGATATTGCAAATAAACAAAACATGTTGGAACGTTTTTACTTCTAGGTAGAAATGCAGTTTGGTTTGGGTTGAAATATATCCTAAAACGCAATATGTGTGAATTTCTCCAGATGTTGGTTGGATGGTTAAGTTTCTGAACACAGTCATAAAATTGTGATTCACTTTGCATGAATTAATTATGAGCATTAAAATTGTACTTATGGCGTAGAATACTTAGCATTTTGTATTTTATTTGAACTGTAAATGTTCTGTTTTTAATTTCTGATGGAAGGGGGGGAACTATACATGCTTTGAATAAATAAGATCTTATTCAGAGTAATTTGGTTGATTTCAGTCCACCTTTTTGTTGCTAAACCTGACATGTTCAACTATTTTTAAGAATGTCTGACTACTTGTCCACCTTGAATGTCAGCAACAAAGATGGTCAATAAAATATAGTAAATTTATTTCTTTCTCTATCCCTCCCTTTCCTCAGCTACCCTCAGGAATTTCCAGAAAGTGGTATGTACCTGACTTTTCATTTTTATGTGACATAAAAATTGTGTTTGTTTGATTTGGTACGATTTATTCAGTCATATGTATTTTTAAAAAACAAAACCTTGAGGTTTCATGCTGCGGGCTTACTATCATGGCTGAGAGTGCTAGCTCCCCCTCCTGGAACAATAAGTGGAAAGCATTTGTTGGTGGGGGATGACTTTCTGTATTTCGAAACAAAATAGAATTAAACCAGCAATTAAACAAGAAACCAAAAACCCTTTGCCGATATAGTAGTTGCATTATTGACTTTAAAAATGCACTTATATCAACTTTCTGATAGGAGCCCCAAACTATACAACATAGTTTAAAATTAATATTTTTAGCATCAATTGAATGTGTATGCAAAATAACTGTTAAATAGAGGTTTTGCAAATGGATCAAGACATATTATTTCACATTTGGTTGGCGAAGTAAATCAAATACTAAATCTTTTCCTGAAGCAGAATAACTTTTAAAATATTTTTGCCAGTGTTTGATTCCCCCTCCCTCTGTTTAATATATGGGAACAAGATCAAAGTGCTGTAACTAGAAACTGAACTGTGATTGCATATTACCTTCCAGAGGCTATAATGCAACAGATTTTACAGTCTCATTAAGAGCTGGCAGATACAGTGCTCTGTTCTGACTCTGAACCTGAAATGCCCCTTATTTTCATTATGCTAATTCATGAGGTCATGACCTGCATCTTGTGAATGCTGGCATGAGGGTCAGCGCAAGAGGTCAAAAAAGCACATGAAGAACTACAGTAGGTTCTCTCCCCCCCCCCCCCCCCCAAAAAAAAAGGTAGAAATCCTGGGCAGGCAAGAGTAAAGTTCAGCAATTGTTGGTGCCACTGTGTTTGTGGGCCTTTTCTTTAATCTGTTTTGCTCCTTGCCTGGGCTACAGTAAACAAACACAATTTTAAATATTAAAGGTCTTAATTTTGTCTTCCTTTCTTCTGTGAAATTGAGCTGCATACATTGTTTTGTGGTATGTGTATGCTTTCAAAGTTACTGCAAGTCCTTTGGGTGAGTGTCTTTAGTACAGCAGTGACAATTGTAATTGGAAGCCAAAGGATAAACTGGGTTTTTTTTTTTAAAAAAAAATTCAATTAAGATTAGAAGGCAATGAGATTTAACTTTATTTTTTACAAAATATGTAATTCAAATACATTTGATTAGTTCAATATAGAGATTTAAATGACTGTATTGGAAAACAAATGCAAATGAATAATTGCTTACATTACTGTTTAAATTGTTTCTATTCTGGGAAACATGAATGGGAGTTTCGTACACACAAGGGAGACTTTCCAAACAGGAGGGTTCTGCTGTAATGTGAGCCCTTCAATACTAGCTGCTTTCTGCTTCGGGTGGGAAAAGATCCAGAAAACGATACAGAGGGGAACAGGGCATGCTTCTGCCCTCATTTAGCATCTGATGACATTCAGAGCATTTCAGTTAAGAAAAGTGTACCTTCTATCTTCTGAGTTTTTTCGACGTTGGCCCTTCCTCATTTATCAAAAATTAAGTGAAGTATCAGTGGGCATTAGTATGTAGTTTTGTTCTTGTTCATATTCTTTTATTGTTGAAGATTATATCCTTTTCCCCTCACCTGCTAGTACATTTGAGTACTCTCTAGAGGACGTTTAAGCAACTGGCTCTTGTGTGTAGCCATGCAGTTAGATCAGTTGATAATTCTACCAAATCTTTCTCTTTCAAAGCTTGACCTTTTGATATTACCAGATCAAAAGCTTATGTAGAAATAAAGATATGACAGTTGAAAGGTTTTGTTTATTCCTGGACTATAATGAATGTATTTTTCTTCAGCAGTTTATAAAAAGACAAACCTTTGATTTGCATTGTTATTAGAAATTCTCTGCATTTGTTGTCAGATAATAAGATGGTTCTAGCATTCTCTAACTGGATTTATAGGGTCCCCTTAGCTCATATTTTTCACCATGTAATCACAAGATTAACAGATGAATTCCAGTACAATCCTATGCAGAGATAACCCAGCTAAACCAGTTGAATCAATGGGCTTTGGCTGGGATAAACCTGCAAAGGATTGCACTGTCAGTCTCTTCGCAAGTAATCCTAAACTGGTCTATTCCGAAGTAAACCCCATTTTATTTAATGGGTCTTACTCCTGGGAAAGTATTTTTAGGATTGCAGCATTAATGCAGTGGGTAGAAGGTTTCAGTTTGACCAGGATAACACCCCTCTCCAGGGAACCTGCTTGTATGTCCAAATTTCAGAGGAAGAAATATAGAAAGAACACTATAGACCACTGAGGAGGGAAACTAGCAATTAAAACAACAAGATGTGTCAGTACAGAATCCTTGTTTCCTTAGAGTTTATTTCATCCTTGAGTGGCATTTGATGTGGCATGTCTGTTTGAATTTCCCTTGGCTCATCCATCTAATAAAAGAATTCTTTTAGGAATACAAAATATCTCACTCAGGTTGTTCTAAAGATATCTCTCTCTCACCCTCTCTCTCTCACACACACACACACACACACACACTCACACACTCTAATTCATTTTGCATGTTAATAACTTGGGAGGTAAGTCACTTGTGACAATCATTGTGTTTTCCCAGCAGATGCAAATAAATTTGATCACTGAGCCATATTTCCCTGCAGAGCCAGTCCTTAACCTTTCAAGGTTATGGAGAATACCCTCTTTGCCTTATCATTCAAATATTGAAGGCATGTGAGGGATTTTCGGTAGGTGCTCCCTATTCTATTCTTTGGAGGTGCTCCACAACTGGAATCTGAGCATTACCTGGAAGCACTTTGACTCCTTTTTGTTAGGGGTAACTTTAAATGGGCAGTCAAACCCATGTGCTGTGATTTTTAACTCAATGTGGCAGTCTTGTAGTATACCACCTCCTTCTCCTTCCTGGTGAATAGTCTGCCATACTCACTGTCCATGTTGCCTTTGGACATACAGTCCATGTGGCATGGAAGCTCAGTAAGGAAAAAAGTGTCTATGAAGCTGTGATACAGTGTCTTGCATGTTGATGGAGTTAGTGGTATTACACATCTTGAGTCCCCTAGATACCAAATGCTAGAAAATTAAATTGTGTATATTAGCTTTATTTTTATTTTTGGATTCATTGTCTTTATTTTGGATTCATTTTCATTGGTAGTGGTGGGGAATAGGGCAAGGAGAATGGCCCTGATGTGTGTGGGAGGGAATCAGATTGACAGGTGCTGCTCTGGCTTTGGGAAAGTTTTCAGGAAAGATGGGGGCAAACTTGAGAGGTACATACGAGTGTGTGTGTGGGGGGGGAGCATTTTTCCCAACAGAATCCAGGACACAATTTAAAATTCATATGTAACCCTTATTTTAAAAAGTATTTCACTAGGAATTTTTTCCAGTGTTTTCCAAATTTCCATTTTTCTATTGGAAAAAGTGTAGTGTGCTTGAAGAAGAGCCCTTGGGAGGAAAAACTTGTTTTCCCTCTTGGATGTCCCCCTCTTAGCCTTCACAACTCTGTGCCTGTGTCTTGGCTTGGTGAATTAGAAGTGAAGCCAAAGCTTGGGAACAATAAAGTACTAGCTGATATTTTAGTACTGATCTGTTGCACCCCATATTAACATGAGTAAATTTAGTCTCTTCCCCACTACCCTTTCCCCTCCACTCATTCTGTTTTTTGTTGAGAATTCAAATGATGTTCATCTAGAACATTCTGTTCCTGTATTTTCTTTGTCCTTCCCTGCCTTATGTTGATTTCTTGTGACTCAACTTCTACTGCAATTGCAGCACAGTATTTTCAGTTATGAACTGCATAGTACTATTGGCTTGCAGGTATGGTTTTGATGTGCTTTTCTGCATTGTTTTTTGCATCTCCCTCATTGCCTGAACAGGCAGACAAGATGGCTTCTTCCTTACTAGTTCCTACCTTTACCTTTTATGGGGGACTACCTTTACCTTTTATGGCCTGTTTTAGTCCTCATGGACAGTTTATGGCCCACATTCTGAATGTCGCTGGCTGCTGGTTCGGCACCCTCTCCTTTCTAGTAAATCAATATCACATCATGAAGTGCGTCCAGTTTTATTGTTTTTTTGCTAACATGTGAGTTAGATAACATGCAGGCTGCCACAGGGCTGATACTAGTATTATTTTAGTTATCCGTTTTGAAGTTAGTACAGTTGGGAAAAAACTATACTACAAAATAATCTATAATAATTATCCTGTGGCGTGGCCAAATCCAGCACTGCCATTGGATAATATCTGTGGGAACAAATCATTGGCCCATCACAGCACAGTCAGAATCTCTGACCCCCCCATTGGCTGACTCCCCTGCCCTCACCTACTGAGGCACAGGAATGTTGAACAAACTGCCAAAAGCAGTCTTACCTCAGAGAGAGACACATCTCCGATGCTTTGCTGTCTTCTCTGTCAATTGACCTCAGAAGGGCCTGCTGCTCTACTGCAGCCTCACAAAAGGCATCACGGCCACTGCTGCCAACAGATCTCTGCCACCTTGTCAGCGGCCCATATAGAGACCATCCCTCATACACCCCCCCTGAAGGCTGCTAAAACCAGGGAACCTGGCACCACCAGGCATTTCCTCAGAGGGCATGGCTGCTCCACTTTTACTGTCTTTCCTTCCTCTTTCCTGTCACTCCCCTGTTCCTCCTCCCCTCAGCCTCACCCCAGGATGGTCGCTTGAGAAAGAGATAGGGAAGCCTCGCAGGTTTGTTGTTCAGATCAAACAGGGAAAGAAGAATAAGGAGACAGATATAAGCTGCTTCGGTCCCCCTCCCCACTGTGAAGAAAGACTGTCATTTTCTTATGTAGAGGCTGCAGGTTTGCTAACTCCAGGTTAGGAAATTCCTGGAGAATTAAGGGATGGGACCTAGAGAGGGTGGGGTTTGAGGAGGGGTGGGACCTCAGACAGGTATAATGCAATTTCTTCCAGAAGACCCACTGATGCCGATCTCCAGGTGAGGACGGGAGATCACTCAGAATTACAACTGCTCTCCAGATGGCAGAGATCAGCTCCCCTTGAGGTGGGGCAAAGTGAATACAAAGTTCAGAGCCTTTTTCTAGAGCCTGTTGTATTTTTCTTCACAATGGGCCTTATTATTAGTTTAAAATAAACACACAAGGAAACAGAGGAGAAAAAAGAGAGAGAAGATTATGATAAAATGTATGTACTTATTACAGAGAAAAATACAAATAATGAGCTCTTTAACTCAATGTAGCACAGTTGTAAAGTTGGTTACAGTTTCTGATACTATAAGTTAAAAGTTCCAATAATAAAAAAGACCGGTTTCTTTGTTCCACCATTTCGGTTAATTGTACTGGTGATTGTACGTTGTCAGCACACAAAAAGAATGCTTGTATTTTCAGTTAGAGGCAACATTGATTATTAAATTATTCAGTAATTTTCATTGGTGATTAGAAGACCAAGGTGGGTTAAAAGCTAGACTAATTTTATATGCAACATACAGGATTTTCAGTAAGACCTTGTGTGGGGCTCTGGCTCTGACAGCGAAGTGAAGCTTATATATACAGGAGGTATATGTCCAGTTCCCTGCATCCCCAGTTGAAGGATATAAATTAGTGAATTCTGGGATCCGAGAGAGTGGCTGCCAGTCAGAGTGCTTGAGGAAGCTGAATGGTCTGACTCATAATAAGACAGTGTTTAGAAGAAGACGATGACTACAGATTTATACCCCGCCCTTCTCCCTGAATCAGAGACTCAGAGCGGCTTACAATCTCCAATATCTTCTCCCCCAACAACAGACACCCTGTGAGGTTGGTGGGACTGAGAGGGCTCTCACAGAAGCTGCCCTTTCAAGGACAACTACTGCGATAGCTATGGCTAACCCAAGGCCATTCCAGCAGCTTTAAGTGGAGGAGTGGGGAATCAAACCCGGTTCTCCCGGATAAGAGTCCGCACACTTAACCACTACACCAAACTGGCTCTCATATAATGGCAAAAAAAAGGGATGATAAGAAGGAACAGCTTGTAAAATTGTCTCTTAAAAAAGAAAGAAAAAGATAGATTTAGACTGAAACAAAGAAACTGGTGCTTTAAATGTATATGTTAATTATTATGTAATATACATTAATTCACAAATTGAAGTATCACAAACAAGTCACTTGAGCTATATAGAATGTATGCATCAAAAGGTGGCAGTGGTAAGGGCAGCTGTGTGTTTTTCGAAGATAAATTTTGAGGAATTTCTTGTCTAGGCTGCGCTTGCCTTGACATTGTAGTGGAACACTGTACATGTGTCTAGGGATTTAGGGGGCTCCCAGTAGCAACAATTTGTTTCAAGAAGTATTGACTGAAATATGTTGATATGTGCTTTATAATAGAGTCTGTGGCAGAAGTCAAATATTGATGATGACAGAACTCATGATTATAAACCAATTGTTGAAGAGAGCATAGAGAGAGCCAGATCGAGTCAGAAAGTAACAGAACAGGATATATATTTTAGCAGATATGTGAGGTCAGTATAAATACTACATAATTCCTTGATAGTAGCTGATGTAGGCCCTTTTCAAACTGCCTTTGTATTCCATTTTAGTAACTGGTTTCCAATGGATTTGTTCTGACATTCCAGACAGACCCATTTTACAGACCTGCTTGCGTTTGGGTTAGCAAAGCTTGGTTGAACCACTTTTGAAGGAAACTGCTTTCTTCCATTTTCTACCCCTTTGATGAGCTTCTGAATCACTGTGGTGTACTGTTTAAAACAGTGTGCTTCCTACAATGCTGGTCCCCTCGCTTTTTTTTGCCATGGAGTCGTTCTTGGGCTTTAAAAAAATGTTCTGAGCGCTATAGCACTAAACCACTATAGTTCTTCATTGTAATAGTGGCACCATTGAGATGCCTTGACTCAGTGTACCCCTCATCCCTGGATCACTTTACATAAAACTGAGCCAACAGCAAATAACAGCATGTTTAGAATGGTAATGTGAAAAGGGCTGTAATATCAATCAGAACTTATTATTGGGGAATTAATAGGTATTCTCCATTAACAATGGTAAGAGTAAAAGCTATAGTTCCCCATATTAGTATAGCAGCATTATCAATAAGCAGAATCAATAAGCAAACGCATGCAAATGGGTGGCAAGTATTTTTAATAAAAAAGGATCATGTACTATGTCTTATTTCTGCTATCAAAATACATGTGATTAAGTTATAGAAGGAAAAAATAGTGTTTTCCCCTATAACCATTAGAGCATGCTTAATTAATGAAACTTTTTTTAAAGTTCTAGGATAAATCAAAGGTTGTTCTGGGGAAGCCATATTAATGAGCATCAGTTTCTTAATTATCCTCATGGCTACATCACAGGGATACATCCAAGGCTTTTTCTTTGTGTAATAACTTTTTATAAAGAAGTATTTTTAAACTGATCATTAATTTTATGGCTGCAGAAATGAGATGCACAATTTATGCTGTTTTCATTGGCACAGGCTCAAGGCATCACTGACATTATGCAAGATTATAATGGAATAGCTGCCCGTTAATGAGTCTATAGACATTTCGTTTGAACATGCCTTGCTTTTAGATGTCTGATTAGGCTGTAATGCTTTCAATTATGCCAGCAAATTGTGCTGGATACATTTACCTGATGGCTCTTATTTCTTTGTAGTTCAGCTTTCTATTGCATAGATACTACTTGAACTCTTTTCACTCTTTTCTTTATTGAATTTTTAAGCTCTCCCCATCCCATGTAAACTACTAGATGCACAGCACCTGTTGAAGGGACCAAATTTGTGTCTTGGGATGCTAAACAGTGACTCATCCTACTGAATGAAAGAGTAGCACTGAGAAATTATCATCTGACAGCCTCAGACAGAGAAAATAGGCTGACCTCGGATGAAAATACAAAACAGTTTTCAAAGAAATTAGTAAATTTGGCCTTGTTATAACAAACATTGAATTTTGTTTTATTGCTGTTCGGGGAGCGATGTTTCTCTTACTATCGCCGCAGTCAGGACCCTCATCCCTCACTTTTTTCATCATATGAAACAGTGCTTAAGAGATGCTTGATTTAGTTTAAGTGCTCACTCCATGTACTTGATACAAATCCTTCAAAAGGAGAAGCGACCCACTTAATGCTAACTTCTGTTAGGATATATGTTGAGTTTCATTCACTGGATTTCCCCCCTGCTTTTCCTGGTTACAGAGAGAGTGCAGAAGCACCACTGAAGTTTGGATTGAAGCTGTTTACAACCAGGGGCAGTGAAGGACATTGGGCAAAAGCACCTCCTCCCCTCCAGTAGTTCAGAACTTAACTTTGCTGCCTCCCTGAATGTTCTGTGTCTGTGCCAGTGGACTGGGAAAGGGAGAGGGCTAGATTCTAATGTCCAGCACAGATACCTCTTCATCTCCCAGTTTCTGTGGAAAGCTTGTGGTAAGGGAATCTGTGTGTGTTGGTTAGGGACACTAGCCGGAGGGGAGGGGGAGAATTACCAATAGTGAACTAGTAAGGAGATTTACCAGTGTTGTCATTGAATTAGTAGGAAAATGTCATTTGGAATTGTCCTTATTGTGTGTACGAAAAGGATGTGCCTGTGTCACAATTCTGTGGCATGAGAGTTGTAGCACACCTCTATTATTGGAGTCTGCTGTATGGTCCTAGTTGTTCCAGTGTATTAAATGTCACCATGATTAGGCAATTCACACATCTCTTCTTTGTTGTCTACCTGACCTTCTAATTGTTCCAAGAGACCATTTAAGCTCTTAAGATGGTACTTCATAACATCTAGTTTGGTATAGTGGTTAAGTGTGTGGACTCTTATCTGGGAGAACCGGGTTTGATTCCCCACTCCTCCACTTGCAGCTGCTGGAATGGCCTTGGGTCAGCCTTAGCTTTCACAGGAATTGTCCTTGAAAGGGCAACTGCTGCGAGAGTCCTCTCAGCCTCACCTACCTCACAGGGCGGGTGAGGAAGATAAGGGAGATTGTGAGCCACTCTGAGATTCAGAGTGGAGGGTGGGATATAAATCCAATATCATCATCACCTATCATAATCATTTATGGATATGTTATATTTTCTGTATGTTTAAAGTGCCTGAAATCATCCATGTTTTTCTTACGAAAGGGGCGTGGGTAATAAGGCAGAGGGGAAGGTTTTCATGCTTTTGCTCCTAAATAGTAGTCATTATCATGATTCTGCACTATATAGAGAATCCAGTAGGCCACATCTAGGTTGTAGTTTTTTGGAAGTACAGAAAGCTATGAAAGTTCCAGGCTTTTTAAAACTATGAGCTAATACTGATTTGAATTGAAAATTTATACAAATAGTAGATGACAGTTGGGTGCAAACGTCCCACAGACTATGGAAATGTGTTATTATCTGAATTGCATCCCACTCTTTGTGCAAAGAACGTGGAGAGTGAAATGGTTTTAGCAGGACTGCTAGATATTATTAATAAATTGGAAACTTCTTCAAGTACTCTTGTTCTTCAGGAGTAATATAGCTTAGTATAGGTGAATCACTATTGTACTGCAAGGTTTATTCAGACATAAGCTTTTGAAAGGTTGCTTAGGCAAGATTTTATGGATCCATGCTGGGCTTTGCACGCAGCATCTAACTTACCACAATGCTGCCGGAAAACTGGTTGAGCAGTGGAATGGCAGGTGTCAGATGAATTGTCTTCTGGACGGGTGACAAAGCTGTTTGTAACAAGCATGCCATACTGTATGCTCTTTGTCCTGCTTCAGTTTGAAATTAGTGCTCCATGTAGGGCAGTGTGTTTGTACATTGTGCTAGTATCCTGCCACAAATGGCATATCAGTGTTGTGTGTATGTTATAGCGAAGTGCACTGTAGTTAATAAAGTATGGTGGTTCTATTTATTTAAAGTTCATAGGGGAAGTCACATTTGATGTAAGGAGAAGGATTATACAAGAAAGTTAGAAAAAGGGGTCAGAAGCTTCTGATATTTATGGTACCCTTCCTCTTTTAAGCAGTTCCTCTGCCATAGCTTGTCATATTGGGTTTTTTTGGGTAGATATTTCCACTCCTATTTGAATTAAGAGAACTCCTTCACTAATAAAGAACACAGATTATTGTGCCGTTTATTAACACACACTTGGCCAATAGAGGTGTAGTTTGGGTCCTCTACTTCTGCTTTACATACAGGAAAGAGCCGCCTACCTGGGTAGAGTCTTGTATTTGAAACTGAGTTAGTAATGATGTTTTACATTGTCAAATGGAAAGGAATCTGTTGTAATCCCTGGTAAATACTTGGTTTATACAGGAGAATTAGAAGATGGGGAAGAACATGAAGGTCCGTGGCCTTTGGCTCCTGACAACCTATCTGATCGGTATGATAAAGATGATGGTCTGTCTGATGGTAAGTGTTTTTTTAATCTCAGGATGCAGTCATTTTGTTGATTTGTTAGTTTGATTGCACTGTACTGTTTTGGAACTGGGTGGTGAATTTTTGGGCAAGAGATAAGCAGCAAGGCCTCCTGAGACATAGGGGCCTTGTTTTCTTGCCTTCCCAAGACTGTTTAAGGAACAGAAGAGTGCTCTCTAGTGGTAAATAAAGCACAGTGAATATCTTTAAAATGCACACCATGTTCATTTGTGTTTCTGCAACCAAAACGGTTTCCTTAACTTTGATTACTTTCTCTTCAGTTTGTTCTCCCCCAATGGGCTGGACACCAAAATATACTCAGAATTTTCCTTGAAACGAAGTTTTGATTAATTCATCAGTACCAGATTCTTGCTTTAATTTTATTGTACTACTCAATGATCTGCTCCTTTTGCTACGTAAATAATGAAATAGTGTAGCTGATGGATTTTGGGGGGGGGCATCCTCCAATCAGAATGAATGTCCTCCTTGTACTGTCTTTTTAGTTTGATCTCTAATTCAAGCCGTTTGGGTATCAATAGTATTGAAAAAGGATTCCCCTCCCCCTTCTGAGTTCATTAAAATATCCACCATACGGTGCAATTTTGTTTTTGCTTTCTGTAGCATTACTGCAACCTATTTATTATTTGGATTTTTATTTCACCCTTCTTAGACCTGAGCCCATTGATTGAAGTGGTCTTAGACTGGACTAACTATGCATAGGATTGCACTATCAGATCATTTATAAATTGTTCTCAGAGAGCAAAATGTCTGCGAATTTTGTGGAAATTGTTGCATCTTGGCTTGCCATAGATTTTTTAAAAAGTTTATGTTATCATGTGTGTGCATATGCGTGTAGTCTGAGCAACCAATTAATTCCCAAATGTTAGACTTAAAAGTAAATGTTTTTTGCCATCCAATGATGATCAAACTGTGCAGTTCCACCTCTGCCTTGAGGTACCATTGTGGAATGAAAATATGTTTCCTGCAACATGCTTTTCCACATTTTATGTTATCCAGATTATTCCCTTTGGAAACATAAATTGCTTTTATGAGGTATAAAATTATGTCTACTGCAGAACAGGGATAAGTCAAGAATGTGCATAAGTGATAAACCTGCTAACAACTGGTTCAGAAAATACAGTATCTTTACGTGCCTAGAACTCTATAAATTGTGTAACAGTGACTATTAAGAGTTAATTTTTGTGGAATTTTCTTTATATAATGGGAAAGGGTGAAGTTCTATTTTTAAAGCCAGCAATAAAATAACCTCTTGCTTTTGCTGCCTTTTTCTTTTTTATATTTATTGGCAAAAGAGTTCCTATAAAATATAGACTGATTCCCCCCCCCCCCATATGATACACAAAATAAAGACAAAAGGTGCTTTATATCCTAACAGACATGTTGCTAACATACCATTTGCTATGTTTTGGATCTATGGCATATTGAACTCCATTACAAAGAGATGTGCTTTGTTTAAAAGGGGTGTAAGGCATCTGCATTTATTGGTGAAAATGAACAATGTATTTCTCAACAGTGGAGGTGCCCAATTATTAAGTATCCCATCAATATCAATATGCAAATAATTAGTTTAACAGGTTTCCAGTTCTTTTACTAATTTAAGTAAATATTTCATACCAGAAATGTTGTAAAAATGTGCAGAAGATTATAATATGGAATGAGCAGTTTCTTCTTGTCTGTTTGGTTAAGTATCATTCTGCCATTCTTTAATTAGTATGAATTATGTTGGTGGATATACTTCATAAATTTTGATAGCTGCTCTGTAGGTAACCATTTTAATCTTTGTGTATCAAGCAGATCACTAATGCTTCTATGTATGGGGGCAGTGAATCAAATGTAACAGCTCCCTTCTGATTTACCTCATTTTAGACCACTTTTTAGACCACTTTTAATGTTTTTTGGAATTCAGTATTTAGATATCCAGGCCTACTCTGTTTTGCTGCTGAATGTGATTGTCTCACAAGTAGAAGTGCTTATATCTGATGCATTTCAGAGTAGAGTTCAGCTTGTAATCAGAAGCACTGGAAATATGAAATCACAGGAATAGTCATCCAATTAAACATGTCGCCCATTGTGGCATAAATGGAGAATTAGGATCTATCAGTAGTCAGTAGTTTTTCTTCTATTAAGCCATGATCTTCACCAATGATCATACCCACAGAATAAAACTAGTGCCTCTAAGAATAAAATTTTATTGTTGGTAATTTTGCTTTTGATTGTCTGTTTGGCAGTTTAATATATATATATGTATATAGTAATTATTGTAGTAATGTTCTAGTAACCATAAAGTGTTGTATGGTTTTTTAAAATGATTTAAAATGTGATTTTTTAAAAAAAGAATAGTCTTTTCTTTCACTATTGTCTAATAGTTATATTACTTTATATTACTGCGGAGAGAACTGTTGTGTTTAAACAATAAATATTCTAACTTAATTAGCACAGGTCACCAAAAGGCCTTTTTTTAATCCAGTAGCTTTGGTTGTTCTTTTGGTGTGTGTTTTGGCTTCTTTCTTTACAGTCATGAAATATGGGTTAGATTATAAACTTTATGTATGAATCACTCATGATACATTTAATTTTTTGAGGTTCTGAAAACAACAGCCCAACGCATTTAAGTATACACTATAAAGCCTGTCTTTCCCTTTGTTTTTTGAAAGTATTTCCCCCCTCTGTTACCTTGGTTCAAAAGTTCACTCAGTTCCCCAATGGCCACCTAATTTTCTAGTTATTCCCTCCAGCCGTATGTGTTTAGGTTTCTTTATGGTTTATTAGGTACTGTAAGAAAGTAGCATAAGTTATATCTTCTAATGAAATTCAAGCACACTTCAGTGATGCTTTGACTTGATCGCTGGCAGCGATTAAATTGGAGGAAGGGAGCACAGTGTGGGAACTCCTGAGGTCTAGGCACCTTACTGGAAGATCCACAGAAAATGAGGATAGAAAGAAGAATTTAAAAAAAACAACGACAACTCCAAAAGGATATCTCAAAATAAAACAAGACACACGAAAATTCTTGTCTGGCGAACTTGTCTGGCTGGCTTTTATTTTATCGGCTTGCAGCCTGATTGATAGCAAAATCATAACTTGCTATATGCTAACAGGCAGAGTTCACTTGTAGGTTATTGTGAACTGATAAAGGGTTAGATGGAGTTTTGATTTTCGCACTGGACTTGGCTGCACCGGATTAATGGAATTTCAATGACAGACTGGAGTAGTTGCAGCTTTGTCAGAAAAACTGATGGGGATTCTATAGTCATGCCTGCTCATTAATACCAGTTGCCTGAAAGGTGTGGTACTTCTCTATACAAAAGACTCCATATAATTGATTTTTGAATGGGATTCTCTCCCACCACCCTTTATTGATGGCTATGTTTGTTGTAACATAAGTGACAGGTTTGTATATTGTACAATAGTGTTGCACATCTTTTTGTTTTAATATGTTTGTGGCAGAGAGTAGACCTTGACCTATTGTTAATGATCACTTCATTTATTTGGAAACCAGGAAAACAAGATGTGTTGGGGGAGGGGTTATATGCAAATTGCATATGGTTAGAATTGCTACATTTTCTTGTAATGGCAAGAGGCAATTTAAAAAAAAAATTGAAAGGAGGGAAAGCTGAAAATGGGAAAATGTCATATTTATAGTGTATAGTATTTTCTAAAGGGCCTGCTATTTGATTGTGATTGTGAGGTAACTGGTGGTTCTCCAGGAAATGTTCTCCTCCGTTCAAGCAGTCCTAGGATACTGCCAGCTGCTGATATGCCCATGATTGTATGTATAGTGAAACACAAGTGGGAACTGAATAGTACATGGTTGCAGTGAGCAGCTGCACTGAATCTAGCTTCTGTGCTCAGGGGAATCCCTCCTGGCTGTGCCATTTCCTGCTGATTCCCATATAGGTATCCTCTGTATAAATATGTGTTTGGGGGTGGCTAGAACTGGTCATGTGTTATGAAAACACTTGTATGAATCAACTTGTACAGAGCTATCCTAAACAGAATTACACCCTTCCAAGGATGCAACTCTCCTTAGGAATGCACTGTTAATGTTAGATAAAGATGCCTTGGACACCTCCAGTTTTTAAATTTAAAAATTCTGTTTACTGTTAGATTTTAACAAAGAATTTACTGCATCTTGAATTTGTTTATCTAAATACCATAGCTTTAAAAAAAGCTTTATGTTGGGGAGCACTCATCACTTGTTTTGTTTTCCAAAGTCATGGTCTTATAATGTTTAAAAAGATGAGATGATGTCTTAACTCATCTGAAAACAATTCTCTTTTCAGTTTCAGTTTGTTCAGTTGTATTTTTTATAGAATCTGATCAAACCTCTGACATGCCAGTTTAAAGGTGAGGTGACCCCGAATTATTTTATTATGCATATTCAGTCCTTTCACCTGTGAAACAGTATTTGTCTACCAGTTTTTGCATTTGCTTTGGAATCATTCTGATTTATGTTTTGTTTTGTTTTTTGGTCTAGTGTATATTTTTGATATAAATATATTTGTAGTAGCATTGAAGTATGTAAATATATCATGGAACTATTTCAAAACAATTGCCGTTACTATGAAGAGAGATAGGGAGCTCTTTGCCTCAAGTACAGGCAGTAGAAATGAATGCAGAAAATATGCCTTTCTCAATGTCCGCCTGTTTCTAAGAATCATGGTAGGCAGAGTTTTCATGTAGTACAAAATGAAATCAATGGCCCAGAAAATCAGTTATGACACACTTCCTGTGTGATCTTGATTAACGCTTTTAGGTAGTATTTAAAAATGAAAGTCCTTTTATATTATATTCACTCGTTCATATCAAATTTTTAAGAAGGCACAGGTGGGCTTATGGGGTCGGTAGTCCCCAGTACATGATTCAGCATATATTTGGGTTGGAATGGAGCACTCCTATATATCACTGAGGACTTATTTACACATAATTTCTGTGATAGTTACCATTGTGTTATCTCAGCATAACAACTGTCTGTTTATACAAACAGGAAATCCCAGTGTGCTTCAGTGGTAGTTCTTACTGGCTACCTTGGACTGTTCACAGTTGTTGTACTTAAATATGTGACTTTTGTTGTTGTTCAGTTGCACAATTGAGTCCGACTCTTTGCTTTTTACCGAAACACCTTTATTGATTCATTCATTCATAATATTTCTGTATCTAGAAAAATCACCTGTTGTCACTGTGTATTTCTTGCCTACTGCAACATTTCTTCTCTGTGCCTATCACTGAGCTTTTATGAGGTCGATAGTTTTATTAATTGTAGTCCAAAAGGATCTTGGCAGTTGCCTTTGGACACAAGTTTTCCATACTGCCAAATTATTTGCATATTTTTGTTTTCTGAGTCCCAGAGGTCTCAGGTGTATATACCCTGTCTCCACTGCCTGGTCTCCTTCACTGGCCTTGCATGATCTCCAAGCTTAAGTTGCATTATAGTCCACAGCAGAATGGGTGAGACTTGGTTTGCCTTGTTGAGAAGTTCTTAATGCTGATGCCATTTCAGGAAAGCAATGGCGATGCCAGTTGTTTAGCTCATTGCTTTGCAAGGAGATGGAAAAAGAGACTAACAAAAGTCAATTGCTCAACACCAGTTTAATTTCTAGTCTCTCAATAAGGAATAGAAAAATGGAAAATGGAATGGGGAAGGAGGTGTGTGGGTTTACTTTTATAGAAACTAGTGTCTCCAAGTTTTTTCTATTCAAATATATTCCAGCCAAAGTTAACTTCATCTAGAATGTCTAGTTTTACACTATGATGTGAAATTATCTGCCCTCAGGGTCATTTCAGAAGTACTTGTCATAAGACTATTATTTTGCATATTTTTAGACTTTTTCAAAATAATGCTATAGGAGGGGGGAATAAAAATGCAACTTCAAGTGGTACTCGTATTTCAGATATCTGATGGAAGGTTTTTGTGGCAAGTGTCTTAAAATGCATTTATCTGTTGTACAAAATTAGGAGAAATTGCTTTGTCATCCATGAATAAAAATTATATTTCATTATATTAACTCAGTCAATGAAGAAAGATCGTGTCTCCGCTGATGGGAACCTTTTCACCTACCAGGTGCTTGTAGTTAAGATAAGTTTCTAAAGTAATCTAGGAAGGGCTGCAATGAGTTGGTGATAATTGATTTACCCCATCACATCTAACTATTCCTTGTTTTCATTACTCCTTCCCTTGGGCAGTAATCACAGGATCAAGCTGCCAGTCTGTGGGCATAATTTTTTCCAGTAACACCATCTGGCTCATTGGCAGTAGAAGTTGTGATGACTCCAGTGCTGTTGCCACTGACTTTGTCAAATGGCTAGACTGTTGATTAGACCTCTACTGCTACTAGCTGCTAATTTTCCCTTACTATTGATTTTAATTGGTAATTTTATGCATTTTTGTCTCATTTGTGTACATGTTGAGAATTCAGTGTTGGATGCATTTCGGGAAGGACAGAATACTGTTTGCTAGCAGTTTTCCTCTTTAAACAGGGTCCAGTGCCATAGTTTGCATGATACTTCAGCAAACATTTTCGTCCTTTTTGTAATTACTGGATAAACCAAGAATTAGGAATACCATTTGCTCAGGTGATGGGCAATCTTGATCGTTTTGAGCAATATTTTGTATGCTACTTACACTTCCGTGGTACTTGGCTAGATAATAGTCTACAGACCGGTCCAGTGTTGTATAATGCTCAACATGGTTAGTGCAAATCATGGTTTGTTGTCTTAACTCTGATTAAGAGCCTTCACATACCATGGCTTTGATGAGCAGAGTCAAGGTCCTTGGAAGTCATGAAGAGGGAGACATCAGCAAAACCTATTTTGTTACCTTTACAAACAGAATATCTGAGAAACAGAGAAATGACATTAACTGTGGTTTCTGAGATTAGATGTAAAACCTAACAATAAAGAATGCAAACATGGTTTACAAACCTGCGTTAGATCCTGTTTTTACACCACAGTTTGTGGCCAATTCTTAACTTAGATGCTGGTTTCAGTCCAATGCTAGACATAGGTATCTGAAGTTGCTTGTACCCCTGATTTTTCTCTGGCTTGTTCAGTTTTAAGACAGCTATTCAAAAATATCTCAGTAGTGTCTTGGCAACTTTTAATTTTTTTTTACCTGAGATATGGTGAATATTTTAATCATCTCTTTTCTTGTAGAGATCCCCCCCCCCCCCAAAAAAAAGTTGTGAGACTGAGGAACTTACACATCCATGCAGGTCGTGAAAATTTTTATTTGCCTGTAGGAACCAGACTTATTTTCTAGCCTTCAGGGTTTTGTGTTTTATTGATCACATTTTCTCATTATTGCTACAACTAAACGTAATCCTAAACTCTTCACAGTTTCTCATAATTTTATTAAAGCTATTGCAATATCATTGTATTATATATCATGATAACTATGTCACCACAATGGAAAGCTAATATCTAACTGTGACCAAACTTCCCCACAGTTTCTCATAGCTTCATTATTGCATTAAAAAGGTCTGCTTAATTGAGCCAGCCTAGAAAGCAAATGATGAAGAAATAAATAAGCGAGCAATGGATGTGTTGACACACACTAAATAACACACTTTGCAGCTGGATTTTTACTGTGCAAGTGAATTCTGCCATTCTTACAAACAGTTGCCATCTGAAAGCACCCCATGACAAGAACGTCATGCCCATGTGTTTTTTAGGTCATACAATAAAAAATCTTACGAAGTTAAATGATAAGTCTGCATTTCTTCTGGAGATCACTGGAAGACACTACAATCAAATCACTGCTGGAAATGCTGAGTACCACAATATAATTTTTAGATGCTGTGACAACCTGGTACCAAGGAATTGTTGAACCTTCCCATTAATGTTGGATATGTCCTTGCATTTAAATGTATTAGCCATAAGTGTGAAAATCTTCCTAGACACATTGCCAGTTTCAATGCTGGGCCTGCTCACCCATGAAGAAGTTGGTTTTGACGCAGACTTTCTACTCCTGAAGAATTGAGTGGCCCCCAAGAATTCAAGCCTTGGCTATCTGTGCTTTAGGGTATATGTTTTCCTTTAACAGAAAACATATCGTCGACTGCGGGGTGACATGATAGAGGTTTACAAGATAATGCATGGGAAGGAGAAAGTAGAGAAAGAAGTACTTTTCTCCCTTTTTCACAATACAAGAACTCGTGGGCATTCGATGAAATTGCTGAGCAGACAGGTTAAAACGGATAAAAGGAAGTACTTCACCCAAAGGGTGGTTAACATGTGAAATTCACTACCACAGGAGGTGGTGGCGGCCACAAGCATAGCCACCTTCAAGAGGGGGTTAGATAAAAATATGGAGCAGAGGTCCATCAGTGGCTATTAGCCACAGTGTGTGTGTGTATATACATATACATTTATATATATATAATTTTTTTTGCCACTGTGTGACACAGAGTGCTGGACTGGATGGGCCATTGGCCTGATCTAACAATGGCTTCTCTTATGTTCTTATGTAAAAACCAAGACATTTTTCAATGAGGAGACTCATAAAATATTTCTATTTTCAGATTTTAACCACAGTTTTCTTCTTTTTACTATAGTACTGCAGAATATGATATTCGGGGGGAGTCCCATTGGAGGCTTGATTGGTTAAAACACTTAATGAAAAGGCATCTTTCATATAGGCAATTCGGGTGTAAGCAAGAACATGCAGTTAGATGAGTTTTACTATTGCATGTGTTCCTTGCTATAGTTAGGTAGGTGACAAAGGCTTCAATACACCTGCAGCTCTACACTGAATTTTAATCATATTTAGCTGCTGCTGAAAATCCTGTTCGAAAATTATACCCTGATGTGAAACAAAAAAAATTGTCTTCTTCTTGCTGCTTGCCAAAGTTAAATGGACCTCAACTGTAAGTGAATGTATGACACATTAAGTAGTACAGATGCACAATTCATTATGAAGAAGGAATCTGTAGAAAACCTATAATACATCCATATCTGTATTTATCTTGCTAATTGTAGAAGTGTTCACCCTAAAGTGAATGATATTGCTAGGTTCTGAAGAGTTGCATGAGCACCTGAGAGAACTTAAGCACTGTGTGTGAACGTGTGTGTGGTTTGTGGTGTAGTGGTTAGAGTATCTGATTGGGATCTGAGAGACTTGCTCTGCTGTGGAAGCCTGCTGGATGACCTTGGGCCAGTCATATACTCTCAGTCTAACCTACCTCACAGGACTGTTGTGAGGATAAAATGGAAAAGGGAAGAATGTTGTAAGCCACTTTTGGGTCTCCACTGCGGAGAAAAATGGGATATAAATGTAGATAAATAAAAAATATCTCTCTGGACAGTTGCCTAATGTACAGAAGTGGCTGCTCATTGGAAGGGCAGGGAGAGAAAATGTCTTGTACTTACCCAGAATATTACATTCAGCCTACCAGTTCTTTGCCCACAAGTTCAATTTGTGTGTTTTAGAGTTCAGGCTGTTTGGCAAAAATGTGCCTCTGCGGAAGGTTTATAATAAGTAAGTCATGATTAGTTATATATCTTTCTAAAATTGCATGGTATCTTTTCAGCTGTAACTAAAATGTGCAGCTTTAAATGGTTTCCTCTAATCAGTTGTATAGGATGTTGTCAAGTCAGTAAGATTTATCCCATTGGACACCCCTCCCCCCCAACAAAATTCTGCAGAACTGTTTGTTTTGTTCAGATACGGAGACCGGGATTCTAAAGCATTTTTCTTCAGAATCATAGGGAGCTCGGTGACCTTTTGTGGCAAATTATGTAGAAAGAAAATATTTATATTCATTTAAAATAACCTCAGCGAAGAAATAGTCTCATTACCCAGTTTGATCAATTTCTTGTAGCCTGAGCTGCAGCATGCGGCTGTTGCCATTGGGTGATGGAATATGCCGAGAAGTAGCTAATGGTGATGGTGCTCATCAGGACAGGGTTCAGCCAGCGGTCAGCGACAAATAATTCAGGACTGTTTCTAAGTTTGTGGCTGGTGGAATTTGCTTTTCGCCCCAAGCCAGCAGCAGTGCTGAGCTTGGGCTATTTGATTACAAGTGAAGGCATATTTGCCTCTTAGCAACTGCACATTTGCACAGCCGATAGGGCTTATACTGCCTGCAAAGAGTCCTTTCCTCCTTTGTGCGGGTGGAAGAATGCTTTATTGTCAACTGACATGCAAAAGACGCCTTAGCTGTTCCGTAAGAGTCTGCAGCCTGATTTTGTATTTGTCCATTGTACACTTCTAGTGGTTGCATTGTTGCTGTAAAAATGCATGAGAGAAAGATGTTTCCAGTCTGAGTATTTGATTCAGTACATTTGCCATATAACACAAGTTAGCGTTTTGAACTGATCGATAAAAATCTGTCTTCTCTTTGCACCTTTTGAATTATCTATTCTAAGATTAACCTTCTTCATTCAGGCAACAATTTTTACACTCGTGTTTCCATGTGGTGATTTATAAAGCAACAGTTCACTTCTCTCCAGCCGCAATAATATTGCATTAATGCTTTGGCTATTATGGTAATATGCAAGGAATTTACAATACTTTTCATTTCCTGTGGAAATGGAGTCTGTGGGAGAAAACATGTCAAGAAACGAAGGTATTTATAACCCAGATAGTTAAGGCACAAGTGAATTAAGACAGTTTGGGAAAGATGCTTTGAGTTTTATGACTTCAAGAGGCCACATCAGGGAAGTCTAACACTGGTTTTTATGGTTTTATGGCTTTCTTTGCTCCTGGGCTGTGATCGGACTTTGGGTGTATTCACAGTCAAATTTTTTGATAGAATTTTTGTTTGACCAATGCACAATTTCTTCATTATATTAAGTAAGCTTATAATAATGCAGGAATGGTTTGTAGTCATATAGCTTGATATTTAAAATAGATTTTTAAAAGGCCTTTGGTGTATTGATCTAGAAGCTCTTGCTTTACATTAAATCTTCAGTACCAGGATCTCAAATATTTTTTCCCTTGGCAAACATTTTAAAAACTTTTAAAATTATACTCCAGGTTTTTTTGCACGGGGCCAATAACCATTACAAACAAAATTATACTCAAGTTCGGGAGATGTTAAAATAATTATATATGGTAACCTTCTGCAGAGCGATCCAAGAATTTGTCATTTTACAATAAGAATATTTTCCTGGAATATATGCATAAAGTGCTACTTATTTATTTCAGGACGGGAAAAGTAGAAATAGTGGTTAAGTGTATATTCAGTAGCCTTTGGTGCTGAAGTGATGCACTCCATTTTCTCGAAGCCCGTTATTGTATTTCTGAGTGTTTTAATCTTTTAGTATAGGGACAAAATAGTTCATCTGTGCCAACTCCAAAAAATTATTACTGGAAAAAATAAGAGAACTGTTATGTTGGATTTGTACTATATGTGTCGTGCACAGTAAAACCCAGATTTAAAAAATGCTGCAGTATTTAAAGTTATTTATTTTACAAATTTGGAAATATATTATATTTGGTTATATTATTAAAAAAGGCTGTATGTATAAAATTAGAATGTTCTAAAAAAATTTTTGAATTTGTTGGTAAGATCTTTTTTTAAAGCTGTCTTTACAAGGGATTCAGCATAATTTAGAGAAAGTTCTCCTTGTGCGGTAGGAAGCTCTTCTTTCTACTGCAGATGGGCAAAAAATAACCTTTGAGTTATTCCCACACATGCCTCTGGGCACCAATTAACTTTCACTTTCATGGAATGGTTATACATTTTCAATCTTAAATCTATTAGTAAGTAATTTCCTAGTTCAGAGCTTTTTCATGCAGCTGAAGCATTTTAAAATACTGGTATTTTGTATTAATATCAGATACATAATCTTCTATCTGGGGTGACTCTCATATTTCTGCCAGGTACAGTAGCATCTTGGGTAGAACACAGAAATCTGCCTCAATTGCACTGAAGAATATTTTAAGAATATTTAATATCTAATTGAAGTAAAGCATTCTTTAGATACGTCAGTGTATTTATCCAGTTTGGCAAACTAGTTATGACATTAGTGTTGAATCCTCAGTCAGTTTTTTGATTTCATGAAATTATCACTAAATTAATTTCCCCTGTATGTATTCTAAATGCACTTAAATCCTGTCTACATACACACTTCCATTCACCTTTAAAGAAGCTCTTGCATCGTGTGACTGTGTAACCCCCCCATTTTTACTTTCTATAAGAAATTATTTTAGAAGTGTGAAGGAAGGATCTTTTCTGTTACTTTTGTGACTTTCTTCATTGTACTGTTGCTCTGTCTGTGCTAAGACAAAGCATTTGCAGAAGGTAAGATTTTGCATATGTAGCATCCTGTATCACGGTGCAGGGAGCTCTGTGTATTGCAGTTCCTGGGGTCTGGCCCTTTGAGTAATGCAGGCATGCTTCCTGGCAATGGATTGGGAACCACTTGCACCACACCAAACAGATGGTCAGCTTTGGCAGAGCAGATCATCTGAGACTATGGACTGATTTCTGAGTCTACCTCTGACAGTGGCCAGTAGTACTGATGGTTAATTGAGTTGACTGGGTGGTTAGGCACATACATTTGCACAGTGAAGCAGGCACAAAGTCCTTTGGTGCATATGATTTTATCTGGATCAGTGCTTCAAAGTTTTAATTTCATATCATGAAAGCAGTGCTTTTGGTGTATCTTCTTCCTGTGTTCTAAGCTGCCACCTGAAGTATGATGTCACTTGGATAAGTTACTGGGCTGGAGAGGAGATTTAATGTGGCACTTTTCTGTGCTCAAATGGGTTGGAGCTTAATGAGGGAGAAGGAGCTGGGAAATGTAAAAGAGAGTCTAAGTAGTTAAGTGGCTGCTTGAAACTGGAAGATATGTGTTTGTTGGGGCTATAGTAGGCAACGTTCAGTAGAGTAATGGAAGGCCAGATTGGAATATGAACATCAACTATGCCTCTGGATCTGATTGCGTTACCAGATTGTTCCTGATTGATGAGAATAGGACTGAGGGGAGATAGAGCAAAAAACCCACAACAACTTTAGAAATAAAGAAGGAAAGCTGGGGTTTGAACATGACTGGCTATATAAGCAAGTCAGTAATCTTGAAGGAGGGGTACATTTCTCAGCATATTATATATTTAGATATTTACACTTTGCTTTTCTCCGAAATCAGACCCAAACAGCTCACAATTTCATCATCCTTCTCCACTCCTGCATTTTATCTTTATAAGAACCCTGTGAGATATGCTAGGTTGAGAGACCTTGCCTGACCCAAGGTCACTCAATAAACTCCCATGGCAGAGTGGGGATTTGAATTTGGGTCTCTCATATCCTAGCATGACAGTCTGACCACTCCATCACACTTGTGAAAATATTATTTACGTAATAATAATGTTCCCAGGGTCTCTGCATAATGGAGTATGTCTGTCCATCTTCTACTCCTGAATAGTTTTGCTAGTCAGAACAGGAAACATTTCATTGGGGAAAGCTGAGTGAAACAAGGACGGCATAGGTTTACAACTATGTGCAAGAATGCTTGGTAGACCCTCTTAAAAATCTGTCAGGTAGACAGACTGCCTAGCCATTGTTTCTCTTTGTAACACCCTTACTGTTTTGCAGTTTGTTATAACTTGACAGGAGTGGCTCTTCTGACTTGTTCTGCTGATTTCTGTTAAACTCATCTGAGTTTTGATTTTCTCACAAGGAAATGCTAAAATGTTTAGGGGAGGGATGGTGGCTCTGTGGTAGAGCATCTGCGTTGTAAGCAGAAGGTCCCAGGTTCAATCCCCGGCATCTCCAAAAAAGGGTCCAGGCAAGTAGGTGTGAAAAACCTCAGCTTGAGAACCTGGAGAGCCGCTGCCAGTCTGAGTAGACAATACTGACTTTGATGGACCAAGGGTCTGATTCAGTATAAGGCAGCTTCATATGTTCAATATGTTCATATGTTTATTTTATTTATTTAGTTGATTTGTATTCCATCCTTTCCCGCAATCTACTTAGAGGGGAGTATACTAGATGTATGTAAAATGATGAGCAATATGGAGTGAATGAATAAAAAGGCCTCTCTCAGCATGGGAATCCAGGGTCACTCAAGCTTGTTGATAGAAGGTTTAGGATTGACCAAAGGAAATCCATGGTGCTACACCACACATAATTTTCTTATGGCAGTCATTATTACAAGTAGCTAATATAGCTCAATGGAATCTCCCATGAGGTGAGCCATTAATGCCAGATTATGCAGGCAGCCCACGAGTAGGGCATGGAGAAGATGATCATCGTTTCATACCCTACTTGTTAACTCCCAGAGGCTTCTGACTTGCCCTTGCTGAAGACAGTGTGCTGGACTAGATAGGACCTGGCTTGTTCCATTAAGGTAATTATGCAAATACCATTGAATTACATGTACCTAAGATGCTCTCTACAAGGTCATTAACCTTGATGAGGAACTAGTTTTTGTAAGCAGTGAACCCTTTAAGTGGTTTATAAATTAAAGCAAAGTGGGGGGTACTATCAAATAAATGAACTTGTACATATGATTATGCAGTCAAAGGAAAGTGTTCCTTCTATGTAGCACTAGCTGTACTTGGTACAGGCTGCAGTCTGAGATACCACAACTGTGGAAACCCACTGGATCCCATTTTACAGCCCACAGCCCTGTATGGAATCATTTTGACATGCCTTCTGTTGCTGTGTCATGGCACCGCTAGAGACTTTACTTTCACATGAGAGGAATGAAATTACCATGGCTGTAGTGGAGCACTGTAATACATTCAAGCATTGATATAGACAGGATGGAAGGGTTTTTTTTGAGAGGGGGGTACTATGCTTCCAAACTCTGTCTCAGACCTAGACTGATGAAGAAGAGGGTATTGGATTTATATCCCACCCTATACTCTGAATCTCAGTCTCAGAGCAGTCACAATCTCCTTTACCTGCCCCCCCCCCAACAACACCCTGTGAGGTAGGGCTGAGAAAGCTCTTACAGCAGCTGCCCTTTCAAGGACAACTCCTACAAAAGCTATGGCTGACCCAAGGCCATTCCAGCAGCTGCAAGTGGAGGAGTGGGGAATCAAACTCAGTTCTCCCAGATAAGAGTCCACATACTTAACCACTACACCAAACTGGCTCTCTATGTGTTATACCTATGTTTAAGGAAAGGTAAGAAGAACTTTATCTCTGGAACATACAGTTGTTACCAGAAATGCTGTGGTGGTCTCTTTTTGTGGGGGGAATTAGCAGAGACAGGACCCAGGTAGAGCTTTAGGAGTGAGATGCCACCTAGTGTATACTGGTAATAATTCAGAGAGACAGAGTGAGAGAGTTTTGAAATAACAAAACAAAACCAATTATAATAAAGATAATTTTATTAAAACAATAATATGATAAAAATACACACATACACACAATTAAACTAACACACACACACACGCAAAAGCACCAGAAAATAGGTTTTAGTGGAGCAGATAGGGGATGAGATTTGTGAGAAGAGGAGATCATATTTACCTGGCCCAGAGGGTTTGAAGTCCATGGAGGAGAGCAGCAGAATGGCCAGCACTCTACTGTGGAAGGAACCCAAACAGAGTTTGGGGGTGCAAGTCTGAAGGCACCAAGATATACCAAACATGTCCAGAATGCCTCCTTAAGAAGGCAAAAACATCCTGACCACTTATGCCTCAGGATATGTTTTTGCCTTCTTAAGGAGGCATTCTGGACATGCTTGGTGTGTCTAGTCTTGGTGCCTTCAGACTTTCACTCCCAAACTCTTGGAACAATGTATGAATACATTATGGAGTGTGAGACAATGTGTGCCTGGGTGCATTGATAGGTTCTGCTGAGACAAACAAGAAGCTAGGGGCTGGGTATGCCTGATAGGTGTTGATAACCAGTTACTAGAAAGGTGTTGGGAGAAGCATGAAACTTGGTAGGGTGATTAGATTCTTCTGAGGGGAACAGGAGAGTAATTAATATTTGGGGTGGAGCAGGAGGATTAGGAGTTGGAGACAGGGTGTTGTCAGGAAATATTGATATAGATACACATGGAGGGGCCCAAAGGTCTGATGCAAGGACAGAGAGTTCAAATGAAAAGGGCTTTTTTTAGTTTATGCATTTCCTGGAGGCTGAAAGGATAATAAGATTAGCTAGGTTCTTGCTTTCTTCCAAGAGCCCAGGGAATCACACCTTAGCCCCCCCCCCCCAAGATGGAAGCATAGTTATCTGCAGGGCTTTTTTTTTTTTTTTTTTTTTTTGAGCAGGAACACACAGGAATGCAGTTCTGGCTGGCTTGGCATCGGGTGTGTGACCTGATATGCAAATGAGTTCCTGCTGGGCTTGTAGGTGCTGTGCTTGGGGGTCACAGTGTCTCTGAGAGCTGTGTCAGCTTGACCTGATGCTGCATTCCATCTTCTGTGTGCCAGGCCTGGCAGAGTTTCCAAAGTTCCAATATCCCAAGTGCCCAGTGTTATTTAGGGTAGCTGGCCCTGCAGTACAGTCTGGTTGTGCTCTCCCCAAAAGCATGTGTATGAACAGGGCATAGAGGTGGTATAACACAGTAGGTTGGTAAAATGTAGTATTCCACTTTTGGACAGTATGTATGTTGCACAAAGGTAAAATATATTAGCTGACTGGAAATTTCCACTTTTGATGGTGCAGAATTGTTCTGAATAAGTGATCCAAATTAAGTAAATTATGCATACATTTGGGGGCTTCCCTAGTAAGTCCAACTTTCTTTAAGATTTCACTAGGCCTTGCATGTAATCAAAAATATTTTTCAGTTTGCACAAGAGTTCTTGCAGCTTCTTGTACTTGCAACAAGATGAGAACTACCTGAGAAGCTTCAGATTAGAGGACCTGGGTCAGTGCTAACTACATGCTGTTTTCTTTCCACTCACATTTCTTTGGATCCATGCTAACCAATATAACATTGCATAATGTTTAAAGATCATCCAGATCATGGTTGCAATGGAATTCTCTATTTTTCACCATAAAATATCATATGCCGCATTGTATTTACGGTGTTTTAATCAATTATCTTGAACAGGTTCTCCCCCCCCCCCCAATTTCCTTTCCTTGTACAAACAAAAACAAACCAACCCGTAAATATTGTCTAGGCAAACAGAGAGTGGAATCATGTTGTGATCATGAGTTGAAAGTGCAAGTGATTTCAAAATAAGCCATATTATAGGCGGGGAATAGAAACCATATGGTGATGCACATGATAGCAGGGTTCTCCCCTCTCTGGTTATGTCAGCACTTCATCCTCACTTTACACAAAATCCTCCGTAGCCAACAAATTAATCTGAGGGGCTTGTTGGCTTCTGGATCCCAGCCACTCATTCAGAGAGTTATGTGCAATCTCTAATGTGCATATCGAGCAACTACCAGTGTAGTTTTCCAGTATTGTTGTGGATGGATCAGCTCTGTGCAAAAAGGAACTGGATCTTTAAGAGGAGCTGAATTCTGTGTGCATTTTGGAAGTTTCTTGCTTTTGGGAAAGTGACTGGAGAACAGTGACTTTGGTTTGAAAACCCGGAGTAATATTTGGGTGACCAGTTGGTTACCACTTGGAGCAAGGAAAACCTGTCAAGGTTCCAGGCTCTGCTTGTGGATAGTAAACACCCCTCCTTTCCCAAGTATTATGACCTATCTATAAGAATTTGTGGACATCGTAAGGGCTGACAAAACAGATGTGTGTTGAAGGAGCATAAAATTGCCACTGTCATATGGTAAATGGCTGGCACAGGCTAGACTGTCTCCTTTTCTAGGAATTCAGAGCTAATTTACATATTGATAGGGTAGGGACAGGAAATTTACTGTTGAAGCCATCAGTAATAGAAGTGATTTGGGCGCACTCTAGAGGCAGGAGTAAAGACTGAGCCAACTTGATCCCGTTATTATTCCAAAGTGGCATAATTGCCATTAGAATGAAACTGATTCCTTTTGGGGGAGGAGGGGTGGAGAGTGTGGAAAACTTCTTAAAAAGCTGCAACACATTTTTCTTACAAGATTATTCTTTCATTCTGTTGATTACTGTCTGAATGTAAGAATTTGATGGAAACATTTCACTATTAAATTCTGAAATATGGGAACTCCTAGCAAACACTTCCAGATTGCCTTCTATCTGTCTGCCTTGCAAAAGACTCTTAGTTAAATGGACCATCCTTAAATGATGTCATTAGCTCAGATTGAAAAGACAGTGCCTGCAGGGAAATAATTTAATTGTCTTAAAGCACTCCTACTTTTTATATGCAGTTCTCAAAGCACTTCTTCTTTTTTAGCCAATAAATTATCTAAAATTTTCTACTTCTTCTTTGAATTTTCTGTCAAATTGCCAAAAAGTCATTTAAACTTTTATTGAAGTTAAGGATTATAACTCTCTCCTTAACTATTAAGCTGTTGGGAAACAGTTCATATCTGCACATGGAAAAGGTTAATACAAAGTTTCCATGTTCTTTTTCTATGGCTGCGTTAGAGAGATGCTGTGATTTTCAGGATTTGCGGGAAGCGTTTGTTTTGGAGATGCCACTACCTTTGAGACTCCGTGGTAGGATTTCTGATTAGAATGAATGTCCACATGTTTCATCTCTTGCTCCGTAAGATCTGTGACCCACTTTTCCCCTCCTGGCTTAATATATCTGTTTTTCACTTTTTTGTGTACTTTTCCATGTTTGCCTATGGCAAGGGTCCCCAAACTTATTTTTTTTCATAAGGGCATGGTGGACACAGCCACAAAATGGCTGCCTCAAGAGGTAGAGCAAGCTACAAGATTGATACTGCAGCTAACCACCGTGGTTGTGGTTGTAGCCCCCAAAGCAGTTGGTTCTGCACAGTTCAATCAAAAGTTCTGCATAGCCAATCAGAAGCCTTGCTGGGCAACCCCCCCCCCCTTTCCGAAAGCATTTCCTGGGTTATATGAAAGGTGTCGGATGGTGCCATGGTGCCCAGGAACCACTTTAGGGACTGTGGACATATGGCATGGTAGAAGTCTGGAATAGCAGTTTTTAACATAATTTGAGTAACACCAGGCACATGGAAATGTTCCCAGCAAGCCTCTGCCTAAGAGGGCTGTTGGTTGTTTTCAAGGATGGGAGTTTTTCCATGTCTGACTGCCGGCTGCTGCAGGAAGGGACTGTCCATTAAAGAGTTGCGTCAGTAGTTGATCAGCAGTGTTGGAATGGCCCACTGTGAGCCAGGGATGGGGTGGAGCTGCTGCAGCAATTGGAGCAGCTTCCAGTTCTTGGGAGAGTTGAGGAGCAGAGTAGATGACACTACACGCAGTGTAAACCACATGCCATACGATCTGTACAAGGGCCAAAGAGGGGACTGATGGGATGACTCTAGCTTACCACTCCAGGCTATTCAGGGAGAGATAGGTTTATCAGTGGCAACTAGCCATGGTGACTGAGGGGAACCTCCATTCTCAGAGGCATTAAATCTCTGAATCCCAGAGCCAGGAGGCAACATCAGGGGAGGGTCTCAGCCTCTATGCTTTATGCCTCACTAGAGATGGTACTGAGAGGAGGAAGCAATATGAAGGACTCTTGGGGTTTGCTTTGTTGGCTGCCCAGAGGAACTGGTTGGCCACTGTGTGAGACAGGATGCTGGACTAGATGGACTGTTGGTCCGATCCATCAGGGCTCTCCTTACGTTCTTATACAAGCATTTTAAATTAATTAAAAAGTTGTATGCCACACAGTACTGTCAATAGCCCTCTGGCTACTTGCAAGTAAAGACACTAATTCACTTTCCTGGTTTGTTATAGTCTAAGCCATGTACCATATCCCTATGTTTGAGAGCACGCTTCTCTTAAGGGAACTTATTTTTGGTTGGTTTGTTTTGCTCTTACAGCATTGCTCTTCCTTCTTCCCTTTTATCCTCACAAGAATCCTATGAGGTATTTAGGCTGAGAGAATGACTGGCCTGGGGTCACCGATGAAACTCGAATGCGAGATTGGGGATTTGCACTGAGTCTTCCAGATCCACTGGAGTCTTGCTCGAAGGATTAAAGTTTGCAGCGCATTGAGAGGACTGAGAAAGATCTTTTCTAAGTTAATTCTTGATGGTGCATATGCTTATATTTTACCTTTATGAATCATCATCATGATTCTTGGGTTTATGTTTTCTGGATATGCATTTTTATATCAGGCAGGGTCTTGAGCTGAGTGGGGTAAACACCTGTGGTTCCCTTTAGGGTTGAAGTTTGCTGCAAGTGGTATTGGATTAATGGTTACAGCATCAAGAGTGACCTGCGTATCTTCTGCCTTGTGCCATTAGCCTTCCCTTGGTTTTATTAAGCAGGTGGGCTAGGTGGACTCTAAGCTGTCTGCAAGCAGTGCCTTGTGTACATGGCCTTTGGGGTTTCATAAGGATCTGTAGGTTCTGATTCATTCGAAGCCAAACAGACTTGTGTGATGCAACCTTATTCAAAGCAAGTTATCCTGTTTTGAATAAAAACTGCTGCCTTCAAAGGTTGGTGAAATGTCAAAGTTCCCTTTGTATTCACATAATCAATATTTGACTTGAGTGTGTGTGTTTCCTTGATGTACTGCTTTACTTCCTTTGCACCCAAATTTGTGTGGAACTCAAAACGACTACCCACAGGCAGACAACAGGAAATGGGAGTCAGGGAGGGAAG